>NW_026901987.1:5552500-6915000 GCF_033783945.1 Neopsephotus bourkii | reverse complement strand
AGGTAGTGCAGATCACCAAGTCAATTTATGAGCTAGAAGTTTCTAAAAGCTAAAAGTAGGTTGTTAGACAAGAGATTAAATATAGCTGTTATGATTTATCATGTCCTGATCCCTTTGGGGGTGTAAGAATTCAGAAAAATAATAGTCCTTCTGTAAAATCTCTCCTGGCAAACATGACATAAACATTATTTTCTCAATAACCCATAAAGATTGTTATATACTCATTTCATAATTTGGAGCATAAGTCTGTAAAGCACATATACTAATGGAGAGTTTTCTAATGAAAGGAATATATATTTTTTTAATGTTACTTTAGGCAAAGAAACACATTTGTAATGCAGATTGGTAATGAATAAGCAATTTAGATCTATGGCAGAATATCAAGAATGACACTCTCCTTAATGCATCTCATTACATCCAAATGCTGAAGAACACAACGCTTAATATGCACTCATCTCTGGCAATGAAGATTGAAAGCCTGAGCCTGTAATTCTTGAGGCAAAACTTTTATTCTCTGAAAGTCTACATAGTCAAACCATATGTTTCACTGACATTTTCTTCTGTAGCTTTATTGTATTCTGTTTTATATACTATGATAATTCAGATTTTTATGTCCTGAATGTAGTTTCCCTATAGTAGTCTTTCTATGCCTAGCAGGTACTACACACAGCTGGGATGAGAGAAGGGCATTTTTTGAGAGAAAACCTCTTAATCATTCTTTGGTTCCTTAAAATGAAGGAAGTAAAAAAAGAATCTAACACGCAAGTCTGTATGCTGGACTGTATGACAAACAGAGCAAATCTTCTAGCTACCAAAAAGCAAAGCAGGTCTTTAAGACAACTGAGCTGGTATTTGCTGCCTGCAGGGTGTAAGGCAAACACCATGGCATAGATGACAGTTTCTGTTTTCACTTACTGCTTGCAGAAAATTGATGACAAGCGCTTTACGAAAGAGAGAATAATTGCACTGATCCTAGATATGTGCACAGTATATCTACACATCTCCTCATAAATGTTTAACTGAAGTTGTGTGTCCACAGACTTTTCTCGCTGCAGCAGTACAAGTTTAAGCAGTTCTCCTCCTCTCTCTGCCTTATGCTTGTTTCCACATCTGTGTTGTTCATTTGCTTTTGTAAATATAAGTATCTGTAGGGCCAGAGTGAACTGGATCAGCAAATTGATCCAAGTTAAAATAACCATGCTGCAAATAAAATGCATTGGAGGAGGAATTTTCATTCATGATCCAGTTCAAAGACAGTAAGGATGCAGAGTAGTGCTACAGGCAGGATAACAAGGAGGACAATATTGCAAAAAATTCACCAATAAGGTCTATTTGTATGATGAGAAGATAATGTAATTATGTTCTGCTGTATTGATCAAATTAGAAACTTAAATTTTTGAGACAATACTGTAAGGGTAGTTCTTTTAAAGACATATAGGCATTTATTGTTTTATAAATTTCATGGAATAAGCATTCTCAGCATGATACAGACGTTGCCTCTGTTTAAGTGCTAGTTTAAGAAAGGCAGATACTTTATGAAAGTGAAGGTACTGAAGATCTCTCCTATTTGGAGGTCATCCTATCCTCATTCTTCCTTCCATGAAAATGCTATTAAAATTATGAGTAAAATGTTTACCAACTAAAAGAAGGAGCAATTTAACCTGTATCAATGTGCTGCAAGGCCATGTCTTTAGATATAGTTCTCTGTCACAGTCCTGCTATGCCCAGTCTAGCTAATGGAGATTGACACTAAGGAGAGAATGCTTCCAAAGCAATCCTCAACCTTGGAATGTAATGCTCTCTTTAGCATAATTTTATGGTATAAAGACTATTTTCATAAAATATCCCGAATTTGTGACATTTGTCAAAATTTTAACTGACCAAACTTTCTCTTTAGTTCACAAGAATTACAAATAGTTATCAATTACATAATTATTATAAAGGATTTCTCTGTACAAAATCTGGACAGATTTTAGATACAGATACTATTTAAAAAAAGGTGCTTGACTGTGAAGTCTGTCAGCCTACATTCAGAACTGAATGCTATATAGCACCTTTAACAGCTGATTGTTCAGAAATTTTCACTATGGCTTCATTACTACATTTTAGTTATAACCACCAAAGATGATGGCAGAGAATACACAACACAGTTTAACAAGTATATCTCTCCTCAATATGATACATTCACACAGCACTAAAATTACACTGCAGATTGATTCCCGAGTGCTCAGTCCTGTTTCTTAATCACATAATATGTCGACAAAGTACTAGAAATATATGAAGTGCTCTCGCTTACATAAGAAACTTTATGGACATACTATGAACAACCTTCTCCATCTTTGTCAGGTCTTGCCTGTGCTCCGAGCAGACAGCTCTGAGGGAGTCCAAACATTTCCAGTTGAAGTCAACAGAGCACAGAACAAAGGCAAATGGTAAGAAGCTAATGCATCCAGTCTGAGGCATGAAAAGAGCATACCAACACGTTCAAGACATGGAAAACCTCTGCTTCAAGAAATTGATGCTTCCTTATGGTAAAAGCTACAGTCATAAACATTAGTTACAGAGAAAATTACAAGAAAATTGAATAGATAATGTCATCGATTTATTCATCAAACCCTCAATATTCTTTCCTGATTATTATATTTAAAATATTTTGTCATGCTATTCAAATGAATTATAGACATACCACTTTATCAAAATAAGGAATTATGTTTTTTCTTAAAAAGTTATCTACTCTAACTTTGTCATATACAGTACAGCCTTGATTAGCAAGACAATTTCCTGTTAGATCACTTCTTAGAGGTCCATCAGAGAACTGCAAATATAAATCATTCCCAAAAACCAATTTCCAAAGTCAGAGCAATTATTATACGGCTGCAAATTTTTAAACTATAAGTGTGGTGAGAAAGAATCGTAAAAAAGAAAATATTCCCACTATCAAATCATCAGCTAAGCACTGCTGAAAGCAAATAGCAATTTAGACATCGCTGTTAAGCAACAGAAATTGCACCTCACTTACTGATTTCCAGACTTCTCCTGATAGCAGAGGCAGTTAATGTTATCTCAATAAAGAGCATCGATAAGGCATGTCAGATGCAAAAAGAACCATCAAACAGCTGTAGCCACATCCAGTCACAGCAGCTCAGAATATGAAAGTGGCAGGAGGACAAGGAAATCTTCAGTGGCAGACAAATAGCTTATGTGGCTCTTTTGTGCATGGGAGACACTGTCCCTGTGGAGCTGCAGAAAACTAAGTGCTACAGAGCTATAGGTTTGATAAAAGTTACATGGATTGAGAAACAAGCCCAAAATAAACTTCCTTCAGCTGCAGTGGCTCAAGTGATTGGTCTACTGAAGTCTGGCAACTGTTTAAGCAGAAAACTTTTAGACTAACTATACAGAACAAGGGATCGACAAATAGAAGGAAGGAAAGACAGCTGTATGGAAGAAAGGATGAAGTACTTGCCATTTCCATTAACTAATTATCTAACCTTTATCTAATGCCAGTCTGTTACAGAACTGTGACTAACAACCTTGTAGAATCGTGGTCAATTACAAAGACCAACCTGACATAGTCCTGTGAGAACAAAAATATCTACAGTGGGATTGTACTGACAACCTCAACCCAACAGTCAGCAATGAAGGAACAGTGCATCAACAGGACAGGCAAATTATGCATCATGCACATCCTCTCGTACCCTACACTGCTCTGGGGAGGGAATAAATCTCTTAAGCCATTAATTTCTGATGTCTTGACAGGAATAGCCTGAAGAAGAGCCTGTAAAATATTTCTGATCTGTCATATAGAAACACTGTTTAATATACAGTTTACTGACTCCTCAAGAGGGTACAGAAAAAAAATGACAGGCCAAAATAAAGAAAACAACCAGTCTCAACCCCAACCTTTACAGACTGAAACTGTAGATTTAGGATAATTTATACTATACATTCTCTCAGTCTGGTGGGGAGAAGTTGAGGAGAGGCTGAGGAAAGAGGAAAGCAAAGGGAGCCCTCCACATGCCCAAGTTATATTTATTGTCATATTTCTTATCAGATACATATATATCTAATGTATCTACAAGTGGAGCCATATACATTTACATAGCAGTCCACAGAATAGTTATATGAAAATAAGGAAATATATGGATGATTTTTACATTTGTTTATTAGAGTTGTTAGGACAGTATATGCAGGAATAAGAGGCAAAGCAAAAGGTCATGGTAACTGAAGTCTTGATTTTTTTTATAAACATATGATGAAGAAGAAGAGGAAGAGGTATCCCTCACAATTTTTCATAAAAGAACACTCACAGTATCTTTCAGTTTGAATTTAGGAGTGGTCCAAAACTGAACAAAAATTAATATAAATTTTGATTAAAATTTCTAGGGCAATATAATAAATTCTCTTTGCAATTCGTTAAAGCAGCAATTAATCTGTTTATCAGGCAGCAGAACTCCTTTCAAATTTCTCTTTCAGTAACAACTACAGCTCATAGTAACAAATCTGGTTAGACCAGATACAAATCAAACAGTAAACATCTATTCATAATAATATTTAAAATGTGAGCAAAAAATACTGCCATAGCATATATATGCCAGTTAGAAAGAAAAAAAAACAAACACCACAAACCAAAACACACCCAACATTAGCTAAAGCTAATAAAAACCATGGATTTAAATTTGAAGTAATCAGAAATGAAATAACAGCAAACTGTAGATAGTAGTTCATGAGGAAAATAATTTAAACTATTTCACACAGGCCTTTGCAGTAGGGAGAACACCTGAAGAGGCATAGTTTGGTTAAGGATAACTAAGAAGGGTTCTGGCAGAGAACTGTCATGCTTATCTAGCCTGTTGGAGTCCTTTGAAGATATTTCTGCTGTAAGAGATAAGGGGAATTCAATGGATGCAATATACGCAGATTTTCAAAAGTATTTGACAAGGTTCCAAACTAGAGATTAGAGGTTGACGTAAAGAATAAGGGTTAAAATGGGTTAATGGATAAAATAGACTGGATCTGGTGCAGAGTATGAACTATTGCTATAGAAGGAAACTTCTTATAAATTGGAAAGGGGGTTGAGGTCAATCAGGTTAATAGGTATGTGCAGAAGTCTAGAAATACATTATTTGACAGTGCCTCATGAACTGAATTGCCAAATATCTATATCACACATGACTTCATGAAAAGAGAATAATGAGAACAGAAAGCATCACAAGAAGTGAATCAAAGTGAATTGAAGAATTTTCACATGCAAATGAAAAAAGGTTAAATAATATAAATGTGACTGCTGATGACTAAATGCTAACCAGAGGAAGGGGGGTGGGGAAGGTAAACAGCGGAAAATATTATTATCAAGAACATACAGCATCAGAAAAAAAGACAAAGTTACTATTACAATGTATTTTTCTTTTTTTAATTTTTTTTTTTTTTGCAAATGAAATAGCAAACTCTCTGGAGATTATTCTACTGCCACATAAGGTAATAGGTAATAATCATGGATGCCCATGGCTCTTGTAGTTATTATGTATAATCTGGTAAAACCCACAAAGGATAATAACATGATGGGAGGTTGTGGAATCTCCTTCCTTGGAGACATTCAAGACCCGCCTGGACACGTTCCTGTGTAACCTTATCTAGGTGTTCCTGCTTCGGCAGGGGGAGTGGACTAGATGATCTTTTGAGGTCCCTTCCAATCTCTAACATACTGTGATACTGTGATATTAAACCAAGAGAAACCGTAGTCATCAAGGAAGATAAAGGATTTGTTTTTATCACTGTTGAAGAAACACGGAACCTGAAAACAGATTTCATTCTTTTTGTGGAGGTATACCTTTATACTACTAAGAAATTAAAGAGTAAGGAAACAATTCAATTGCAGAATTAGGACTCTGAAATAAAAAAAAAAAAAACAAAACAAAAAACAGAGAGCAAACAACAAAAAAGCAAACAAACAAAAACAAGCAAACCCCCCCAAACAAACAAAGCAAATGGAAAAATAATAAACTTCTGTAAAAGCCTATTAATCTCTGCGTAACTTATTTGGAAAATGGACTGCAACAAAAAGCTTGCAAGTTTAAGGAGTATCTAGTGGATTATTAATAATTACCATTGTTATATGAATGCAAACCTACATGCAGCAATTGTGCAAATGCAAATCACCAACCAGGTTCAACTGCCTTTATTTCTTTTTATGCCTGCAAATTAAGCCCAAAATCCACTCATTCACTTTGGATGCCTACCAACCCTTCTTTCCACATCAGTATGCAAAAGAACGTGGCAGGTCAGTTGATTTGAAACCTCAAGAATATTTCTGCTCTCCAGGTTGTTTACCCTCCATCTTTCTTCCCATATTTGCCAGGAATTTACCTACTAAACTTTTACAGAATATTTGCCTGGTCTATCTGCCTTTTTCCAAGAACATTCAGCCTAGGAGGTGTGATTTGCTTGCACAAACATATGTCCTTTCTCCAAATAAAATGTGCCTAAGTCCAGAGTATTCAGTGACACAGAGAAACTCAAGGATTTTGTACAATTAAGTTTTAGGTAAGAGAAACACCACAAGAACTCTTCAGATTCACCTTTGTAGCCTCATGATTCCTTCTGTAACTGTAAAATCCTAAGTCATGTCAGGTGCAATCAGCTGCCTTTCATAAATACAACAAATACAATGGTTCAGGAAGATTGTACATATAATCTTATTAATAGTCCATAAGGCAAGAATTTGAAATATGTAAATATAATAAAATAAACAAAAATCACTAGATTCAATAGATTGATATTGCATATGGCTGACTTAAAAGGCTTTAAATATATTCTGCTCAATCTTTGATTCTATAATGAATGCAAAGGTTGTCTTACAAGCCAAAATATAGAAATATGTTTTATAATATAATACCCAATGCATTCAGCTCTATTTGTACAAAGGTATTTTATAACCCAATACACACATTTTAAATCAAAGCAAACCATTTCAAAAGTCACTCAGAAAAGCAATGACATAAATAATATAGTAAGGGTCCTTATTTTTTCATATCAATAGCCTCTCTAATGTGTTTATTCAGGTCATGAATTAGGTTTTGTTCATTTTTAAACTGACTAAAAAAAGTTCTGATTGGTTATGCAGGTTGAGAAAAAAAAATCACATCACAATCTTCCAGACATTTATACTACATTTGCCACTGATATAAATGCTTCAATTAGAATTTAGTCCATAATATTCTTGTGGGAAGCAGACTAGTAAGAAAATATAGCAAGGTTGACAAACATACAAAGAAACGTTTTAAATCTATTGATGGTAATATGCTTGGTAAAGAATATGTTTTAATCACAAGTATTTTTCAATTTAACTATAAATTAAGTGTGATTGTAACATACCTATCAATTTTCCTCATGCACCAGAATATGAGTTGGTATGCCAGATTAGGCAATCACTCATCAGAATTCTGAAATACTGCAAAAAATTGTAATCAACACATATTTCACGAGTTATAAATTTTTGAAAATATTTCCATGGGCTCGCAAATAATTCTTTTGTAACTAAGTTCATAAATGGTTTTTAGCTTTGGCTTTATGCATCAGCTCCTACTTTATCATGATTTGATTTACCATACTTTACCATGATTTGATTAGAAAAGAAAACCCATTCCTGAAGGATCAGGACAAAACACAAAATAAAGAGACCCATATTTCAAGGATAAAGGCTATTCTTCTGAGACATCTCCTATCTAAGTTACAGTTTAACAGCTGTAAGTTTTACTGGGTAACATGGAAACATTCTTGGGTACACAAGAGTTCTTTGGGTAACGGATATATTAGCAATGAGCTAAGGCTTAGGGATTACAATATTAGTCTTTTTCAAAAGATTAGTATTGTAATTATAGTATTAAAATAGTGAAAAATAGTTCTATTGATGATCATAAACGTGATAGTCCAGATGAAACTCTAGAGGAAATCCTTAAATCTCTGTGCTTGGAAAACAGGGCAGTCTGTCTTGAAAGAATATAGGATATATTCTGCTTAAAATATTGAAGAGGAAACAAGAACTTCAACCATAACTTTGCTTGTCATCCTCCACAAAACCTGAGAGCAACCAAAGAATGGAAACAATCTTGTCTCCAAAAAACAATAAAAGATTTTACAAAATTTCTTCCATTTTGCCTACAAAGACCCAAGAGGAAAGAAAATATTTGCCTTAGTTTTAAAGTGTGTCTTTTGTGCTCTGCTTGATTACAACACAAATAAATGTATTTAATCTGAAATGCAATAAATGCATGCATTTAAAAGCTTAATTCATAAGCATCACTCATGTCAGAGCAGCTTTTTGTACAAGCAAATTTGTATCATATGACTTCAGGTACAACTCTGTATTGCAGCATAACACATGGAATATATTCTACACATTTGTTTGCTGTTAGATTTCAGAAAACCAATATATATACACACAAATCTAAAATTAATAAAATGGCATCTTTATTATGGTTTTAGACTGTAAATTGCAATTTCCCTTAAAAGGAAAAAACATGCTAAATTTCATTTCAACTGGATAAATAATCTTTCAGATTTCTAATCTCTTAAAGTCTTCCTCGTCTCTTGAATTTTGATTCCTTAACTCTTCTATTAAATGTGGAAACATTGTAATGTGCATCTGGACGCTTCAACAACATTTTTTTTCTTCCTCTTTGTAAAATAGATATAATTCTGGAGAACACAAAGCCAAAACGATGAGGATAAGCAAAATAATAAATAAATAATACTTTGCAGCCATAATAACATCAGTCAGAGCTGAGAAACCTCAACAGAAAATGATTATACATCAGTTAGTTTATGTAACTAAAACTTTACATTGAAACATTTTCAGTAAGATTTTAATTAAAAAAAAAAAATCATTGGATAATCTGGTCCATGAGTAATTTTTTTAATAGAAAAGAAGTGAAAGTGACTTTGCCTCACATCAATAGTCTAGTGGATAGACTCATTTAGCAACTCCAGGCTCTCAGGATTTCAGTCAGAAACAGAAGGAAATGAGATTCTCTGTTACGAGTGGATGCTCTGACTAGCCTGGCTTGTCTCTCCCAAAATACCTTCACTTCATGCTGGTGTAGAACAGGAACTTTAGGCTTCAAAATTTTTCACAAGATAGAAGATATTTTACTACCTTTTCTGTTTGAAATTCCCTTGATAAAATACATACTTACATCTTGAATTTTAAAGAATGAAAATCTAAGACCATGGTAAATATAGGCAACATTCACATAAAAAATGTTACTTACTAAAAAATCCTTCTGTAACAATTTGTTATGGGTCAGTATATGAACTATACAGTGGCTACAATACAAAAAAAATATATCATGGACCGTATGAAAGCAAAAGCGAATAATTCAGAATGATTCTTCATAAAGTATTTTGGGTCATTCATTCACTTTCTTTGAAGTTTCTCTAGTTCTCTGTGACATAAGGATGTTGATCTCAAACAGTATCTCCTATGTGCTGAATTTTTATTATATAGACTGTCAAAAGGATAGTGAAGAATGCATTAGACTTAATTTAGAACCACCACAGAATGCTGATGAAAGTCTACTGAGCCTAATATTTTTAAGATTTTCATGTTTAACAAAAGCAAAAAAAAAAATCCTCACCAACTTTAATCCTGTATTTGTTAAATAGTGAACAAGATTTACTTCCAAAATGTAAAAATAAAAGATGAGGAAACGTTGCATAGTTTTTGTTGCTACTGACTTCATTTTGAAGAAGTGTTTCTAACTGAAGAAGGGAGATTTGCCAGGGGCAAGTGTAGAGAAATATTTAAATAAGAAAATGGATTTAGAACAGAAAAATAAGTTTATAACATTTAAATTACAGCAAAAGTGGCAGAAATATAATGGAAAATACTTCTGTAGCACTTACTTGTATTTCAGATAACATTCAAGTCCTCAAATGGAGTTTATGTCCATCATAGATAAACCAAGCCAAATATGCATTCAGGATAATTGATGAACAAAAAGAAGCTTTTAAAGTTGATGGACTGATAGAAGATGACACTCAAGTCTTTAGCTGAAAAGGAGGATCACTGATTTGAGATAGTTTCTTATAAAAGCAGATCGTCTGGTCACTGGTGAAAGATCGTTTACCATGAGAAGCCAAAGGTACAATTTTTCCAGCTACACTTCAGACGCCTGAAGACCAGCTCTTCTACCTCTGTCACTTTTGAGAGCGAAATAAATTGTCCTGTACTTTTTATTCATTTTCCTAAAATTCTGAAACAGAAAGCTATATTTTTATCTAAAAAGTTCATTACTTCCAATACCAACAATTTAGGCCTAAAGAAGGCAGTACAAATCTCTTTCAACCATATCACATATTTATGTAATAACACTCATTTATGTAATTCCCCTGTATTTACATCACAATAATTATTTTTTTTCACTTAACATATTTATTCAGTAGTTATGTGCAAATATGGATAACCAAAAACCACCTGGGCAGTATTTGCACATATGGCTGAAAAATACTACTCTCCTCTACACCTCTTGCTTCTACCAGTAATAGTATGTATGATGCTTAGTAGTCATCTTCCTTTTCAGATAAATCTTGCCAGCCTTGTTACTAGACTGTTAAACTATTACAAAATACTTAGAATAAATCAAGCTGTGTCTCAGAAAGTTATCCAAATCCCAAAGACTATGAAAATATTGAGCCAGGGGCTTGAGTAATAAATAAGATGAATCAGAATTTTGTTTATATGCCCAAACTTAATAGAATTGGTATTGAAGCCCCTTTGTGAAATTAATTTCCTAACTTGAAGAATTAAGATGTAACTTACTTAAAAAGGACAGAGAAAGCAAAGCGGGAATTGAAGCAACACTCTTCAAATTAGAGTTAGCTGTTACTAAGTAACTGTACTACTTTTGGTTGGGATAGAGTTAATTTTCTTCATAGAAGCTCATAGATGCTTTGTTTTGGATTTGTAACCAAAACAGTGTCAATAACATAAGGATGTCTTAGCTGTTGCTGATCAGTGCTTACACAGAGTCAAGGCCTTTTCCACTTCTCAGCAAGTAGGCTTGGGGGTGCACAAGTTGCTGGGAGGGGAAGCAGCTGGGACTAATTCCAGCTGACCAAAAGGATATTTATAATCATAGAATGGCTAGGGTTGGAAAGGACCTTAAGATCATCTATTTTATAGCACTATGCTCAGCAAAGGTCAGTAAAGCTGAGGGAAGGAGAAGGAAAGGGGGACATTCTGAGTGATGGCATTTGTCTTCCTAAGTAACCATAACCATGATGGAGCCCTGTTTTCCTGGAGATGGCTGAGCACCTGCCTGATCATGGAAAGTAGTGAATGAATTCCTTGTTTTGCTTTGTTTGTTCATGCTGCTTTTTCTTTATCTATTGATCTGTCATTATCTCAACCCATGAGTTTTCTCACTTTTAACCTTCCAGTTCTCTCCCACTTCCCACTTGGGGCACGTGAGGAAGAAGCTGCATGTGGCTCAGCTACCTATTGGCATTAACCCACAACAGTTACCCATATCTGACAGGCAAATGATCCTTGAAAAGATTACAGATCACTATTCAGATGCATTACAAGACTTCAGAGAATATTGATACCAACTCTTACAGTCACCTACATAAGAAATTAAAAAAGTGATATCACAGAACCTTTACTCTCAGTGAAACATGCCATGCAGTTCACCCTCTTGATACAACTGATTTCATTAGAATTTATTGCATGTGTCAGTCTCCTAACTTAGGAACATCTTCATCCATTTAAAAGAATTTCAAAACTAATTTAGTATTATCACAGAACTAAAACTACTTTGTAGCAAGTGCTCTTGTTTTGAATATATTTGCTATGTGCAGTTCTAATAAAAAGGTTTTCTATATATTTGGTGCTTAAAAACTAGCATTTTCACAAGTCTTGAAGTAAACTATGAGTTAACTAATTTTATGAACATAAAAATGTTCATAAAAATTATTACATTATATATTTCAAAAATCTGCAATTAAGAAACATGATTTTATTAGCTTGAGGACTATAAAAAACAAGCATTAAAAATAATAAAAAGTAGCACATAGAGAATGAAGACTGGAATTTTACTTATCAATGACTACAAATTTAGAACTAGGGAAACGGACAAAAGATAAAATATTTGACTATTAATGTTGAAAGATGTATGCAAATATAGTCTAATAATGGTAAATGGCAAAACTGTCAACAGGAACACAAAATGCATAGAAGTATGCACTAAATATACCTCATCAGTATTTGGGGAAAATGTGGTGATACATGCACTATATAGAATAAGAATTACCATTCACTTCACCACTAATTTTGGAGGACACTGCATTTCCTTAATCTTAATTAAGTTTAAAAATTGTGGCTCAGATATTTTTTTACCTGAGAACTTTAAGAAAGCTTGCCATGGATTTTTCTGGATCATTAATATAAATTTTTAACAAGCCTTAGACCTTTATGGGATACTTAGCTCACGTGAGACTGAGCATTTAAATTAAAAATAAATGTAAAATTTTAAGACTATAAATGCAGTGGTTGAACCCAATGTTCAGAATATTTTGAATTTTCAAGTGTCACTTTCAGTTAGAGTCAATTATTGTATTAAATTTGGCAAAAAGGCACTGGAAAATGGTAAGTCACTCTCAGACTCCATCCCTGTAGCTGCTTACCTTACGAAAGGTTTAAAATCATGTAAAAAAAAAATATTCTGATTTTATGTTAAAAATCTGAAAGTGTAAAATCCAAAGCCTTGCATTTAAGATTAGAAAAAAATAAAAAAAAAAAAGAAGTCAGTGTTGTGTTACATTTCATGGTCTATGATCAAAACTCTTCCATGAAAAGTAGACTAACATGACATGGTTACAATTCTTTAATAAGAGTTTTCAATGGAAAAGCATTTATGTAGTCACATTAAGCAACATCCACTGATAATTAACACAGAGAGGCTTTAATAATACCTTTAATAATAACTTCCAGTAGAAGACAGGAGTAACAACATAGCAGTATCTCTGACTTGACTTACCTTTGCAATCATGAGCTTGTAGTGATAAGGCTGGCTTTGACTATGGCATGTTACAATTCCTTCCTGAGCTCTCATACTCTCAGTATTTAGATATGGCCACAATTTTATTTTGGAATACTCTAATTTCTGTTCCACAAGAAAGTTTACATACATATTTTCAAATGGAGCAAGGTGGAAGTACATGAACAAAAACGCATCGAAAGACCATATAGTTGAGTACTGTGGCATATATAGCCACCTTCACTTTTTAAAGTAACTTCAGTAGATGTTAGAGTATTATATTTAAAACTAGCTCAGGATCTGTCATGACAGTAACTGAAATTCCTGTTGAAAATTAAGCAACAAGACTAGCAGCAACCCATCTGTCTTGTGCACTTCCATCTTCCAAAATCAGATCCCGTATGAAATGTAGAGAGGGAAGAGAAGTGGATAAACAAAAGTGTGGAGACTACCACCATTAAATGTAATATGTACATTGTGCCATGTTTAACACAACACTTAACTGGAATTATACGAGAACATAGAATAAAGCAGCAAGAAGTGGACAAAAACTAGTTATGACCCAGACATACTGTAACTAAAAAATGCTAGGCAAGGTACTTCATGTCTTCAGCTCTAGTTCCTTTCTACTGCATATCTACCCCTTTTAGTTTTGATCTTGACAGGAACAGCCACATACCACAGCTTTGTATAACAAACAGAACAGAGATACTGCAGTTTAATCCCACTGTTCTCATTAGTCTTTTTACTAAGAACTGAAAAAAAAACCAAAACCACATGCTTGAATTCTGTCCAAACTGTCTGCTACTATGGCAATAGAAAATTGTCTTTGTAAGAAAATGCTACACTGTAGCTACTAATATTTCAGCCAAAGTACAGTCTGCAGCAGGATAGATTTTGGAAGAGCTTCATCCAATGACCTGAGAGCTGCTCAGTACACCATGTGAGACAATTAATATTCTCAATTGCTGCTCAGTTAAAATCCAGAAGATGAAGTTTGTCACTTTACAGGATGCATTTGGTATCTGCATTGTTAGGTCTTAAAGCAAGAAACAGCTCTTGTTTTCTTCTTGTAAAAGCAGACTGCATGTTAAGGATACACAATTATTCATACTGATGACTATAAAATAAAAGCTTAATCCAATTTAGAAAACAGCTTATCCTTGGTTATGGTCAAGTTGGAGTGTCTTTGGGAAGTCTGGAACAAGTGGTTGAAGTAATCTAATGAGCCATAAAGTAGCAGGAGTGAAATATTTCAATATTTTTAAAAGGAGGCATTTTCTGATCATTCAGTGGAAAGAACTTGTGGGTTGCATTTGTACTTCAAACTAGACAAATCCAGTTTGTCTACAACATCTAGAATGACCTTTTTTTTTTCCTTTTCTATTTAAGAAAATACATTGATTTGTAAAGCGGCAAAACAAGAACAGACATCTGCCACATATTACTCAAACAATGCAGGACACAGAATTATTATGTCTGCATGCAAAATACTAGAAGCAGGTACAAAAATGATCTGAGTAAAAAGTATGAAATAATGGTAACATAAGTTTTGCAGGATTGTAAAGTGGAAAATAAGTTTTCACACACATTTAACCTATTGGTTTAAAAGAAAGACAGTTTTAACAAGGCATCAAATACATCATTTCATCTCCTTTAGCCCTTAGTTTCACTGTGTAAATAGAGAGAAACTCATACTTCAGACTTTTTTAAGTCTTCAGAGGAAGTACTTGCTCTGAGTTCTTGAACAGTCTTGAATCAAAAAGAAATCTAAATTCTGGCCTTTCCTCTACTATTATTTCCAGTTTAGTTAGGTTAAACTGAAAACATTTGCAATCTAACTTTCTAAAGCTGCAGGGTTTGTCAAACTTCCAGCATTATACAATGTCTCTCCTGGCTGCCAATACAGACAGTATAAAAATTTCCTCAAGTGTGCCTTGTGTGTTAGCTCATTTATGCCTTGAAACAGGCAGATGTCGGGGGAAAGCATGATATTAGAACTCATAACCTTGCTGACAGCAATGTTAACATTGTTCCAAAAACTCAGTATAAGCCTACTTAAGCCAGTCAGATTTTGGCTTCTGACTTGAAGGGACATAGAAATAGAACTTAGGGGAGGCTGTACAAACAGCTCTTGGAGAACAGCGAGATTTTAGATCTTGAATGCTTGAAAGAGTACTCACTGTGAAACAGGCACCATCTTCTTTAGGTTTTACTAGATGTTGATAAGTTTATCACTTACTGCTTTTCACATTCACAGAAGAGTATGTCCACTTATTTGCTAAAACAAATCTGATTTCCTGTCTTGCATACTTATCATATGCCAGCATTTAACAGTAGAGCCAGAAACAGTCCAGTTCTGCCTTCCTCCTAACACTTCTTAATGTGACAGCAATTCTCAGTCCCCGTACTTCTTCCCTTTTTCAGCCACCTTTGATAAAATGCAAACAAGATTTCTCAACAGTATCAGTGTATAATTGTGTTCAGAGTTTCTGATACTGTTTCAACCCAGGGTTTTTAACGTGGTGAGCAGCAAGTGTCAGAAGCAAGCATGAAGAAGCAGGCATTTGCAAGACAGACTGATCTTCATTACCATATAAATGCACACACCTTGATCTTTAGCTCCTCACAGTACACATTTGTAGATGTAAAAATATCACTACTTAGAAGATAATCTTGTCCTGGAAGAACAGTTAGGCTTTGGGTTTTCCTTTTGCTCCTTTTAGGATCCCCCTCCAGAAACTTTCTTCCCTCAGAGTGAAGATCTGTATTTGAGATTATGATAATTAATGCTTCTTCTGTCAACAGACAGAAATGTTCCTTCAACAGGAAAAAATGCTGTCATTACACCTTGAGGAATAACTCTGTATTTAAAGATCCTCCTCTTCCAGCTCTCTTTTACATCAGTGGCCAGCCTAAACTACAATAGTCCTCAGCCTCCTGCCAGATGCATTCTTTGACAAGACTTCATAACCTCCCTGCATAACAGCTAGTTACACATAGAGGGAGAAAAGACAGATTTTGCTGGTCAGGTTTGGGGAATTTATGAGTAAGTAAGTATCCTTTTTTACCTGTTTTTGGAAAGGGGAATGTTCGTTTTCTTTCAACATTTGCCTAAAACTTTCTGGACTTCTGTCTTGTCTTTTTTCATCCAACACCAAATGTATCTTTAGCACATTTTTACATTTTGATGCTCAAATTCTTTATGCCAGGAAAGCAGCATGCCCTCTTCCAAGCATTCACAGTAACTGCTCATGAGGTGAAGACCACGTCCATAACAGCGAACACAAAGGTCATTCAATGAAATCGTCTTTGACACCAAAACTAGAAGCCATTCCTAAACTTAGCGAGTTTCCAGAGCAAGGAAACTCTGAGATTCCCATTTTGTTGAAACTCTACATCCTTTATTCAAGATGAAGGAGCAGAACACATCTTCTATTTTTATTTTCTTTCTATAACAACCATCCTTTTCTTCTTTCTTTTAATTACATTGTTGCCCCATTTACTTACACAAGTTAGACAAGACTAATCTCTGGTACTTGCAAGACATCTTCCTGAGGAAATCATACTTTTTAAATGTGTTTATCCACAAACACTGTTGTGAGGTAGAAAACGTATTTAATCATAGAATAATAGAATGGTTAGGGTTGGAAAGGACCTTAAGATCATCAAGTTCCAACCCCCATGTCATGGGCAGGGACACCTCGCTCTAAACCATATCACCCAAGTCCTCATCCAACCTGGCCTTGAACACTGCCAGGGATGGAGCATTCACAACCTCCTTGGGCAACCTATTCCAGTGCCTCACCACCCTAATAGGAAAGAATTTCCTCCTTATATCCAATCTAAACTTCCCCTGTTTAAGTTTTAACCCATTACCCCTTGTCCTGCCACTGCAGTCCCTAATGAAGAGTCCATCCCCATCATCCTCATATGCCCCCTTCAGATACTGGAAGGCTGCTATGAGGTCTCTATGCAGCCTTCTCTTCTCCAGGCTGAACAGTCCCAACTTTCTCAGCCAATCTTCATATGGGAGGTGCTCCAGTACCCTGATCATTCTCGTGGCCCTCCTCTGGACTTGTTCCAACAGATAAATGTCCTTTTTATGTTGAGGACACCAGAACTGCACACAATACTCTGAGTGAGGTCTCACGAGAGCAGAATAAAGGGGCAGGATCACCTCCTTCGACCTGCTGGTCATGCTCCTTTTGATGCAGCCCAGGATACGGTTGGCTTTCTGGGCTGCAAGTGCACACTGCTGGCTCATGTTCATTTTCTCATCAACCAGCACCCCAAGTCCTTCTCTGCAGGGCTGCTCTGAATCTCTTCTCTGCCCAGCCTGTAGCTGTGCCTGGGATTGCTCCAACCCAGGTGTAGGACCTTGCACCATGGTTAAACTTCATGAGGTTGGCATCATCCCAACAGAAAATTAAACAATAAAGGATCTACATGAATATATCATCCTCGATGGAAGTTGGCAAGGGAACAAATTCATTTAGCTTGGGATTTCAGTTGCCTTACATTTACTGGTCTTACCTAATGTTTAGTGTTGGTGATTCAGGTTTTGTAATTTGTAAAAAAACCCACAACAACAACAACAACAACAACAACAACAAACAAAAACCAAACACTCAAATAAACAAACAAACCCAAACTTTATCCTATCTGCACTTGCTTGAATATTAGTTAATTATAAAACACTAATAGGCAGAGGGCATTGATTTTTCTTGAAAATCAGACACAAAAGCCAATATTGTAGAGAAACATTATTTATTTTCTGACCTTGAAAAATACTGTATAAGACACATTTTCTTATTCTTTAAATACATATTTTTAACACAGTTTTTCCTTCCATATATTTACATTCTTTCATAAATAAATGTGCCTTGCAGTTTCAGGCTACTATTTAGCTTCCCTACAGTGAAGCACTAGAAAGAAAGGTTTCAGAGACGTATAATACAGACTGGGAAATCCTCTCTGCTTGCTGCTTTGCAAAATTTGCTCTATCAGCAACATGCATTGGAATAATTATGCCAAGGTGTCATCCTGAAGCATGACAAAATCATAATATGGAAATATACATCCACCACAGGTAATTTGAGCCACTGGTAAGACTGAAATTGATAGCACTGACAAATTCATCACAATGACTCATAATGTTAAATACTGAATGTCACCTGAGTTTTGTTCTAACTTTGTTCAATTTGCTACTTACTGTTATTCTTTTTACAAATTTCTGTTGTTTTGAGCTTTCCAAGATTCTGCTGAAAACTCTGCTGATGGACTGCACGAAAATCAGAAAACAGAACTGTTTATACCATTTCATAGATTGTATAATGAATAACATTTAGAGATGTCCAGATGAAATATTAGAGGGAAAATGTGAATGGGGTGAGGAGTGGGGGAATTAAAGATATTAATACCTACATAAGTATTCAAAAAAATAGATATGCCTATATATAACGTCCTGGGTATTTTGCTTCAGTCTCTAATGCCAAGGCCAGCCTTCAGGAATCCCTGACCCAGAAGATAAGGGAGAAGGTCTGGAGAAAGTAAATCTTTTCCTTGGTTGAGGAGGACTGTAATAGAGACCACGTAGATATCCGTAAGTTCATGAGCCGTGACGGGATGCACCCATCAGCTGGTAGACATCATTGCTAGACCACTCTTGATCATCTTTGAAAGGTCATGGCAATCAGGAGAGGTGTATGAGGAATGGAAGCAAGCAAATGTCACCACAGTCTTCCATAAGGGTAAGGAGGACCCTTGAAACTACAGGCCAATCAGCCTCACCTCAATCCCTGGAAAGGTGATGGAATGGCTCACCGTAGAGGCCATTTATAAGCACATGGAAGACAAGAAGATGATCAGGATTAAACATCATGGATTCACCAAAGTGAAATAATTTTTAACCGACTTGATTGCCTTCTATGATGGGACAATTGGATGGCTGTATAGATGAGGGGGAGCAGTCACTGTTGTCCACCTGGACTTCAACAAAGCTTGACACCTTGCCTCAAAGGCAAGCTCAGGAAGCATGGGCTGCACAAGTGGACAGTGAGGTGGATTGATAGCTGGCTTAATAGCACGTCTCAGAGTTGTGATCAGTGGCACAAAGTCTATTTGGAGACAATTAGCAGTGTCCCCCAAGGGTCAATACTGGGTCCATTATTGTTTAACTTATTAACCAAGGACTTGAATGAAATGATAGAGTGCCTCCTCAGAAAATTTGCTGATATAAAACTGGGGGGAGTGCTGTGCTGTCACTTAGCAGGTTATAGACAGGCTGAAAAGATGGGCAACAAGGAACCTTCTAAAATTCAACAAAGGCAAATGTAGGGTCCTGTGCCTGGGGAAGAATGCACCAGTACAGGCTGGGAGCTGACCCACTGGAATGTAGCTCTGCAAAGAAGGACCTGGGTGTCTTGGTGGACAACAAGCTGTCCATGAGTCAGAAGCAATGTGCCCTTGTGGCCAAGAAGGCCACTTGTATCCTGGGCTGCATTAAGAAGAACATTGCCAGCATGTCAACAGAAGAAATCCTCCATCTCTGCCGTCCCTGGTGAGGTCTCTCCTGAGTGCTGTGTCTAGTTTTGGGCTCCCCAGTATGAGAGATATGGAGGTGCTGAAGCAAGTCTGGCAAAGGACTGATAGAATGATTAAGGCTCTGGAATATCTCTCATATGAGGAAAGGCTGAGGGAGCTGGGCATGTTCAGCTTAGAGAAAAGAAGGCTCGGAGGGATCTGATAAGTATCTGAAAGGAGAGTGTCAAGAGAATGGGGCCAGATCATTCTCAGTGATGCCAGATGATAGGAGGCAATGGCATAAACTAAAACACAGGAAGTTCCACCTGAACATGAGAAAGAACTTCTTTACTGGGCAGGTGACTGAACATCAGAATAGGTTGCCCAGAATTGTTGTGGAATCTCCTTTCCTAGAGAAATTCAAGAGCTGTCTAGGCACCATTCTGAGTAACATACTTTAGGTAACCCTCTTGAGAAGGAAGGTTGGAGTAGATGACCACTGATGTTCCTCTCCAACCTCAACCATGCTGCAATTCTGTGATTTTCAGATAGATACATGTATAGCTGCAAACTGGTAACAAACTACAAGATGAAATTCATCCAAAATGAGATCCATAAATTTGACTTAGTAGTAATATACTACTAGCTCATTAAAAGATTAAGCTTTACACCACACCATAACTGTATAATGCCTCCTTATACCTAAGAAAATATAAGACGTTCTTTATTTCTGAGCCCAAACTCCAGAATCTAGGGAATGGAGCAAATTCCATATGCAAAGATCAATCTGCAGCCTAACCTGTGGGCTTGAAGAGAAAGACTAAAGCACACAGCAAACAATCACAAATATATTCAGGCTGAATGCACTCCTGAGAGCAAATGCTCTCAGCACAGCAAATCAAACAGAAATAAAGCATTTGAAGAAAAACAAAGGGGTTCTTGGATTATGAGTTGAGTGAAGCAAAGTGAGCAAAGGTTACTGGGTAGATTACAAACCTGAAAAGTTGGTGGTAAGTCTAATGGATGAATGATACAAACCAACATTCACTTGGCACTGCACTCTATAGTTGTTAGACTGCATTCTGTAAAATGCAGTATATGTGATATGCCAGAAATGTGTACCTCGAAATTCTGTGACAGCACCAATAGAAATAAATCTGTGCTACATAAGCTGCTGTTGTAATGGACAAGACATAGAAATTCATCTTGACAGTGCTCCATTTATATCAATTAGCTATAGGTACAAAAGAAATAAAAAAAAAGGGGCTCTTCCTAGGACTGAACTTACAGGTACTAAGGAGGGTAAACAAAATTCTAATATTAAACAGTTTCAGTTCCCTGTTAATGTGAGGAGGTCCCAGAATTCTACTAACAACATAAGTTGCTATCACAATTTGAAGAAGGTCAATGAAGTTGTATTTCAATGGCATATCACCAAAGCAGACAACATCTGAGGTGCTTACTTAGCTCCAGCATTACTGAATAAATAGAAAAAAAACCCAAAACAAACCAGCAAAAAACAAAACAAAACACAAACACAAAAAAACCCCAAACAAAATAGAAAAAAAAAGTCATCATCCACATTCTGATTTAGCTGTCTTTAGTAACTTCTGGAGGACTTGCTTGAAAACAGACAGTAGTCTTTCCTTCATCAGTAGTGTTGTAACCCTTCTCCTGCTACATGCATTTATGCACCTGTGCATAGCTTCAGCAAATATTAAAAAGGCCAGAAAAGAAAAGCAGACTATCTGTAATCCTGACTTACATTCTCCAGCTATCAATTTACTGACTAGTCACCTTACTCTTTTTTTTTACACTTTGATCCTTAAAGCTCTCCCAGTGGCCACAGGCACATGTTCAACCAGAAAGGCGTCAGAATTAGCCTTTAAGATAGAAACACTTAGTGTGAAAGAAGAGGTTCTCATCGTGCTCCAGCAAGTGTTATTGAAGAACCGTGAGTGATTTTACCTAACTCTAGATACCTGCACTAACCCACACCAACAGAGAAGTAGATTGTTTTGCATGGGTGTTTCAGAGATTCTTAGCAGGCTGAAAAATACTGGCATTGACATTTCATCCTTGTCTGTATCCCTGAGGACACTATCCATCAAAATAAATGCCATCATATCTATGCTGCTTATATTAAGACTGAAAGACATCCAAGACTTTGTAAGGTTTTAGGAAGAGCTGCATTTGGCCAAGAGGAACTGAAAAGTAGGGTGGAGAAGATTCATCACCCATGAAAATGGGGATGTAAATCCTCAACTGGTCATAGCTTTATTATCTTAATTGATTAGGAACAGTTAAAATTAATCGAAACAGCAAAAACAACTTTAAATTCACACAACCAAATATAATCTAGTCATGTTTTGATATCACCATGGTATTCAACTATTGTTTGCTAAACAGTTTCTGAGAAATTTGAATTGTGAGAAGTTCTATACTATCATGAACCTAAATGAAACTGCTATTACAAAGCAGTTACATTTTAAAAAGGGACAGCAATCAAAGATAATTATGTTCACAATTTGTTATCATCACTTCTGCTACCCATATTTATCCATTTGATTTTCCATTACACTTGCCCTTTTGTCGAGTGATTCAAAACATATCAGCTGTTCCAATCACATTGTAATCACTTCATTTTGCAATGCAACAAAACATGATGTAATGGGGACTAAACAATTTAAACTGTGTGGCTGTACAAAGAAGTTCTATAGTATTTGTCAAAAGTGGGGCCATAAGGTTACTGAAGTATCCATCTATCCTTTTTTTTTGTTTTTTCCAGTGTCATTCATCAGAGAGAGACCCTCCATAACACCAGGAGGGGAGGACAAAGCACTCCTGTCCTGTCCCAAGCAGGTGTAATTTCAAAGTGAAATAGTTGTAGTTCCACTGGACTGAATTATTTAGTCATCAGAATATAAAACAAAGAGGTGCTATAGGGATGGAGAAACATGTGGGTTGAATGACAAACAAAGTCTTATTTACTGAATGTATCAAAAACTGTGTTTCCAGACACATTTCATCAAAGCAAAGCTTCAATCCTGGGAAAACAGCTATATTCACATTCAAGACAGATATACAAGTCATGTGAAAGAAGACTGCCACTGGACTGAATTATTTAGTTGTTTGTTAGAAACTTGATCAAATTCAGCCTCCGTGTAAACAGACAAATTTAAATGGGACACAGTTTGAGGTGCTCTACATCCTGACTGAATTTGATCCTCTGTGTGCGTTAGATCTCTGGAAATGCCAGTATAAGAATATTGTCTTTGTGGTGAATGTAGATCTGCAGACAGGTTTTGGATTAAACAGTCCATAGAATGCGATAGCATCATTCAAAAAAAAAAAGTAATCAATCATGTAGGCATGAAGGACTTTGAATTTCCAAAGTGGTCAACCCTTCAAAAGTCTGTCAAAGGCAGACAAATGAATGCAACTATACTTTCAAGTAACACATTTGTTGGAAAGGTGAAGTCTTTTTCTCATCATATATCCACATCTGAACAATTTCCTTCCTAAAACATTAACTACTTGTTTAAATATATTTCTAATTTACGGACAGCATTTGCACAAGTCCGGGTAGATGACATCAACTGCTCTACCCCTGTCCGTCAGTTCTGTAGCCCCATCATAAAAGGCCACCAAAATGGTCAGGCAGAATTTCCCCTTAGTGAAGCCATGCTGGCTGTCACCAACCTCTTTATTGTTTTTCATGTGCTTTAGCCTGCCTTCCAGGAGAATCTGCTCCAAGATTTTGCCAGGCACAGAGGTGAAACTGGTCTGTAGCTCCCTGGATCACTCATTTTCCCGTTCTTGAAAATGGGGGCTGTATTTTCCTTTTTCCAGTTGCTCGGGACGTCACCCAACTGCTGTGATTTTTCAAGTATGATGAACAGTGGCTTAGCAACTTCATTCGCCAGCTCCTTCAGGACCCATGGATGGATTTCATCAGGACTCATGGACTTGTGCATGTTCAGGTTCTTAAGATGGTTTTGAACCAGATGCTCTCCTACAGTGGGCCCAAGGTCTTCATTCTCACAGTCCCTGCGTCTGCCTTCCAAGACTTGGGTGGTGTGGTCAGAGCATTTGCCACTGAAGACTGAGGCAAAGAAGTCATTAAGAACCTCAGCCTTCTCCAAATCCTGGGTAGCCAGTTCTCCTAATAGCTTCTGGAGGGGGCCTATGTTGTCCCTAGTCTGTTTTATATTTGCTACGTACCTTTTGAATCCCTTCCTGTTATCCTTAACATCCCTAGCCAGGTTTAATTCTAACCGGGCCTTAGCTTTCCTAACCTGGTCCCTAGCTTCCTGGACAACATCCCTGTACTCTTCCCAGGCTGCCTGTCCTTGCTTCCACTTCCCATAAGACTCTTTTTTCATTTGAATTTTTCTCAGCAGCTCCTTATCCATGCAAGGAGGTCTCCTGGCCCTCCTGCTGCACTTCCTTCTGGTTGGGATGCAACACTCCTGAGCTTGTAGCAGGTGATGCTTAAAGAGCAGCCAATAGTCTTGAGCCCCCATGCCTTCTAGGGCTATATCCATGGAATCTTACTAAGCAGGTTCCTGAAGAGGTCAAAGTCTGCTATCTTGAAGTCCAGGGCAGTGAGCTTGCTGCATGCTCTTCTAACTGTCCTGAGGATCTCGAACTCAACCATCTCATGATCACTACAATCAAGGCTGCCCTGGAGCGTCACATTTCCAACCAGCCCTTCCCTGTTGGTGAGCACGAGGTCAAGCATGGCCTTGTCGGCTCCTCTATTGCTTGCAGGAGGAAGTTGCCTTCCACACAATCGAGGAACCTCCTGGATTGCTTGTGCCAGGCCATACCGTCATTCCAACAGATGTCACGGTGGTTGAAGTCCCCCATGAGGACAAGGGCCTCTGAGCGTGAGGCTGTTCCTATCTGTCTATATCATGTTTACAAGATTTATAATAAAGGTGGAGGATGTACTTCACACTGGATTTTTTTTATTATAATTATATGTATTTTTATAAAATACAACTGGTAAGACACAAACTTATAATATGATAATGTAAAGCTATAATGATATTGTAGAATTTTAATAAAAATGTGGAAACTGATTACACAACATGAAAGAGCACAGCAAAACAGAAAAGTAAGTATAGTAGTTTTATGATAGTTCAAATGAAAGGTATGACAACTGTTCTCAGTAAATGATCCTGTGTACCTTGATATTTAGTAAATCCAAGGCCAGAATATGACTGTAGTGCATTGCCAAGCACAAAGAGTATTGTTTCCAAGGGATTCTTATCTCAACCAAATATACTTTTTTACTCCTGGGGAAACATTTGAGGATGAAAACTCCCGTTAAACAAGTGTTCAGCAACCAATGGTCATAGAAGATGTTAATCAGCACAGCCAGCTGATGTTATCTCTTCTGAGAAAAAGGTAAAGATGACAAAGAGTTCCTGATGACTAAATCTGACCAAAGGCAGTAGTAGCAGCATTTTGCTAGAGGAGGCTGCTCAGCTGAGGTGTTGGGATGAGGTTCCAACAAGTTTGTTCTAGTACATCAGTTGATATACATCAGCATAACAAAATGGGGAGGTGAGCCCAGTGCCCCTATCACATCAGTTATAGAAAAGGGAGGTCACAAGAGGAATAGGAACATTTTGTATACAAACTAATGTTAACAGCCTGACAAAAGAGAAAAGATCACAGAATTGCTTACACTCTATTTGCATGAAAATGGATTGATATTGGATTTAATAAACCAATGACTATGAAGCTGGTGAAGGTTAGCATAAGAGCAAGTGGAAATTATTCCAGTGGTGCATCTCAGTGCAGTCATAAAAGCACCAAGTTCCTTGAGTCACTTAAGGCCTACAGATGGATAGAAACTCTTCCCTGATTACAGTGGGCATATCTGGGTCCAGGGGTGACAATGAGTCCTGACTCTCCACTGCAGAAACAGGGTAAGTACCCTTAGGCTTCATAGGAAAGCCTAGAGCCCGCTATGCACAAAAGCCAAGCACCTCGTAGCAGCTTACCCTGTCCTGTATGATACAGTATTCCATGGCCACATTCAAACTGTGAGCATAACACAAGGTGTCGAAACCAGGAACTGCATATATAGAAATTTTAACTACATTATTGAGACTATTTCAATATAGAAGTGTTTGGGTTTTTTCTCTATTTTCCTTTTCCGTAATAATTAGGATTCTTAGATAAGACTCTTTAAGTTTCCAAATATACTAACAATAAATTCCTGTCTTTATATATGTTTGTTTTCTTGTCCATAACAATAGCCAAGTAACTATTCAACCAGTGGCAGAAGGAGGTAGCACAAGGAGGAAATGCTACCAAAGATTAACACATATGAATCAAGCATACCATTGCAAGAAGCATTCAGCATGACCCAATCAGATACACAGAATTTAAAAAGATCTCACCATAATAGCAGAAACCTTTAGGCATTTAGTTTCAACTGATAGAGGAATTTTCAGCAGAAATTATGTGTACAAACATTTTAAGGAATTAGATCTTATATTTTTAATGGTTATTCCATAGCTAGATCACCCTATCAGAACAGCCATTAACAACAATTAAAAAAGAATTGAATAGCTGATCTTCCAAATTCCAGTATCAAATTGTGCGGTCTTTTATGACTGTACAGTGTTGACATACAACATTGACAAAAGCTTTTTGAAAGGAAATATATGAATAGGCACCAAAGTCAGTAGTTTTAGAGAGTCCACTAAAAAAACGGAATATATTTTATTACCTCCCTAAAGTAACTTGACACAGAAAGTGTGGAAGACACTGTAGGTGACAAAGTCACCAATGTAACACAAACACACATGCAGTTTTGGCTATAGTTTTTATTCCCAACAATGATTAACTGAAGCTGTAAACAGCAAAAAATACTAGTCTTTCCTTAATGGCTGGAGCTTTGAAAATCCTCATATTACTAACGGTATGTACAAATGTTCCAGTAAATGGAATGCAATGTATGAAAACTGATGTTAGTATTTCTTTTAAAGAAGTTATTCTAGCACTATAGATTGCCTTCAAAAGAATGAGAAAATCACAGTTATGAAACTAGTTACACAAAATACCAACCAGCCCCTCAAGGTCAAAATAACACTGAAAATGCTAATTATTAATATATATTTAGTCAGATCAGCACCATGCTTTCGCTATGCTATTTAAATCTACATTGTTACCTCTGTTTATTTTGTCACCAAAATAAAAAAAAACAAGAAAGATATCCTGCTGTCCTGAGAACAGCCAGGAGTAAGAGCCATGAACCTGAAGAACATCTGATTACCTACTCAATATTTGTCATTCTGCATTACTCCTTTCTGTGTATAAAGAGGCCTGTCCTATGGAAACAATAATTAGAAAAACTGAATTTAAACCCCAGAATAATTCTGTTGTATGTGTGAATGTTTGTATCACTGTTGAATATGGTAACATTCCAGAGTTTCATTTGCTCTTCTCTTAATCCAGTTTTAAACATCCAACATATGTGATTTCCATTCTAATGTGTTCTATGGCCAAAAAAGCAATAAGCATTTAACACTTAAGACTTCAGTCTACACAAATAAATACGGTAAAAAAAAGTTCTTAAAAAACCTCCAAAAAGTCTTCCTAAATTACATTAATTTTTATTAAGAAATTCCTAAGTAGTTTGAAGCAGTCTGCTTACCAAGAACAATTTTATTTCCCTTTCTTGAAACTTCTTACTATCTCTGTGACATTCAGGGAAGGTTGGTAATTTCAGGTACTAAATAGATCAATCTACTCCACCTACAATTTCAAATCATCTTCAAAAGCATGTAACCAGTGGCATTATATGTCACAGGTTACTTAACATATTTCATTATACCTACTTGCACATTTTCCTATCATCCTAAACAATTAATCTCTTTTTCCCTTGTGTTTAAGTCTTTGGTGTACACTTGCATAAATGCATAGTGAGGTTTACAGAACGCTGCCTGACTTCAGACCATTCCTTCTATTGCTCAAAGAGACGCCATTGATTGTTATTTTACCACCTAATTTCCTTCATGTCATGCCATCTAACACAAACAAAATAGGTAAATAGAATCAAGTTTAACTGATGTATAGCAAGAGCTGTATTACTGGAGGCAGCTTAAAAGGATGTACTTACTGTGAGGTGATGATTCTAGTGGCTTTTGCAGTTAAATTATTTAATACTGCCTAAGCATGGTTTATACTATCTTAGAGGATTAGACCAGCGAATGTGGACGTAAAACAGTGCTGCAAAAAAGGTATAACACAGTTCTCTATACCTCTTAATCAGCATAACTGACAATATAGAGAAACATTATCAAAGTTATTTTATCTTAATGGTATTTTATTTCATATAAGAATTTTAAGTAGATTTACTAATTCACAAGAGCAAGGATATTTGTTTCCCATTTGTGAAAACTGAGAAAACCAAATTAGATGCCATTCTGCTATTACCTCAAATTTTCCATAAATGAGAGGAAGGACAAGAAAGCATTAGCATCAGATAAGATGGACAGGCCCTAATTTTCCTGATATCAACTTCAACAATGAATGGGCTAAATTCCTATTAAAAGAAATGAAGTTAATCTAACAATACTAATAATACCTAATAGAGCATTTCATACCTTCTTATTATACAATAGTATTTCAGCATGGCAACTTGGAGTTAGACTATTTTACTATCATTTTGTCCAGTAAGGACATACCACTACATTAGCAAGCAGTGTACAGCTGTAAGAGTAGGTCTGTGAAGAAGAGATGGTGATTAGAGTTAACTGTAGAAGTGGCTCAGGGTTGTTTCAGGCACAGCCCATTTTCATTCCACACCCGAAGAACTCAGTTGAAGTTCTGTGAGGCCATGGGTCAGCACCTATCGAAGCAGAGATTATTCAGAAATTCTCTATGAAAGTGAACTTCTGTCCTGAACTAAAACACTAATATACATCCCATGAGTTTGAAAAAGTACTCTTAAGCCCTCTTAGCAGCCTAGGCCTTAGAGAGCCACATCTGAACTTTGATTTACAATTTAGATTTTTTAAAAAGGGAGGGGATTCACCAATTCACTAGTCATCTTCTGTAATACCTAACTTGGATTTACTACTGCTGCAATATTTAAACTGGGTTTGTTAACCTACTACCTTAGATAATAACTTCAGATGTGATTTACTCCAAAAGGATACAAACTGAGCTGATATATAACAGTATATAACAGTATACAGTTATACTCCAATATACTGTTACTGGAGTTATAACAGTAAAATCCACATAGAACTAAGCATGAACAGCTGTCCACGCCTGGATTTTCAGTTGCTGAAGTAGTTGCAAGACTTAATCATAGATGTGTTCCATATCACATCAGCAACATTACTTGCTATGAAACTTACAGTACAACTTCAGTATTTGTTATGTGTAAGGAACACGAAGAAATTAGAACACAAAACTGCTCTTGTAATGAGTATTGAATCGTAAGAGAAATCGTTTATTAAAAATAAAAAATGTCACTTCAAAGAATTCAGTTAAAAATGAGAATAGCAAAAAGGCTGAAAAATTAATTACTTGATCAATTGTTTATGTGACATTTTGAGGCTATAACATTTTATAGAAATGTCAATTATTGAGACTATAATTAGATGTACTGTAATTCCATACTCAAGCATGTACCAGTTAGTGAATATTATATTAGTTTCTAGACATAAATATCTCAGCAACTATTTTATGGACACAGATCATAAACATTGTATTGTTTCTTAATCTTGGATAGTACTTCTTTATTTTTACCTATAAAGCAATGTCTTACCTGTGAATGAAACTTTCATGGAAGAAAAGGCAATTTTCAAACAGGTATGGATCAGCAACACAAAACCTAAGACTATGACCTTGAACAGGATTGCGCTTACAAGAGAAGCATATTGGGATGATCTATTTTCTGTTATCTGTGCATACACTGAGCAGGCACACTGCTGTCATCACTTATTTGCTTGTTATTTTTTGTAATTCATTATACATGGGCTCTTTTCCTAGACAAAATATAAACTTCTGAAAGAGGAAAAAGAATTTAATAAACATGCTTCTATACCCATTAAAACTATGTGAAAATCAGAAGAACCAAAAAAATACTACAGTCTATTTTGTCTTAAACTCTACACGAAACTCAGTCAGGTGCAGTGTGCTTGCAGCTGATCTTAACTTCAGAATATCCATACTACTCAGCCTCTCAGCCTTCTTTAAAATTACTACATTCAACAGTAATTGTTTGGCTTTAAAGTGTTGTATTGTTGGGAAGTTTTAATCGTGCCATTCATAAATGTTCCAGATTATATCATTAAGAATAGACTATGATTTCTACTTGCAGTATTCACTCGTCAGTAAACATTTAAATATTTTCTATTTGTAGGGATGTTATTTTAATTACTAAAAATTAAATGTAACTTATATGCCTGGCAGTACTTTTGAGGCAACACTACTTATTAATATTGCAGAATAATAAATAAGCCTATTTGTAAGACTCAAAGCTTCCTGAATTTCTTTTTTTAGTTCCAATCTGAAAACCAAACGTTATTAAGGATAACAACCCCAACGTAGAAACATAATGCCTACAATACATTTTGAGTAAGACTAGAATATTAAATGCAGGATTAAAGTAGGGTGCACTTTGCCATGTAAAAGTTCATTTAAGACAAACAAATTATTAAATGGGGCAGACTATTATAACTTCATGTCACATACACCGAAGTAGGCATGGATTTATATTATACTTTTAGAAGAATGATAAAAATAATGCACACATTTAATGTACTTTGACAATTGAGAGTAGAGAAACTCATGATTGGCCAGCTCTGTACAGGCCAGGAGCAAGAGTTTCTCAAACCATGGCATATGATGGTCTACAATATTAAAAGACTTTTTCCCATTTGTGCAGATGTTCATTTGGATTTTTCTTTATTTATATGAATTTTCAGGTACGATTTTTTTAAAAGAATTTTGCAACACCAGTAAGAATGTGTGATATACCTGTGTTATTCTCAGCAGAATATGAAATCTTTTTCCTCTCACCAAAGATCTTCCAGACAGTGATGGAGTGCATCAGAGACATTTAGTTCATAAATATTGTTTACAGTAGCTACAAGAGAAAACACTTGCTATCAAAAAGCTTCATTAAGATTTATTTTTAGCAAATATGGAAATTCAACACTTTTTTCCCTCCTGCTTTGATCTCGTCATCAAAATGGTGAAGGATGACTACAGTAATAAATATGCTATACTTAAATATACTACAGCATGTGGTGGAATTTGGTACAGTGCTATTGCCACATAGAAATGTTAAAAAAAATGCCTACTCAGCATCCCACTGCTTCAAGACTTGACTGCATCCTATTCTAAACCTGCCTTAATGCATGATCCATCACTCCATACACTATGCAGGGTGTTCATATACCACAGCTAACAGACCAAAATTCCAACTTCAAGTGGCAACTCTGCAATCTTGTGCTAGCCAGGGAATAACTCTGGCTCAAATTAGGAGCCATCAACTACACAGTGAGATGTACTTATCTCTTAAAACATTTTTTGGGAAAGAAAAAAAAAAAAGGATCCTTTCCCAAAATAACCTCATGTCCATTTGTATATGCCCTCAAAAATTTCAAAATCAAAAATGCTGACTGAAAGCAGAGAAGCATTGCAAGCAGTTCACAACTGCTGAAGAAAAGTCAAGTGGACATCCTCTAGGCTGGCAGTCAGCCTAACCCTGCAAAGCCCTACACATCATATTTTTTATTTCAGGGTTATCCTAATTCTCTCTGCTATGGAATTTTGGGCCAAATCCCAAAATGCTCAGGCGGTTTCCATAGAAAAAAGAACACCTCCTGCTAGAACACTACTTTGAGTGGGCAAATTATAACAGTACAATCTTTCTTGTGGTCTTTTTACACTCCGAATTTTGTTTACAGAAAAAAGGAAATACTCTTTACATAAAAGCCATGAACTTACTGGTAGTACAGCTGAAATATTAACAATCTACTCAAAGAATAATTACTAATCCAGATTTATTACAGAAAAGAATACCTCTACACAGAAGACTTACTTGTGGGGGTTGAAATGTACCAAAACTGTCAGAGACCATGAGAAGGAGGAACTACAGCAGCCAATTAAGAGTGACCCGTCCCTGATTGGTACTTGGAAGATACTGGAACTGGCAAATTCGCGGGAGCCGGGCTGCGGCTGCGGCGGCGGCTCCCCTTCGACCGAGGGGCTGCGGCAGCGGTGGGATAAGGATCTGCAGAACACTGACGCGCCGCCTCCACCTCCCCGCTGCCGCGACTTCACTTGCACGGCGGCGGCAGTAGCAGGCTCCGGTGGGCTCCCCCCACTGTCTGCCCGCGGGCAGAGGGATATGATACTCGCCCGCCCCTCGCCTTTGTGTGCTCCGGCAGGCGCGGGTACGCGCTGCCCCCCCGAGATGCAAGCTGCGGGGCGGTGGGGGGGTCCACTCCTCCCGATGAAAGGCTGAAAGAGACCCAGCCTCTGCCCCGGAGGTTTTTCACCCACAGCAATGGTCTGTTAACATATAACTATTCAGTCAAACATGCTCAGCTTCAAAATAAAGCTGCCATAGATTTTTTGCTATTAGCTCAAGGACATGGTTGTAAAGACTTTGATGAGATGTGTTGCATGAACCTATCTGATCAGAGTCTGACCATGATGCAATTCAAAACCTAAAGGGAGGAGTTCAGAAGTTGCAAATGGAGAGTGGCTGGAATTGGCTAGAAAGTTTGCTGTCAGGATGGGGCATCAGTGCATGGTTGAAAGACACTATTAAAATCGCAGTAGCCTGTGTAAAAATCTTTTAATATGTTTTAATCACAGTTCATTGTTTAATTGCTTGTATAAATCGTTTGATCGCTAAGTCTATTAACAATGTTTTGCTGGTTATAAAGAAGGGGGAGATGTGGGGAATGCTACAAAAGACGCTGTGCCAGTAGACCTGGACGAGAGCCCAAACATCTGGACTCTTATCAGCCACAAACCTTGGAAGAAGTGAACAGGGCAAGTCGGAAAGAACCGGAGAAAGAACATAGGGTGTAACCGAAGAAAGAGCATCAAGGTAATTTCTGAGGACTGTAAATTTGGAAACAGGAGGATGCTTAAGACAAGATAAAGAATGTGTAGTCAAGGGGAAGTGGAAGTGAGATTGTAACGAGTAGTGATAGCAGAGAACTATGTTTAGAAATAATTACACAAGCAAAGGTGTGTGGACAGTAATGTGATTGGCTGAAAGAGTGTGATCAATAAGATTGTTTTGTGATGGAAAAGTACTAAAGGAACTAATTGCTACTCACAGCTAGGCAGAATACTATAAAAACCTGTAAGCTCACTCAGTAAGGGATTTTGTTTGTAGCCAGAAACAGAGTCCATGCCTCAGTTGCCATAAGATCGGGCCTGGCAAGGGGTGCCATCCCATATAAAGGATGGCCCGTGTGCAGTAGGGACCTTAGGCATGTTTATCCCTAATAACACTGTGATAATAAATAAATGAAGATTGTGTTCTCGAAGGTCAACGCATGCTTTTCAACCAAGCTGTGATGACAAAGTAGATTTTTGGAACCCAGGTGAAATAATTGCGACTTCATTTTTAGCTCCCGGAGTAGCTAGCGCTCAAGTTTTACAACATTGAATAAGTTAGGATATTGGCTTGCTAAACAAACTAATGCTACAGCATCTGCTCTCTCTGCTTTGCTCACTGATATTGACTCTATTAGGCATACAATTTTGCAAAATAGGGCAGCAATTGATTTTTTCCTCTTAGTGCATGGACATGGGTGTGAAATTTTGGAAGAAACGTGTTGCATACATTTGTCAGACCATTTGGAATCCATACATGAAAGTATCCACAAATTGAAAGACAGTGTGATGAAGTTAAGGGAAGATGATACAGATTGGTTGTCATCACTTTTCTCTGGTTGGGGTATAACTGAGTGCCTATTAACTTTGGTTAAGGGAGGAATGATCTTTTTGCTTGCTCTCTTTGCCATCATATGCATTGTATCTTGATTGTTACAATGTATGCAGCGAATGTTATCCCAAGCTTTTGAAAGACGTGCATACTGCATTGCAAAGACAAGAAGGGGGAACCCTGGGGGTTGGAATGTATCGAAACTGCCAGAGACCCTGGGAAGGAGGAACTGCATCAGACAATTAGGAGTGACCTGTCTCTGACTGGTACTTGAAAGCTGTTGGAACTGGCAAGGAACAAGGACATCGGAACTGGAAAGCGGGTTTCTAGACCTTTCACCTGATGTGACCACAAGGCAAACACAGATGTGCTTGGCTAATTGCTTGGAAGAATATAAATATCGTGTAACCTTTGCAATAAATGATACAGCTTGCACTCTACCTCTGGGTCCCTGCCTTCCATCCTCACACTTACTAATAATAAAATATTAAAATTAAACAAATTTCCTAGTTTCTATCCCTTCTCCTGGTGTTATGCTCACTCCTCACTAGGAGAATTATGATGTTCATATCGATGGCTTTATTCTTCTCCCTCCAGGATCTACTTGGGATCATTTTCATACATGCACTAACATGCTTTTATGCCTTGCTCATTCCTCATTTAAGAGGGTCAACAGTGTCCTGAGCTGCATTAGGAAGGCTGTTGCCAGCAGATCATGGCGAGACAAAAACTGCTGTTTGACCTAGACCTTAAGAAACACAGCCTCCACTTACCGATGTGAGTAGCTCTAGAGAGAGGACTTCATCCCCGGAGCGACGGGAAGCCCTGCGTCCAGGTGCCTCAGTTCCGAGCTGCGAGAGCCACCGAGAGAGCCTCAAACCCTCGCCAGGCCTTATCCAGGAGCCGGCAGCTTCGTTGAGACGAACAGCGACTCACAGGGGGCGGTGCCAGGAGGGACAGACCCACCCTGATCGGCGAAACCCGCCCCAGGGAGCGCGAGAACAGCACATGGCAGGGCGGCTGTCACCGGCAGCGCGAGCGGGGAGCGGGCAGGATGGAGAGCGCTCGCCTCAGGGCCAGGACCTGGTCTAGGAGCTCTGCTCTGGCTGCCCCGGCGGTGGGAGCGGCGGCACCAGACAGAGCCGATGAGAGGGGAGGCTGCAGGGCAGGGCTTGGAGTGTAGAAAGCGCCTGCACTGGTCTCTTGAGGAGAGGCTGCACAATGGGTAGGGACTGTGCTCAGTGCACTCTGGTGGAGGTCTTCCTGCAGCAGCGGCTTGAGCTGCGGGACACTGTCAATGGCTTAAATATGTCAGGAAAACTGAGAGGGAGCTGGATTGCTTGCTCCAGGCTCAAACTGTGCAGGGGCCACAAGCGTCCACCACAGCACATACAGAAAAGGACGGAGAAGCTCGGAGCTAGTAACAAAAAAAAAAAAAAAACACACAAAAAGAAAAAAAACAAACCAACAAAAAAGGAAGAAGAGGCGATTGGCCTGCTGTAATCAGCGGTGGTGCAGGCTCACCTTGAGTATGGGTTCAGGTCTAGGTCCCACCATTTAAGAACAAGAAGGTCCTTGAATGCGTCCAGAGGAGGGCAGCAAAGCTGGTGACAGGGTGGGAAGGCATGTCCTGTGAGGGACGGCTGAAGGCACTGTGTTAGGCTAGTTCAGAGAAAAGGAAGCTGAGGGGTGATCTCAGTGCTCTCTACACTCTTTTGTGTCTGTCTCACCAAACTGTCCTTTTAGGCAAAACACCTATGCTTTTCACGTACAAGAGTAGAAAATGCTACTGCCTCTGCCCAGTTCTGGTAGAAAGTGGGCATAATCACCTCTTGGAAACAACAAGGGAAAAACAATGTACACAAGCAGAAACATCCTTCTTTTTCTATAGCCGTATCATCTCTAGATCTCTATATCTAAATGTAAACTTCTTATCTCTCTCTACTTACCTCCTGGGTTAGCGCAAAGAAATCCCCACCTCACAGCAATGGAGGGCGTGTGCTGAGGACATCAGTGTGAAACACCAGAGCTGCAGCCAAGGCAGAGGCAGAGAAGCTGGAGGGAACTGCAGCAGCAATGCTGTTTCAAAAGCTTTCCAAAGTGAAGGCAGGAAACAGGAGAAGCTGTGAAGGGACAGCATGATGCCAATTCACATGGTGTCCTGAGCTGGTACCGAAAGGGAAGGGTGGGCTCTAGATGGAAAGGATCAAGAAATAGTGACCTCCCTAGATGGGAGAAGAGCAGGGCCATGCGGTAAAGGAGGCTATAGAACCCAAGCCTTGAAAGGGAGACGCAGGAACTGTGAGAATGAAGACCTTAGGCCCACTGTAGGATAGGATCAGGCTCGAGATCATCTTAAGAGCCTGAATATGCACAAGTCCATGGGACCTGATGAAATCTATCCACGGGTCCTGAAGGAGCTGGCAAATGAAGTTGCTAAGCCACTGGCCATCGTATTTCAAAAATCATGGCAGTCAATTGAAGTTCCCGGCGACTGGAAAAAGAGAAATATAACCCCCATTTTCAAGAAGGGGAAAATGGATGACCTGGGGAATTACAGACCAGTCAGTCTCACCTCTGTGCCTGGCAAAATCTTGGAGCAGATTCTCCTGGAAGGCATGCTAAGGCACATGAAAAACTACAAGGTGGTTGCTGACAAGCATGGCTTCACTAAGGGGAAATCCTGCCTGACCAATTTGGTGGCCTTCTGTGATGGGGCTACAGAACTGACGGATAGGAGCAAAGCAGCTGAGATCATCTATTTGGACTTCTGCAGTGCCTGACACTGTTCTGCACAGCATCCTTTTCTCTAAACTGGAGAAATATAAATTTGATAGATGGAGCACTTGGTGGATAAAGACTTGGCTGAATGGCAGCACGTAATTCACTCAGAGGTCAACGACTCAATGTCCAATTGGAGATCAGTAACGAGTGGTGTCCCTCAGGGGTCAGTGTTGGGACAGATATTGTTGATATTGTTCAACATCTTTATCAGCGATATGGATAGTGGGATTGAGTGCACACTCAGCAAGTTTGCCAATGACACTAAGCTATGTGATTCAGTCGATAACACTGAAGGGAAGGGATGCCATCCAGAGGGACCTGACACACTTGAGAGGTGGGGCAATGCCAACCTCATGAAGTTCAATTAAGTAAAGTGCAAGGTCCTATGCCTGGGTCAGGGCAATCCCAGATAGAGCTATGGGCTGGGCAGAGAAGAGATTCAGAGAAGCCCTGCAGAGAGGGACTTGGGGGTGTTGGTTGGTGAGAATAGTTAACATGAGCCAACAGCGTGCACTGACAGCCCAGAAAGCCAACTGGTTCAGTGACTGGTTCAAAGCAGTTGTAAGGAAGAGTAGATAAATCTAAATATCTGAAAATAACATTTTCTGGGGGAAAAAATAAGGGAGTAGCATAAGTGCAGCAAACTATGAGATGGAGACAGAATGCATGTGCAAATTGAATCACTTTTACTGAGCATCTTGCCATATTCATACAAAATCACACAAGCTATTTTTAGATAAGCTATTTTTAGATCTTAACTATTCAGCTATTGTTGTGTGGTTTTGTACTAGCTAAGCTTTGATCAATTCCAACACTACAATTTGCCTTATCTTTGTTTATCGCTTGTGTCCACTCATGCAGGATATACTGCATCCCAATGCTTGTTATTCACATCTGTGAGGTATTATGGCTGTTGTGGTTATGTTCCTCCTGTCTTTGACTGCCTGAGGTTATTGGAAGGTCACCTGTATTCCCACGCATAAGTCTATTGATCTGCATTGAATTCCTCTATTTGAGAAGTGTCCATTTCAAAGATCACTTCCCACAAGATGAAGGAGGAAAATTAGTATAAATTGAACAAATACTTCTAATCAAACACAGATCATAGCATTAGTGTTAAGTGAAGGAAACAGAAATTAGCAGTCTACTGTCAAGCTAGGAACCTAGGTGACTCCTGGCTTTCCCTTTCTGAATAAAAAAACTTCCATCTTGATCAGGAAAATCAAAAACTGCTCTTCTGATATGCCTTTTACAGCCAACTATTATTCAGGAAGGGATTAAAATATTAATCAGGTAGTGGTTAAACGAACAGGCAAACAACACCTTTACATTTATGATCTTCTGCAATAACTTCATCTGTCAAAGCGCAGGCTTTCTATATACCTGTGTTCATAGATGTCTTCCATCTTCTGTTGTATTCTTGATTTTGCTGAATCTTCATTATTAACTTCCACAAGTACTTGTGAAATGAGGGAAAACTGACTGACCTGCAAAAGTATTAGGGAGTGCCAAGCATTTTATAGAGTAAGGTATGTTCCGTGTATGAAAAATTGATATGAACAGAAAGAAATACAACCAACTAAAGTGCAACAGAGTCAAGTGGTATACAAAAGTTACCAAGCTTCAGATCCAATCTTTCTTTATCAAAGAAACATCATGCAGACACTGCTCATATGGTAGTGAAGTCTCGTGCATTATTGTATCAGCTGTTATGTTTGCTCAGAGGAAAACAAACAGATTTTACTATATCTTGCAACTAGCCACTTCCAGTTCCCATAAAGACATCTCATATCTGCCCACCTGAAAGCAACATAAGGCACAAGCAATATAACTATTAATAAACACATACACAGTAAGTTCATAAACAGATGTTATGCAGCAAGCACTGCAGAACACATATATACCAGATACCTGGCCACCAAGGGCGTAGCCATCAGATAAGAACAATATGCATAGCATGCAGCTTATCTACCCAAATAATTTGCAAATTTTGTTACCAGCTTAGGGTATAAGGCAGTTGGTGAACTGATTGTCCCTACCCAGTAATAGTACTACACCTATAGCTTGATCTACACAGAGGACAATAAAATATTACCATGTTATTCATAGAAACATCTACACTGCTAACTCATTCTGTTCAAAGAATACCCACAAAATATTGGCCAGGTTGCTAATCCTTAAAGAATAAATTCATCCCAGACATAATACCACCACTGTCACAGAACTTGTCACAAGCTATCACAGCACATACATTTGGCTGAGCATTAAAATATTAATTTATTGTAATTATAATTTTTCTTTATAAAAATTCATTGAGAATGATGTGAACAAAATTACTCCATAGCTGATTACATCTCATGAATTTACATTATCATCAGCAGGAATATTCAGAGCCAATTAACAACACGTGATTACATTGAAAAATAATAGAACTTAGTAATTGGGTGTACAATGCAGACTATCAGATTTAAGAAAGTTTTGGTTGTTTTGCTTATTTGTAAATCATTTAATAAATACATACATTTTTTCATAGAATAAACATTTTTTATTACTGCTGAGTTCCTTAAAATACAGCATGTCATAAAATAGCCTTGCAGGACTGTAGCTACTCCTATATAGAAAAAAATCTAAGAACTCAACCAGCCTTCAAAACCTGAAGTGGTTTTGAGTGAATAAGTTAAATTCCTCAAAATATGTTCACATCTATTACAAGTCTTTACCCCTCCTCAACTATAAAGCTTTGAGAACACTTTAGAAAACTTCAGATAATATTGGTGTGCTTCTCAGCCTCTCTTTGTGAAGTATATAATTTAATCATTATTTGGTTTAACCATTCTTTATTTAGTTCAACAGAAGAGTTCAATCCTATTTTAGGTTGCTCACTACTCAAATAGTGTCCTGGGTTCAGCAATAGCAGTCATTTTTCTCCTTCTTAGTAGCTGCTGCAGCACTGTGGTTTTGACTTTCAGCCTGGGAACAGCGCTGGTAACACCGATGTTTTTAGTTGCTGCTCAGTAATGTTTACTCTGACCAAGGACTTTCTGAGTCTCATGCTCTGCCAGGGAGGAGGGGCAGCTGGGAGGAAGCAGAGACAGGACACCTGACCCAAACCAATCAAAGAGGTATTCCATACCACAGCACGTCATGCCCACTATAAAAACTGGGAGCAGTTACCCGGAAGGGCTAGATCGCTGTTTGGGTCAGGCTGGGTATCGTTAGGTGGGTGGTGAGCAGTTGTATTCTCTTCCCTTGTTATTTCACTTATCATTGTTACTATTGGTGGTAGCAGTAGTGGTTTTATGTTATACCTTAGTTACTGGACTGTTCTTATATCAGCCTTTGGGAGTTACATTCTTTCGATTCTCCTCCCCATTCTTCTGGGAGGAGGAGTGAGCAAGGGCTGCATGGCTGAGTTGCCAACTGGGCTTAAACCACGACAAATAGGAACATTTCTTTCTGAAGTTCAATGAGCAGTATGACTATAGTTTGTCAGGTGTTACTTCCCTCATGAAGATATTTTCAGTTGTTTTATCTATTTATGATATGCTGTGACAGGTATTGCCAAAAGCAGAGTTGAAGAGTTTCTCTTTACAGCTGCAACAGAAGGAAACGACTTTCCATGTTTCATTGCTTCTAAGCAAAGTACCTCATACTCCACAGGTCAAAAGAAGTTCTGCCTTTCATTATGCATTAGTTATGGTTTCATATTCAGATCTCAAGTATTCCTTTACTTTAGGAATATGGATAACAGGGTCAGCTTCAAGTTCATCATACATAATTTTGGCCTTATTAACAAGGTACCTTAGTTAACTGCTAATATAACACAGACACTATGAACTACAAACCTAAGAAAACATCTGATTATGTACTTTTTAATTTAAATTTAATATTTAAAAGTACTTATCTACCTGCAATGCTGCTTCTCTGTAATACTAGATTCCCTGGTTTCCTGTCTTAGGTGGGGAACTTGCCTGTAATTCAGGACAGGGTTTGAAAAATTTGATCCTTTAACACTTCATATTTCAGTTCCATTTCATAAAAAGCCACACAGCAATGCAGTTTTCTCTCTCTTTCCAAATGCCTCAGGGTGCAAAAGTTCCTCAAACTTCAGTTGTTGCTCAATATTTTTAAAATAAGGTTTCCATAGAAAAGTTACTTTTGAAAGACCTTATTGACACAAAGAGAATATTGTACTAGGTTCATCCAGAACAAAATGGGCAGTACAACTTCAGCACTGCTGTGACAGAGGGCTGTCACTGGAATTTGTTGTGGTACTAATTCTTTATGGTAGCCAAAGATTATCCATTCAATGATTTTCATGAGCTACATAAATCCTTGATCCATTTTTTATCTCATACTCTAAACCAAATTTAATTCTTGATGCAAAATAAAGATACAGGGAAAACCTCACACAAACACCTTGTTTCACCTTGATGAAGTGCAGCTCAAAAGTCTCCACAGAAATTTGGCTCTGAGTTCAAACATCAAAATGATTTTGAGACTATTCTACATCCACTTCTTCTAAAACACCTGTAATGTAGGCATATAAACCCTATTATGTATCAGCTTAGAACATGTACAATTGCAAGATACTGCCCCCCAGTTCTGCACAGTTACTGAGTACTGCACAAGGTGCTACATTAGCATTAGCCTCAAGGACACCACCCCCACACAGAGATAAAATTGATACAGGAAAAAAATGAGAGAAAAAGATGCAGGAGAATTAGCCTTGAGGACAAAATGGAATAATTTGAGTAAAGATAACGAGTCAGACTGTTCTAAGGCAGCAGCTAACTACATCCCTGTTCTAAAGTTTGACAAGATTAGGTGAGAGGGTATCTGACTAATTTTGCTGATTCTATTTTTCTGATAGGCAGAATTATAAACAGTTATATACCATTTCCCCCCCCCCCCCTCGGCTCCCCAAATCCACTCATATGTGGATAGCAGGGAGAAGTCTGGACTCCATGTGAAGATCAGAAGGGCAGGAGGGCAAGTTTAGATTTTAGACTGACTGCTTGAAATGCAAAAGGTTGAATCAGTGTGATTTATTGCAAATACTGCAATTTAATGCGAACTGTGTAAGTTTTAACACAAAACTGAGACATTAAGAAAATACTGTATCAAAGCTAAGTTACTATTAATACTAATGACGTGGGTATAGTGTTCCTGCCTTGGTACAGGGTGGTGAACTAGATGACCTTTTGAAGTCCCTTCCAGCCCTACTCTCTATAAATATTAAATTAAAGTAGAAATACATCAGAGTAGTGACTCTCATTATTGAATTGGTGCTAAATCAAATTAACCACCAATAACAATCCATCCTTATTTAGTCTAAGGAATTGTCTGTCTCTCCAATTATAAATCTCAGCTAAAGAATTCTATCAAAGGCAATAAAAGCTGGAGTTTGAATAGGTAAATAAATTAATAATGGGACCAAAGCAGTTAGTGTCTAGAATACAACCAGAGCTAATTATAAATTTTCCTTTCTACACACTAATCAATTTTCAGTTACATCTTTCCTTCTCTTTTTAAGGCAGAAGTTTAATATCTTTTTCCTCACAAAAAGACATATGCAATAATGATTAGAGATATAGGACTTTAGCAAGTATTATTACAAATTGATACTTAGGAAAAAATTGTATCTGGATAACTTTTTGTTTTCCCTATTTGGACTACAAAACAATGATAAGGTAATCTAGGGGCAAACTCTGGTGTTATTGTAGATAACTGCCTAATTCCTATCGATTCTTTCCATGCTTTCAGAACATCTTTCCTATTCTAGGACATCAGCAGAAAATTATACTCCACAATATTAAGTGGGGAATTTTAGGGCCAGGAAGAGTTCTCTGATAGTTCTACACACTGCAGTTTATAGTATGTGTTTATATATTAAGAGAGCATAATCTGTGGGTTATACCCTAATTTATAGCTTGTGCTCTATGACATGCTCCTGGTAGCAGGCAAAAGCTGCAGCTTTACCAATGCAGTTTAGTGCCACTTACCCCTAGCAAACTCATTCCTATTTTCCCTCTGTCCTTTGTTATTAAAATTATTTTCAACTGTACACCTGTCTGTGTATCAGCTACAACAGATTAGCTATCATGCCACACCATTTCTATTTCAGAAGCAGTAAAAAGGTTCACATTTTTCAGCTAATACCATATATTTAATTAAATTGCCACTGTGATTTTGCAACCCTGCTCTGAAATCAGTTTTAAGAGCAGCACTAATAAGCTGCTTTTATGTCACCTGATAGACAAGTAGGCTGATGGACAGATGTGTCATCATGTCTTGAAGTCTTCTTTTTTTCAAAGTCACTTTTCCAGTTACAGATGTAAGTCTGCAACTTTATATTGACATCAGCATCTGCTTTGAAAATGCACCTTGCAGACACCCGAGACAGAGTATAGCTCAACCTCAGGAAAAACTTGTTCAGAGAGCTCAGGAGTTACAAAGTGAACCTCTTTTCTTCAGGTAACCTGAAGCGAAGGCTCCAGGACAGAGTAATGCAGTAAGGTAATCCCTCCTTTTCCCAGATTAGGTTTCCCTACAAGCTGTAAGGAAAACACGTGCTATGTTTTGTTTGAAGGAATTGGGAACTTCAATCTACACAGAAAACATTTTCAAGGAATGTGTCAAGACCATAGACAAGTGTGGAGGCCAGCAGGAAAACATCAAGGCCACTGAATTACTATGTATAGATGTAATGTCAGCACCGGCTGAGGTCAGTGATCTACAGTGATGAACCCAAACTGGTGAGCTGTGTTTCCAGGGGCAGTGATAAGAAGTTCAGCTGTTTGGTTGAAAGTTTCAGAAGAGACTGTCAGCATCAGAAAACACAGGGCAGAAAAAGTAAACTGCTTGAAAAGAGATGTATAAAACCAACGCAAAATTCACAGGTGCAGTGAGAAAAGGAACCCAGCTCCAAAAGCCAGAATTCCAAACATAGCACTCTGCTCAAGGGGTCCAGGACGAAGCTGTGAAGCCCTGGCAATTGATTTTATGCTGGTGCTTCAAATGACCACAATTTTGGAGAGCTAGAGGACTTTTTTTCTGACTCACACAAGGGATATGATACAAAAGAACATGTATCCAGCCAGTATCATTTCTTTAGAAAGAGACATGGAGCAATAATAGCATTTTACTTTAAACTGTACCAAGAGCTTTCTTCCTGGTACAGTTTGTACGGGAACGGCTGACTGCAATTTCAGAGAGATTTCTTACAAGCACTGAAATATGGTTCAGGGGCTTCAGGGAGGGGGGGTGGAGCAATGAGCAGGTGGAGAGGGATACTTCTGGTAGGGAGGTGAGTAGCTAATGAATACCCTGAAATAAAAAATCATGGTTTTCATACCTACATCTGCATTTGATTTTATTTCACTCACCATGTGTGCTATATATTTCTACATGATAAAGACACTGCTATGCATAAAAAAGCAGGAAATATTTGTCTTTGCTCCAGTATCTAAGATTTAAAGGTGAATCAATATGCAGTAGGGCTAAACAGAAATATGTTTACTAGTAACTTTTCAAAATATCTTTTACAGTTTTGAACAGCAACACTAAGCTGTTCATAACACTTGTACAACTTCCAGTATTCTCTACCACATCATATTTATTCATAGGATGTTGAGCCATTTTGAATAATTTCATGCATATCAATGTCCATAATTGTTTCAGGCACTCCAATAGCACATGCTTCATTACTGGGTGTTAATCCAGAGAGATTGTTTTTTGTCAACACTCCTTCCACATTGAATAATTATGAACTATATAATATATTTTCATTATTTCTCTCTATAATGACTCTACCTTTTAAATGCATTGGCTTTTTAAGCTAAGCAGGCTACTAGTAACCTTATAGCATTGTTTAAAGGTAGTATGTTGTTTGTTAGCATGTGGTGCTATTATAATGGACGTGGATGACAACCACGTTTCTCTGCTTTTGCCTCGGTGACTGACAGTGTCGTTGCCCTTGCAGAACTGTTTCTGTACACAAGGGCTAATTTGATGCAAATATGATGCTCACTTGATGTTACCTTTCCTTGGTAGGAAAAATGGGACTGAAACCAGGAGAGTTCAAACCTGGAACCTGTTTAATCATTTTAGTTTATTCTGTCTTCCACAAGTTAGTAATGCAGAATTTTACAGCTATCCAGAGCAGAGACAGTATTTTGCATTTCAATTATGCCATCCTGTCAAATTAAGACAGGATTAATTAACTCCTAGATTTCTTCTTTTCATCATTCCTTCCCATAGCCCTTGTTTTTTGATAAGTGACAAAGAATCTTGCATTTGTTTCTACATGTGCTACCACATCACTTACATCTGCTTGACAGAAGGCAACAGCATGTTCCACCTGTGCACCTAAAGCCTCAGTACACCAGAGCCTTAACACAACCATATAATATACATAATACTACATACCATATGCACATACATACTCTACACACTGTGCAATCTCAGCTACAACAGACATTATTTTGTTTCCGAGTATATTATTTACACATATTGCATAGGATCAACTTTGGGTTTGCCCAGTTCTATGCTCAATGATTACCAACTTCAGCTAGAAAACTCATTAATTTGATCTCAGTAAACCCAACAGGACTTAAAAATCTAAGTTATTACTTTTATTCTGTGATATTCTGTAGCATTTCTATTTAAACTTTTTCCTCACAAAAATGAAGGCTTTAAAACAAATTGAAATCCAAAGTTTAGCAAATTGCAATAAAGAGACAACTTACTGAAAGTCTAACCTGGAAGCACAGATATCCTTGAGATAATTTGATCTGGAGAGCTTTATATACAAACACAGGTCTTCAAGTATCCTAATAGGCTTATGTTGCACATTACTACACAGCTGTCCAATTGATATATATCCATAGATATCCTTATGTCACACTGATCAAGGTGTTTAAAGGAAATAACAAATGGCAAATGGCAATGGTTTCACAAAAGGTTACAGAATTGTTACTGTCAATATACTAACATCTTCATGAAAAAGAGAGGTTTTCCTTTCTCCCTCAGACTATTATTAAGCCTTTACTTTCATTGCTTTTTCCTGGGGCTTGTTCAGACCATAGAGATAAACCTGGTATTACTTAAGTATCCAAGCAAAATAAAGACAGACTGAATTGGTGCAGCAACATAGAAAATGAATCAGAAATCTATTCTCACACCTACAAAGAATCAGTAGAAGATCTTCTATCTTAATGAAACCTTGGGTTTCAGTCAAGGAGAATAAGAAGAAGCAAACAGGGAACCTCTGTGTCTCATCAGAAACAAAAAAAAAAGTAATTCCAGCACAGCTCATCAGTGTTCAAAAGCAACCATTATAGTATACTGCCAGCTCTGCCTTTTTCTTTTTAGGCTGAACTGACAACTTTTACTCCATTCATGAAGAGGCTGACAGGTGGAGCAGCAGCTGAGCAGCTGCAGGCATTTGGCTGCCTGTAGCTTGCTACTGGTGTCTGAGAACTCTCCACTCTGGTGTTCATCTCTCTGGAGAGCTTAGAAGTTAGCAGCACAAAGCCAGACCTTTTCTAGTGCAACTGCACCAATGGTGCAAAGAAGCCAAAAAGTTTAGGAAGACTTAAATCTATCCCCATTATTTCCAAAATACTGGTATGCATGTCTTCCTCTCGAATTAAACAGAGTAGAGGTGGCTCTATAGCCTCTGACTGGTTTGACAAGAAAGCAAGCATGTTAAAAAGCCACCTCAACCACACGCTTCACATTGAAATACAATTATTTCTTAAGCCTTAGCAACCTGGTAGACAACAGCAGTTATCAGCAGTTAAACCACTTTAGAGCAGACAGCTTTTTCCAAAAGTCTGGACCAAAACCGAAGACCGTGTTTTTTCTCTAGCATGACTATTTCACTGTTCTACCGTTATCTCAAATCTACTAAAGAGATAAAATGTGAATCCCTGAAAGCAAGAAACAAAACCCCAAGGCAGTCCCAGTGGAAAGCAAGTACATATGATATGTGCTAAATATACTGCAAATAGCTTGTACAAGGCACATGGATGTGGAGAGCAAAAAAGCAAAGGCTGCTCTCAAGCCACATTCACTGCCTTTTCTGCTATTCTGTTCATAAACTATTATTAGAATCCTCCAGGACAGTTACCCATTCAATCATCTGTGACATATACATCTGTTCATTCTGCTTGTAATTGTGCAATGCTGATAGAAATAACTGACTGTCACAATATTTACTTCCAAAATGAAATTTAAAACTGTGAATCCAAGAGCTGTGTTAAAACAGTGCAATACATGATTTAGTGTGTCCCTGAACATAAAGGAAATCCTCTACGCCAATCAGGGGAACATGCACAGGGCTTGCAATCTGGAGGTTCTCAGCTTCTTTCCCTTTTCTGATATTCTGTATACTTTGTTGAAGGAAGACTCCAAGGATAAACAAGTGTCAAAGCTGAAGTTTTTCCATACTGCATGCTACTGACCTGCTTAACTTCCCTAAATCCATTATGGAAGAAGGCAACTTTATAAAAAAATATAGTTACTAATGTTTGCAACCTGCCCAGATATCCACAGCCAACAGGTATTGAACATCTACCTCCCTCCAGGAGCTGACTTTTGCTGGATCTAGAGCTAGAGAAGGATATAGCCTAGCTAACTTCTGTAAATCATCTTGTTATCCAGTGTCAACAGAAATTCTAAATTTAATTTGTTTTAGCTATGTGCTGTTGCCCGTTTTCACCATCTCTGCCTTATTTCTCCCATTAGATTATATTTGTCACATTCACACAGGCAATTAGGTGACATTCAGAAGCTGCTCACCTCTGTCTCTTCATAACTTAACCCCTGCTGGCCTCAATGCAAAACAAAACAGACAGTTGTTCTGCCTGTCTTTACTCTGCCCATCTGCCAGTAAAGGGTTTGAGTACATTTGCCAATTTCAATCAAATCTGAAGGTTGAAGTTTAAGATTTAATAAGTTTAATAAGTAAATTACTACAAGGTTTATTAAACTCTGTAGCTAAAAGAAGATACCAAAACTCACATGCACCAAAGGGAAGGAAAACTCGGTCTATTTCTTCTGTTAGCCACGTACTGCCAACTATTTCCCAAACAGTCTCACCAAAGGGCACATGGGCAGCTTTGGAGGAGCAGTGCAAGGATGCGGGTGCTCTAAAAGTGATGGGTGTTCCCAGAACCAGTCTCCTGGAAAATCCCCACCCATTCCAGCTATCGCATGATCCCAGAAACCCCTGCTCTCTTCCAGTTATATGGTCTACTTATATGGTCTACTCCATCCCTTCCTGCCTTTGGGGGTTTGCCATTTTGGAAATGTTATATCATACATGACCACAGAGTGCTCTGTGATGGTCAGCAAAACTAGCTGCCTCTTCCTTTTTACGTAGAAGTATGTGTCTGCATGGTAAGTCTCTTCTCACAATGCACACAGGACCACTGCTTTGCTTTAGAGGCCAACTTATGGGTAGGAGCCACCATTTTGTAAACTGTGATATCCCACTGCATTTTCATGGGATTGCATTCAGTTCCCATGTCTCCTTCACAGTCAGAAGAGGAGCAAGCCAAGGGGCATTTTCGCTCATGTGCTCGCATTCACTGTCTTCGTATCAACATAAATATTTTTAATGATTTTCCAGAAGCCTAGAAAATTCCTGGGTTTTCTAATACACTGTAGGCACCTCAGTACCTGCTGGCAATAAGATGACAGCTGCCTTTTTACAATTCACAAGTCTGAAAAGCCTCCTTTTTTAGGAGTACTGACCTTCAGTATTTCAGCTATTATAGTAAACTTTCCACCTTCCTAAGAATCACAAAAGAAGAAAACAATTAACTTCTTTCTATGCAGTTGTTTTGTCTATAAATTCTAATCTGATCCAGTGCTCTTATCTTACCTCTATTTTATTTGATTCTGGTAAGCTTTATTAGTGGGACTTCCTAATTTATCATCTTCCATTATCCACATTATGATATCCCTTTTTATGCAAGACAAATAGGAAAAACATTTGCCATTGATAAAGCAGACAGAAAGAAGTCTGTTGACTAATAAAAGGGTATCTCATTAATTTTTAAATAATATTCTAAGTACTCCTTCTGTGAGTTGTCACAATATCCTTTCACTGATAGTCCTGCTACATATTTGTCAAGGTGTGCCTTACTGGTTACTCAGAACTTTACTGGTTATAACAGAGATGTCACCTGACATCGGATAAAGACTTTGACCCAAGTTCTATATGCAGCATTTACAGTTAGGAGCAGCAGCTGGCTCTCTCCACAAATTAGCACCATAGTGATCACTGACAAATAGTAAATACAAAGTACATGTCACAGATCCATTCAATGAGAAAGTCAGGATGTTGAAGGAAAAACAGCTTTGCAAGATTCAGGCAGATATTTTTAGTGAATTCATATTACTCAGAAGAATCTTACTTTCTGCACATGATTTCATCGCAGAGTAGGTTTCACACCTTAGTAAATGTTGAAGCATAGATTCAAAAAGCACACAAGGTTTGTATCTTCAGTTTTACATCTTGTTAGTACTGTTCAGTTGAAAAAGAAGTATTTCATAATAGGAAAAAAAAACCCCAAACATTCAAATACTTAATAATCAGACCATTAAGATAATTTGGAAAGTTGCTTCAGAACCATTAGTATGATCATAAAAATCAACTGGTGAAAGTGTAAGAATGTAAGCCTTGAAACACAGATAAATTCTATTACTAGAGATCGAGCAGCATCTCCATGCCTTTGTATTAGGTAGGAATGTTGTCTTCTATAGCAGTCCTGAATCCAGTTCCAGATACTATAGTTCACATAGCACTAAAATATAGTTAAAATGTGTTCCACAAGCTTCTGCATGTCCCCAGTATGTCCTTCAGCCTAGAGGAAAGCTTAAGAACAGAGATATTTGTTAGACAAAAGGAAATTTCATTTTACAGAATTGTTGTATCTTAGAATCTTATGAATCAGGTACCCAGGTAAAGGAAATAATCATTCCAAGTAGGGCACAACAATGTGACAGAATTAATGTAAAGCTTTTTATTTCCATCATGTCTTTGGCCACATCCTTAACTTCTTCCAGACTCTTGTGCACTGAAGAAGAAATTACTACTTGCTACAGAACACAAAATTCTAAGGAGGAAAACAGCACTTGATGGTAAACTGCTTAGCAACCAAAATCTAACATAGGAAGTTTGTTCATATATATTCCTTCTGAAGTCAACAGTACGAAAATAAAGAGTAATCTGTACATGTTTGAGCACAGTGTGTTCTAATAACTATAAATCTATATTTATGCATATTTCTACACTCTTTTATATATAAATGTATATCTATATGTAAAAAATATTTATAAATGTGCTTTTTCTCTATATTAGCATTTTGTAGTCCAAATGGGCAGCCAATCACAGGGTCATGACCTTGTCAGAAATGGTAGCTCCCTGCCATAAAACAGCAGCTGAAACTGCATTGCAGCCCCAATGTATTTAGAAGAAAGAATTGCTGCAATGACACCCTTCCAGCATAGACAGAAAGGGAAGGCTTGTCCTGACAGCCAGTCACAGGGCTACCTGAGAACATGTGAGGTATCATAGTGCCCCAAAAACACTGGGTTTTGATTTTCTGTTGTAAGGAGATAATGTGGTAGTCAGCAGGGGCAGGGCTTCCAGCAGGCAATGTGGGGAGACACCTCTCACTTCTTTTAGATACTCAGATCATGCAGACAGTTAATTCCTAAAAGGTAGAGCTGGGTGGAATACCTTAGAAATAAGAAAAGGGGTAGAGTTTAGGAAGAAGAGCTCCAAGTATCACAGAGGCAAAATGTGAACATTTTTTCATGTTAAAACTATTACACAGTAAAGGATTTATTTCAGCACAAATAAGGGAGCACTTTTAACATTGTCTTACTCAGAATTATTTTATATCAAAGCATCACTTTACCATTATCTGGTGGAATGGGACACATTGAAAATGCCTCTTTTCAGAAGTTTGAATCCAATTCCTGAAATGGATCTATCACACCTCCTTTTTTATAACATCTCTTAGTAAATTAGGAACATGTAGTTCTGGGGAGGTTTTTGTTACTCCAAGAAGAAGAAAAGAACTGTTCTGAAAGAAGACCAAACATTTTAACTTAACAGAAGTAACCTCTGTTTTCTTTCTTGCTAACCCCTGAAATAGGATTACAGTAACAGATTAACACATAAAACATTAAATTCTGTGGTTTAACAGCTTAACACCTAAAACATTAAATTCTGTGGTTTAGTGTACATAAAGTTAAATTAACTTCCATTAAGCAAACTGTTTTTCTGCCTTAATCAGACAGTATCATAGAATCAACTGTTCGAAATTTAGGTGAAGTACAAGCAACAGCTAACTTCCAGTAAGTGACAGAATAAGTTGTAGTACAGAAATTGTAACAATTCCATTATTCATTACATTCATCCTAGAATAAATCTGTATTAGCCTTTACTAATTTGTGTACATGTATTAACGTAGTTCATACCTAGATGCGTCATCTATTGCCATCATCTATCTATTGAAAGAATTCTTTCTACAGTATCTTCTGCATTATATATTTAAGAGTGAGATCTGGAATACAGCATATTTTGGTCAGCCAGAAGTCTTTTGGAACATATTCTAACCAAACCTGAAAAACTCTGAGAAAATTTTTAAATTTGATTATTTACTGAAATAACAGAAGTTATGTCAGTCTAATTTGATGCTCTATCAGATCATACGATACTGGAGCAGCCATTACCAGCAGTTGAAAAGTCAACAATGATTTCTGTTTTGAAACACTGTATTTTCAGTTATTTACTTCCTGATTATGGCTGCAAAACTACATTTCTTTTAATATACAGATACTCTTTTTCAGTGTAAAACCCTATATTCATATGGCTATCACTGAACAAAAGTGTCTTTAGGTGATTTTACGACTTCTGTGTTTTCTACAGATTACCTACTTACAGACATCATTGTGTTTTTCTCACTTCAAAGCCAGACTGCAAAAATTATCCTTTGAAGACAATGGAAATTCCTTAGATTCACGTTGCAATTCAGAAAGTTTGACTTAATGCTATGATCTAGCTGAGAGTTTTTGATCAAAGAATTTCACAATCTAAGCTTGTAAAATATTCAAACTAATTTTTTTTTTTTTTTTCTGCAGTGCATTCACTAAAACAGTCTGTGAGAGGTGGTCAAATTTCAAGACTTTTTTTAAGCATCCTGCTGATTCAAACACTTCTTTTTTTTTTCTTTAAGAAATCATAGCTATAGCAAGCACAGAAAGATTGAAATAGAAAAATTTGAATATTATCCATATTATAAAGTTTGGCAGTAGCTAATAGTTCATTTAAGAGGTCTAAACCCCTGATTTCTCTTACTCATTTTTCTGTATATCTTTTAGGCGTGGAATTTTCCATGTGCTTAGTCTTAGCTTTTGATCAAATTGATTTGGGTTTGGGAATTTTTCTATAAACACATTTCCTATTGTGCATATGTGCATACCACAGAAAGGTGTATACAGTATTTTTCCTTAGTATCTTCCTATTACAGTACTTAAACCAGAAACTTCACCACTAACCAATTTCTGAAATAGTTATACAGCCAGTAAAACAATGTGAAATTAAGAAAATATATATTTTTAATATTTAAAAAAATCTGTAGGTAAATTTTCACCATTGTCCCAGCCCAGTAAATTGGAAAAATAATTAAATGTCTGCCAGATTAAATTAAGTTTAAGGACTAATAATAGCTGGCAGAAAATATATCTAAGACAGGAAATTGGAATAAAGCTTCTGGCCACCAAGAAATCAATTTCCAGGGTAGTTTCCAAGCTGGATAACATGAGAAAAGGAGCTAAAATGCTTTAGAATTATGCTTGGGTGGTATATAGGAAGGATTGCATGACAAACTTAGAATTACAAGAAACATAAAACTGAGCTAATTAGTCAAGCAATTACATTTATGCATTGGTTCAGACTAACCAGGGTCACCCATAAGCTCTATCAAAACATGTAGTAATAAGCAATTTTGTTCTTCTCTGTGTTTTTTTCCAATAGCACAACACGGTTATGAAGTTTTGTTTGTATTATCTGTCCTATATTTGTTAAATATTGCTGGGGAGGATTACATGGCCTTAGCAGGTTGGCACCGTGTAAAACAGATGATCTATAGAATGTTATGAAACTGAATAATTACTCACTCCAACAGCATCCTAGACTCAATCACTCAAGCAGATATCCCTTCCAGTCTTCTGTTCTACTGTTCTCAACATGGTCTGCATTAAGACTTCAAACACTGTTTTGTCTATTGAGTGACTTTTGATGGAGAGAGAAGTGCAGCAAGGATTAAGGATATTGAGAAGAGAGAAACATTGTGCCATTAAAAACTTCACAGGCAAGCCATATCTGGAACGTTCTGTGAAAGTCCCTCATGGTCAAAAGGATTTAGTAAATCTGCAAAAGTTTCAAAGGAGCTAAATCTAAGGCCTAAAAAGGCTCCTATAAAAGTTTATGATGTAATTACTCAGCCTCCAAAAACAAGGACTGTAATCAATTATCACTATTTCCTCCCATTTAAGAACTAAGGGGAAACAAATCTATCAGACAATAGTCTGAAAACAATCAAAAAGCAGTGTTTTGTCACTCAATGTATAGTTATATAGTATTTGTCATGGTTAAACTCCAGCAGGCAGCTCAGCCCCCCCACAACTGCTCATTTACTTCCCTGCAGCAGGATAGGAAAAAGAATTGTAAAAGTGAGAAAACTAGTGGGTTGAAATAAAGGCAGTTTAATAAAGAGAGCAAAAGCTGTGTGTGGAAGCAAAGAAGAATGCAGAATTCATTGACTGCTTCTCATCAGCAGGCAGGCAGGCAGGTGTTCCTACAGGAAATCAGGGCTCCTGATGGTTACCTGAGAAGACAAGTGCCAGAACTCCAAACATCTCCCCTTCCTTCTTCTTCCCCCTCTAGGTTTTATTGCTAAGCATGACACTATATGGTCTGGGGTATTCCCTTGGTCACTTGAGGTCTGCTGTCCCAGCTGTGTTCCTTCCCAATTTCTTGCCCACCCCCAGCTTACTTGTTGGTGGGGCCATGTGGAAAGCAGAAGAGGCTTTGATGCTGGTTAACATTGTTTTGGTCACAAATGTAAAACAGAGCTCCACATGAGCTGCTATAAAGAAAATTAAGTCTACCTCAGCCAAAACCAGTACAGTGATTACTATTTTTAGCAGACATGCACACAACATTTACAAGCAAATTGCAGCCTTACACGTTGACATAATATGATAATGATCTCTGTTTAGTTCTTTTTTCCTAATAAATCCTAGCACAAATGACATCTCCATTACCACATTTCATTACAACTCTTAGATAATTTTTCTCTTTTCTCCCAGCCGAGTTCAAAAAGTGGCTTAAAGCTCTCTTCATAAAGAAGTAAAATCTTTTTTTCACAGTAGGATGGCTCAAGGGACAGTTTGAGATCCAGTTAAAGAAGGATATAGTTACTAATAACAAATGCTTTTATTAAGTAAGGTCTGTTTCTTTGGCTTCCTGACTTGTGCTCATCAATATTATGAACTTTTATTAGAACAATCATGCCTCTCTAATCCTTGAAGATAAAACAAGGTCAGAACATGGACAGTTGTAACATCTGCATGAGTTAGCACTCAGGGCTCTGGGATGTATGAATTGCTTAATGGGTTGTTAACTCAGATGTGCATTGATAATAACTGAAAGATCAACTTGTCAACATTACTTATTTGGCCACTGATCAAAGCACTATAAGAGGATGAGGGAGATAATATGAAGGTCAGAATCATTTTCTGTGGGGATTTCACTTTCGGCACATGGTATTGTTACTCCCTAATTGGTTACTGAGGAAAAATAAAAAACAAAACAAAACAATTAAGAAACCCAGGGTGAGCCAATAGCACAGAATCAGTCATGGAACATCTTTGCAAGCAGAGAACCACTCTGAGCCCATGCTGCATTTAAAACTTGCTGGTGAGCCCAGGGAGTCAAAATGCACAAGATAAAATCCTGTTCAGGGCTCTGAACAGGTTCTTATTTTGGTGTTTTATATGTGTGAAACCTAGTTTACAATTCCTAGAGTTTCCTTGAGTTCAAGACATACTATCCTAGTAACATTTACTAGAGAAATCCCTATGGCCTATTTATGCAAGGAACTCTGCAATAGAATAAAGCAATGGCTGCCCGGGAGATTTTCATCAAAAATACTCTCTAGTATTATTTTGAAGGCAGGCATAGAGCAAAGCAAAAGGGTTTCATTCAGTTTTAGTATTCCAATGAAACGACTGAAATGTTTCCAGCTGCTGGGGGTCTTTTTGTGTTTGTTTTTTTGGTTTTTGTGGGTGTGTTTTGTTTGTTTGGTTGGTTGGTTTTCATTCTGTTTTAATTCTTTTAAGCAGAATTTTGTTCTGAAAAAAAGCTTGATGAAAAGAAAATAGAAAAGACTGTGATGCACCAACCTTGGGGCAAAATTATCCACAAGAATCTATGAACTGAATGTGACAATGACTGAAACAAGCGCAGCATTTGTGTAAAGCAGTTCAGTCTCCTGCAAGCTTTTCACTAATATTTTATTAACAGAACATCACAATTGTTAAAGCTATAAATATCAAAAGTGCATAAGTTTTACCAGGGAACATAGAACCCAAGGATGCCCTGTTACACCCTTTTCAATAAAGGAAAAGAGAAAACTAAAGCCAACCACAAAACTGCCAAAAAATAAGATCCTCTTCAGTGTATCAATGGGTTCTGCCAGTTACCTTTAAGGACAGGAGATAATAAGTCCCATGCCAAGGACAACAGCCTCTCTATAAAGGAGCTGTTGTACATATTCAGTTTCTCTAATTGGAAAAACATATTATTTCTCCTATATTAGTGGGTTTGCTCTTCTCTTAGTTTTGCTAGAAGATACTGCAATTCTGCTCAAGTATACTATATCAAATCTATTTGTTTGTAATAAGAAAAAATATATAACCAATGTGTCAACAGTGATTTGTGGGCTATAACTGAGCAGGCAGAAGTACTAGAAGTTTCTAGAAAACCCCAGGTTATGTGGTATTGAGTTCTATGTGTCACCTTGAACCCCTGCAGCATCAGGAATTCTAAAGCAAAGCTCCTGTCCTACCATGTTGTGGGCTCAGACATATCTGAACAAATAAATCATTGTAACACACAAGAGCATCCACAAAACACAGTTGTCACCCACTGAAATTTAGTAAGACAAAAACTGACAGCAAAAATGCATGAAGCTGATACCAGTCATTGGGAATACGCAACAATTTATATTTAAAAAGATGTATTTGCCAAAATAGAAAACACAGTGTGATCTCGGATCTCATTACCTACTACAGCTTAAGGAAAATAATGAAACATTCCCCTCTAATAGGAAATAATACTTTTAAACAGTCAAATCACAAGGGGTGGTTTCATCACCAAAAGTTTTGTTTTAAGGTAAGAGTAAATTATTGAGAAATTGAAAGCAAATCCTCTAAATTTCAGAAGACCAACAGGTTATTCCTGCTGAAAAGGATAAACCAAACAAAAAAAAAACCAACACAAACAAACAAAACCCCAACAAACAGGTCAGTCTAAAGCAGTTGGCTACCCACTCTTCCATTAGCACATAGTACTGTCCTGTGGATGTTACTGCTGGACTAAAAATCATAGAATCATAGGATCAACTAGGTTGGAAAAGACCTTTAAGATTAAGTCAAGTCCAACTGTTATCCCAGGACTGCCAAGTCTATCACTAAACCATGTCACTGAAGAGCCTGATCTTCATGGTTTCTGAACACTTCCAGGGATCATGACTCCACCACTTCCCAGGGAAACCTGTTACAATACCTGATCACCCTTTTGGTGAAGAAATTTTTCATAATATCAAATCTAAACTTCCTGTGGTGCAGCTTGAGGCCATTGCCTCTTGTCCTATCACTTGTTACCTAGAAGAGACCAGCCACTTTCTCATTCCATCTTAGAATCATAGAATCATAGAATAGTTAGGGTTGGAAAGGACCTTAAGATCAAGTTCCAACCCCCCTGCCATGGCCAGGGACACCTCACTTTAAACTGTATCACCCAAGGCCTTGTCCAGCCTGTCCTTGAACACTGCCAGGGATGGAGCATTCACAACCTCCTTGGGCAACCTTCCTTTCAGGTAATTGCAGAGAGCATTAAGGTCCCACCTGAGCTGAGCCTTCTCCAGACTAAACAATCTTAGTTCCCTCAGCCAATCCTCATAAGACTTGTTCTCCAGACCCTTCATCAGATTAATTGAAGATACTCAGGGTGGTGTTCCATTAGCATTTTATTTCAGAACATGAGTGCCTTTTGTTGCAGATTTCTGATCATCCTTACTTACATTCATATTGTGGAACAGTCCTGGAGCACACAAATTGGATTACTTTCAGATGAAACTAACACAGAAGTTGTGCCCCAGAGTAACACATACCTAATGCATTCAAACAAAAAACTGACATTCAGTGCAGAGCAGAGCTAATCTGAAGTAAAAGAATGCCCTGCAGATGAATATGATGTGGACATTGGGTCCTCCTCATGCCATCCAGAGGGACCTTGACATGCTTGTGAGGTGGGCTGATGCCAACCTTATGAAGTTTAACCATGCCAAGTGCAAGGTCCTACACCTGGGTCAGAGCAATTCCAGGCACAGCTACAGGCTGGGCAGAGAAAGGATTCAGAGCAGCCTTGTGGAGAAGACCTGAGGGTGTTGGTCAATGAGAAAATGAACATGAGCCGGCAGTGTGTGCTCACAGCTGAGAAAACCAATCGTATCCTGGCCTGCTTCAAAAGGAGCATGACCAGCAGGTCAAAGGAGATGATCCTGCTCCTCTACTTTGATCTCATGTGAGACCTCACTTGGAGTATTGTGTGCAGTTCCGGTGTCCTCAACATAAAAAAGAACATGGAACTGTTGGAACAAGTCCAGAGGAGGGCCACGAGGATGATCAGGGGACTGGAGCACCTCCTGTGTGAGGACAGGCTGAGAAAGTTGGGGCTGTTCAGCCTGGAGAAGAGAAGGCTGCGTAGAGACCTCACAGCAGCCTTCCAGTATCGGAAGGGGGGCTATAGAGATGCTGGGGATGGGCTCTTCATTAGGGACTGTAGTGGTAGGACAAGGGGTAATGGGTTAAAACTTAAACAGGGGAAGTTTAGATTGGATATAAGGAGGAAATTCTTTACTGTTAGAGTGGTGAGGTACTGGAATAGGTTGTCCAGGGAGGTTGTGAATGCTCCATCCCTGGCAGTGTTCAAGGCCAGGTTGGACGAGGCCTTGCGTGATATGGTTTAGAGCAGGGTGTCTCTGACCATGGCAGGTGGGTTGGAACTAGATGATCTTGAGGTCCTTTCCAACTCTAACTATTCTATGATTCTATGATCTGTTTTGCTCTCCGATCTGTTCCAGTTGTACTATTATTCTCTGTTAGCCAAAATGGAAGTACATAGACTTACCTATTTATTTTCTTATATCTTTGCATGGCCCTAAAATAATGTTGCAATAAATTATATAACAATAAATCAGATGTGCAACCCCTGACATGTACATTTAAAGAGTTCTGTAAGGAATGCCAGTACACTGCAAATTTTAAAAAAAAAGAACATTAATTATGTGGTAGGATAGAAAGCCTACTTCTTATTGTGCTCACTTTTGCAAATAGTGCTAATGATACCACTGGAATGGCCAGTTTAATATAATCACTTCTTTACAAGGCTGGAGTTGCAGTATTTTCCATACCTTAAGCATTCTAAAGTATTTTACAGACTAAGTTACAAACTGAGAAGAAATCGGTTTGCTTCCATACAAAGAAAACCTGGTAAAGATTCTTGCATACAAACACCATTTCAATGCATGTGCTCCTGGAGGATATTATCACAGTATCACAGTATGTTAGAGATTGGAAGGGACCTCAGAAGATCATCTAGTCCAATCCCCCTGCCGGAGCAGGAGCACCTAGATAAGGTTACACAGGAACGTGTCCAGGCGGGTTTTGAATGTCTCCAAAGAAGGAGATTCCACAACCTCCCTGGGCAGCCTGTTCCAGTGTTCCGTCACCCTCACTGAGAAGAAGTTTCTTCTCAAGTTTAAGTGGAATTAAGCAGAGGATTATCATCCTGCAATGCTATTATCCTACCTCATTTTCCTTGCAGGGGTCACCAGAGACAAGAATTTTCCTTCCACTTTAAGTATTACAGTCTTATCCCAGAGGTACAGTGTACACTTGGTCAAAACTGAATTCCTTGATTAAAACTTTGGTCCAGCAGAGATCCTAACCCACTCACTAGCATAGAAGCCAATTTCTACAGCCCACAGGTCCCCCACTTTTAAAGAGTACAGAAAGCAATTATGTAGCTCAGATCTAATTCATCTTGGCAAGGAGACTAGAACTTCCCACATGCAAAATGCTGCCATTCAAAGACAGGTTAACACAGCCTTTGGTAATCAGATTTCTTTTCTTTTAAGGCTACTATCCAGCCCAAATGCGGTAAATTTTATCTATCTGAGTCCTGCAATTTTAACTCCTTGTTAAGGTTTAAGAAAATCCATAGTTAGTGGCAAAAGAAAAAAAAAAAAAAAAAGAGCAAAAGCATGAGAGTGGAAGGATAATGGGCTTTCAGATTACCAGGTTCTTCTAAATAATACTCTGAAATCATAAGCAGTAAGGAGGTTGAGGACTATGAATAATATTCTCCCCAAAAGCAGTTGTTTACTTAGTACAAAACCCTTAAATAGATGCCTGGGATTTAATGTACTATAGATTCAGAAGAAAGAGTGCCACCTAGTGAGTCACTATTACCATACTCCGTAGCTCCTCGTTGAATTTATGGGAAGTCCCTCACCTCTACCTTTGAACTGGGGAGAGCATTTGGGAGGTGTCTTCTCATTTTTCTTTACACTGTAGTATATAGCACAAACAGAAGAGCTTGATGCAGAAATCACTGGGGGCAGATTCTGTAGGCTATGTTATTCAGAAAGGAAGCCCAAGTAATCATGAACTATCATTGTCCTTAAAATCCATTAAGGTAATTCATTTCAGCTGGCAAACTCTGACAGGCTGGAGAAAAGGGGGTATTCAGCAGTGGTGAATATATATTCTGTTTCTATTACATATGTGCTAGTATTCATCTTGTGAAATTCAAATAGTCCTTAAGGACAGGTTTCATCTTTCTCCATAAATGTACCTAACCCAGCTGGTAAGTCATTAATTCAGAGCACAGATGGGAACTGTTCAGATGCTCTCAGTCTAACTTAAATAATAAAATTCCCGTTGAATCTCACCCATGTGCAACACATAAAACTCTGTGAATTACTGTTCATTATTCATCAGACAACTACAATCAGTAAAGCGAATTGCTCCAAAGTCTGACTAATATTTGTAAAGAAGTTTATACTGAGACAGCTACAGCATATACTCTCTTCCTAAGGGACAATATAATCCCCGATCTGTCTATTCCATCACCTAATACATATTTCTTTAAAATTTATTTATTGAATTTCTACATACTTCTTTCTAATTCCCACATTAAGTATCTCCAAGGTGTCTCAAGGCTTTCAGCCAGCCAGCCAGCCAGCCAAATCTTACAATAACAGATTAAGTCTCACAAGGGTAAACAGAAGAAAAAAAGTAAAGCCAATAAGGGGCAGCCTAGGCCAACCCACAGGATTCCTCTTTCTTCTCCACTCTGCCAACTCCACCTCCCTGGCTGTTCCCTTCCCCATGCAACTGCTCCCCCTGACCAATTTACATCTACCCCTTATATCACCATGCTAAGCCTCCCAGATGTCCTCCAGAGTCAGACCAAAGGATGTAGAATACACTGGAAGGCATGACTTTACCCTTATGAAAAAGGTAAAAACAAGTTATAGCTGAGGGAGGAGCAGCCTTTTCCAATACTTTTCATCATCGCCTCAGCAGGGGCTGTAGCCTTTAAAAGTCGTAGAAGATGATGGACCAGCTCTTCCAATCCCCCCCTGAAGGGGATTGGAATGTTGCCTGAAGGACAGGCAGTCTGTTACCCTCTGCTTATTGCCACCCTAGTCAGCAGCCAAATTTCCTTAAGTCCCAAGTGAGCTCTGAATTTTCCCTTCCTATAACTTCACATGTTCAAACCAGTTCTAATAAGCTGATATCACACTCATTCTTCCACTAGAAATGGTTACTTGCATTTTCTATGTGCTTATGTGCATTCATGCCTCTGCCATCCATTTGGATTTTTTCCCAGAGCTGCTTTTCTTTTGACAGCCATTGTTTTCTGTAATTTTTATACCTTGTACCCACGTTTATGGGAGTGGTTCTTTGCTCTGTCGTATGCCCAGAAGTGTCGTTTACAATAGAAAAAAAAAAAGTCATTATCCTTGTTCAACAGCTAGTGAGACTCAGACACAGAGGTTAAGTGACTTACCAAACAGAAGTCATTGGCAAAGCTGGAAATAAGTCAGTTATCTTCCCTCTCTGAACATACTGCCTTCTAGACAGAAAAAAACCCAGTGCTGATTGCAAATGAACAGATAATATGATATATATTGCTACTTCCAATTCTATTACACTATTAAGTAAATCTTCACTTGTCCAGTAAAGCCATTGGTAACACACTGTCATTAGTTTCAGCTCAGTGCTTGTAGCCTGTAGGAACAAAGGTACTACATTGAACATTCATTTAAAAAGCAATTCCGTGACTTTAAAATGCCACCACTTTTCCATCACTGGTTTTGCAATTATTTCAGATCATTTCATAATATTTAGGAAAAACTGTCTAAAGGTAATTGTATTACATACAACTTCATTTGTGAAAAACTGCTACCTAAACCTGAAGCTATATTTTTCTTTATTGAAATGGCTCTTTTATGTCTGATTTTTATAAAATGATAGGGATCAGACAGATATTCAACATAAACTCAAACGCTAAACATTAAAAAAGGTGCAGTAAAGGCTACAAATTTCAAAGCAGTTCAAGCAGAGAATGAAAAATGACAGATCTGGTGGTTATGCTAGCTGCTCATGCAGTATATAACTGATATTAATACAAGTGTGGACTGTGAAATATGTTCACAGGGTAAAAAACCCCAAATTGATCAGATAAAAATCTTAATTAAGTCTGAAAACCACTCCTGGAATCCTCTGAAAAAGGCAACTTAGAGCCTGATGATATTTTTTGGTCATTAGTAGCAGATGCCCCAGAAAGGACATTTGGGCATTGGGAAGAGGACCCAATAACCACAGATGAACTTTGCAGATGTTTGTGGGCTTTTTTTTTCCTTTTGCCCAGCACTCTACCTATAAAAACTAGAGCTGTCCAACTTCTTTTATCTAAATTCATCTCAAGTTGTCTCAAGGATGCCCAGCAGTAATCAAGATATAAGAATTGTTGTATTACTGAAATATTGCTTCCAAAGGAGGGAGCAAACAGTTACCCATTTTTGATTTTAAGTTACTGGTTAGAAGCCAGTTCACTTTACCCATTCTGGGCTGGGCTTAACGTTTTCTCTATTTTACACTTCAAAGCTGTGGTAATTCCACTGAAAAATGCCCCAGGAAGAACACCTTTAAGGTGAAAGGGAGTAGACTATGCCCTGGATGGGAGTCATTACCATAAAATAATGATGTCTTCTGATCCCTCAGAAACACAGATCTAGACAGGAAAGGGGAGATGAAATGAGGGAACATTAGAGGTTCCCTATTGTAAGACTATGGAGGGAGTCTTGGTGAAGAATGTAGACATGGTCAAGACAAAAATTCTTGCTGTATTTATTTTTGTAAGCTGAGCTTTATTGTTAATGATGATGACCTTGTACTGCAGAAATTTATGTTTTCAGGGGAAAAAAAAAAGTAAACCATTACTGAGAGATAGAAAAACTGATTAAAAAACAGTTGTTGTTGTTATTGCAATATCCTAATAAATGATTTCTCAAGGTTAGATCACTATATGAAATAAGAAAATCACACTTAGTAGTCTAAAGATACCTTATTATAATTAGGAATTTCTAACTTTGAGGCCTTTCAGGAATTTCAAGATTTTTCACATTACTGATACAGTATTAATTCTACTGATACAGTATATATTTTAAACATTTAAATGAGGGAAACTTTACTGTAATTATTCAACTTCTGTTCACCTACAGGATGCCATCCAGTGGAACCTTGACACTCTCAGGTGGGCCAATGCCAGTCGCATGAAGTTCAACCAAGCCAAGTGCAAGGTCCTACACCTGGGTCAGAGCAATCCCAGGCACAGCTACAGGCTGGGCAGAGAAGAAGGACTTGGGGGTATTGATCTGTGAGAAACTGAACATGAGCCAGCTTCAGTGGGTGCTCGCAGCCCAGGAAGCCAACCATGTCCTAGTCTGCATCAAAAGGAGTGTGACCAGCAGGTCGAAGGAGGTGATCCTGCCCCTCTACTCTGCTCTTGTGAGAACTCACCTGAAGTATTGTATAGAGTTCTGGTGTCCTCAACATACAAAGGACATGGAACTGTTGGAACAAGTCCAGAGGAGGCCCACGAGGATGATCAGGGGACTTGAGCACCTCCTATACAAACAGGCTAAGGAAACTGGGGATGTTGTGTGGAGACCTCATAGCAGCCTTCCAGTATCTGAAGGGGGCCTACAAGGATGCTGGACAGGGATTCTTCATCAGGGACTGTAGTGATAGAACAAGGGGTAACAGGTTAAAACTTAAACAGGGAAAGTTCAGGTTAGATATAAGGAAAAACTTCTTTACTGTAAGATTGGTGAGGCACTGGAACAGGTTGCCCAAGGAAGCTGTGAATGCTCCATCCCTGGCAGTGTTGAAAGCCAGGTTGGATGGAGTCTTGAGTGACATGTCTAGTGTGAGGGTGACATGGTCTAGTGTGAGGGGGATTGGAACTAGATGATCTTATGGTCCTTTCCAACCCTAACCTTGGCATGATGAATGATGCTAGAAGCCTAGTTTTACAGAAGTGAATCATGCTCAGGCTGTCAGCTGTGGACAGTTCTGTGTGCCTGAATCTGCAGGCAGCAGCCATGTAAGGCACTGCTTGGCCCAAAGTCCTAGGGAACTTTTATAAAAGGTTCTTCTGACCCCACAAATTGTCCTGCTTTTTCCTGATCCAGAAACTTCTACACAGAAAGAATCGTGTTGTGTTGTTTTCTGAAGGTTAGCCTGGTACACTTTAGGGTACTGACAGCTCTTCTTCCAGCCCTAACCCACATAGACTCTGCTTGCCAAGTGGACTGCCCATAGGTAGGAGAATTCCAGAACCATGGTCATAAATGTGGGCCTTGGAATGTATCCTACATCTTAAGCGTAGTGTGAGATCAAGAGATAGCTAGCCATGCAGAGAATATGCTGTTGGGAAGGAGGGGAATGAAAAGAAAGGGAGAGTCTGAAGCTGGTATTCTACTAGCTTCATGCCTTGCAAAAATGGTCTGCAGTCCTGCCGGAGCTGTTTCAGATAATGCCCAGGGTGTGGAATGCATTCATTTAACGCAGTGTACCATTTCCCTGTCAAAACTGTAGTACGGAGGGAAGGGAGGGGAAAGCCATGTGCATGTGCTGATAAAGATATCTAGGAAGGACAAATTTCTTCGTGTGGCACATGTTCATTTCTTGCCCAAAATTATGATCATTTATGTAGTGAATGGACAACAGTCTCATAATTCTTTTGCTAGCACCAAAAGCTTTTGGAAATGATAGAAGCAGCAGAGAACAGCCTGCTAACCAAAATCATAAGTGTATTTGCTTGCCAGACCCTATAACAATCTCAACTTTTCTATTTTATTTTAGATATGTATTTACTAATGTTGTCTTTATCCCTCAAAAATAACTTACCTTCCCGTAAGATTCTTCTTAGTCACTCATTCCCAGAAATCTCTGTACCTGTAGAGCTATTTATTACCATTTTTAGAGCAAATGAGTGAAATAGGCTACTGGATTGATTTTGAATTCTCACTATTCCCAAATATAAATTGTTAAACATTATGTGTGGAGTTTGTTGGGTTTTGGTCTTTTTTTTTTTTTTTTTTTTTACTAAGAGCAATTACAGTTAAAACATTATGCAATCCTGTAAAAGGTAAATATACAGTCCATGTGAATTTATACCAATGACTATGTAAAGTACAAACAGTAGGGAACTGCTGTAGCCCCAAAGAGTCCATATTAGTTCAGGATTTGCACTGGTATATTTGAGAGAAGAGTGCAAGATCAGTTTCAGCTTTCCATCTGCCAGCAAACCCTATACTCATGCATAACAGTACACAGACCAAGCTGGTACGTTAAGATGACAGAGAAGCAGAAAAATCACGGTTAAACTATCAAGAAAGGAGCACCATAAAATTATTTTCTAGTTACAGCATGCTTCTTTCTGCATGTAAATGTGAAAAAGAAAAAAAATACACAAAAAAACAGAACTACATACAAAAGCTCATTGTAACCTTCTGCAACACCAAAGTAACATACCCTTACTAAAATGACAAATTTGATCGATACAGTGCTAGATAGAAAGGGATGGACATTTAAGAGCAATAGAACTACTGGAGAAGGTCCACTGAAGGGGCAAGAAGATGATGAATGGAGTGGAGCATCTCTCACATGAGGAAAGGCTAAGAGAGCTGGGACTGTTCAGCTTAGAGAAGGCTCAGGTAGAATGTTATATATACCTGAAGGGAAGGTGCAAAGAAGACAGACAGAAGGCTTTTTCCAGTGGTGCCCAGTGGCAGGACCCGAGGAAAATGAGCACAAACGTAAACACAGGAGGTTCCTCTGAAAATCAGGAAAAAATTTTATCAAGCCTGGCACAGGCTACCCAGAGAGGTGGTGGAGTCATCTGGTCATTCAAAAGTCATGTGCACATGGTCCTGGCAACACATTCTAGGTGACCCTCTTTGATGAGGGCTGTTGGACCAGAAGCCTCCAGAGTTTCTTTCCCATCTCAAACATTCTGTGGTTTTGTGAAAATTTCTTGCAAGATTTTTTTTTTGCCTTATTGCATCTATATTTTAGAGTAAATTACAGGGAAACTTTCAAATTACAAAATTAATTAGTGGAGTCAGAAAGGCTAAAGATAAGCCATATTTTTCCCTGTGGGACATTTGCATTCAGATGTAATCTCTCAGCCTGGAGAAGAGAAGGCTGCATGGAGACCTCATAGCAGACTTCCAGTATCTGAAAGGGGCCTATGAGGATGCTGGGGATGGACTATTCATTAGGGACTGTAGTGACAGGACAAGGGGTAACGGGTTAAACTTAAACAGCGGAAGTTTAGATTGGATATAAGGAAGAAGTTCTTTACTGTGAGGGTGGTGAGGCACTGGAATGAGTTTCCCAGGGAAGTTGTGAATGTTCCATCCCTGGCGGTGTTCAAGGCCAGGTTGGACAGAGCCTTGGGTGACACAGTTTAGTGGGAGGTGTGCCTGCCTGTGCAAGGGGGTTGGAACTAGATGATCTTATGGTCCTTTCCAACCCTAACTGTTCTATGATTCTATGAAAACATGTTTTCTTCCTACAGGTTTAATACCTGAACCATACATTGACAGTATGCAGTGAAAGAAGCAATGTTAAAGCCAGTAAAGATGTGTTTCACTCAGTGTACACCTGTCTTGGCTGTTAATGATTTATCCATGCAATTCATTTTCCTGTAGAATTTTCTCTAAACATACACTGTGTTCCTAAAGAAACCATATGTTTTTATCTGCTATTTTGTCTACTGCTTTTTCCACAAAAAGTTAATTATATAGACAAGGCCAACGAAATCTCTTCCCAGGAGATAAAATTTTGTAGACAATAAGCCAATTACAAAGGCCTTTAATGTGAAGACAACTAAACTGACTGGAAGATCATATATCCAAATCTACAACTACATTTGTTTCTATCCTAGTGCTTTAGAAGTCTGAAATGTGAGAAAGTATTTCATGTGTAAGCACAAAATAGCTAATACAAAATTAGTTACTCTATAAGCAATATGGGAGTTTTCCATAATCTTTCATTGTATTTCCAATATACTAATTTCACTAAATGGAAAAAAAAAATACTCTTTATTGAAAAAGTTCTAGTTTACTGGACAAAGAAACCATTCTACCTATGAGAAACTTGTTCCTGAATTGCTGAAGTATATCTGTTAAGTGTACAGCATACATAGAAATTGGTCACAGCAAAACGTTTTTTTTTTATCTGCTCATCATCTGAAAAGATCTATTTCCCTGTGAGATAAAGACAAAACTAAATTGAAATTACCAAGATTTGAAAATAAAGGGATAAACTTGCAACCTACTTCTGGAAATCATGGACTGGCTTCTGGAAGGAGGAGGGAGCTCAGCTACAGAACAAACACCAGTTATTTACATGATTATCCAATTGGCCAGTGACTCTCAAATCCAAAGTCTTGGCGTTTCAGGGGCACTGACTCATCACCTGCAAGAAGGAAATACTGATAGGACTAGCTGTGACATCTGCTCTTTTCATAGACAGATATAATGAAGTCATGATCAAAGTAAATTAGACTTATGTATTACCTGGACAAAGAAAGTGGGAAAAATACACACAGTGAACTTCTACAATACAGTCATGAACTAAATGGGAATAGAAGTCTATAGAGAGAAGAATTAAAGAAGTTCTGTTGAAAGATATGCTGGAGAATATCTTTACAATGAGAACACATTTTTATAGATAGATGGCTTCCGTCACAGGATTGAAATAAGCAAGGTTTAAATAGAATATAAATAAATCAAAAAGGTGGGCAGAGCATTTGTTTCACATGCTGAACAGATAATTTCATCATTTTCAGAGGAATAGTGTCAGCTTCTCTACATTAATATTTTTGTTGAAGTGAGTTCTTCGCAAAAATTAAGCACTCATAAATCATGTGAACATAAGATCCTCTGATCTAAAATTAAATTCCCAATAAAAGTGACAGGTGCAATATAAATTTTGAATGGGTAAATGTTATATGAACTGAAACAGCAGTGATTAATTCCAAAAGTGACTTGGGGAGTGGCTTTTATACTTGTTACACGAGCTACTTGCTCTTGAACATCAGAAGAACAAACTCAGAAATCTCCAGTGATCATCTGTTCAGAGACCTAATTTTGCATCTGCAGTGTTTCTGTGGATTTAAATACAGAGTTGTGAGCATATCTGGCCTTCACATTTAGCTTGCATTTGAACTGCCTCTGGGCTCTATGGCTGCTGCAGGCATGTGACACACTGAAGCACAAGTCTACAGTTGAATCTGAACTTCATATTAAGGCACCTCTGCAAATACTAGCAGTGTACTGTGTGTCAGCTCATTGCATATCTGCAGTGCAGAGAGAAAAGGAGGAGAAAGTGACATAGCCAATTCCATCACCGTGCAAAATAAATAGAGATACCTGTAGGTATTAGAGATTTAGCTGTAGAGTGTCAGCAAAAGTGGCTCAAACACCTGAAAAATTTCAAATTCCCCCAAAGTGATCCTGTAGCACTTCCCAGTTATTATTCTAGCAAAGCCGTAAATGAAAAGTAGGTAGATACAGTTCATGTTGGTCAAGGTGGAAGGAGGAAAAGTAACATCTGCAAGCCACAGCTAATAACCCACATAGTAACAGAATGTTTTCCAGTAACATGGAATAAAGTAGTGCTGTGAGTTAAGTTTAGTTAGCTGAATCCTTTGAGCTCTTTTCACTTGGTGGTCTTGCTTACCATGAATAGTTGCTTAGCATGTGTACCTGAAACTGCTGACACGTTAGACCTAACCACGTGTGCTTAGTTATGCAAACGAAAGCCTCAAGGCTAATGCAAATCTGAAGATAAATGAGATGCATCCTTATCAAGAAGCAATAATCAGAGAGATAAGAAGGACTTTACAGCCCACCTGGAAAGAACCCAATGATAGACCAAGACACCCCAGACCAAAATTCACCACAGGATAATAGGTCCTCAACATACAAGATAATATTCAGTTCATAATTTAAAAACTCCACTGAATTTTCTGGAGGCACATAGGCTGCCTAAGCCCCTGTTATAATTAATAGATATTGAGAAAACACAGATTAAAGAGTGTGATTCAGGTGATAAGCCACTATGTGACTGCCCTCTAAAGGGACAAATTGTTTTCCAGAATATATCTTCACTGACTCACTGGAATAGGGCCATCAGTAGACATCTACATTTTAAACACCAACTGAATCCCACTCCAGTGATAGCCTTTTTCCAGACATTTATTCGATGTAGTACAGGTTCAATTTCTCGACACAACTATAGATACCTGCTTCTTTGAAGGGAAAAGTTAAAATAGGAATGTTTATATAAATTATATGTAAGAACAACAGCGATGGAAATCAGGACATTTAGGAATTTGGTGATTTTACAATTTTAGATAGTAATTCTTTAGGCTTCCGTGAGCCCAGGTTTCTTGATCCCATCACACATCCCCCATGGTCTCAATGACAGACAAAATAACATCCAGAAGAGGTTACCCTCTATTCAGACAGCAAACTGCCACAGTATGACTAGTGTGACGCAACCTAAAGTGCAAATGTTTTGTCAGATCTGTTATTTCATCACCCATTAGATCTAAAGCAGCAGCTCAAAAGTACTGTAATTATAATGACATATATAATCCATAAAAATTACATACTGAGGAAAAGAGGATTTCCTTTCCATTATCTTGAAGAGAGTACAGAAACTGTGTGGAGTTCATCAACAATAAAAGACAAATTCAATGAGTTCCAGCTAAATTACAAAGCTAGTACTCTAACTGTTCTAATAAGGAAAACATGAAAATCCACATGATGAAATTAGAAAATGATGAAATGACTCAGTATCACTGCTTTGGCTAACTCTCCAGTCAATAACATACCTAAGCCATTCCTTAACTCTAACCGAATTGCTTTACTATCAAATGCACCATGTGAACACAGTGTCCTAGGTATGTAGTGGAGAACCAGTCACATGGTGGTTCTCAGCTGCTGCTTCTATCAAAATCTGCAATCATATTTAGGACACACTGCAATGCAGGAATTGTCAGTACCCTAGCTAATTTCTGAAACGAGAGCAGGTACAGTGTCTTGAACACATACATAAACTACTTCAGACCTGACCAGTCTCATACTGAGCTAACAATGTTTTTAATATATGCTTGTCATATATAGAGCGAACTTGGTGTCTTTAAACCTGAGGTTTACACAAACCCACTCTGTGCAAAAAATACTCCTGGAAAATAGTCTGTATCTTCAGTATGCATATACTCATTAAACCGTTATCCCTATTAACATTGATATACCCAGAACACATTACTATCTGGCAATAATGATCAATTCTGCATCACAATGAGGATGTAAGACTGAAACAGTGAATATTTCCGTGAAAGACTATCAGTGTTTTTTAATTATATTCATATCACTATTAAATCTCATCCCTAGATTAACAAATTAATGGTACAGCTTTATGAGTGTCCAATAAAAATCCGAGTGTGGGATAAGAAATTGTACCTTCTTTCCAAATATTCAGGTCATTCGTTGGTAATCACAGCAATTGCCCGTAGTAGCCCGTGGGACCATAGTCATCAACCTGGGCAATATGAGAATGAAAAGCTGAGCCTCCCACTATGCAGATGACCAGCACTAGCTTTGACAGAAAAATCATCATTCATCCTAAAACATGCAGGAGTCTGTCTAGGACTAAATAAATATTTAGCAGACACTGTCAACTTCATCAGCTACTGCCAGCACTTAACCTTCTACAAGTAAGCTAATCAAGAAACAAGCAATCAGTGTCTCCTGTTACTTGTCTTTATTCTGGACAGACATCAGGAATGCTGCAGGCCAGAAACACCACAGAAGCCTCATTCCTTTCTTTGATAGCTCATCTCCTCCAAGTCAGAAACACAAGTAATCATTCATAATTATTCTGCACCATTCAATATCACTAATTTTTGAGCAAGTTCATTGCTACTCCAGGAAGATTCAGGAATACATAGAAATTCCTAAAAATAACTGGGTGAATCATTCATTTCATATTTGAATTCATTGTTTGCTCTTCCCCCAGGAAAAAGTAAATACTGAAAATATTTTCAGCACTGCTATCTTTTGTGTGTATGTTGATGATGATCACAAAAAAGGTATGTATAAAATGGTATCACTGTCATTTTCACTCATTAATTCATCTATGGCCAAACTTCTTTTCCCAAGTATAAAAGTTTTGTTTCCTTAGTAAATAGTCCCATGACTCAGTTTAGTTTTACATATTCAAGAAACTTTAATTTTTAAGTACTTTGTTTGCAATGTCTCATGTCTTACATCATCAATTTTACTCCATTGGAAAAGCAAAATCTTCACATTCTAGTGACACACATAGCCATTTGCTTCCCTCCAGTCTTGCCTCTAGTCTCCTCTATTGTGCTTGAACTTGAGATATTACTATGGAGAAAAGATTATTTCAAACCATTTCTAAAAGTAACTTTTTATTTAAATTGTGCTGACTATAACTCTTCAGAGTTACATAACTTAAGAACTGGGAGAGCTGGGATCATGAGAGGAAAGGCAAAATGATATGAAGAAAATAAAATAATCCACCCAGAAGAAGCAAAGTTTAAACTAAGATTTTTATGTTAGCCCTGTAAGTGAAGCTAGTAACAAATGTGGGGGACAAAAAAAAAAAAAAAAAAAAAAAAAAAGGATAAATGGGGTTATTTTTCTCATTTCCCTGCTTTCTCCAAGAGAGGCTTCTGCTGCCTCAGCTCGAATGCAGGTGCTCAGCTTTCTGATTTTGCTTTCCATGCACTTAAAGAAATGGAAACTTCTTGAGGGAAATAAAAACAACTGACATTAAAGGAAGAATGGGAACAACAATGTGCTCTATTTTTAATTTTTTTTAAGGTAAAGGAATTTTTGGTTTTACCCTTAAATCCTAATTTAAATCTGCAAGGCTGTGATCACATTGTCCCAGAGCCTTTTACACAGAAGCCTGAAATTATTTTAACATTTTCCTTACAAAGGAATTCTCTAAAATTAAAAGAGCATGTTAAAAAATGCCTTAATAAAAAAACCCCAAGAATTTGAAAACTACATGCTCAAGAAAGACTGAAAAGCATTGAAAGTAGATTTATTTGTAAGATGCATAGCACTCAATATAAGCTATTATTTACATAGTAGCTAAATGGATATGTTTATTTTAATTTATTGTTTTGAAGTTGCTTCAAAATCAGCAGAATGATATCTGAGGAGCCAAAGAATAACAGATTTTTGGTGCAGAATGTCTGTATAGCTTATTGTGGTTCCCAGAGATTTTGTCTATGTCCATATCTTCCAAAAAAAAAGGAAGAAGATAAATCAATAAAATTTTGAGTGAGGAATGCACACAAAATTCATTGGGAATTTGTAACATTGATGATCCATAAAGCCTGACATAAGTGATCCAATAAAGAAAACTAAAATGCCATAATTCAGTTTGCTTTTAAGGCCACAATCTGCTCAGATGGTCTTTAAAATCCTAACCCATTTAGGCTGCAGTACTAAAATGTGGAGGGCGCTATGTCCTGTATGCAAACAAAGAAGAAATCACAATGCAGGAATTAAAAAAAACCCTAAGTCTTATAAAAAATTTGTAAGGGCTTTCTATGCTGAGCAATTTCTGATCACCTATGTTCTTGGTGAGTCCAGTTCAATAGCAGAAAAGCATATAAGCCCCATGCAAAACCATGACCACACGAGAATCCAGAGCTACATCAGGTACTGAGAATCTTCATTGCTGTCTGTAAGAGTATGCTCTAACATACAAGCGTGCAGGGGTACAACCCAAAAGCCACAATCTAATGCCACTTCTTAAGGCAGTGCCCAGGATGGAGAAGTCAAAGAGGTCAAAGCAAGCAGGAGTGATGCAGGCAAAGCAGCTTTCCAGAAAACATTATTTCAATGGAAAATAGTACCTATACAGCCAGTATTAATTGCACAGCAGTTACACCTTTGCATGCAATTAATAGGCTGACCTCTATTTCTGTGAAAACAGCACCACCACAAAAAATATTATACTCTGTAAGCAAGAACTGTACTGGAGCATTGGTAACTGAAACATATTTTTTTTTTTCTTGGTTTGTTTATACATAAAGTAATTAACACCACTGTATTTCTTGTTCTCAAAAAAAAAATCAGAAAAGAAAACTGGCTTTCCTATTTCACCTGGTACTATGCAGTTGCCTCAAATATCCAGCCTGTGAGGGTGTGAAAACTTGGAATCATACTTAATGCCTTGTGCTTTTAATATTCCTACACAAAAAGTGAGTTCAATGCCTCAGTTTTTTCAAGTGGTAGTAAATATCCATTACGCTAGAACGCAATTAATTTACTTCAGTAGAAATTTGAAATTGGGCGATTGCAAATGGGCTGCTTCGGCTCCCAGAATAAGACTGTGAGGGAAAAAGATTTGCAAGAAGGCACCAGGTATACTCAACTCAGGGTACTGCTGCCTTTAACTGCCACCAAAGTCTCATTCATTTTGCCAGTCTCTTCAGTAATACTGCAAGGTCTTCACAAGTTCTTAAGGCTGAGAAACAGCAAATGAGTAGGCTCTTCAGCAAATGAGTGTCAGAAGAACAAACTGCAATGCAGTGAACAATAACTCCATCTTCTACTAGAAACTGTATACAAAACATGACAGCATGACCCCACTTATTTTCTAGAAATAAAAAGGCTCTTTAAAGTAACAAAACCACAAGATTTTTTACTACAGAAATCAGAATTTATTTTACAGAACTTAAGAGTAAATTAATTATTTACAGCCCTATTCTTAAACATGAAGCAACGCACTTATTTTAATTTCTGTATCTGATCTGTAGAAAACTCTCTTTTTAGTGCTTAGCTAAATGAGGCACCAAAATGAAACAGCCAATGCTTCCAACAGCAGTAGGAAGATAAATGTATCCATTAATTAGTTTTATAACCTGATGAGCATAGGTACCAGCACTGATTAGCTGATCACCTCAGGATCAGCTTGTTACATTTATAATAAAGCAAATCAAATAGCACAGTTTATATTTGGGAAGCTGTAAAAGCTGAGCCAAATAGTCACTGATTTGACCTACCAAAGATCAATAGTGTTAACTTTGCACCTCTGTTCCTAAGAGGCAGTAGGTGGCTGTTTGCTTAAAGCCAATTACATCGTTAAACTGATCTACTGCACCACTGACAGCAAAAGTCAGAACTTGTTGATTTCTGAAGTTATGCTGTATTTCATAAATCACTGTGTGGAGTCAGCAGCAAGAATATGTGAAATGAAGACGATGATGGAATACTTCCACTGCTTCTGACTGACAAGCACCAGTCTACAGTAAGGAGTTTTGTTACTTAGATGTCAACAACCATTTTAAAGCATATTGCTATACTGAGTTCTGTCATGTTTAAACGCTTATGCTGACAACTCAGTTGTTGTGTAGGAAAATGAAGTGGCAGGCTATGGCAGAAACAAAGCAAGAATAATGAAGATCTGTATCAGTTATACCAAAAAGTCTCATGGTGAAGATATGGGACTCTAACAATGACATTGCTGCTATAGAACATGAAAATGTATAGAGCTATTTAATCTCCATGACTACTGCAACAGGTAGAGAGTACCTTTGATGAATATATCTGATATCTCCAATGAAAAAGAATATGAGCTGCAGAAGAAAACTCCAAAGATTTACTGAGACACACACAAACAAACAAAAAAAGTAACAAGTGATAATTATTTTATACATACATAAAAAAAAATTTCTGATCGACAAGACAAAATGACATGGTTATTATCATACGACAGTGGTTTAGAATAAATAGACCACTTAAAACCTCCTTAACAGAATATTCAGGGACATTTAAAGAATGATACGGATGGCACCTCAGTTTAATAACCTTATTCTTCAGTAAAAACTTCATGAAAGTGGAATTCTCACATCTTTTTCCCTGCACTGTGGTGAATGAAGCAAGCTGTTAAAAAATTACGTGCAGAAAATCTAAATGTATAACAAAACCCGATGGATTTTTCTCTTTTCAAGACAGAGAGATGAACAGAAAATGAATGTTAATTCTATGTTGTTTTTTTTTGTTTTCTTTGATTTCTCAATACATACTTTAATAAAATCTTGATGGGTTTTTGGTTTTGATTGTTTTTGTGTGCGTGGTGGGTTTTTAGTTGTGGTGGTGTTTTTTTTTTCTGTGTGTGTGTTGTTTTTATTACTTGTTTTACATTGTTGGATCCTATTTAAGTATGACCATTTAGTTCCTAGAACTGCTGCTGAAAGCTTGGTTTGTTACTAGGCAGAGATAAGCAGCTGTCCCTGATCCTCCAAAATATGCTGTTACTAAATCAGCTTTAAAAGTGAATGTATCAGGTATACAGTTTAAAAACAATTGACTGCCTTTCCACACAGCAATGCTTGAAATAAATCAAGTTCAGGCAACTGACCAACCAGAAGGGAGAATGACAATATTAATGAACATTGTTCTTTCACCACTCAAACCTGGGCATATGTAATTATTGCTCATCTACCAAGATACTGCAGAATAAAAACTGTGATAGCTAAGGCTACTCCACCACAAAAGAGAAGTAATGATCAAACCCAACACCTTGACTGCACACAGGCACAAACCAGAGAACATACTGTTATGATATGCTGCCTCTCTGTCAAAAAAAGTGGATGTTCGGAACCTCTCTGTTTCAGGAACACCCATGCAATCACAGACAACTGACTTTAAGACATTTCATGGTAATTTTCTCTTTAGATGATTCAAAATCATGGTACACTGACTTGAGACAAGTCATTAGGTAACAGTATTGCTTTTTCCAGTTTTCACACAAGTAAACGTTAACAGGGATTTTTTAATGTTGCCATGGCAATGTTAGACAATGTATTCCAAAAACCTTTCGGCATTTTCGTTTGTTTGCTTGCTTGCTTTTTGCAGAAGAAAGCATTCCAAGACAAAAGGCAACAATACCTCAATCTATCAAGAAGCAAACCCTCTCCATTAAATTTGTTCTTCCTATTGAAGAAACAAACTACATAATTTCCTTTAAAAACAAACATCATTAAACTCAAACAGAACCTAATGTGAAATATGGAAATCCTAGTGAATATAAACCCTAATATTGAATTTCCTCTTGTAATTTCTAGCACATAATTTTAGCCTTGTAGCCTAGCAGATACAGAGTTGCCATTCCTTGTAACAGACCACAGGCTCAGTGTTAGTTAATAACACAGGATGGGTCAGGCTTTGCCTGGACTAGTCTTGGCCTGCATGTAGATTTAATATGTAACAAATTACCCAATGACCCAGGTACTACTACTACTTTATTTGAGCTTTTGCTGGGCTTCATACAGTCATACAAATAACTGCTATTGTGTTATATATATTTTGTAACTAATAAAAAGTCAGAACATGTAGTTATGATATATGCAGCGACTTACCTATGACCCAGCATGAAATTCTGAGTAGGGGAGAATGGAAATGAGATGATAGTGGAAGCCTTGAAAGTACAGGCACAGGAGACAACAGGGTACTTGGCAGTAAGGAGTGATAATCATCAATTAGTGGTTCTCAAAGTAATGAAGCCTTCAGAGCTGGGCAAAACCAGTTTTAGGGGTGACAGAGCAAAGAATAAGACACGGAAATTACATAATAATAAAAAATAACTAAATAAATTATAAGAAGAATAAGAGATGTCTATTACATCAGATACTATAAACTTGGGTGTAACACTGACTTCAAGACCAATGGAGAAACAGCCAGGTGCAGACTGTTTCAGCAAACACATAAAAATGATGCCAAGTGGACTCCAGCGTTATACAGTATAATTCTAAGCTCTCATTAGTTAACACTGACAAATTTTCAGTTTCAGAGGAGTGATGAAAACGTCCCATAGTGCCAGACCCACTCCCAACCCTTCCACAACCCCTCATGGGGGTGAATTTCTCTTGATAATTATTCGTCAGTTATTCATTAGTTCATCAATATTGTGTAGTGCTGACTGTGTCATAAAGGTATGATGCAAAGTATAGCCAAATGACTTATAAAAATGAAAGTATGTTATATCCAAACAGTTCCTTTTAGCAATCAAATATAATCTGAGGGAATATAATTGAAAAATCAATTATAATCTTAGGGAATGAAATCAAGTTTGCCTGACAACCTATTTTCTGTAAATACGTAGTGATACACATTACTTAATTTTTAAATAGTTCACTATTAAAGCAGTTCATTGATTTTTCTTTCAAAGATAAAGTCTCCTATTAAGACATGTCACAAAATATTTGTTTAGTTGTCTGGAATCTATCCACTATTCCAAGATTTCTTAAGAATGCACATCTGCTGGTCAGACATTCCTTCAATTATGTCTTCTGGGATTCTATCCAGACCTAGTAAATTCAGAATTGTCTGTCACAGCGGATGTTTTTTAAACTTCTTGGTTAAAATTGAAAGTACTTTACCACCTTTCTGTGAAATAAGCCCATTATTGTACTTTCAAAATGCAGGCAAGAAATATTCAGTGACAATTACCAATGAGCAATGTGGTCAATTCATAGTGCTTGAATATTTTTTCATATCCTTAAAAAGTTACACTACTATTGTTAGCACAGCCATCGTGGCTTTTTTCCCAATGTTGTTAGGGTCCTTCAGCCTCTTCTTTACAATACTTCCAGCAGGAAGTTTTTAGTATCTATATAATTTCATGTGTTCATATTGTATTTTATTCCCAACTTTCAGTCTACCAGTGAGGCAGAGGGGGCTCACCTTGACTGTGGCATCAAATGATTTTGGTCCTTTGGTAAATTTTTATTGGTTATTTCTGATTAATGGAAAACACTCACTTGTTTGCCAGACTGTATATAATCATAATGAATAATCTTGATTCAGCCCAGGGGATTAATTCATATTTATTCTGTAATGATGACCAAAATAGACAAACGAATACTGGGAACAGGATATTTCATGTTAGAAAACAGTCATCTATAATGCTTAAAAGAAATAAAAGATGCTTTTTATAAGACCTTTAAAATGTCTGTAAAGGTTACAACATTAATTATAATAACCTATTTTTCTTTTACTTATTGTGTTCTTCAGTCTTCTGTATTATGTTAGTTAGCACAGTAATGTTTCTTCAGTATACCCTATTACTACTTTTCCCTAGTTTGTTATCCTGAAGTGGGTAATAACCACTGATTTTAATGTCTAATCATGAAAATCAACACATCAGCTTTTAGGAATATCAGTTATATCAAATTTCTTCTAATCAATGAGAATTCCCAATTCTTCTTGCTTACTGCCTTCAAGCAGTAGCATATAGCAACTGAAAAAGGTATTCTTTCTGCATCTGTTGACCTTGATCACAACATCCTGAGTTCTTGTTTATACCACATTTGCATTCTTATTAAGTTTCCTATTCTATTTTTGTGTTAATAGCCTCATAGTTGCTCCAGCTAACCTCCAGTTGAGAAGATTATCACCATTCTTTTTTTTTTTTTTTCATGTGAGAAGTAAGCTGTGGTATTTATAAAACCAAACATCTCTTAGGACAAATGTTCAACAAACTGAAACCTTCCCTTTCACATCAGCCATGCAAACTGTTGCCCTCTGGTATCTCCACCTTTTCAGTGCTATTAGAATGACTCTAAGAAGGTTATGTGGGCTTTTGTCTTCTGGCTTCCTTCAAAATAACTGAAGCTTCCTAAACTGTGTAGCTCCATGTGAATGTCATGTAACTAATTTCATGTGCATCATCTCTTACTATTATCTCATAAATATCTGGTGGATTTTCTGTCCTCTCTTTACGACACACCATCACCAGTGATAACTGTGTACCCTCCTGGGGCATCTGAACTCTTCTGCAGCTGCTTGCTTTATGCAAAAAGAATATGAGTCAAAATATTAACAGGCTTTCATTATATTCTTCCACAAAAAAAAAAAAAAGTTGCTGATCATCTGATGATCTGACACTCAGAGAGAAAGTGAATGTCCTTCAAAGTAAGGAATCATGCTATGTACAACATTAACATATAATATCAATATTCAATAATCATGACTTCAGAAATGTTATGCATCACTGATTTTTGCATTCTTATAAAAATGTGAAGTAGTTTATTTGTGGAGAAATATAACATTATAGTTAAGGAACTGCACTGTAGTGAGGGAGATTAAGGCATCAAAGGTTTACCTGCTGGAGGCATAAAAAAACATACCTCTTCTAGCATCTTAAATACCACCTAGCTGATCTTTGGCTGATGAACATTAATGGCTGATCATTTATGTTTGATCAGGTACAGGGTACAGCTTGGCAAGTGTACCAACCTTGCTTACCTGAAACTGGCCCTTTTGATCCCCTTATCCTTCTGTCTTTTCATGATTGCTCCTCCCTAAATCACCTACATTCATCTCCTTCCCTCCCCCATTAAACACCCCTTTATAAGTCTCACACAATCCCAAAATACTCTTTCCCCTGCACCCTGTAATGTATCACATAGTCCTATGCAGTGACCCCCTCCACCTGAAAGGCTCTCCAGATACTTATTTTGGTTGGTGTCACCCTGGACCATGGCTGAGGCTCTCCTGGGATGTCCTGACAGAGGTCTGGTCAGGGTGTCCTCAAAGTTGGTAGTTCAGATAGCCCTTGAAGCCACTGTCTCCCTGTGCTCCTTTCTGTATGTGCAGACACGCTTTTTACCACATAACCTAACAGAAACATGTACACCTTGTGACAAAAGAGCATCATATCCCTTGAGTCAAACTATTAACACTTTAAATAAGATCACTCTGTCAAAGGGTCTTTCTGTTCAGTTCACACAAATGTCTCCAATATACATAATTGGTTCCCTGAATAGTCTTCAAAAGAGAGAAGGGGCATGATGATCACATCTAAAGGATAATTGCACTTTTATGTGTGTTAAAGGACACCTGGAAAATTCTTATGAACCCTTTATAAGGTACAAAGAAATAATCTTAGCAGGAGCATCTCAACATCTTTTTCAATAGAAGTATTTAAAAAAGACTATTGGCTAATAATAATCCCCTGAAAAATACGTGGAAATCAGCAGTATCCATAACAAAAGACATACTATTCAAAACTAGTTACTGATTACTTTATGCCAACCATTCTAAGTCAGAAGTAAGCACATCAACTTCAGCAATTGACAAAGCACAAGTTATTACTCACTGCATACTGGGACAGCTCTGTCTTTTAATGTCCTCAGGCAGCACTCTTCTAAGTGCCTCCCAGCTTCACTCTGTTTTTCCTTCTAATTGACAATTCCACTTCCAAACAGGACAAATGTTGATGTCTGCGTCTGATCAGATATGTTGGAATATTCATTTAATTAATAATTTTCAAAATGCTTTGCCTGAAGTCATTCTCCAAGTTAGTGACTAAGCAGGAGTTACAAATCCCTATCTAGAAATTATCATGTCTCTGAGGTTTCTGCTTTGCTGCTGGTAGAACAGCTTTCTCCACCCCTGCAGTATTTGTGACACAAATCCCTATAGCACTATCCCATCTTGTGTCATTTTGTGTGTCTGTAGAAGCTTCACAGGCCTCTGAGAAACCTCTTAATATGAAAAATTTCACAACAATAATCTGGATATAATCCCAAATTAGTTTTAAATAAAATATAATATCTAAGAGTTTCTTTTCCTCTCTTTGTTAAGAGTACATACACACACATTAGCCAGCAGTTTGTGTAAACAGCGAATGGTTAAGCTACAGCAGACCATTGCTAGTTTTTCACAGCTACCAACCCCTTTCACACATGCATGTCTGAAACAAATCCCAAGAACAAAAGCTAGCCTTTTTTTTTTTTTTTTTTTTTTTATGGTTCTACACTGAGTGACATAAGCTAGAAAGGCATCTAGCAGCATCACTAACAACCTAGCACCTGGCATTGAAAAAGATGTCCCATTTTCAGCAGAGCTCAAAGGGATACCCAGCATCCTGCTGTGAGGATGGAAGATGCTATGGAACTTGGAAGAAGCAAGTGGAAAATGGTGTTGGGGTTAATTTGCAACTGTAGCTGACTGAGCAAATTCTGACTATGCCCCCATTCCAGAATCTGGTGAGAATACTGTTGTTCTTTTTTCTATTTAGAATCATAGAATCATGGAATGGTCAGGGTTGGAAAGGACCTTAAGATCATCAAGCTCCAACCCCTCCTGCCATGGGCAGGGGCGTCTCACACTAGACCATGTCACCCAAGGCTTTGCTTGACCTAGCCTCGAACACTGCCAGTAATGGAACATTCACATCTTCTTTGAGCAACATTTGCTCTTCTCTGTCTCTCTGAGGAGGTGAGTGATAGAGCAGGTTTGGTGAGCGCTTGGTGTCCAGCCAGGGTCAGAACACCACAATGACCTTCAAATAAAGTATTAAAAAACATGGGAACAAGATGACAGTAGCGAATTATAGTTCATTTGGGTGACAGCACTTCCAATATACCAACTTCTGCTAGCACTGAAGTTGCAGCCATGCACAGTATGATTGCTTTGTAATCATGGGCAATAGAGGTTCTGGATGTTTTCTGCAGAAGTTGCATTATTCTCACATAATAACATTGATTTAAAATTCTTTTCCCAGCATTGGTAACAGTGGCATCTGCAGAGAGCAGTTTATTTTTGAATGCTTGATACTCTCATCACAGCAGAGATCAACAATGAGTCAAGGATGTCTGTCAAATTCGTCTTACAACTTCAACAGAGGCTGAATTCATTGAATTATTTGGAAGAAGTTAATTTAATAAGCTTTCTATTGTCAAAGTAAAAACAAGGTCATTCTAATCACTAGTCCATTTCTTTTCTGAATCTGAAGTACACTTCAAGTAACTATAAAATTCACGGTTCACATGTTAACATCAGTTTTTATTTGTTAAAAAGAAATAAAGGAATCAATTCAGTAGCCCATAAATTGCAATGCATTTGCAGATAATAATTCAAATAGTAATACTCAGAGTTACCATAAACTAGGACTAGGTCTTAGAGTACCCATTGTTCTCTGTGTAAAAAACTTGTTTAACTCTGAACACAATATTGCTTGGTTAAGAAACACGTCAAGTAAGAAATACAGTAGTGAGCTCCCTCATGTAAATTTGAATATTTCACTAACTTAAAGTCAGATACATTTCTTGCTTCCCAGATCCTACAATTTTGGGCCTACTTCATTGAAACTATTTTCTAAAATTCAAGTTAGAACTCACATGGCTACGCTGGAAGGATTTTATGCAAAAGACAGAGAGAGGCTATTTTACACTTTTTTATTGCATCTGCAAGAGATATAACAGTCAAAGAAAGAACGAGACAGGAATGTAAAGAAAAATCAAAGATCCACCAAAATGTAAATTTTCAACATTTTCCAATCTGAGGAAACAAACATAACCCAGTAAATGTGGAGTTTTGTTATATTTTGCTTCTTCTAACTAGTACACCTCAGGCTTTGTATTGACCTGACAGAGCAATCTCAGAACTTGTCTAGGCTTGTCTCAGCCTGAGTTGGTTTTAGCTTGCTTTAACAATTGTCTAGTGATCAAGTGACTACAGCATGATGCATTTTATCTTAAGGTTGGTGAATACCACAGCTGGTAGCAGTCTGACAAATTGAGGTAGTCAGTTTGTACAAAATGATAGTAATTTCTGTCAACTGAGGCTGGGCAGGCTGTTGGGCAACTCCCAGACTTAAAGTGGGAGCCACTGAGAAGGCAGATTGTGTTAAGGAAACATATAAAAATAAACACATTCAGGTTAAAAGATGGGAGGAAGAAAGCAGGAAAATTATGCTCCTCCTGGCAAAAAGAACCTTCCCAGCGGGAACATTATCTTGAGGGAAGCCCTCATGTTGCTGACATCTTGTAAGTCTCTCCTGCATTCTCCTTGACAGGGACAAATAGGTCCCTTAGGATCCAGAGGAACATTCTAAAAGTAACCATGACACAAAAGGGTATATACTAGGAAGGTCTTCACTGTGCTGTAAAAGAGACTTTTCTCAAAGAGACAACTTGGATTGTTACACTCTTAAAACATTAATTGGGCTGAAAGTCAATTCTTATCGTATATATGGTGAGTTCTCTTTTGCTGATAAACAAGATGTTGAGGACAACACAGACAAAGCTACAAAGCCTGTGATCTTATGAGATAAATGGGTAACATGAAATTCCAAAGCCAAGTTATTCCTTGCCAAGTTTAGTTTTGTAAAATTCATCCTGAATGTCTATTAAAAAAAAAATGCCCAGTTATTAAGTATCCCTCTATTGCTATTTATCTGTTAGAAAACATTCAAATTATACTATTTCTTTTCTATCGACAGAAGTATACATAATGCCTCAGTATTGCCTCTGTCTCTCTTCTATGATAAGGAACAGTCTTCATTTGATTAGGCTGGAAACTTGCTTTTATGTGAACTGTATGTTTCAAGAAGCTAGGAAGGAAAGGTAGAACTGAAGTATTTGTTAAGTGACACCTTTGATTGACAAGTCTGTAATTAAATTCCCCCCACCTTAAGCAATATGCCAATGACCAGCCCTTACTCTGCATCAACATTTGTCCTCAGAAAGAATATAAAAACTTTCCTTAAAAACTGAAGAGTATTGGAAGAATTTGTGAGGATCTGCTTTCTTTTTTAATCACATTTAACTTTGCCTGACACATCTGTACATTAGAAATACAAAATACTGTATTTATAAAACATGCCCATTTGATTTGAGAATATGGTTGCAAAATTATGCTACAAAGACTGAAATCCTGAGATATCTAACATCAAGTTATGGGAGCTTAATTACTTGCTCTTTATTAGTCCACTATGAATATTTTTAATAACATGATGACTTAATAGTAAAAATTCAAGGTTTCCAGTTTTAGACTAGTCAAACGATTTAAGTGTTCTAGAAACATAACCAGTTCCACATGACTGTCTACCAAACCCCTAACCTATGTATGTAACTTTCTTTTTAGTGAGGGATGGAATATGCTACCGTTCTCCTGGAGGCATCTCTTTTGAACAGTTGGAAAATTGTACAAATACAAAACCAGGCGTGTGTACCTGAGAGCTTGTCTTTTTTTTTTTTTTTTTTTTTTTATATATATGAGAAGAATACTTAGTAGAATTGCATAGATGAAAGCAGTTCAGTGATCTGAGAAGACAGTGCTGTTACATGCTTCACAAGGCAGAGCACAAGGTAAGACACTTGAGAAACCAGAAGTCAGAAATAAATCACCGGAATACTAAGTCACCCAGTTGGAGGCCTCTTAAAGAGTCCAGATGTATCTGCATACAGACATCCAAGCACTCAAGTGAGCATTTTTATCTTAAAATCTGTTTTTGTCTTAAAATTATCTGACTTTGCTCATTCCACTTTCATAGAATAATAGAATGCTTTGGGTTGGAAAGGACCTTAATATTATCTAGTTGCAACCCCACTGCTGTGGGCAGTGACACCTCCCACTAAACCATGTCACCCAAGGCTCTGTCCAACCTGGCCCTGAACACTGCCAGGGATGCACAGCCGTCTTTAGCATCATTTTACCACGGTGCTTGTCGATTAGAAACCCCATTGATCAGGAATACACAAGACTGTGGAAAACCACGTAAGGCATCAGTGTGCAGGCATGACCTGGGAAGCAGTGGGTGTACAGGGATGGCCGAGTCAGTGAAGAGCAGCGGACTGAAAACCGCATAAACGCATTCCCGCGAAAGGCCGAGGGCCCTAACGCGGCAGCCCTGAGTGGGTATTTGATCATACAGCAACCACCCGGGTCGGGAGGCATCGTAGCCGCAATACGGTGTCTGCCTACACAGAAAAGGCCGTGGGCCAGGAGGAAGATGGAGACTGGTCTGCGTTCGAGTTAAGCCTGCGCGCGGCGCGGGCTTTCCGCGCTGCGGAGGAGCCGGAGGGAGGGAAGCGGTCAGCTGTACGGCCCGTGCACAACGCTAGCTACAGCCTCGCCTCGCCTCGCCCCGCCTGCTCGCTTTACGGCAGTGTCGCTCAGCGCCGGCTCTTCGCGGCAAGGGAACCGGCGGGCCGGAAGGCAGGTGCGCGGCGGGCTTGGCGGGCTCAGCAGGCAGGGGTCGGGTCTCGGTGGGTGCGGGTGGTGCGGTGGCGGCTGGCGGTGGCCTGTGGGTGGATGGATGAATCTCGCCGCTCTTCGGCAGACGGGACGAACGTTGTTCTGCGCCGCGGTTGGCGCGGAGCCCCTGCCTTGCCCCCTCGGCGAGGAGTGGGACTACCCGGCCCGGCGGTGCCCTGGCGTCAGTGCGTGGGTTTTTGCCCGCCTCCCCCGAGGGAGAAAGGGTGGGCGGGAGGAGGAGGGCTGCTGAGTCCGGCTGTTTCGTGCTAGCGCGGCCGCTGGCCGGAGCCAGAGTTTGACACCTCCCGGCGACGGCGGGCGACGTGCCTTGCCTGGTCCGGCAGCGGGGCCGGGGCCGAGGTCGAGGTCTGCCGTCTGCCGGGAGAGTGATACGAGTTCATTAGTAAAAGCTGGGTGCCGTTCTCCTCTCGTTCTGCTTCAGGTCTTGCCCTCGGAGTGCTTATTGAAGCGGGGGTAGCAGGACTGTTGTGAGCGAGCACGGGTGTTGAACGGACCTGAGTACTTTCAGTTTTTACTACTTGTACTAATAAATGTAGAAAACTAGAAGAGTGTAAAACAGGCACGTGGTCGTGGGGAGTGTTTTCTCCTTTCAAGTACTACTTGCTTCATTTTGGTTGGTGGTGGTGGACTGACAGCTTTGTAGAGTTGGTAAAGCGCATGACAGTTTCTAGCGTCCTATGGCTTATCCTTCAGGTGCTTCAGGAGGGTGTGACATGTTTGGATTTAAGCAGTGCCTTTGTTTAAAAGTTTTTTATGACTTCTGAACTTGTAATTTGTTATTGTTTTTAATATGCTAACATTTGTGTAGGTTGTTTCCAGTTTTCAGGCTTTTTAAAGAATTTACTCTGAAATAGTACTATTGAAATGGGACTGATAATTTTTGCTTTTGCAGAGAAGGGATCTAGCAGTCAAGCTTAGTTATCTTCTTGAGAATGGATTCGACTTAAGTCTAGTCAATGAGTAGAAAAAAATACTAGCAATTCCAGAGAAGATACAGCAAGGCTTATGTCCACATGGTAGGTTGCAGAGCTAAATTTTTAAGAGGAAGAAAACAAAACCAATTGTCAGGTCAGTTTCAAGCTGGCTTTCATCTGAAGACAGTGAGCTGCTTATGTCAGTGAGCTGCTGAGTCTAACTAAGCACACACTACTTTTCAACAGGTGCTGTAATAAAATCATTTCCTTTGGATCAGACATGCTTCTGGTCATGACAGAGTAAACTTGCATAGTCCTGGAATTAGATGTGTAGGTATTTGGAGGAACTCTCTTCCTGTTTATATGAGAACACTGACTAACTCCCAACTAGGGCCTTTAAAATTGTGTAAGTTGTTTCAAATATTAGACCTGCTCCGTTTTCTCTAAAAGCTACCTTGACCTTTGGAAGAGGTGAGATCACTAGTTTCATTGAATCAGAGAGAAGATAAGAAATTGTCAAATGGCATAATTTTGTTCTGGCAGTTCTATGTTTATGGGGCTTTCTTGGAAACTAAACCTGAGGTAGGCTTTCCAGTTTTAAAATTATGAGGAGTGCACATTGCTCTTTTTGGTGCCTTTGCTTTCTTGTTCTTTCCTTTCTGCAGCTGACACATATGTTGTTGAAATACATCAGTGTGTTTCTCCTCCCAGTGACCTGTCTAACCTGAGTATATCTTTCCTAGTCAGTAATCTCTTCTAAATTGCTGGTCATTTTTCTTATCCTCCACTGGATCCTCCTAGAGACAGGGTGCACAACCATGTCAACAGTACTCTGATGGAGTCTTTAAATACTGACTAGTGGAGGGACAACCTAATATATTTTAAGGCCTCACTCTTGCCTTTAAATACTAATATTTCCTGTCTTTCCATGTCTTTCCATATTTTCAGTGTGACAAATGACATGCTGTAGTCTGTAGATGCGTTTCTGCAAAACTGAAACTAATGCGTTTATTTCTTGGCATCCTGTTTTTGCGGTTCTTACTCTTGCTTTAATGTAAAATGTTTTCTGTCTGTGTTGGATGTAGTTCTTTCAGGATAATTATAATTTGTAGTTTGGCTCCTAAAATAGTTGAAGTCCCTTGCATCTCAATATCATTTACAGATTTAGGAAATGTAGTCTTAATGCTATTGTCAGGAAGAGCAAAGTTGAAAATCTTCTTATACAGTACTAATAGAAAATTCTTCCTTTGTAAAGCACCAGTGTGTATTTCTGCAGTTCTTGTTGAACTACAACTCTTTCTCTGAAAAAAAGTTACCCTTTATAAATACTGAACTAAGCTCAGGCTGGTGCATTTCATTGCTCTTAGTTACAGAAGCTGCTGTTGGGGTAGGGAGGTGCTGGGGGAAGGCAAGGCACATGCTGTCTGTGGCTGGATAGTTACAATGTAAAGTTTATTTGGAAGCTGTTAAATGTGTGATTACTTAGGGCTCACATTAGTGTTCTGAGTACTGAACAGGTATATTTTTCCCCACTACAAAATCTGCTGGAGGTTCTTATTACTATAAATAACAGCTTTATGTTTCCCTGGTAAATTGTTTTCAGTAACAATTGTTGAAGTTGGTGTTGAGCACTTTCCAGCCTACACACTTTTTTTTAAACCAAATTATGCTGTAATGTTTGGAGAAAAGAGGAAAAAAAAAACAAAACAAAACAAACCACCAAAGCCTGAAGTCTAATCTCTAATTTGGACAAAATTATCTAATTGAAGCAGTTTAAAAAAATTATCTATAATGTGTAGTTGGAAGTTTGTTAGAAATATGTTAGCTGGAGTCTGACCTAAGAAGAGAAGGAGACAAGGGTTGAACCCATAAACAGGTTTAGAGACAGACATTAGGCTCCTAAATCGCAAATTGTAATCCGCAGAATTTCTGTTGTCATCTCACCCTGGTGCTGTGTCTTCAAATAAAATGTTTGTCTAGTGTCTCTCGTAGTGCCAGTAGCAGGTGATTAGTTGATGTACTGAAAAAAAAAAAAAGGGGGTGGCGGAAAATACAGTGATGCCTTCATTTTCGTATTACCTTTCAGTGATTTAAATAACTGATGATCTGTCTCTAAGCTCTTGAGTTCAGTAACTACCAAAGTGTCTGACTTCCATTAATACCTCTAATTATTTTCTGAGTGTACTTGAACTTTCTGTCTTTTGGGCATCTTGTGGCAATGAATTCCAAGAGTTAATTACGTTCTACATAGCAAAGGCATTTCACTTGTTATTGTTTTCACCCTAATGTTCAGTTTTATCATGTATCTCCTGAAATTATGAGCAATAGTCAGTCATTTTGTATTCACCCATTCTTGCTTTTTAAACACCTGATCACATCACAGAAATGAGCAATTTCCTGTTTATTGCAAGCAAAATCCCTGTGGGGATCTACAGTCAGCGTATTCTTTATGCTTATCCCTCTTTGAGGAATCTGATTGTCTCTGCACAAAGCAATGTGAGTATGTTCTTGTACTGGGTTTAGGAGTTAACTTTCATCCTAGTCATAGCGCTTTAGATTTGTGGCTAAAAGTGTTGATATTAGAACAGTGTTTTTGTTGCTGAGTGATGCGTACACAGCATCAAGGCTTTCAGTTTCCCACCCCGCCTGCCTAGTGAGTAGGCTGGGGGTGGGCAAGAGGCTGGGTGGTGACACAGCTGGGACATCAGACCCCAACTGACCAAATGCATTTTGCATACTGTATGTTTTCTTGGTCAGAAATAAAAACGGGTGTTTTGTTTGCTTAGTTGGTTTTTGGTTTGGTTTGCTCCCAAGGTGTCCATTGTTTGGAGACTGGTCACCTGTGCGGTGAGCAATTTCTTTACCTTCACTTGTGTGTGTTTGGTTGGTTTTGTTGTGGGGTGGGTTGCTTGGGGTTTTTTCCTTTCTTCCTCTGTTAGGCTTTCTGTATCTCAGCCCTTAAGTTTTCTTACTGTTGTTCCTGTTTTCTCCCCTATCCCACTGTGGTGGTGGGGGACTGGTGGCTTTGTCACTTCTTGGCTGATGGCCAAGGTCAGCCCATGCCAACACTTTGCACAGGCACCTAAAAACATGATTGATGGAAGAGGTAGTAGCACACTGGTTCTATGGTCATGACTCTCACTGAATAAACCAGTGGTGTGGAAGAAATCTATGCCGTATGCTCATTGAGGTTCTTCTAGTCCCTTGGTATAGAATATTCTCTTGAAGTTATACACAACAATGTATAATTTGTCGAAAATCCATTAGGCTAGGGAGAAACCAAGAAATTTTTACTTAGGCTACAGTGGCTATGCTATACTGCTTGGGCATTGTCCTTGCTGGAAGGACAGTTGGTGTTCTCAGTTTTTTATTCAGTTCATTAATATGTGGACTAAAGTTTGGCAGCCAGCCTCTAGCTGAGTGCATATCTGTGAGATGCAAATTAAAACTCATGTTCTTTTTCTGGCTTATTAAATCTTGTTGATGCTAGAGAAGACTGTAACAGAAAGGGGGAGAATTTCAGTTTAGGAAGGGAAAAGTTGTTGGCTCTCCCCTTTCATTGTATGCTGAGTTTAGGATCATAGTTTAGGCATATGGATTTAACACCTCCCTAGACTTTCCCATCATTTGTTCAGTGGCATGTATTTACTCTGAACGGTCTGTTACTCCTGCTTGTCCAAAGGCATGTTGGAAGTTTGGCCTGAAAAATAAATGGAATCTAATATTACAGGTCTGACCCTTAATCATAAACTGGTCATAACTAAGAATAGATTATCATGGAATTAAAGGTTGGTGATTGAAGCATTTATTGGGTGATTTGTAGAGTCAGTTTCAGGTTTCCAGTTGTAAAACAGATTTTGAAGAAGTTGAGAATAAGAAGGTGAGTTTGCACAGTAGTGACTTTTATGTGTTCAAATATTTCTTAAAACCATTAATATCTATCTAATAGATATCTATCAACCATTCCTTTCTTTAAAACCGGTGAAGACTGCTGAGCTGGGTTGCTTAGTCACTCTGTATTTTAAAACCGGATTCTGATTTATTTGTGGAAGAAATGTGAATTCTTAGTTTGCTGCTCTAAGGGGGAACAATTTGTCTTCCCCCTGAAAGACTGGGGAAGAGTAAAGAAGATCTCTGAAAGTCCTCTCTTCCATTTCTTTCAATAAATTTATTATTTGTGGTGAGTTGACCCCAAACAGCAGCCAAGTGCCCGCCCAGCCTCTCATTCCGTCCCTTCTGCTATGAGAGAGGGAGAAAATAAGTGACGTGTAGCAGTTGCTGTAAGCATGGATGTTGCCGTTGCCTTGCTTCTCCTTCCCCTGAGTTTTTATTGCTGAGCATGACCTCATATGAGCTATGTTGCTTCTGAAGCATCATTATAAATAAAATGCTTGGTTATATAATTTTCCTGTTAGCGTGGCATTTTTGTTTATGGAGAGTTCTTAAAAGGAGTTAAGTTTTTTCCAACTTAAAAGTTGATTCCATAAATCTGAACAGTTTGTATATCTGCTGTGCTAAATACTCATGAGGCTTGCTCAAAGGCTTTTAGTTATTAAATGGGAGAATCTGGACTTGTGCGTATTTTGTAGCTTACAGTACAATTTTTCTAAAACGCATTTTAAGAAATTTTACGTACATTCTAACAGAGTGTGACTACATCTCTAGAAATACAACCATTTCAAAAAATCCACAACTTGAAAAAATCCTGCTTTAACCTCCTCAGATTACTAGAGACATAAATGGATCAATTTTCCTTTTCACGGTGTTGGCCAGGGATAGCAATATTATGCCTCAATTTTTGTTTTGCTCCCCATTTTCTGGTAGAATAAGATGTACTCCTGATATATACAGGCTTTGTGAAAACATAGTTAAGGGTTTTCTCACTGTGGAAATCCCTACAGGTGTCTTTCTGAAAGTATCCTCTTGCTTGTATTGCCAGCACTATAGGTAGTCAGCCTAGGAGGGGTGGGCAGCAGCTGTTAGTTTTGATTCCAGTTTGCACACATTGTAATATTCCAGTAACGCAGCACTACATTTTTTTAAAGTTCTAATTCTAAGCTCTAATAATAAATTATCAGTAAGGCAGCTGTCATCTGTTGAGCATCAAATAGGTGATGTGCTCTTTGAAGTGCCTGTGTGGCTTGTGATCTCTGAAGATGAGACAAGTGTCTAATAATATTACTTTATGGGATTATATCTGTCTTCAATAGTTGAGCACTGTTTAAAGGTATTTTTAATTAACAATCAGCTAGTGGAATAGTCTCCCCAGGGAAGTGGTGGATTCCCCAACATTGGACACTTCTAGGATTCAGAAAGACAGGGTGCTGGACCATCTTTTCTAGACTGGCCTTTTGCCATGAGAGGTTGGACCAGATGATTCTTGAGGTCCCTTCCAATCTGGTGTTCTGTGAAGATTACTTGTTATCACAGGTTCTGTAACGTTTAAAGGTTGACTTGATCTGCGCAGAATGTTGCCTTTAAAGCAGCCTATGCACAGCAGAGAAATACATATTTTTCCTGTTCTTGCCTTCCCATTAAAGCTCAGAAGAAAGGCCAAAGTATTTATTAGTTGTTTTCTGCTACAGTAAGCCTGTTACGCTTGCTGATTATTACTTGTATAACTTTTAATACTCAGGTAGTGACAGAGCTGTACCTGTGTGCAGTGACCTCAAGTTGTTTATTCCATTAATTATTTTTTTTTTTGTGAAACCTTAGCTACTCTTATAAGGAATTCTTTTACTTCCTGAAGCTGAGTTGTAAAGAACCTGGCAATGTCAACTTTGGGGCCAGTAGTTAGTGTTGGAGGCTTTATCCTTGTGTGTTCAGCACAGCAATGTGTTATGAAGCCTTTCTTACTACCATGTGAACAGGTGCTTTAGCATGGTCGTATCACAGCAGTTATACAATTATGTATGCATTATTACAGCAGTTATAGTTCTGAAGTGCATCACACATCCGTTCATCCATCTTTGATGTGGTGCGACATGCGTTACTTAACTGTTGTTAGCTCGGAGGATTTTTCTTTGTCTCACTGTTTCTCATCCTCTCTTTACTTCCTTTGGCTGTGTACCTCTGTATTAAACTTCCATGCACTTCCTGCTTTTCCTTCAGTGACAAAGTTTGCTGGAATAGAGTAAGTTGAACCCTCTGAGGTTATTTTCAACCTCTCCTGATGGCAAGGTGTGAAAGAGAGAGGTGTAGAAACCCCCTATTAAGCTAAAGCAAAAACATACACACAGCCATGTATCTTGGATTTGCTGTTTATGCCTAGTGTTTCAATGAGCACATGTTATATATGTTGAAGATTCATGTATAGTGAATCTGCACATGTGAGGCAACTCTTTAAGTCTCTATTACTTGGAATGCAGCTTGTCTCTTCCTGCAGTGAATAAAATGGTGATGGGGTATAAAAATGCAGACATTTCTCATTCTAACAAATGAATTATGTCTTACCTTCTTGGAAAAGAAAGATGAGTTATTCTGAAAAAAGGATTGCTTTTTCTTTCTTTTTCGTTTTTCTCTTCTAGAACAAAAGTTATCCTAAGTACTGGTATAAAAGCACATTTAAAATGATTGTATTATTGGGCCAAGCCATGTGTTTGACATCACACCAAAACCATATTGGGCATAATCACAGGAAACGCCTCTCTAGCTGATGCTAGCAAGAAGTGTTAGGCAGCTGGTGTTTCATCCCATGTGGATGGCTAAGATTGTGAGAGGGAGAATCTGGAAAAATACTGTATGGAATGCATGGCTTGCAGTTCCATTATTTGTTTTTTAGGATGTTTTTTTTTTTGTTGTTGTTGTTTAGTGACTAAAATAATTAAGATCCTGAAACTGTCTCTTATATGAAGGATGGTGCACACAGCCACTGTTATGCCTCCTCATTATGCTGAAGCATTTGTTTGAAGTCTGGTATTCACTGAGATGAATACTGTGCATGAGGCAGTCACTGTTTCATCCTGAGTACATATTCCTTAATTCTGACATCCTCCTTTCAAAGACAGTCACTGTTTCTTCTTGAGTACATATTCCTTAGTCTTGACATCTCCCTTTCAAAGAGCGACCCTGCCTTGACTGGAGATCAGCAAGATTTGACCCAGACGACTTGGGAAAATTCCAGTGTGATGTCTGAGCCTTTTGCTGAAAATTAGATGTCTGCAAGTGTACATTTGGTACTACACCATATAGCATGGCTCATAAAGGTGCAAAGTATGAAGTTGGAAAATATTAATATTGTAGTATCTTCCTTTGGCATGCTGCTCATGATTAATTTCCCAGACGTTATTAAACCGCCATCATCCCTCTGGCTGTCAACTTAAATGCTAGGTGCTGTGTTTGTACTGTTTGCAACAAGCATGTTTTATTAGGAAGTTTAAGTGAATCTAATACAAATGTCCATATTGTTGTAAAATAGCTTTTTGATCTAATATTTTTATTTGTTTCTTTAAAATTGCAATGGGCAATACACACCAAATAGAATGTGGGGTGTTTGTTTTGTGGGTTTTTTTTAGATATTGAGATTTATTTGTAAATGAATGAAATATGAAGTTTACCTTTGTGTGAATGGAATTGCTGAGCTTAATTTAGCAATTCCAAAATGTGTTCTTGTCAGTAAAATTAAAGGGGGGGGGGGGAGCGTGTAAAGAAGTAAAATATTGTCTGTGTGGATGTATTTAAAATGTCTTCATGTGTCCTCATGTTCTTGCTGCTTTTACATTTGATTTAGATAATCCTGTGCTAACATTTAGTTTAATATATTTAAAGCACAAGAAGTTACTGCATGGTCTCTTTGCTTTTTGTATTGCCTTATGGCTGGGATATCTTTCGCCTTTTTAGCTTCCTTTTAATTTAAAATGCTTCCATTTCCACAAGTGAAAAATAGCAACCTGCTATTAATTGCCAGTGTATAAATCATAGAACGGTTAGGGTTGGAAAGGACTTTAGGATCATCTACTTCCAACCCCCCTGCCATGGACAGGGACACCTCACACTAGAGCATGTCCCTTCTGGGCAGCCAGCTTGTTTTGTTAGTGATCGTAGGAATTAAGTAAATTTAAAAAGGGTGTTTCTTTGACAATAATAGCTGTAACTTTTCAGTGGGGAAAAGAAAGAGATGGATCTGTTAGTTGCTTACATAAAAAAATACAGGAAGGCCAGGAGTGGGAGGAAAACATAATTAATTGACAAAAATATGAAGTGGAAAACTTCCATTACCTTTGTGATATCACTAGAATTTTTTTAAATGTTTCAATTTAATGATTGAAAACTTGCTGATGTTATGTGCCATGTTTGCTTTTGAAAAATAAAGTTTGAATGTTTTCACACCTGAATTTGAGTATAATCTGCTTTTATGTTTTACTTTCTCTCATAAAAATTTTCAACATTAAAAATACACTTGCTTTTAAAAGTAAAATGGGCTTTAAAATTATTGCCTGTCATCTTCTTGAAGCCTTAGAAAGGTGGATACTCTTTTACAAACAGAAGCTCAGTGGAAAGATAATGTTTTTTTAAGAAGCAGGAAATCTGAGATAGCTCTAGGAATCGTCAAACTTCCTTTTCCTAGGAAAGTGGGCCCAAATTATCCTTACTTGACTGCAGGGGAGAAGGGGAAAGGGGAATATTTTTCCCATGTAAAGTTGCAGTAAACTTAAATCTGAATTCCCATTCAATGTGTTCCTCTACAAACATGAAATAAGAGGGTACCTATTCTCAAACTTTTTTCTCAAGGGGGAATGGACAGAGGAGTGGCAAATTTCATCTTGCAGCTCTATAGTGTGAGCCCTGGTAAATCTGATTTAGTCACTGCTGCCTTTTAGGTTCTTGTTCCAAAACCAGCAGGTCTTAGCAGGATCAAGAATCATTTGGTATTACAGATGTTTCAGATCAAGCTGCTGGCAAACAGATATATTTCTGTAAAATCAGAAGGAATTAGTTACCCTTATGGTGGCTGCAGGAAGACAACAGTAGCTGATCCACTCTAAAGGCAGCACGATGCAGGCAAGTACCTTCGTCAGCAGGGTTTACTCCTAGGCCTACTGCATTTTTGACACTGTGTTTAGAGCTGGCTGTAGCGTGTGGAGTAATAGTGTAAGTTCATAGACTTGTTTTTCACATTAATGGAGCACCTGTCCCCCACTTTCTAACTGATGATTATATTTGTTTTCTTGTATTTCCTTGGTGAGGGTGGGTGCCATGAGCCAGAAGTGAAGGGCATGTGTGGGGTTTGCCTATAAATGAAAAGCCATGGGCAGCTGCTCTGCCAAACCAGCTCCCACTTTCATGGACTGCAAGTTCTGCAAGCACATTGGCACACATGAAGCAGCATTTAATACGAGCTCAACTATAGAGCTTAGAAGCTGCATTTGGCTCTTTGGCCAAGCCTGTGATCAGGAAGGTGTGCTCTTACTTGTCTTCTGGGGTTCCAGGTTTCTTATTTCAGATAATATTAGTGATGAATAAAAGCAGAAGAAACACTCCCTTTAAAATTTCATTTTCTAACAAATGTGCCTGCTGGAGCTGCTTTAAAATCTCCTAAAAGTGTGTGTGAAAAGTGAACTTATTTAAAATGGGTTCGGACTTTACTGTGCATGTCATTTCAGAAGGGACAGATAATGTTAAAATTATTTTGTTATAAGTTATTTTAAAGGACCATAATTCTATAGAAAAATGTATTTGAGTGTAGAAATAAGTAGACAAAATGAAGTGATCTTTAATAGTTAATGGCAGTGCTATCATCAGTAGGACATTGATTTACCTTTTTTGTTGGGTTCAAACAAAAAAGGTTGGGCTAGATTCCCTCAACTTTTAGATATGTTATTGCCTTTCCATAATGGCAGCTACACAGGCTTTTTTCACTAGGAGCTATGCTGCTATGAATTATGTGTCATAAATACACTGGACATCTCAAAAGCTGCAGTGTTGCTTGCCTTGTTCTGCTTCTAGTCTTGAATTTAAATATGCCCTCTCTGTCTCCTTCACAGTTAAAGAGCTTATATTTCCATATTTTGTAGCTTCATCATTGTAACATTTGTCTCCAAAATATCAGCTGTTGTGATAGCTTTTCTCAAAAAGCATCTTAATGCAAGGTGGGAAAACAAGCAGACCTGGCAAATCAGTGACATTTCTCTGTGTCTGGAGCGCTGCATCTGGATTTGCTTTTGTGCTGTATTGCATGGTTGATAGCTAAAATACAAATGTAGGCATTAAATGAAGAAAAATATTAAGGATAATTGAATTAAAGCAGGGATTTCTGTACAGTATATGACTCTGTGTGGCAAGGGGGAAGTAATTTTATTAAGTCTATTTTAAGTTATTTAAATTCTGGATGGCCGATGGTCTTCAGGCATGCTAAGAATTATGCAGATTGTTAGGTTTGCATAACGGTGTCATTAGTTGTTTAAAAAATAATCTAAATCTATTTATCTGCTACCATCAGAAGCTGTAGATGTGCATTAGAGTTCATTAATTCAGCTGTGGGCACCTTTTGAAATTAACTAACTTTGAGAATAGTTTCAGTAAAAGGCTTGGAACCAGTACAAGTTCAGAAGGAGAGCAGCTGTGTTTTACTTATAGATATGAGCCTGTTTCACAGAGGAAATAAGACCATGCAGAAACAGACTGTAGTCCTGGAGAGAGCCCTGCAGTGTGTAAGTGTGTGTGTGCTCCCAGTTGTGAGATGAAACATCCTGAGGCGTACTGTTTTCCAGTTTTCTGGTAGCCCTCATATTCCCTTTATCTCTTATAATAGTGCTGTGTGTATTACAGTCTTTTTATTAAATTTGTGTGTGTGTGTTGTAATTTTCGTTGCCTGTTTTGCTGGTTAGAATTGGCTAAGCGGTTGTCAAGAAGGATGCTCCTGCATCAGTGCTGGAGGCTGTTAATGACCTGAAAGCTCCCAGCGTGGGCTGACGCAGAGGAAATCTTCCCGTAGGTTGTAATCACTTACTGCTATGGGGGGCTAAAGTTCAGTTACATAGATTTCACTATAATACTCTTGTGTTAGTGGTACTAAAGGAGTAATTGCCACTTCGCCTCATTGCTGGTGACTTTTCTTTAGGGAAGAGAGAGAATAAGAACCTGCTGAGTGACCTCTGCATGTTACTGTGTATTGCCTGTGCTCTGTGCTTTCACCTCCCTCGTATTGAATCTTGATTATCAGCATTTTGAGTGAGATTTTTTTCAACTTCTTTAATTGCAGTGCCATCTAAGTTCTGCTTTCTTAAAATGGTCCTTCAAGTTTGTGATGCGAGTTTGTAGCATTAACAAAGCCATGTTAATTTGTTTTGTTCTCGTCTAGGTGCTTGAACTGGGATTTGACTTCTCATCCTATGGATCACTGAATGAATAACAGATGGCCTTGCCTCGTCTTACAGGCGCTTTACGCTCCTTTTCAAATGTCACTAAACATGAGGATTACAGTGAAGAATTAGCTGACTTAACGGTAAAGATTTTTTTTATTTTCCAAAGTGTAATTTTTAAGCATTAGTGTGTAAATAGTAAAAACCATTTGCTTTCTTCATTTGCACTGCTATTTTGTAAGAGCAGGCAAGCAAAACTGGGCAATGTGTGTATAGTCTCCTGTGCATTTCTTCATAGTGTCCTCACTCAAAGTCAAATTGGCTGTGACTTCCTGATTTATGCTAGGTCCTTACAATCATGATGTGCTTTATGGATAGAGTTGCTTGGCTGTGTTAGCTGGCTGGGCTGGTATTTTTTTAGTTCTGAGCTTATGCAGAGCTGAGGAGCCAAATGCTTCCCTTTCAATATGAAGTTCACCTTGGACTCTTGTTGGGGGATGCTTAGAATAAATTTCATGATACTGAATTAAAGTACTTCTTTCTCCCACACTCCCCAAACACCACCCCCCCCCCCCCCAAAAAAAAAGGCAATATAGCAATAGATGCATTGTGGGAACCTGAAATGTAAAATGGACTTGGAATCTTGGGAGCTATAAATCTCTTGAAGTTGCAAGTGTTTGGCTTTACAGAGAATTCTTCCTTGGAAAGAACAGGGTAGTGAGCAGGATGTGTGTATCTTCCTTGTTCCTTACGCTTAGGAAAGAGTGTAAAGAACAGGTAACAAGGAAACTGCTTGTAATTGTTACTACGTTCTGACAAAATGCAATTGGAGAGAGATGTTTCTATCTGGTGTTTAAAGGAACCCCTATATAGTAATTTGAAAGAAATAAATGGAATTATTTTTCATTTTCAGACTAAAAGATCAAAGCTACACACACAGTTGCTGAAGTCTGATCTTACTTGGAAGAAGATAATAAAGTTTGTTGATGACAATTTGGACAAAAAAGAGCACCAAACTGTAAATGGTGATTTAAAAACTATATTACAAGCTGCAAAACAAATAGGTATGTTTTCATTCTCTTGTATAATCATATACTGTTGGGTTTGGTTTTTTTTCAGGGTTGGGTGGGGGGTGGTTCATGATGCTTTCTACTTGCGTACTTTGCAGACTGGTACAATTTTAGTTCTACCTTGATGCCAGGCTTGCCCTGAAATGCTTTTCAAACTCCAGTAAATCTGATACTTATATGCACAATTTGGTTTTCTGTTTTATTTTAAAGTATGACTGTGTTGTTACATGGATAGTCTTGCTTTTTGATAGCATTGTTTTCTGGTGTGTGGTATGGTTTGTGATCAGCCTTTAGTAAGCAAAAGCAACAGTGGCAGTACTCTTGAGAAAAGAACAGTTGGTGTTACCTGCTTTAATTCCACATGATAGGTATAATGAAAAATTGGACTGCCACATAGGCAGATAAAAATGTAAGAAATACTTTCTGGTAGAAATGTTAGGTGTTGAGGAGAGAGATAAATAATAAATTTCACTCATCTGGAATTAAACGTTTAAAACTGAAATACATTATAGTAAGGAAAGTGTGAAAACTTAGTTTTGATTGGAAACTTGGTTTTTGATCATCAGACTAAAACTAATTCAGCTTGCCCTGTTAGCAGAATTTAACATTTATAAGCCAAATAAGTATTTGTCATTCTTAGCTGCAAATGCTATCTTTGAAAATAATTTGGCAGATTTGTTTTCTGTATTAATGACAGATACAAGTATCAGCTGTGTATTTTTTTTCTTTTAATTTTCACTTTTTGCCAAAGATGGCTGCAAAAAGCAAAAAGCTTCTGTTTTCTCATTCTGCCCTTCACCTCCCCTTCTCTCCACATCCTTCCCTCCCCCTTCGCCCCCCTCAGGCTTGCTTTAATAGCACAACCAGTATGGGGATTGGGTAGAGCAAATTGCAAGACTTTAAAGTAATAGTGGCAAATTCTTGTTTCATGGAGTGGAGAGGACAAAAGAAATGAAAGCAAATGTGCAATTATTTAGTTAGAACAAGTTAGAAAGAAACTATCAGCTTTGAGACATCCAAATAAATATGTGTAATGTTACAGAGACACAAACCAGTACAGATTACAGTGGCCAAGGTCCAAATTGAACTGACAGGAATTTTCCAGACATCATCAACAGAAGCATATAGTAGGGAAAGGGAATTAGCTTGTATGCCTTTTTACTTGAATTTCAAGGAAATTAAATCTCAGCCTATGCAACAGATACTGTAATACTGATTTATTTTACAGGGGAAATGTCACTTACAGAAATGGTCTGACTGGCTTAAAACAAAAAGGAAGGAGTAGCTTGAAGTAGTACATCTCTTGCCAAGTTGGGTGGCTTATTATATTTGGAGAGGGGGTTAAGTATTTTCTCAAGAGCTGATTCCATGAACTGGAGTCAATGACAATAGGTTTATTACATGCTAATTCTGATTTAAGAGCCTTTTCTCAAATCCTTCAATAGAATTGCTCTTTTAGTAGCGTGTACTTGTGTTCTGACATAAGTGACTTTAATGACGCATATTTGTATGTCAGGAATATAAGTGTGAGGTTCGTAGCCAAACTTTGGTCTATGCATTTTTAGATGTTGGGCTTTATTTTCTCCCTGTGATTTCTATATAGTTAATAGTGCGAAGGAGGCTGAGCTACCTTCTTCCTTTGAGATATATTTACATATATATTGTATATGTGTGTATCTTTATGTCACTTATCTTCCATATGTAGGTATCTAATTATCCTGTAAAAAAATACCACCTCCGATCCTCTCCATGAACATTTCAGCTTTTCAAAGTGCACCATAGGGAAATTCAAGAGAAATACCGAATTTTTAGTCAACTCCATTTATATGTTATGTTTCTAATTACTCAGTCTTGTTCCATCTGCTTATGCTGGGTTTCTTTTGCTCTAACCTAATGTAAATTGAATAAAGTCACAATAGTTTCAGAGTAATTAAGAATCTTCCCACTGATTTCAAGATGTTTTTTAACATGGAGAAAATAGTTACATAATAGAGCAAATACACAGACCCATAACTGAATAGCAGATGTATACAGAAGCAGGCAAAAGACCATTGATTACTGAACAGAGAATAGCCACATTTACTATGACAGAAGTGTCATTTAGGAGGCTTCAAAAAAGAATAATATTGTTCCTTTTAAAATAAATGGTATTTTAAATAGTTATTTTGAATTAGTTATACCAGGGGTTACTAAATGAGTGTTATCACTTCAATCTCATTGTTTTCTGCTGAAGTTTTGCCAGTTGATATAACTAAAGAATTGACCACATAAAGACATCTCGGCTATAGCGACTTGTAAATTTCCACAGTAAACTTTTAAGATGTTTTTTAAATTATGCAATCTTGTAAGAAATGCTAATTCTACTAAAATTGTTAGAGTGACAAAAATCCCCAAACAGTATGGTGGCTGGTTTTGTGTAGTTTATGTTTTATGACTTTTCAAATTTTGTTTAGCAGTGCCATTTTGGTTTATCAAATGGTGGGTTTTCTTGAGTACCTTTGGGAATATTTGTGTAAGAGGTGAATTCATTTTTTTTTTTTTTTATTAACATAGTATGATACTTTGTAGATATAAATCTAAATTAATGCAGTTATTCGCTTTAATTTCTTCGGGCAATTTTTGTAACTACTACACAATCTGTGGTAATTATACTGGGAATTACTACATTTTTGTTGTACTTCTAGCTGAGTTCTGCATGTTTAGTCTGTTATGAATATTCAGATTAGTCAATGAATAAACAGTTGGGCAAACTGAAAATTTGTTACCTTTAAAAAGCAAATAAATATACTGTTGTGAGTTTTAAGACCTCAGGTAAGTTTTCCCTTTAACTCGGAAAAATAAGAAAGCATTGGTAATCCTTAACAGGAATTTCTAGTAAGTGGAAGGATAATGAAGACAGATGCTTTGTTATTATATGTCTTTTATAATTCAGTAACTTGCAACAATTGTTACTTGTATGGTCTTCCTTTCATATCTCTGGTGATAAGACTTGCAGCAAGAAATTTTATACACTTATTTTATGGGCAATGAAAAAGAATTAATTTGAATTGCATAAAGTTACATTTGGTTTTGATTTTGTTAATAGTTGGAGCTGAAAATGGACAAGAAGCGATTGAAAGTGGAGCTGTTTTTCTATTTAAGACATTTCACAAGAAAGAATGTGTTGGCCACGATGAGACAAAGGCAATCAAGCAGATGTTTGGGCCATTTCCGTCATCATCTGCTACTGCAGCTTGTAATGCCACATGTCGGATTGCTTCTTACTTCACTGAAGAACAGCTTACAGCCCTCATACAGATGGCTGAAGAACAAAGTGATGAAAACAGAGTGGTCTTTGGTAAAAATATAGTGTTTTCATTTGACATGCATGATTTGGATCACTCTGAGGAGCTGCCTGTGAATGGCGAGGCCAACGCACAGAATACTATAAGCTTAGATTATAACAAATTTCTGAATAACCAGCTGAATCACTTACAGAATTACTGTGGTGAGAAATCTGATCTCAAGTCTTCGGAAAAAGTAGATGATTCTTTCTTATGGAGTGAAGTTGGAAAGTATCTGAATGAATCTCAAGGGGGTACCCCTGGAGGGCCAACAACAGAAGACCTCTGCTGTACTTTGTATGAGATGCTTGCTTCTACCAAAAGTGGTGATGAACTTCAAAATGAGGTACAGTAGCATATTAACCATACTGTGTGTATTAACCATACTGTGTGTATATACGATTATTTCATGTTGTATTATGTCAGTGTACATTATCCATGTGTCATCTGTGCTTTTTTCTTTTCTACATGGCAGCATCTTAATTTGCCAGGCAGAAGATGGATGCAGCAAGAATTTTAAGTGAATAGTCTCCTTTTCCCCCATAACAGAGAGGCTATTACTATTTGCTCAGCTTCTCCATTCTTCCTTTTTAAGCAGTAGTCAATTTAAGCTACCATATAAAAGTGTGAGAATTTGCAAAGACAAACATACGTTAACTTTCTTAGGTAGGTTCCATCTCCCATCTCAGAGCCTTCTTGTTGCTGAAATGAAAGTTGGGGCATTGTGCAGGTAGTGCTACTTTAAAATTTTGTTGTATCAATTCTGTTTCCTTTGATAAGGAAAGGGGGTGGGTTTATTACAATAAGGGCAGAGAAAGCTTGAGGGGGAGAGAAGAGTTAAAGGGTAAGCACAGTGGCAGAAAGGAGAAGGACCATGATTGGCAGCTGGTGAAGAGGCTTTCAAAGCATGTGCAGGAGGGATGATAGGGTTAATGTAGGCAAGAGAGGATTGGTTTTGAGTGGGGCTGGGAAAGAATTCCTGCAGTTTCATAATTGCTTCTTCCTGTGTGCTTTTATGTTTACATTTTCTTTCCTAACTTGCCCTGCTTTCTTCCCCTGAAAACAGCCAGTTCTCCTAATAGCTTCTGGAGAGGGCCCACGTTGTCCCTAGTCTGTCTTTTATTTGCAGTGTAATTGTAGACTCCCTTACTGTTATCTTTCACATCTGTAGCCGAGTTTAATTCTAACTGGGCCTTAGCTTTCCTAACCTGATCCCTAGCTTCCCGAACAACATCCCTGTATTCTTCCCAGGCTCCCTGTCCTTGCTTCCACCTTTTATAAGCCTCTTCAGCAACTCCTTATCCATCCAAGAAGGTCTCCTCACCTTCCTGATGCACTTCCTTCTAGTCGGGGCACAACCCTCCTAAGCTTGTGGCAGGTGATCCTTGAATATCAACCAACAGTCTTGGGGCCCCCCTGCCCTCTAGGGCTATATCCCATGGAACCTTATTAAGCAGGTTCCTGAAGGGGCCAAAGTCTGCTGTCTAGGTGCACAGTATAGGTACACAATATAAAGGGATACTGATCTAATTTCTACTGAATTAAAATGTATGTTAAAAACCAACACTTGCATGCATCTCAGCAGTTTCACATTCTGGAGTGATTGTATTAAGACACATGAAAATAGAAGACCGAAGAAGTCTTGGAGAAGGAGATTAGATAAGAGTATACATTTTTTAAAAAGTACCCTAATTTCCCATAGGGACCTGAAGTTTATTAGTTGTACAGAGGTAAAGATGATTTTTTTTTTCCTAGAGCAGCGAAAGACTTTTGAGATATAGTTACAGCGTATGCAGAAATAATTACACACTTCTGCATAATGCTTATAATGCCTACTGAATGCCTAAATTTAATTTGTAAAATGTTAAAGAAATGCTTGAAACTTTTCACTTGAAACAAGAAGAAAAATCTTTAGTTTTATTTTGCAACTTTATGATCATAATGGGTTGCTGTATCAATTGGCAGGAAATTTAAGTGATCGGTTTTTATTTAGGTCACCAATAAAGACTTCTTTTCCTTTTTTTTTTTTTGGAACATGGACTTTCTGGCAAGATTTCTATTTTCATGGCTCTGCAGGAGTTTTAATTTGATAATATGAAAAAATTGTTTGCTCTGCTAGTTATCTGAAGATTATTAAGCAAGAGTAAATCCTTTTCTTTGCTTTTAACTAGAGAGAAAAAGGATTCTTTCCCTTGAGTGTCTGAAACCTGTATCTTGTTTTGAATTTTTTAGGAAATCTAAGTAATAAAAATATAAATTTTCTCCCTGTTCTCCTTATTTTGGCTCCCATGGTGCCTTTTCTTGGAATAGTCTTAGTACTTCATTGTTCATTTTACAATGTGGAGGCCAAGGACAGGGTAAGACTAATTTGAACCTGATCACCTTTTGTTAAAAGCTAGCTGGCATTTGTATTGTGCTCTCTGTAGGAGTAGTCATGACTTGAAAATGTCTTCTGGGCTTTGGATTTTACCATCACTTAGGGATTATTATTTTTTTTTTTATGACAGCAATATTGCTAGTGGCATCATTAAGAACAGATGGTGCTTTTAAACCTGAAGATAACCCATTTCTAGAACTAGGTCATAGGTTTGCAGTATGAGATGGTATAACAAGCATGTGATTGATCATGCATACCGAAAATCTTACATTAACTGGGATGATGCATATAAGTTTCTATGCTCTATGAAATTCTTTTTTGCTTTAGAACCCAAGAAAAAACCCTACTGATACTAACGGATAATCCTTTGTAAATAAAAATCCAGATCTGTAAAATATATTTTCATATTTTAAAACAGTGGTCACTTCTATTTAGGAAAATACCACTGCCTGTTTAAACAAAAACAGAATACACTGGTGGTGAGGATGTTGGCGAGTGGACTTCTGTAAGATAATTTAATTTGATTCACAAGAAAAGTGTATTAAGGTTCCAGATCACATTAAGAATTTAAGCTTTTTTAGGTGATTTGAGAAGTGACACCATCCTGGGGGGCAGTTGTAGTGTATGTATAGGTACACACATGTATGCTATGCAGATTTTTATCTGCTTAATGAGCTGTATAATGAATCAAAATGAGTTTCTTTCTCCAGCACTGTATAAGTTATGTTTAAAGTGGTTGGCGAGGTAGAAGAAATACTTTGTTCTTTGTTTTCACTATTTAAGAATATTCCACTCTTTCTTTGGGAGAGTTTGTTTATCTGCACATCACTGGTGACTCTTAATTAGAGGAATATTGATTCTCATGCTTGGAGTGATATGGGAATTATAATTTATTTGCTAAGTGTTTAGGACATGTGCTTTTCATTGGGGACATAACATCTAGTAAAGCTAAATGACAGCTACTGAAGCATGCTTTTCACGGTATGTCAGATTTTGTTGGTAAGTATGAAATCGTAATGTTGTGGTAACAAAACCATTATATAAAAACAGGAAGAAAAAACTGATAACAAAGTATAGAGTTTTGCCCAATAACCATCATGGGGTTTTATTATTATTTTCATTAAAACTTAGCATGTAGTGCCTTCCTCAGTCCGAGTACTCAGTTTCTAAGTAAATGAGGCTTTCAGATGAAGACTAGAGACATCTTGAGTGCATTCTAGCAACTTTGCCACCTAAACCCTCCCAGAAGAAGTAGGAAAAAGTTGGAGAAATTTAGTTCCTCTTTGGTTACACCATGCTGTTCTCAGAGAGTGTGTGTCTTTCTCCTGTGAACATAGTTTATCTGCAAAATTTTGCTGAATTTTATTTTGGAGATACCTATTTCTATTTTTACACTAATGCAGAGGTGCATTAATCCTTTATCATAACAAAACAGGCAGAAATTTTCTGTAGAGATAAAATAACTAAAAGAAAAGAGGAAATGCAGTCAGAATTGTGTTAAGATCTTATTTATCCTGCATGTACAAAAATTCTGAAAAATTGTGCAATTTATAGATCTCAGACTAAGGAAAAAACTTACCCAAATAAAGTTTAGAAACATTAATGTAATTCAGGGTATTAGATTAAATATTGCTTCCCAGACAGAATCACAGTAAATGCTGAGTAGGTTATGATGTGAAACAGCAGAAATGTTTCAAAAAAATTTACATTGTAAGTAGTAACTTGTATATTTTGTGAGTAGTACATATGTTTACTTATTCTATAGGCCAGTAAATGTATTGTATATAAAGATAATGCACAAGAAGTTTACTGCTTGGGCTTCTTTCATCTGCTTTATAGTTGTTATATCTGTAGCTCTCTGCATTAAAATGTAATATACATAAGTACTTGAACTATAGCATCCAGGGCTTCCATCAGTTAAGTACATTCCAGCTGTATTGCAGGCTGTCATGTTGGGAAACAAACATTCCTTTTCACTTCATTTCTAAGAATAATTAATTATTCATCATTCCTACCAAAAAAGTAAAATATGTCTTCTTACTTGTTATCATAAGCACCTGAGAACATTCAGGTAATGAAAGCTACAGTTGGAGACCAAAAGGTAGTAAGGTGGAGTTTGAAGGTGCTGAATCCTTCCTTCAAGGGTCAGAAACATTCCTTTCAAATCAAAGCAGAGCTGAAATCAGAAAAGTATACATTGTGGAATATAGGCTTTATATGATGGAAAAAAAACCAAACAAACTCAGAAGAGGCCAGGAGTTGGGCAGCACATCTTCCTGTATGTATTCTTTAATAGATGCACACAATAATATACTCGCCATTGGAGCCAGAAGGTTACAGCTTTATGAAATTCAGTTTTCTTCATGCTTATTTCAGAATTAAAATTAATAAATTTATTTTGTTGTTTCATTAAGTAGGATTTTTTTAAGTACGGTGTTGATGTATCTCTGAATGCTTGATGTAGCAACAGGCTTTTAGACATGCTTTCCCACTGCCACTCCCCCTTCCCAGGCTTTGCTATGAGGTGCTCTGTTGTCTCTCAGGTTTCTGCCTGTAACTTTTCTTCAGCTGCCTTTGTTACTGGTGGCAATATAATGTTGGGTTTTTTTTTGTTGGTGGTGGTCGTTTGGTTTTGTGTTTGTTTTTGTTTTTTTTTTTTTTTGTTTGTTTTTTTCCCTGCTAGAGTTCATCTGCATTGTTTCTATTGCTATATCCTAATCTCACCACAAATGTCTGCCAATATGCTTTGTTGGTTGAACCTGCAAATGCTCTTGGCATCAGAAGCAAGGGGAGCTTAACTAACTTACCAATTCAACAAACTGTCAAGAAGCTCCTGTCTGATTGCCACCATCCTTGCTGCAAAAGAGTAACAGAAGAGTAAAAGAAAGTAAAATCTATTTAAACTTTCCTGGAATCTAGAAGGGACCTTTTTCTGTCAGTGATGCAATATCTTAAACTAAAGAAGACTCATTAACAAAAGAATGTGAGAAAGTTTGTCCCAGCTTCTCCCTGAAGACTCTTCCAGAGTCTTGTTGCATGGGTGGTTAAAATGAACCTTTGTTATCTGCTTTCTGGCTTTATTCAGGGCTCATTTTGTGATCACTTTCCCTGTGCTGCAGTTGGCCTCTTTTTTCACCAATTTGAAAAATAAGCATCAAAGAACTGTGCTTATAATTTTTGTCTAGATGATGCTATGCCTTTTAAACACAGTTCTTTTCATTACCCTTCAGGGAGTCTTGACATCTTTTAATTCTTCTCGTAATGGTTATCTTCACGAATTTAACAAGTCCTCATGTGGAAAATTGCAGTGTTTTAAATGAAGTCCAAATGTGAGACAACTGCTATTTATTCATGTTCTAGGTTAATGAAGTGTTAGACCAAGTGATGTATCATTAGTAAGCCCATGCTATGTTTATGCCATTTTCCAGTTACCTGCATATTTTCTTGATTTTTTTTTTTCCCAAATAAATCCTTTTAACTCTTTGCCAATCATCTTTATATTTTTCTTATCCACACTGTTATTGCACTTGCAGGTCTGTGCTCCCTAACCTACAGTTTCATCTGCCAGTTTTTGAAGATTTATGAAATATTGTCTTGCACTCAAGCTGCGAGAACAGTGAACTCTGAATTTTGTCCCTAGCTTCTGTGTGATATTTTATATCCATACTCTTTTCTCTTTAACCACCTTACACTTATATGCATTTTTTTCCTTTAACCATAGAAAAAATTAATTTCAAAGTAAAAATGAATTACAGCAATAGGTCAGTGATTGAGACTGAATAACGAAGAGTCAGATTTGCCCTTTCAAAATGGAAATTTATGCTACAGTAAAGGACATATGTAGAGAAGTGAGCTGGTCCGTGGAACTCAGAATAGAAAACATGGCCTAGATACATTCAAAGCAAAAGGCACTAAAATTATTCACAGATGTAGGGATATGAGCCAATAGAATCATAGAAACTAGGCTGGCAAGAACCTCAAGGATCATCTGGTCTGACCTCTCATGGCAAAAGCATAGTGGTCAAGACAGCCCAGCACCTTCTGCCAAATCTTAAAAGTGTCCAGAGCTGGGGAATCCCCCACTTCCCTGGTGACCTGGGTTCAGCGGTAGCAGTCATTTTTCTCCTTCTTAGTAGCTGGTGCAGTGCTGTGGTTTTGACTTTCAGCCTGGGAACAACGCTGATAACACCGATGTTTTTTAGTTGCAGCCTGTCAGCCAGGTCCCCACCCACTGCACAGACCACTGGTCTAGACTATAACACATCAGTTTCTCTAGGAAGAGGTTGTGGAAACACATGTTGAAAGCCTTGAAGAAATCCAGGTAGACAACGTCCGCCACTCATCCCACATCAACTGAGCAGGCTACGTTGTTGTAGAAGGTGATCAGATTTGCCAAGCACAATTGATGAATTCGTGGTGACTCTTCCCAGTCATGTGTTTCACTGGACTTGTAACAGCCTCCAGGAGGATTTGTTCCATAACTTTCCTGGGGACTGAAGTAAGACCAGTGGGCCTTTAGTTCATATATCAACTCTTCCTTCATTGATGATGGGTCTGTATTTGCATCTGTATGTATTTTTCTTCTTGAGGTCTGGGGTCCAGTGGTGAAATACATAATAATTATTATATTATATTATATTATATTATATTATATATTATATATTATAAATTATATATATAATATATATTATATATATTATATTTATAAATTAAAAAAATACATAGTGGGAAATGGGTGGATTTGATTTGATTTGGGTTTCTTACTCTGTAGTCATCTTTTGAGAAGTCTTTCTACCCAGTCCAACCCAGAATAACTCCAACACCTTCTGGAAGCATATGCGGTTCCTTATAATTAGGAGGTTTGTGTATGAAACTCTTTTTAAATGGTGGCTGAAGTTAAATAAGTAAATTCCCATTTACAAGGTATTATTAAGTTAAGATATTCCCTGTTTATAAACTCTTTTTCCTCAGTTAGACAAACTTGGATTTCAATGTGCTTTCCCCATACTTGAAAACTTAAGTTGTATTTCTAAAACTGTGTTTCCTTCAGCTTGCAGCAATGACTCTTCTGTTAGTATTTCTTCATGTGTCGTGGGTTCAGCAGTAGCAGTCATTTTTCTCCTTAGTAGCTGGTGCAGTGCTGTTGTTTTGACTTTCAGCTTCGGAACAGCACTGATAACACCGATGTTTTTAGTTGTTCCTCAGTAATGTTTACTCTGACGAAGGACTTTCTGAGTCTCATGCTCTGCCAGGGAGGAGGGGAAGCTGGGAGGAAGCAGAGACAGGACACCTGACCCAAACTAACCAAAGAGATATTCCATACTACAGCATGTCATGCCCGGTATATAAACTGGGGTCAGCTACCCGGTAGATCACTGCTCGGGTTAGGCTGAGTATCGTTCGGCAGGTGGTGAGCGGTTGCATTCTCTTACCTTGTTATGTCCCTTATCATTACTATTATTGGTGATAGCAGTAGTGGTTTTGTGTTATACCTTAGTTGCTGGACTGTTCTTATCTCAACCCGTGGGAGTTGCATTCTTTTGATTTTCCTCCCCATCCTTCCGGGAGCAGGGGGAGGAAGAGGGGGGAGTGAGTTAATGGCTGCGTGGTTCTGAGTTGCCGGCTGGGCTTAAACCACGACATCATGTTTTAATTAAAACACAATGAACAGATTTGACAATAGAAGTAGTAGCCCCACACTGCAGCTTGCAAGTCACAGGGCATGTCATTCACAGTAAACCAGGACTGGTCAGTGTTCTTAATTCTGATCAGAATAGAAATTATAGACCTCAGCAGTCAACAGATACAAGTTTTTCCCTAGCCCTTTAGTTACAATTGATTCCCAACCCCTTAGTGCTTCCAAAAGCTTTTTGTCATGTATCTCATGGACACTGTGGAAAGATGCATGTTATTTAGCCTCTGTGTTTTTGTTGTTTTTTAGAGGATTTTTGTTGTGGTTTTGGTGGTGGTTTTTTTTTCATATTGTCTGCCAAATTAATACCTGATATGCATATTAGTATTGGGTAGTATGTTACTCTATAAACTGCATTTAAAAGGAGGTAAAATACTTTAAATTTTCCTACATAATGTTCAGTGTTGCATTTGCAGCATTTTTTGAGGGGAAAATTCCATTAATTTTCACAGTGCTGCAAGAAAACCATCACTTACTTTATCTGATGCTGTCTCCTTTTATCTGAGCAAAGTTTTCTTTCCTAAAACACACCGCTAGAGCTGAAAAACTTGTAATTAAAAAAATTTTCGTTTTGCTTATAAAATGGAAAGGAAGGCAAGTAGCACGGAGCAAAAACTATGCGAACTATCTGTGGTTATTACGTAAACGTTAGGCTTACTTTTATTGCTCTGCTTTGAGCAGTCAGATGAACAAATAAAATCTGAAAGGTGCAGAGTGGTGTCCAGTACAGGCATACTGGAGTGAGTCCAGTGAAGTATCCAGGAATGATAAAGGGACTGAAGTATCTGACAGAATAAGAGGCTGAGAGCGCTGAGGTTGTTCAACCTGGAGAAGGGAAGGCTCGGGGGGTCTGATCTGAACAGGTCTGAGGGTAAGGGAGGGAGTAAAGAAGGCGTAGCTAGACTGTTTTTGGTGATATCCAATGGCAGGACTAGAGGCAATGGTCATAAACTGAACCACAGGATGTTCCACTTAAGCATAAAAATGTTTGTCACAGTGAAGGTGGTGGGACCTGAACAGTTTGTTCAAGAGTTGATGGAGTCTCCCAAACTTGATCATTTTGAGAGTTTCCTTCCAACTTTAACCATTCTGTGATTCTGTTATTTCAGTTGAATAAATAGAATTGGAGAAAATTCTTCTCTTATTTACTCCTAATTCTGTATTAAGTCTTCATTTTTTCTGATGTATTTCTTGCATTAAAATGAAGTGTAAACTATCCGTTACCCTAATGTCTTCTTTCGAAGTTAAAAAACTTCCTGTTTTATAGCAAGTTCCTTATTAATAGAATCTCATAATAGATAAGTGAAGTGTGCCTTTTAAGTACTTGTATTTTACCCTTATGTTTAACTTAATGAATTATAGTATACAGGAGATAAATAGTCCTTATGTTGCAAGTAATCTCAATTAGGTTTTAAAGTGACCTTGATTTCAGATGTATTAAATTGGTCTCTGTTCTGGGTTCAGCAGTAGCAGTTATTTTTTTTTCTCCTTCTTAGTAACTGGTGCAGTGCTGTGTTTTTTGACTTTCAGCCTGGGAACAGCGCTGGTAACATGGATTTTTTTTAGTTACTGCTCAAATGTTTAGTCTGACCAAGGACTTTGTGAGACTCATGCTCTGCCAGGGAGGAGGGGAAGCCAGGAGGAAGCAGAGACAGGACACCTGACCCAAACTAGACAAAGAGGTATTCCATACCACAGCACATCATGCCTGGGGTGTAACTGGGAGCTACCCAGAAGGGCTGGTTCACTGCTCGGTCGGGCTGGGTTTCGACGACTGATATTGTATTCTCTTCCCTTATTTCCCTTATCATTATTATTATTGGTGGGAGCAGCAGTGGTTTTGTGTTATACCTTAGTTATACCAGGAGCGGGGGGGGGTGGCGAGGTGGGGGGGGAAGAAAGGAGAGGGGGTTGGACTGAAATGTTCGGATTTACGGCTTGGGCTTAAACCACGACAGTCGTTTTTGGTGCCCAACGTGGGGCTCTAAGGGTTGAGATAAGGGCAGATCTGACTGGAGTGTGTCTAATCATATTTGTGGTATGCATTCATTGTTTTGGATTAATAGTCAGTCATCACAATGCTGATTTATTGGCTCTCAAAGTTGTTTCTCTTGATCTCACAGTTTCAGCATATCGCACCTTACAGCCGGTATTTGCTGTGTTAGTGTTTATCAAATGGGTGGCTTGGGCTAAGGTTCTTGTCTCATTGTACTTTATGGTAATGACTTGTAATACAATAGAATCATTGATCATGAAACTGATCTGGCTTATGTTCCCAGTGTGGTCACCACCTTTATACTTTCGGAGGTATATAATAGAAGTGCTTAGCAATTACACCTTTTTTCTCCTTCTCAGGTGGTCAACCTGTGAAGGAGACATTCTAAAAAAGGAATTAAGTATCCAAAAATAATGGAAATTTGTTGTTTAGAGAAATTGTTAATTTCTCTAAATCATTTATGTAAAAACGCGCTAAATAGGAATCTGTAATGATAGTTATTCTTTTAAGAGAAAATACATACAGTCTTAATTTACATGACCAAATTTCTGATATCATTTAAAAGCTTAACATTATTTATGTGAACATTTGATTTATTTTTTTTATGTGTAAGCTAAGACAAATGTAACGTTGTGAAATGACATTGAAATTCAGTACAATAAGAAAGAGCATATTTCAGAGCTCATAATGCAAATCAGCTATAAAATGATTTTTGAATTCCTAAAGACTTCAAACACTCCTTCAGTTGAATGAATTGAAGAGCATATACAGCATTGCACAGTATCATATTATTTAGAATAAGACAAAGCATGTGTAGATTTAGATTCCTACTAGTGAGTTACTGTGCTGTTTGTCAGTCACACACACTACAGACTCTTCTCTGTATTTAATTCTTGCTCGTTGCTTTCAAGAGTAGTCAGAAATTCAGCGTTTCATAAATAAAACTATATGTTCTAACTATTCGTATCAAAAAATTTGATGACCTGAGAAATGCTTATCTTACATTTCTAAACCTGTATTCAGTTTAACAGTTTTCAGGTCTGTACTGAGAATGGTTGCCTGAGCAGTCTGCATATGTAATTTACATTAAGAGCTCTGAACTCATTCAAGCTCACATTATAATACTGACTGTGAAGAGTGCTTCAGGACTTCATTTTTGCAGACTTGTATGGTGCTCAGGTGCTAGTTTTGAGCTCATTCTGCTGAAATACTCTGCAGGCTCCAGGAGAGATGCTTTAGAGAAAAAGGCTGCATTATCTGTGCACAGTGCAATTCTCTCTGGCTCAGTATTTGAGTGATACTTCTGTTTGGCTCAGAGGGCAAGTGGAGCTTATTTGCATATGCTGTGTACCCATTCCCCTAGTTACAAGCTATTCCTCTCAATCAGAAAAGTGCAGTGCACAGGTATGAAAGCAGATGTGTACTTTTTTTAAGCAAAATACGATGAGAAGCATCAGCTTTTTGCTGCTTTGTAGAATGCTGGATATTGGACTTTGCAAATGCTTAGCTCTTTCAAATATCAAACATGAATTTTCTGCTATTTGGAAACTCGGTTTTACTTGTCATTAGCTCAGCACATCAGTCTAACTGCATGTGCTTCATTGGTCCCAGAAGGTTCTCTGTTGCCTGTCAAAACCAAAACTTGGCTTTTCTGTATAAGCTGCTGCTCTTCTTTTAGGCCTAGGACTCGCAGCTGCAGCTTTTCTGACTCGTCTGAAGCAAAAGGGTGGTGAGGCACTGGAATAGGTTGTCCAGGGAGGTTGTGAATGCTCCATCCCTGGCAGTGTTCAAGGCTAGGTTGGACGAGGCCTTGGGTAATATGGTTTAGAGCGAGGTGTCCCTGCCCATGGCAGGGGGGTTGGAACTTGATGATCTTAAGGTCCTTTCCAACCCTAACTATTCTATGATTCTATGAAAACGTAAGGTGCTCTGAGAGCCCCAGTACAAGGCTGCTGTTTTCCCTGTGTGATTTTCATCAGACTCTTATTAGGTGGAAAAAGACAACATTGATGTCAAAATGCAATCTGGCAGAACCCGAGGCCAATAGAAGTAGGTTTAGTGTACAATCTTTAGAAAATGTAGTGGGAAACACTTATTGAAATACAATAAATAGAATAATGTACTGAGGCATAAGTGAACTGTACAGCTTGTTAGTGCACGAGAACATGAAATTGGCCAGAAACTGAAGTCAGTGGTGAAATGGCTGATGTGATTGTCCAAAGTGAGAGAAATAGGAAAATTGAATATATTTTAAAATAATTATTCAACATGTATAACAACAAAACCTCTAGGATAAAATACTAGCATCACTAAAATCAGTTGGAGATTTGTCCATATTTTCACAGGGATTTTCATAGAATCATAGAATAGTTAGGGTTGGAAAGGACCTTATGATTGTCAAATTCCAACCCCCCTACCGTGGGCAGGGACACCTTGCTCTAAATCATATTACCCAAGGCCTCGTCCAACCTGTTACAACCAAATACAACCAAAACAATTTTGTTTGTATTACTTGTCTTAGTCTGTGCTTATGTGTTTAACTTATTTTATGGAGCCAATTTCTGAACTGTGTATGTGTATAGATGATATTTTACATGCACAGCCAGCAAAATAGCACCATTACAAAATCGGACTTCTCTAATATGTGCCTTGGGAAATTTTTGCCACTTAGAGTAGCTTCAGTGTTAATGGTGCCATTGCATTTTTATTAGACTTTCCAGCAGCGGAACTAGATACCTAGTTACACACTCGTTAGGTAACTACTTGTCGTAGTTTAAGCCCAGCCAGTAATTCAGAACCACACAGCCGTTCACTCATGCACCCTGCTCTGGGTGGGATGGCGAGGAGAATTGAAAGAATGTAAACCCCATGGGTTGAGATAAGAACAATCCAACAACTAAACCATAATATTAAACTACTGCTACCACTAATAATAATAACAATAATGATAAGGGAAATAGCAAGGAGAGAGAATATAAAATTAAAAGGGGAAAGGAAAAAAAGCCAATAAACACAAGTGATGCACAATGCAACTGCTCACCACCCTCCGACCTATACTCAGCCTGACCATAGCAGTGATTTGGGCCTTCCAGGTAACTTCCCCCAGTTTATATACTGGACATGAGGGGCATTATATCCTCATACATTATATCCTCACTCGAGGGCACAAGAGCATGAGAGACTGAAAATTCCTTGATCAGGATAAGCGCTACTTAGCACATAGATGTTTTAGTTGTTGCTATCAGCATTGTTCTCAGACTAAAGCCACATCACTGCACCAGCTACTAGGAAGGAGAAAAAATAACTGTTACAACTGAAACCAGGATGCTACTGTTTATTGAATGCTCTGAACGACTGATACAGGCAGATGTAGTAGTAACTATGTAACACAATTTAACAAAAATTGAATGCTCATGTGCACAGAGGGCAGTCATACTGCAAGTTTTTTGTTTGAAATGGAAAATAGATTACATTATGGGGTTATTTTTTTCATAAAAACCTTGATTAAACAGCTTGGTTTAGAGCATGAGCTATTTTTTATGAGCTCTTTTATTTATTACTTTAACCATTTACCATAAAAGACAAATATGTAGTGGCACAGCTTCCAAAAATGCTTTAATACAGAGAAAGTCTTGGATATTTGATGTCAAAACTGGGTCTTGGGAGCGTACTTCAGTCACATTATAGGAGTGCTCCAGGCCTCTAAACTAAGCATGATAATGCCATGCTGGAGCTAGGTATGAACCCTGCAGAAAAGCAACAAAAGAATTCTGTGCTTCAGCATCTTGTATTATTAAATATCAGATATAGTATAAATATGGTATACTATATGGATAGTTATGCATTACTATATTGTATTACTTGGCAATGTTTAGTGAACCCCTAAATTTGAGGAGGCTATGTAACAGATTAATAAAAAAATCATGGTACTTCCTTTTGTTAGGTAGAAGTCATTATTAAACCTTTCCTTGATTATTTTAAGTTCATTCAAGAACAAAACAAAACTCTGGAAGTTAGCTGAGTGTAGGAATTTGCAAGTGGACTTTTAGATTAAAATGTTTAACGGCTCTTTTTACTCAAAGTAATCAAATATATTGCTGTACTACTTAAGTTGGCATTCTTTTAAAAATGCAGATGTTGAAAACATGAAAGTATCCACCCAGGTATGTTTAAGTAAAAAATATTTTTGCACCAGATATTTAAATAAAAAAGAAACACAAAAAAACCCCACAACCAGAAAATTTTATTTTGACTGAACATATTTCAAAGACATCAACATCTGTATATCCCATTGTAAAGACCTTTAAGACCTTCATTGTAAGCCCTGCCAGACACTTTCAGTGTTACAGCTACATTTCATAGTTGGTCTGAAGTGGAGAATGTGTTAATATAGGCTGCCTACTGGTAGGAAAAGCAGTTTCAGAAGATGACTTTATCATTACTATATATAGGAGGTGCTAAAAAATAATTGGAAAAGGGTTCACAGCAGGTCCATCGTATAGAAGGCAGCATGTGAAATAAAGCATGGAAAACAGAAGAAATGAAATATGAAAAAAATAATTGCCATTCTGGCTTGATGTGAAGAAGTAGCAGTAGTACAAACATATTTAGTGTGGGAGTAATGCATCAGCGGACTGTGGCTTGCAGGAAAAGGCACTCAGAGAGGGGGAGGGGATAGCAATAGACTGGCAGCATAAACCAAACATTTTGTAAATATTGGCTGTTTTTCTTAGTGAGAAAAAATCTCACAATGTTTGGTTAACTTTCAGATTCTAGGCAAGTTTGTTTCCAGTGCTAGCGGAGCTGTTGCAGTAACCAAGCAATTTTTGCTGTTAAAAGAAATGTTCATGTCTACTTCTTGTGAAACATTCTTCAGGATGCTGTAAGTTGCCTAATTGCTTCATTAGGACATGGAAATTCAGTTATCTGTAAAGGCTTTAAGCAAACACTGAGAATCGTGAGTCGATTATTATTTCAATAAATATTATATATCCATTTTATATAAGACATAGTTAGATTACCAGTGCTCCTTAGTAATGGGTATTGTCACAGGTTGTATTAGTATGTCCCTGTACCTGTTACTTTTTCCTATTGGTACTAGTTTTCCATTATTGCTAAACCACTGTTCATTTGATTTTATTTCACGTTCTGAAGTGGTAGTTAAAATGTTACCTAAAAAGTGTATAAGGTGCTTCTAAAGTTATAAATGGCTTAGTTTTGGTTACAAAAAAAAAAAAAAAAAAAGGGAAGTACCGATCTGACTGCCAGAAATGTTTAACTTTAACTTCTGGAAAACTCTTCAACCAACCCTACTAGTGATTGTTACTAATCTGCTAGTGATCACGAAGTTAGCTGTAGGTTTAGGTAACCTATCTGTGATCCTTGTCTGAATGTTTGCAAATGGTTATGAAACCCAAGCTTCAGTACCATAGTTAAGAGGTTTATTAGAAAACATGGAAGGACAGTACCTACTAGTTTTTCCAAATATCTGGGACAAAATAAAGAAGAGGAAGTGCTCATAGCCAGAGGAATTATTTTTTTTAAATTTCTCATTCCTCTTACTTTACATTTCTTCATTATTTGCTTAGGCACCCCTTGAAGTCACTCCATAATTTGATCTCCACATCCTTCTGAATGTACTATGGCTCCTCTTTTGTCTGTGACTAATTTAGAAGATTTTTGCCAGTGAACTTTCCTGAATTTCTGTTGCCACTCTATTACTTTCATGTAACTGTTTACTGAAAGTTAATTTGTTAGGCTTGTCTCATTTAGTAAGTTGCACACAAGTTTACTTTAGGAAGTTAGATGCATAGTAGAAAATAAAGAAAATTTGAGCTTAGAAATTATTTCTTGGTTAAAATCAAAGATGGGGGGTAGCTCTTCTGCGAGGCTTCTTTCAGAGAAGAGTTAAAAACCCTACTGTTTTTACATCCATTTTTACTTAAAACCAAGTATTTTAAATGTTTAATGCTATGTGTATGCAACAGCACATGAAAGCCTTGGTTGTGATACTATTTTGATGTAACTTAATCTGCATTTTTCTTAATGTGTCATGAAACTGTAGTGTTAGCTTTTAGTTTTGTGTCTATATGTACCCTTGCATCACAGATATTTTCATGTGAAAGCAGCTTGTCTCATAAAACATGTTTGGTTTTAAGTGTCAAACTGCCTCTTACTTTTGTTCAGTACCCAGGACTTTCTAGCCCTAGAAATTAACATATCACAAAGCTTATTCCCCATTACCTAGCTCATAAAAGCAGTACACATTTTGGGAAACTACAGTCATATGTGGATCATCCCTGTGGTGTTTTATCTTTATCATCATCAAAGCTTCTAGCTTGGCATGAGACTGGCTTTTCAAGCTCATAGTCTTCTCTTTGTAATTTTATTAAAATTACTAAGAATTTTATATTCAGACAATACAAAGCTTGGGTCTCATTATTCTTGACCGTGAAGCTTATCCGCTACCCTTTCGTATAGAGAAAATAATCCAGTTATTTTTGATACAATTTTCTCTTTTTTAGTCGTGGCCTTTTTTAAAATCAGAAGTATACAGCTTTGTTGATGTCCGAGGACTGTTGAAACCCCACAGATGATAGGAAACTTTGTCTTTTTGTGAAAACAGACCCATGCTGTCTTCCTTCATAAGAAAACAAATTGAATGGCATTTGAATCCTGGTTTTTGAGGACAAAACTTAAGAAATTATGAAAGACCCACAGCAAGAGCCAAGAGATGCTAGGCTTCATCCTGGTGCTAAGAGGTGGTTATTCTCCTTCCTGTCAGCAGCTTTTCATGTCAACTCCTTTACTTCAGTTTTGTACTGAGAGAAAGCTTGTTGCATCTTTGAGGTGGTATGAGGCTTGATCTATTCATGATAACTTTTGAATCAGCTTCAGTGTATCATTAAACTTAATGAGATCTTTTCCTAGGGCAAGCCAGTCTGTAGCTGATAGAACTTTTGCCTTTTTATTTTCTTTGAGGTTGAGAATTCTTTCTTTGATGCTAAGTTTTTTTCACATCTACATGGAGACATAAGGAATTACAAGTTCCGCAAGAAATGCAGTCAGATGGCTCCTTGAAAGATTATGGCTCACTCATTAATTAGACATGAAATCACTTTCCTCCAAATCATTTTATGGAAGACAGGAAAGGGGGAAACGCCACTAAAAAAAAATCCCAGACCCACAGCTGATTGAGCCATACAAGTCGTGTGGCCTTCGCATTGTGTGGGTTTTGTGATCGCATGTCTTTTCCAGATGAAGTAGAGTTTGTGCTGGTGCTTTACTGATGGGCTCCTGGTGCATGCTAATGTTGCTGTGCTCGTGCTTCAGCTGCCGAGAGTTTAAGAGCAGGAGGTACAAGGAGCAGTCGTTCGGATCAGTCTCCTCTACTGGCCCTGAGCATTTCTGTCTCTGTAAAATCTGGAAGTTGCTGAAGAGGATTAAAAATGGTTTGTTAGTTCACACACTGGTAAAATGCACAAAGAGATTTGGTAGGCCTTGTTTTCTTGGGAAGCTAGTTAATCTGCCCTGTGCTGAAGCCTTTTTTCTTTTCTATGCACCCTAAAATAATACAAAAGGCTATTTTTTTTCCTTCAGGCAAAAACTTGCCATGTTGTCTTCTCACCCACTTGGGTGTATGGCAACCCAGGGTGTTGGAGGGCACAGCCTGGGGCTTGTCAGCATGAGCAGAAGCGTGACGCCTTTTGTCCTGTTTCCCTGGGGAAGCCTGTTGGTCCTAGCAGCGTTTCATCAAGGATATTAAAATTCTGGCTTTAATATCCTAGTAGGGTTAAAACTTGCTTTCAGTCTTAGAGTCCCTTGCTACTGTTCATCATTTACCTCTATTAAGCAGCATGAACTAACTCCTTGGCTCGCTGGTGTTTTCTTTTATGCTGTCAGTACACAATGTGATAGTGGGAGTGTTGGACTAGAGGTGAATAGCTCTGTAATTAGCTGAGTCTTCCTCCTGAAATGGTAGGTTTGGGAATTGCTGTCTTTTAAGAAAACCTGTAGGTTTCTCCTTTTGCAGGAAAGAATTCTGTGCCAGCCACCACTATTTTATCAGTATCTTAAATCCTTAGACCTAAAAGAAAAATCGTTTTATTCTGATACAGAAACCAGCTCTGTAAATGTATGTTTTCTGCTGGGTAAAGTCAGAATTTCTTACCCTTGTATCTACAGGTAAGAAAAGTGGCAAGTACAGCAATTAGCTAATTCTAGGATTTTTTTTTCTTTTTTTTCTTCAAAATTCCTCAACAGCTGATCCCAGAATACTTCTGAAGATAAATACTAGTTTAATAAATCATGTAACAGCAAGTTTGTCTATGTTGAGATTAGTCTTCAGGGCTTCCTTTTTATGAGGCAAGTCAGCAGTCTGCTGTTTGACATTATTTCTAATAGCTGAAGTCCTTAGGCTAAATAAGCTGGTAGAAGTTGCCTTGTAGCTGTATGTTGGAAATTTTCAAAATCAGTGTATCTGTGTAAGTTTCTAATTAGTTGGTGTTAAAACATTGATGATGATGGTGATCTCTCCAGTCTACTTAATTTCATTTAAATGTATTAGGAGAATTTACTGAGTTGTTTTGTGGTTTTGTGCTTGTCTCTTTGTCAAGTGTGGTAAGCAGTTTTAGTATGGGTTTGCATAAGGAGCTGGAAAAAACTTTCCAGCAAATATTTTAGATATGTAAATATTTTAGATATGTACTGTGACAGATGATGTTACTTTTTTCTTAATAAAGGAAGACTACCAAAAAGATATTTTTAGTCAAAACTGGCAGGAAATTAAATAGGTAAGACAACTGCTTTAGGGCCACTAAGCAATATTTACATATACTTTCAATCTGATGGTCTGTTTTTTGAGTCTTGTTGTAAGACCTGTAGCTGATCAATTTCAACATTTTAGCTTTAAATTTCATTTTGATTTCAAAGAAGTCTTACCTGGTACCTGTAGGCTGAGTCTTCTAAAAAATTAGGTTTTGATTTTTAATACTAATTTTAGAATTTTTCTTGCTGGGATTCATAAATTTCTACTAATGTTCAGTTGAAGTAAAATTGCATAGGGATCTGTGGATACAGAAATGCAAAAAAATAGAAGGTAATGCCAATGTTTTCAGGACAGAAGGTGATAAAAAGAATAATTGGCTGTGTCTTTACTTGTGCCTTGTACTCCTTGTACTCCTTGTACTTGTACTTGAACTATAAATATGTCCCATGCTGAAGACCAGATTTCCCGCATTTCTTGTTGCACTTCAAATGTAATAATGAGAAAAGCAACCAAAGTTGAATGTTGAGTAACAATTTATCATGACTGCATTGTCCTTATGCAAATATCTTTCCCAAAGGCAATGTTATATGAAAACTTTTCCATCAACTTTCGCACTCAGCCTTTTTCTGTCTTCGAAGTAAAATTTTGAATTTTTGTTGGGATTATAGAATTTGGTACTTTTCTTTAATCTGCCTGTTTCTAACTTTGTACTTAGTTATTATTTTCTTCCAATTGCTGACTGAAAGTAAAATCCAAAAATTAAAAGCTTACAGATTTTGCAGTCAGACCTTTAAAACCTCTCTGGTGATAAGTAGTAATTCTCATTCATCCTCATGGAGCTGGCATTTGATTGCTGAAGGCTGCCTGTTCCTTGTCCCGATAGAATGCTTGCCCGTGGACACATTGTTCTGCCGTATCCTATCCCAGTGACCAATGAGGTTGCAATATGAGAATCATCCAGCCCCTATACCAGGGAATAGTGATCAACAGTGCATTCTGCATGCACGTAGTTTATTAGCAACTCACCTTCAAAGTGCTTATAATGCCTGGCCACTTTTCTGTTGTGAGGCAAATGCAGTTACACAGAGCTCGCTAAGGCTCTGCACAAGTGTCCTAGGTGAAATGGTTCCTAGGATTGGAATATTGTTTCTGTATAAGTGGACTTTATGTGATGGACTGTGTATTCAAAAATGCCAGGCTTGAAAAAAGAAACACAGATGTGAGAGCTGAATGACTTTCTCATGAGCTAATATCTTTTTTTTTAATAACAATGGTAAGAAATCATGCTTCATCTGGCTTGTCATAACTAACCTGTAAGAAACGTGAAAATGCAGAACATCTAAGATTTATTTTAAATCAAGTGTTCTTGTATAATCTGTAGGTGTTAGAAGTGGTGATAGTCCATTATTTTTCAGCACAATAGTAACTGGCAATCGTTTATATATTATATGCATGAAGCTTGTATTGAAATTTCTCATGCAAAAACCTCCTCTGTTTTCAATGTTTTTCAAGTTTTGTGTATGAATCTTTTAAGCAACAGCTAATATGAATTTTTCTGTCTGTTACTCTTTGAGTACTCTATCCAGACAGCTTTTGTAGTAAGGCTGTAGCCAAAGAAAAATGTCATATTTTCCTTATAATTTTTGAAATTAATCAATCATTTTAGTTAGTTAAGAGCTACTAGAACACAAGAAACTTGAGATCTTGAGATCATGCTAGGGAGATGATTCTTCCAGAGCTGATTGAAAACTGCCTTGTAAAGCAGTATCATCTGCAAACAAGCCAGTAAGTGTAGGCATAGGAATTACGTAGGTGGTACTCTGTAAGGTAGACCAGCTGTTAGGCTATAAATGTAAAGAGATGCAGAGGACAGCCACTGGTTGGTTGAATTTGGTTTTCTGTTTCATGTACTGCTGCAGAGCACTACTTACTTTGAAGACTCAAGCAAGTTACAAAGGACTGTTCCTAGTCTATTTTTGTTTGCATTTGAAAACCAAAAGATTTTCTGAGATTTATAGGAACTCTTCCTGCTTCATAGAAGATGCAGAAATCAAGAAAATGCCCTTGAGATGATGGACAGCTTATGATGTCAAAGTGATGATCACTGTTCTGTGTGTCATGTTTGAGGTCACACTAAGTACCTCTAAGACTCCTTTTAGACTGTATGTTATGGAAATGTAAAAGTGCATATTAGCTATTTAACATTCAGAGTAAAATCTTTTTCAATCTTGAGCTATGAGTTCAACAATAAAGATGTACTTTTTATGGCTGAGCCTTACTTGAAAAAACTTATGTCATGCAACTCGGTGGTGTTTAGCTTCTTTCTTGTTACGTGCTCTGGCAGATAGGTTGCAAGACTGCTGCCTATGTCTTCTTGCTTTTTCCATATAGCCAGCATATATTCAGTAGAAATCGTTAGCATGGGGAGCTTGCTTCACCTTTCTAATACAGTATGACACATCTTGTCCTTGTGTTCCTAGATTGATTACTCATTACACTTTCTTTCAGATGTTAAGGCTATGCACATAAAATGAAATGCAGAAATCATCCAAACAAATATGAGTGACCATATATCACACTCATCTATGTGTTTATGGTTGCCTGAATAGTAGCTGAAGTAATCTGGGACCTTTGTTATTGAATGCAGTCAGGGCTGCCTTTTGGACACAATCTGTTACTGACTTCAAGGAACGTAATAGTTTGGCTGGTATTCAAGAAACAGCTGATTGATATACAGCCTCTCCAACTGTTGCCTGCTGTCTAGTTTATCTCATTATAACTCAATAAAAAGGCAGCTATGAGCATCTACCAGATTCATTTGCCCTGCTCTCAGGGTCTTGGCTGTTGACTTTTCAGGCCGGAATATATGATAATGTATCAAATCTGAAATGCTAACACCTATACTGAGCACAGGATTATCCCCCTCTGCTACTTTGTGTGTCAGAACCCTCACAGATTTTTGCAAACAAGATTGCACCGATGTTTTTTCCTACCTGGCTGTCCTGAAAGGGTCATGAACTAGATACCTGTTATCCTGAGACCCTGATTGGGGTTGGTCTTTTTTTGTTTACATGCTGTGTTACATATTGTTTAGTGTTTTCCCATCAGCCATGTGAGCTCATTAGCAGCATTCAAGTTACAGGATCAAGTGCCAGGAACATGTGTCTGTCATTCAAACCACCACAATCTTTATTTCAAGCAAAAATTTCCCTCTTTCCACATGTTGAAATGATCACTTGAGAGGAAGTGGTGGGAGCTCAATATGTTAGAAGTATCTTGCCAACCCAATGTTGAAAGTATTTCCAAGAACTTCTGTTACTCTGGTAGTTTCTTCATTAAAAGCTACCACTGGGCTGTCATCAACATGGGCCCCAGCCTTACTGTCCTTCTAAGCCGCATTGTCTGTAGTTGGCGTTTGAATTCTACCAATATAATCCCATGGACTGTTGGATTGGATACAACTCTGCTAACTCTGAGGTTTGATTAATGGAAGGCATTTCATTTGGAATGAAACATAACAATTAGCCTCTTAAGCTACGTAAATTGCTGGAAATGCATCACAGTTTTTCAGTTTGTCTTTTCTTCTCTAGAAGAGAAAGCAGAATTCTCAGCATAAAACCTCTGAAGAAGTTCTCCTTTTCTGTAGTGAATATTAGGAATTTCTGTGCAGCTTACACTATTTTTACACTTACACTGTATTTGTCCAAAGGAGCAGCACAGCTCATAGGGTGTTAGTGCTTCATCACTTAAGAGAGGCTTAAAAGTAGATAGGATTGACAGCTTGCCTCATAACCTTCTTAAGCTTTCCATTTTACATAAATCGTTACTTTTTCTTTCACTACTGTTTGTGGAGTTTGATTCTTTATGGACATAGTCTGCAGAATAGTAGGACAGTGCCTTAAACATCATCATGAGGAAGCCTGTTCTGTGCATTAGAAAATGACATGGCCTCCTGTAACAAATAATAGATTGTCTTTTGTAAATCAGCATGCAAAACAACTTTCATAAGCAGTTAGTTCAAGGTGGTGCCTCCAGCTGAACATCCAGGCATGAGACTGAGCTATGGCAGTGGTCAGGACTACATCAGCATTTAGTTAGGTACTGGAAGGGTGTTGTGGATTTTGCTCTTTTGAAGCTGGTTTAGGCACTCCAGTTTATGTTGGTAACTGAAATTTATAATATCAAAACCCAGAACTACTGTAGGAAAGATATATCCTGGTGAAAGAAGGCCACTTTTATTTGGTCAGATATTTTTTTGTGCCATGGGACTTCACTTCTCCTAGTAGGCATAAGGCAGTTACAAGACAGCTCCAAATTTTTCTTTCCTGCTCTTCAATTTATACAGTCAACTTATCACTATAAATGTAAGTGCTTTTCAGTGTGAGATTCATAGCAGTAGTGAGGTGGTTACTTTGTACAAACTTTGGCAGCTCTTTCTCTTTTGAGTAAGATAAACTGCATGGAGTTTTGCTTTAACTCATATTTATCAATTTTGATCAGCATAATTTCAGTACTGTTATTATTAATATTAAAATGTTATTCTTACAGTGGAAATTTGGGGTTTTTATATTCTTTGTTTTTCTTAAAAAAGCAAATTTGTGCTGTTTCTGAAGGTGTCACACTTCAACGTTCACTTTATTGAAGTTAGATCCCAACAAGTGATGTTTTTTCTACAGCTCATACTGATTTTCATGAGTTACTGTAGAGTGCTGTTGCTGCTGAGATCTTCAGTGATGTTCAATTTTTTGTTCAATTTGTTGATTATTTTGAAAATTAGGCTTAAAAAGTCAATGAATGTCATTTTTCTGAAATGGTAGACACCTTCTGGATACTCCCTGGTGTGTTTTTGGAAGTCTAAACAAATGAGAACATAAAGAACTGCTGTCTCCCCATTTTTACTATCAGCGGTAGGTGGTGACAGATCTTGCTCTTTAACTTATTTTCGTATTGCTTATTCTCTAATATTTGCGCTCAGTGTTTTTTTTTTCCACGTGTGATCTCCAGCAGGCTTCTAGTGGGCATGGGAGATACCTTGTCAGTAAGAACAGATCATTGCTTCTGGTCTTCTCTTTTCTTTAGCTTTTTCCCCTCCATGTCAAACAATGGTCTCAGTCTGTCTTAGCTGTTTAAAATGTTCTGAAAGACTCCTTCCTTTTCAGATATCAGCAAGATTATTTAGGTGATAATTCTCAAGCTGCTGGTAGTGAATGAATACCACATTCTGTCCAGTGATGAAGACAACAAAATGGAGTGACTTTAACAAGAGTGTTGTAGTCTGTTGTGTGTAATACTGTATGGGTTCAGTTCTCTTTGACTGGTTTGCTGTCTGGAGAGTAAGATAGGCAGTTTTACCTTGGTACTCTTCCTTTGAGCCCCTAGCTCACAGGGGATGGAGGAAGGGATACTGGTTTTACTCCGTGACCTCTGACCATGAAGTATAATGCATCATGTAATGTTACTGCTTCTTTGTGCAGCTCTGCTGTTCTAATTGGTTGAAATAGTTTTGATACAGGTATTTTTTTTCTGTTTCAGAATATAATGGGAAAACAGGAGTGGAAAAATACCTTTCCGTTCCAAAATAAAGTGTCATCTGTTTCCCCAGCAAAACCCATATTTTCTGATCGATGCTTTTCTAGCTTGTTCTCAACAGCTTCCAGTGATAGAGATGCTTTGGAGCCCTGTGCAAAGCTGAAGGTCAACACTAGATATGTTAGGGCTAACGTGTTTGCCTTCAGGGGATGATGGGGTGGTGGTATGGTTTTGTTATGGTTTGTGGGGGACACATGGTAAGTCTGAATATGCATACATTGTGTGTGCTGCCTTGATGAGAAGCAAGTGTTTCAGCTCAGATGTGGCTGAATTGAAAGCATTTAATTCCCCTGTTCTGGTACTCCCCTGTCAATGGAACATTAGCAAAGTTGAGACAAACTTCAGTTCTTTATACAATTAAGCTATTTCAAATACACTTGTTGCTTTTGAAATTATTTCACACACACACAGCCTGGACTTAAGCACTTACCCTTGGAAAATATCTACTCCTCGGATTTGCCAGTAATAATTTGCCACTTTCTTTTGAATTATAAATCCCATAATATTTTTAGATAGTATTAGCTAAAATGTGGCACTAAAGAAGTAGTAAACAGCTATGCAAAAGGCAAGAATTAATGATCATTGTTAGTGAAGGCTGGATGAAAAAGAAATCCATCATAGATTGAGGTCCTTGAGGGCAGAATTGACATAAAGCCAGCAGTTCCCTGTTTTGCAGGCTGCTTTTCCAATTTGCCGTCATTGGTTACTCTGTTGAAAGCAATACAATAATTTATACTTTCCAGAGGGGTTTTTAATGGTCTATGCCAATTGCCATCACTGTACTAATTTGCACAAACCTTATGTTTTTTATAGAAACCCTGAGGGCCAGGAGGCACTTTTTTTTCCCCCCTCCTTATTTTTAATGGCAGCTTATATTATGAAGTACAGATTGGCCTGAAAAAAAAAAGGGATTGTTGATCTAATGCCCTTGGCACAGTTCAAATTTTTGTGAATATATGAAGAGGCAGCATAAAGTTATTTCAGGGTGTTCCCAGAGGACACTAGTCGCAGACGGCCACAAAAACCTCTCTGTTAAGGAGCTGGCAAATTAAACACAGGACAGTGAGTGACTTCTCTCTCCTTTTTATAGTTAGAACAGAAATACTTGATTCCTACAGTGCTGCAGCCTTACTATTTCACAGAACATCACATGATAACTTTTACCTGATTACTGAAGTTATATGAAAAATATTAGCAACAAACTTAAAGAGCACTAAGGAGAAATTGCCCTGTTTTTCTTTCTGGAAATGGAAAAAAAAAAGGAGGAAAATTGTTTTAAGCAGCATTAGAAATCAAGAATGGGTTCTGAGTAACTTACTGCTGTATTGTAATGCTTTGATTTCTGACAAAATAATTATAGATAAGATAGAAAAGTGCTTTTAATGTTTTGGACGATGGTGTTTTTTTTCCATTTAAAACAGTATTATGTGGAAAAGTGAGCATTAAATAGGGAAATGTGTTTATCTAACCTGCTATAAGAGAATCACTTGAAGTAAGAGAATCATTGGGCCAAAATAGTGCTTACTGATGTGGAATTCTCTTCTAGTGTACATCACCTACATCATGTGTTCGAATTGCATGCACTCACACACAGAGTATACATACAAGTAGTATAGATCAAAATCAATATTAGTGTGGTCTTAATTGTTTTTTCAAATTCTTGCTTTACTCCTCATCTGTTATTTGGTTTTTTGTAGGATGTGACTGTGAAAATGCAGCAGGCATCTCTAGATCACTGGAATGGGAATAACTTCCTATTTATGTGACTTCTATGCGAAAACATTGGTTCTCTTGAATTATCTGCTTAAATTGTGGAGGAATACATTTTCAGCATAATTTATATAAATAACAGTAAAGACACATAAAGTTTAGTCTAGAGAAGAGTTAAATTTTATACAAGAATCTCTTAAGGGGAGTTTTTCTTAATAGACAAAATTCATAGATTTAAAGTATTTCCAGTTGAAAACTTTCTCTGATTTTCCTTTTTTGTAATAGAGAATCTGGCTGAATACTAGCAATGATATCATTTGGGTTGAATTACGTAATTAATTTGTTTAAATTCATCGTCGACAGTTATGCTGTTGCCAGGGATGGAACTATTACAGTCCTATTTGTAAATTTACATTAATTTGGATAATGACTTACGAGTTTGTTTTCTTTGTAGTTATTTGAGCTGCTAGGTCCTGAAGGTTTTGAACTCATAGAGAAGCTCCTACAGAATAGATCTGTGATTCTGGAAAGGTCTTTGACTTGTCCAAATGATAACAGGTTCCAGATTCTGCAAGGTAAGTAACTACAAAATTTTTAATCCAAACCAAATAAAAAATAGTTTTCTAATCACTCAGTTATATTTCAAACAACAGTACTGTCAATGGGTATTGAAAGAGCAAGCCAAAAAAAACTGCAGGGGTAGAGAGAGGAATATTTATATGGGCTTAAACAAAGAAATCATGGACTGGTGGTATAGGGAGAAAAAAGTACATATTGCATGTATTTATTTACTTTTCTGTTGCCTGTGGGGATGTGTAATTTTTTTTTTTTAATGTATTAACTGTTGCACTTTTTCGATTTTTAATGGGTTACTCTGGAAATAAGTTGACCTTTAGTTATTCTACATCTGCTTTCCTGCTTACTCTCTACTTCTGTACTGTCATCAGATGCACGTCTTGGGGAGAAAAAGCACAGTAAAAACCACATCTGAAAAAATAAAGTTAAGGTGTTTTTTTTGGATAAGTGAGAGGAAAAAGGGGGCTCAGATTTTATACTGTGATTTTTGTTTTTATAAGATAAGCGGCCCAAGCACAGTAATTCTTTTAAAATCTGATTTACAAACTGCTGTTTAAAAACAAAGCGTCTCACTTTCTCCTCTGACAAAAATAAATCTGATTGTGACCAGGTCTTAATTTGGGATAAATCTTACATGGACAGAGCACCGTGTGGCCCATTGCACGTTCACAGCACACAGAGTTAGAAAAAATATGAATAAAACTAGTAATGGTGGATTTGTGTAGCCTCACAATAATTTAAAAATACAAATAACCCCTTTTTAATACATTTATCTTGAATGAAGTGTTATAAAAGCAAGAGTTTAGAAGTTCACCTCATTGTACTGATGGTTAGGATCTGCTCATCAGAACAACCATTTTATGTGTTCATGATTTCAAAACAGAATGTCTTCCTATCAGTGCAACAAGGTTTTGTATCTTGGTACTTTTCCACCTCTCAAATAATAAAAGATACATTCAGTAGAATTTGAACTATTATAATTTTGTACCCTATGTGTGAATTTTAGTTACATAAATATTCTCACTTATCAGAAGTAGTATTTTGGAAGCTTTTAAGAATTTATTCTTCATTATGCCATCAGTAGTTTCTGCTAGAATGCAGAGAACGAATATTTTCAATATCATGCTTTTGAGACAATAAGAAGGCATTACTGATTTTATGCTTTTTTCACTGGTTATGGAGCCCTTATTTCACTGTGGTTGTCTTCAGTGATATTTGAGTATTTTCTCTGAGATTGAAGGTGCTCTGCCCTGAGTTCTGTTTATTAATTTTAATAAGGCTTTTTTATTTTAAGTTGATCAAAACAGTTATTTCTAATGGGGATTGAAGTTTTGTCTTTCCAGAATTGCATTTATGGAAGGGAGTCATTTGTGTCTGCAGAAACTTAGTTAACTTTGAGTATCTTGTGTCTAGAGCAAATGAGCACATGTCAAAGAACTGTATGTGTACTGCATTTGTGTAGCTTGCTGTATTATTTGACCATTTCTTATGTAATTTACTTCCATGGCAGTAAAGGTGATTGTTGTGCTTATCAGACAAATCAAGTAACAGTTCTTTGCCGTGTTCAGTCTGAATTAAGTTTAGTGAGGAAATTGAATCCATTGTTATCCCTTTTTATACAAGAGAGAGAGTTAAAGCTACAGGCGTGAAGGTATTAATGTGGACATTTTGACAGTTTGTTAGAATTTTGTCAATGCTATTTAACAAGTTATAGTCACCTATCTAGCATGCATGCTGTAAGGTGTAGGTGTTTCATTGTTACTGTAGGTGAAAACTAAGTGGCACAAATCGTTCAAAACATCAGTCAAGTGGGTTTATTGATGAAAAGAAGTTTTTGGCTTCAGAGTTTGACTGCAAAAGTACACATGAAACATCATTGAATTGAGTATATAATATTCAGTCAAACCTACATAAACTAATAATCTCTTTGCAGAATTTTGAAAGTAGAAGTTTAAAAACACTGATATAATTTAAACCAAAACAAATCTCTCCACCCCATTGCATATAAAAGACTTGGCTGTGTCTGGGTTTGGTCAATAATGGCTTCAGAAGGGTGAATGTGACTGGGCTTTTTTGAGTTCCCTGCTTCTCTAGATTTATTGTTTACTGGAATTATTCTGTGGTTCTCAGTCTTCTTGATTCAGTCCTGCTGCTTATCCATGTGAAGGGAAGGAGTATTTATGGTTGAATAGAATAGGATTTCTTTTTTTCAAGACCAGGTTGGACAGAGGTTTGGGCAGCATGGTCTGTCATGAGGCGTCCCTGACCATGGCACGGGGGTTGGAACTAGGTGATATTTAGAAATAGATAGAAATTTAAAGATATTGGGATTTCTCCATAAAACAGCAAGCACTTGGAAAGCTGCATGGCAGGGGGGTTGGAACTTGATGATCTTAAGGTCCTTTCCAACCCTAACCATTCTATGATTCTATGATTCGTTTCTCATGCACTTAGGGAAATTACATTCTGAGCATGCTTTCAATACAATCGTGTTATCCAGTAAATATACACTACTTATTATGTGAAGAGGCTGTTCAATAAAAAGAGCCTATTTAATCTGTTTTAACACCATTCTATTCATCACTACATGTAAGAGGAGAGATAAGTGGTGTTTCCACTGTTGGTGAATTTATTACAGATAGTGAAAGAGAAAAAAAAAAACCCACTACCATTTGCTGCTAGCCCCACCCTCTAGCTTTGGGATGAAGAAGTTTTATTTGCTTAATGATGGTAACGTTAGATGTCCTACCACTGGGACAAGAACTGGTACTTCTTTTATCTTCCTGAGGCCAACTGCTGCACTAGCATCTATACAAAGCAAACCAATCTTTAAAGATGTGTGCCATCAGCCCACCCCCCTCAAAAAAAAGGCAAAAAACCAACCAAACCAAAAGCAAAACAAAAACCCCCACCAAAACTTCAAAAAAACCCCAAACCTTTAGAAGAAAACTGAGGAAAACAAAGGATCCAATACTTATGGAGGTATATACATGTTATCATATTGCAGAACAGTGCAAGAAGTTTATAGGAGAAAATGCTAAACCCAATTATGGCTGTCAAGTTACAATTCAGTCAGAACAAGAAAGGCTGTTAATGAAACAATATCGTCGTGAGGAAAAGCGAAATGCCAGAAAGGAAAAACAAACTGGGGAAGATGCAGAAGTTTCTGGAGAAGGACTGACATGCTTTGATCCCAAAGAGCTGCGGATGCAAAGGTAATATATGCCAACAGATGAGAAATACTTCTGTTGTAATTGCTTCTTCAACATATCATAATCGTTTATTTTAGTTTGCTTTGCTGATTACATGATTCTGACTTCAAGTCATGTTTTATTACAAGTGTAGAAATTTTTTAAATAGGAAAACCTAATTTCCAGGGAAAGCATGAAGATTCTAATTAAGCAGATCACTGCTTTGTGTCATCTGTGTGGGTAGGAGATGCAGATTAGAGGGGTAGACTATCTTTCTTAGTTCCTGCACACACACTATGTGCTTGAGATTTATGAAGTCTGTACTAAATCTATCATAACTATCTTTCTTTTTCTCCTCCCAAGATTAATGTGTACTGTTTTCCATGTCTGCTAAAGGTAATGGGAAGAGTAGGGGAGCGAGAGGATAAGGAGCAAAAAAGCTGTTGTATTTTGTCTTGAGAAAAATATAGTGGGCTTGGTATCTAACAGTAAATACATGTTGCTGTATTGCTTAAAAAGAGGAAAAACTGTATTTAGGAAGGCCTTACACTTAACTGAATTGCACTTGTGATTTTTATCTAAACAGTGTGTTATCAGGATTTGGTTTAACTGATACCAGAGAATAACAGTGTAAAATTCCTTTGTCGATTATTTTATGGAGTGTTTTTTTCTGCAACTGTTGCTCTGACTTCAATATACCACATTCAGGTTTTGTAATGGCTGCCTAAAATAAGCCAAATTATTGCAGTTATCTTTCTGCCCACAGAGAGCTAGCACTTTTGAATGCTCGAAGTATGCCAGTCCTGGGTAGACAGAGAGAGATGGAGTTTGAAAAAATTCATTATCCACATGTTTATGATTCCCGAGCTGAAGCTATGAAAACATCAGCATTCATTGGAGGTGCAAAGGTACGTGCTTGGTGTATGACCCTTTGTGAACAGTACATCTTTCCCAGTGAATTATGTGCAGCAGGGTTCCCTTTGTTCCCTTAGAGATTCTCCTCCTTACTGGTTCAATGAATGGAAATGCTACTTGTTTGAAGAAGGTTTTAAACACTTTCATATATTCTGGTTCTGACTCTATAAGAGTCTAGAATCTCATTCTTAAGTAATGTATTTGGTTTTGCTTCTAGGGTCACTTAGTTAAAATACTATTTTTCTCTTCCTGTTTTTGCAAACCACTGAATTAACTTTAACAAATGGAATGCTTTATGAAATTCTTTTTTGTCTTTTGGGGATTATTTTCTGAGTAGTAAAATGATTATTTTCCATTTGGAGGGTTCAGTACTATCTATAAACTGAATCAGTGAGAATTGCTTTTATTTTGGGTTCATTTTTTGAAGGAAAAACTATTGTTCAAAGTGAGTTATACATGACACTTTCTGTTTTCATACTTCCAATTAATTTTCCTGAAATACTCTTTTAGGTGTTCTTACCAGAGGCAGTTCAGAGAGAAAATAATAAAATGTATGAAGAGGTAAAGATCCCACATAGTGAACCAATGCCTATTGGTATTGAAGAGAAAATTGTTTATATTAAAGACTTAGATGAGGTAAGTAAACCATTTCAAAGATGCTAAATTAGCTTTTATTTTCTATTACAAAAATTTTAATGAAAAATATTACTAATTAATATTGTGATAGGTGATGTGCAAATGAAGCCAGTTAGTTTCTTTGGTACTGATTTTCAGAATATTTATCAGGGAATGTAGTTCAGTGATATAATCCCATTCATGATGACTCAGATTCAAGAAATTCCTGTTCTAAACTGCTTGTTCATGAGTTGCAATTCTCAATTCCTTTGGCATTACCTGATCAACTATTTATGGTTTTAAGCTATAATCTGAATCACTAAAAGATTATGGCTATTCTGTTCTCTTTCTGGAAGACCACATGGATAAGTGAGCCTGGGCTTCTTTATACTGACTTGTATGGGTTGGCCCGTGACCGCACAGCACTGTTTTGCAGTCCATCAGACTAGTTTTAGAGTATGATGCAGTTGTTAGGAGTATTGAGTTATAGCGTGACTATATGGGTTGCAAAACCTTCTGAATAGTACTTCTTTAAGCAGAAAGTGCAAATCACTATTAGCAAAACTTTGCTGCTAAAAAGTAGAGGGCAGGAAGGAAAAATGTGGGCAGAATTAAAATTTTTACTGATTTAAATGGTGAAAAAGCTGAGGTAAGAGAACTAGATTTGTTGTTAGTATTTACAGTTTAGAACTTGCAGTGCACCATCATGTGTACCTGCTCACTCCTTATTTTATGGGTCAAATCTGTTCAAGCTGCATGTATGTATGAAGAAAGTTTTATGTTTCTTAGTTCTTCAGCAGCATACATACAACATGGAAAAAAGTTTCTCACTTTTTTCTCTGTGGGAAAACAGGGAACGAAAATATAAATCTAATACCAGTTACCCAGACCACTTTATTGGGGTTCTGAGTAAAGATTGTCTTACATAAAAGTTAAACTGTTTTAAAACAGAAGACAGTTTAATTTTAGAATATGAGTCTATTCTTTTCTGCTTGGGTGACAGTACCTAATGTCATTTTTATGAAGTGACTGACAGTTTAACTAGATAGAAAAGTTGAGCCACTGCAGCTATAAAATGTAACATTTTATATGATAATTTTCAGCATGACAGCTTTTTGCAATGAAGTGCCTTTCTCCTAAGCTAAATACTACCTACTAATCTGTAAGCTTTTTGCAAGAAGTACTAGTATTTCAACAGACAGTAAGTTGTTTCAGGAAAAATATAGTTCAGACAGAAAAATAAATACCTAAAAGAAAAGGTTTGCAGATTTTTACATGTATTATTTTTTAAATGAATGCTGAAAAATTCATCATAAAATATCTCCTTTTTAGATTGTGTATTAGTCAAGAGGTGTACTTTTCAGTTTCACAGTGAAATTCTGCACTAGTAACAATATTCTTCAGAACTTTACTCTTCCATATGTTTCCTGTTACATGAGATCAACCATGAAGGTCAACAGCAAATACAGTCTTGAATGTTTGAATGCCTATGTATTTAATTCAGATACCGGTTTGCAACAGAAGATGACGATTTTAAAAATAGTTTGTCCAACTGCAGGACTTGTCAGATTCATGTTTCATTTGTGAGACTCATAGATTTCAGTCTTGTTGAAAGGTGCATTTTCTCAGTGAGGTAAAGAGGCTGAAATTGCCAGTGTTTGCGCTAGGATATATCTGGTTGAGACTCAATGTGGTTAGGGCAGAATTTTGTTTTGCCTTCTCTGTATGGCTTGTTTAGATTATTTTAGTTGGTGCTTAAAATTTTTTACAATTAAGTCAATTTAGAGGACAAGAAATTTTTCTGTCAGTAGATTTTATTCTTTTTGGTGAATTGGTGTAAGCAAAAGCAGCAAAATAGTTTTTTTGTAGCTGTTTTCCTTATAAGATAGTTCTCTTACATCTCTAAATATCTAAAATATAGCCAGATGGGCAAGAAGTGACTGTAAATATAACTGTAGATAGTTCATAGCAGCATCTAAAGGCATCATAAGGAAGCTGAAAGTTTTGATATGTTGACTTTTATGCACTACCATTAGTGGTGGGGTTTTGAGTTGGGCTAAACATACAGATTACGTTTTAATGCAACCCATAATAACAAAGAACCTCAGGGGAAAAAAGCACAGAACAACCAAATTGTCTGTTGTTGCTGTTACAAGGGTATTTATCATAGAATCATAGAATAGTTAGGGTTGGAAAGGACCTTAAGATCATCAAGTTCCAACCCCCCTGCCATGCAGCTTTCCAAGTGCTTGCTGTTTTATGGAGAAATCCCAATATCTTTAAATTTATTAATATTATTCCTCCTTTGAGTTTGGTTAGTTTTCATGTGTCCTCCATTTCAGCAGTCTTGTCTCTGTTACACATAGGTGAATTTTTTGCCTTGCTGAGGGCCAGCTCTGACTGTTTCCCTGCCTCAAGTACTAACATTTATTAGTCTCAGCAATCAAGGAAGCAAAATCTTTGTTTTTTCCAGGGTGCTTCTCCTTGTAAAATTATTTCTTTTTACATCTAGAAAATGGATCACTTGTTTACTTTCCCAGAATAGTTTTGCTTAGATTCAGGGTTAAGCTGTTCTCATTTGCCACAGAGCCACTGTGAGGAGGAGGAGACGAGGTGGGGAAGGTGGAATCCCCAGGTAGTCAGTGCAGTGGGAGACAGGAGTCCTCCCTCAGATCTTAAAGTTGGAGGGTATCAGCTTGCTGGGCAGAGGCAGCTGTTACAACTGATGATTGGTAACCTCTCCAGAGCTACTTTGCTACGCAATAATGATTGAAGACCGTGATCCCCTTTGTAGTATACTTTTTTTGGCAATGGGCTCTATGCTGTAAGGTCTAGCTTTCTTTTGCTTGCTGTGAGAAGCTGTGACAGAATTGTAAATGGGTTTGCACTATAGAAGATTTTGACCTTTCCATCTAAACGCCCTCATTGACATCTGTGGGACATACAAGTCATTGCTTCAGATACAAACTACAGCAATTTTTATACTATTAGAAAATTTCCTAGGCTGCATTCTGGGTTCATCTTCACTTGGTACCTGCCTTGCCAAGTGTGAAGAGAGTAGGTAGTCAGGAAGAGTACTATGTAGCTGGCATTCTAGTTTCTTGTGTTGTAAAGGGAAGTGTGCTTCTACTTAGATTTCATTTAAGAAATTTTTTTTTAATGGCTGGTATAGATTTCTTTTTAAGGGAAAGGAATTTATATGCCAATTATAATGTAAAGAATACTATATCTTGATTTGAAAATTGCTGGTGGTACTTTCACTTATTCAAGGTTAAAAATCTGCATTGCATCTGTTTCCTCAAAGGACTGAAGCGAACCACACTATGGAATGTGGCCAATAATAGTATAGTAGCAACAATAGACCAACAATAGAATAGTAGCAAAACAAAATAAAATTAGTTTTTCACTGATGTTTTGTATTGGGTATGTTGATCTGGGAATGTATGGTATGTATGATCTGCGAATGAGATGAGAGAAATGTATTCCTCTAAGTGCAAATTCTAACAAACCATTTTTTTTTACATAAATAGACATTTTTTTTTCTTTTTTAAAAATAAAAGACAAAATGACGAAAATTCTGTGCACCAATGCCAAAGGGAGCAGCAATGACTTAAAACTAGCACAGAGATTAACATGAGGTTCTTATTTATAGGATTGGCAGTGTAGTCAGCGTGCACCTTGTACCACACTTCAGAATGAAGGAGTAACATATTTCAGCTAGGTTTCACATTATATTATATGAAATCTTACAGCTAGTATTTTCAAAGTATTTTGTTTGGTTATTGTTTCATTGCAAAGGGTCAGAGCTCTTCTAAAGATTTTAACTTCATGATTAGTTAAATTACTCCACAGGCAGATTTTGCTAAAGTGTGATGGAATCAGTGCCTAGAAGAATACAGATGCTATATAATTATATAAACTGACAAAGATCCAGATTTTTGTAGCTACCATTCCTACCTAATCCCATTACGCACTGCAGATATGCAATCAGGAGTAGCCAGCCTTTCACAGTTTAGGAGGCATAAAACCATACAATAGCATCTGTCTTAAACTGCTGTCATTAATGTTTTCCTACTGTACGTGTTCTTCCTTTTTCTGCTTTGTTGCTCCTACCTTTCTACACTTTTAACTCAATGGCTTCACCTCCTGCCACTGTCTGACTCCACCTGTGTGATCTCATGTTCTTTATTTCCTACTGCTATTCATTTGGGAGCAGGAGCTAGTGGTCTGCATAGAGGGCATTGTGCTGCTGCTCAGGAATGTCTCAGGTGTTCCATGGCAGAAGGGTGTACTAAGTCCCACAAAAGGAGTCACAGAGGGGAAGGGTTCTTAACTTACTGTAAGGCAGCAAATACCACCCCCAGCTCAATTTGTAGATAATGATGATTCTTGCCATTTCGTATTATTTGGAGATGTGTGCTTTCACCGCAGTAGAAGCACATGTGGCTTATCAGTAGCTGGTCGGTCACACCAGTTTAGTCTGAAGGATTATGATACTAGTACTTGCCAAAGTGGCATGCCAGCTAGATTGTTTCAATAACAAGAACTTAAAAAATGGATTAAGCGCAAGACTAGATTTGTGAGCTTTGCTTGACATACAGCTTGACCATTAGTGAAATATATATTTTTGTACTTACTACAAAGGTGGTTTTTGTGCCCGACTTTTTGCCAAATAAATGTACCTTTGAAGTCATAAACTCAGGTCAGGGAAAGTTCTTCTTCAAGACTGTGAAAACAGGTTTTATCTAACAAATTGTTGTTGGTGAAAAATGACTTAAGCTTTTTACCCAAAGTGGGTGTTTGGGGTAGGATTTATTTCTTTTGTTTCACATTATTTCCATTTCCTTTTACTAGCACTACTTTATGGTCTAAATAAGAAATGGCTTTCTTTCCTGTCTGCATTATGCAAAGGAATTACTACAAAATCAATATTCTCTTTTTTCCTGTAATGTTGTTTTTATTTTTAGAATTGTACAAAGTAAGTCTACTGAATAGGAGTATGGATGGTTTTGCATAAATTACATTTTTCACACCCAGAACATTGAACCATTTATTCCAAAGTTGATTTTAGCATATATTTCAGTTGCATGTTTTCCAAACAGCAATAGACAGTTGGACCAAATTGAATAATTTGAAAAATATTTTAAATTTTATTTAAATCATATAATTTATCCAATGTAGTATATTATAAAATTGCTCTAAGGAAAGTTTACAAGTTCTGTAATCATTAGTCCCAATTTAAGGCAAGGAAAAAAAAACCCTACATTTAGTTTAAGTTACAATGTTTTTAATAGCTGGCAATGTATAACAGAAATTGCAGTTTGTCTTCATATTTCCTGGGTGGAGGCCAAAGAAGGTAGAATATGTGCAATAGCAGATTAACAAGAATATTGGAGTTAAGATTCTACACTGATATCAGTCTTAAAGCCTATGAGTTCTGGCTTATTTTTCTTCAGTATGTGAGTTAATGAGTATTTTATTCTTACTTTAGAATTGCATCTGCAATACTTGCAATTTCTGCATCAAATTGTATATCTAACCCATGTTACAAAGCGTTGGAACCAGATGATCTTTAAGGTCCCTTCCAACTCAAACCGTTCTATGATTCTGTGATGAATACTTGCAGAGAGACAAGAATCAAGGTATGATTTTATGTCAGATTTTATGAAGAGCAAAAAATAGCTTTCACTGAGAGGCAGCCCATATGTACTGTAACAGTCTGTGTCAGCCCACTGTTGGGGAAGTAATGCTATAGTTCACCTCTTGGGATGGGGAGGAATGAAGATAAAGGAAGCAAACACATGATGCTACTCATACGTTTTGGAGCTTTGCATTGTATAACTTGATCAGATGTGAGCCTGTATTTGCTCCTCCTCTTGGCCTGTTCATAGGATTTGGCTTCTATATTTGGTATGATTTTGTGGTTTGAATTTGAATTTGGCCTGACACTGGGCAAGTTTGGTTTGTTTAGAATCAGGCTGAATGAAGGTTTCCTTTGCAGTATGTGCTGTCTTAGCTCATCTACTCAGATTTTTCAGATGACTTTCTGCAAAGGTGAAAAATTACCTTTTTCTTTTTGGCCAAAAGGCTTCTTCTTGCTTTTCGGCTGTAACCTGATGCCTTTCCCTGTCTTACAGCTGTCTTAAAAATTGACTGCTTAAAATATGATCTGATTTTTTTTTTTCTTTAAGTTACCTTTATCCTAGTGTTATACTCAGTTTAGTTTAAGATATTTTGTAGTCTTGTGCTTTTATTCTTTGAAGGTTATCAAGCAGTTTGTGTTTATTCTTTAAACATCAGTTTCTAAACACTATTAGGATAGTAGCTGTAATATATTATACAAAATTTGTTTTTTTTTTATTTTGACTTATCTGTTTATATACTCATATAGGAGCCTTTTAACATCTTAGAAGCTTGGCGATTGTGCTACATGAACAAGCCCTATTTAAGACACTGGAGATGTTGAGGGTGTCAAGGATGCTATAAAAAACTGATAAATATGTTCTTTGTTGTGTCAGTCTGGGTTGTGTTTCTGCACACATTTTTATTTTCAAAGGCTTGATACTGCAAGAAAAAATCCCTGTGAATACAAAATCGTATTTTCAAATGTCCTTTCATTAGTGAAGTTGTAATTGAAACTTAAACAGATCTTCTTGTTTACAGATACTCTGTTTATTCTAAGTACTAGTAATGTGCAACTGTTGTATTGAAAAGAGTTTTGTAAAATCTGAGTTATCTCTTCTTGGGAAATTTAAGTTTGAAGCCAAGAACAATTAATTGACAATATGGGTCAAAGTCTAATAGGGAAAATATCTGTACTGCTGAACACAAGACAGATATAGAGATCTTAATTTCTTTTAGTCTGTTCTTTAAACTAGCATGGCTATGTATGATGTGCTAAGCAAAAATTGCTGAAAAATTTTTAGTAGATACTGTCATGTGAGAGTTGCATATTCTTACAGTTATTTGGGATTTTGGTTGCTCTTTTTCATGCAAATAGTAAATGTGAATAGACAATTGCACTTTTTAATGTTAACATGAGATAAAATTGGCTGCATCTGATTTGAATAAAATGTTAAGCTTGTTTCATTTTCTGCACAGCTGCCAAGTGTGTATATTGTGTAGCGCTGCCACTGAAATGGTTGAAAATCTGATGGGAACACTTGTAAGGCAAACCAGCAAAGGGCACCAGCTGCTGAAAAGCACCTGCTGAGTCACTGTGGGAATAGATGAATCTGCCTGTTGCTAGAAGTAATCTAAGTACCTGCTTTTACCTGTCAGGATTTTAATTTGTGTAAAGATTTAACCAATGAAACTCATTCTGAACACTTAAAGAGAAGGAAGAAAGAAATCTGAGGTGCTTTTTGTGCAAAAGAGCACCACTTCTAGCATTGGGACTCTGTAAGCACTTCTAATTCTCATAACTAATTTATGGTTTTGTTTTAATAAAAACAAACCCAGATATGGCAGCCAAAAGTCTCAGCTACACTGAGCATGGTGTCTTGCTGAAGAACACAGTCAGTATGGAAGAGATTACCCTGCCAAAGATCATGTTTCCAGTTTTTGTTTGGCTTAGTTTGGAGATGGATCTTATGGAGATGTTTCTTGAGAGTATGTTTCTTTTTTCACTGCCATGTATTTGACTCATTGTGGATGGTAATGCACATACAAAAATGTGTATTACAATCAGAGGTCAATGAAAAATTTCCCAAATACTTTTAAAAACTGTTGTACTTTTTGTCTTTTACTTGAACTTTTACTATTCTCACACATTGGTGACCTTACCACACAAGATCATAATCTGTCACCTACCATTTTCTTATGGTAGATCAGGTAGAAATACTTCTTTGAATGCTGCTGATTTAGTTGGGATTTGGGGAGAACAAAATAGCTGTGTTCCTATGGAAAAAAAACAAAACAACTGACTGTGCTTGTAGTCTTCCCTTGTAAACTTCAGAAAAAAATAATTTAACATCTATAATGTAAGGCAATACTGCCTTCTTGGTTAGCCATATTGTGCAATTAACTGAAACAAAGAAGAAAATTGAGTTGTAGAAAGATTATGACAGCAACAGTTATTCCTCTGGGAATATTCTTCTGTTTACCATTCTTTAATTCTTACTTGATATGTTAAAATTATTACTCATTTCAACTGTAATTACCCTTCAGAGCACTCTGTTAATTTTTCTGGCTTTTGTTAGGTATTATTAGAAAGAAATAGTTTATGTCATGTATTAAGGGTAAGCCGAAGTAAATAATTTGAAAATATTATATTGAAACGGCTTCTATATTAACAGTTTAAATATTCATTTCTATGTGAACACTTGGAACCAGTGCCTTTGTGTGCATAAAATAGTATTGAATTAACTAGGGTTTATTTAAAAAATAAAAGTACTGAAAGATATCTATACTTTCACAGAACATAATAGTATGAAGTGCTGTTACCCTGCTTTTGTAGAAAGGTTTAAATTTGCTTTTCAAGGGAGACATTATTTAGGCTCCAAACTGTTATTTCTAACTGACTGTAAATTGAGTGGTATAAACACAGTCAGAGATCTCTAAAGTTTTTAATGAAAGCAACTCAAAATAGTTTTAGTCATGTTTGTAATTAAGACTAGAGAGTGAATATGTTTCTGCTGCATCCTGTTTTAGGGGATAGCCATTTCTCAATGGAATATCATAGTATGAGTGTGGGAGAATGCAGTAGTCTGCTTTACTTTGAAAGCATGCCTGAAGGCAAGCTTTCATTCTTAGGAGTAATCAATCTTCAATTTAAAGAGAAATACAGGATAGTATTTTAAATTTTAAAGAAAACTATACTGAAGACCAAAATTGTTTTTCATTTTAAAGATATATAATCTCAAAGTGAAAATTTTCAAAGATGAGGGAAGTGTATGCTAATTCTGATATGCTGTGACATTTTGGAGATTAACTCTCACTACAGATATTTTAGAAAAATTATAGTTTGTCTGATTTTAATGTTTGTTTTGACTTAACACAAGTTTCAGTACTCTCCTTGAGACATGAAACTCTTATCTAGGATAAGAATGCCTTGGGTCTTTCAGTAATAGAAATGGGACTGAGATTGTTGATCAAGGGATTCAGTTAGAAATCACCAAATAGTTTTCGATGCTTTTAAAGGGTTTTGGGATAGAGGAGCTGCATGACTAAAAGATTGACTTTATACCTGGTAGGCCATTCATCTCAGACTTGCAGTTTCCATTAACCTCAAGTTCACACAGTAACTGCTAATATAATGGAAGTTTTAAAATTTTCTAGGAGTAGTAGTTGGTTGAGTCTGCAGAACAACAGGGATCAACAAGTAATGTCTTTTAAAGCAGGAAAGAGGTGTGTGTTTTGTATCTTTGTCTAACAAAATACTTTTTCTGAATTCTAATTGGAAGATTGGAATTATCCTACTACTTGATCTTTCTATTAGAATATTGCGACTGAACACATCAAATAAGAGTGGAATTATTATCTTTTCATATGAATAAATAATATATTCTTATTGTTATGAGATAAAAATAGGAAATACTGCTATAATAATAGCAATGATAATAATAGAAACCATTCCTTTCTTCTTGTTGGAAATCAGTCAGGAGAAGAGAAATAGGAACTTCTTATTTGCAGGAAACAAAATGTAGAGGAAGAAGATTTTACTTAGCCATTCATAGGGCTTGCTTGTTATTGAACATAATACAGTGCAGGAAACTTCTGTGCAAATATTCCTCCTCTGCTTTTGTTTCCTGAATCTGGAAAGGTTCAGGAATCTTTCTGAGTCATCTGAGATTATGTAGGAGTTGATTTCCTGTGTTCCTGATTGTTATTCCAGTTGTTTTTGACACCTGTAAGCCTTTGTCCTTCTGGACCTCTAAGCAAGAGATTGTCTCCTTTCTATGCATACTCCTTAGGTGGAAACTTTTTAGCTGCTTGTCAAATCCATCTTTGAGGTAAATAAGAATGCATCTCTCAAATTTTGCATCAATAATTTGCCTACTTCAGGAAAAAAAGCTGTTTTGCACATTAGTACCTACTATAGCAGCAAAACAAGTCTGGTCCAGTTCTAACCTGCAGCATGTATCCTTTCAAAGTACATGCAAAAGCTGTGTTAAATCTCTGGTGCTATTTGCAAGTAAGAAGTATTTTCTTTATCAGCTTTTCAGTTTTCGTGATTCTGTAGTTTTCAGTGTCTTATTTTTCCATTAGTCTAAATCCTGAGAACTGCTGAATGGAAATGCCCAGGTGCAGCCCTACGGAAAATTTTGTCTCTTTATCCTGACCCATACTTCAATCATTCACTTAAGTCTGTGTGGTATGGGAGGGTCTGGACCTTGATTCCTCTTGTCTGGTGTCTGTCTCTTCCTCCTGGTCACTGTTTTCAGGTTTGGGCAAAACTTACATGCTATTTTTTCTCAGTACTCTCCATCCCTACTAGATTTATAAGTTATCTATCTAGGCTAGTTGCAGTAGTCACACCTTTTGGGAGATGAATTCATGCCCTTATCAACACAACTTACTGCTTAGAATTTGTGGGGTTTTTTTTATAAGATGCAGTTGTTACAAAATTCTGCCAGTTCAGAAATGGTGATTCATACCAAAATTTAACTTACACAAACTTTATGTATACTTTATGTATGCACAAAGTTTTATGTATACTTTTGTATCATAACATAATCTCGTTATTTGGGAAAAAAAATAGCTAAAACTGTTTTAGATTGGTTGCATAAAAGGGCTTCACTTTCTAAGCTGCATGATAATAGAGTAACTTTTTTCCTCACCAATGGACAGAATTTATGTAATTCCTTTCACTATGCCCTTGTTACCTTTCCTATTTATTTGTTGGGTTTCTCTTGTCTGTCATGCAGTGTCTATATTCTTGAAAAAACAGAAAAGGGTTTTCTATATTAACTCTTTGATGACAGTTTCTTTTGAGACAATGTACCTCTAACAATGATTCCTTTTTTTCTCTTTCCTCTTAAAGAGACATGCTGTTTTCCCAGGGGAATAAATTAAGGGAGCAATGTGCCATCAACAGAGCTAGGAGTCTGTTTTACTTGTATACAACTGTAAGGAATTATGAGAGTGTACTCTGAATTGGGGAAAAAAAATAAAAAAGGGAAAAATCTGTGAAATAGTCTGTGGCAAATAAACATCAGTTTTCTTATTGCTCCATCTAAAAAAGTCAGGGAGGTGGTGGTCATGGAAGCATGAGTACATAGCAGCCCAGGAAGAACCTTGTTGTTAAGGGTAACAACATTTTAAATGTTTTGAACTTCGTAGAGATTTCTATATTTCACACTGTATAGCATTACGTTATTTTTAAAGTGTAAGGGAAAGAAATCCCCTCTATTAGATGCTGTTGATATGGTTGAGATGTGAGCAAATTGAACTTACCCTTCTGTCTTAATAAAATTTTAACTTCTAATATTATTAGGAAATGCCACAATTGTTGGCAATTTTTCTTTCGGAATTTTCCTATAAGCTGCATTATTTCAAAATATTTTTTTTGTGTAATTCACAAATGGCATTAGAAAGCTCTAAGAGGAGGCTGTGTTCTGATCTCATTTCATTACTATAATCTGGAATATTTCTCTTGACATCAGATACTTTTGAATTTACAATAAATAGTGTTACTGTAATCACAGTCTCACCTTTCTGTCTATTTAGGTGCCAAAATTTGTGTACATTTTTGCTTTAGAAGTAGTTGCTTTTAAGGGAAAATCTTTCTGAAACACTTTTTTATCCATTTCCTCAAATCAAATCAGCAGAGGGTATAATCGTTCTGTCTATAATCTTTTGTCATATTATAACTAGACTGAGTAACACAACAATTCTCCCTGTGAGGGAGGAGATTCCCCAAGCTATGTCAGTGTTTTAACTCAGAGCAGTGAAAGCCTTGGAGCTATGATGCTGTCCTGTCATTTCTATCAAATTGCTTTTGGGTATTTAGATGCAGAGGTCTTTGGGTTTAATTTATACACTGAACCAAAGAATATTTCTCAATGTTGTATTTTTAATACAACTGTAAGTGGTTGAATAATTCAGAAATCTGTAACAAAGGTATGACTGCTACAGTCACTTGTGTAGTGTAGCTCATCAAGAGAATAGTTTAGATAATGTTGGTGGCAATGTATCTATAGTCTTAAAAGGATTTTTGTTGAAATGACTTCAGGCATGTTTGCTTTTAGCTGTCATATGTGAAGTTAAATATTTTCCCTAAAACCTCCTGGTTTTGAGTCGATCTCTTTCCTTTCTTCAAGAAACCAGATAGAAGGATAGATTATTTAAAGAAAAAAAAAAAGAAAAAAAGGTGTGTTTTATTCTTTGATTAGTTTATTTTTTCCAATTGACTTTTGTTTTGTTTTAAGGAGTGCCTGTGTTACCATAGTTAGGAGGATTTCTCTACAACTAGATTTTGCTACAAGTTGTTTTTTAGTAGACCATTCATTTCAGTTATTTCTGTGTTATTTCATAATTTCCGCCTGTACTCAGCACTGGTGAGGCTGCATCTTGAATACTATGTTCAGTTCTGTGCCTCTACAAGAGGGGTATTGAGGTGCTGGAGGAGGTTGAGAGAAGGGCAGTGAAGCTGGTGAAATATCTAGAGCAAAAGTCTTACAAGGAATGGCTGAGGAAACTGGGATTGTTTAGCCTGGAGAAGAGAAGGCTCGGGGGGACCTTATCACTCTCTACAACTTCCTGAAAGAAGATGAAGTGAGGAGGTGGCTGGCCTCTTCTTCCAAGTAACGTGTGGTAGGACAAGGTGATACGGCCCCAAGCTGCTCCAGGGGAGGATTAGATTGGATATGAAGAAAAATTTCTTCACCAAAAGGGTGATCAAGCATTGAAACAGTCTTCTCAGGGAAGTGGTGGAATCACCGTCTCTGGAAGTGTTCAAAAAATGTGTAGATGAAGCCTCTAGTGACATGGTTTAGTGGTGAACTGATGAACTTGGCAGTCCTCAGGTAATAGTTGGACCTGATGATTTTAAAGGTCTTTTCCAACCTAGTTGATTCTACAATTCTGTAGTTTGTGTGCTGTGATAGCTTTAAGCAGAAGTAATCTTTTCATATGTAATGAACATTCCCCCCCCCCCCCCACCTCAGGATACATTTTTATTGTTGTGAAACCTCCATCAGAATCTAGGAAAAATTTGCTGTGTTTGAATTTAATAACACTAACATAACTCGGGAGTATGAAAATTTCTACAGTTTCTGTTGGCTACTGCTCTTAAATACCTATTGCGTTAACCAGTGACTATGATGATAATTTTAAGTATCAAGACTCCATAGTTTTCTAAAAGATGATGTTTAATTCAAAATAAAAGCATATTCAGGGAAGTCTAATGGGCTGTGATTCTATTTTCCATAAAATATCAGAGTACAGTTTTACCCTTATGGTTCGTTGTCTGTCATTTCTAAGGGATTCTTCTGGCTTTTCAATCTAATTGAGGGACTGCAGCATCTTTCATGTGAAGAAAGGCTGAAAGCACTGAAGAAGAGGAGGCTTGGGGGACTTTTACAAGTGTATACACTTGCAAGCATATATATGATGTAGAAATGATTAACAAAGAGGGAGCCAGGCTCTCCTCAGTGATGGCCAGTGACAGCACCAGAGGCAATGGGCACAAATTAAAACACATGAAATTTCATCTGAACATGGGGAAGTTATTTTTTACTGTAAGGTAGTCAAAGACTGGTAGACCTTGTCCAGAGATGCTGTGGAGTCTCCATTCTTGGAGATATTTAAAACCGAGCTACAAAGTTACAGGCCACCTGATGAGACGGGGGCTTGGACTGGATGATCTCCAACCTAAATTACTGTGATCTGTGCTTGCCACTAATAGTGACATAGCCATACCACGTAGAATTGCTTTTAGTTCTAGTTTAGTCACTGGTAGCATATACATCATGTAACTCTTCATGTACTACACTTTGGATGAGACATAATTTGTGCTTACTTGAAGTTGTACTGCTAATTATGGCCCAAAGCTCTATTTGGTGTGCTTGTGTAGTTGTCATATCTTCGTGTATGCTACTTTTTCCTACAAAAATTGTCCCCCTAACTCCAATGAAATCTTACTGATACAGCTTGGTGCTAAATGGAGCAGATCCAAACATCATCCTGTTTTCCTTTTTATGTGCTATAAGCCTTTGCTTAAAATGTCTATGTGCACTTTGAAAGACATTTCAGTCTTTGTTGTAGGTGGGAAATTTTATTCCCAAATAGTACTCCCAAAAGGATATAAAAATAATTTTATTTTATGGTATTTATATAGTTATATTTTTATTTATTATTTTTTGTAAATCTCATGAGCTGCCACCTCCATGAAAGTAGTGAAATATGAAAAGTATCACCAGGAAAAGGAGGCTGTGGAAGTCCCCAGGAATAACATCTATGTTTATTTCTAAGTGTTCCTTCAGTAACAAAATAGGATTTGTACTGATACAAAGTGCTTTAAATGTATATGTATGTATAATTAGAAAGCAGGGGAGCTGCTACAGGTTCATAATCTGGAGGGACAGTAGGAATGTATTTATTAAAATGTGTATATGTATATACGTATATTTGTCTGTATATATGCACAGATAGGTCATTTAACCATCAACATTCCAAAGTACCTCAAAGGGGAAAGATAGCCTAAAGACTATTTATGTCAGGACAAGGGATATCTGAACTTAATTTCCTGAATTTCATGGATTTCATGTAAAATAGTGTAGATTATTCATCCTGTTACCAGCCCTTTTATCTTTTTAACTGAATGTGCATCTGAACAACTGAGTGCAGAATGGGATTTGTTGTACCTGAAATAGGTAAGGTACTTTGATTAAAATATATCTACATTAAAATTAAGCCAATGAATATGAAAGTTTAAACTTGGTTTATGAGTGCAATAGATTATCTTTATGATAAATTAGTTGTAATCCTATTATTTGGTTATAGTGCAACAGAAGAAGTCATCATTTTAGAATATTAATTTTGGGTGATGTTATGCTGTGGAAATTAGTACAGATGACTAACATTTCTAGTATGACATGAAAACTACAAAAATGAACATGGGCAAGGCAAAATCTCTTCTGGAATGACGAATATAAAGAGAATGTCCTGTAGATAAATCAATAAAATATGATCATACTAAAGGAGATACATTTTCTGGATAAATTACTAAGAATTAAAGATGATGAAATTTCCAGTGTTGTTCTGTATAGATTAGAGAAGATATATTTTTGCTATGTCTGTGCACACCAATCATGAGTTCAGAAGCTGCTACTAAAATGCTGGCATGGTACCCTGAGCACATTGGGCCACCAAGTGAAAATTTGTGATACTGGGATTAATTGCATCTGACAAGCTGTTTATGTCAACTGGTGTTAATGTATGAAGTAATACAGAGTAAAAGAAGAACTCAGTTTTTAATGGAACTTGTCATTAGCAGCCTTTTGGGCTGTGTGAGGGAGTGTGCGTTAGACCATAGATAGGTCACAGCAGGTTTCACAGGTATGCTTTGGGAAAAGAAAAAAAAAAGAAAAAAGGGTGAGTATTTTCTGTGTAATATTTATTAAACTCTGTAGAATTACAAGGTCTGGCAAATGAATTGCATGACTAAAACTCTCAAGTGCTGATTGCCTGTGCTATGTTGTGTGCTGTTAAAGCAGTTGTTTCTGAGCTGTAGCTTGCCTGGAGACTCAATCGTATGGTCTCATTCATGACTATTACTTTAATGACTATCAGTTTTGTCCTATTTTTAAATTGCTTTTAGAACACCAACACACAAATATCTTTTTAATGAAATGGCTAATTTAGAGTGTCTTCATTAAATCTAATCTCATTTACTCATAAATGCATTAGTTGTAATAATAATCTCCTTGGGAAAGAGTTGGAAAGCTAAGTGAAGTAAAAATAAAGATTTTTCTACATTTATATCAGAGCTGCCTTAGTGTCATCTAGTCTGTGGAAAGAGTTGTTTCTTAGTGGTCTTTCACACTGATTCATGCTTATGTAAAAATGGCACCATTTGAGGCATGAAATTGTGTTTGCTTAGAATAGCACTCAGATTCTATTCTGCTTAAACTTCCTATGCTTTGTGTAGAATTTTACACTAAGTCAGCTGTGGAATAGAAAGCTGATGAATGTTGCATCTCTTTCACCTTCAGTAAAAAAAAAGGATTCTCACATCCAGTGGCTACTAGACCTTTAAGCAAGAAGGGATTTCTCTGGTTTATCTGAGGAAGTTTTGGTCTGTGGAAGTCTTTACTGATGTTAATACACCCACGGGGCTTGCAAACTAGGTAGTTTGTGCAGATGATAAATTAGAAAAACAAATCTTCTAGTATGTTTGTCAAACTGTGGACTCCTGTGCTTATTGTTCCAAATTTGTCTGCTATCCATTTTTTTCCTTACTGATTTTTAAGGATAGCACTACAGTGGTTTTGGATTGTGCATCTGTACTTATTGTTTGGAATAAAATAGAATTGTGTGGTAACTTGTCACGCTTTTTCAACCAAATGAGGAGCTGGTTTGAAGAAGTCTTAAGATACTGTTTTTTCTGGAATTACTTGTCTCTTTTCTAATCCTTAGTATGTTCCTGCAGAGTCTCCTTTCAAAGAATATAATGCATTGTCTGTGTATTGCGATTGTGAATGTTGTGTATTGATTGGTCAGTGCTTGCATTTTTCTTTTGAGTTACTTGAAAATAGTGTGTTGATTGAAAGTCTAGATTCTGGTCAGAATGCCATTAAAAAAACACGCAAAAAAAAAAAAAGAGTAACAAAAAACCCAAAGAAAAAAAAGCAAAGCCCACACACCAAAAAAAAAAGCCAAACAACAAAGCCCCCCCAAAAAACCCAGCAAAAGAAAAAAGAAGCCATAAAAAAATCCCAAACAAGCAAAAATGACAAAAAAAAAAAAAAGAAAAAAAACCCTTCTAATTCTTAACCAGGCTTCTATGGGTTGTATTTTTATTAATTTTTATTCCACTCTTAATATTCCTGTTTGTGTAGGCTTAGTATCTTTCCAAAAAACAAGCTTCCTCTGATAGGCTGTTATACAGCTGTTGTTCTGGAATGTCTGTTTATTGCTGCATACCAAGACAGTCTTAATCTGTGGCATTACTACTTCCAGTAGGAAGAGAGTAGGATATAATTTTTATTTATCTAAACATTTATTTATTTTTGTGAACAATTGCATGTCCCGGGGCTATAGTGTATGCAATTTCTTCCAAATGGAGAGGTAAAAAGATGTCTTACACTACCCACTTAAAGATTCAAAGAAGCTGCAATAATGCATTCCTAGAGGCAGTAGTTTAAGAAAACACTTAAAGATTTCCTTAAGTGTATTAACAATCACACAACTGTAAAGAGACCTGTATACATAAAGCCATGCATGTTCAACTATGTGACTGAAAAATTCTTGTAGTTATTTTTGAAGGTACTTAACACCCCACTTCATTTAGACAGCTATGTTTCTGCTTTTGTTTAAAAACTGCTTAACTAACATATGAATTGTGCAGTGTAGTGTTTTGTTAGTTCAGCTCTGTAATCATTAGTTGTGTTTGTGAGTTTCTTTCTGTAGATCCTTTATTATAAATACTTCTAACAGTAGGTATGAACTTCGCAATGTTTATAATAGCCTCTAAAACCAATTGGATGGAATGTGAGGGAAAAGGAAAATTACAACCATTTTCAAAGTTCTGTCAAGAAATCTCAAAATGAAGTAATAGGCAAATTGGAATCCTAAAATGACTAAGGAGGCCATAAAAATAACTGATTGAACCCTGATAGCACTAATGTAGTCAGCCGGTCTCCAAGAAAACCATTAACACTTTATAATAGTGTCATTCGTGAAGCTGAAATGAATTTTGAAGATAACACACTGAGTAAACATTCTGTATACAAAACTTAGTGAAAAAAAAAGAAAAAGAATAAATTCTGCAAGCAGAATAAACTGTGAAAGAACATTAGCATTGAAACTATTGTAATCCTGAAATTCAGACACTTAAAAAACTTGGAGAAACTTAATGAAAAGTACTTGAAGTACTTAAAGTAGATTTTTTTTTTTCACTGAAGAAACTTAACAGTATAGAATAGGTATTTGAATATATTTGAGATGTGTCAATCCTGTAAATATAGATGAAATCCTTGATTTGAATTGAACTTGGTGTTTCAGTGTTGCACAAGACGTTTTCAACTGGAAGGCTTTGCTAAGAGAAAGGTACTGCTAAATTGAAAAGCACGTTTTCAAAAAAAAAAAAAGACTGTGTTGCTTGCATAGCATTTTCATTGACTTTTATATCAATGAGTGCTGGTTTTTAATATTCAAAGTTCTCTAGTATGAAACTAGAGTTGACCAATCATTAAATACATCATGCCTCTACATTTAAGAGTAGTGTTTTCATATATTTTGAAAATGGTGTATTAACCTTAATTTGTAATTTGCATCTGAGCCTCTCACATGAAGCTACTACGAAAGAGCTGCAGCAAAGGGATAGACCTAATGCTGTTTGTCACATAGTTAAAATAGTTGATTTCAGTAGCCAATAAAGCCCTCATTCTTAAGCTTGCATTACTTGAGATAGTAATGAATTGGGTACTGCTCAAATAATTTGCTTAGTATTGAAAAGAATTGGAAATAATATAATTAGCATTGGAGAGGCTATTACCATAGCAAATGACTGCAAATTAACTAAAGTGCCCAGAGTAATGGAAAGGGAGATCTTCAGAAGGTGCTTTCAGGACAGTTCTTTACAGTGAATTTGTACTTTTGTGGTTTCCTACAATTAAAATAAAAATTATAATCATCACAATATCACTAAAGTGCTTTTCATGATAACTAGTAGAAGCAGTGCGGGTTATTAAATCTGTAGAAAGGAAAGAATTTGTGTTCTGCAGTCTCTTTTAAGTGTTTGTGAAAAGTAACTGAGCAAAAGTAAGTTTATTAGAAAATGAATTATATATCTTAAACCTTTGCTCTTCAGTTGAAAAAGTCTTAGAATCTTCAGATGCTGAAATTGTAACTGTCCACAAAAATTCTTTCTAGGTGAAAATCTCATTTTTCATAAGCACAGAGAGGAACTAAGTATTTTTATAATAGTTTATTTGTGTTTTAAAGTATAAACAAGCATTAAACTATAGTAACTATTAATTTCCTGTGTTAACTGTGTAATTTAATTTTTTTAAACATTCTCAAAGATTATTTGGGACTACAGATACAAGCTTTATATTTCTTTTAGAGGCTGCAGTTTATTATAAGTATTGTTGGGGGAAGTTCTGAACATGAGCAATTGCAGGATGAAGAGTTTTTCACAAGCAGAGGAGGTTGTTACTGAATTTGTGTGTGTTTGCATATTTAAACTACACTGTGCAAAATTAATCATAAATACTTTTTTTAATCATGTGCTTCTTCACCAGGTTCCTGTTATTTCTTCCATTAGAGTAGTTGTAGTTTGTCATCTTAGATTTAAAGATATATATTCTTTTAAACTGATTATTGCTGATTTATTGACATTTAATTATTGACAGGTCATTACTGTATATTAGTTTTGGTCACATTCTTGATTAAAAACAAATGCTGAAATAGAATGGGGCTAAAAATTTTGATTAATTTTAACTGATGTTATCCTGCTATATTTTGTCTTCCTTACAGATTCAATATTTGAGGATTTGGTGGGAGTGGTAGCCTCAGAGTAAGAACTTTGGAATATTAAATATTTCAACAGGCATCCTTAGTTTTTTTACAACATATTCTTTTTCTTATGATTGCTGTATGTATAGAGTCATACACATAGACATATATGTGAAATGAAAAAAATGTGTGCTGTTTGTTTTAACAGATTGGACAACTTGCTTTTAAAGGCATGAAAAGACTAAACCGAATCCAATCTATAGTTTTTGAGACTGCCTACAACACTAATGAGAACATGCTGATCTGTGCCCCCACTGGAGCTGGGAAGACTAACATTGCCATGCTGACAATCCTTCATGAAATTCGCCAGCATGTTCAGCATGGCGTTATCAAAAAGGATGAGTTTAAGGTACGAGTTTAATGAACCAAATAACAGCTTTTTAACTTGTAAGGTAAAACCCATTTTATGTTATATATGAAATATTAAATCAGGAGCTTTTAAGGGTATTGCACTTTTCCAAGTTAAAAAGGCTGGTTTTGATTTACTTCGTTATTGCTAAAGCTATTCTTATTTGTGTTCTAAAAATCTTATTATGTGAGTAAAAGGCTATGAAAATGCATTTAGCTTTGATGCAGAACCAATTTTCGAAGTGATGAGGCTGTATAAACAAAATCCATTGTCCTTTAAACATCTGCACACTTATCCAAGAAAGATAACTACTTTTCATATATCACTATTAAGATTTTTCACTGTAAGTGCCTGGCATCATATTTCACAATAAATTGTGATTTGTAATGGTTGCCATGAAACAAACAGCATTGTGAGGTTTGCTCATTTATCAAGCAAGTGTCCTTTTGGTGCAGATTGTGTATGTTGCTCCTATGAAGGCTTTGGCAGCAGAAATGACAAATTACTTCAGCAAGCGCCTGGAACCACTAGGCATTACTGTGAAAGAGTTGACTGGTGATATGCAGCTGTCAAAAGGTGAAATTCTGCGAACACAGGTATGCTTAATATTTTCAGATACTGTTATGTGTGTGTATTCATACCTCTCCATAGGCACACTTGTCTTTTCTTCAGACTCCTTCTTGAAGTATTGGTGAAGCAGCTGAAATCTCCTTACTGAGTCTGTAGTTATGCTGGTTATGTTCCAAAATGTGACTTTCCATTTAAAATGGCTAAAGCACCAATACATTTGAAATATCTTAAGCAATGGGCTCATCAAACTTTTTGGTTTCGCCCATTTGGACTTATGGTATCCCACTTCAAGGTATAACCTTCCTATAAAATCTCACCTGATTTCTAGCTTGTGAACCTTACTGGGTTGTGCTTTTACCTTTTCAGGGTTATAAACCAAGTATGTATGTATGTGCAAGAACCTAACACAATGTCAGATTTGGCATTCTATGATAATAACCATCTTTAAAAAGTTAAGGTCTGGTCTGCAAATGGTAAATTCTAAATAAATTTGAAATTCTGTAACACTGTTGCAAATATGTCAAATAATGCTTAATACCTTAAAAAAGAAAAAAAAAAAAAAAAAAAGCTGTAGTTTCCTCTTAATGGAATGATCTTACTTTTGCTTTATAAGAACAAATAGGAAAGTATAAAACCTCGCTAGGCTCAACATTTGAATGTTCATAGTAATAAATAAAATTTGCTATTTTTACCTCATAAACATTATTGCACAGATAGATATTTTTGTGTTTTAGCAGATACTTCCTGTCACATTTAATTCAGACAAATGCTGTTTCTGTCAGTGAAATATCATTTTTCCAGAATATAAAGATACTTTTATATCTGTTCTTATGTAGAGATCCTTTTAATTACCCTTCCTCCTCCTTCGTCCACGAGACATGCTAACACTTGGTTGCATTACTGATCTGAGCATTTATAAATGTAACTTGTAATAATTATTGATTCAGATGAGTTACATTTTTTTACTTTTAGCTTTTGATATATTTTATATTTTTATAAGACTAGAGAAAACTAGACAAGAAAAGATGTCTATATGTAATTAATAATAAAGAGGACCACTGCAGTAATCTAGTATGATGATGTCTTGGATAGCCGTCTTATTTTATTAGAAGATGTGTGCACATATATTGATGCATACAGTCACCATGCTATGGTAAGCAATAAATAACAAACCAATACCAGTGAGTAACAGCACATCACTGCCAAAACAGAAGTGACAGCAGAAAAGCATACTCTGAATCAAACTACAAAGTTATGTGAACAGAATGAACTTAGAATGGAAAAATGCTGTTTTCTTTTGCTCTCCTAGCTTGCAATGTAATCCATAAAATCGCGTCACATCACTAAAACTGCTTACATCCAGTAAAGAAGAAGGGAAATAAAATTAAAAAAACCAAAAACAAAACGAAACAACATTTCAGGCATTATTAAGAAATGTGCATGGAAGATAGTTTGCAAAGTTGACATTTTATTGTTGTACCAGTGGGTAATTATTAATATATACAAAATGTTAATTTAGAGTAACATAGTAACTTAAGTGTAGAAAAACTGTCTGCTTCATCATGCTCTCCTATTCACGTCCAAAATTCCCCTAGTAGGAATCTTCTCATCTTCTTTTGAGGAAGAGGCTAAAGTAGATTTATATAGCATAGAATCAAGAAGGAAATGGCAAAGAGACGACCTAGGTAAAAATCAATTTTTTTCATAGCATTGAAATTTATTGGGTTTTTATCTGCAACTCACTCATCTTTAAAGGATTTCTACGGTTTTTTATGTACCTCATACGATAGAAACACTCATGTGAAATGTGGTGTATTTGTTCCTAAATTGTGGGTGGGGGCATGGAGGTGGAAAAAAAATGATTTCCAGAAAAGGAAAAATTTGTTATTTGTGACCCAAAATTTAGTTCCTAGATTTTCAAAGGAACTACAGCTAAAGCATTAATAATAGCTTTGCATCTCTGCTCTTCAAAACATCTGAAAGGCTAAAAAGAAATTATATGTCCAGTCCAAAAATTCTTGGACTGTCAGATACTCATTTTTGTTTCCTTTTGGTTACTGCAGTTAGTCAGTCTTCCTTCCTTTAGGATTAATGAGAATTGTAGGAGGTGCGGAAGAGAGGGAACACAAATCCAAGAGTAATTGCTGCTGCTGTTCTTACGGAATCTGAAGCCCAGCAGTGGGCTTTGTTTTATTGCTGCTTATCAAAGTGCACAGAAAATATGTAGCCTTATTATAAACTGAGGAAAGGACACTTGTGCTGGATTTTGCCTATTGTTCTTTGCATGTATTATTTCCTATGAAGACTCATGATCTTTTTTTCATCAACCACTTCATCCAGGCTGGGTTCTTTCATTGCTTTTTACCCTATATTAAATTGATTCTTGCTTCAAAACTTTATTTTGCTTTCAGCCTTTCTAACATGTACATTTCTCAAACATGAATACTCTGATAGGTGTTGCTGCTGTTTCAGAGTTGCTTTGCCAATCATTACCCTGCTTTCTAGCCTTTAGTAGTGTCACAGATGAAGTGCCTCTGTTTAAGTGTAAAGCAATTTTCCCTATAAGAATTAACATTATAGAAGATGGCTACATGTACACAATTTCAATATATAGAGATTGTATGTATAGCATGGAGGAGAAAAGGCAGTAGTAGGATCATCAACTAAAGTAGATGCAGGCGTTTCAGGCTTTCAAAAGGTCTCAGCTGATTCTTCTAGGAAATGGAAGGCCAGATATAAATCTTCTGTGACAGTTGTCTTCTGCCTGTTTTCTGAACAGCTACATTTTCAGCACCTTCATTTTCATCCTCGGGTGAATCAAGTCAGTCATAATGAAAGATGTAAAAATTAGGTGATTGCCAGATATTAGAAGTAGTACTTCAGTGACAGTCGTGACAATTTTCTCCTTACTTTCTATCCTGAATGCTTCATCCTTTATACTTGGACTGTGTGTATTTAAGTACGTGTATTTTGTAAGTTATGTGCACCTGTTAGGCTTGTTCTAAGGAGGAAAAATTGCTTTATCTGACAAACTGCTAACTCGCACTTATCAGGAATCCACCGTTAACATATGGTGGAGTCTGCTTGTTGTTACTTTTGCTACAAATATTTTTCAGCAGTAACTCTGTGCTTTCCATGCTGTTATAGAATCATAGAATCATAAAATAGTTAGGGTTGGAAAGGACCTTTAAGATCATCTAGTTCCAAACACCCAGGGACACCTTGCTCTAAGCCATATCACCCAAGGCCTCGTCCAATCTGGCCTTGAACACAACTGGGACTGGAGCATTCACAACTTCCCTGGGCAACCCATTCCAGTGCCTCACCACCCTCACAATAAAGAATTTCTTCATTATATCCAATCTAAACTTCCCCTGTTTAAGTTTTAACCTGTTACCCATTGTCCTATCACTACAGACCCTAATGAAGAGTCTCTCCCCAGCATCCTTTTCTCATTCTCATTTCTCTGTTACTTATATTCATCCAGAAGGTATCCATGTCTCCTGCTGCTCCATACTTGTATGGTATTATACATAAGATGTTTTTATTTCATGTTATTCCGTACTACGCTTTGAAAATTCATTTACAGTACAATGGTTCCAACACATACTTCAGCAGCCAAGCTCTTCAAAATAGTCGTTTCTAATTTTATCAATAATGAAACTCCCTTAAAAATAAAAATACTTTTATATTGACTCTTCGGTTGATCTTCTAACTTACTCCCTTCATCTTGTGCAGAGAAAGCCATAGGTACTACTTAAGCTGTGTCTTAAGATGTGAGATGCATGTTCAGACTTAAACAGGGGAAGTTTAGATTGGATATAAGGAGGAAATTCTTTCCTGTTAGGGTGCTGAGGCACTGGAATACGTTGCCCAGGGAGGTTGTGAATGTTCCATCCCTAGCAGTGTTCGAGACAAGGTTGGACAAGGCCTTGGGTGATATGGTTTAGTGTGAAGTGTCCCTCCCCATGACATGGGGGTTGGAACTTGATGATCTTAAGGTCCTTTCCAACCCTAACTATTTTATGATTCTATGAAAACTGTGAGACCCAATTTTCCTTCATGTCTCTGTGAAAAAGGAGAAAGTATAAGTACTTAACCTGTCACCTTAATGTTTCAGGCATAAGAGATCCAGGGTTCATTAGCAAATAATTTGTACAAAAATAAATGCTTCACTTAACCGTAAGCAGAAGAAAATAAACTTGTTACAAACAAGTTTGCCCAACAAAATTTTGGAGCAGATTCTCCTGGAAGGCATGCTAAGGCACATGAAAAACAACAAGGTGCTTGGTGATAGCCGGCAGGGCTTCACTAAGGGGAATCAATTTGGTGGCCTTCTATGATGGGGCTACAGAACTGATAGACATGGGTAGGGTAGTTGACGTCATCTACCTGGACTTGTGCAAAGCATTCTCCACTGTCCCACATGACATTCTTGTCTCTAAATTGGAGAGACATCAATTTGATAGGTGGAACACTCAGTGGATAAAGAACTGGCTGGATGGCTGCACTCAAAGAGTTGTGGTCAATGGTTCAATGTCCAGCTGGAGACCAGTAAGGAGTGGTGTCCCTCCGGGATTGGTGTTGGGACCGTTCTTGTTCAACATCTTTGTCGCTGACATGGACAGTGGGATTGAGTGCGCCCTCAGCAAGTTTGCCAATGACACCAAGCTGTGTGGTTCGGTTGATACACTGGAGGGAAGGAATACCATCCAGAGGGACCTTGACACACTTGTGAGGTGGACTGATGCCAACCTCATGAAGTTTAACCATGACAAGTGCAAGGTCCTACACATGGATTGGAGCAATCCCAGGCACAGCTACAGAGAAGAGATTCAGAGCAGCCCTGTGGGGAAGGACTTCAGGATGTCGGTTGATGAGAAAATGAACATGAGCCAGCTTCAGTGTGAGCTTGCAGCCCAGAAAGCCAACTGTATCATGGGCTGCATCAAAAGGAGTGTGACTAGCAGGTCGGAGGAGGTGTTCCCATCCCCCTACTCTGCTCTTGTGAGAAAAAGGACATGGAACTGTTGGAACAAGTCCAGAGGAAGGCCACGAGGGTGATCAGGGGACTGGAGCACCTCCTGTATGAAGATAGGCTGAGAAAGTTGGGGCTGTTCAACCTGGAGAAAAGAAGGCTGTGTGGAGAACTCATAGCAGCCTTCCAGTATCTGAAGGGGGCCTATAGGGATGCTGGGGAGGGACCCTTCGTTAGGGACTGTAGTGATAGGACAATGGATAACGGATTAAAACTTAAACAGGGGAAGTTTAGATTGGATATAAGGAGGAAGCTCTTTACTGTGAGGATGGTGAGGCACTGGAATGAGTTGCCCAGGGAAATTCTGAATGCTCCATCCCTGACAGTGTTCAAGGCCAGGTTGGACAGAGCCTTGGGTGATATGGCTTAGAGCGAGGTGTCCCTGCCCATGGCAGGGGGGTTGGACCTTTATGAGCTTAAGGTCCTTTCCAACCCTAACTATTCTATGATTCTATAAATAACACTACCTGTTGTGCTGGTTCTTGTAAACAGTTTATATTACATTATTAAAGTTTTTTCATAGTCTAAGTAATGATACATTAACTTTTCACTTTCTTTTCTCATTAAAAAATGATCAGAGGAAGTTAATTACCCTACAGTTGATAGGAAAAATATCAGCTCTATTCTCAACCTGTTTGTATACTGACATACTATTGTCTAGGAAACTCTGATGCTTAAATATCACATAACCCACAATGACATTAAGCATACTTAATAATCTGTTGTTTGGTAAGTTGGTTTTCGTATGTTACTGTTTAGATGGATATTACTCAGAATAATAAATTGTCTATTTTGCTGGATAGCATTTGAGATAATGTGAAATGTTTTGTTAGAAGACAGTGGATTATTTGGGTGATTATCCTTGTGGACCTTTTTGAATGTGCATATTATAGGCACTCAGTCTCTGCTTTATACAGTCTAGAAAATTACGTAACATCAAAATCAACTTGTGAGCTTTCAGATCAGTTATTTTTGACCTTGTGTTTCCAACAAATACACTGGTAATAGTTATCTTTTGAAAGTTTGAAGAATAAAACCAGGATCAGAGCAGTTCAGATTTGTAATCTAATCATCAAGTCCGAAAACACTGCCCTGCAGTGGGCATAGTGAATTGTAAGCTGGACTGCCTTTAGGAAGATGTAGAAGTCCTTTCTGGCCCTAACAATTAGAAACTTTTAAACGCAGTGGGCATCAAAAACCATATGGGAGGTAGTTTCTTATTAATGCTTTATATATAAAATAACATTAAAGAAAGTTAAGATCGTTGGCATAAGACAGTGAAAATGAATCAAAATTTCTTCCACCTATATAAACTTTTAAAATAATTTTTCAAATCATCCTGTTAGAGCTTATACCTCAGCAGTTTTGTATGAGATGTGTTACACTACAATCCTTTTCAACAGCTAGCCTCCTAATTCAAATAAATATGTATAAGTGGGGCTGACATTTTAAAGTTGAAATAAATTTTGTCATGTTTTTTCTTTACTTTGTGCCTCAGAGCTGCAGATATGAGCCAAATTTCATTTATTAATGCTACGTATCTTGCTCTGCGCTGAAGACTCTTAGATTATCATGAGTCTTGCTCGGTATAGCTATATCTTGGTGTTAAGGCCAGATTATCAGTGATTTCTGTGTTGCTGAAATTACGTAGTAGTTGAAAACAAATCTGATCAAATTTTGAAAGCAGGCTAATTTCCCCAGCCTTATAAATCTCTATATCTCTTTGTTCCTTCTTCTCATATTCTTGGAGTTAAAGGGATTGAGAGAGACAAAGAAGGAAATTTATTGTCTTTTAAATAAATATTATGGGGAAATGAATCAAACTATTATTGTGTGAATAGTCTTGATTCTGCCGGTTCTGAACAATTGAATACTTATTTGGTATGTTTTTGTGGAACACAGTTTTAATTTTTTTTAATAGAGGGAAGTAATTCCATTATTGTTGTTGTTCTTGATCAAGAAACTGATTATAGAGAAAGCAAGGTTATTAATTTAAAATGTACTGTCGTATTTTCTGTAGTTTTTACATAGAGCTAAAGTATTCCAAGGCCCACATGAAGAGATTTATACATTTACTGAACTGCAAGGCTGTGCCTGTCACTGTGGGTCTACCATCCTTTACAAAAACAGACAATTCTAAATCTTTAAGGTTTCCTCAGGCCTCCAAATACGTCTCTTTTTTCTGTTCTGGATTTGATAAAAATCAATTGCATGTCTGATTAAAGAAAGGGGTATCAGAAGCAAACACTGTATCTGACCTTAGTCTGCTTTCAATCTAAAATGCTTTTAAACATTTCTTCTTAACATGGATCCGAAGTGGGAAGCCTAGAATAGCATTAACCTATTGATTTTCTTTTAAACTGCCTTCATAATCTTTTGTAGTTTCACAATCCTGACAAAATCCCAGATGCTCAAATAAGTCAAAGTGTAAATTTGTTTGCTGTAGTGTCCTTCATCCATATGCAGAGATATACGCAGAGACACAAAGTGAAAGATTGGACTTTTTATCCATGCAGCTCAGTTTGAGGAAAAAAAGATGATGACTGGGGGGCCGGTGGTGCTAAGAAAGCGCTGCTAAACCTGTTTTGCGTTGTCAGTTAGAAAATGGGCAACTAGCTGTCATATCTATTGTCTGCTTATTAGTCTCTGTAAGTTAAAGTGATGTTGCTTTCAGAGTTGATTCTTAATGTTGCTCACAGTTTATGTAAAAACTATTTTAATATTTTGTTAAGAAACCATCTTTCAAAGCTGTAGATTTTAGAAGTGATGTCACTTTCATTTGCCAAGTACTGAGCACATTGAGCAGCTTAAAAATGTGAATGATTTCCAAGATCTCAATTAAGGAGAAAAGTACCCACAGCAGTAAGTAAGCAGAGTGTCTTTTCATCATCTTATAAGCACCGTGTGCTCATTTCTTGGATGTCCGTGCCCAGTCACTGGCAGGTGCCAGACATGGCCAGTTCCAGCCAGCTCCAGCAGCCTCACCACAAGGTATGGCTGAGCTCTGCAGCTGAGATGGTGGTGACTCTAATACGCCTAGTTAAGAAGGGGCAAAACCACTGTGCAAGAGTTGAGAAAGGGTATTGAGGGCAAAAGGGTGAAAAGCAACCCTTCAGACACCAGGGTCAGATCAGGAGGGGAGAAGGTACTCCAGGCACCAGAGCAGAGATTCCCCAGCAGCCTATGGAAGAGGTCATGGTGAAGCCATGCATTCCCACTGCAGCCCTGGGAGGGCCCCATACCACAGCAAGTGGATGGAGCCCCAAAGAAAACTGTAGCCCATGGAGAGCTCATGCAGGAGGATGCTCATGGCAGGAACTGCATCCCATGGAAGGGCCCATGTTGGTGCAGTTTGTGAAGAACTATTTGTAAGAGGGACCCCACATTGGAAACGGGAGAAGGTGTGAGGAAGGAACAGCAGAGATGTAGGGTTACCGACTGACTGCAACCCGCATCCCCCAGGAGGGAAAAGAACTGGGAACAGAGCAGCAAAGTTGAGCCTGGGAGGAAGGAGGACTAAGAGGAAGGGGTGTTTAGGTTTTGTCTTTGTTGCCTCACCATTGTACAGTATTTTTAATTTGCAATAAATCAAATTAATTTTAGAATCATAGAATCATAGAATAGTTAGGGTTGGAAAGAACCTTAAGATCATCAAGTTCCAACCCCCATGTCATGGGCAGGGACACCTCACACTAAACCATCTCACCCAAGGCCTTGTCCAACGTGGCCTTGAACACTGCCAGGGATAGAGCATTCAGAACCTCCCTGGGCAACCTATTCCAGTGCCTCACCACCCTAACAGGAAAGAATTTCCTCCTTATATCCAATCTAAACTTCCCCTGTTTAAGTTTTAATCCGTTACCCATTGTCCTGTCACTACAGTCCCAACTTTCTCAGCCGATCTTCATATGGGAGGTGCTCCAGTCCCCTGATCATCCTCATGGCCCTCCTCTGGACTTATTCCAACAGTTCCATGTCCTTTTTCTGTTGAGGACACTGGAACCGCAACACAATACTCCAGGTGAGGTCTCAGTTTTGATTTTCCCCAAATCAAGTCTGTTTTGTTTGTGACAGTAATTGGTAGATGACATCCCAGTGCTTATCATGACCTATGGGCTTTTCTGTCTTATTTTCTCTCCCTGTCCAGTTGAGGAGAAGTGAGGGTTGTCTGGGCATCTGGGAGCCACTAAGGTCAATGCATCACAGCTAGTATTAGTTCTGGACTTTTCTAAAATAAAGTTATTGCTTTCCTTGAAATGTTATTTTTGGTATTTCAAATCCAAGCAAAATGTTTTATTAGCTTATCACAAATTTTATTACCTGATTATTCTTTTTAACTTTAGTTAGCTATTTATACTGGAAATAAAAGTCGTTTAGAATAAAAGGGCAATTTTTATTGAAAGCCATGAGTAATGCAACAGTACTGATAGTGGTTTTGAAAACACCAATGTTGTAAATAAAAAGAGAATTTGTGTAAGCTGCATTTGCATTGGCAAGTACATTTGTCTGATTGCTGAACAGAATGCTTTTCTTGAGGAGAGGAAATAGCCTGAAGGACCGAATGTTTTTTGACATCTCGAAGATTAGCTGATTAATTGTACTTGTGATGGCAAGGCAGAAGTGAGAAGGGAAACAAAGACCACAGAAGCATCAGAGCTGAATAGGGCAAGTAGTTCTGAGAACAGCAAATGGCATCGGGACCTTTGAGTAATACGGATGATCAGTCTGATAGATTCTGTCAGCTGATAGACTCTGATATTAAGTCATGAAGGCTTTATTCTCTATTGGAATCTGATACTAATAAAGTGGAATAATGCTTTTTTTCTTAAGTTCTTACCTGCAATATAAAACTAATCAAGTCTGGAACTATTTGAAGCAAAAGAAGGCTATAAACTTGAGGTGCCTTCTGTTTCATTCTACAGCTTTCTTTTTTTTCATACACTGTTTCTCATTTCCTGTGCTTTAATAAGATACAGAGATGCTTTTAGGTAAAAGCAAGTAGTGAACTTGATTCCTGGTACTTTTCTTTTCCTATGGAAATGGAAATATATAAATTTTGTTAATTTTTAGTCCATTATGTTCTATGATACTCTGCTATGTACTTTTAATGGCTAGCTCTTCAATAAAAAGGACTCTGTATTAAAGAAAAAGCTTGTAAGTAGGATTTGGTGGTGTGTGTTGTTTTTTTTTTTACTTCTATTTTTCTTGGCATCCTTGCTGTCTGTTTCATAGGGTTTGGTAGGAGTGCTCTTCCAGGGAGCAGTTATAAAAAAAAAATCTTAAGCATTATTGGTATGAAATTTAATTAAATTGTGTGCTAAAAGGACCTCCTAGCCTGAAATTGTAGGCTTTGCAACATGCCCTTAATTGCAAGTAGCTTGGCCTTTTGGTCACATATAATGCTAAAATGTATGAAATTACATTACTTTATGAAATTAAAACATGGAAAACTATTGCATTTTTGGTTCATCCCAGAACTTTATTTTGCACAAAAATATTTCTATTTCTAAACGTGTTAGTAAAGGAGCCATAAAAATTTTTTGATTACTAAGGAATATATCAAACAGAATCTGTAGGAACTTTATTTCTTAGTATCCTCTATTGAATATGGCAATGTCATCTTACCATGCACATCACCATACTCATACAAAAATGAATGACTAAGAATTACAATTTTTTTTTTTTTTAATTCAGAATATTAACAGCTCCTTCAATAACAATTCTCAGGCTATTGTGTTGTACTGCATTTGAAGAGAAATCATATATAGAACACATTCTTTTTTCCATTTGACATTAACAATTGTCAATTGTTATCCCATTCATATTGCCATATCATTTTGTGAAAACTACGTGAAGTGCTTACACTGAAAAATTACATAGAATGTGCAATCTAAAGTGCCTTTGAAACAAGATAATGCTATTTTATTTTCCCATCTCTTGGTGCTTCATCACTGTCTAATCTCTTTCTCCTCCTCTGGTATTTTTGTCAGTTACTGTGGTTGTATACTCTGATGTCAGTCTTCTGTAATTGACCCTTGCCTCCAATTCCATGCCATTGATGTTTTACGTGCAGTTGTTGAAAACTCTTGTATTACTGCTGGCTTTAGATACCAGTCTGTTTCCAGGAACAGAGTGGTTCTTTGCTCTAGAAACTTTGGATGCATTAGATGCAATAAAATCTACAAACCTTTTTTGATATGAGGAGATAAACTGTCATAAAGTGGCAATCAGAAGTAATCCAGAGATTATAAAGCTCATAGATACAGAAAAGACTTCCTCAAGTTGTTTGTTTTAAAAGAAATGTTGAGCCTGCTTAATATTCCCTCTTTTGCTATTCCTAGAATGAAAAGTAGTGCTGAATTCTGCCCACACCTGTGGCTTCAGGAGCAGAATATCCTCTTTTGATCAGCATTTGGACTGGGAGATATAATTTATCAAGAGGACATCAAAATCTAATACAAAAAAGAAAGAGGAGGGATCATGCCTCTTGAGAAAACTTAGAGTATTTCTCAGTAGTGCAGCCTCACTGGAAGAAAATGTCCTATGTTATGATTTTTCAAAGTTATGAACAATTAAGAGTCTCTCTTCCCTTAAATGAGGTAAAAACGTTGCCTTTCAAATGGGAGAGATATGTTCAGAACAGAAATGCTTGCTGAAGTTTATCACCGAGTCAAGAAAGATCAAAATCTTTTTGTACAGTAGATTTCTGTATCTCGGAGTCATCTCCATTTCACACTGTCAACTCATATGAATTTCCTTTGTTTCAAAAGTCTTCACAGTTGGAAAAGAAGCAATCTTGCTCCCTGCTTCATTGTCCAGGGCATATCATGTTTAAAAAAAAAGAGAAAAAAAGAAACCCAACAAAAAAAACCCCACACAAACAAAACCCACTATCCAGGATTGTTTGAGGCAGTGAGGCTTGATAGGACTCCACAGACTTCACACATATCTTTTTCTGTCTTACTTCTTAAACTTTTTTTCTGTAAATGTTAAGTGTATTTCTTAATTAGTGTTTAGTTCTGAAAGCAAGACTATTAAAATCAGAAGGGATATGTCTTTTTATGTATGCAAATGCCTACTGTATTGGGTTTAAAGATGGGAAGCACTGTTTTTTAAGGGTTTGATCTTGTCAGTCTCTTCACCAGTAAGTACACTACCACTTGATAGCAGTCTGGTGACCAATAGCACCCAGGTCTTCAGCTGGGCTGAATTCATTCTCCTCAGCTTTTTGAAAGGAAAAAAACCAACATTTTCATGGATGAGCAGAAGGAAAAAAAGCTAGTTATTTTTCCAAGATTATCCTCTTCAGAGATTCAAAGTAGGGAATAACAAAAGGTAAATGAAGACACAACCTGGATTACATGAAGCTTCATAGGCTAGTATCTGAAACAGATAAAAAAATTTGGAGACCTCTCCCTCCCAGTTTGGGTGCACTTTGGTAATGTCACCATGCCCATCCAGCTCACATCCGGAACAGGTTTTCTGTTTGTTGGTACTGTAGTGCAATTTCTTGACCTCTTAAAGGCAAGGAAGGAGTATTTCCATGGGTGTCTTTTTTATGAAGTATATGTTTTTCCCACTGTTTTCTTCCTTCCTCACACCAACTTGGGGAAATAGTAAAGCCAGTGAAAAAAAAATTGATGTTAAACAGCAGAGAGGCAACCTCGGGCTTTCAATGTTAATTCTTTGACTGAGTGCTTTAACCCTCAGAAGTAGGGCAGTAAACTCTGTGACTTCACATATGGTACTCCTGGTTGATTAAGAAACAAATCAGATTTTGCTTGTGTAAGAGATTTCTGGCTAACTTTTCAGGGGGTTTAGTTAATAAGCTTGCTGCTTAGTTGATTTTTGTTGCTGGGACAACTACATTGCTTTCTCAGGTTTATGTTATTGATCTGTGCCTTCAGCTTTGTGCTTTTTTTTTTCTTGTTTTTTTTTTTTGGCATAAGTCTTCCAATATCGTAGTGGGATTGTTGGAAGCCCTTCTGATTTACTGTTTTCATTAATATATGTGCCTAAGCCAGCTAAGATTTTGCTGGGGGCAGGGTGGGGAGGGGAGGTACTGATACATCATGAAGAAGTAACAGTTTGAATAAAAACTAGTAGTCCTTTATAAGGAACTGGAGGTGCTGCCACCTGTGACCTAAATTAATTTCTAGATTTATGCCAGAATCCATCATTTTAGTAAAGTCCACTTCCATGCTTCAGAAATTAGAAATCATTACTCTAAGACATTCATTTATGTTTTATTTGAAATAATCTATATTTCAAATAGACAGATATAGTGGATTATTATAGTACATGCCTGATTGCTTGCTGCTCTTGCATAATGTGAGGAATTTTATTACAGCCTTTGAGTAACCTACTTTGTGTTCACTAATCAAATGCCACATACCCTGATAAAACATGTAATTGACTGGCATTCTTTGGTATGACTCACTTGGCTAAAATCTCTATTTAGATTGGGTTGGAAAGTGGGAGGTAATTTTTGGTTTAGGAGTAAAATTTAGTTGAAACAATGCCAGGTAAAATTGCAGTAATTTTGAACAACAACAGGGAAAAAAAAGTTCTATGTGTTCTGCAGTTAAAGGCTTTTTTTGTAATTCTGTTCTTAATTCTGTGTGCCTTTTTATTGGAAGTAATTACGTTCATGCCTGAGTTAGCTCCATTTCCTACGAGTTTTTCTGAATTCTTTAAAAAACAAAGTTTTAAGTGGTTTTTTTGTTGTTTTTTTTTCTGTTTGCCTTTTTTTCTCTTCGATAAACTCATGGTAATTTATTGGTATTGCACTTCAGCATGTAAATCAAAAGATAACAAATATTCAGTTTGGATGATAAGCCCTTGCTACAAGTATATAGTCTTTTGTTGTTGTTTTGTTTTCCCTCCAGGGCACACAATTTTTCATTTACTTTAAGGTTCATGAGAATAAGTTCAGTTTTAATATATCTACTGGATGCACGCACATTAATCACCATCTTTGAAGAAGTTTGATGTCATAATTGTACTGGTTTTGGCTGTGATAGAGTTAATTTTCTTTGTAGTAGCTGGTATGGGGCTATGTTATGGATTTGTGGGGAACACTGTTGGTATGACTGTTTTAGTTGTTTGTTTGGGGATTTTTGGTTATTGCTGAGCAGTGCTTGCACAGGGTCAAGGCCTTTTCTGCTTCTTGCTCCACCCCACCAGCTGGGAGTGCACATGGAGTTGTGAGGGGACACAGCCAGGACAGCTGACCCACAATTGACCAAAGGGACATCCCATACTATATGGTATTATGCTCAGCATATAAACCTGTGAAAAGAAGGGTGGAATGTTTGGAGCGATGGTGTTTGTTTTCCAAAGTAACTGCTATGCCTGATGGAGCCCTGCTTTCCTGGAGGTGGCTGAACACCTGCCTGCCCATGGGATGTGGTGAATGAATTCCGTGCTTTGCTTGTGCATGTGGCTTTCACTTTACCTGTTAAACTTTGTCTCAACGCAGATTTTATTACTTTCACTCTTCTGATACTCTCCTTCATCCCACTGTGGGGGAGTGAGTGGTGCTTTGTGGCGCTTAGTTGGCAGCTGGGATTAAGCCATCATGCAGTGGAACTTTAAAAGTACAAATAAGTACAAATAAAAGAAAAATAATTGTGGTTTGGATATACCATTCATCCAGACTGCAGCTGAATATGTCACGAGGAATGCTGTTGCTCTTTGATTGTATGACTAAGACCAACAGTGTCACCTGCAGGTGAGTCAAGTAGCTTCTTAATTTTTCAAGTGGAAATTTCAGACACGCAAGATAAGTTACTCATAGAAAAAGAGATCTGATTTAATAACTTTCCTGTGAATATATGAAAATCAACTTTGCTGCTTATTCTTGTTAGGAAATTAGCTGCAAATATGTCTTTTGAAATATTTTTAATAAGCGCATGCTAAAAAAATTGAAATAATTCTTTAATGTGTATAAAAAGATGTTTATACGAATATTCTGCCATTTATTATTTGAAATCAAATTATTCTGAAAATGTGTGTCATTTATGACATTAAATTTTTTTACTGTGTGTTTTTTAATAGAGATAAAAATCAATTGTTTATCCATGCAGATATCATCTCAATTCATTGTGGTAGAATATGGCAGAAGAAATATGAAGTCAGATGTCAAAAGATTTGCATTTGGGTTAAAAAACTCAAATTAATAAACACTTTTAAAATTTTTATATGTACAATATTGCTCTTAGATTATTGTATCTGCCACTTCAATGCACAGATATTAACTATGCCAACGTTTTCTGAAAGTAGAATGACATGGTTTATGTAAAGAGAGAGGACTGCTGTTCTTCAGTCATTTTTTAAGACTACAGCATCTTCCTTTCTCTGGTGCCAGGTTTGTAATTAATTTAAAAAAAAAAAAAAAAACCCACACCAAAACCCCACTTATTTCTTCAACTTCATGTGACTGAAACTGGCTGAATCAAATTCTGTCTTTGACCTTTACATGAAGGATTTTTAGTTGTATTGTTACAGTGATGGGAGCATCCAGTGTCTGCTGAGTTGCAAAGTACTTGTAACATTTTAAGCCACGTTGTGAATACTAGTGATGTTGTCAGAGAGGCTTCTGTGTAATACATGGCCATGATTGTGGGAAGAAGTAAGCCTGGTTGAGATGCTAAGTTGCTCTCCCACTTCTGCTATAGAGTGGTGAAGCTCCAATGGGAAAGCTGCCTTTGAGCTTTCTATTCCTCACTTAGGTAGGAGATTTATATGTATCAGTCTTGCGGATTCTGAGCATAGAAAGATTTAAATAGATTTATGTATGCTATCGTGTTGGCTGGTAAGCTGTAGTAGAGACTTTAGTGATAAGGGTTACCGTACATAATATTCAGTAGTAAATTAAGCCTATTTTTTGGTTCTTCACAGAGATGAGTATTGGTTTGTGCTGGTTTTAGAGTGCTTTTGCATTTCAGAAAATACTTTAGACAGTGATGTTGAAAACCAAATGTTACTTCATGTCAAGTCATAGTGCTAAGCACAAGATTTCTTTGCTGCTCTTTACACTTGATCTTGCTTTACTGTGTTTCAGACAGTCCGTCTTATTTAGTTGTATACTTGCCAAGTTGTATTCACTGTTACATCTATGAAAACAGATAAATGTTACATTGATTTGGTAACCTTGGTACGGGGCCAGGGAGAGGGGGGGAGTTCCTAATGTAATGGACAGTTTCAAGGACTTAATTTCATGTCCAGTATTATAGCTGTAAGATGTTGAGTTAGCTTAATGTGTTTATAATGCAGCATGATTCCTGAGTTTTAATCTTTTTTGCAGAATTTAGAGTCTTCACTTAATGTGCTTCAGAAAGTACATTGTGTGTAGGAGTATTATATGTAGGATTATTAAACAAAATGGTCCAGAGTTGAAAACTGATCAAATATGTTCCATGCTCATTTGTAGATCACTTAATGAGTGATACTAATGAGTTCAATAAGCTATTTTAGTGGTTTTTGATCTAGATGGAAAACTCAGAGGCTTTCAGACCTTGGGAGCCTCTAGGCATCCTGTGAACAAGTTTATTCCTGTTTGATACCTCCAAGTCCAAGAGTGGTTTGTCCTGGTGAGCAGGGAGTCAAACAAGAGTGGCAGGAGGCCTGTGGGTTGAAAAAGTAAACATAAAAATGAAGCATGAAAGAGGTGGATGAAGGAACATGTGACCTGGAAGGATTTTAGTTGCTATTTTAGCATGAAGGGACAGGGTTAGGTAAGCCAAAGCCTTCACAAATGTGTAGGGGAACCAGAAAGGCTTCTGCGGGTGTATAGGAAAAGGAAGACTGGGGAAAACCGTTAAGTGGGGCAGGGGACCTGATGAAAAAGGACATGCAAACTGCTGATGTACTTAATGCCTTTTTGGATTCAGCCTTTATTGTTAGGAGTGGCTTTCAGTAATCCCAAGCCCTTAAGACAAACGGGGAAATCCAGAGAAGGAAAACTTAACACTTGGAAGAAAGTCAGGTTAGGGAGCATGCAACCAAACTGAGCATATTGGCAGTCTGATGAGATTCACCCACAAGTCCTGAGGGAGCTGGTCAAAATTGTCATGAGGTCATTCTAAATTACCTTTGGTGATCACCAAAGGTTGAGGTCGCAGTGATCCCCTGTCATGCAACAGCATGTACCTCAGCAAGCTTGCAGATGTTACAAAGCTGGGAGCAGCGGTGGTTGGATCAAATGGTTGTAGAGTCATTCAGAGGGACATTTACAGGCTAGAGAAATGGGTCAGAAGAGATCTCATGAAGTTCCAGAGTTAAATGCTGTGTTCTGCAGAAGGGTGGGCAAATAATCCAGTGAAGGCTGGGGACTGATCAACTGTAAAGCAGCTTCCCAGAAAAGATACAGATGTTCTTGTGGATGACAAATTGTACATGAGGCAGCAGTGTCCCCTACAGTCTAGGCTGCATTGAAAAGTGTTGCCAGCATCTCAAAGGAGGTGATACGGTCCCTCTGATCAGCTCTGTTAAGACACACCTGGAGTGCTGCTTCCACTTCTGGCCCCCCCATTGTGAGAGGAATAGGGACATAGCAGAGAAAGTCTCGCAAACCACCCAAAAGTGATTAAGGGGTAGGAACATCTGACACATGAGGAGAGGCAAAGCAAGCTGGGGTCATTCAGCCTGGGTATAAGAAGGCACAGATAGATGTGATAGGTTTGTATGAGTACACTGTGTATTGGTGTGAAAAGGAGGCTGAGCAAGACCTTAGCGGTGTCCAGTGAAAGGACAAGAGGCAATGGGCACAAACTGCAATACAGGAAATTCTCTGTAAACATAAGATTTGCTGTGTTTTTTTTTTTCTGTGGGGGTGGTCAGAAACTGAAGTTTGTCTTGAAAAGTTGTGGGGTCTTCACCTTAGAGATACTCAAAACCCGACTGGACACTGTCGTGAGCAGACTTCTCCAGGTAACCTTATTTTGAACTGTGGGTTAGACTGGAAGATCTTCAAAGGTGTCTTCCAACCTTATCCATTCTGTGAAAATCAAGTTTATTTGATTCTGATGGATTTGCCTATGTGATTATCATGAGCTAACTCCAGTCAGCAAGTAAGTACCATGCCTCCACTTGCTCATTCCTCACCAACCCTGTGGGATGGGGAGGAGAATTGGAAAAGGGTAAAACCCATGGGCTGAGATAAGAACAATTTAATAACTAAAATAAAGTAAAATAACAATAATATTGGGGGGGGGAGAGAGAGAGAGGAATAAAAGTCAATAAATAGTTGCTCACCACCCACTGGTTGATACCCAGCCTGACCCAAGCAACTGTCAGTCCTTTCCTTGTAACTCCCCCCCAGTTAGTATACAGGGCATGATGTGCTGTGGTATGTAATGCCCCTTTGGGTAGTTTGGGTCAGGTGTCCTGTCTCTGCTACCTCCCTGCTTGTGCCCTCCTCACTGGCAGAGCATGAGACTGAAAAGTCCTTGATCAGGGTAAGTGCTACTTAGGAACAGCTGAAACATTGGTGCGTTATCAGCATTGTTCTCAGGCTAAAGCCAAAATGCAGCACTGTACCATCTACAACTTTATCCCAGCCAAAACCAGGACACTATTATTTACTGCATGTATCAATAAAAGATGAGGCAGAATAATTTTAGACACCATTTTGTATGTTACAGTGCTCCCATATAATGATAAAAGCTGACATTTTGTCAAATTTCAGATTTCTTTCCAGTGATGGAAGGCTAATAAGCAGTATACTTTTCATATTTTTCTACGTAAAATTAAGAGTCAGAATCGTAAAATACATTGTTAAATTCTGAAGTACAATGAATCTTAGTAAGTAACAATGAAGAATGCCTCAATTGAAGTTATTTAATAGCAAAGAATGTGAAATTGAAGTACTTCTTGGTATGAACTAACTGCTCATCTGCATATGAATTATTATTGAATTTATTAAAAACACCAAATAAAATATTACTATAGGACTTTGTCTCCAGGGCTTTTTTTGGCACCAAGGATGTAATCTTCAATAAAACTAGTAGGAATATAATTTTCAAGAGTGTCTATTAGCATTAATATTTTATCTGTGAAGAACTTGGAAGAATGATTTACTTCTGTTAGTTTTAATGGTCTTTTATAGCTGAAAAGGCTCTGTGCAAAAGGAAACCACATGTCTTAAAAATTACTGAGTAACTGTTTTGCTCTTCCGAATACTTCTTTAAGCACAGTAAATTTTACAGGATAAAAAAGCAGTCTTGTATAGTTAATGCAAATGATGCATTAAGTTAGACCCTTCTCCCAGAGTACAATTTAAAGGTACTCAGAAGTCCAATTATCTTTGATTTAGATGTAAAAATTGCAAAATAACAGCTGTGCCTGCTGAGTGAATATTCCTCTGCAAAGAGGTAGCTTATTTGAACAGAGTCGAAGACAGGTTGCTGAGGGAATGTTGAGCCTCTTTTGACTCTTTTTCAATTTTAAGTGCTTCTGGTCAGCTGAAAATGCAAGTAAATTACCAAACGGTATCAGAGCAATTTAGAATTTATAACTTCTAAGTTGTCATTTTGCATGTTACAAAATATTTTAGGTTGTTTAGCATTTATTGTGTCGATTTGTGGAGCACAATCACATTACATTTCAAATTAATACTAACAAATGTTGCAGCAAATCTTGCTAAATTTGACTCCATTTAAAAGTGCAGCTTTTTCTGTACTACATTACAAATTTTTTTTAAAGAGTCTTTGATGCTAAAGAATCACTTTGCATGTGTAACTATATTGAAGTGTACTGTAATTTACAGTAGAATTTTAATATGTAATATTATAAAGTATTATTAGTATAATACTAAAAGTATTTTATTAGCATGAAGCATATAATCGTATACATTATAGGATATAGTACTAGCAGAGTATATATTAGTATATTCAATTTTTAATATAGAGTAATATTAGAATATATTATTTAGGATATACGTTTGTTTAGAATTGAATTTTGAAGGGTGTTTTTCAGTTGAAATTCTGAGGATGTTTCCCTTGTGAATGTAATATTAAGTGCAGTTATGTAAGCTAAGATGATCTTAAAACTGTACAAAATTGTATGAAAATTAATATCTCTTTCTGTGAAAACAGATGCAGTACATATAATCCAGTATTGATAAATATTGCTCTAATTTTGCTCTAATATTGCTCTAACATGCTGATCATGGAGCTTTCCAAAACTTCCTGGCGAACCTCCTTCAGGGCATATCTTCTCTCTTAGAAGATTTTCTTATTACTTTTAACAGAAATCTATTCCCAATATAAATCTTACCCAAATTTTATTACTACTTTCCTTATCTGAATGTCTTTCTTCCCCAGCCACTGCTGTTTGCTTTTTGAAGACTCTTGCAGTTGTAGTTATCTCTGTTCAGCCACGTTTATTTAGCCTAAGCATCAATTCATTTAAACTTTTCATAAAGGTCATGCTTCATTTATGTTTAGTCATTCTCATTTTTCATTTCTGGACTCTCAGTTGGTTTGCACTTCTTGAATTAAGTTGCCCAAAGCCTAATGTATTGCCCCAAGGTCATACTGCTGCTGAGCAGAGTGGAAAGTTTATTTAGCATGTCCAAGTAACAGCATTTCTGCTCCAAGGCTTCATTTTTTGCAACAGTGGAGTATTTTTGGTTCATATGCTGATTGATCTGTTCTTTCTTTTTTCCCTAACCACAGTCTTGCCAGTTGTTTTACATCTTGTATTTGTTGCAATAATTATTCCTAAGGGTCAGATTAGTCTATTTTGGCTTTAGCCATATAAGAGTTAGGTAACTAGCTTAGACGGGTTGCAGACTTGTAGGGAGAAGACCACAGAGAAAAGACTTCTAAGGCTGATTTGTATTAAAATGGATGATATGAACCAGCTAGAAGGAAGCCAGACAACTAGTTTAGAACTTCTGAATCAGCAGGTAAGAGAGGCAAGATGGATCTCAGCCTTGGTGTAAAATATTGAAATTGCATTACTGATTTCATCCATTAATGCATCTGTTCCTTATTAAGGCATTTTTAATTTCTTAATCCATACTCCAATGCATTTACAGCTGCATGTAGCATAATAGCAGTTGAAAGTGTAATGAGCATAGTTTTTAAGTCTCTCATTAGGATCACTTAAGAAAATATGCAGTAGTATTGGGGTAGATAGACTCCTGTGGAACTCCATTTGGTTTGATCCTTTCATTACAACAGTGAACTGTTGGCATATCCTCTGGGTGCTTAAAGGATCCTGCTTAAATCCAAAGGATGTGGTTAATATAGCTGAAGAATATAAATCTGACAATCATACCATAGGTCAGTTGCAGTCACCTTCAAACTGGTTGTCATTAATATTAACATATATAATTTTCTCTGAAGTGTACGTAATTTTCTTTGGAATGTAGACTTGAAAGCAAATTTCATGAAATCACATCTGCATTGAGGAAAATGCTGTTTGGATTGTCATTTTGTGAACAGGTGTCACAAAGTTGTCTTTTAATATGATAATTTGTTTAACATCAGCATCTTAGCCAAACCAAGAAACCTTTCTTCCTCTTATAATTTGCCGCTGAGTTAGTGATTTGCATTGATCCTAAAAAAAAAACAACTGTTGAGATGAAAAAAACCCCATGACTTGCTGCTTCTTACATACAAATCTGTCAAAGAAAATAAAATTGTTCAATAAAGGTGTGTTAAAGGATATTGGGAGCAAAATGTCACTGCTACAATCTGATATTCTTTCACATAATATTGGCTTAATTCGCATCTTGGGGGGTGATGCTTTACAGGAGCACAACAGAGGAGAGGAAGAATTGACAAGAGCAACTGCTTATTGAAGAGCAGTTCTTCACTTTTAGAGAAAAAGTCATCTCTGTGTTCCAGAGAATAGGTATTTGATGAGTGTTGTGAGTTTTTTTATCAAGTACGAAGAAAAGGAACATGGACTTTCTCTCCCTCACTCTGGCTTGCTTTAAAATTAAAGAAAATAAATAAATAAAAGGCTATAATTATGCCAACACAACTTATTCTGAACTTTTAATATTTACAGTTTATGAGAAATGCAGAACCATTGTGATAAGCCTTAAAAAGTCTGCCAGTGCTAATACATTGGAAGAACTGGTAGCTGAGGTAGTCTTTTATCTTTGTCTCCTGAAGCTGTGCAGCCCTAAAGTTTTCCTGTAGAACAGCAGAGGAATGACTTTGAAACCCTTTTCCTTGTGGCTTTGGGAGAAAAAAGAAAAGAATGAAAAAGAACCAAACCAAAGCAAAAAACAACCAAGCAAACAAAAAAACCAGCGACCAAGCAACAATATACTGTGTTTCTTGGAAATGTCTAAAAAATGTTCTCATACTTAGTTTTGCCTTATAAATTCTTATCTGGTAAACAAGCTATCAACTTTAGCCCAGATATTGCTATAATGATGTTTAAAAACGTATACAAATACATACTCATGTTTTGTTGTTATTCAGAGGTATCTCTGTTTTATATGAAAAGAGGGCTGGGAGAGAAGAAAATGCAAAATAACACTGAGAAGACTTGAAAACATGCAGGCTGGATGCAGTGTCCCAAGAGACAGATACTTGCTGAAAGTTGTCAGATCTGATTAAGGGAGCTGTTGGCATCAATCAGACCTGACAGTAGTATATCAGAGGTTAGTAGAACTATAATTAGTGAACTGATTAACAGCAAAGAGGAAGAGGGTAATGTTTTGGATCAAACTCCCTTAAAACATTTTGATCATTATTTAAACTTGAAGCCCGAGTGGCTAATTATATCTTCTACAATATAAGAGCTAAATTTCACAAAGCGTGCAAGCTGTTCTTCCTCATTGTGGTTTTTAAAATAAGGTTTGTACTGACTACACAGACTGTTTTTCCTAGAAAAAAAATAAATACAGAGAGCAGGTGTTCTTACCACATTGCTCCTCAGTACAACTATTGTGATCCTAATGTATACTGTTTTCCACAGTTTCTCCTTAGATTAATGTATCTGCTCCACATGTAAAACTTTTTATTTTTTTTCAGTGAGAATATAAAAAACAGCAGTGCTTTCACAGCGGCAACAAAAAGGAGCTTTCTGTCCAATTCATCAGCCTGACTGGTTGTACTGGGTGTCATTCCCATTTTGCCTTTGTCAGAGTCTGTTCTACTGATGTTTAGAAGTAGTGTTGGAACTCACAAATGAATTTTGTAATTCCTGGAACAGCCAGGACTCTGCTGAAAGCATACAATTTTAAATCTTAAGCTGTGAGCTTAAATTTGTTAATCGTAACTGTGATACTGAGTGTACAATAAATAAAACAATATTGAAAAAAATCAGTTCAACAGTATGTGTCACATGTGTTACAAGTGTCTCACTGTGCATAGGTGGTGTGCTGAGACATTGTGAATTGGTTGCTTTTCATTAGGTGAGTTAGGTGGGTTCTGTAAAAGAACTAAAGAACTAAACTATCATGCATTCCTAGGATTAAGTTACAAAATAAAACATGCTGAACAAAGTTAGGCTTCTTCAGTAAAGAATTCATTTGCCATTTTAATGAGTTCTGGGTGGCAGCAGTTACAGTTTTTGTTGTTCTCTTATTGATTGCTAGACCTATTGTTGATTGATTATTGGTGTTAGCTCTGGCAACTTACTAACTGATGCTAATATGCATCAGTATAAAGCACCTCTGTAAGTCTTTCTAACATGGAAAGCTCAATCTTTCATGCATATACTTTTGTAAGAATAGTCTTATTATTGAATGTATCTAAGATGCTTTTATATATATGTATGTGATCCTGTATTGCTCTTACTTTAGACCACAAATACATGTTAAGATTGGATATAACATCATCTATTCACCCAAATAGGCATACTGCTCATCTGCATATACTTTGTATTGTAAGGTGTCGCTTTCACTGGAGACATAATTCTGTTTTGACTGTGTAAAACACAGCATCAGATGGTTGCCTCTGATTTATGAAAACAAAAATATTTGTATTAATTTTTTATTACTTCCTGTCTTCCTACCTCAAATTCTTGTTTTGAATTGCTGCCTTCTGCTTTACTTTGTGTATGTTTATTCCATTCGCTGCCTGAGCTCTAGTTCACATGAGGTTTTGTGAAATGCTTACACAACTCATACAGAGTAAGAGTGCAATAAAAAGAGGAATAAAAGCAGCATTATGAAAGGGACTTGCAGGCTGCTGCTCTTGTGACATGTTTTGATGAACTTTCACTTCAGGGAGTGCCGAAGTGGTGAAGTGTCCCTCATGTGGTGTGATATCAGGTATCTAATATTAAAGGTTGTGAGAAGCTCCAAAGACTCATGATTAGAAGAGAAATGTTTCCAAACTGTATAAAACCCCCCAGCATAGCAGCTTTCCCTATACAACTGCAGGGTATGCTGCATTCCAGTGAGAGGCTGTTCTGAGTGGATGTGTGTAATTGAGTGCAGGTTTCTGTCTCAATTTCTGCACAAGTAAAGCTCTTGCAGTGAATTTGCTGCCAGAAGAAAGCATCAAGATAAATAGAGCATGAGCAGAGTAAACTGTGTAAGCCTTTGCCAAAAAGCTGTCAGAAGATGAGGAGTGCTGGCTGTGACTGAGCAATGCTTCCTCTAGAATCAGGCACGTATTCTTAAATCATAGAATCATAGAATAGTTAGGGTTGGAAAGGACCTTAAGGTCATCAAGTTCCAACCCCCCTGCCATGGGCAGGGACACCTCACTCTAAACCATATCACCCAAAATGCTGCTTTCAAGTGTGGTAAGAGGAAACAATAAATGTGTGTAAAGGAGTGGGAGAAGAAGAGAGAAGACCAGTGGCAGGTTAAAAACAATAAAGAAGAGGAATAAAGAAGAACCTAAATCTACATAAGTATATATTTGAGAGATTGTCTTTGAATATTGACAAGAAAGCAGTAGTGGCTAGAACAGGTTTCTTTATTGCTGTCCCTCCATCGTGAATCTCTATGATGGAGACAAATTTGCTACCGGCACTAATAGAAATGCTGGTTCCATGCTTTCCAAAGCTTTTAGATATTTACAGCTTATATTTTGTACATAAATTATGTTTTTTTCTTTAATTGTATATACAATGGCAGAGGCCTTAAAATTGTTTCTTCTACAACATCATCGAGGCACTGTAGAAAATACTACTTTTTGTCAGTTTAATGAATTCCTATATTTGGATTGATGCTTTATTTCATCACATTTAATTTCAGTAAAATAATTGATCTGCAATTGATTAAATAGTTTCTAGTCATATCTAATCATTGGTTTATGTTGTTAAAAGGCAAATTTCTGAAATATCTAACATCCATTTTCCAATGGAGAATATATATCCAGTTATTTCCAAGCCAGTTAAGTGTCTTTACCTCTACTTAGTTTTTGCTGTGGTATCTTCAATGAGACTTTTTTTATGCTAACAACAAAATGAGTAACTCCAGCATCACTGGTCATTGCACAGGAGGAGCACTGAAGGTAGCCTTTAGAGGGCAGATGCTCACATAACCACAGGCATCACCTGGTTTTTATAATAAGTTTTAGTTTTCTTTTTTGTTTCCTAAGGCTACTGAAATATTAAGAGGATTCCTTACTAGAAGGTGAGAAAGGTACAAAGAAATGTTAATGTAAAATGGAAAAGGTACAGCTGTTAAGAGAGTAAAGTAAATAGAAGAATGAAGTTACAGTGGAAATGTGTATTGTTGATTTAATCAGTGCTTTGAGAAACAATATTGTGAATTCCACAGAGAAAGATAACATAAATGGAGTATTTGCTGTTTATTTAGCAGCTATTCTAATGATTTCAAAGCAAAGAGGAAGTACTACCTTCATATAGGTATGTTAAATACAAAAATATTTCAGTTGTGCTGGAGGGGTGTGATGACACATGGCCATGAAATGTTTGTGAATCTTGATCCATCTTTGGGACGATAATTTAATTTTGGAAACTTCCCATAACAAACAAGTTTTATTATTGCAATCATTCATGCAGAGGCCTCTGGATTTGTTTATTATAACCTTGAGCTTATTCTACAACTTCTTTGTAGAAAGAATGATAGATATTAATGCCCGTGTATGCAGTAATACAAATTCAGACTTACAGACCAAATGTTTGAAAGTATGTGTGTGTACCATTGTATGTATTTTCATAATTCTGATACAGTGAAGTCATATATAATGATGTCCTCTGTTAAAGGAAGATGTTGAAACTACATATTAGTTTGTGCTACTAGTGCTCTGCTTACAGTATGGCAGTGTGCAGGTTTATCCTGGAATAATGCTGTTACTCAAAATATCAACACTATCCAGTCTAAGTACGAGGCATTTTTCTACCTTTTATTTTCTAGAAAGCTATGTAACCACATATTAAAATACTATGTTATCATGCACAGGGCAAGGGAGTAAATAAATGATAAAGAATATTAATGTAATGCTTTATTAGAAAGGACATGAATACTGCATTTATTAGTGCAGTGCTAAGAACATGTGTGTTAAAGTTCTTATAGCCCTACAGGATGATGATATTTTTGAATCTATGGTGAGACATAGGTATGTTGTAGTAGAAAACTTTTGTCTATCATAGCAAAGTACTTACCTGCTCCTTTCTAGGTGAGAACAATTTGTTGCTGTGAGTGGTTCTTTTAAGTAATGGTCGTGTCTAAATGTTAAAATTGACCACTGTTGATAGGTGTTATTCCTGATGACAGGTATTAGCTGCTTCTCTGAAAAAATCCCCCAAAAGAGGTTTTCCCCAACATTTATGAAAGTTGCACACCAGCTTGCCATTGCTAACAGTTCTTGGCATAGCGTTTGAATGAGCCTACTAATAAGACAAAAAACAATCAAACCTTTCAGGTTATTATGATTCTTGGAAATACTGTACATGCAGAACTACTGCTCATCATTTGTGAACACAGCAGGAAAATTAAAACACAGAAGTGAATGCCAAGCTGAAGAAAAGTGAAACATTTGGGAGGAGGAGCCACTGCTGTATTTGTGCGGTTGTGAGAGATTTCCACAAAAGATTTGGTTTGTGCATCCTTTATTTTCGTCCTTCAGACTTTTCTGTTTTGCCATCTTTTTTATCTTTCTATTCAGAGCTTTTAATTAATCAGTTCAGTTTAGGTTAGTCCTCTGTGATTGTTTTACTAGCAAAGTCTAGTGCCTATAAGATTGGCAATTCTTTATTTGGACTTAATATCTAATGGTTATACCATTTTTGTAGTTCCACAAAAGCCTTTACTCATACTCACTTTGTAAAAATTATTTTATCGAACAGCTCACTGCCAGCAAGACCTGTTTTCTGAGTGGCACCAATTACAGCAGACTAGTTTTCAATCTTCTGTTTCTGCTGTTTGTTGGGAATGTTTCCTTTTTATTCTCAGGAATGTCCATGAAATCTCTGCTATAAGAAATATAACAAAGTCTTTCCATTGTAATTTTCTCAGCAATTCATTAAAAAAGCTCTATATTTAAATAATAGTCAAATTCTGTTTATTATATTCATTAGGAATAAAAACTTTAAAAAATCTGTTTGAAGATAAATTGCCAAAAGTGTGTTTGGCTTGTAGAGTGTTTGCTGTCACAATATACAAACTTATATAAACCCATTGTTAGTCACAAAATTAAGGTTGTTATGAGGTCTGATAAAGCAAAAACCTGAAATGAGAACATGTTTAAAATTTGCCATGCATGCCTACTTCACTAATGATGCCTTACCTTCCAGAAGGGTTTGAACAGATGTGAGGTAGACTGTTTTGAGAATCCTCTTTTAATGTAGCAGGGCAGGGAGAGTTTAATTTACTAACCTGATGATTCACAACCAGCTGTTCTCCCTCTTCTTTGTAATCATAATGGTATGTTGTCTAAACCAAAAATGAGACACCAGTCCTTTTCTCCTGTCATCCCAGTTGATGTTTAACTTGAAATCCAGGTAAACCAGTTCTTTATACACTTTGTTTTGACAATACCTGCCACACAGAATGATACAGGTCTTTTCTAATTGTTTGCTGGAAATCATAGTAATTAGGAGGTTATCTGTGGGTTTTTTTCCTGATTTTTGATTTATTGTTGTATGTATGAAAGGGACAAAAGGTCAGCTAAGTGACTTGCAGGCTAAAGTGGGTAAAGAGAGGAAAAGTGTTCTTAAAAATGGTCTTGAAGAACTTTGGTGAATTGTATAAGATGGGACGTTATAAATAAATATTTTATGTAGTTTGGTCTAAAATATTTTCGTATGTGGACATACCTGTGGAAGTGGGAATTCAAGAGGATAATCATAGCTTTACTAGCATCAGAGTGTTTACAAAAATTGTTCAAGCAGAAAATAGTTACTAGTCACGTGCAAATGTGTTTCAGAGAACTTAAAGCAGCAAAAAAACCTCAAAGGATTGCAAGTGAACTATTGAAAAGGTGAACATGCAGGTTGTGCCAACTGCTAGAAATTAATGTTGGACTCTAAGAAATTAATGGAAGATTATTTGATTTCAGCGAGACCCTAAGCCTTTTCAGGCTAAGAAGAAAAACCTAAATCCAACAAGTAGCCCTAGCATTTTATGATTATATGATTTTTTTAACTATGGTGAAAACGTATCTGCCTCATATAATGAAGTCTGGCTTCTAAGAGTACTAAAGAAAAACTGACAAAAATAGTTAGAAAATTATGCAATTATAGAAAAATGCATTTTCACAGTCATTGAAAATTTTGTCAGTTGGCATGGAAATTATAAGCTAGTGTCATCCCTGTTAACTCCATTTTTCAAAGTCACTTTTTTGTTTGAGTTCTTACCGAAACATTATGCAAAGTAATGTTGGGATAGGTTAAATAACTCCAAAAGTAAATTAACTAATTTAGGCTTGAAAGTTTTTTTGTTTTGTTTATTTTATAAACTGTTAACTTTTTTGATATAAAAATGAAATTGAACAGCAGTGCTCACCTAAGACTTTGTGATAAGGCCATGTTTTTCCTAGTAGAAGAAGTCGTTGTGGAATAGTTAATAATGATAATCCAAAAAGCATTGGAAAATGAGAATTGTATGTGAGGAGAGAAATATAAGTTGACAGCAGAAATATTGACAGTTAACCCATTTCTATTCAGCCATACCCTAATACAAAAACCAGATTGAAATGTTGTGCATGAGTTGCAGTTCATTAAGCAAATGTGACACTTTATTTTCTAGCTGTTTCAATACTGAAAGAGGTGAAGTGGTGAAATAGCAATATAAATGAACATGCTTCTCAGTGTGCTGATAAGTCAAAGTAAAAAGAAAATATTAAAAAGATGTTTCAAGGCTTGGTTACTGTGTCCTTCCTTGCCCCAAAACAGAAAGCAGAATCCTTTTGCTGAATCCAACTTTTGAGTTTATAACTTTGTGGATAAAATACATTGTTTCTGAAAATTAATTATAAAAAGAAAAGCCACTACTGCATTTAAAACTAATTATGATATGGATCATAGTGCTGCTTTGTTTATTATTTTAATTGAAACAATAATCTTTGTTAACATTTGCTGATTATCAACATTTTCTTTTAGCTATTTTTAATTAGCACATTACGTACTTGAATTCAATTTATAGTTTTAGACTACAGAGATGATATGGAGGTTTTTTTGAAGGAGTTTTTTCCAACTGTAATATTTATCTGCAAAATAAATATAAGAACCAATCATATTTTCTGGCCAGCTATTCTCTGGAGATTCCTGGTCTTACTAAATAAGACAGTATGTCAAATACAGCTTTTAATTCAGGTCATTACTTTGAGTTTTAAGATAGGATCAAAGTAAAAGACCATTATAATGAATATTTAGTCATCACTTAGAAACAGAAAAATTAACGATACCAATTTAAATATATATCCTGATAACATGACTGACATAAAAAAAACCTTTGAGCTGCACATTACCAATTTAGATTTAGCAAATTAGCTAAGTAGCTTGCATTTGTAGTATTTCACACCTTAAAGTCTTAATATGCATTGCTAAATATATTTCCTCACTGTTTGCTAATTAATGTTCTGTGGAAGTACAGCTGCTAATTTTTTGTGGTTGACATGGCTCATTTTAAAGTGATAACAGTTGCATCTGTAGTAGTGTTAATAAATTATGGTCATACATTTTTACACCTACTATTTTCTACAAGCATTTGAAAAATCTGTATTTGCTAACAAAATGTACCCAGTAATATTTTAGCAAAACATAGAAGCACTCCTCACACCCCACTATTCTCCCAGTGATATTAGTGACTTAGTGAGTCATATGTTAAGTTTTAAATATTGCAGGACTGTCTGTAATATCACAAAGTCTTTTCAGGAGTAATTCTTAGTAATTAGTAAAGACTGATATATTCTGATGGTAAAATAATTGGACTGGAACAATATTGTGAGGCAGTGCAGGGAAAAATATTTCTCTGAGGAGAATAATTATCAGGATATATCTTGTAGAGATCAAGTGAAGAAGAAAGTGTTCGTAAGGGCATGTGTTTTGTAAGATACACTTTTTTCTAATATTCAGAAAGAAACGCAGGAGAATGTATGCAATCCAGGAGGTTCCTGGAGTGCATTGATGAGAACTTCCTCCTCCAGGTTATAGAGGAGCCAGTGAGGAGGGGGCTTCTTGGGGAAGTGAAGATCAAAAGCAGGCTTGACTGCAGTGGCCGTCAGATGGTGGAGTTAGGGATCTGGAGGAGAAGGAACAGCACACTCACAATCCTGTACTTCAGGAGAGCAGACTTTGGCTTCCCCAGAGATCTGCTTAGAAGAGTCCCATGGGATAAGACTGGTGGGAAGAGAGAGGAAGACAGAGCCAGGCTTTTTTCCGTGATGCCTGGTGACAGACCAGAGGCAAATGGGCACAAACTGAAACGCAGCAGCTTGTGTCTGAACATCAAGAAACACTTTGAGGATTCTATGATTCTATGACTGAGCACTGGCACAGGTTGCCCCGTGGGGTTGTGGAGTCTTCAGTGTTGGAGATACCCAAAAGCTGTTTCAGTATGTTCCTAGGCAACTAGCTTTTAGCTAGCTCCACTTGAACCAGAGAGCTGGGCAAGATAACCTCCAGATGTTGCTTCCAACCTCAACCATTCTTTGATTCTGTAGCTGTGAAGTCTGTCAAGCTGGGTTTCAAAAATGTTGAGACAGCAAAGCAATTTCTTTCTAAAAGCTGTTAATATGCTGGTGGTATTTAAGGTAATCTAATCTTCTGAATGGGAAGAAATGCTCTTGCTGAAATTTGGACAAGCAATTTTCATAAAGGTTTTGTAAGTCTGTGCTAGTTCTCTGTGTCTGCTTTTCTTAGCCAGGGCCTTGAAACATTATTCATAATTACCCAGTGTTTTTACACCTTCCTTTGCATAATTTCTTTGCTAAGAAACTGATTTTGGTGCTACATTAATATGTGCTGTTTATATACCTCACAGCATCACATTTGAAAGCCACCTAACCTGTCTTGATGTTTCAGGTTTTTAGTCAGTCTGGGATTTAGTGCAGCGGTGTTAATTTTTCTTATTTGTACATTGTGTTCTTACAGACAGCATTTTGTTTGAGAAGAAAATGTCATGAATCTCATATTCTCTTGGGTTTACATTATCTGGTTGAATTTGAGATTGGATGCTGATAGGGTCTGATAAACTTTTAATTTATATAATTTTTTAATAATCTACCATGGCTGCTTAGAATACAGCAAATGCTGTCTAGATGAAAACAATGGGGTGTGTGTAAGCTTTTATAGGGACTTAACTAGTATATTTGCTATAGGAGCATTATCATCTCTAAGATTGAACTGGCTGTCATCTTAGTAGTGTCATATTTCTGAATGTGTAAATTTAAGAGGAACCTTTATTTTAACAGTTCTAATTTCTTTTTTTGTGCAATAAGTGAGGTTGTAAGGTAAGCTTTGTGCCTGTCCCAGGAATCTCTAGCTCTGATGGATAGTGTTTCATTATATTTGTAATGAATAGGCAATAAATAATTGCCCTTAAATCATAGTCATAACGTGCAGGCAAGTTACTGCTGAATTTATTACTGAATGGGTGATATTTATTTCTAGGGGCATTTTATACTTAGCAGTTAGCACCTAAATAGGAAATTATTTTGTTGAATAGTCCATGAGAAATCTGCATTTTTATTTCTATTTAAAACAGCTACTGAGAATTTTTTTGAGCGAGGAATGAGATCCTTTCTTTGAGTTACCACTTTGATTTTGAATTTTAAAAAGCTGCTTTCTCAAATTGTTGTGTTAAGGTCAAATGAAGTATGCTGAGTATGTTGTCAGTGTGGGGAATGGAGGGTACTACAATTCTGTGGCAACTGTAAATTGAATGTACCTCAGTTTTATCTCTTTGATAGTCTGTTACTTAGGGATTTATGCAAAAAGAGAAGCCATTGCAAAAGCATGCAAGAAATGGCACTGTAATAGGGACTTACCACTGACCTGTCTATGTGAAACGATTAAGTTTGGAAACTACCTTTTCCAGGACTTGTGGAAGTTGTTTAATCTGCTTTGCCAGTGCAAGGATCAAAATATTAAAATGTACATCTTGAAAGTATGCCTTAGGAAGGAAGCATTTTGTAGGGTGGGGTCTTAGGTGTTTGCTGTGGTGTGGTGAAGGTTAGAAATATTTTATCATATTTAATTTTTGGTGGGACATATATATCAAGTAACTCACACAATTACATGATGAGTTGATTCTGAATAACTGCCTCATTGTTTTAATGTGGAAAATGTATACATATGATGTGCAGTAACTTGAAGTTATTACTTTATATACCCATATTTTCCATGCTGAATACTACTAATGACCATCCAACACATGTAGATGCAGCAAAGTGTGGCTGCACCATATAAAAAGTAGGTAAAACTTAAAATAGTTTTGTTAAGTTCTACAGTGCATTTACTCTCCTGTATACAAAAGTACTGGTTTTTTATAAATTTTAGTCTGGATTTTTCTTTGTAAATGCTCAATATTTCTTTTTTCTGTTCTACTAGATGCTTGTGACTACTCCAGAGAAATGGGATGTTGTGACAAGAAAAAGTGTTGGTGATGTAGCCCTCTCTCAGGTGGTTAAACTCTTGATTCTTGATGAAGTTCATCTGTTACATGAAGATAGAGGACCAGTACTTGAAAGTATAGTAGCACGTACTTTACGACAGGTAAGAGAAAAAAATCTCCAAAAGAACTGCATTTTCTTCCAAGAATAGATACATTTTGGTGCTTTTACACTGAGAAATTCTTAGACAAGGAAATCAAAATGCTTAGGCAGCTTACAATTCATTTCATAGCTATTCTATACTAAAAGATTTTTGTCTTCTATCATCTCTTCTGTATTAGATTTATACCAGAATTCTAGGATACATAATTTATTACAGAGCTATTTGTTATTATTTATTTACTTTATTAATTTACTTACTGTAAAAGTAAGAGCAAAATTAAACAAATTATTATTAAACAAATAATAATCAGGTTAATTTTTTAACATAACCCAGATTGAAAGTATTTTCTTATGAGGAATGCTGTTTTTTGCTTAGTAGTTTTGCTGGAAGTTTTTTATTTTTTTTTTAATAAAGAATAGTGTCTTAAATCTAGGTAAAACTTTCTGCACTGCTAAATAATTTTTAGTTTAGCATAACTGGTCTTCCCCCTCACACACTTTAGTGATACTTTCTAAATACCAAGCTTTAAAATGGCAAAAGGAGAAAAGGATGGATGCATGGGATTTGTTTTTAAGTCTTCTATGAAAGAAGGATTGAGTTAGGCAATAAATAAGATTGGTCTCAATGGCAGGATGTGTATTTGCAAGAAAAACAAAATGTGGAATTTAGGGATGAATAAAAAGGGTGGAATTAAGATGAATATATAATGGTAAGGAGAGGATAGAGTACTGTTCTTTTGTGGAGGGTTTTTTGTTGTTTTTTTGTCATGCAGAGCAAATGTCAATACAAAATAATCTGTAACAAACTAAAAATAAACTCAGTTGGTATTGTTATGGCTCTATTTGTAGTGTGTTAAATGTTTAAAGTGCTTTAGAATTTAAGATTGTTTTTCTTGACAAGGCTACACTAACCTTGTTAAGGCTGTCTGAACCATCTGATTCTAGCTCCTCTAAGAACCAAATACAATGGGTGTCTGTTGGATTCCAGTGCAGAAAGTATAAAGTTCATATATAAAGAATAACATAAGTAAGAATTCCTCAGAAGAAGCTAAACTTGGAATATTTAAATTTGTTTATAATGAAGAGTAGGGTTTTGTATAGTTTAGACTATGTCAAGGGCACTAAAGCTTAACCTGTTTGATATTCTGTTTTCTTTCTTTAATGGTTTTGATAACCTTGTTTTCCTTAGGTGCCTTTAAAGTAAAGAATCTCAGATTTTAGTGGTTACCATGATGTTCATTGTCTTCCCATCAGATTGCAAGACATTTGTTTTTTAATGTAAAATTTTGTAAGATGTGTAAGGTTGGCTTCAACTGACTGAAATAGATGTCTAGAGCCATTTTATCTGCCCTACATTATTCAGCTTGGCGTCCTGTTTCTGCTTCATTTGGACACAAGTCTCCCATAGATCCTTTCCTTTTGTGTCTGTCAAGCTTGTGCAGGTAACTTAAGGAATATAAAATCTGAGGCAGTTATGTCTTCGTGCTGAATCCTACCTTTAGTGCATTTATTGTAATACAGCAGTATCTTGCTTCAACAATCATTTAAAAAATAGCTCTCTAGGGTGCTTTAATCTTCTAGGATTTCAAGGTTTGTTTTACCTATCAAGTTTGAGTTCAGTTCATCTGGAAATGAAGCTACTCATTTGTAACCCTCCCTTCAGTGAAACAGTTGGAAAGAAAAGCAAGACATAAACCTTGAAATTAACTCTCTCACCACCTTTCTGAAGAACTTATTTATTCTAAGTTGATAAGAAAGGCAGTATTGGAGACCACTTCAGAAGGTAGTAGAAGAGAGGGAAAATTTACAGTATAAAAGTGCGTTAGAAAAAAAACTCCACAGTTAAACAGAAAAAAAACCTGCTTGTAGAAATATTTAGAATTATGCAGTAGAAAACATTTCCAAACAAAAATATTTTTTAATTACAAGCCTTCCAGAGAGCATGAAGAGAAATAGATGTTTTGCACAAGTGTTTTAACTTTTTACTATGGAAACAAATAATAAAAGGGCTAGTTTTAAAAATTACACTGAAATGTTGTACTGCAGCATCTGAGCCTGCAAGCATAGGTCTGTGAAATTTGCAGTATCGATCCATAACTAATTTTGAAATTACTGGAACTTTTATTTCATGACTAGAAAAGGTGACATGAGTTTTCTGATTTCAGAATTCTTTCACTGGGTTTTAGTGAAAAAACTACTACAGATGTTTTAACTGCAAAAATACCACATCTAATAATGTTTTAACAGTATTTTGGAAAAAAAAAATATTTGGTTACATTTCTTTGCTCTATTCCCTGCTCATAGTTCAGTTATATGCATTTTGATGCAAATTCATAAATGTTTGGAGGAACAAAATCAGAATATTCAGCCTGCCCCTAGAGAATATCCTTCTGACTGCGATGATTCTGTATAAACATTAAGTTCCTCTGGAGCCCTTCTGAAAGTACTTCTACAACATATTTTTCATTGATATCTATAGAAACATTATACTCCTTCCATATTCATGCTCACTGGAGGCAAGACTAATTGTTCAGTTCTTAAAAAACAGAAGGAAAAAAACAACACCCCAGCAAAACAAAAAAACAGACTCTGACAGCATCAATCTAAAGCGTCCTTATGTCAATTACACCACTGTAGTAATTCAGTAATTGCTCAGATCAATTGCCTGATTTGTATACTGGTTTAAAACATCAGAAATATTTAGTTTTTCCTAACTGCAGTGGAGAGATTCAGAAAGTGATTAGACATGTAATTAAAGGAAAAATCTGTTGCATATTAATAGTCCTTAGATCAGACTGAGGGCTGTAGTAACCAGGGACTATGATGGCAAATGCCAGGTTTCCTAGAGAAGACATTGATGCCCCATCCGTGGCAGTGTTTAAGACCAAGTTGGATGGCCCTTTGAGCAACCTGGTCTAGTGGGAAGTGTCACTGCCCATGGCAGGGGGTTTGGAACTAGATGTTCTTTCAGGTCCCTTACAATCCAAACCGTGCTATGATTCCATGATAGCATTTTCCCAATTTCAGTACTGTCCCTTTTGACCACTGTGGGAGACAATGAACTGAAGTAGTTGGATTTTTGGACTGGCCTGGAATAGTCATTTATATCACTTTCAGGAGAGATCTGTGATAAATTCATTGAAATACTACTTCAACCTTTTCAGTAAATGACTAATAGCTTCTTTATAATTACAGTGTCTACTTATAGTTTCGTCTGGATCAAACTTACCTAGCTTGTATATGATTCAATGTCCTGATTCCTGTGTAGATCAGGACGTATAACGTAGTGCCTTCTACATTTTGCAGGGCTTGTTATCCTGTCTTATAGAAAACCATCCCTCTTGTTTTGTTGGATGATAGAAAAATAGACAAATACACAACAGCTTTTTTTTTTTTTTTTTTGGTTGGGTTTTTTTTTCTGTTTTCATTGGGTCTTTTTAAGAATTAGTGTTCAACTGGCTACCTGGGTCTATAACTGTGCCAGAAAAGAATGTTTTGAGATCTGTATTTGTATGCTGCACAAATACAGCTATATAAGTGCCTCCTCAAAACAGGAATAACCTGATGCATTAGTAGGTCTGTCCTAATTTGTACCTCAAAATATTTGAATTATTGTTGTACTTTCCCCCAGATGAACACTGAGTCACACCACTTACTCTAAGACTTTTAACATGTACATTTTAACTTACAGCATTTTTTTAATCGAGTGGGTTTTTTAACCTGGAAGGAGCATATATATTGGAATTGCTGACAGCTTTACTCACAGCAGAATGAACAGTATTTGTACATGTTTGCACTTTTCAAATTTTAGAGAATGTTTTTGCAAGTGACTTAAATTGATTTTGCTAAACATTTTGGTGGGAAAATTGCTTTGAGCTCTCATATACTGTAGGTATAACATCAAACAACTTCTTTGAATCCAATTTATAGCTTTGAAGTTTAAAGTTTTAGTGAAGAGCATAATGTGGATATAAAACTGAAATGCTTAAACTTTTTAATAAAACTTTCCACACTTCTGTAATATCTAGTAAGCTTATTAGCTTGAAAGAAAAAAAAATCTTGACTGCTTTTAAAGGACACTGAATTATTTTGTCATAATTACTCAGAGGTTTCAATGACTTCTTTGCTGCTTTCAGGTTTGTTTTTTTTTTTTTCAGAAAATGCGTACTGAATATTATACTTGAGTGATACATCAGTTTTGATACCTCCTCTCAACTATGTGAATGATAAATTAAATAAAAGAAATTCCATAGTAAAAGATTTCTCAGATTCAGGGGAAACGATGCTCCCATCTTAGACACACAAATACTCCTTTCACCAGTCTTATTCTTCAAATTTAACTTCCACTTGCTTTATATTTTTGTATTAGATCAGTAAAGTTGCTAGATAAATAATAGGTGGGACAACACAGCAGGACAAGCCATCTGGGATATTTCTGGAGTGCATTGATGAGATCTTCCTCCTTCAAGCAATAGAGCAGCCCTTAAGGAGAGGTGTTCTGCTGTACCTCGTATTCGCCAAAAAGGGAGGGGCTCATTGGGGACGTGAATATCAAAGGCAGCCTTGGCTGTAGTGACCATGAGGTGGTGGAGTTCTCTTTCCCCTGGAAATCCTCCTGTTTCCTTTCTGAGATTTCTTTCCTCATGACACCTAATTTAAGAAACTTTCCCTCTCAGCCATCATGTAGCTTTCCTTGTTCTGGATGCATTCGCTGTATCTCTAGTTCCTTGTTTTCTCCTCTACCTCTTTTTTTTTCTTTGGTTCTCTCTTTTACCTCCTTACTAGAAATCAGAAGCAAACACATTCAGAGGTTTCTCGCCCAAAGCTAAATGCTGGATTGTTTTCTAATAAATAATTTCTAGGTGCTTGGAATCCCATTCTTGCTTAAGAAAACTAGAGCAGTTTAAAAAAAATAAAATAAAAATAAATCAAAGCTGATAGATAATGGCCTAAACCCAGCTGCTTGGACCTATATTTTTTGTGTCTAATGGTAGTTCACTGTAGTTCCTATATGTTTCATTTGGGACTAGAACGGCATTTGCATTTCATTTGGCTCTTCCTTTCTTGAGACTGCTGTTAGTCTTTTGTCTCTTTGATGTTCCTTATATCAGTTGATCAAGTTTCTCAGCATCTTCTATTAGAGCATAAACCAAACAAGCTTACTGAAATCTTCTACAGTACTTTTTTGGTTTCTAACTAGAGTGTTGTGGAGCTTTTAACTGGACTTTCTTATATTTGTGATTGTATTTTTAAATCAACAAAACTGGGTATAGAGCTAAACTGTTAGTTTTGGTAGTGACATATACAGAGGTAGAGTGTTTTCCTTCTATTAATCAGTTCTATCCACTTTATACCTCTATGAATTGCATGTACTTAATTTGCTACCACATTATCTTCGGAGCTTGGTTTCAGATGCTTGTTCATTAAGTCTTCAAAGAAACCTTTTTATAGTTCCTGCAGGATTCACTTGTTGACATAAGAACGTTCCCTGAGAACAGTGTCTCATTTTGCAGCTCTGGGCTGTTTTAGAATGAGCTCAATTAAAATAAATTTAGCTTGAATGGGACAATGAACCTAGATTTATCTGTATGGCTGATGTACACATCAGTTATATTAATTCTGCATGTTACCTGCGCTTCTTGTCACCAGTTATTTTTTATTTACTGCATATCATGGTTAAAATTCTTGACTAGAATCAGGCTTAGAAAGCAATTAGAGGCATCCTTTTTTTTTAATTGCTGTTTTTTCAATTATACATTCTCTTTAAAATCTGTTAGTTCATCAGCTTGTGATAAATTTAATACATGTTTTCTTGCTATTCTGTGGTGTTATTTTTAAACAGTATGTTGTGCAGCCATATGTCTAATGCCTTACACAAGTCTAGGTCTATCTTGTTATATTTTCTGGCAAGCTTGTAGTTGTGTAAAAATGACTTTTCTAAAGCAAAATTAAAAAAAAAAAACTGATCTCCATTTGTTTGGAAAATGTTACGTATGAGATATTTGATTTAATATTCAGAAGCTTTTCTGTTACTTTGCATGGAAGTGATGTCAGGAAGTCATTCTGCATTTCATTTTTTATTACTGGTATGTGAACATTTTTCCATTTCTGTGATATATCCATGGAGTTTAAAAGGTGATAGTGATTGTCATATGTTTTATGTTCTTTCATAATATGGTAAAGCAGTTAAATTGGTTTGTAGAAAGGTTCATATTTCTTTTTGTTTCTTAGTTTGGGAACAAAACAGTAAACACAGCATGAAAAGACATTCTGTCATTCAAGAAAAACTGACCTGGCACTGTGCAGGGCATAGAAATCTCTTAATAGGTATATTCAGAATGTCATTTCTTAAGGCAAAGTATTGCGTACTTAATATTTCACTGAGGGAAAATAATATGGCTTCTAATAGTGCTTTCTGCATGGTTACATTTTTTCAGTACGTCTAGATTTTTAAATATGTTCTAAATGGAGGACCGAGAGCACAGTATTTTCAGGGTTCATTGGAAGCAGAGTAAAACTCATTTATAAAATTACTTAACTAGATGGTTGCCTAGTAACAAATGCATTCTGTGCAGAGTGTTTGAGTTGTAGATAACGTCCTATGTGGAATCGTCGAAACAGTATTAGTAATTGCATTTTTACTGTGTACTTTTGATTTTGCAATTTTATTGTTTTTTTCATTTTTATCCCTAAAACTAGGAAATTACCACCTGTGGACTGATGGACAACTTCTTAATTCCTTCATTAGACAGTAAACAAGATATCAATAAACAAGTATACACTGGTGAAACATTCTAACAAACTTCCTAGTCATTCTTAGTCATTTTGAAACTCCTTTATTTCTTTATGTTCTTATAATTTCTTTGTGGATTTTTCATTCTTTTCCTTGGTTTTTTGAATAATGGGAAAAACAGATCTTGTGAGAGGCTGAGACTTTTAGAAGTTCTATGGGTAGGGTAGGGTCTAACTAATAACTAATGTGAGTCCCAGTATACAGTGCTTCATTCTTACCACTGTGGAGTAGGGAGCTCAGGAGCCTAAGTTTCTCAGTCTTCTTGCATGTGTAGACTAAAAACTAAGGAATGTTTCTGCCTAATTTTCTACGTATCTTGTCTTGTGTACATCTGAAGGGCATACAGACTGACTGAAGATGACTGTTAAAGTGTTTCTGGGTCATCTGAATATCAGATTAATTTCTAGCCAGTGGACAATTCTTCAAAGATTAGAATATATAAACTTGTCTGCTTTACTTAATTCTGTGCTTGAGTTAAACAATCAGGGATATGCTTTCCAGCTTGATTGTAATTCATTCTGTGAATGTGATATTTTAATACATGGAAATGGGAAGACTGCCAAGTTCACAAAGTTCAGGAAGAACTTTAGAAGTCAGATAAAGTGTATCGCTATGCATACTCTGTCTGCGCTCAAGTGGTGGCTGTAATGTAATAAGATGATATGCAAATTTTAAAACCTATTAGGAAGAAAATTATCCTGCTGTGATTGATTTACCATCTAGAGAGGCACTTCTCATACCTGTACCTTTATCGATTACAGTGTAAGCTCAGATGATGCTTGAGAGCTGTCTTCTGTTTATTTTTTTCTGTGTACATGGAATTTCATGGTGTGATAATCGTGTTCTGCAAACGTGTGTGGTGAACATGTTTTCAATTCTCCACGTACCATCATGAATGCTTCTGAATTAGATGTACTAATTAGATATGTCAATTAAATATAGTTATGGCAATTTTATTTCTTACTTCCAGAATAGCATCAAATCAATAAAATACAGAAAAGCTTTCAGAGAACATGATATGAAAATACTGTGACAGTTCAGTTTTCCAAAGAAAACCTTTTAAGTTCCAAATAGCGCTTATATTTTTACTAAGATGATTAAACGTATATGAAGATGAAAATGTTTGCGATTGTTTGTCAGTAGTGAAGAAGACAGACTTAGCTGTGTGCCTCTAGCCAGTGATGCAGAGAATTTGTCATCCAAAATGTCTTTTCAGTAATTTTTACAGCGGTTTCAGGAAAAGAATGTATGTTCACAGTCTCTTGATTATGAAGGCATAGTCTCTAAATGGGACTTTGAGGAGCAAGTAAAAAGTGATCCAGCACAAGAAAAATATTAATGTTTGAATGGACTGTATTTACAAAGGGCATCTTTGCACTTTGAAGACTTACTTTCTTTAGAAGCATCTGAGAACAAGACATACTAATGCCTGCTTTTCAAGGGAAAGGCAGAAAAAGAAAAGTAGTTGAACAAATTTATGCCAAGAACTCTGTTCTAAAGATGTGTTAAAATTCTACAAGCTATTACAAAAAAATATCTGTAGTGCTTGAATAGATAAATAATAGATAAATAACTGCATTATAATCAGAGACAAAATGCAAATATGTAGGCATGTGTTATGGTTGCATATTCAGGTAATTTATATTTCAAACTTTTATGTTTAGCACAGTTTTAGTCACTGCTCTGTATATTGACATGTATAATTACAAGAATAAACAAAACTCATTCCATATATGTATGTGATGATATGCAGACACATAAGGGTTTAGTTAACAGTTTGAATTTGATGCAAACATAAAATAATTGGGAGAATTGTTATGATACATTTTGTCTTTTAAGGCAAATGCTTTTTACTTCTTGTTGCTTGGGGGTTTTTTAATAGATATTAATTGTTGATTTTTTGTGCTGCAAACTGGATATAGAAGTAGTTGGTAATAAATAGGTTTTTATGTTGTTTTTTTGGATGGCCTTGAAAGTAATTGGAGAAATTGATGGAATTATTTACAACCATAATATTCTTCAATTAATTATGAAGACCAACATAGTGTTACTGTAGAGCAAAAGACAATATAGCCTGAGTTCGTATAGCACTGTGACTTAATTTTTGTGGCTTGATATAAATAGGAAACTTAATTGTCCAAATAATTTGCAAATTTCAGATTTATAAATTGAAAAAAAAATGTAGGCACTATACACATATGCATAAGTATATGTGAGGTATTATATAAAATATGCAAAAATGTGTTTTGCTTTAAAATGTGCTCTGCATATTAATAATTTTAATAACCTGTTTGTGTTAACTCTCTGCTTTGGTTTTCATGTGGAGTTGTAATTCATTGTAATTCAGGGTGTTCCATCAGCTCCTTAACTGCAAGGCCAACTGCCAGATCAGTGAAGTTAAATGGCTTTTTACAAAGTTTTTGAAAGTGGCAAGTCTCAGTAAACTGTAACTGTTCTCTAGGCATTGTTTATATTTTTAAAGAAAACTCTGAGCAAACAACTTGCAGTTAATTGCTGTAAAAATCCATACTTCCGTGGTTATTAAGCAGAGTTCTTGTTAATTGTTTAAATACTTGAAATGCTTTCCTACCTTCAGGTGGAACGAGCACACTTTCAAACTAGTGGTTTTAGACTCAGGAGATTTGAAAGAAGTTGTTACTGAAGTTAGCAAAATTAAATCATATTTTCCAGATTGGAGTTCCGTTACACTTTCAAAGTTTTGCACTTACTATTTTGTGATTGCGAAAAAAGTACAGGATAAATATATCAGCAGGTGGTTGCTGTTCCTTCAGGTTCAAGGGTTTTAAAAAAAAAAAACGTGTGAGAAAGTACCCCACAGACACCAAGATCAGCACAGAAGGAGGTGGGGTTCCAGGAGACTGAGGCAAAACCAAACCCTAAAAAACAAACAAGTAAAAAAGGAAAACCACTTACCACACACTCACGCACACCCCACCCCACCAAATCCGACATTAAAAAGATGCGTAAAAAATGGTAGTGCTTCTTTGTACTCTTCAAGGTGCTTTTGTTCCCAGCAGATGGAATATATTTTAAATTGCAATCTATCATTTCTCCCAGTCATTTCAAAATTTGCATTTACAGATGAGATTTTGTTGTACATGGGATTCCCCTTGCAAAGCTGCTCTTTGTATAAGTGCAAAAGGGTAAATCAAATGATTTTTTGCGGTGTTTAGTTGGTTACATCTACAGTTTGAGCATGCAGATTTTTGCCAGGCAACAGAATGCTTTGTCTGCTTCGTGTCTGTAGAGTTGTGGGAGGTGGTTTCTTTTGGGATTTGGTTTATTATTTTGGTGCACTTGTTATTCCCCAGGCCCATGTTAGGTATGGTGTCTTTTATCTTCCTTCAGAATGCTCTACATATACTTTTTAATAGTCTGTTTTGAAAACTTTTAATTCATCTGATTTAATCACACGGCACTTCTGTTCACTTTAAGTCAAAGACCTGAGTGATTCAAAAGCTATATTCTAAATAAAAACCTCATAGTTTTGAACAGGACTTAGGTAGGTGGAAGTTACCAACCATCACGAGACATTGAGAACCCCATATATGGCTTCAGTTATAGTGTCTAAAAGACCTTTTGATGAAAATTGCTCTGAATGTTGCTCCATAATAATTATGCTAGTAAGAAAATTGTGAGCCAGCCAACACAGCTTTTGGTATTGCAGAGGAAATGGGAAAATTCTTGCATACTTTCTTAATTCAAGTCTTTTGGCTGGTTTTGTTCTTCTTGAAAATTACCTCGAAATACATATAATATGCAGGCTTTTATAAGGAACAGAGTATTTAAATGTGAAGCACCGTTTATGTCACTTATTGAATTGGAAGGCATGAAATGCAAATACTTGGGGAATTATAATGATTTAAAAAAAAAAAAAAAGGCAAAAATGTGTGTTACAGAGCAGGATAGATTGTATAAGAGAGTTGTGAAAAGGTCTAAGCAAAAGCCAGGACTAAGGAACTATGTTATTTCTTTTCAGAATTGTGCTGTGGTTTGGACTAAGAAAGAAATAATACCAAATTATCCGTCATAGTTTTGCCTATAAATTGGACTTCCCCTTCTTAACACAAAGCCCATTTTACTGCTATTGTTCCTCCATGTCAGTTAATGACTGCTAACCTTCTGGAGGGCAAAAGTACATTAAAATAGAAAGATGAATAAGCAAGATTTGGTGGAATTGCAGAGTGCTCTGGTTTCTCCAGTATAGGATAATCACTAACTCACATCTATTTTTCACCTTTTGTAGAAAGTATTAACTGCTTTTTTCACATTACTGTTATATAAGGGATGGTTTAAAACTCTCTGCTTTATATCTTGGCTTAAAACCTTTGGATCATTTACAAGTTTTCTGTTTTTTAAATAGGTTGAATCTACGCAAAGTATGATTAGGATTTTGGGCCTTTCAGCTACATTACCCAATTATCTGGATGTTGCTACATTTCTACACGTCAATCCCTGTATTGGACTATTCTACTTTGATGGCCGTTTCCGACCTGTACCACTGGGGCAAACCTTTATAGGAATTAAGACAACCAATAAGGTAAAGAATGATAAATGCCAAAGAGAGGGTTGCTGTTTTGACCATATTTAATGTATTCATGTGTAGAGGATACTGGTTTATTGTGCTACAGGCCTTTAATGAAGCACCTTTTCTTGTGAATAAAGATATACATAATTTAACGGTGCTTTAAGAATCATGTTTCCTTCATTTACAATCTTGTAAATAGGCTTTGTTGCAGTTAGATACAATGGCATCTAGCTTTGCATTGCTTTTGCTTTGCTACTAAATTTGGCTTGATGAAGGAGAAAACATCACCCTCAACTGCAGACTCACTCTAGCCGCTGATTATTCTTATTTCAGTTTTCCATTTTGCTCGAAAAACTCATGCTCTTTGCTTGACTGTAAGATGCATGAGGAATGTGATATTTATTAAATCTGTATATATATAGAGAGAGATAGATACAGATATATGCAGTACCATCAAGTGCATTAATATTAATTGGATACAAGTTGCTGATGAAAACCTTTAGCATGCTAAATCATTAGCTATCATATGTCCACATTTGATAGAAAACACACTAAAGTTGCCCCGAAATAAGCTTCTTTACTCTTTGTGCTCTTGCTCATTTTGGGAAGCAGTAAGACCATGGTCAGATATAATATTCTTATTAAAAATCTTACATGCAATGCCACTTGACATGTAAATTTTAATTCTTCTTTAAATACGGAAATTAATAGAAACACTTTTCTTTAAGATTTTGCATGCACCCCACTAGCTGATAATTAGAATTTATATAACTTAGCTTTTAGAAACTCTTACTCTGCTGTAATTTAATTTAATAGGAATCAAAACATTTTCAATCAAAAGTTAATTTCATAGTTTAATCAATAATACCAGGGATTTTGTTTGTTGGTTTTTTTAAATGGACATTGCCTTTTTTGCCAGGTTATATAAGTAGTTCATTCCATCTGCAGCACAGGAAAGAAACTTATTTTACAACTGTAGGGAGCCATTTCAAGTCTATGCACAGAAGAATAGTTTACCATATGGTGCTTACTGTGATTTGCATATTTTAACCTTCATTAATTGTTTCAAGTACCTTCACTGTTACTTGCAGTTGCTTTTCTTGAATCTTTTCCTGATACATTATTTTGAATATTTAGTTTATTTCCACTGTGTGATAAAGACTTCATTTCTTCATACTCACTCTGGAATGCATTTGTGATTTAAAAATCACATAGATATACAGATAATCCTATAAAATCTTAACCAGTTAGGTTTTCTAAAAAAAAAAAACAAGCAAGTGGAGATGAGGAAATACTAGGAGGTAGTATTTATTCTGAAATAGGAGTACCTGCAGACTGTTTTGGTGATACCACAACTTTTTGCTTTTCAGAAGAATGTCATTACATATTTCATAGAGTAAAATATATTTTGCAATTAAGATCATACACCTCATAGCAAACAAAAAGTATCAAGTCTGTTTGAAAAAGGATTCCATTCAGAATAATACTAATGCTAAAACTGCAAAAGCAGTAATATCAACATCCTTCTGGTCTATGTGAGAGGAGGAAAGCTATGTAAAAACCCACAGAATCAAAAAGAGTTCTTGCAGAACATCAGCAAATGCAATCAGTGCAATGTCTATATCCACACTGATGAGTTGCAAAGAAGTAGAAGACTGTTAGTTGCTGGAGGTAGATGTTTTGCCTCCCCTGACATCCTTTATCCAAACAAACTTCCCCCAGAACTGGAGCTGATTAGCGATTTGTGGAATCATATGCAAACTGTAGTCAAGCTTTCAAAGGCAAGAACAGCATGGTGTGCTTATTATGCATAGAAATTAGCCAGGGAAGCTCTTAAAATTCTGTATGTTGAAATTCTTAGAGCATATGGGGCCAAGACTAAAGTCTGACTTCTTCAGTCAGAGGTCTGTTAGTGTCAGATTTATTTTTTTTAATGTCAGTTATTTTTCTTGGTGCATGTTTATGTTTTCCTCTTTAGGTATAAATGCAAAGAATATGTAAAGTTACCTTTCTGTATATGTAAATATGTATGTCCTGGTATGTGTTTATGCACTGCCCATGTATGTTTCTACTTAATGATTTTTACTTGTTATTATTTGAAAAAAATAATTAATTAAAATGCTGGCCTCTTATTCTCAGAATTCTTAGACTGTCTACCTGTCTCTTGCACATATGTCCATATCGTCTCATCTTTTTATTACTATGCTTGTACGATTATCCTGTTCCCTCTGAAGCTGTTTTAAAGATGTTTTAAATTACTCCAACTACTAGATTTCCATTTTCAAATTTTTACACGCTTTGTTCTTGTAAGAATTTGTGTCAGAATATTTCATTATAAAAGATGAATGTACAAATGATGAATGGAGTGACTGCTCTGATTTGGACTTTATTTATTTTTATTTGTTACAACCTTAATACAGAGATGCATGCAAGTAGATACATGCTATTTATATTGTGTTGCATTAAAAGGAATAGAAAAACTATTGAGGTGGAATAATACTTTTTGTTTCAACTTAACTCTTTATTTTGAACTTTCTATTCCTCCTGAAACATTTTATTTATTCATAAGTAGAAACTCTGTATACTGTACTCCCACTGTTTCCCATGCATGACCCAACTGTGAAGAAAAAAAAATCTCTGTGACAATCAGTAATTTCCTGGATATATCTGCAGTGTAAAATCTATTTTTTTTTTATATTATCAAATGTAAGGACTTAATGTTAGGTAAGATGAAATATTAAATGGATATTTCATCAATATCCTGTAGAAATAAGATTTCTTAATATGAAGCAGATAATTTAAAAGAACTGGCTTAAATCTCTCTAGTCAATAAAAGCACCAACAAAGTCATGCAAAGTCATGCCCTTACTCATATTTTGTCTATTTATTTTCATTTTCTATTTGCGAATTTAAGAATACCAAAATGATATTGTTAAGAATGGGAATCTGTATATTGTAAATTTAATTACATAATCACATTTTTTCATTCATGGATCACTGTAAATTGCTTGATACGTAGTAGAAAATCTATAAAGACAGAAACACGTTTAATATGTAATACAATGCTTGTTTTTCAGGTGCAGCAACTGAATCATATGGATGAAGTATGTTATGAAAATGTGCTGAAGCAAATAATGGCTGGACACCAGGTACTTATTTTCTGCTTTGGTTTGCATTCGGAACACATGTAATGAAATTAGTTTTGATCGTCACAACCCTAGATTAAAAAAAATTTTAAATTATTTTGAGATGTGTCACTTCAGAGGTCATGTCCAATCTTGACACTTCATAAAAACAGCATGCAAGAAAATCTAACCAGGCTAAATGATGTTAGCTTCTATCCAAGGTGAAAATTCTTGGTACTTTACATATCCCTTAAAATAATTAATGTATATATATGTCACTTTTTAAAAAATGACTAGGCAAAGTAGGTCAGCGCTTTGGAGACCTTACACTTAGGTACATCTGATGATTAAAAAAATGAAAAATATAGCACTTAATTATTTCTTAGGCTTTCTCATATCTCTCAGATTCTAGTATCTCCTGTTAGAGATGAGGATGAAAATTATGCAGTGTTGAAGATATGGGGCACAAGGACTCAGCATGTGTCATTTGAAATTACCTGGGTTTTGTTTTCTTTATAAAGGAAGTAATCCTTCATTTTATTTTAAAATAGAGGTTTCTGCAGTGACTTTTCAAACCTTATATTCCCCTCCATTAAGATTATGGGCTTTTAACTCATTTGCCTGAATAGTTTTATCATTCTGTTGTTATTGTGCTCCTGTATCACCCCCACATGATGTCTCATTTCTGCTAGATCTTTGCAAAACACGGTAGTTTAAGCAGGAGTAGTTGTAGCAGGTATGGCACATAGCAGATATGGCACATGTTCGGAACAGGAGCAAATGCACTGTGATCCTTGAAAAGGCTTTTCATTAAATAACTTACATATAAAAGAGGGAAACTTTCCCACACAGTCACACTAAGAATTGCACGTTTTCCTTTTTTCACATAAATGCAGATTGTGGAGTTTTTTGAAAGATGAACAGTTGGTTTATGACTTCAGGGGGTGGAAATACTCAAGCAACAGCTTTGTAGTCCTCCTGCTCCCCTGCTTTAACACCATTCTTCCACTTCTCTTCTGTTGTTGATATCAGTTACTGTTCATTACATTCAGAAAACTTTCATGGCGATTACATATGGAAGTGCTGATATTTTCTTGTGAAGACTGCTAACAAAATTTGTTGGCAGCACCAAGGGAACTTTAGTTTATTTTCTTCTCATTGTCAATTATGCACATACCTTACGAAATAATTAGCACTGAGGTGTGTTAGTTTATCTTTCATTTCTTATGATTTTGTGTGTTTTCACTTGCTGTAGATAAACCTACGAGTAGTAGATTCTTTAAATCAGTATGTCTAAATAAGTAACATATCTTGTATTCTCAGCAGGAAGTTTCATGCTGTTCCAGCATATTTATTGCACCTTTCTCCCCCTCTTTACGCTGAGGAAAAATTTTCTACAAACATATATTATTTTTAAAAATTTAAGTACAATAAGTTGTTTAATTCTAGCAGGAGGTGTTTTTTTTAGCTTTCCTTGAGAAGAGTTAGGAGACACAAATTCATGCTCTGAAATGAAAGGTATACAAACACTGGTATACTGCATTTGACAATGCAGAGCCATGCATATCAGATCATTGCACAATACAGTTAATTACAGTATGTGTTTTACCACATACTAAAAATTAAGTATTTTTCCTTTTAATGAGTGTGCTATGAAAAATGATCTGTCTAATCTTTAAACCAACTGCAGATATTAAAAAAATGCAATAAAAAAAAAAGTCATGTAGATATACCTGCATTGAGCTGCTTGCACCGTAGTAGCAGATGAATATTGTGAGTGAATATGATGAATATTATGCTAGGAAAGTTTTCTTTAGTGTCTTTTCACAATTTTGAGAATAGTCTTTGATCTTCTAAAGTTATCACTATCTTCTGATTTTCTTAGTTTTAAGGAGTCCATTAGCTTGTATCCATGTTCACCATAGTCTGTTACTGTCATGCTCTGTGTGTGCAAAGTTGTTTGCTTTTTAACAAGGCAGTGATTATTTCTAAATGTTCTTCTTAGAAATATGTATTTATACCTTCTCCCCCAATACTTCAGAAGAAAAAAAAAAAAAAAACTACAGCAGTTGTATATCTGTATGGAATTCAGGGCATGGTTGGAATTTTATCATTATTCAGGCAGTAATGTATGGCAGACACAGATCTCATCAGCTGTGCTCCAGAGAACCAAAAACGTACCTATTTTGTTTTGTTCTGAAGGACAAGAAGGCAATACCAGAATCAGAGAAAAATACTTTTCCTCTTCTAAAGTTAATGTACACCTTCCAGTGGCCATCAAACTTTCACAGTGTTGACCCTTAAGACTCTTTGCCAGAGTGTTTGGAATGTCTTAATAAATCAAATTCAACACTTCACTGTTCTGTTAACTTATTTTCAAAGAATTCTACCATCCCAGAACCAAACAATTTACTCTTATGGAAGTCATGCCGATGTGTCCCTGGCATATTATAGGTTACAGTGTGAGGCTTGACAAAGTGTTCTTAATAGATGTATATATGTTTTCATTTTTTAAGACTAAGGCTGGTAAGAGGTAGTTGCATTCTGCAGGCATGTGTTTTGACAGATGGAGAGAAGCTTTTTATGTTGATTTTTCAACATTCATCCTCTGCAAGACTTCAAGCTCTTCCTGGCTACTGGGAAATTAAGAGTTGGTGATTCAGCCTTTAATTCTGATCCATCTGCTCAAACTAATGAGATATCTCATTTGTGGGCTTCACTTTGAATTACCAAATGCAGCTGAAACTGTAACATTTGTCTTATAGCGTAATTCTCCTCTTATTTAACTTGAGGAAAGGTATGATAGATGGCTTGCCCTGCTGAGTTTTCTAGGGGTTTTGTTACAGAAACTTTTTATCATGACTGAAGGATTAAGATCCAAAATGTCCCAAAGGTTTCCAGGTGCTTTGTAAGTCAGTGTGCTCTTTTTGTAGGATTACTAACAATGTAGATCTTCATTAGAAGTTTTCTCTGTCAGATCCTACCTGTTAACAGTGCTCTAAATGGGAACCTCTCCTGCTGGTGAGTCTGCTTTCCTGGGACTGTCCTTCCATACTTGGTATTCACTGGTGAATATTTGTTTTCATGTCATACTTCGAATTTACTATGTTCTAATATTATCTAAAAATATATTAGACCCTCTCAGACTGATTTATGCTTTTGGAGTTTTATTTCTACCTCTTAATAAGCAAGAGTCTTTAAATAAAGTATCTTTAAATAAAGAAAACCCTGAAATTGCACACCATTCATCAGAGAATATGACTCCAAACTCAGTTGCAGATATTTTTGCCAGCAGTTATCTTCTTGGGTACTGTTCCCTTGAAGACTCGGTGAAGGCACAGTCACTGAAAATTGTCATTCCCTTAAAGTGATTATAGCTGTCTGTTGTCAGGCAGGCACCAGTAGTAGGCCCTGTGCATTAACAGGTTTAATTCAGCTACAGAGCTGAAAGAGCTTCTTCACACTTCACAGCCCTATGAGACAGGCACCTAATGGCGACAAGTTTCTGGGGAGCAGGTGGCTCTTTTCTGAGGCAGCCTGTAGGGAACCTCATGAAAGCAATGAAGACAGTGAATGAAGACCATATGTGTCCACATAATTTTTATAGGAAATTGAAACATTGCATTACTAACCTGTTCAGGACGCTGCATGCTGGCTTTATTGTAAAATGTATGAGAGGAAAACCCCCTTGTCATGTTACGCTTTGAGAAATAGCAATGTTTTTAGAAGTTTTAAGAAATAACATTTTTATGGTTTGGTCTTTTTTTTCCTCTGAAACAAATCATATGTAAATTTTAACTTTACATTAAAGCTCTTTATCTAAAAGATACGGAGCTGCTGCTTTTTGCCAAGTTTGAGTTGCTTAAGTTAGTATCTGACAGAATTAACTCTTTTTGACTGATCATTGCTGTTGTTGTACAGGTTCACATCCATTATATCTCCTGATGACCCTTTGCTGTTTTATCCCATTACCTTGATTAGAGACAGATCATCATATGTTTTTCCCTTTGTCCCTATCCCCTTTTAAGTACTTCTGCAGTTATGAAGTTTGTTAGTATCTTACTGTTAATTGTCTTTCCTTTTTCTTTTTTTTTTTTTTTTCCCTTTTCTGTGTGGTCTAAACATTCTCTCTTGATTAAAAAAAAAAAAAAAAAAGAAAGAAAGAAAAAAGGTAAAAACCTGAAATTGCATAAGATTTTTTGGGATCTTCTTGTTAATTTCTTGTATTGAGAACTGGATAAGAGAACTGCTGAAGTTCTTTGAAAGATTTCAGAGGAAGTACTTCCTCAAACTGCACTCATAAAACTCCCTTGTTTTTGCCGTGTACCCCAGACTACTCATATTGTCTGTTTCTGCAAACTTTTCTTTTTTTTTTTTTTTTGTTCCTCATAGCTGATTCTCTTTGATATTACTTAAACCTTCAGAAGAAGTCCTGTGTTCTCTTTGCCCTTGGTGTTGTTTCAGCAGGTCTTCTGTATTTACTGTCTGCGTCTTACTTCCCTGTATGGTTTTTTTTTTTTTTCTGACCTCCAATGCTCTGTTACTTTACTTGTCTTCAGGCACAGATACCTATGTTTAAGTCCTAAGTTCACCCAATGCAATTTGCTCATTTGCCAGTTTGGCTATTTATTACAGTTTTCAACTTGGAGAACCTTTGACATTCTCCTGTCTTCCAAACCATCTTTTCCTTTTTAAGACAATTAATTTTTCCCACTGCTTTTTAGAGATTTCTGTGTAACTGTGAAATGATGTATTGTCTGGTTTAACTTTTCTTCCATAGGTCTAGTAGTCAGTGAAAATCCTCAAGTTCATTTTCTCAGTGAGCTTGTGTCATGGTTTAAACTCAGCCCCACATCTCGTTCACTCACTCCCCCTCTTCTTGCCTTCCCCCTACTCCCAGAGGGACGGAGAGGAGAATCCAAAAGAATGTAACTCCCACGGGTTGAGATAAGAACAGTCCAGTAACTAAGGTATAATACAAATCACTACTGCTACCTCCAATAATAATAATGATAAAGGAAATAACAGGGGAAGAGAATGCAGCACCTCACCACCTGCTGACCCATAACTCGCCCCACCCCACCCCACCGAGCACCAACTGATACCTCATCCAACCCCCCAGTGAACTAGCCCTTCCGGGTAACTCTCAGTTACCTCCTGGGCATGACGTGCTGTGGTATGGAATACCTGTTTGGTCAGTTTGGGTCAGGTGTCCTGTCTCTGCTTCCTCCTGGCTTCCCCTCCTCCCTGGCAGAGCATGAGGCTCAGAAAGTCCTTTGAGCAGTAACTAAAAACATCAGTGCTATCAGCATCGTTCCCAGGCTGAAAGTCAAAACCACAGCACTGCACCAGCTACCAAGAAGGAGAAAAAATGACTGCTACTGCTGAACCCAGGACAGCTTGGTATTTTCAGTTCCTAGCAAAAGCCAGACTGTTTAGTGGATGTTCCGACATCTTTCTCTGGTCCTTCTGTGCGAACAGCATTGCCTTTGCTGCCTGCGTGGGCATTGAGGCTCAAGGTATCAGTACATAAATACTGAGGGCACATCATGGCTTTACAGGAAGTGGTTTCAACATGCAGGGAAGGGCTTTTCTGGTGGCTTAAGATGCCAGGTTGTCTGTTGCAAAGAACCTGGATTTTTGAAACAATAAATAGCTATTGAAAACCTCACCACAACAACCAAAATTGAATGCAGTAGTAGTATTCCTACATATTTAGCAACAGTTCTGGTTAACTTGAGCAGAGCAGGCCTTAGGTACTAAAACCAGTAGAGATAGAGCAACCTTTTTAGAATTGACATACTCTTTCTAATGATAAGTTTCGATGTCACGGATCAGAAGCAAGTTACACTTGAATTCATATAGTCAAAACTGGTTCTGTGCTATATATTGCACATAAAGAATTCACTTTGTCTGTAGTTCTCTGTTTACAATAATTGACTTGAATGTTGCAGGACTAAGAAGTGTCATCTTGCTTTTCTTGCAAAGCTATCTTAAACAAAAAAATTAACAGAGTAGGTATTTTAAATCTACTATATTAAATTGTCAGAAGTAAATTTGACAGGTATTAATTTCATCTGTAAAAATGATGGATTAACTTTCTTTATTATCATATTCCAGCAGTTATTTCATTGCAGAAGGCATGTGAAGATAAAAGTTTAATATGCTTAGTTACTGCAACTGTTGACAATGCTTTTATGGCTGTGTCATAAGATATGATTTAATAGACCAGTATTTTCTTCAGAGGTCTGTCTAGCACTTACTGCCTTGAGAATTAAGCTTGTCCTAGTAGTTTTTCAGGGTGGAATAGTGTTTATAGCACACCTTGGACAATTAACTCTGAAAAGTTACTGGCTTTGTTAAAATGTATTCTTTATCTAGATTGGGGGTTTTTTCCTAGATTTCGATCTTACAGCCTAAAGAGCTTATTTCAGTCTGAGTTTTTGTAACTCTATATATACATATTGCTTCTTCTGTATCGCCTGGTGTAGCTTATTTGCATATATATATGTATATATTGCTTCTATTTTATATATGTGCACATGTATGTAAGTATATAAAACACAAATACAGAAGATAAAGTGGTCTGGCAGAATATGTGGATTATGGTTGATGATTTTGGATCTCAATTCTGTGCTAGCTGATAAGGAGAAGGCTTGAATTCTTTGGTTAGTTTTCTGTACTATTTCTTTTGCAGTTTTTTGTACTATTAGGGCTCATTTGTATGGTTTCTTTAACAAAATCATAATAAACTAATCCAGTGATGGTGCACTATTTTTATGTTCTGCATCTTCATCATTTATTTATGCACTTCATTTCCACATTAACTGCCTTTTGCAATTTTAGGGATATAATAGTTAATATAATCTTATGCCTGAATAAATGAAACTTCATATCTTACTTTAATTAAAAATACTATATTGATATGATGTGTAGAAGATGCTCTTCAAAAAATGTTATCTACCAGAGGTTTTGTGTTATTGTCGAATGGCACATATGTAGTATTTTCCTTTGCATTTTCTCCTTAAATCTGGCTTTAAACATTTAATAGCTTGTCAACTGTCTATATGAACAGCTGAGGAAATTGCTGCAAAGGGAAGCCATAACAACCTATTATTCTTCAATTAGGTACCCTTCTAAATATTTGTGTGCTGTATTTCTGTGCCTTATGCTAATTTTTGCATATACGTTTGTATTTACATAGGATCTTGTCCATATATGTGTGTTAATTTCATCTGTAAAAATGATGGATTAAATGTCTTTATTATCATTTTCCAGCGGTTATTTCGCTGCAGAAGCAAGGTGTTCATGATGAATATATGTAGACCAGAAGCACCAATTTAATCTTTCCATTAATTATGAGTTCATGAGGTGTTCAGCTTATCTCTGTAGTCGCACAGCTGCATAATCATGTTCATAGAATCATAGAATAGTTAGGGTTGGAAAGCACTGTAAGATCATCTAGTTCCAACCCCCCTGCCATGGGCAGGGACACCTCACACTAAACAATCTCACCCAAGCCTTCATCCAACCTGGCCTTGAACACTGCCAGGGATGGAGCATTCACAACCTCCCTGGGCAACCCATTCCAGTGCCTCACCACCCCAACAGGAAAGACTCTCCTCCTCACATCCGATCTAAACCTCCCCCGTTCAAGCCTGAACCTGCCACACCCCATCCTGTCACTACAGTCCCCAGTGAAGAGTCCCTCCCCAGCATCCCATACGTTTCAGGTAGCAAGTGCTACTATTTAGAATCATTCTTCAAATACTAAAATGAACATTGAATCACCGAAACAAAAAGTCAAATTTAATTCCAAATTAGTAACTTTTCATAGCCTAAAATGATATTTGAATGAAAAAATAGTGTTAACTTACACATGTACAGCTTGCAAGTGTGGTAAGGGCAGCCTGACCAGTCTTGCAGCCTAATGAGATGACTTTTATTTAAGTCCATGTTAAAAAAGCTGCTTTCAAACACAGGACAGCAGATTATTTAGTGGTGTAGAAGATTTAGGAAGTTAAGTCTGTGGATCCCTACCAGCTTCATATTGTTCTCCATTAAGAATTTAATGGCAAGAATTAATGATGCTCCAGAAGAGACTTGCTGAGGATTGTCAGTGGTCCAAAGCTTTTGAAAATTCTTGCTCTGAAGCCCTAGAAGAAATGGATTTTTGTGCTTAGTTTATGTAACAAAATAGACAGTATCAACTAATAAACTTCCTGATTAATGTCATTAATATACATAACTTCTGTATATTACTCAAAATGTAGCATAACTACTGCCCACCAAGACCTTATGCCTATTACGCACTTTTTAACAGATGTTACTAGAGAATCCAGTCGTAATGTCATTAGTGGGTTTTAATTTTAAATATACAGTAATATAGGATGCTACAGATAATAAGTTATTTTGAAAAATTCATGAGGATGAGAAATGAATATTCTTATCAAGACACTAAGAAATTTGGTTTGACTTTATACTTCTATTCACAGTCTGGAGTATGGTATTTCTCACATATGTTGTGCTGTGGTGTTGGTAGTTTTCTTTGTGGTTACCGCAGAGGTGACTCCACAGAGAATATGTTAACATTTATATACTCTCATGTATTTAATCAAGATATAATATTCTCATATAGGAGAGGATATCTTGAGAAGGCCTAGGTATATAAGGTGTGGCTTTATGAGGGACATTACTACAATTCTAGCACAGTTTGCCATTGTTTGCCAAGTATAGCATAATTTAAATTCTTCATACTTTTTTTAACTTCCACATTAAAAACTTGCTTATACTTGAAGGCATTTCTTCAATTTTCTGATTATTAAAGCCTGTTGATTAGGAGAAAAAGAATCTGGATATCTGGATAATGGTCTATGTTTTTGAATGAGTACTGACAAGAAATAAGCTAGAAGACCTGACTCTTCTGTTCTTTAATTTTTTAGTAGAAAAAAAAAGAAAATATATCAGTTGGCATGGCAATTTTCATAATTTTTAATGTAAGTTAAAGGAATGGGAATAGATATTAAGATTTCTCCTATATCCTCTATGTTCCTTTCCTTCAGTAAAGCTGAGTACAGTCTGCTTCTCACTTCTGGCTCTTGGGTTTTTCATAATATGCATGGTATACATACAAATATAAATAGTTTTGGAAGCACAAGAAGAGATTCAGTACACATAACAAATCATATTCTGGAGCAATATTTGTCAAAATTAAAATGTATTATAATGTAGAAATATTTTATTGTACAAAGTCAAGATAGTTAATGTCAGTATAGGATATGGGGAAATGCTTGAAATAAATTATTGCATTATCTTTTCTAAAAAAAATGGAGCTAAAAGCTGCTTATAATTTTTAATAATAATTGTTGTTCAAGTCCATTGGCATCTGCAAAAATGCAATTTTTAACTGCCTAATGACATATATTTGCATATTAACAGGGTAGCTTTTCTTGCTTAATTTTCTGTACAAGAATAGATATTGCTGTTACTGTTTCTAGCCTGTCAGTTAAATTCAGAATTATTCCTACTACCTGTAGGACACAGGAAAATGTTGTTTGGCTGGCTTATTGAATAATTTGCCCTCTATTTTCACTTTAACTCTATTAATTCTTCTTCTGCATTTTGGCCAGGTTGGACGAAGCCTTGGGTGATATGGTTTAGAGCGAGGTGTCCCTGCCCATGGCAGGGGGGTTGGAACTTGATGATCTTAATGTCCTTTCCAACCCTAACTATTCTATGATTCTATGATTTTGTAGTATAGTTGGCTAATGCTACAAATTGAAGATAGCATTGATTCCGTAACTGAGCATTTATTTTATAGGCCATCCCATATAATTCAAAATATAATGAACTAAGATTGTACACATACATTCTTGCCATTTTAAAAGTAATTAGTAATTTAGAACTTTCTAATATAAATTAAACCGGATGTACCAGTCAGCATACATTGGTGGAAGATGTGTATAACTGTTGTGTATGTACAGAGTAAGAGTCATGAATTTTCATATGGGTAAGTACTTTTTCCTCAGAAGCATCCTTCCATTAGTCCTGCTGCATGCACACTGACTGTTCTTCATTGTAAAAGTCTGATATCATCAGTCTTCTATTTTAATGCTAGAGGCTTAATGTCAAATTTATGCATCCAGAACTGTTTTATCCATAGGTTTGAAGGGAAATGACACCAAACCCCTATATCTTTCATTTTTATATAGTAACAGAAAGTACAGTGTTGTTTTACATGAGCGTGACTGAGTGCCTCTCTGAAATGCCTGTGCACTACTACATGCAGCATGTGGAACAAAAAAGGAGAAACTGGGGATCCACATCTAGTTGCTAAGCTAAGATCATATTGAGATCAAAGATGTGATGTGATACTCACATGTCTGAGTGCTGCAGTGGTGGTAACAGTCTCTTGAACAAGGTCACCCCAGGATAGCAAAAAACTTAGTTGTATGGGAAAGCACAGCAGGAGTACCTGGAGTTCTGCGTAGGGGTGGATGGTGAGCCAGCTGAGAGCTTAGAAGAGGATTATCCATCAACCAGACATGAGCAACACTATTGTGGGAGTTTCCTCAAGACCCGCTGATACGGAGTACAGTAGATGAGGCCTTCTTCAGACAAGAAGGAGCCTCATGTTCACTGTCTATTGTCTTCCAGGGGGACTTTACCACCCCAGTATCTCCTGGAGGGGATTACAGCAGGGCAAAAGCAATACAGTAATTGTCGGGAGTGCATTGATGACTGCTTTCTAGCACAGATAATTGAAGAGCTGTTGGAGGTTGATGCTGTGCCAGACCTTGTACTTACAGAAATGGAAGGGCAGGTTGAGGATGTGAATGCTGGAAGAAGCCTTGGCTGCAGTGACCATTGAAATGGTGGAGATCAGGATTCTGAACAAGTTCTGTGTTTAAAAGTCTTTATCTAAAAAGGGAGAACTTTTGCTAGAAAAAACAGAACAAGGAGAGAAGAAAGACAAGGAAAAAAGAAGATAATAAAACCACGAGCAATTAAGTTTATATTAAGAATAGAGTTACAACAATAAAGACTGTAACAAGTTAGAGCAGACAGAGCAGGAGGTGCCTCAAGAAAGAAACCTCAAGAGAAATGACAATAACGAATAAGAAAGTTGGTGGTATTTCAAACTGTGTATGATAGTAGAGCCTTTTTTATGGATAGATTTAGAACACAAAAGGCTAAATTAAGGTAGGGCAGATAGGAAAAAAGTTAAAAGTAGTTCCAATGTAATGTCTTTAGCATAGCTTATTACATAGAATTCCAGGAGTAATAATAAAAATTAGATGGGACTGTATGATATGCTATTCATTGGAGTGGGAACATCTTAAATAAAAAGTACATTTCCACATTAAAAGAAATACAAAAATGCAATTATAGGAGAGATATCTTTCAAAAATAGTATTATTACAGCTAAATAAATGAGCAAGTGCACATTATGATGGTAAAAATATCTGTAAACTAAACAGGAGTTATTACCCTTAAAAGATGGTATCTTTAAATAGGAGTATAATGACATAAATAGCTGTGTTAAATATTTTTTAAATTAGACTCTATACAGGTTCTTTCAAAATTCCTTTTTTTTTTTTGTTTAAGTAGGGATAATCAGAAGTAATTTATGTAAGTGAATAATTAAATCAAAACAGCACAGAATAATTAATGGAAATCTATTAAGAGTTCAAAATAGATCACATTACAATAGTGATTAGTGAGTTTTGGTTGATGCAGCATTATAGATTTCTTAGTCATTAGTTAATATTTTCTGTTAAAATGCTGTATTTTAAATATATTAAAATACTGTAGTTTTGTTCTTCAGCAGAGTTTACTAAATACTTCTTTTGAATACAAAGATGTTTTAATGGTAACTCTTGCTGGTTTTTTATTTTCTTTTGGCATTTTTGATCTCTTAGACTTGAATGAAGACTCCTGTATTTTAATGCACATTATCTAATTTTATGAGTAAATGCAGTGTGCTTTTAAATTGTGAAGAATCTACTATAGAAAAGGAAGGATAATGGAATGCCTTGTTAGAACTGGTTTGTAGGCACTTAGTAACCTTTCAGTTTTCTGCAATGTAAAATATCCTAATAACACATGCAGATTATATCAATATTTCTTTTAAATACAAGATGTGTGAAAATTAATTAAACTAGCTAGAAAATAAATTCAAATCCTCTTGTTGCCTTGGTAAGTGACACAGCCTGTTCAGCTTTTTCCATTTCCATGGTGTTGTTTAATACAGAACTTTAATGCAGAACTTTGTTTAATAACAGAGAAAAAAACTTTAATATGCAAAATACAAAAATCTGCTCAAATAAAGGCAAGGCTTCTACATTCAACTTTTTAAGCTTTAGTATAGATCATCTTATAAAAATTCTTATTTTGTATACTTTGCTTTTCTTTTAGTTACTAATTCTGGATCGTGATCTTAAATTATTATATTAGTGAGATGAAGAGGAAACCACATTTATACACTGTCATGCTATCAGTTAGAACTGATAATCAAGACATTCTGGTTTTGCAGTGATCAAGAGCTGTTAGTGAGCTGTGTGTGTTATTCTCATTTATATTTTCCGTGAAATATACTTTTCATTCTGTAAATGCTAGGCACTGGAATTTTGAACTGTACCTTGCAGTTGGGGATAAATCACTACAGAAGAGAGAAACAATTTTATTATTCCTTAGAACGAGGTCTAGACAGCAGTGATTTGTACTTACTCTATGAGATGGTTCTATTTAATGAGGTGCAAAAGATGATGTTTTTAACATAAATAGTTGCAGTCAGCATTCCTTGGGGAGAAATGTTGAAACCTCATAGGAACTAAGTTTTTATAAAATACTTGGAGGAGTTTTCCTGCTGGCCATAAGGGATAAAATGGTGGTTAGATTGATCTGTTGATCCATATCCCTAACTGTTTATTTCAGTAGAAGTAATACCCGGGTCAAGAACTAGATACCACATAAAAGAGCATGTCATAAGGATTTAGCTGGGTGAAACCAAATAATGTCTTGCAGCTAAAATAAATATATTTGTCTCTTAACTACATGACTAATACCAACATTGCATTAAACAAATTCATTGTTTCATCTTAATTTCCTTTAAAAATGTGATGCAAAATGGGTGGCAAAACCTAGGCCTTCTAGGGGAGGTGTTAAGTAACACAGAACTCAAGCATTCGAGTGACCAGCACTCTAATGAGATGGAAAGATAGTGTGTTTCACTAGAAAGATGAATACACCATTTTGAAGTTATCCTAGAGAATGTTAGTTGGAATGATGCCTTTTCCAGTAGCAAAAGTTAGTGCAAGCATCTTTGCTGTCCAGGGCAGAAAAAACGGTATTTTGAGTACATGATTATACATTTTCATGAGTTGTTTTAGACATTTTTGTTACATGCATATGTAGTGTGTTTTCTGTTGCTCCTCTGAGTGAAAACATAAGCCATACTGTAGTCTAGTTGTGTGTCTCTGATAACAGAAAAGTACTAGTTCTCACAAGCATTTGGAATAATCACACACTTTTCAGTGCTTTGATGATAGTGTTTCAGAAAGATTACAACCTAGAATATGCAACACTTGGGGAATGCAAGTACCTCCTATTGTGACTTTTAACCAAAGTCTGTAGGTCTTTAGTTAAAACATTTGATTTGTTTCATACTTTATGAAAGTTCTAGGGAGATAACCTAGCTAGAAACATTTGCTTTCTGCTTTCTTGTATATTTTCTATTATTTAAAAGCTTTGGTTTCAGGAGAGCAGCAGCAGACACTTTCAGCACTGGGTCTATATAGCCCAGAGCTAGCTTTGAACTGTGGAGTACAGATCTAATTACACAGCTTGTAGCTGTGGAACTGCTCCTCTCTGTATTCTAAATTACTTTTTCTAACCTATTTGCATAATTTAAAGCACAGAGATTTTGCTGCTGAAATGTAATATTCTCTGACACAGTTAGGACAGGCTAAATTAACCCTCTTAAGACTATTGCTTTCTGACAACATATTTGGTAAAAGCTTACCAACTTGTTGGGGGAAAACAACAAGGCTTGAATGTTTTCATTTGTCAATTTTTAGCTAGGGCTGGTTCTTTTCAAACATATTTGGTGATGTACAGAGATTACAAGTCAACATTAACCTTAAGATTAGGCACCTCTAATCAGCTAATAAAGCTAACTGGGTTTTTTAATCAGACTTGGAGTTCTTTTTATTGTCAACAATTTGTGCAATAATTTTAAACATTTGGTCAGGTAATGATATGTGATCATGAAATACTTAAAAGTATTCATGAATTCAATAATTCAAGTGTGCATTTTTAGTTTAAAAGTGGTGGGAGATAAATTTTGTGAAGAAAACATGCTACATATCTGAAAATGTTATCTAAGAATTGTACAGGGTAGGGGATAGTTATACAATGCTTGTTTCTCAGTTGCTGTTTATATAATAAGGCCTTACATCTTTCTAAATAAATAATTGCTATGAAGTCAGACATTGTCATACAATGATTCTGTAAGAAGCAACAGCAGCCATATGAGAAGTGTTAAGAGAATATCAAATGTGTTCTTTAAACAGTGAATATTCTGCGGGATTTTGTGCATTAAACCTTTATTTCTTTTAGTTTGTTTAGCGTGAGAGATTTAATATGTTAAAGTAGTTCTGCGTTACAACTTCATTCCAGAAGATTAAAATTGTGTGATGGATACAATAGAGAATACTAGTAAAAGAAGGGATGGTCTGTTAGGTAAGACAAAGAATCACTTCACTGAAGATCTAGATTTTGTCCCTGTCTCTGACAGTTTGTCTGATGTTACAGAAGCTGAAGGTGCTGAAATAAAAATCTTCAGGAGTACATTGCTTCATTAATTGAGTGTTGTCTGTTTCGCATACAAAATGTGGCAGATGATGTTTCGATGCAAGAAGGAAGATGAAATACAAACTGTTTGTTAAAGACCAGCTTTCTAATTTAGCACCATTCTATTTTCTACATATTTGCATGGTAGCCCAGCCAGCTCTTTCAGGTCATGGTTGGCAATTCCAGGTTCCAGGATTAGATTATTTTTTTTTATTTCTCCTGCCCAGCTACTACTCCAAGTGATGCACTTGAAACATCTCCCTGGCAGAAAAAGAGGCTATTTGTTTTTCAATTCTTGTGGAAAACCCAGAATGGAATTGCACTTGTCCTGTTTAGCTTCAGCTGCATGTAGGCAGGAGCTTTAGAAATCATTGCAGAAGTTTTATCAAATCAGTAACAAGCCTCTGCTGATATCAAAAAAACATATGCTTTTTAAATATTTAACCTCCCAGTTCATTGGGTAAAGGGAGTAAAAGAAAATGTCGATGCTCTTTATGGCTACAGTTCATTTTTATGTATAGTATTGGATACCAGCAGGAAGTTTTCCGTTAAATTTATTGATATTTATTGAGTATAATGGTTAAAGATGAACGGACCTTGGAGCCTAAAGTGCAAATCCATCTGTTTTCCTGTTCTTGAAGTGTCTAAACTGAGTGTCTCTTAGTATCAAAGTTCCTAAAGCTCCCAGGACTGTTTCTGAACATATATTATGGCAGGCAGTGGTAAGAAAGGAAGGTTTTAGTAGGATTTAGGTAAAAGACTCCAGGTGTTCTTTCCAGTGTTGCTGACATTCACAGTAGCATTAAAAAAAAAAAAAAAAAAGTTTTATTTGTGTTTTCATGCCTTTTGAATCAGTGATCCTGCTGTTACAGTAGTAATATTCTTGTGGACTTTTTTAACTGTGAGAATTGCACAGTAGTTTTGGTTTTAATACAGTCCAATACCCTGGACTCTATAATGTAATGCAGTCTGCCAGGAGTTCCATTTTTCTGGGAAATATAAACTTAATTTTTTTTATGGTCTTATTTTTGAAGGCATTTTGGTCTTTTCTAGTACCCCTCAGAGCTCTGCTTCCAATATCTGCATTTCTTGATCTCATAGGTATCTTATCTATCATCTCAAGTAGATGACTGCAGGTGTGTCCAATTCTGTACCACTATTACTTTGGTAAATCTTCCATAGACCTACATAATATTTTTACATTTTTTAGATTAATCCTCAAGTCTGACATATTTTCAAATAAAATCAAGGTGCCAGACTTTGGAAAAGGGTTTGGATCCTTTTCTACTGAGACAAACTGATTATTGAATGGTGTTGTTTAAAGTATGTTAATTGACAGGAAAGTGTTGCAAAAATAAAACTATATAGAAATGTTCAGTGGCCAAGGTTCAGCTACACATATACTTACATCTCTGTTTGCCTAATTCTCAGGATAGTGTCAGCTATTAGATCTTACTTACCTACAGGCATTCATATTAAGTTGAGTTCCTAATATTTCTGAATGAGTAGAAAAAATTAGATACGAATATACTGCTTCATTCACCAGTGTACTACTTTTATAGAGAAGAAGAAACCTGAATAATAGCAAATTATCTTCTCTGTCTTCAAAATAATATTTTCTTATCTTTTTGGTGTTACTTTTTATTGTCTTAGCAGGATCAGGACATCATAGTGACAGTTGACTTCAGAATGTCAGTTCCTTAAGGTTCTGCCTGATTGTCACAGGACCTAAGAGGGATTTTCTTCACACTTACAGCTTGGGCTGTATACAAGCACTGCAGTTGCTGCTCATTTGCATCATAATCAAAAGGAAGATTCTTCAGTTAAGGGCCTGGCTTTTGCTGTCATCTTTTCTGTGACTAGTAGTCTGTGCTCTACTTCGTGTAACTCTAGTGTTTGTGTAACTGTAATGACTTATGTTTTTACCACCTGTTTGTTTATTTTTTTACTGAGCTTGTTTAGTTTGAAGTTACCTCTTAATATGACTCTTTTCTCTGTATCTTGTTTAAACAAGCCATAAAGAATTATACACTGGTTAATTGAGAGGTTTATCAGATATAAATGCACACCTCTGTGCAGATTTACTTGCTATTTTATATGACTTTTTATTAGCTTCTTGCAAATTTTAAAAGCATTCCTGCTTGCTGCTACTCTTTTAGCTTTCTCCTTCTAGCCATTTAACTCTCACCCACTCCAAAAAAATCAGTCAGATCACACTTCATTTGGTCTTTGACTAGGAATTTGTAAAAGGTCAGGAGAACCAGTAAGATATTTATAAATATTATGTCAAAGCATGCAGAAATATATTAGTCTAATAGGTTTTAACTTATTTAATATTAATTCTGTGTAAATACCATTCTCAAAGTTGCTATTTTAGATTTAATATATAAGTAGTGATTTCAAAATGAATGCACAAATGAAATAAGAATAGAATTTAAAATATTAAAATACAATGTAAAACCAGTCAACCAATCTATTTTGTGGTTAAATCATAAAACTTCTCAGTGCATATGTCACTTTTTTTTTCCTCTTTTATCCCTCACTTTCACCCGCTTTCTTTTTTTTTTCAGTAAGGAAATCAACACCTCAAATGTTTTTACACTTCAGAATTTAGCTATTTTTACAACATTACTTTTAAATCTATGCAGGAAAGAATCAAATGTTAATATGACTTCTTTTAACAAGGAAACAGATTAATAAACCATAAAATCAAGTTGACTTTAAAAGTGGATATTTGTTTTCAGTGAAACATGTTGATACCAAATTAATAATAAGCAAGAATTCACTGAAGACCTAGTGGATCTCTTAATAATAGGAAATTGTTCCTTTGAGTAGTTATGTAGTTATGTTAGTTTTATTCAAACTTTCTACAGAAAAAAAATACAAAAAGATAAATAGGTAATCCTTAATTAATGAAGACAGAAGGGATATACACTGTACTGCTGTTATGCAGTGGTTCCCTTTTTGAAGAAATCTTAAAAAGATTTTGCTAATATGTGACATGTATCTGAGAATATTTCTACTCAGATGAAAGTTAATAGCTGTAGGAGTCACAGTGTTACTAAATTGGTGATGGAGTGAGGTACCAAATATGCTAAAACAGGTAACAAGTGATTGTTCTTAGTAAGCAAATGGTTATGCACAATTTTTTCTGTTTTTACCTCTAACCTGTATTGTTACCCTAATTAATTTTCTTGGTTTTGATTATAAATTTCTAATACATATAATTATACAACTATTAGGTATACTTTTCTATAAAATGATATATACAATTTATATATACATTATAGGCTTATAAATCGCGAATTTCCAAATTAAGAACAGAGACTATAACTTATACCCTAAATATCCCTACTTTCGTAATAGTGTTTCATTTACCCTAAGTCAGTTATACATGGCAAGTTGATAGAAGTATGATGGTGCAAAAAAGGCCAAAATTAACCCCACGATTCTCTGGATTTTGACATACCAATCTTGAAATTCATCTGGAACTACAGCTCTGTTAAAACAGAACTGTAACTCTATGGTTACATTTTCAACTGAAATGAGATAGACTTGCAAAATAGTTTTTGCCATTTACTCAAGAGCCAGGCACTCAAACTTTTCCATTTATGAGTTTTAAGAAGAAATTGTCATACTTCATCAAAGTAAAGAATTGTCTGATCAAGTATGTGGGTTAATTTAAGCAAAACCTGATTAATACCTAGTGTTTAGGAAGACAGTATAGAGTGTTTTCCATAGTGTACCTGTCCCAGCAGTATGAGGTTAACAGACATTTAAAATTTATATAACACTGGTATTAAGTGGTATTTAATAATTTTTTCCCTTTCTACACCAATCAGGGGCTTACTGCCGTCATTCATCGTAAATGTGCTTTGCAGTGAATCTTAATATGAGTTTAAATCGCTTCCTATTCATATCTAAATTATCATATTATTCATATCTAAAGGAATAAGTATTAATATCTCATTGCTGCCTTTTGGTTCAGATATCATATGTGGTAGTAGGGATAATCAAGCAACAAGGGGGTTCATTGGATAATACCCAACTGTATTTCCAAAGCCCACTGCAGACATGAGTATGGATATTTTTTGATTACCGCTCAACTCTTAGTTGATATTATCAAGGATAATCCACAGTATTTCTACGGTATCTTACTGAGAGATAGCATGTGATTTTAAACCCATAATCATATCTGTTAGTTTAAAATATATGTGTTTTGCATTTGTTCGTGCTCGATTTCATCCTTCTGTCCGATTGTCCAGTGGTTTGGACAACCTTCCTGAGGTTCTTGATAGTAATTTTTTATTTCAGCTACCTCAGAGTCCAGTCATACCATCAGGGAACTTATCACCTCACTATTTGCTTTTCCAGATCTCTTAGGATGTATCAAATAATGCATCTCTTTATATAAATGGTAGTCTCCCTACTTTGTGAACATGAACTATTTATTATCAACAATTGTTCCCTATCTTTTAAAGACTAAAGTATTAAAAAAAGAACCTTCTCAAAACTTCTTTGAAAATATTAAATGCAATATAGGCAAGCTCACCCTTTAATTCTTCTTAAGCAACATTAGTTTTCATCAATATGTCGTGTATTAACTATTATTCATTTTTATAGCAAATATTTTGTAAGCGCTTAAAAATGTTTTAATTATTTTAATAAGATTCTCTAATGTCTCATCGGCCCTGTTTATTTCTGTCTTAAGGTGATGGTGTTTGTTCATGCTAGAAATGCCACAGTACGAACTGCTATGGGTCTTCGAGAAAAAGCAAAAAACAATGGTCACATTTGTCACTTTTTATCACCCCAAGGATCAGAATATGGTCAAGCTGAAAAACAGGTAAGTGATAATTTATGTTGGTTTCTTTCTGTTATGTTGTTTCCTTTCTGATGTTTTTACAAGAAAGTCCAAGATGGGAATAGATGACGCATTTTTTTAGCTTCTGGGAAGGTATATTTTACTCTGAAGGTATGTGTGGAATGACTGAATTCAATAGAGGAAAGGAAGGAGAAATAGTGAAGGAAAAGTGCTGTTAGTTTTTTGAACAAAAGCTGATAATGGGTTGTGCTTTATGCAACTTGTACTATTTGACAGTAGTTTTCATGTAATGTGCAGCTCAGTCCCTTAAAGACCAATTGCTACAATTTGGGAGAGTACCTATCTCCTGCTTTTTGCACTCTTTCCCTAAGCATCTGCTACTGTCCACTCTTTTAAGACAGAATACAGTCTTAATCTGACCTAGTCTGTAAATTTACCACCTTTCCAAAACCATCTGACTTTCCTGATCAATCAACTAATCATAAGCAATCAAAAAGTAATCTATTTGAGAGTTACAAGTGCGAAAGCTATTTGAATCTCACAAGGTTTTAGCCCCTTAATCTGATCTTGTTTAAAAATATACATATGGATCATAAATTACTGGTAAATTGAGTGGTGGCCAAGTACTTGCTAGCTGAAACTATATTTTTATGCATTCTAACACTTCCATCTTTGTATGAATTGTGTTAGTTGACCTTCCTCCTTTTTTTGTTTTTGCTAATGTATAATATACAGAAGTAACTTGGTCTGCAAAAGCTTCTTTTCATCTATTCAAGCAACCTGCTGGTATTTCTGATGAGAGAATATTTCCGAAACAATTCTTAATTCAGTGTTATATGTGACATTTACATTTGGTGATATTAATTGAGGTCTAAAGATTAGAGTTAAGTGTCTTGTTAATATTCCTTGAAAAATAATGTTCTTCCTAGCTCCCCAACTAATTAGCAGAACACAGCTGAGATACTTATTCATTGTAGAAAGTTTAATGTATGTATAAGATGCCTTCTCTCACTGACAAATATATTGACAACCTCTTAAATATTCTGGGCCCTCTGAATTAGGAGTTTAGTGAGGGTTTTAGATTGTACATCTGCCTTTAGATGTAATAAGAACATTACCTTATCTTGTACCTCTGGAAAGAATGTGAAAGGATTCATTCAGCCTTGCTAATTATGAATGGAGCCAGATGTTACAGTTGGTGAGTTAAAATTTTTGAAATGTAAAAAAAAGTCTATTTCATAGAGGACTTTTTAAAATCAGGATGAAGTGTCTTTGTTCTGTTGAGATGCTTATGAGAGCGATAAAAGAAGTTTTTAAAACTAGGCTAAGTTATAAATTGATGACCCTATATTTCATAAAATCCATATTAGAAAGCCACTCTTTGTCTAGAGGATGTTGTATCTGCTGTTATATAAAAATAACATCAAGCCTGAACCTGGAGATTCCATGTTTCTACTCTAACATGTAATTAAAGCTGAACTTTTTCTTATTATATGTCTTACAACAAAATCTGAATCTCCTAGATTATTAAAAATAGTATTTTTTAATGCTAATGCAGAAAAAGTGTTTTAAGCTATTGAAAATGTCAGTGCTTATTTAGACAGTCAAAATTATTGCTAAAGAAGTTATGAAAAATAATGTGCTTATTTCAGCAGTGGGAGGCAGTCCTGAAGGGCAAAGAAGTCCAGGAAGGCTGGACATTATTCAGGAAGGAAACCTTAAAGGTGTAGGAGCAAGTTGTCCCCATGTGCTGATGGAAAAGCTGGCAGGGAAAACCAGCCTGGCTGAACAGAGAGCTGTTGCTGGAATTAAAAAAAAAAAACCAAACCAAACCAAAACAAAGAAACAAAAAAAAAAACCTGCCAAAAGAAAGCGTTTGACCTTTGGAGGAAGGGGCAGGCCCCTCAGGAGGACTACAAGGATGTTGTGAGTTTATGCAGGAAGAAAATTTGCAGGGCCAAAGCCCAACTAGAACTTAACCTGACTACTGCCATAGAAGAGAATAAAAAATGTTTCTATAAATACATAAGCAACAAGAGGAGAGCTAAGGAGAATCTCCATCCTTTACTGGATACAGGGAAAAACATAGTGACAAAGGATGAGGAGAAGGCTGAGGTACTTAATGCCTTCTTCTGTCTTTAATATGAAGACCATTTGTTCACCAGGTACCCAGCCCTTTGAGATGGAAGACAGGGACTGGGGAGCAGAACAAAGCCCCCATAATCCAAGGGGAAATGGTCAGTGACCAGCTACAGGACCTAGGCACACACAAGTCTATGGGGCCGGATGGGATCCACCCAAGCACTGGAGCAGGCTGCTCAGGGAAATGGTTGAGTCCCTGTCCCTGGAGGTATTTGAAACACATGTAGATGTGGTGCTTAGGGACATGGTAGTAACCCTTTTCCATGAGGAAGTGAACTGTGGTTGCCAGAATTTGCTTTGTGAGGGTATCCTGATTTTGGCTAGCCTCTTTCCTGGCTGCTCTTCAGCTTGAGCAGGAAATCCTAGATTCATATTTCTGTAAAAGGCATTTTAAAAAGCATACTAGACTGGATCAAAGGGAAGAATCAACTGTGTTTATAGTATTTCTGACTGCCTCAGAAAGTAATACGTAATATGAATGTGTTTTGATGTGATGTAATGCTTCTTGTGGATTTGGCAGGCAGATTACATCTCTGAGGCAATGCATTTTATGTGCCATATTGGAAAGGACAGACACGGAAAACGAGGAGTAGGAGTTGTGCCCTTGGTTGGTTAGATCTTTGGCTGTGCAGAGCTCGACAGTGAAGCTGGACATGTGCAGCTCCTGTTTGGTTCAAGGTCAGAGCAGGAAGGAACAGACAGGGACGTTTTGGTTGCGATCTGGTATGGACCACCTGTCCTTGGGGAGGTAGTTGATGTGACTTATTAGGAGCTACTGAAAGAAGTCTCCGGCAGGTAGGCCTTTGTTCTCATGGCAAATTTCAACCATCTTTTAGAATGGTAGTATTCTTCAGGCAACCCATGAAGTTCATAAGCTGCATTGGGAAGCAGCTTTTGAATCCAGCCAGGCACCTACTTGGCTTGGTGCTCAAGCAGGGTAGAACCGGAGGCAACTGTTGCCGTGAGTGGCAAGTTTGGGTGCAGTGATTAAGCTCACTGGTGAGAGGAAGGCTGTCATAGTGAACACTGAGAGAACTGTGGTCTTTGGAAGAGCAGTCTTTGGCTTATTCAGAGAACTGCATGGTAGGATCTCCTGGGAACCTTCCATGAAGTAGACAAATGTCTCTGCTTTTACACTGAAGAAATTGGTTAAACAGGGAGGAGTTGACCTCACTGAAAGCAGTGATGACATAGTATGATGCAGAAAGTGGAAAAGGACTTGGGAGAAAGGTAATGAAAATGAAAAGCTGTACTAATAGCTTTATTAATAATAACAGAGCAATTATTTCTTATATATCTTTAAAGCTATTATATAATAATATATATAAAGCTATAATAATAGCTTTAAATACCATTAATAAAAATAAAAAATACAACTTAAATTATGTTATAAAATAAAAATTAAATGCTATTAATAAAAAATTTGAACTAAATATTGTGAAATGTACTTCTTGTTCTAAGCAAATTCCCAGGGGAATTTGAACTCATATAGGGAAATTACTCTTTTCTTTCAATGTGAATCTGTAATCATCATCTTTTTTTCAGGAAAAGCTGTAGAAACAAGTTGAGTATGACTTGAATGGTACACACACTTGCAAGTGTTCTTAGATCTAACAGAGGAACTTAAAGCATGAAAGTGTAGTGTGAGAAATTATGTAATCTTTCACAGTAGAATTTTAAAACTTCTTAAAATTAGTACTTGGGAAGAGTGTGAAAGATGAGGCCAGGCCAAATGCAGCTAAAACAAAGCTGGTGATGACTGTCCTGGAACGCAAGACCAGGAAAGATGGCTGTTAATAACAGAACAAATTTACAACCAGGGACTGATAAGAGGGAAAAGCTGTGAAGATGACAGCAATGAATAAGAGAGAATTGTGTTCTCCAGTAGAGGTCACACAATGTTCTTGTGGCTGCTTTGAATCTTACAGTGATTATCAAGAGACAGAATAACTCATTAAATTCTTCCAGTGATTAGTACATGTGATATGCACATTTTACATTAATGCAAATTCACATTATTTTACTTATGCATCTGAATATGATATAGATCTTGGGGGAAAATATTATTGTTGTTATTGCTGTTGTTATTATTATAAAAATTATATATTCCAGTGTACTTAAGGGGTTCTTCATTGACACACATAAATAAATTAGTAATGGAAATAATAAAAATAGAGTGAAGGACTAGTCATACTAAAGTCTGTGGCAGAACATCACCAATAACCTTTCCCTAGGTACTTCCATTTGTCCTCTTTCAGGACTTATTTAACAAAGAAAATTAAATTATTGTAATTTATATTTTTATTATTATTTAAATGTTTTAATTATTTTGCTTACCATAAAACCTAGATGTTTTGTTGGTTCTTAAGGCATTTTTAAGGCGCTTAAAGGAAATCTGTGTTCTCTGTTCATAGGAAACTTGTTGCTGTTTAAAATAAAAATGCATATCATGTATCAAAATGATGATGACACAGCATATAATTTTGAGGCATATATTTATATACAGTTATCACAATAAGGTTACTAATCAAATAAGATATATACTCTGCCAGGGCAGCAGCTCTGCATAAACAAATCATCAATAATCATAAAATGAGTAATATGCTAGCAACATTTTTCTGAGCAATTAAGGCTGTCATAGTAAGATTTATGAGTACACCAGAGATTTCAGTGATTAGAGCATGTGGGGGTTTGTTATTAAAACAGTCCAGTCTAAATTTTCTTTTTCTTTCTTAGCAGCAAATATTTCTAAGAGAATTTACTAAAGTAACAGCAGTAGCATATGTGCAACTTACCCAAGGGGTTTATAATTGTGTTTTGTCACTGGAACTTTCTATACAAAAAATTGTAAAGATTTCAAAGTTTAACAGATAGAGACACAAGGCACAGTGAAGCCAAGCTGGATAGAAAGACATTTTTCTTCCCTTAACTTTCTGCTCCCCCTTCAATAAGCCCATCCTGTAATTACAGACTTGAGGCTGGAATAGCACTATGTGAAGCATCTACATAAATGGACACATCTTTCAGATGAACCTGAAAGTGCAGAGATTTTCTTCTCCACTGGTAATTTTGGTTTTTTTCTAATACTGGAGAGATTTACTGGCTAAAGTAAGAACTTCAGTACCACGTAGGTGCATAGAGAAAGCCTACATATATAGGCATAAGTGACTGTCACCAGGAATTGTAAGTGTTCCATTTTCTACCATTAAAACCATTAAAAAAACCCAAAACCAAAATAAAATACAACAAAAGCCCTGTTATTACAGCCAAGTGTGGTTCTAAACAGAATATGAGTCAGAGGTACAGAAACACTGCAGAGACTCACTAATGGATTTATAGTTTTTTTGTGGACAAGAAGGACCAGCTGTTGTGAAATGTTTATAATGTAATTTAGAGAATTGAGCAAGGCCTGAAATTTTGTTTGAGCTCCAGCAGTGATTTCTCACATATATAGCCCTGATGTGTGTCATTCTTCGTGCCTAAATTGGCCTGCCTACTGCTCTAGACCTAGGATCTCATGCTGATTCTCTTCAGTAATTTAATTTTTTCACTGTGAAAGTAATTCTCGTTTAAATAATAGCAAATTGTTATTAAGGGTAGATCAAGCCAGTAACTTTCAATGGCAAATTTCAGGTGACCAGGAGAATATACTGGAAAGAGCATTGATACATACTCTTCCTTGGGCATTTACTGTTAAAAAACTACTGCTCTAGACAGATGTTCAGTCAGACTTGGCACAGCAGATCTTACGCCTTATACTGTAAATCAGATATATCGTATGCCATAAAGTGTGTATTAACATGTTAAAACACATGAATTGTAAGAGCTTTTCAAAGTTCTTTTTAAAATCCATTCTCAGAGCACTACTGAGGGTTTTTTTGTTCTCAGGTATCTTGCACCTCAACCTGTAGGTGAGCCAAATGGCACTGTGGAACTGATCTGACCTTGCAATCATTTATTGTCCCTTCATAGTGCTTCTGATTTCCAAACTGTACCTTTAATGAGCATGATCACATTTTAAATTTTTGATTACCAGTACAAATATGAAATATCCATGGGTCAAATTGGATCTCAGGAACCTCATTAGACATTCTGTCAAGTCAAAGTTTCTATAAAGAATTATCATCATTGCCTAATTTTAATCTCCTTAATAAGTGAAATGCATTTGATCTAATACTAAATTCCCAGTGCTGTGCCATATAAGTGAAAGTTCTGACAGAAGTCTAACTGTATTATGTCAATGCTGTGTGATGCAAAGTGATTAATTTAAGCTTCATAATGATAATATCATGGTTGTCTGACAAGAACTATCTTGTATAAAGGGATGTTTATTGGCACAGTTCCCAAGATTATCAGAATGCAGGCCATTCAGTCTTGCCATTTCATTTAACATGAAATTTAGCAATACCTGGCATAGAATAATCTTGATAATGTAAGTTGATCCTTATTTTGTATTCTGTATGCAGTGTCCACTGTGATGGATGAAGAAAATGTTTAGAAACATCAGAAATCGAGTGTATGACTTACAAAAACAAGTAGTGCCCAAATCATGAATGTTCTAGTTTAGACACAGCAAGTGTAAGTGAAGGCTACTTGAACACTTAGGAGGAACTGAAAAACAGAATAGTTAAAAGCATTGAGTTCCTTACTGGCCTTTAAAATTTGAAAGCAGTTTTGCTAATCCTCTTAATTATCTGTCAAGTGTTTTTAAATTATTAGAAATTAATTTTTAGAGAACATTTATCCAATATTTGATGTGTAATCATTTGTTTGACATTTAATTATTTCAGAGCAAATCCTCATTTTATTTTTGTTTTACTAATAACATATCTGATATTTGATATGCCATTATAAAAGCTGTAAAAACAAAATGAGGATATGTATTCAAATACATTAGGCTATATTAAATGTCAAACATATATTGAAGCTCCCTATTTGTTTTATAATTATTATATTTTTTTACTTTTAAAAATATTTGTCAATTATCTTTTGGAGAATGAAATGAAGCTCTATTTCTTTCATGGAATATTTTATTCATCAGTCTTGCCTAAAGGTCAGAGACGAAATGAAATTATGTGGTCCTAAGAAATGATGGGTTAAAGAAATACGTGTTCCTTATAAGGGTGATCCTACTGTTTTCATGAATCCTAAGCTGTGGAATTTAATATTAAGAGCTATTTAGATGGACATTAATGGCCTATTTACAGGGAAATGTATTGTGAACAATAGGAAAACATTGCATTCGGGGTTTTTACTAGTATTTCTATATACTAGAGTTAACTGAAGTGTTAACTCTATTAAACTGAAATAAAAAGTTGACATAAACAGAAAACAGTTTCTCGTTGGTTTTGTTTTTCCTGACCTTTAAAGTGGGGGAAACATTTGAAGTTTGATTTATATTTCCATTCTTATGACAATTACTTTTTAATTGTATTTGCACAGCTTTAGATTTGTCAGTTCTATTTTCTACTTGTAGTTCTATGCACTCCTGTATGTTGTGTGTAGTCTATTAGAATTTTCTAGTGGTTTTATTAAGAATCAGAAAGTATAAAATATATAGTATAGATTGAATTCTGTTATCAGCCATGTTTCTGAAAAGCAGTCTGTGATCCAAAGATTTAGAATTTTTGTGTTGTCTCTTGAGCTATGTTACAGCACTGAGGTAGCAAGTAACAGTTTTCTGCTATCCTGTGGAAAATGGACTTTTTTTTCTCCCTAATCTATGGGTTTGATCATGTATTCTCTTTCATCTATCATAAGCATCAACTTGATATGCAACAATAGTTAGTTTTACCGTTTGTCACTGGAAAGCTGCCTCATGAATATTTGTTCTACTTCCAGAAGCTGTACTGTGTTAGTAAGTCTAGGGACTCCTAGAAGCAAAATGGGTTAGCAAACCTTTTTCTAGAATGATCTCTGAGGTTGTAAATTCAGCTGACAGGGTTGCTGATGTTTTTGTGCAGAGAACTACAAAAGAAAAAGTTTTATGTTTTTGTACACAGCTATTCATCAATTTCAGAGTTATTCAGGTTAAAATCTGTAATGGATTTCATCACTGTAAGATTTAATGCCTTTTCTTGCTAATCCTCCTTGGAAATGCTCAGATAAACTGTAGGAGAATGTGTTGCCTATAGCATCCCCTTTCATTGTTCAGAAAATTTGCTATTAGATACTAAATACGCTTATAATATGATTAAGCTTCTTTCCTTAAATGAAGGCTATTGCATCCTTCTGCAAGGTAGTGCAGTATTTGCATTCAGTCAGTTCAGATCTTAAGATAAATACACGTTTTAAAATGTCTTCTCTATTTGTAAATACAGAAACTGAAAATCAGAGTTGTATTGTTTAAAATAATGGTTTTAATTGTTAATTTGATTTAAATATAAGATTTTTTTTATATCTTTGATTAAAATATACTGAAAATTTTTACTCTCTGGGATATGAGTACAATAATAGGCTAATAGAGATTCCTTGATGTCAGTCTGTGACATTGCGCACTGTAATGAGTAGCTCAGATATGTTATTTTTTCTTAAGTTTGCACAGTCAGTAGTAGCATATTGTTTGGTTTTTTCCCTTTAAAATTGGCATATATATTTATAATATAGATTGTATTGCTGTAAAACTTAGTTCAATTTCAGTATTAAAAATATAACATATTTAACCATTTTCCTGTGCTTTCTTAGCTATTTCTTACATGAGAATTTGTGATCTCCTTGTGTTTCCTAAAGTTTTAACCTCATTCTGGGCAGAAAGAAACAGCAGACAGCATTCTTTTTCCCTTTCACTGTGAAAATCTCCTTCAGTTAGCTGTGAGAATGTTTTAACATGTAATCCAGGTAAAAAAGAAAAAGTTTGCTTTGTCTTTTCACAGTAGTTATTAATTGATAGCTTCCTTGGGTAAGATGATTTCAATTTGAAGTCTCATTGTTACATAAAGCATACGTGGATATTGAATAGCTATGCAAATAGCAAAGAAACATATTTCAAAAGAAAACTTCAAAGCCGTTTGGGAGGGACAAACAAAAATTAAAAAAACCCAGTATGATTGCTATATATTCACAGGTTTGGGAAACACTGCTACACTCTTACCACTTCCACTTTTAATTTTTGTCAGTGCTTGCTTTCACCATGTGTAATAAATTGCAGGGATATATTAAAAATGCGTAAAAGCTATTGAGCCCCCTGTTCGTCATGTTTTCTTCTGTCATTTAACAGGTTCAGAGACTGGCAATATCTGAACACTTCAGCAAGAAGAAATTATAAGATAATATTAAAGTCAGCATAGGTGCTGTCTGTGCTAGCCCCTTTTCAGCGCTACCTCAAAGAGCTTGATGGGCTCAGCTGTTTTCAATCCCTAGGGGTTGTTCCAGGCGAGAAATTAAAAAAGGAATGCTTAATTTACTAATGACCCGTAGGTCTTGCATTCCTTTTCCAAGATGTGCCAGTTAGTTCTTGGCTGCAATGCATAATCTTCTGCAATATGTTCACAGAGAGACTGTAAACAATAATCATATTTTTCAGGCACCTTTTCTTTATAGGAAGCACCAAACCATACTGACAAATGGTTCTGGTGACATGCAATTTAAGTAGCTTAGCATGGATACCATATGCTGACTAGAAAACAGTATTCAAAGCGATCCTATCTACTTAGGAATTCATTTGTCAGAAAACAGTGTAGTGACAATAGTTATTAGTAATAAAAAGTAATGATTGAAAAGTTAATAAGAATTTGTGTTTTTCTGCATGGTGCGCTGACAGCAAATTCTGTTTGTTGATCAGTTGTACTTTGTATTTCGTGGTAATTACATTATTCTCAAGCAGACGATACTGCTCAGCGATTGACATTCTGTTAGAAACTGTATTTTGTTTATCTTACAGGAACTAAACAGAGTAAATTTTCCAAGGCCCAGTAAATTGTATTTGATTTTAGTTTTTTCCCTAGCATCACAGTTGGCTTTAAAAGGATCGCTGCAAAAGTCACAAAGTATTATTCTTTGGGATTGTAAATGAAGGAGATAATACTGGGGGGTTTTAAGTGGTTAGCCGTTAGTTTGAAGATGCAGACCATCACAAAAAACCCTTTGTAGTTGCCTTTTCTGAAATAAAATTCAGAACAAAACCTGTGATTCACAGTCACCCTGTAGAATAAATGTCCTTACTTCTAGGGCTGCTTGATGTGTTTTCCCTTCAGAACATCAGTATTAACTGTCTATGTTTCTTCTGCTCCCTGAAGAGTCATGTGAATTTATTTGTGTTGAAAAACAATCAATGTATAGGATAACTTTAAACTGGTTTTTGTTGGTTTTTTTTTAATTGAAGGATTTGGCCTGTCGTAGTCGAAAAATAATGTTCATAAACACCTAAAACGATAGAAAACATCACTGCAATATGGGAAACTATCTCATACTGTCTCTTTAAAAACATGAATAAATGCAGTTAAATAAATTCACTTGTTGAAAGAAATATGCTGTTCACTCATCTGTTGATAGATTTCCTCCTGTTGACCCAGACTGTGGCAAACATTAGATTTTATTTTTTTTTTTACCCAAGGTACATTTCAATGCTTGATTCAGTTTTTCATTTAGAAAACGTGATTTTCTTAACAGATGGAGAAAAAGATTAAATTTCACTTCAGCTCATATTCTTAATTTCATTTATTTTCAAAATAAGAAAGCTTTCCAGATACGGTTTAGTTTGATTATGGTTTGATGGAATTGTTGACCTATACAAAAGCTTTCCAAATACAATTTCTGTGGATTATGGTTTGATGTTTACCCATGTATGCTTACTGTTTCAGTTGTCATCCACTTACAATTCCCCAGCTACGGTAATTTAGGCAAATTTGGTTGGGCTTTTTAACTATTCCTTTAATTTATTTATACAATGTGTAGAGTAGATCAGAACTGGACAGAAGCATTTATGCACTGATGATTGCAGTGACATCCAGTTCAAGTAAATAGTGAAATAATGAGCTAAGTAAGTGCACACTTTTCAGAATTTTAAGTAAAAGAGCAATTAGAAGCAACCACTGAGAGTGAGTGAACTGAATTTGATCCGCAGTCCCTCAGTGCATTAATACCAGATACTGAGAGCCAGAAGTGCTTTGGAGAAAACAACATAGGTTGAAAGTAATAAAGCATACTTTTAGAAAGTTGTGGGGATTTTTCCAGAGAACTGTAAAGTGTTTATTGCTGTATATTTCTTATACTGGTTTAAGTTAAATTACATGTATAGTCAGTCTCTGTTTGTTAGCGTATCCTCTATATGTTTTACATTATCAGCATTTCTCCATAGTTAGAGGCCAGAAGATATGGAAGCTTTGGCATGTACATTTAGTTTTCCTTCTGGTTGCTTTGGATTCATTTTAAGCTCCTTTAAGCTGGGATTTCAAAAATTAACCAAGATCCAGAAGAATCCCTGCATATTGGAAATCATCATCCTAGAGAAAAGCACTGTATTATATAAAACCACAAACAGCTATACTTTGGGATGTACAGATAACCATTGCATATCAGCTTTATCGAAGCAAAATTCTGATTTCACCTAAATTTTCTAAATCTCTTTTGAACAACCTAATTGTTTCAGAAACCTCTTTTAATTTGTGACAAATTGTTACATCAAAAACACCAGAGGCTGGTTACAGAACATTTCCAAAAAAAACCATTAAAAGCTAAAATTCTTTAAAAAAAACAGGAGATAGATTTTGGAGTATGTGGCTCATGAAAGAACCTGCTGGAAGAATGCAGGTAGGAAGACAACAATATTAGGAGATTTGTGAATTTGAGTGCTGAAGTATAAAGTCAGAAATACTCAATGTTCACTATCCCCATCCCACCAAAAACCTTCATCCTTGGACAATATCAGTACAAGTAGATAAGAAATTAATTTTAGTCAATAAAGGTTAAAAATATGAAATGTGTAAAGCATGTAAAATTTCATGTAATTTTTTTTACATTAAATTACAAAAAAAAAAAAGTTAAGCTTTTTGGAGAACAAGATCTTAAACCAATTCATTTTTAGTGCTCAGGTCAGACGTACTAAAAACCACTTAACACTGGAGTAAGTTTTTTCCTGGGATGTTTCCTTCCTAAGAAATACTAACCTTACTTATTTGGTCAACCAACTTGAATAAGAAGCAAGATTTATACTTTAAGAAATCCTAAACACCCAGAAGTGCCATGTCCTAGTATTTACCATACTCCAAATGAAAAGCCACTAGAGATTAATACTGTCAACACTTCTAATGCTTTCTCAAGATTGAGATATTAAGAGGATATTAAGAACTAGTGTGATATTTGTAGAACATTTGGACACCAAATGTGCGGGATGAATTGGAATGCATTGCAGGAAGTGGTTTTTTTTTCAGTTTCAGACTTTTGTTGAGCAGAATCATTCCTAACCTGTAAGGAAAACTAGAAAAACTACTGTAGTCGAGCAGGACAGATCCTGTTTTGACATAGTTGTGAATGATGTGCATATGGCCTGAAAACTTTTCCAAAAAATTTACACAAGACTTTCAGATTTGAATGGTTTTTGGCTTAGAATTTATATTTCTTGGTATAGTTCACATAAAAAACAGTTCTGGTTAGACAGTTAAACTATTCAACATCATTTTGTCTTTGCAGAAGAATATTTTGGGTTTTTTTGATGATCAATAATAGTTAGGAAATATTAGCAGAGATTTTGAATATTTAATTTTCTTAAGTCAAACGTAATGGAACTTAAACTGAGCTTACCAGTATATTATTATGAGTGTTATGGTATCTTGCTTTATCTGTATTGATATCAGCAATTAGCCAATCAGCTATTGGTCCATTTAGGAACAGAGACCAGCAGCTTCCCTAAATACTGGAAGCTTTATCAAAATCTTAGCAAATGTTCTAAAAAAAATAGCCAATTGTATGTGTTTACCAATAGATATGAGAGTTATGACCTCTAGTTTAGCAATTGGTGTGATAGGTATTCTTCTCTTTTTTTTTAAGGTAGACAAAAATTGTAGGAAGCTAGTTCAACACTGGCTTGTAAATTCAGAATTCTAAAATTACTCAAAAATATTGAGTACTGTTGACAAAATGGTAAAAACCTTGTAGTAGACGGCAAAAAAAGGGGGGGGGGGCGGGCTCTAGAATTTAGAGTATCAAAAGCTTTGCTAAAGCCTTTCTAGACTCTGTAATAATAAAAGGAGCCGAAGGTCATTGCTTAAAGGGTGAAAAATACTGCACATTTTCACTCTGTGAAGGTACGTCTGGCTTTGATATACATGAAATTTGTAATCAAATGTGCAGTGCAGAATTTCAGTGCAATCTTTGGTAAGAGAGATCTCTTTTTTCAGGTATTGTGCTATTTATGTTTATCAGGGACAACAATCAGAAATCCAAAAAGTCTGAAACTTTAACATCATATAGGCATGTTTTCATTTAAACTGTAGTATAGCTGAATAACTGAATAGAGTCCTAGTTGGTTTTCAGTTGAAGGATCTCATTGAGAAACATATTGAAGCTAACGGAAATGTTGGCTTTGGAGTAAGCCCTAAGGACATAAATTAATACTGCACAAAATAGTGCTTCATAGAGAAATCACAGCACAGTGTTTAACTGTTTGCAGGTGTGGATTTTCTGCAATGTTCTGGAACTGAAAGTAGTAAGAAAATGTGAACTCTTCCCAGTGATTCATGGGTTAAAAACACTCACATAGTTTCACCAGTATTACTTACAATTTCAGTGATCCTTTACACTCAGAAATTATTTTCTTGGCTTTTGATTCAATAGTTACAGTGTAGTAAAAAAAGTGTTTGTATTGCAGTGTAGCATTGAAAACATATCTGGTTTTGTGCGCCACAGGCCTGTAATTTCAAAACAGGTGTAATAGTTATTTTCAGGTGTTCTCTTAGATTTTATTCCTGTGAGGGAGCATATTGCTTGAAGTAACCACCAAGACCTCTTGTCTAGGGAATATATCCAAAGTGATGGTTCTAAGAGACTTCCTTCCACCCTTTCAGAGTACTGTACAGTTCTACAATTCATTGATTCAGAATCAAGTATTCTTTATTGGTTTGGTAATCATAGCCATATTTATTATTTTTTCCTGCATGGTCCAGTTCCTTTAAATTTCAGCTTTTCACACTTGTAGGAAAAATAATACTTAAATGAAAACAGAGAAATTTTTTAAATTAAAATGCTACAGAAATGGGTGGAAGGTTGCCAACAAAACTCACAACTATTAATAAACTTGTAAAAGGAAAAATTAAATGGTAATTAAGAACATAAAGAATATAGCTAGAGCATATTGGAGAAAAATCGAGATGCTCCACATACAAATTCATGTTCTGTGTAGAAGTTTCATACTGTTTTCATCATGAAACAGCTAGTACTGGTAAATAGTTAAAAACTAACTTAAAAACAGGAAATAAATTATTCCAGTATGTATATATAAAATCCAACTATCAAAAGAGCTCAACTTTTTGGCAAAATACAGGACTACAGGAGAATGATGCTGTTACAGATGAGTATGGAAATCTCTCACTGGAATTCTTTATACAAGGCCTCATGATACTGAGGAAAAAAGTAATTTTAAAATATCCTCAAAGTATTTGTCTCGTATGAAAATCTTATGTTTCTAAGAATGAGTTGAAATATATCACAAATTTAAGAAAGCAAAGCTAATTGAGATTCTTTTCTATTTCATTTTCGGATTTAGTTTCAATTCTGAGTATTGAGAGCCACCTTGTGGCCATACTTTTTAGTGCACATACATAATGCTGATTTTATGGTAGGTTAAGGGCCTTTGCTCATTGTTTCACTTCAGAGCATTTTGAAGATTGAGATTTAAAAATAAATACATAAATACATTCTACTTCCAGGCATCTAGCCTGAGGTGCAGCTCTCTGCTTGACCTGAAAGATGAGCTCCTTACATTCATATGAAATTTCTGAGATCTTTTTTTCTTATTCTGTCATTCTTCCTTTCCTGTTCTCTTCTTGTATACATTAAGGGATGATAGTATAAAAGGCAAAATAGATAGGCGTACTAGTTATAACATATAAAATACTTCTATAGTATATGTATGGACAGAGTACATATATAGTGATATTATATGGACTGCATTTGCTGTTGAACAGCGCATGTTTTAGGAAGCTAAGAAAATTGGATAGTGTTAAACATTTATTTATCTCTCAGTAATTGTTCTGATTACTGGAATAACAATTCATAGTAAATAGAAAAAAATCAGTATCTATATCTTTTAAGTTTGTGTTTACTCTTATAAAATACATGTGTGAAATTAGTTTCAGGCATCAGAACTGGGCTTAGTTGAAGAAAACACATGAGGATGAGTCAGTTACCCTTGAACACAGCCTCACAAAACAGCTGAATTTGTCTTTTTGTGGAGCAGAGATGCTGAAGTTTACTGTGACTATAAAGGGGCTGATGTAAATACAGGAAGTCACCAGATAAAGCAGCAATATGGATTTTCCTGAATTCAGTTTTCTGTTCTGTAGAATACATTATATGTTGTCTGTAAAGATGGAGACTGAAGCATTTTCTTTGGGGATTTTGAGTGGGAAGGGATGGGATTGCCCAGGAAGCTTATACTTAAATCTCATATTAGTGGAAATGTTTTTTTCCTCTGTGGCTGGATTTGCTGAGGACTCTTAGACAATTTCAGGGTTTCACAGGCAGCTCATTCCATCAAACACAAAACTTGAATTTTACTCTCAAACTAAAAATTAAACCAATCACTTAGAAATTTGCACAGATTAAAAAAAAAAAAGGAAAAAAACCACAAAAAAACGCACAAACAAACAAAAAAACACCCCCACAAAATAAACCCCAATTTAACATCTCCTATCCTTTCTCTTGCTAGGGGTAGATTTGAGTTTAATTAGGCATTTAATCCCTTTGTTTGTCTGACAACAACAGTTTTGGAACATTTCAGTTATAGTATGTTCTTGTCACATTGGAGAAAACTGTCTCTTGTCATACTGTTAAGCAGCACTATGACCTGTACTGAGTGTGGTGATGACAGATTCTGTGAATGTATTGCATAATTTTGTCTGTGGCAAAGAAAGGATTATAGGAATGAAATATTTTATGGGAAGGCACATAATTGTATTGGGGGTTTATAACAAGTAAAAAATTAATTTCTGATAAATAATGTCCCCTGATTAAGTTGCCATTGTCACCAGTAGAATGGATGTAATGTCTCCATTGCTATTTTTATCATTGTGTTCTTTAGCTCTGTTACATTCAGGCATTTAAAACCAGAGGATGATCTGATTCATTCTCATTTATAGGTCCATTAGCTTTTCAATTGTTTCTTCAGTTTCCCTATGGTGGGAGGTATTCAGTATCAGAATAAGCAGGGATTAGTGTGAAGACAGTTAATGCAAATTCCAGTTTACTTGCCATAGTGAGTGATAATTAAGAGCTATGACTGGTATGTGTCATCGGGGACTGTTGAGACAGGGCCACCTGAGTCAGTTACAATAGAAATTTGTTTCAATGGAAAGTTATTTGAGGGTCTGTTTTGTCTTCAGTTCTTTCCAGGATAGTTCTCGTTCATTAATCTAAATCTGAACTTCAGTGCTTTTCAGGCTAAGATTATAGCACACAGATTTTAGAGACTGCTGCACCTGGTAACTACAAACATGTGATGTGTCTGAGCTCCTGCTGTAGTTGTAACTGAAGTTCAGGCAGTGGAACAAGAGGATACCCTAAGCTCATCCATGAGCAGACATGGGGCAGTCAGGGAGCAGAAACACTGTACCAGCCCCACTGCCTGATGCCACTTGACTGTGAAGGGTGTTCAGACTTCTACTGCAGCTGTATAGATCTGCATGAGACATCTACAGTGTTTTAATCTCAAACCATGCCATATCAAGCTGCTAGCAAAGTGACTTGTCTCAAATAGTCAGGCAGTTACTTTACTTTCTAGAGATATTTCTCTGCATCAGACAGCATTAGATGGCCCTCTTATCCTCAATTCTAGCAGTGTGTACATTAAACAAGTATGATGGAACTATCTAGTTATCTCAAGTGATGCCTTCTCAAAAAATAGAGTAGGAAATCTTCTCTAGGTTGATCTCAAGATTGAAAAGGCTATACCAAGAATTGTAAGTCATCAGACTGTTTCCATAAATCTGATCAGAAAGGCTGACTGATACTATAATGGAAAACAGGCTCAGTAGGTTTTCCTCTAGTGAGTATTCACTGCGGATAGTGGAGATAACACCAGTGTTATGGGTAAGTGTAGCCTCTGTGTTTCCATTCTGTGTAAAATTTTTGTGACAAGGTAATTGGAAATTCCATATTTGGAGCTCAAAAATCAATTTAAAAGTCAGCTGAAATCCAGATACAAAATCAACAGAAGGAAATACTTCTTTTGAATAGCTTTAGATTTTTAAATTGGAATTTCCAAAGTAAAATGTTCTTGGATTTGTAAACAAATTTCTAAAGATGACTGATGATATGATCACCGACTTTGCGATATATATTATATTTTATATTATTTACACATTATGTTGCTTACATTAATTCTCTGTCCAATTGTTGTGGTTTAAACCCAGCCAGACAGCTTTTCACTCACTCCCCCCCTTCTTTCCCTCCCCCTATTCCCGGAGGGACGGAGAGGAGAATCGAAAAGAATGCAACTCCGACAGGTTGAGATAAGAACAGTTTAGTAACTACGGTATAACATAAATCACTACTGCTACCACCAATAATAGTAATGATAAAGGAAATAACAAGGGAAGAGAATACAACACCTCATCACTAGTCAACCGATAACTTGCCCCCAAGCCCAGCCAAGCATCAACCGATATCTCCTCCAACCCTGCAGTCTCCTAACCCTTCTGGGTACCTCTCCCACTTACATCCTGGGCATGACGCGCTGTGGTATGGAATACCTCTTTGGTCCGTTTGGGTCAGGTGTTTTGTCTCTGCTTCCTCCTGGCTTCCCCTCCTCCCTGGCAGAGCATGAGGCTCACAAAGTCCTTGGCCAAACCAAAACATCATTTTTATCAGCTTTGTTCCCAGCCTGAAAGTCAAAACACAGCACTGCACCAGCTACCAAGAAAGAGAAAAATGACTGCTACTGCTGAACCCAGGAAACCAATATATCATACATTACGTTAGCTTTCAAAGTGCAGAATGAGAAAATCAAGCAAAACAGTTAAAGTTTTCGAAATATGTCACACTGAATTTAATTAAAAGTTTATATGGATTGTGACTCAAAGATTCTCAACTCCTTTTATTCTGATTTTAATTCATAATTCAGTATTGCCATCTTGAAACCACTGAAAACTGATGCTGTGGTGATAACCTTGTAGTATGTGTGTGTTACAGAACTCCCCAAACACGCTGTTTGCCTTAGCACTGAGCTATGTGTGTGTTCAGTTCTGTACAGTCAGATAGAATTTCTCCTTATGCAGAAAAGCTACTAATATGTCTTGAAAGTGATTGCAATCTTTGTTATAGAACTATTTTACCTAGATATTAGTAGCTCTAGGGAGGAGGCAGGGAGTTGGGAAACATTTCTTCAAGTAGGGAAAAAACTTTTATATATCTATGTTATTACTTCAGTTATTTTTGTTATTTAAAACAGTATAAAGCTACTCAGGTTTACAATGTTCACATGCTACATTATACAGACATAACTGATTTTAATGCAAGTGTCAGCATTGCTTTCCTCCTATTGTCTTAACACCCAACATAAGCAGCATTACAGATAGAGGTTCAAATTTTCGGTAAAGAATTTTGCAAAATCTTTTGGGATTAGGCTGTTCTTAAAAGAAGGCAGAGTTGTGAGACTAAAAACATTTTTAAGGAGGCTAAATGCATGAAGGATGTAATGATTTGAACAGATATGATTAGTAATTGTACAGAAGAAAGACTTAATAAATTTAAAGATTAAAGAAAATTAAGCTCACAGTATGACATCTAACACTTTTGAACAGTCATTAGCACTATATGCACGGTAAGTAAACAGAGTATGAAAAATGGAAATTAATCAGGGTTGGAGAAGGGCTGCAGAAGCAGTGCAGCAGCTCTCCTCACCTGTTTTGTGCTGCTGTGCACTGCATTAAGGGAGAAAGTAAAAATCTCCTTACTTCTTCCTGTACCAGGTAATTTAGTCTCCATGGCATGTTTGATATGTGAGAGATTTTTTTCTATTTCCTCAGAGATGTGTCTGCTATGTGGGAAAAACACTTAAAGTTAGCTTGCTGAAGAAACTGTTTAGCCTGCTTCAGAGTAATGGTATATGAATTAGAATATCTTAACAATAGCAAGCTTCTCAGTTTTGAGAGAGGATTTCTAATCTAGTTTACAAATCCCAGACAGACTGATGAATTAAAATCAGTGCAATATTTTTTCCCCATATCTGCAAATATATTATAAAAATTACTTGCACAAGAAAATAAGTCATGCTTTGCTCAAAATATCGCCCTTGAAGAAGAGGTATATTTATACAGCTAGGTTCATACTTAAAGAACCATAGATGTAGAAAACAGTCTTTCAAAGTCCAATTTAATTATACATAATTGTCTTAATCTGTATGATTTTTTAACTTTGGAAAGCAACTATCTTGCAGATTTCATAAAGTACAAAACATGTTAGTGACATAAAGTATTGAGAATGTAAAGGATGGATTTGAGGATATTTTTTTCAGTAGGTAGAGTCAAACTACGAGGGATCTCATAATTTAACAGAGGCCTCTGTGAAAATACCCTACGTTTCAACAGTATCTGGCTGTAAAAGTGAGCTCTATGGAGGTGGCATACCATGCTCCTTCTTTGCATGAGCTGGTATCCTCTGGCAGCAAGCTTAATAGTTGCCTTGGTTTAACTGACAATCTGTCTCTAAATTCCCAAGTCTGGTCGCCAAAAGAGCATAGTAATATAAACCTTCTTATTTCATCACTTATTAGGTGATACTTCTGTGCCTTTTAGGTGTATAAAGACATCATGCTAACTTTGAAACTGACTTTGAATGATGTTTAATAAAGTCAGGCTTCAAAGTTCTGCACTGAGGTTGCAGAACTTGAGAGCAGCCTGCTAGTCCGCCAGAATTAAACTAATGAAAAAGACAACACAGTTGTCAGAGGTGTTAGCAAGAATCAGATGGTGATGTTGATAATCAGCATAAGTCTTACAGATGTCATTTCTAAGATGTATTTTTTGTCCTGAGGGTACAGTGGAAAAATTTATTAAACGATAAGGCAAGGAGATAATTCTGGGAGACATAGGTTGTGGAAATCTGATGGGGCATCCACTTGAGTTGGAACAGGGGCACAAGGAATACAGAATTCGTAGGAAAACAATTGTTTTTCACTTGTTTTTCACTTTTTCATTTGTCCCATAACTTAAAGGCCCAATGGTTTTTCAAGTTTTTTTTTATTAGTACTTTATCAGATAAAGTAAATAATTAACACATTATAATTAGGTGATATTATATGAACATTGAAATATGAAAATACATAAACATCTGTAATTTTTCATGTCCTTTGGAGGTTTCTTGAAAGTGCTTGTCTTGTAAGATTTAATATTTGGTGTCACTGAGCTACAAAGTGTTACTAAGGAGTCCTTGAAACTGTCTTAAAATAGCAAAGTCACAGGAGGAATAAAACATGTTTAATTCTGAGACTTATTTAATATTATTAGCACACACACAAAAAAGCTTTATGTGTTGCTAATTACGTCATGAATTTTCTCATGGGTCTTCATGTTACATAAGTATCAGTGGAAAAAACTTATTTTTATGGTGCTGTATGTTCTCATTTGGTTATCTTGTTAAAGTTCAGGTTAAAGAGTTCAACTTACGTAATGAGTGGTGAGTACAATTTTGACCTTTCCGAGTTCAAGAATGTGTACCACTTTTACTGACTTGCGGTTTTTTTATCATGTCTGGTTAGAACTGTTTTATTTCTTCCATGCTGTAGGGCAGAAGATAGAGAAGTGAAGAAATGAAGCCACAATACCAAATCAAAAGGCATTTAATACCTAGAGTTCATCTCTCCAAAAACTGTTTTCCTCTTTTAAGATAAATTTCAGCTTTTCATGGTGCTACAAACTGATGCCAGTCAAAACCAGCTTAAGAACCCTGTAGACTATTAGCTCATACTGCACATTTCCAATTACCTATAAAACTTGTGAAAGTCGTCCCATTCTTGTGAAGAATTCTCAGTCTGTCACTTTGCATAGCTGTAAAGTTGTAGTGGACTGTTATGGTTTAATTATGTAATAAGAAATATGCTTTATGTTCACAAATGGATTTTTTACTTGCAGGGTTAATGATGTCTCAGTCAGTATAGCCTTTGAGGAGGAGTTACACTAAAAATCATAATGATATTTAACACGTAAGATACAGCTGTATTGGAAAGACCTTGAGAACACTTGTTTTCATTGTCTCAGAGTAAAAATGCATCCAGTGTTGTTATGGCTCAGCAGAGTGGCAGTTTTGAATACTAAAAAGCAAAGGAGGTGTTCTCAAATATAAAAAATATTTTTTATAGAAACCATGCAATATCAGTTTCCTGTTGAAGCAGAAACATTGAAATTGTTGCACAGTTAAGCACAGCAACAAAAGGTTTAACTAGGTCTCCGGAGGATGCCACTATTTGAACCGAAACCAGTCCAAATTCATCCTTGCTGTTGCAGTGCTACTCTTGCATTTCATCAGATTGTCGCTCTATATCAATTTCTCTTCATGCTGTTTATCTTCCCTACTGGCTAGTTTTCTAACATCATACTGAAAACTTCTGCTCTCAGCAAAACAGACCGAGACTGATGGATGGCTTTTTCATCTGTGTATTCCAAGTGGTTAACAAATATAACAACAGGACTTGCTGCCTCAAGGGCTGGAGAAGAATAGATACCTTGCTCTATTTATGTTTCATATATTGGTAGAGAGAGAACAGTTTAATTTTGAATTGATGAGAAAACAAAGCAGAGCCTTACATGATTTTGCATGCATTTTAAAATTATGGTGCTATACAATAATTCAGCCTTAATTGATGTGCATTTTCATATTATTGCTAAACTGAAATGTTTTGACACTTCTTTTAATAAGATTTGAGAGTATTTAGGCACAGATTTCTGTTCACTGTGAAGCCCAGATTTTCATCATTACTGAAGCGGTCTCTATGTAATTGTTATCGCACTTGCTATAAACAACAGAAATATGCTTATCATTGTACAATGCATGAAAATTATTATTATTTTTACTTCATTTTCACCCAGTGGTGCAGCTTAAACTGGGTCATTATAACATTTTCTTTCTACCTAAACCTAGTGCTGTTTTCTATGTGTGTTTTCACAGAAGAATTATTTTTCATTCTCAGTTCATAAATCCTTTTATCTGAGAATCAGTAATTCATTCAGCTGTAAGGCACCATAGGCTGGCTTGAAGTGAAATTTTTGGTTACTTTGGTCCATGTTATAAAATTCTGGCTATGTTCTCTATGTAAATAGCTCCCTTTTTTGCTTTGTAACAGCTAGGCATCAAGGGAGGTAATTTGAAACTATGTCTATACCCTTGGTGACTTCTTTCAAATCCATAATTTGTGCAGCCAGGCTTGCATTCATGAGTCTTTAATTCTTGGCTTGTCTGGCCAGCTCAAAAATGTAACATTTTAGCAATGCTAAATTTTCTTAGTTTCTATCATCAGTGAGGTCTGTAAACACTTTTATCTTCTGCATTATAGATTATAGAACTGAGGAATCAAAGATTAAATTTAATCTTTACCACTTGTTTGGGGTTTTCAGTTCCCACATTATCTGATTCTCTATGCACCATGTAATGTTTCCAGTGAAGAAAAGATGGGGCTGCTATGATATAACTTAGTGTACTGTAAAAAGAGGACACTGAATAAGGCAAGACATTTCTGGACATCATACCAGTCCATTCATTTCAAATTATTTTTTTTATTCTCCGACTGGATGGAGCACAAAGACAAGGAATAATGTTCCCATTTGTACGACTGTAAAGTACATTTTAAGCATGCATTATTTAAACAAAAAAATCACAGCATTAGCTATCATTTGCAAAGTACATCAGGGAATCATTCAATTTCCAGATTTCAAATTCACAACATTTACCACTACTATATAAATAGTGTACCAGCACTTTATTCATCTTTATTAGCAGAAAAATTATAAGCTTTCCCTCTTCACTTTTGAAAGTAGACAAGTCTTTTTAATCCATATTTGCACAATTCATTTTCCCTTTATGGGAACAACAGCTTCCCAAGTTTTATCTTCAAAAGAACGTATACAGACACTACCCCTGTAAACAGCACAGGGGTTGGCAACCTGGTCTGAAAAGTAAACAACTATGTCTAAATAATAAAGATAAGCAAAAGAGTGTAATAAGTATCATCTAACCATGTCTCAAGACTGGTCATCATACACAGTGAAAATTGTATGGCTTTGAAGAAAAGAGCTGTCATTTCACTTGAACAAGAAAAATACAAGAAAAAAGACAGTCATAACTTGAATAGGCTGCTTGGCAATTTTTCCTAATTGTCTCAACTTCTCCTCCCTTCTCTTTTTGATACAGTTTTTCTAATTGTGATGTAAATACAATAAAACTGAATTATTTGATACTTCATTCTACAGTGACTGTGTTTTACAAACTACAGAAACCCTGTATGTTATATAGACCTGAAATATGTTACAAATTTTCACTGGAGGTAGCTCTGCCCTGCAGAAGTTTATATGTGCATGAAAGAGAACTGCTTTTAGTGCGACAACTGCAAAAATAGTCTGTGGCCTGCTGAGGACTAGGGACACATAGATTCCTATTCTGTAAAAGTATTTCTAAATTACAAATTGACAGGAGACAACCCTAAAACAATGGAAACCTGCATACACAGAGGAGATGGTTCAGAAGAAGAACAGTTGTAATACTATAATACAGAAAATTAATCCTGAAATATGTGCCTCTGATGATTGTAGTAAAAGAATTGTTTTTACACTGAGGAAGATGTTTAAGCAAAGCAGTCACACTACTCTCCTTTATTTCTCTTTCAGATGTAGTTTTAGAGCACTTTACAGACCTTACTGAGGTGATTTCAGTAAATTGATCAGATCAGTAACTCATAGGTTTAAAAAATTCTAACTACAATGAACTTAAATCTCCAGAGGGAGACAATTAGATTATTGACTCTTCCAGGAGAAATTTAAACTGATTCACATTTGTTTGCTAGAATTACCTTCTTCAAATACTGTCTTGCCAGGTACCCACTAATTATAAACCAGTAAAAGAGTAAGTGTTGGACAAAGATATTGCTTCAGGATAGCTATACAAAGTTAATAGATAGATACATTAGAAATGTGAAGATGTGGAGAATGAGCATGCATACTCATTAAGTAGAATAGCATATTGGCCAGTCTGCATCCATCCAGAAATATCTGCTAGGCCATGCAAGTCATCTCAGTTGAGAACTCTCAGTAGTCTTTGGGTTCTTCACAGGGAGCAACTGCAGGGTGAACAGTTGGTGAAGCTAGTGCCACTCTTCCCAAGAAAGAATGAGGGAGGTAATGTAAAGGCATATCAACACAGCAGCACTGCCTGAGTCCAATGTATTGAACTGCTAGGTATCTTTTTGAAGTGACTGATTTATAAGCTTGCATAAGAGTTTCATGACAAGTTGTTTATATATGATTTATTATATTACTACATATTCAGTAAATACTAATAACTTTCCATTCCATACTGTTTCTTAAGTAGTATGAAAGGTAATACAAGATAAGGGCTAATTGTTTAATATATATTCATCACAGAAATGTAGCCAGCTTTTAAATCCTTCAGGGAAAATTTCTTTCAAAGTTAATTCTTTCCTCCTGTAATAACATAATAATTTAATCTTACTGTTACTACATAGCATGCCACTTCATCCTTGTCCTAGAAACAGCTGCCAATAACTCAGTTATTATGCAGGCCATGCAAGTGGAATAATACAAATAAAAGTCATAACTCATAAAAGGAGGGTCCCCAGGTGAAATCATTGTAGCTCAAATGCATTCTTTTTTTCTCCCTTTTGACTCCAATCTGTATTTCTTCATGTTCAATTTCTTTCATCAACTGTCAGATAGTGAAACTGCTCATCTTCATGGGTTAGTGTTTTTTCTAAGTTTCATATATTCCAAATGCGCATATGAAAGAGTTTCATGGTATTTTTCTGTAACAAAAACTTATATTTTGACTTCATATTTAAAAACCTTTTCATGGGTTTATTGGCACTATCTAACATTAGAACTCTCCCCTTTGAACCAGCAATTGTAAAAAAAAAAAGAATAAAATTTATGTTAAAGATTTAACTTGTATCTGTTTATTAATATGTAATATGTATGTAGTAAATTCTGAAGAGCAAAAATGCTGAATGACTGCACAGTCCTTTGATAATTTCTTTCTGTTTCTCTGAGTCCTCGTACATACAGAAGTCATGTTAGTGTTTTGTATTCAAGGAAGAGGAATAAGCCCATTGATGGACTTTTCAACTTACCTTTTTTCATTCTCCTTTTTTTAGTCATCCTTTACTTCCTGAATGAATGGAGACTTCTCCCATCTCACCTTGATCTCATAAATTTTGAAAGGCAATCAGTATTCTTTAAATGACCCAGCAGAGCAGATTCAGCAGTATTATGAATGAAGGAGAGGAGCCGTCTGTCTTTTTGGAACTTTAAACAATTTAAAAGGTCAACACTTTCAGATGTCTTCAGGAAAGTTAGTGAATAGTTGTTTGGCGAATAACTGAATTATATTCATCACACAGTGATAGGCTGTAGTGAAGGTAGTAGTAGTGAAGGCTACAGCAAAACATACATGAATGTTTGGTTTAGTTGTCTGTGATTTCTGTGCTATCTGAGCACCTACAATCAAGTGAAGTTAATGAGGTCTTAAAATTACGAGCTAGTACTTTGCGGGGTGTCAGGACAGTGCAAGAATGAAGGATAGGAATAAATTTCTCAGAATTGCTCATACCAATGAACAAATATGATGGCGCATTCTGTACAAACTACACGTGCTGCCCTGTTGTGAGCTCCACAGAAAGGAAATTACAATGATTGAGTCTTACGGTTGCAAGCATGAAGTTTTGCCATAGTAGGGGATTATGAGAAAAATACTAGAATAGCCTGTGCCATTTCTGTTACTTGAAAAAAAATAAATGATTTTCTAAGCCTGTGTTATTAGTAGGGGAAAAAAAAAAAAAAAAACAAATTTCAAAGCTGGAAACCATATCTTCAAAATGAGGAAACAGAAAGGAAAAATAAGTAACTTACAGAAAGAAAAAAACCCAGCTCTGATCATACCAAATAATGTTGATCTACTTAGTCTGTCCTAGATGGGAATGGCAATTGCAGATTAAAGAAAAGGCATAAATTGATGTTCCACTTATCTAGAAGTAATGTATTGGCAGCTTCTTCATAGTCAATCTTTATTTCTTTATTCTTTTTCTTACTTTTTAGATAAAATAAGAAAAAAAGTACCTACTAGCCCATTAAAAAATATTTATCTATTTATTTGACTTGTGTAATATTGGTAGTGCAGACAAAAGCCACTCAGCTTTCAGTCTTTATGAATGATGATACCTCTGTGATACCAGAGGCAAGAAAAGGGTAAGAAAGGGTGTTATCTTTAAGTCAGCCTTTAGCTGAAATGCCTTAAATCATGATTAAATCTTTTTTTCTGCCTCACTTCTCATTAAAGTTAAGTAGAATATTTTTCTGTGTCTAATTGTGGCATTTTTAATGTGTCTTAATCAAGTGCTGCATGAAATTCATGACATTTAAAAGAGAAATATAGGTGGCAGCAAGCTTAACTAGGAATTTATTTAATACAGACTGGTTTAGATGCACACACACATGTACGCAAAGGTCATAAATCTACAGCCCTCTTGAGCAATAAGGGAGGGGAAAGAAAATCAATTCTAATCAGGAGACCAGTGCCAGACCTCGTAACAACAATTTCTCCATACACCTGAGGTACTTAGTGACATTTTGTTTAGGTTTTAAGTAAAACCTTTTAGTCTGTAATAGAACGAGTTTGGAGTAGTATAACTTTTTTACTTAGTAGCTGGTGGTGATGTTGTCTCTGCAACCATTAAAATCCAGGTTTAATAGAATAACCATGCAGTTCATTGGCACAGCAGCTTAGGTTTGTTTTCAAATGTTTTGCCATTAAAGGATATGCTGTGTGAGCAGTCTTCCAAGCCATCACTGAGACATGTGATTTATTTTTTTATTTTATTTTCTGAAGTGTGACTTTAGAAAATCGGGTCACTTTATTGTTCTTGAACTAAATTGCCTTGTATATTTGTAATTTAAAACACCAAAATATTTATGGAAAGAAAATTAGTTCTGTTTCTGGGCAGTTAATGGAATCATCCAGGGCAGTCAGTGATTTGATTTGCTTGACTTTTTTTTTTTTCCTATGTCGAAAGTGTTCTGTTTTTCATTAAAAAAAAAATTATCATCTTCTGTGTCAGAAAAAAAAGTATTTAATGTGCCTCACGACTGATTCCTATGTAACCTGGGTATCTAGCACTTCATAGATTCAACAAATGAACAGGCAAAACCTACAAATATTAACAAAGAAGCTGGTTTAGAATATGTGGGAGGTTTTAGCAGCGTGCAGGTATACTTTCTAAGTGCAACTATATGGATACGTTTTGGAGTGAGTTCCTGCATATTATTAAATGGTTGATTAATCTTAAGCTTATAAGAACTTAAATCATAGTCAGACCAGCATTGCCATATCTAAATGTGTTTTCTGTCACAAACTTTTTCCCTCCTCCTTTTTCCCTGCCTTTACAAGTTCCTTTCTCTAAATTGGCAAAATTGTAGTTCCTAAAACTGTAAATATATTGTAAACAAATTTCCTTCCATATATAATGAAAATATTACTGTTCTTAGTTTCCCATTAGTAAACTGCCCTGACTTTCAGATTTGGCTTTTTCAGCTAGAGATTATAATATTTAAAGTGTATTTTGATATTGAAAAGTTGTACTTTTTAAAATGCAGTTATTTTAATACCTATAAAATAGTCACACAACAGCAATACGACAAACTACTAAAAAAGTGAAATTTCTGATAGTTGCCTTATCGCTTAGGAAGATTTGCTTCATTTAAAACAAAAGCTAATTACATTCTCAAATGCTTACACCATGTTCTGAATGTAAACAAGATCAATCCAAATTTCTCTGTCACAATTCTCAGATTTGCAGCTGAAGTGAATTTTCTACATGCCTGTCTTCTGTGAGATTTGTTGTTGATAAACTAGAAATGTGAGCCTTGGTGCATTTGTGTTCTTCATGAAATATTTGTTTCTGTTTGCTAGCTCATAAAGAGCAGGCTTCATGAACCACATTGCCATTTTCTCAATTTCTTATTTATTCATTTTTCAAGCACTACAGTGGTTAATTAAATTTGCCAAAAAAACCCTGTGTATTTAAAAAGCTGAACTTTATTTCCTGTAAATTAAAGTTAATAATTACTGCTAAAGCAGGAAAGATCAGATATGAAGAAGCTGGATAACTGTGAAGCTGAGAAATCTGTTTTTCTCACAACATTTTTCTTTTTGTGTGCTCCTTCGTAATTGTATTCTCATCTCCCTATTTATTTCTGTTTGCAGAGATTTATTGTTCATGGTTGGCAGTATGCCAGTACTATGAGCCATATTGTGCTTTGCTTTACCCACTCTGTACCCCTGAAGTCAGCTTTCAGTGGCTGTGTGTCAGGTATTAGTAATTGTGTATATTTAAAATAATAATATAAATTATCTAGAATTAACTCACTATAATATACGGCGCTGAAAATAAAGTGGTAGTCCAAAAATACTTAACACGTGTTCTATGGAAAAACAGATTCTCTGCTGACACAGATAATGCAGAAATCTGGTTTAGGGAAAGATTAGTATCATCATTGCCACAAGGAGTGAGTGCAGAAGTTAGTAATGTGGAAAAGATGGGAGGAAAATTGGAGTTGTTTGTGGCAAATCAGGGACATTGCAACCTGAAGATTAGAGAAATCAGTATCCAGGGGTGAGAGTGAAGAGAACACCTTAATAAGGCATGCTTTCTGGTGTTGTATTTAAGCTCATATAAACTTGGTAAAGGCCCTTTAGTCCGCTTTTCAACAAGGCTGCTGTGCCTTTCCTACTGTCATCTTAATTGTAATAAAAAAGCTGTACTTTTTGTGATACTTGAGCTTTAGGCCAAAGCCTTGTTTCTGAACAGAAAGACAGCTGTTCATGCTGAAATGGCATGAACTCTGGTGCTTTGGGTTTCCTTTTTGAGTGGTTGGGTTTCTTTTTTCCTTCCCTGTTGCTTCTGAAAGTCACAATCCAAAGCAACTGGAGTTTCAGAGTTCCGTGTTTGGAAGGGAAGTGTATTAGCTTTTCTTAACCGTGAGTCAAATATCTGTTTTAGGTGAATTGTGATAAAACTAGCACCCGGAAATAAGGGAGGCTTGCTTAGAGACCTTGTACACAGTGAAAGGCTGGAGGACCTGCAGTTTTGCAGACTGAGTTCCCAGCCTCCTACACATGGGGAAGATAAAAATAAGGAGTAGACGAGCAGTTTGATTCCGTGCTGTGAATTTATCAGTCGATGCTGTGCCAAGCTGCTGTAATGGCTAGTGGTGGGGAAAGGTATCCCCTCCTTATCGTTAAATATAATGTGTGGCCTGCTGCCATCAGCCTGTCCTAGCTGCCTGCATAGCCTGAAAGAACTGCTCTTACAGAAAAGCAATATACAAGTTCTCCATTTCAGTGTTCATAATGATTATCAGTAAATTTGAATCTCTGTTTAGGTGAATCTATGTTTTTCTAACAGTATTCTTTTAAACAATTAAGTGTATTCTTTGGAAAGTAAGACTAGAAGTCAAATCCATTTATAGAAAATCATGACATATTGGCGTTGACGAAAAGCTTGACGTAAGTAGAACTAGTTTCTTTTGTATGACTAATAACAATATTCTGTGGTTTTTTCCCCATAATTTTTCTTAATGCAATGGTTCTTGTACTGTAATTAGAAGTGAATTTAATTTTTATGCTTGTCCACTCTAGGTACAGAGATCCAGAAATAAGCAGTTACGTGAGCTGTTTCCAGATGGATTTAGTATTCATCATGCAGGAATGTTGCGACAAGACAGAAATCTGGTTGAGAACTTGTTTTCTAATGGACATATCAAAGTCCTGGTTTGTACAGCTACGCTCGCCTGGGGTGTCAATCTTCCTGCTCATGCTGTTGTTATTAAGGTAAGAGCTTCCATTACTCTGCACATGGGTACTTAAGAGAAACCTGTAAAGAAGCATAGATAGCAAGATCTTTATTGTGTGTTTGGGGCCCAGAAGGGAAATATCTGATTGACGCGAAATGTTATTTATATCTCATTAAACTGATTCTCTCCAGTGGGAGTCTAGTTTGTATAGTAAAGATTTAAATATATCAAAGATTATGAAAGGATTAGTTAAAGTACACTTCTGAAATCATGCTGTATTTGCCTAATTTCAGTATTCAGCTCATCAGGATTATATTCATGTGTATTTATGTTAATTTTTATTAACTTTTCCTCAACCAGGGAACACAAATATATGCTGCAAAAAGAGGCTCCTTTGTTGACCTTGGAATTCTAGATGTCATGCAGATATTTGGTCGAGCTGGACGGCCTCAGTTTGACAAATTCGGAGAAGGCATCATTATTACAACTCACGATAAACTCAGTCATTACTTGACTCTTCTTACTCAGCAGAATCCAATTGAAAGCCAGTTTCTTGAAAGCCTTGCAGACAACCTAAATGCAGAGGTAACCTTTTATTTATTTAGAGAAACTAGCAAACTTTAAAATATTAATATTATTTGAAACAAAAATGCAATATTGTCACACTTAAAATATCTGAAATGGAAATTTTATTACTGGTAGTCTATAGGTGTGAATGTTTAAGGGAGTGAACTGTTATATATATGAAAATGTTGGGGACCTTTTACAAAATGTAGTAAGTAATAGAAGTCATACGGAGGATCAAAATACCATGAAGATAAAACTGTAGGAACACAGCATTTACCTTTTAATCAGAAGCACTTTATTACGGTTTAATAAGTGTTCTGCAAAACTGCAAAATAAAATCCTCAAAAAAATGAAAGCATATCTGTAAACAAACAAACTTACTTTTGGAATAGACTGTCTTTTTGTAGCAGTGAAGATTTAATTTTTTTCTGTGGTGAATATTTCGTAATATGTGATGGTATTTGTATGGAAGATTTGATTGCAAATGAGGAAAAGAAGATTTAACTTGATGAACCAGGAGTTCCAGGCCTATTTCTTTCCTCTCAGGTGAGCCTGCTTGCTTAAGGAAGTATGAGATTTAAGCTATTAATTTTCAGTGTGTAATATTGTGCAGAGAGAGAGAGAGGTTTTAAGGAGCAGCATGTTGTTCCTCTGATCTGAGCTGTAGTTTTGAATAAGCACAAATTTTCGAGCAAAGCCAGAAAGCAGAGGTGATTCTTATATGTAAGGTTAAAGGGAGGGTTTCTTTGGTTCTGAGGGGACAGACAAATGAATTTTACATTTATTGAACATGTTATGCAGAGGAGAAAAAATATTGAAAGCTAATTCTGTTTTCAGTATCAAGAAAAGATGTATTTGGTTATAGATACACTTCAGAATTCCTCTCCACTTCCTCCTTTTCCACTGTACCGATTGTGAATTCTTAGTTTTAAGTCCTAGGTATTTTGTCTCACATGAAGTGTTTGGAATGGCTTAAGAAAATATTGACAATTGCATGTTTCTGTGTGTTACTGTACTAGACAGTAAATTAAGGTACCAAACTGCTGATAGCATTGACTTTGGTGCAGTTAGCACCAAAAAAACACATTGAAGGTGGAACAGACCTGGTTGATTGTTAAAATACAAAACAATTCTAATTTCTCCAGGCTTCTGATTTTAACAGCTGTTTTTAAAAGTAGCAGTGTCTTATCTTTTTCCTTTTTGTTTTCTTTTCCATGTATTTAACCATAAACGCTTTACTAGCATAAAAGCTGTTAAAAAAGAAAAAAAATCACTGGAGACTCAGAAAGTTAAATACCATTCTTTAGCACCAGCTGAGTATGTCCAAATGGATACTTAGTAAAAAGGGGGAAAAGGCGTCCAAAAGTAAGGCATTCAAGCGGTAAAAGGCTCTATGAGCTTAGAATGTCTACAGTAACTATGAAATACTAAAAATTATCCAAAAGAAAATGAGTAGCAGCATTTGGGTAAGATTGGTAACAATAAAAGAAATATTAAGAATTTTATTGACGTTTAACAGTAGTCAAGTATCCAAGTAGTTTCTGAAAAGTAGTGCTAGTAGGCACTGCAAAAACAATTTGGTTACATTGAAGGCATAAAATTAAGAAGGTAATCCTACTGTCCTGTTAAAATAGTAGAACTAAAGAAAAAATATGGAATAGAACAGTAACTCTGTTGTGTAGGAGATAGTTATCTAAACTTATCCAATCAAAGATATATAGGAAGTGTGTGACATACAGAATAATAAAAACTACCTGTGATTGCAGTAATTCTATTGGAGGATTTGGGGTTTGAGGAAATGTGCAGAAAACTGACAACTAGTTTAGACAAAACTGTTTCTTTTCAGATTTCGTAGTGTGGTAGTGTTATCTGAAAGGAAAGGTGTACTCCTGGCTTTAAATTACTGAAGATTCTGTGGCTGCAGTACAGTTACAGCAGGCAAAGATTTTTTTGTTCATCACTGCAATAAGTGGTTGTTAGTAGAAATAACAATGGAAAATGCTGAAAAGCAATACAGTAGCAACGGCATGAAACCACCATTTTTTTGGTCATCTGATTTGTGTGGTGTTACTTATCCTTCTGTCATGACATGCAAGAAAAATTAGCGCCTGCCAGATTACAGGAAATCAATACTATGAGCAGTTACAAGGACCTACTGTGTTAGGAGGGTTTTGGAAAGTAACTCTGTCATTTCTTTATAATTTGAGTCAGTTTAAGCTTCTGTATATGCTGATTTGATCTAAGTTAGTGGAATCCTCTGAGAAGGATACAGGTGTTTTAGAAATTGTTATGGTTATCTGGAGGTGGCTATTCCATAAGCTGCAGCATTCTGAAAAAAAATAAATACATTTTAAAACATATGCCATCATATGGATCAGTAAATAGTCTTAGGAAATACATTCAGTTTTGGTCATCCCTTCGATAGTAACTAGCACTATATATTGGGACAAAATATGTGTTTATTGACTTATTTGTTACAGAAATCTCAACAGTATGCTGATGGCCGCTATCATCTTTGCCTTAACAGAGCATGTTAATAGTACAGGAAGTCTGCACTGATGTATAATAAAACAACATATTTTAGGAGCGAAGTCTGTTTTTCTTGCAAGTCATTCAGGAAATCCAAATACTTATGCTGTAGTTGTAAAGAGGAACCAATTAAAGGCCAGAAGCAATGCTGAATTGTTTAAATTCTTCATTTATTATAGATGGATCGGTAGCTGGAAAAAATAGTAAAATAAAGGCAGCAGTTGGAAATATGTTAAGATTCCATGTTTCCAGAAGAATATGAAGTTGCTTTTATCTAGACAAGGTCTCTTGACAGAAATAAGTAGGTGGCAAGAATGAGGCAGTGATTCAGACATTGGGGTAATACAATATGTAATTCCAGCCACACAATCACCAGATTGAATCTAGACCCTTGAATTTTATATGTTTGAATAGACCTTGAATTTTGACCCTTGAATGTGATGCAAGAGAGAAAATTTGGGCAATGATGCAAAAAAAAATTGGGTATTTCTAATTCTCCTTTCAAAATTAATTTTCTAGAGGCACAAAATTTTCAGGGAGGATGGGCAAAGGAATAGATCAGCTTCTATGAAAGGAGCACATTAGTTTACCTGCATGTTTCAGGCAAGAACGAAGATAAATCAGAGATTCTATGACGGAGTTTTATGAAGGAAAGAGTGATATGGCAAAAGAGTGAATTTCTCCTAGGGTAAGAACCAAGAAATATTGAGATGAGCCACTAGCAGGTTCAGAAAACACAAAAGAATGCCAGCTGGGTGGTTAGACTCTGGAAATCTTTGCTGCAGGGAGTTGTACCTAAAAAGTAGAACAGTCCAAAATTGCACAAAAACAAAATAAATTGAAAGATATCAAATGCAAAGACGATACCTTTAGCTAAAGTTGTTGAGGTGCAAGAGTTTAAGGATTTGGGATAAATTTATATGATGCTTGTTTCTTATTGCCACATTCTGCCCTTCAGCATTTGGTGTTACCTATCATAGAGACAGCACACTCGCCTTGATGTCCCTGTTCATTTGTTCTTAGGAAAGCTACAGTGTGAAAAGTTGAAATACACCCAACTTCACTGATTTGACACCAAAATTAAGACTTTAAATGTGTATGTCAGCACCTCAACCCACTGAGAATTCTTTTGTGCAATTTCTTCTGACATTTGTTTTGGGGTTTTTTCTTCTAAAAATGATCAGAAGCAGCATAAATGGTCAGTGATGATCAACACAGGCACAGAGATGCCCTTTTTGTTTTCTGTTGAGGTTGTGCCACTGGGCGTAATGGAATGTAAAAAGGAATAAAAGAAACACCTTGTTAGGGTGCTTAGTTCAGAAGAGCAAGTCCTGAGTCAGTTGACCAGCTGGCAAGAAGAAAAAAACTACAGCTATATTTTCTGGAAATACAGGAAGAAAGATAAGATGTAGGGGATGTGGTTTAATTAGACCATAAACTTTATCTGGGAACTATCATCAATAGCTCATACAATGCAGGTCACTATTCCTTCCCTAATTGTTTCCACCTGATAGAGCTCTCCCTGCTACCCACAGCTGGACCCCAGCTTCTTGCTGGGATGACTCCTTTCCCCAGAGAGCTTAGAAACTGAGAGGATTTGCAGTGCTGGTCAGTAGGTATACCTTCCCCAGGGGATTTGCCTTTCCTTGCATTTACTTAAGATTTTGTTGTGCAGCCAGGAATGTAAAAGGTGGCAACTTGTTCAGTTCGGGCAAACCTTTTAATCTATTTTTCTCTTGGAAAGAGTAGTTCCGAGACAAAGAATTCCTTCAAAGCCCTTCCAAAAAAAACACTCAGGGTGTTTTAGCTGGGTAACTAACAGCTAATCCTGGTATGGGGCAAAGCACTGCTGGGGGAAACTGAAGTTTTCTCCGTGGGTGTCCAGGGCCCTTAGGCTTGACCAGGCCTTGCAGGAGACCAGCAACCTCATCCGTTCCCCTCTCACCTCCAACTGTGTCCTTACGGTAGACAAGTTATTTGGAGTTAACGTACAATGACATTTCTGATGTAGTCCAGTTGTACTTAAAATAGTCCTTTGGTCATGTGTGACTGTTGGAGTTTCTGGCCCGCTTGGGACAGTTCTAGTAGCATTAAGAAGTTATTTCAAAAGTCATACAAGAACAAGATCATAATCACTTCAGATGCTGAAGTCCTAATTCAAAATACACTGGTTTCCAAAGCAAATAGAAGATTGTTTTTATTTTGTTAGAAAGATTCCTTGCTCTCTTACCTTAACAATAAATATTTGATATATGTATATATAATTTTTTCACCCATGTAGCCTGACTTAATTGTACAAATATAATAGCAATTAAACATTCTTACATAAAAACCAGGATATTATGTTCTCTCACATGTTATATAATACAGTATATATTAGCAGTAATATTTTTATTCTCTTTTCTAATCTGCATATAAATATCAGAGAAAAACTTCATTGTTCAAAAATTACCACCAAGAAGCTCTGCTACTTATATCTGTTTACACTTGTTTGAAAATCAAAAACACCTCCTCTGAAATACTCCTCAATTTGATAAAGTCCGTAATTAGCATTTGTAAAAAAAAATATCTCTTAATGAAAATGCAGACTACTACATAACCATGTCATTTGGTCATGGTGATACCAGCCATTGAACAATTGGTTGAACATTTATGAGCATGATGATTTAACTTTCTTCATTTAAAGTGACACAGTGAGATTAATATGTTCCTCAAGTTTTCATCTTGTGAGTGCAACACCACTATTTATATTTGACTGTTTTTTAAAAAAAAGCATTTTGTGATGACTGGTGCAATCAAACAATACAATGTCTACATGGTAAATATTTCTACTCATTGATTAATCTATAACTAATTACCTATACATGGTTGAGGAAACTGGAAAACTTAGAACTTTTTTTTTTCTTTCATTTTACTAAGTATCACCTCATCTGTTTATTGATTTTATTGATTAACTTTGTAAATAATTTATTTCATAATTACTAGTAAGTGTTTGTATTAATAAGATCTGATTTCATACTGTTCCAGCACACGGATGCACTTTCAAACCATAAGAACTTTACTTAAACACTAGATGGCAGCAAATATTTAGAAGTTGCCTTTTTGTTTCTGTTTCTGCATTTTATCCATTAACTATTCATTAAAGTTGGGTGAGAAAGTGCAGTATTAGATTTCAGTACCATATCTGAAACCCCACTGTATTGCATAATCACTTTATTCCCTTAGTTTTAACTCACGAAAATGTTGAATTTATAAGTAATACAATCAGATATTTGAACAAATGAGGAAAAACTGAGGTTGGGGGGGAGGGGGTTGTCAGACTTCACTTTCCACAGTAATGAGAATTTTACATTTTCATGACTGTGAAAATGGTTGTTTGGGTGAAAATGTTGTTATTTGATTTCACATTGTGTACTGAAAGATATTTGAATCATGGAAAGAAACCAAATACTGAAATTAACCCTGGTGGCAAACTGATTAGTTTGTATTAATGTATTGGATGTGGGCTGTATTAAATGTTATCCCTGCAGGAGTTTATAAAGAACTGAATGCTTTTGTAGCTACTTCAGTGCATTATGTAACTGTTTACTTTGCAAAACAGCACCCGACCTCCTTATGCTATTGAAGAACAAATTATCACTTGAAAAATATGTAAGACAAAGGTTGGGGTTACTCCATGCTATTAGTCATTGATATCAACAAGGTTTTGCCTGATGTCATAGTTAAACTCAAGGCAGATTTGGCTTACATTATTATTTTCTACTAGATATTTCTGCTATTTCAAAAAAGCACATCTGTATTATTAAGGTTTAGATGCTTAGATCTGAACATGTGTATGAAATCACAGTCGTATACGGTTTTCTTAATTTTTGCTAAGTCATGGAACTTTTAAGTGAAAACCAAACACCAATAAAACAAAAATAACTTTCAAAATCTAGTAATAGTTCACAAAAAATATCAGTATGCGGGACCTTTGCTTGTTTTAAACAACCCGCAACAAGCAAAAAATAGTCATGGGACATGCAGGAAATATTATATTCTCTCGGTAAAATCAAGTTAACTGTAATTAAGCAGTAAAATGCTTCTCAGGAATATAACCAATACAAAATAGAGCTGAAGTTATTGTGTACAAATGTGTGTATGGTAAATACTTGGGTGCTAGGACTATTGAATTGCCAAAAAAAACTCAGTAAAAAAAAAAAAAGAAAGCCAAGGCTGTATATCTGGTTCAGCCTTGAAAAATAAATAAGTATATATATATTACCTGTTCCATTTTGTTATGTTTTGATATAACAAGAATGTAGCAGGTACCTGTATGTCTGAATTGCTAGAACAATAAGGAGAAAACTATTTGTAAAATCTGTGTGTAAACAAATTGCCAAGTGTGAAGACACGATGAAGAAAATCCTAAAGATGGTTGTTGTCATTTGGGTTAAGACTTGTGCTTTCACACTGGTATGAATAATCTTTTAAATGTAAATAGATTTTTCAAGGTATTCTTCTTTAAATCTTGCTAAGCATATTCGTTAAAGAATTATGTTGGCTTGTTTGTCTTTTTTTCTAACAAGCTTATTCAGTATCATCTTTTAATTGCAAAAATTATAAGTGGTGTATTATCTGGGTCACGTATCTCAAATATTATGTCACATATCATACCATGTTATGGTATAATGTTATATAAGATGAAGATGTGTAATGATGATTCAACAATGATCATTTTAAAATAATATTCTATGATGATTATTTTAAAATAATTTAAGTTGGAAACATACTGCTGCTTTCTTTAGTGCTAATGCTCTGAATTCCAAGTGTTTTCAGCTGTTACAAATACTTACATTCAGCTGTAACATAGATGTTTAATTTTGTCTCTTCTCCTATTTCCAGATTGCTCTTGGAACAGTAACTAATGTGGAAGAAGCAGTAAAGTGGATAAGTTACACTTATCTTTATGTACGGATGAGAGCAAATCCATTAGTATATGGCATCAGTCACAAAGCTTATCAGGTATAAAATGCATTTTGAAAAAATCTGTAACCTGTTCTAGGTCTCTAATCCTTCTCTGATGTGAGGATAAATATTTGCTATTTCTACTTAACCTGACATCAGCAATTCTTTTAAAGTGCTTAGAAAAGGAAGATATTTTCTGTAGCAGAGTATTTTTAACACTAAATTAAGAGGCCCCTTCTGTTCACATAAAAACACATTTTAACTGACCAAGTTATGCTCCAAAAGACAACATTCATTCCTAACAGACAATTACTGTAACTTAGCCTGTCGTCAGTTTTTCAATTTTGTAGGCTAGATATAAATGATAGAATAAAGCATTCTTGACTTGCTTGCTTTCCCCTGTCCCCACCACCTTTTGGTTTAGAATGTTTCATCACATGATATCTTATAAATTATAAAATTACATTTTTAATTGAGGTGTTTTTTTTCTTCCCTGTGATTTCATAATTGTAAGATTTTTTATCAATTTATTTTATTTGCCTTTGTTTATTTGGAGTGTTCCATGCAGGATATAAATCAGAGCACAATTACATAAGGGTGGTGTTCAAGTTTTTTTCATTACATGTAATTTTTAGGAATTTAACAGTTCACAGAGTATCTGAATATTGTTACTTTTTTCTGTACAGCTGTTTATAAGCATAAACATGATAACGTAGTTTGGACATGGGTAACTGACCCCAATGCAGGTGAAACTCTCACAAGTGTACAGTAACTGCAGTTTATTTCATATGTCCTGAATATATTTTGTGATTTCATAATTTGTTATGATATTGTGAGATGCAGTTGTCAAGGTCATCGTAACGTAGCAATACATATCAGGAAGCATTTTTTGATAGCTTTTGTGTCTGATAGTGGAAACTGAAGCAAAAATTGGTAGACTTTTTTTTGAGCAACCTTCTGCAGATATCTTTAGACCTCTGGTCATCTCAAATTTGTTTTCTATAAAAAGCCTTATATTACCATATGTTAATGTGTTAATACTGTATAACACAAATCACTAAGTAATAGATAAATGAAAAACAAAAATTAGTTTGCAGATGAGGAGTTGTTGTCCCATTCCTTTAAATGCCTTTAAAAAAAAGACAACCAAAAATCAGGTTTTTTTTGGCCAGTGTTGTTAACAAATTTTAGATTAAAAGAAATGCATCCGTGGTGGTAATAACCAGTAAAAAAAAAAAAAAAAAGTAGTAAAACACTAACAGAAATATTTTTGTAAATTTAAAAAATAATAAGCAAGGGCAGTTGCCCCTTTCCTTGCTTTTGTGTTTTTATTCAGCTGCTGAGAAATTGGAGATTGCCAGAACTTGTCTTCTCCTGCTACTAACCTCCATTCTGCCCCTTCTGATTTGATGTGCTAATAATAAGCATTACTATTTTTGTGTTAAGGCAGTAACAAATTACATCAATTTGAAGTGTTATCCATTCATGTAGGAGCAAAAGCAATGCCAATCACATTATTTTTCTACATAAACTGTTATTAAACTCCAAAGCTAATGTGCTATAGACAGTATACGGATGGTACAGTGCCAGATGCGGACATAACCACAGATTTGCCTACTTTAGGCTGTTCTATTCCTTCTGTTCTGGTTATAGGTATCCAATTTTCATAATTGGTGTCTTATTGTTTCTTACTAGTGTCGCAGCATGCCAATTTCTATCTCTGTTTTGGCTGACAGTCAATGCTACCCGTTCAAAATCCAAATATCTGCATAACCATCATGTATCACAGTTCCCAGCTATCCAGTGTGGCTGAGAAGATGCAAACTCATTCTTCTTTCCCTCTCCACAGGTGCTTACCATACCCAGTAATTATTTTAGGGCACGATAAGTCCAGCCTGTCCATACAAAAGGGGTGTGTTCTACCACATAGGGAGACCAGGGCAAGCACACGTCTGCCTCTGGGGTATTACTCTTCCCCACCTAGCCCGCTTCTGGGCTGTGCCCAGGAGTAGGCTGCTCCAAGCACTGTGCTTTGATTTATGACTTTTCAAGTTGTTTGTTAGGAGTGCCAGTAATGCCTTTAACTGAGTTGAAAAAATGGCCAAAATTATGATGAGAAGCAAGTAGAAACAAACAGTGGAAGGAAAAAGTTGAGCAAATGTGGGTGTCGTATGAATTACAGGCACTTTTTCATCCTTTCAGGGTTCCAAAGAAAAGGTGGTCCCTTTGTCCTTTTTCTCCTTTTCTTTCCAGTCTGGTGTTCCCACAGTTAAGCAAAGCTTTTTATCCCCATAAGATGTATGTTTATGTTTAGAACATCTGTAAAAGTTAGAGGAGCTTGTCCCCAGTGCTTCTCTGTTAGCTAGAGGAAAACGTGTGAATAATAACAAGGTTTATCATGCATTCTTAAATTTCCATATGCATACTCCAAATCTACTCTGTCTCTTGCTGTGGGCAGGACAAGGTTCATTTTTGAGAGTCTGGCTGTTCTAGTCTGGATCTTTTACTCTGTTGGATTTCTAATTACACAAATACAACAAGAAGGGTCCTAGCCATGGATCCTGCAGACTGGAATATTACTTCACAGCCTTTTTCCAATTGGTGACCTTTCTTTTAAAGTTAAAACCTTTGTTTTTGTAAAAGAATGTTAGTCTACTGTTACAGCTTTAGCTTTTTTATATGTAAGACAAAAAGACTGGCAGGTAATTGGGACTGCCAGAGGAGTAGGGAAGTTTTGATAATTTTTAGATTTTTTTCCCACTCTTTTGTTTTAAGAAATGTTAAAACATCTGGCATCCTGATCACTTTTTTTGACCACCTCTGATCTGAAATCTGACCTCAATGCATGACTTACTATTGAGAAAAGCACTCTAGACCTTTGCCATCTTAGCTTTTGACGTGAAACTAAGGCAAGCCATAACTAAGGAGAAACAGCTTCAGAGTAACTGGCAAAGATGAGGATTATTAGGAGCTAGCCTTGCAGCTGCTTTGTGGAGATGTCTGTATTTGTCTGCAGCTTCACTGAATGTGAGATGAAGCACTTCGGCACAGAGGTGAAACTGAATCCTAGCCCAGAGAAAACCAGAGCAAACCAAGGCATAACAATTCTTAAAGCTAACTCCTTTTTGTGGTCTCAGTCATATATCTCTGGTGCAGATTTACCAAGAGTGGTGGTGAGTGACTTGCCCTGTAGGAAATCTGAACTATACAAGCCCTGAAATAAGAATGATGCCTGCGAACTAGAACAGAGTTGCAATCTTTTCAAATTTGGTGACTTGTGTAAGTAGAACCATATCTCAGGTGCACATATACCAGAGGGTTAACATGACTACAAATCCCTTTTTCACCCGTCCTCATCAGTGTGAATATCCTGGGTGCATATGTGGAAACACACAATTACAGCAGTCTGCTCAGATGGGAGTTTTGCCCAGCCTTGCATGTACTAATAAGATAATGTACATCATTACTTGAAAAAAAAGTCAAAGTTCCTGAACTTTGATATGAATAGAAGTGCTGTTTTGCACAAGCAGCTCCTTGTGTGCTTATGAATGTGCTTGTGAATGTTTATGAAGTACATCAATAACTCAATAATTACAATATCCCAGATGACATCCCCAAAGCTTTTGGGGACATAAGAGTTTTTTTGCTAGTAAACATTTCCACCCAATTTGAAGCTTATTCTATTTGGGATACAGAGCCATCCTCATGTCAGATACACAGGCAAGGTATATCATTAGCTATTTTCATAAATAGAAGATACCATAAGATGGCATGTTTTTGTGGAGCGATACGATAATTTCATGATGAATATATTATCACTAAAACTTCTTTTAAAAACTTCAATGTAAATGTATTTCATAATCATGCTACTTTTTCATAATTGCTATTAGTCTACATTTCATTGTTTTTCTCGAAGCATTGTAAAAGGAATATTATCCTGATTGTTTTGTCCTGTACAGATAGTTCTTGGTCAATAATGTCAGTGTAACTCTTATTAGTTTGATCTCAGGAAAATCATTTTATTTGATTTCTGCCTTTATGTGACTGGGTTATCTCAATAAAATATTTATTTAACACTTTTTCTTTTATACAAATAAATATGTGTTTCATGTCTAGATGGATCCAGGTCTAGAAAAGCACAGAGAACAACTGGTAATTGAAGTCGGCAGGAAACTGGACAAAGCCCGCATGATTCGCTTTGAAGAACGAACTGGCTTTTTTTCTTCAACAGATTTAGGCAGAACTGCCAGCCACTACTATATTAAATACAATACTATAGAGGTAAATTATGATGTTCTATTTCTGGGGCTTTTTTCTTCTTTTTGAACCTATAACCTAAAATAGTTGTAAGATATTACAGAATATGTAGCTAATTTGTTCAGTATATTTTCAAATCATACTTACTGAAATGGGGAGAGATAAAATAGAGAGGAAAAAGAAAGAAACTAAATGTAAAGCAATACTGAAAATCTAGACTTGGAGTGAAGTAAGGTTTGAAATTTCTATTGTCAATCCCTTCTTTTAGGTGAATTATAAAAACCATTTTGATATCAACAGTGTGTGCAACCATTGATACATGATAGCACATTCAAGTTTAGAGTCTGATAAAAGTTTTTCTGCATGAAATTCCTATCACCTTGCCAACCTTAAACAACTTTTTGTACTGTAATCAGATTTTGTTATAAATGTGTTGGAAAAATGCATTTGTACAAAACTTTGTAGTATAGGAAGCTTGATTTGATTCATCTTACAACCTTTTTTAAATAGGAAATAAGTCTTTTTCTTGAACAGAAGCTAAAGACTGAGTTAATAATGTTTAACTGTTTACTGTCACTATGTATAATTAGTATCATATATTTATTCGCTCAAACATGTGCTAGACTTTTTTTGAAATGGCCATAGACTGCATGACTCTCGAGTTTGGGTTGCCTGAGTATAAAGGCACTGTTTTTCTGAAAGTGCTAAGAAGTCATTCTAGAAATTGTTGCTGTTTAAATTGTACCACTCTGGTCTTCAAATAGCTTACATTTTAACCTTATATGCCTTCTGAAATCTTGGTTAATGTTTCTTTTGTGCTGTATGTGTATTTTTATTTTCAGTGTTAAATCCAAATCCATTTTATTTTTAACAGACTTTTAATGAATTGTTTGATGCTCATAAAACAGAAGGTGATATTCTTGCTATAGTATCAAAAGCTGAAGAATTTGAACAGATAAAGGTAAAGTTGTATCTTTTCATACAGAGAATGTCTTAAAATTAGATACTACTGTATTACTCACTCCATAGTGTCTACAGACCCAAGTTTTGTTAAATAATAAGCACCATAATAAAATGTTTTCTGAGTGTGCATAATTGCCAAGACCTATATATGCTGTCACTCAAATTTATGTTGAGCTTGAACTGTAGTGCACATTTAATAACTAGTTATGGATCTCTGAAAATTCCTTTTAAATGCTTTTAAAAACTTTTCTGCTCCTCAGTTACTAACAGGTGAAGATAAGCATCCATTGGAGTAGTGCACCCAGGGATGAGAAAGTTTTTCTGTTTGAAGTTTAAACCTTTATTACGTATCTCCGTGAGCAATTTGCTTTATAGGAAATGAGGCAGGACTCACTGAAGTTAACTCTGCAGTATACTTCATGTAGGGAACAATATTTGATTAGCAGAATGATAAAATCTGATCAAGTTATTTTCAAATTTGAAATCTAGAAATTTGTAACAGATTTTTTTTTGTGCAGGCTAGATTACTGTACTGCATACTCAGTTCTGTTCCAACCTTCTTTTTGCCTTCTGTGTGGGTAGGACTCAAGGCAATTCATTGCAAGCTGGCATGAGCTTGTTTACTCATGCTTCTATATCATGGAGGTGCAAGCCAGACTCTGCAGGGTTTATTAGCTTGGGCTCATTGCCATTTTACCACAATTACACAACTTTCAGATCAGAGTTGGCTCTCATTCACCTGGCTCTGCAAACTGGCTGTGTGAATCCCACACCATCTACATATTTACATATTTGCACACATTGTATGAGTATTACCATCTCTTTATCTAATGGAGAAATTCTATTTTGCTGTAATCTTTCCCATTATAGAAGATAATAAGCAGTGAGGTTTTACACACAAACATTGATACATGCAACGTTTTCCAGGCTAGAAAGGATTTTTTCGGATCATGATACTGCTTTGCTAATTCTAAATTTAGCATAATTGAATATTTAAAAGTAAAGCATATTGAAAATACGATGTGACATGTTTTTGTATTTGTAGTAAAGTTAGTAGTAATGCTTCTGGACTAAAGTATAGTTTTTCTAATTTTGTATGGTTTTCTCAGATTTGTATGGTGTGGCATCAATGCACCATCATTTCCAGTTTCTTGTGATTAATTTGCTGTGCAGCTCTGAATGTTAAAACTAGTAACTGATTTTCACAAGAATACCTCAGAATTTATTCCACTGTGTGATACAAATTGTGACTTTTGTTAATATGAATCATGTCTCCATAATACCTTTAAACATTCTGTATTTTAAGATAGGTAATTCACAAGTAGCTGAAATACAGATTTGGATTTGACCTTACTATGTAATGCAAGAGCAGAAAAAATTGTTAGAAATGCTGTTGTACACAGAGCATACTATTCCCCTGACACTGCAGTCATCTGTGATGGTTGTGTCCTTCATTTTTTTCTTTCCTATAGGACTAGTGGCTGGATAGTTGGGAATTTTATCCCAGTTGTCTTAGGGTATTTTATATGTCAGGTAGTCAGGTCCAAATGAAAATTACTTTCAGCTGGTTCCCTGCAGGGACCAAACATTTACCCTCTTTAAATAAGTTTTACACTAACAGACTATCAGTAAATCAAAGAATATGTAGATTTATGCTGGTTTTGCCATGTAAGGGTCATCAGTTAGAATGTGAAATGTTATGCATTATTCAAACCATAGATATTAATATTTCTTTACTCATATTAAAACTTAATCTTATTAACAGTGAAAATTTTAATATCATGAATCATACTACTTCACAGTTTTGAGTTAAAAATGTATTATGCCACACGCAAATGATGTAACTATAATGAGTACATTTAATGTTAATTCAAGACTGCCCTAATCCAGATGGACAGAGGTTTTACTCTGGTCAAATAAAAAATAAAATCTCATCAGATGAAGGATGGTAGGGTCAGAAGATTCAATTTTGGTGGCATATCAAATTTTCGTATGTCAATGGCAACATTAATAGATAGTGATGAATAATAAAATGTAATTGTGTCACTATTAAGATAGTTTCAATTATGGTCTATTAGCTACATTGTGGAAGATGTTGGGTTTGCTGCTTTTTTCCTTCTTTTTTTTTCTTTAAAACTAGAGACTCCATTTGAAAATAATGTAAGTATGTTGTAAGGAAAAAATTGATTTCAGTGTAAAAATTCTTATCAAATTGCTCCAGCCTCTTCATTATCTATAATTGTGTTTTAGGTAAGAGAAGAAGAAATAGAAGAGCTGGATACCTTACTGAATGATTTCTGTGAACTTCCTGCTCCAGGAGGTGTGGAAAACAATTATGGAAAAATTAATATCCTCCTTCAAACGTATATTAGCAGAGGGGAGATGGACAGCTTCTCCCTTATTTCGGATTCTGCGTATGTTGCACAGGTAAAAATAGGGATTTTACGTATCTGTTGCTGTCTTCTGCTGCATTCATTCTCCCAGTTGTTTACAGTTAGTAAGTTGGCCTTGATCTGCAATTTATTAAAATATTTTAATGCAAATTGATCTGAAAATCTGTGCCGTGTGTGTGTGTGCATGTGTGGCATAATATTTAAGTAGAAAAGATTTCCAAAAGCCTATCTTGGGAGACCGTTCATTTTTTTTCTAATTATGAATGCCCTTTTTGTTCATATTACCCCTGCAGTCTTTTTGTAAGAGTAGTTCTAACTGTGTTTGCACAGACATTTTATTCTTAATTTACTGGGGTTTCTTCTAAATCCGGAAAACTGTTGCAATCTAATTTTATGGTTTGTGTACTTTTATGCTTCATTCTGCAAAACATAGCTATGTCTTATACACATACCTTAGTTTACACAAGAAATGTGTGCTATTACAATTTTATTGCTAGACGTACTCAAGCAAAATTGCGATTTGCAAAAATCATGCAAAAATATTGGTCTATATATTTGTTTGTCAGTTTGAATTGACAAATGAACAGTTGATATTTATACAGCCTGTTTACTTATTACACAGAATAATAAGAGAACTGCGAGTCTGTAACACAGAATTGCTTGCTTACACAACTACAGCCCATCTTAGAAAAAAAGGGGTGTTGCCTGAAAGTTTAGAATCCTAGATCCGGAAGAACTTGAAGAGACAAAATGCTCACAGACAATCCCAGATGTGCAGCAATAATGAATGCATAAAATAGATAATAAAGTTTTACCTTTTAGCCCATTCTTTGTCCCTTTTTTTTTCTCTGTCAGCAACATCTTTCATTGAATGATTTTTGTCTCATCCTTAGAAAACCATTTTGGAAATAATTAATTGTACAATTGCATTTAGTTGGTGCTAAATATGAAAGTTAAGTATTTAAAAGTATATGTATTCTTCATGAAGTTTTTCATACTAACATTACCTTCTTCAGAAGTGTTTACATTTCATAGCACGTATGAGTATAAATGAGAAAATTCTGAAATCATTATACACATCATAAAAATTGTGGTTCTTGCACAGCAAGATCATTTGCAGTATGATTCTTTTAATCTTTGCTTTCAAGACAATTGCTTTTATTTGTCTGTCTCAATTATAGCATTTTTAGTGAGGCAACATGGTCGTCTTCTCAGATCTTCATTCTACATGTGGAATCAGTGCTACAAATTGGGAGTATTTTTAATTGGATAGTGACTATTAAGAAAATTATTCATTCTTTCAAGTAAAAGAAATGTGCTTCTTCAGTAACATGTGCTTCCTATCATGACCAAATAATTTTCTATTTTTTATTTCTTTTGGCATTGCCGAGCCAGCAGAGAACGGTTGTATTCTGTTCAATGAATCAAGAGCAGAATTGTTCATCCAGGGCAGGAAAAAAAAAAACAAGAAAAAAATAAAACCAACCACCAAAAAGACACAACTTCACAATACAGTTTGATAAGTTTATGAAAGTAATATCATAACTTATGTTTTCAGGATAAGACTGTCCTCATTCAAGCTTATGTTAGTAATTAATTTTCCAAGTCCAAAGCAGATTTGTATGGGTTGGTTATACAATAGTCTCAGAAGATGGTAACATTAAAAAAAAAAAAAAATCACTACTGTAAAACTTCTGTGCAAACGTCATGAAATTCAATGTGAAATGGGATGCTATTATGGAAGTACAACTGAAGTAAAAACTTAAAACTTCAAATTGTTAGAAACTGAGGTTGCAGGTGTATATTATGTGCAGGCAGAGGAGGAAAATATTAGGTACAGTAGGTGAATTTCTTTCAGAAGTGATTAAGACACAATAAATTTAGAACTCCCTAATGTTAGCACAACTAGAAATTCTGTGTCAGACTTGCCACTACATTAATTAGTTGCACATGTTTCTTTTCATAATTTCTGTAGGCAACCGTGAGGTAGTTCTGCCACTAGACAGTGACGGAAAAAGTAGTTTTCAAGAATGTTTGAAATAAGTTTGAAAAGAAAAATCTGTTGTTATGGTTTGTCAAAGATGAGTCTATGGGATCCTTTTCATTTTACAAAGAATACTTGAGAGAATGACAACATTTTTGCTTTTTTTTTTTTCACTCTCCAGAATGCAGCTCGTATTGTTCGAGCTCTTTTTGAGATTGCCCTTAGGAAACGTTGGCCTGCAATGACATATCGACTACTGAATCTCAGCAAAGTCATTGACAAGCGGCTGTGGGGCTGGGTTAGCCCTTTGAGACAGTTCTCAGTGTTACCACCATCAGTCCTTTCAAAGTTGGAAGAGAAGAATCTCACTATAGACAAGATGAAGGACATGAGGAAAGATGAAATAGGTGAGAAATCACCAATGCTTATCTGCTTAAACTATTAGTAATCAATGGGCAAGTTAGAACTAAGTCTGAGCCATGCATTAATATACCCACTGTGGCCTGGAAGCCATGTAGGTCCATTAATATTGTATTATGCTCTAACCAATAAAGAAGGTTTATTCAGTCTCCACAACTTGTAATATGGCACAACTTTGAGTGTAAGAATAGCCCATGTGCTGCCAACTCCAGAACACATACCAAATAGAAATGTATGTTGATATGTATTTATATATATGTATATATATACATATTTATGTTGACCAGTGCTTCCTTTCTTGCTCATATAATATAATGCACTACTATAAAAGCCATCTGTTTATTTTTACCAATTGGCAAAACATGGCCAATTTTTTTACTGAAATACTATTAACATGAAAAAGAGTACAAGCAGATTATTATGTCCTGGAATACTATCAGTAAATGGTCTGCTTCTGAAACACTGCATTAATTTTCATTGAACATAAAGAATTCATTGTCCCTGGTGTCATTGCAGCAAAACCTTAATGGAATTTTTTAAAGGATTTGACACTTCAATAATGAGAAAATCCACAAGGCTACTGATACACATAATGACAATTTCTAGTACATGTGTATAAACTGTTGTGCATAAACTGTCCACCAGCTGATTGAGGTTAAAAAAAAATAAAATATTGCTGGTAATGTGTTTCTTTTTCCTATATTAGTGTCTTTTTTTTTTCTTATTTGGACTTTCTTTGCACCTCTTATCACAAAGTTGTTGAGCAACAAACTGCCAATTTTTTTAAATCTGGTTTTTGACTAAAAATACAATTCATAGGCACATTTTTTTAGAAGTTATGACCTCTGACTCAACAATTCTTTCATTTGACAAAAGAACTACTTTCCTAATTCAGGCAGCTTTGTTACGTGCCCAATTTAGTTTGGAAAAAGCTGAATAAATATGCAAAACTTTGCAGAATTAGAGGCTATCTTTTTGTTTTATAAGTTAAGCTGAAATATCATGAGAAGATTTTTAGCTGTGCAGTGTAATAATAATTTTATAATTTTAAATGTATTAAAAATATAACATTGTATTTGAAAGGCTAGCATTATCATGCTTTTCTCTTCAAAAACATTACAGCACTTTTTATTCAGATTTGTTATTTTCTTGTCCACTTATACAGTCTTTTTAACACTTAATATTCTTTTTTTATTAATTGTATTACTTTGGGGTTTTACTTGTTTTTTAATGCTTCTTTCTCCCCATGCTTACCTGTGGAAAAGCAAGAAATATTCTATTAAGATACAAAACCAGTTCTGCTTCCTTAAACATAGTGGAACTAGTGTTCGCAAGATGGAAGCACATCAATATGTGTCTATAAAATGTCTAGTTTAGTTTTATGTTAATGTAGTTTGAAAGTAGATATGACTTAGGATTTGACTGCAAAAATATGTCATTGCTGACTGTATGTAATGACATTTTATGTTCTTCAGCCTTATAAACATCAAAGCAAGCTGATATGTGCAATTGTGTGAAATATTGTTATGTGGCATACTTCTTCCTGTCTGGCCTCTCTTTCTGATACAAGGGTGTGAAGGAGGTGCTCGCCTGGCAACCTTATTTTTGTTTGAATTCAAAGCCATGTTTAAATGAGAAAAGGCATAGCTTCCAGGTGTTACCTTGTTGTCCGACTCCATATAACTAGTTTCAGTCTCAGCATTTCCTCCTTTTTAAAATATTATTGTGACCTTGGAGATAGAATAAAAAAGACAGGAACTGGCTAGCTAACTCAGTCTGTGGTTTAGGGAGAATTAAAGCATCAAGATGAGTGCCAGCTCTTCCCATGAATGAAGAGTATTTTGTGTGTACTGATCCTGGATTCCAGTGTACCACACTAATCTAGACACTCTTGCAATGTAACGCTGGAGTTTCCAGCAAGCCAAGAAATCACTGTGTTATCTGACACGATCCTGGTTTTTCAGAATACAGATAACAGTTGTGAAATAAGCAAAATTTATTCTTCTGTTAAACATACTATTTTCTCAAATTGTCACCTTTTCTTGAGAAGGTTTTAATACTTCTTGAATGCCATTGATAGTTTTTAAAAGTGTGACTATTAACAAAAAAATAGAAAGAGGGTTGGGGGAAAAGAGAGTTTTATAATATTTACTAGAAGCTGGGAGAGGAGCCTTATTTTCCCCTAGCAGGTGAGCGTACAAAACCTCCGTATTGTCCTTTACATGCACAGTTCACGTCGCACATCGTGATACAGAAAGTGATTTTGGGCACGAAAAAGCCTACTTGCCTATATAAGCTTATTGAGTATTTGTCACCTACCTTTATTTAGCAGAGTTTCTGAGGTTTAACCTCTAATTGCAAAAGCCAGTCCCTGTGCAAGTGTGTTATAATACTGCATGTATCACCAAGTTGTAACAATAGAATAGTTTTGGGTTTTAATTATCCACTTGCTGGAGGTGCACTTACTTCACCAACTGCAAAATAAACTGATTAAATATGTGCTAAAACATTTGCATTAGGGATTTGCTTCTTAAGCAAGGTCACCGTTACTTCAGAGTATAGATTGACACCTGTGTGGAGCAAAATCTGCCAGTGTATTAAATAAGGGGAAACAAGGTCAGAAACAATATAAAAAAACCCTCTAACAATTGTGAGATGTTATGCCCCTAAATTTTGTGCAATATCAAAAAGAAGTTTGTAGCACCTTTTCACTTTGCACGTAATACAAATAATGGGAGTTCTTCCATGGGAAAGTGTGCACAGGGCACATCACAACACATCACGACACAACATCAGAAAGTATCATTAGCCATTTGTAAGGTAGCTTTTAAAACTTAGTACATATGACCATTACAATTAAAATCTAAAATATGCTCAGCATAATTATATAAGGAATTTCAGTGAAAATATGATAAATCCACCTTCTTTCCCTAAATAAGGTAGAAGTTGCAATATTTTTCAGGGAAAAAAAAAAAAATCACTGCTACATGGTATGTTTTATGTTTAAAATGAAGAGCAAGGGAACAGAGTTTTCATCTGTAAAATATAAGTAGGAAATTTTTTTAATGAATTATTTTATTGCCTTAGCTACCATGACTGTGATAGAAAATAAAATCCATTGCAGCATTTAGTTTTTCCTTTGTCTCAGTTACACACTGGTGTATCCTGAAAGATACAGCTGCTGTGAGATGTTTACTAGTTGTATGCATTTTTGAGTGATTTACCTTTTTTCAGTTTTATGAAAAATGTTCTGTCTGCTTTGAATCAGTACACAGGAATTGTAGAAGTTCAAATGTGTGCCCTTCATTAAGTAAAAGGTCAGCATTCATGCTTTTAAAAAGTACGACATGGCTTGGTAAGAGGCTGGTCAAAAAGTCAGTAAAGGAAACAGAACTAGCTTGACATTATATGTTTTCAGTGTGAATTCTTAATAGTTATTTTAACCCCTTAGTTATAGCCAACAGTGGGGTTAATACTGATTTTTCTAGGCTATAAATTGCTAATTCAAGTTAAGTATTACAAAATATTCAGACATGCCAGGTCAAGAGAGTCAGACATTTATGCACATAAAAGCAAAACAAGCAATAATACTTCTCTTTAAAAGCCTATTTGAAAGTGGGAGTTGTATTATTTTTCCTGTAAATGCAAATTTGTTACACCTGATGTTTTCTTTGCAGGTCATATGCTGCATCACGTGAAGATTGGGTTAAAGGTAAAACAGTGTGTCCATCAAATCCCCTCCATAATAATGGAAGCAACAATTCAGCCAATAACCCGCACGGTCCTCCGAGTTCGTCTGAACATAACTCCTGACTTCACATGGAATGATCAGGTATAAAAAAGGAGATGGAGGGAGGACTGGAAGCATTAGTTCAGGTTCAGTAAAGAACATGATCACAGAGAGTCCATAGTTGTTTGGAGATATATATATATATATATATATATATATTAGCCAAAAAAAAAAATTCAGTGACAGAACTGGAATGACTTTAAGGACTTTTGTAGAAGGCAGCAACCAAAGATATTCTCTTTACTTCCACTAGTTGATACTGGATTGTGTTGTTTATAACATGTTGAAGCAAGTTCTTATATTGAATATTAACAGTAGTCATATACAGATTTGAGTTATATGCCCAAAAAGGAGAAGCAAGAAAAAGGGAGACACAGGTGGCTGTCTGAACTGTGAATGAATGTCAAATGCAGAAAATAAAGCCTTGAACTGCAGTTCATGTATGACAAGTTCTGCTCCTCTTTATGGCTTTACAAATGTACATTCACAATATCTGTGCCTTTTTTGGGGGGGGGTGTCTCGTGTGAACAGAAAAACTGTGACATGTTTGGAACTATATTCATCTATATTTCACGGTGCAAATTTATACTAAAGGAATTGTACTAGATGCACATTTAGATATACCCACACCCTTTGATTCAGAAACTGTTCATTACAAATAGATTCAAGATAAAGATAAATCTAAATTAAATACAAATGTCCACATGGGGGCATTGTATTGTTGCTGTTACTTCTGAAACTATGCAGAAAAAAGGCAAAGATACCTCAATGGGCAGTCATATTTTTCTTTTTACATTCTCATATTTGCACTTAAGACAAATTATTCTAAAAGGCAGCTATTAAATATCTGTTCTTTTATTACAAAATAATTTTTAAATCCCTTAGATTACAAATTTACCTTAATCACAAGTAAATTAGAATTTTATTCCACAAACATTTAGATTATTTTAAAATTTATTTTCCCTGCATAAAGGCTTTTTCTTTTCCTTTGGACATTATCTTATGAATAGGAGATTAATGATCTTAGATTTTGTTTGCTACCTGGATTTATTACAGAAATATTTGAATGAAATCCTAACATGAATTATGACATAAATTATTTTTTGCTTCTTATTTATGCGCAATAGTTTGGAAAGCAGGCAAGCATTACTTTTTAGGATTGAAACAAACGTTTATTACTCAATCTTTCATCCATTTTACCTGTAATCTACTAAAGACCAAAAAAAAAAAAAAAATTATAACTGTCTTCATATTAAGATGTATCTTAATACAAAGTAATATCTTGATCCATTTTTACATTTTTCCACACAATCTAGGTTCTTCTGTATTTTTTACAAATTGAAAAGGGATGCATGCAGAATTATAGTCTCTTAGTTTGATTCTGAACTTCTGAAATTATAGGACAGCTTCAGCTATCAATTTTTTGCTATGACCCCTTGGCAGAGTTTTCCTAATAATTGCTTGGAAATATTAAGATTGTTTTTTCAACTCATGGAGCTGGTTTTGTGTGAATTTATATATTGGTACTCATCAAAATTTGGAAAACTTTGTTCTTCTTTATTTTTGTAAGGTAGCTCTTGATTTTATTGCTTCTTCAGTAAAATAATCTTTTATAACAGTAAATAAACTTTTAAAAAGCTCTTAAATTTTAATAGTCTCTAAAAATTTATGTCTCTTTTAAATTCAACCATTGACACTCCAAAACTGATTTTGAACCATTACACAGTACTTTAGCAAGTTTTTCGGAAGACTGAAGAAGTCTAGAGGAACTTACAGGTATAGCTGTAATTGGTACAAAAACAAGCTGGCAAAAATTCCATTAAAAGAATGGGAGTAGTCAAATTCAGAATATTAAAAATGTAAATACTGTACTTAACTGGAATACCTCACTTGCCTAAATTTCATCAGTTTAAGACTGTTTCTTTACCTGGATACTTAATTCAGAACAATCTTATCACAGATTTTGCACTTGCCTTTACAAAAGAAAAAAGATATGTTTGGTAGGCATGAGATACGGTATCATTTTGATCTTTACTCACTGCACTTTTCAGTGTTGGGAGCCCTTTAGTTCAGTACAAGAATATGAGCCATATCCCAGTGGAAAATTCTTATTATACTATTAGAAGCAAGGGACTATAAACATACCCAGGCAGAGCAAGTAAGTATTGCAGCCAGGAGCCCAGCAGAAATAGAACAGTGCAACTAGTATTAATTAGACATGCAGTTTTAGAACAAGGGTTGTCCAAAATACAGGTATGTGTCAATTATTAAGAGCTCCCCAGAGTTCTAGAGAATCATTACTGTAGATCATGCTGCGTTCCCTGTTCCCACGTTATGCTTCTTTCCTCATACAGCTTTTGTCACAGGACTCTGCAAAACGAAGATGCTGTAAGAGTTGATAAGAAAATCTCTGAGCTTTGAAATTTATCACCTTTCTTATTTCTTCTTTCCTCTCTTAAATTCTCCTAAACCCTGATGAAGTAATAGTCTCACTGTAATTTTTCATAATGTCACCTACAGTGACCTGTGTCCTTTCAGTTTCACTCCTTCACTTCCCAGTGAAGCTGCTAGTGAAATCCAAATGTAATGAAAATGAATGACAGTGTCTTTACTGTCCATCTGCTTATCTCTTGTACAACTGTATTAAAAAAAGAAGCAAAGGCACTTTAGTTCTATTCTTAGTTCATTTTTTTGTCTTCAGAAACCAGTACAGACTGTTTTCCAGCATACACACAATAATGAATTTTGCTGAAAATAATGTGTGTGCTGTGAATCAATACCAGATTCTTATAGCATTAAAATTGCCATTAGAAGCAACTACATACTTTGGGTTTTATTAAGCAGAGTTTAAGAATAATTCAAACTCTTTTTTGATCATCATGCTGGTTTTGTACCTTAGTGCAGTTCTAGTCAGAAGCATCAGAAATCTATGTTCATTTAATAAAATATCTTCCGTACGCCTTTACTATGCAGTTTTCCTAGATTTTCAGTAAAATGCTTGTACATTGGCACAAGTCATTTATTCTGACAAAGAAACAAAAATTCTTAACTGAGTATCCCACCTACCTATGATTTGTGGCTGACATTGCACAGTAAGGTACACAACAATGCAAACAAAAATCTAGGATGAGATAAAGTGTTGCCAGATGGCATGGGAATCATCAAGAGACAGCTCTATTTATCTTCTTCTCACTTCACCTGTAGCAATGACTAGATCTACAGCCTTCTGAATCCACTTACTTTATCTTTCTGTTGGAGAGGGGATGAGAGAGAGGAAGAGAGAAATATCACAATTCAACATCCAATTTTTCCTGAGATGTTTTAACTGAAAAATGAGCATTGAATAGCAAACAACAATCCTCTGTACTGAACCCAAGGAAAGAAATATCAGAAAGAAAAAGATAGAAAGGAGGAGTTCTTTTTTTTAGGAGCTAACTTCCAGGGGAAACCCTGGAAGTTCAGTCTGTTTATAAACAGGCACCAGTTTCTGTTGCGTTTTTGTCATGTCCATTTATATTATGCATACCTTAAGCAAACTCTTACAGAAACATAACCTTTAAGCAGCTTGATCTAATCAGAAATATTACATTGCTTTTACCTTCTGTATTCCTTTGTAAGCCTCCATCATTTAGAAATATATCTGATACACCCAGCTAATCTAGAGAGCCTCACTACAGCTGTAACAAGCTATCTTTTCTACTCTTAAAGGTACACGGCACTGTCGGAGAGCCCTGGTGGATTTGGGTGGAAGACCCTACTAATGATCACATTTACCATTCAGAGTACTTCATCGTTCAAAAAAAACAGGTAATGAACTTTATTCAGATTCTCATAGCAAGACAAAAATAAAGTTAGTGAGATACATATCTGTAAGGCCAAACAGTATTTTGACTAAGCAGATTTTCAGATGAGTAGCACAGCTTTCAATTTCAGATGTGCATGATAAGCTTGGAGTTCCACAAAGACATTTTCTAATCTCAGATTTCCCCTCTTTGTCCTTTGATGGGACAGTTATTTCCAGGTGAAAAAAAGGAAGACTTTAATATTTTTTTCTGTTAAAGAAAAAGATTAAGAGCCAACCTTATTTTTATCTTTTGAAGTCCATGGAAACAAAATACATTCCTAGTTGTGAAATCTGTTATAAAGGTGTGAATATTTTGCACATGGAGTTGCACAAATACTTTATTGCTTTGTGTTGGTAATGCTTATGGAAGTGATGTAAACCACGATTTTTCAAGTTACTGATATGTCCGTGCAATAATTATTCTCTACACATCTGCATTAGGTCATTACTATTATTCTCTACACATCTGCATTAGGTCATTACTAAAGAACCTCAACTGCTGGTGTTCACAATCCCGATTTTTGAACCTCTACCATCTCAATATTACATTCGAGCTGTGTCTGATAGATGGTTAGGAGCAGAGGCTGTATGCATTATAAATTTTCAACATTTGATTCTTCCAGAGAGACATCCTCCACACACAGGTAACTTCAAATTTGATCTTTTTGTTTTAATTCATCTTGCTCATACTGATTTTCCTTATATAGTACAATAAATCTCTTTGACTTCTACTTCATCATAGAAAAGTATATGAAATCTCACTTTGTGATACATTTGTATTATTGTAACCATTTCTTCAGTACACTTAAAGTGCTCTAAAATTTTAAATTCCTGGACAAATTGCTGCTCATTTCATCTCAACATAATACCAGTCTTTTAATTACTTCAAGTTCTCTATAAAACTTAGGAAATTTGAAACTGTCATACACAATTTAGCAAGTCTCTGTTATAGTATGTCTTATCTTAGTGCTTGTAAATGTTACATTTCTTCTGGACTGGTTAAAAATAATCTTAGAGTAGATCATTGGGTTAAAAACTGCATTCAGAAAAGAAAAAACAGTTAACATTTTGAAAATTTGAGACCTTTCACTATTTTACTAAAATTAATTCATCATAGCAAGCACTGTTACAGTACCGAACATCACATTTCAAATCAGCACTGCTGATCAAGTCATGGCCTTCCCCTCCTCCTCCTTTTTTAACACTTGGCACAGAAGCATATGTTTGTGTTTTTCTTCTTTTTTTTTTCTGGATACATAAATTGCCTTATACATTCATTGTGCCTGATGTCATTGTAAAACCTTTCCACTGTAATTACATTTGGCTCATCTAGCAGTCTGTGAAGTGAGTGCTTTCAGAAATATTCAGTTCTTATACGGTGTTGTCCTTTGGCATGCATAAATTCACATGTGTTTGTGAAGTGTTTAGCTATTGCTATACTGTACCTACGCTGTCTGAAAAAGCATGTGTAACCTTTTTATCTAATTGACTGATCACTGACTACTATTCAGAAGAAACAGAAAGATATTTACACATCACCAGTTATGGAGCCTCCAGGATTTATGGTAATTGATTTCAATTCCCATCTGGTTCCCACTCAACAATGAAGTACATAGAGGCCCTGCTAGGCAAAAAAACCTTCTTTCTCCTCGTCAGAGCCCAAGAAATCACAGTTTCAGTGGGAATGATTAAACAGCCATAAGGTATCAGTGAAAAGCATGTGAAGAATATTAGGCATCATTGCCTGAGTGGATTTTATGACTCCCATATCATACCTTAATGTGAAGCACCCTGAAAAGACAATGAGACCTCCAGCCACAAAAGAAAAAAAAAAAAAATCCAAACTTCAAAGCAAGCATCTGTATAGCAGAATCACTGCAGTTTCCTTAATTTGGTAGGATTCCAAATCCAATCTGGTTATATATATCATCTTCCAAATTCCACAATCTCTAATTGTTTGGATAGCAGATGCCCTCAAGATATATGAAGAATCATATCTTGAAAAGTTGTTAGTTTATTTACAAAGTTTGTGTATTTAATTACATGTTTAAAGGATTAGATGCAAGATTTAGTTGTACTCATCTGATTTCTATTACTCCATCAACTTAGAAACTCCAGAGAATCCTTCCTTCTTAAATAGATTTATTTCCTTGAAACTGAAATATACACACTATGCTGTCCTTCAACTCCACATTCTGTTAGCATAAGAAGCTGGACATACATGTAATCTAATACAATGAGTTTAGAACTTACTACAACTGGGTAAAAAGGAAACAGCTTTAAAGAAAAAAATGTATGCCAATGGCTGCTTCACAGCTATCAGAATACTAACAGTACTTGCAGAAATACCTCAGAGTTACAAAATCAACTTTTCGTTATTCCTCATCAAAGTTAACAGTGACCCAAATGCAGATTTTGTGTCATATGAGATATTAAGTAAAACGATTTCCTATGTAGCTTATTTTCCACTAAATTATTGTTTAATGTCTGTATCTTCATAATAAACTGTGTTATGTTATGGCATCTGTTGTCATACACTTATGATTATTTTGTGGTTTTAGAGCTTCTAGATCTTCAGCCTTTGCCTATCACAGCCTTGGGACATCGGGAATACGAAGCCCTGTACAAATTCACGCACTTCAACCCTATCCAGACCCAGATATTTCATACACTTTATCACACAGACTGTAATGTTCTTCTTGGAGCTCCTACAGGTTCTGGAAAAACTGTTGCAGCTGAATTAGCCATCTTCAGAGTTTTTAACAAGTATCCCACATCAAAGGTTTGTAAAATAGACATGTTTTCAGCAATAAAAAAGCCTAGCAAAAGATTATGGCAATTGTTTTTTTTTTCCCTCCAGTTTATACCTGTCTGAATATGAAATGGCACTGCATTATATATATTATGCTTTTATTTCAACTTTGTATATTAATCAGTGTACAGCTAAGGTGACATATAGGCATTCTGGATTTCCCTTTCTGTACTTACTGTCATTTCCTGCTTTAATCTCTGTCTACTAGCAGTCGTATTGGTTTATAGCTATTAGTTCCTCTCCATGTGAATCCAACTAGCCCAGTCTTATTTAAACAAATAAGTTGCAATTAATTACTGCAAACCAATTTTCTGTTCCAACTCGTCCCTGTGTTTTATTTCTTAAATTGTCTAAAAGCTGAACAACTCAGCTTTTGGGGTTTTGATTTCAAAGTGAATATATATCTGTATCTTGACTTATCCATTTTGGCCTAGTTAACCGCATTTTCGCTTTAAAGTCTTTGGAAAATATATTTATATCTGACTGTGAGATTTAACCAAAGAATAGCTTTTGAAATTAACAGAAATCATGTACATAAATCCCTTATTCATCTTTGAAATCTTGGTATCTTCATGTAATTTGTGAGTCCAAGTGAGGTAAGGAAGACACTCATACATTTTCAGCTAATCTGTTAGACTTACAAAATAGCAAGTTCTCAAAGGACTGTATCTTTTAGATTTTAATAAAGGTGAAAACCTGGCTATATGTTTTTAAAGAATGTGTGTGAATTCTTCATGTAGCAGTTTCTTCGTGTTCAAAAGCTTCAGAATATTTAACTGGAATATTCTCGTTAATTCTGAATATTTAATTTGGAATATATCTGTAAATAAATCTTGTTTCTACGTGTCAGAGTATTCCCACCTCCGCAGTAAGCTTCTTTGAGGAAAGTATTGTGACACTTTGCTTAAAATAATCTACTTTTAAATTTAATTGGTAATATTTTAGTAATTTAATGACATAACTAGAAACCAGGTAAGATATTGCTTGCTGGAAATTCTAATTATTTCTGTTCTAGAATGTTAGCTTGCAGATTTTATAGTCGTGTCCAAAAATGGCATTATTTATATAAGCAGGTTGTGATATTAAATACTTCCGTTTTGAGAAACTATTATTTCTCTTTCTTATTTGCTTGTTAATAGCACAGGAAACAAAGCATTGTTTTCAAGTATTAAGCCTGTTGTAAACAGAATCCTATTGTAGGAACTCAAACCTTTATCATTTTAATGAGTATGAGAATGAGTATGTTCAAATCTCACAAGTGCTAAATATTTTTCCTTGTAGGTACTTTACTGCTTAACTTCTGGTTTTGTGACTTCTTTTGCAGGCAGTGTATATTGCGCCTTTAAAAGCACTCGTTCGTGAAAGAATTGAGGACTGGAAAGTCAGGATTGAAGAAAAACTTGGTAAAAAGTATGTTTCTCCTTACCTAATCAGAGAAATGAGAAGCAAAAGAACAGCCCATCAAATATGAATAAAATCTACAGAATACTCTTGAATATTTCAGAATAGGTTCTGATTGTATACTATCCTTCAAATTTCTAGTACTTTAAAAAAACCCTATCAGTAGTCACTGTAGTGATAGCAAAATCAAAACTTAAAAATGGATATGCTTTAATACCCGGCTGTTTTTATTCTCATTACTTGCACATATAACAAATACAAAGCTCAGATTTCTCTTTCCAGTATCCTTGGAAATTGAAATTGCAATCCAAAATAAGCTTTTTTTTCAAGAAAAATCAGCTAAATGGAACTCGAAGGACTTGCATGAACTAATATTCCTATATGGTTCTTCATATATAAATTAGATAGAGTTTTATTCCTTCGTAGCATCAATTTCTTGCTGATCTTCTCAAGTGTTGGAAGTCAGCCATTAATTTATGACATATAAGGTATATCAGGCATGTTGGTGATTTCCAAAATTAGACTCTTGAGTTAAAAATTATGTCCATAAGATGCATTATTTAGGGACTTTTCCTTTCCTATATACAGCTTTTTGCCAAGCTAAAGCTCAAAGCACACCTCAGGTTTCAATAGAAGTGCTACTTTATATACATGAAATTACCAATGAGATTCCTGCTATTATTATATCAGTGACCTATTAATTTGTGATTTTTTTTTTCTATTTTAGTGGCCGGTGAGGACAAATTATTTGCCTCATAATTTTAAAATATTTTCAGATAATATTTCCTTTTTGAAATTAATTGTTACTGAAAATTTGAACAGAAGGTATCCATTACTTTGAGAAATTTTTGTTAAATGTTTAACTGAATGTAGAATGCATCATAGAAATGTCAAAAATCCATTGCATTCTGTCCAGAATGGTGGATCATCTTAAATGCTGTCAGTAGAAATTGAAAGGTTGATCAGGCAAACAACTGGAAAAACTCTGCTAATCTTCCCAAAAAAATTACCTTAGGATAATTCCTACTCCAGTTTTAATGGAACTTCACCAATAAATGCAGATACGCTGCTTTCTAGCATTCTAGCCTCATTATTCAAACCAGAGATCTATGCAGACAGCAGGTATCTTTATAGTAAGGTTTCATCCTAGCTTGGATGGACGGCAGCTGGGATGGCCAGATGTTATGATTCCAATTATTATCATATTAATAGTCTTATATTATCTTGATTTTGAAAAATTAATCATAGGAAGTTTGAGAATCATATTTGCGCTTTTCTATTTGGTATTTGTATAGTATTTGCTAGGATAAACAGGTTTCTTAACTTAAAACAGACAGGTTTATTTACTTAAAACAATTCTGAACATTCTTCTAGGAGTATTTGACCAGGAACAAAATTACTTTGTTTAATGTTGTTTCTTCTCTCTTTCAAGAGTTTTTGTTTAGGAGCTAATATTTGAACGTTAAGATATTCTAAAGCTTTGTAAAGCAAGCCACCATCTTTCTTGATTACAGGGTTGTAGAGTTGACAGGAGATGTGACTCCTGATATGAGAGCTATTGCCCAAGCTGACCTGATTGTTACTACCCCAGAAAAGTGGGATGGTGTTAGCAGAAGCTGGCAGAACAGAAGCTATGTTCAGAAGGTTTCCATTCTTATCATAGATGAGATCCATCTGTTAGGTGAGCATGTTTTCTTGGTTTTAATGAGAATTGTTTCTAAATTTGAAGAAGTGGGCTGGTACTTATGACATGAATATACTTTTTGACTTATGAACTTTTTCTTTTTCTCCATTTTTCAATGGGCTTTTCATTTACTAGGGGATGAGAGAGGACCAGTATTGGAAGTCATTGTGTCTCGAACAAACTTCATCTCATCTCACACAGAGAAGCCTGTAAGAGTAGTTGGTTTATCCACTGCTTTAGCAAATGCCAGAGACCTTGCTGACTGGCTAAATATTAATCAGGTATGAAAAATGTTTCAGGGGATGGATATGTGTTTGCACTGCAGAAAAACAAAATAGCAATTTATAAGATAATTCAAGGTTAAACTTGAAAAAAAATGTTTTCTTGTAGATGGGTCTGTTCAACTTCCGGCCGTCAGTACGCCCAGTTCCTCTGGAGGTGCATATTCAGGGCTTCCCTGGGCAGCATTACTGTCCTCGCATGGCTAGTATGAATAAACCTGCGTTTCAGGGTAAGCAACAAGCTCATAGACCTTTCCTTCTTTCTGTGAAAGAAAAAAAGGCTGAGCACTTTACACAGTTCATTTGCAGCATATTTACAACATGTGTGTATGTACTCTTGGCATGTATAGGGGGAATCTGCTCTGCTAATGGCCCAAAGCTATTTGTCTGAAACATAAAGTGCGCTACAAATACAACATAGAATGCAGGAATGTAATGTATTTAGAACAGAAGAATAAAATTAGTGCTAGTGAGGGGGATATAAAATGTGTTTTCTCTTAGTGTTCAACACCATAAAGAAACATTTGTGTAAAAATATTTGAAATTTAGAAAGTAATAAAACCATTCATATTATTAATCTGCTGAGGTATTTTCATATGGACCACTGTATGTAAGCATTAAAAAAATTGTGAACAGAAGTTGCAAGTCAGGCTAACCTCCTCCTCGATTCTAGTTTCAAAGCAATAACCATAAAATTCAAAATTTGTACTGCATCCAGATATGCTTCTGTTTCCAATTTTTTATTCTTAACAAAGCTGGCAAGCAGGATAAATTTAAGAAAAACTCTCATATTTTATTTGAACATGTTTTGCTTTGGTTACATAAGGAATATTTATTATATCAATTAAAAATAACCTCCAAAATAAATTTTGTAATGTGAACTGCTGTTGATTGTGAGGTGACATTTGTGGGGTGACTTTTTAGCTGCTTTAATTAGCCTTATGACAGAAGCAAAGTATTGATTGTGGACTAGAGACCAATCTTGACAGCCCAGATTATTTACACCTCCACAAGAGCATTGTACAAAAACACTAATGAACAATAAATCTGTCTTAGGCTGTTCTGCCACACCTGTTCCTGAAGCAACAAAAATCCATTAGATGCTGGGCTTTTAAAATATATAGATATATTGGCATATATAGTTGTAAGGTATAAATACACTTAAATTATTCTGTTTCAATAATTTCACAACTGTATAGTATGTGTATATGCAGGAGCACATGCTGGGTAGTATTCATGAACTACCCAGCATGGGTAGTTCACAATACCCAGGGAACAAAATGTGATAGTGGATAGTATGAAATAGTTTTCAGAAATAAACAATGCAAAAATGTAATTGCTAGAATGAGAATTACATAAGAAAACACACAGTTGGATTTATAAGAGATTTTGAGAGTATTTGAAACTCTACGTGCACTTGTTTATATTTCTAGTGCTTGTAGATGTTAAAAAATCTGTAGATGTATGATTTACTGAGGGCTTTTTTCACCACTTGTTTGACGTGATATAGTCAGGGTTATTTCAGCATTTCATGGCAGTACTTATTCCTGAGGCCATAAAAATTTCACTGCAACCTGAAACTTTTTGACCATATGCTGAGCAAGAAAAAGGACTGAGCTTTTTTTAAAAAGTCCTGAAACATAATTGGTTTAAGTATATCTGACTGATTAGAAAACAAGAGAAACAAAGTCCTTTTCTACCATAGTGCCCAAGTTCACAGTATTTCTTGAAAAGTCACTTTCTACCTTTTTTACCTTTTATGATTTTGGTAGATTGAAGTGGTCTTTTGCAGGCAGACATGAGTTTATGCAGTCTGGACTCTGGGTCAGGCAGAAAGCAAGTTTTGGACCTTGATGGCAGTTAGCCTAAACTAACATATCCCAACAGGTAGAGAAAACAGAGAAAGATAGAGAAAGAAATTCACAAGCTTTGAAGTCTAGGAAGCTTGTCCAGGTTTTGTGGTGTTTTGGTGGGGATTTTTTCCCAACTGGTTCTGTAAATTAGCTACAATGATCACTGAAGTAGCAAGAAAACTAACTCAGACTCCACTAAGCCTATATTGATTTGAGTCAGAGATGATATATGCTCACTTCAGTTGTATCCATCTGGTAGAATAGAGAAGTACACATATCTGTGTATCATCTGCACAGAGGTATTATCAACTGTCTAGGCAAAGAGAAACTCTAATTTTTGTCATTAAAGGGCCTAATTCTCAAGTTCTGCTTTCCTCAACAGCGATTCGGAGTCATTCTCCAGCCAAGCCTGTTCTTATTTTTGTATCATCCAGACGTCAGACAAGGCTTACTGCTTTAGATCTGATAGCTTTCCTAGCCACTGAGGATGATCCCAAACAGTGGCTGAAGATGGATGAAAGAGAGGTAGAATCATTTTACCTACATTATTTGTGGTTTGTTTCTATTTTATTGGTATTTGTTTGAAAAGAAAATACATCTAAGACAGAAGAGTCATGTGAGCATAGATCTTGAAATAGCTATGATTAAGCTAAATTTCAATATGTATTAAGACTAGCGTCAGCATTAAGACTGTATAAACATCTTTGCAAAGGCTGAACTTGAACTTTAGAATACAAACTCTTTTATCTTTGTTTTTCCTGCATATCTATTATTAATGCTAGTTCCCTTATCCCAGACAACATACATCACATGGTAAAAAGTCTTTGATACAAAGATAAGACAAAGAATAAAAGAAAGAGGACTAGTGTTCTCCAAAGTTTACAGCTGGAAATTCGTGACAGAGATGTTGAGCTTGAATTTAAACCAAATCTATTTCAGTGTTTTAGGAACAAAATCGTCCTTCTCATCAGATAACTGTATGTGTAGAAGGTCATGTATATGCATATGTATCTGTGTGTATATATGTACATATGTATATAACGCTTCTATCCATCTATATTCATACATATATATATAGATATATTGCAGAACCAACTGTTAGGAATGGTTCAGCCTTGTGTATCAATGAAATAAATCAATGTTAAAAATAAAACCAACTTCTGCTTATGTATTTGTTTTAAGAACATAAAAATTACTGCCAAATATTCAGATGTTAAGTAATACTGGAGTATACGTTTAATTTTTTATTCTTTCTCAGGCAATACAACCTTTAATTACATTTTCTTGTATTGTTTCTCAAAAAAATCCTTTCAGTTATTGCAAAATATGAATGATGGTCAAATAAGAAATAACCATTTAATATTCTGTTTCATCTTCATCCTTCATACTGGATTTTATTTACTGCACTTGGTTCAGCACCTGCTCTGAATAATGAATTATTTATTTCCTTCTCAACTAATGGTCCTGATTATAGTATATCTGTGCTTCAAAACAGTTTCTTTGGTTGATACTCAGATTTCCCAGGTTTTGGAAGTTAGATTTTTTAATGGTTGCAGACCCTTTTTGTAGGAATTTCTGTGATAATACTGGGCCAAAAGACCTCAAAATGCAGGATTCATAAATACAAGATCCAGAATTAATATTGTATGAACATTAATATATCAGCAGTTGTATGAGTAATTATTCACTTGTGTACCAAAAATTATATGCCAAAAAGTATAGTTTTCTAGATGAGGTTATTTGATTTTGTTTGTTCTTTACAAAAAAATAAAGTGTGATTATCTGTTTTTTTTCAGACATAAAGCATAACATCTGTATCCTTCCTCTTTTGGATGGATTATAAAAAAGAAAATAGATGTCTTGGCTGCTAAACTGCTACTACTAAAGCATGTCTCAATTTGAATCCGATTTTCAAACAGTATAACCTCTATTTAATGCTTTCTGAGCATAACAGGAACATTTCATATCAAAATGATTACTGCTTAGTAGAGTACTCTAGTACCTTATGTTATGTTACTGTAGTGATCTCACCTACAATTAGAATATGTGACATGCAGCTTCCCCTAAATGACTTGCATTAATATGAGTAACTTCCTTATGTCCTGTGAGCCGCTACCATCCTGAAAAGAACTGTAACTGAAGCTTCTTCACTTGCTGGAAAAGGGTTTTCTATTAGGAGTCTTTGAATTTCATATTTTTCAGAATAAAACTCTGAAGGATTTGAAAGAGGAGCCAACAAGGACAAGCAGACTTTGCATTTATTAGTTTAATAACATTTGCATATTATTTGTATCTGAATTAATAAGCTGAATATTTGGAGCACAAGTCACCTACCAAGTTACTCAGTTCTGATAACGTAAAAGACGGAGGATTAATTCCTAAGTTGTTATATCTTACCACTATTATGCAGAACACAATTCTGTTTGAAGCATTTCAAGTGGATATTTCTTTAGGTAATTATGGGAGCAGTTTGTAGTTTTGTGTTTTAAATGAGCATGATTAGCCTGAGTTTCATTTGACATTGAAGCAAAGAACAAAGCTCAGTAGTGCTACATACCCAGCATATGTACTGCTTAATTCTTTATCCAGAACTGGTGGGTTGGTTTGTTGTTTGGGTTGGGTTTTTTTTTTAATTCTAACTTCAAGTTATATTAAAGTCAGGCTTGGACTAGGTGAAATAGACAAAATTCTCTCCATACAGCTATGGCATTTTTTAGTATTAAAAGTAGAACTAGTGAATATTTACTTTATAGGAGGTATTCCTCACTTTATGGGAGGTATTGCCTGTCTTCAATACTTGCCCAAATATTTCGTGTTTCTCAATTCCGTATGGAATAAAAATGGATCAGTTAGAAGAAATAAATTTTTCTTGCCTTTAAGCAACATTTTCTGTTGCCTGTCAGTTTTGCGCATTTGTTTTTTGCTAACCCATGTTCCTTTAGGGGAACTTACAGATAGATTATTTAATTCTCAAAATGTTTGCAATTGTTAATTATGAAGTATGTTGAGATACAGGAGATTTTCCATAGTTGGGTGTATAAAAAGTTTACAAGCTTTACAACAGGCCTTGGAATTTCTCTTCATTCAGCCTTATTTGTATGATACTAATTTTGGCTGACATAAGATTCCTTTAAGAACTCATTGGTTAGTTTTCTTTAATGGTGTAATTGATTTTGCTACACAACAGTCTGTTTATGTTAGCTTCCCAGTGAGTATACTGCATAATATATACAAACTGCAACTTCTTAAAATGCTGTAAACAATGCCATTCATAATAACATGTAGAAGACTGATAATTGAGGTAGACACAGATTCTTAACAGCCATGAAAGGTGATTTTACTCTCTTATCCTTCATGGCAGCTTTTCTCTGATGGTAACACAGAGATTCAGGCTCTGAGGGGGAGGGAGAGAAGTGGGGGAGAGACCAATACTGGATCTTTGCTACCTGTTTATCAGCTATGCCATCATCTTAGCTTCTCTCATCTCTGTAGAGATGCTCCCTATAGTGATAGTGCCAAACAAGACTTATTTGCAGCATGTGAAGAGTGCACTCTCTTCTCAGCAACTCCAGACTGTTTCACTTCACAGTAGCAGGCAAATCCACCCCCATCTCTGCCACCCAGCTCCAAGTATCAAATTTAGACAATATTTCAATCACTTATATTTCAAAGGACATGAACTTATACAAAGCTTCTAGAGTACAGATTTGTATTAATAAATGATGTACAGAAACAAACCTTCAGCTGTTGCCGCCAAAGTAGACAACAGCATATCAGGATCATGGAGGAACCATACAAGACGTTCTTTCCATCAAAAAGCAGTCAGCAGTCTAACAGGTGCAGCTGAATTATAGTCAAGAAGGAATTTTGTTCTACATCCATCTACTTTTCAGTAGATGTTACAGGCAGCTCTATTCAGTTTTGGAAATGGTTCTTCCTGAATGCTCTCCTTGAATTTCATGTCTGATGTAAGTTTCCTGTTCATACCCATGTTCCTACAGTATTCAGAAAGTTGAAAGTTATTCAGAAAGTTGAGACAGCTTTTAGTCTTCACAAGACTGAACTGTACTTGATGAAAATTGATGTTTCTAGTACAAGAAAGTTTTTGAGTTCTACTAGACATGTTGTTACACAACAATGGTTAGATCTGTTTAATAGATTCTATCCAACAAAGTTTCAGGCTATGTGCATGCTTTTTGTTAAGAAATTCTGTCCACTCAGATACCTTATGTCTAGTTTAGTCTGAGCAAGAAAGCCTCCAATGATGTTGAAATACCCTACTTAGTGAGATTTGTAGCTGATTCTTCAAGGCTCATCCCCACATTTGCCAATTGCTATACATCACAGCACATGCAGGCATTCTTCAGGATTTAAGCAGGACTTCCACGTTTTGCCAAAAAAATACCCTAAGCATTACAGGTGTTTTGTTTTTTTTCTTTTTCTGTAAGGTGCGTTGTCCATACACATTCCAAAATGAGCTCTCTATCCCTCTTAGGATTTGCAGTCCCAACACAGAGTTCATTTTTTGCCAAAGAGTGAAGAAGCAGCTGAAATTGCCCTCCTTGCCGTCTGCACTTGTTGCAAGACCTCTTCAGTTTACATCACTTGTAAAGATCATCCTCGCTATAAAGCACAGATGCATCATCACAGAACTGCAAATAGGCATTGCATCTGAAAGACTGCACCTATAGATTAATTCTTAATTTCTTTTTATTGTTCATTGGTGCCCATGTGCCAATGAAAAAAGCAAATTGTATGCTCACCCTGCTTTTTTGTACAATCCCTGCCCATGGCAGGGGGGTTGGAACTCGATGATCTTAAGGTCCTTTCCAACCCTAACTATTCTATGATTCTATGATTCTACAACGAGATGATTTTTAAGTATACACATTCCAGCCAAAATTCTAACTTGGAGCTGTCAGCCAGGACTGACACATTGAAGCTTGTGACCCATTACTTGTTAAAAGGGACAACAGCTCAGATTATCCTTTTGGAAACAGACAGTGCCACCAGTCTGTAATGGTAAGCTTGGATAAGATCAGTCAGGCTGTTCTACATTAGGAGCTGACTAAAGAGTAACAAGTTCTCCTCTTTCAGAAATTGCATCTACATCTGTAGTGGCAGCAGATGTTGCAATCTTTTTACAACATAATTAATTAGAATCAAGTTTTCAGTTTATTTGTTTTTCTCTAATGTTTTTACTGCTTTTTTTAACCTAAAACAAAAGTACAAAGTAGTATTTATTGTTTATTGTTTGAAGTTAGAATACCATTCTCACCAGCAAACAAGCAGGGTGTTTTCTTATTTGGGGTTGGGGTTTTTTAAGAAATTTATTCCCTGGGCAGATATGTGGATTTTTTTTATTTATTTATTTTTTTAAATATTTACAGTGCAAAGATGGAGGAGAAATGTATCCATGTACACAGTTTTAACGTTAACCACAATGATTTTTGCATTCTGCTTTGTGCATCATTTTACCATCTGCATCTTGTTAAGGCTGTTCTTTAGGAAACCTCTAGAAATAACTAAAATCCTTCAGCACAAACATACCTACTGTAATATTCAATAGCATCCATACCAGGCAATAGCCAGCATCCACTGAATTCAAGGGCGCTTGAATGGAAGGCACTCATTGACTCCAAAAAAAATTAATCAGGCCAGTACTGATTTTATGATTTTAGAGATGTGATTGCATAAACATGTGTGTGCTAATTATGGATTTGTGTATGTATTCATATGCTATGTGGAAATATGCAAAGACATATGTATGAAAGTGAATTAAATTTTACCATATAGTTCTGGTTTGCATTGCTAAAAAAAAAAAAAAAAGAAAAAAAACCAACACCCAAAAAAATCCTAAGACTTGTTGGAAAGGCAAAGGATTACTTTTCCTGCTCTAACCTTTAAATAAAATAACCTTTTATCTCCATGTTAATATTCTGAGGTAATGCTGTGCTATAAAATAGGAATAAAAGAATCTGCTCTGTGTCATGAATAGGTATATTGCTGTCTTTTAGGTAAGATTTTTAGTGTTCAGAGTATATGTTTTAATAATATATATAACTGTTTAAACAATAAGACATTTCTTGAATAATCTTATTTGAGGTGGTTTAGGCATCTTTGGGGGGGGGAGAGTTCTGGAGTAAAAGTCAACTCTTCATCAAAAATGACAGAGTTGACTTTTTTTTTCTGCCTTTAAAAGTCGGGGGGGTACCCAAGAATGATTTCTAAGTGTTTCACTCATTATAGAAGTTCAGCTTCCTTCTACAAGATGTTGGTTTTATGACACAAAAGTGTGTCATAAAAAATTAACATTTAGTTATAACAAGGAGTTGTTTTTATTTCACTTAACATCTGTACCAGATGTGAAACATGTAATTATTTTTGTAAAAGACTTCATAATTTTCATGATTCTTTTGTTTGGCACATCTTTCTTCTGTTGGGCATTTTAGACAATTGATAAGCATTATTCAGTGGCATATGGTCTGAGTCTGACGTGCTTTGAAAAGAGTAGAGAGTACTAATAATGAGGATTCTGTGAAAATGGGAAAACCAGCACAACAGATATGCTTTGAGAAAGTATGGGGTTTTAGCATCTTGAAACAATATATCACACTCAAAGGGACAGAATTGGGCTGCACAATCTGTTAGCTCATTCTTGTCCAATCTGGTCTCCTCCTTTCTTTTGGAGCCAGCATTGTCATCAACTTGCTGAATTATATTCTGGCTGGAATGTATTTCAGGCACAGGGTAATGTATCTACTTAAATGGAATCCTATCTTTCTACAAAAGCTTTTTAAGTATAATAAATTTAAAATATAAAAAAGTTCTATTAGCTAAAAGTAAATGGTTCAACAGTTTACATATGTGCAGGAACAAAGAAAATGACTACTTACTAGTTTGAGAAAAATCTAGCTTGTTCAGAGATCAGAATAGAAAAGCTAGAAATAAACTTTATTTTTTATAGTATTTTGCAATGCCACTAGAGTCCCAAATTGGTCTTTAAAGGTGGTTTATTAAAAGGTGAATTCCTAATCAACCTACTGTTAGGAAAGCGCAGGAGATATTTTGTTTGTTCCTCAAAAAATCTGTGAAGGATAGATACCAAAACTTTTTCTGCATGGGCCCAATCCTGCCTGCCTTAGAGTCCAGGAAAAAATCCTTCCTTACATTAAGCTCCCTGCTTCAGTGTTTTATGGGTCTTTTATGTCAGTACCATGTGTATTTCCTGATACTATTTTTAATATAACATAATTTCTGGTTTTAAGAGAAAATATATTTTCTTTGCCCTTATATCTTTACCCAACATTACAGTTCTTTTCAGAAAGATAAATAGCAATGAAGTTATACCAATACAGAAATGTCAGGTTTGTTTTATAGCCACAATGTGTGTCTGTTTCTGGTTAATGAACCTCTTAATTGTGCCATTATTTCTTAATAGAAAGTGATAATATTCTTACACGACACTGACATAAGAGAGTTATATTTTTAAATAAATTGTTGTGATAATTTTAAGCCTTGGGTTGTGCCTATGGGTAAAATAGTTATGTTTATTACATTGATTTATGTGAAAGTAAGGGGTCAGCTAAAAACGACTAGGATTCCCTGCTGCTAAAATGACAGGATAGTAGGACATGCGCCAGCTCTCCTGCTAAGGGTTCTTTAGTTTTCTTGTGGTAAATTACACTGCTTTGCAGGTGTGACTAACAGCACCACAGGCCACCGCTGTAATACAAGTCAGAGGGGGGAAAAAAAAGTAACCACTGCTGATTTTAAAAGCAAGAAGAACATCTTGGAATAAATTCCCAGTAGTGTGAATTTAGGATGTTTTCTGCTGGCAACTCCATGGCAGAAAGGTTTAGCTCGAGTTCTGTACTGAAAATAAGTAATACTGTAAAATTGCATGTGCTGAAGGAGCAATCTAATCACTGTAGACTAATCCAGATCAGTTGATTTGATCCCTGTACTCTTCTAGTGGAAAAGGGAGTTTAGATTCATTATTTTCCCAATATCAAATTCCACTTATGTAATAATGAAATAAATGTCATTGGAACTGGTTTGCTCCCTTACACTACAGACAACTATCATAAAGTGATGATTCTTGGTGGGGAGGAGAAAAAATAATTCAGCAATATCATATCTCTTCTAATTTTTTGAATGCAGAAATTGAGTAAAATGTAAATGCATTTTTTCATTTATTTTTCTGATACTTATCACTGCTGTTTTCTACTTTTTCATCTTAATTCCCTGCCAAGTGTATACATAGACTATTATTTCCCAAAGTGCCCATCTAAGCATAAGGAGCCTGTGCTATTTTTTAGTCATAAGAGAAAAAATCTTTAAGATGGGTCATAATTCATATCGTCTACACTGCAGTCACATTTCTGCATGTTGACTAGAGAAATCAAAGGTTTGCTGATTGTATCTAGATAGATGAACTTTATCCTTTAACATATCCTGCTTTCATTCAGTTCTTTACTCTCTTCTTGTTATCTACCCCTCTTCTTGTTTTGCTTTCATAAATAGACTTATGCCCTCTTCACGTCTCAATTCCTTGCTTTTTTCTTTCTTTCTTTCCTTTCAGTGCTTTATAGTCCCTTTCACTCTTTTTTTCTGTGAACATCATTTTCAGCTGAGTTTATACAACAAACCTTCCATGTCTTATAACATAGGAAACTCTTGGGAACATCCAGGCCACTGCATGGTGAAGGAAAATAAAGTCTAGGAGTTCCCATTGATAGATCAAATAGATTGGACCTAGCCAAAATTTGAATATATATTTTTTTAATTGGGTTCTCTGTTACTTCCATCAGTATCCACACTAGTTCAAAAAAATAGATTTGATTTTTTTTTACATGTTTTGTAATTTCCTCTTTCTGACAAAACTGATTGATTTACAAAACCTATATTGTTTGTCTGTGTTTTTTTTAAGTCTTGGATATGGACTATTATCTGCTCTTTTTTGTACCTTTTAAGGATTTTTTTAGTAATAGTAGTGATGTGTGTTACTTGGGTTTAGATATGTGAATAATTTTGTTAACATTAAGGTCTGGAAGTTATAAAACCCAGGAGGCATTTAGAGAATGTTACAATTTTGAACATCAGAAGTACCACACACCTGAGAGTCCTAAGTGAACATGAAGGTATCACTGTAGTCATGTCATGTATCTGTATTTTTGAGATACTCTGTCTGAGACTGAATACTCAGTCCAAATTCTTCAGTTACCCTGAGTAATTAGTTCTGCGCTACTATCTTTTCTCTAGCCTTGGCTGTACCTCCTAGGTTAATTGTGAATGATGCTGTCCAGAAGAATGCAGTATCAACATGCCACTGCTGGTGGCACCAGGAAACCACTAATGTGAGATGAGGTTTGAAAGTTCCTGGCTATAATTATATTAAAATCACATAAAATAATGAATGGCCATAGAACTAAAACATCAGAAGTAATATTGAGGGGTAAAGTCACTAAACAAGACAGAAGTTACAAAGGTCTTGCTTGTTATTAAGGATGGGCTTTTCACACAGGTCATCTACAGAACTAAATGAGCTTATTATGGAATTTACTACTTGAAAACATAGGCAAGAAAGACAGTTAAAATGATAGCCGTTCAGGTGATTCCACTTACTCATTAGTATGAGATTTGAAAAAAACAGTAATAAAAAATAGCTATCTGTCTGGATTTCTGAAAGTTTTAAGTGAAGACACTTACTGGGTTTTGGGTTTCACCACAGGGTTTGAGTCTATAGATTACAAACTCACACTCAAAAAAAAAATTCAAATTAATTTGCATTTCAGCATGTACCTAGTAAAGTTTTTTGAGGAATAATTGCAGAATTATCAAACTGAAGAGCTGTGTCTCTCTTTTCACAGGCATTGGAGAGAGACAAATTTATTTTTCATGTCTGTATGTTACTGGTTGCGAGGCTTTGCTGTATTTTTATACCAGTTCTAACCCCTTTGATACTATAGATCGCATTAAACAAACACAGAACAGAATGCACAGCAGTTGCCAGACCTGTCAAGATATTTTCAGCATTTTCATTTCCTTATCTGTGCTACTTACTGTGTCAATAAAGTCATGTGAATTTTGTATTCTTCCCATCTTTAATATAGTATTTGATTGATTTTTTTAGACTAAACCCAGACTGTTCAGAGACTGAAGACTGTGCTTTCCTCTTTGTTATAAACAGTGTTAAGCAAATTATTCTTTCTATTAAAAAAAAACAAACCAACAAACAAAAAGACTTAAAAATTTTAAATTTGTGAGTGATCTGTTTTAAATCATGCAACTGTTCTTTCTGTTACAGATGAATGACATTATAGCAACAGTTAGAGATTCAAATCTGAAGTTGACACTTGCTTTTGGAATAGGTATGCACCATGCAGGTCTGCATGAAAGAGACAGGAAAACTGTGGAAGAATTGTTTGTGAACTGCAAAATCCAGGTACATTTGTTCTCTGAATCCTGCTGTAATGAGTTTTACATGGAATTTTAAAAGTTGGCTTTTTGTTACATATACCTCATTAATCTTTGTTTCTGTTTTAGGTTCTTATTGCCACAAGCACATTAGCTTGGGGTGTAAATTTTCCAGCTCATTTAGTAATTGTTAAAGGAACAGAATACTATGATGGAAAAACAAGGCGTTATGTGGATTATCCCATTACAGGTACTCACATAAATAATGGAAATGCTCATATGCTGAAATGTATTTCAAGCATATGCAAATGATCTGAATTAATTAGTAACTGATCACTGAAAATACCTAATTTGCGTAGAGACTAGGATTGCTGAAGAAAGGGTTCGTTTGTTTAATGCAAGTTGTAAGAGAACTCTTAAGATTTTATGTAATAATGAAAATGTTTCTGTTTTGCAAATTTTTTTCATGCCAAATTCCTTTAATGTGTATCATCCAAAATAGACAGTAAACAATTGAGGGGACAATATAAAGTCATATTTAGCTACCTAGTTAATTGTATAAAAAGACAGTTTCATGCATTTTATTTTTGAAACCTTTTTTAAATATAAATGGATTTTTAACAGTAAATTAAGCCATGGTTTGAAATGCAACAGTTGAATTATGCATGTAGGAGAACATAAAATTTATACATAGTCATTTGACAGTAAGCAAAAAAACATAACTAGTCTAGGATCTTCAGTGATTTAAGTGATACTTCAAGTAAGTGATACTTCAGAAATAGCTAAACTAAATACTTGAACATCTAGTTTGATACAGACTTTCTGGTTTCAGTAAACTCTACTTTTCATAAACTGCTGTGTTTTCAACAAGCTTAAGAAAGTAAACCATGGAAGAACTTTCAGAGTTCAGGCAGGGAGGATATTTGTCTGGGTTTTACTGTGCTTGGAGAATGAGCACAAGCTAAATTTATTCCAGGTTTCCTGTTTCCCTTTCTGTTTTCGCAAGAGAAAGTTTGTTAATCAATAATCCTATGCTGTGATAAAGATGTATACACCTGACAACAATCTAAATGTCACTTGTGGTGTAAATAAAGGGCTTGCATCTTTTTTACCATTCACGTTCTTTTCAGCAGAAGAAGCTTACTAAACAAAAAAGCCTCAAACTGAAAATACTATGAGGGTTACTTCTCCCATCATAGAGCTTAATTTAGTGGTTAGTGCTCTGCAGGAAACTTAGGATCAATTTCCAGACCAACTCTCCTGTTCAAAGATTCTGGTATGACCTGAGAACTTAGCCCTGCAAACTAGCATTTTGTGACAGACTTTGGCTGATGTAAACTTAGTACAAAGAGTCTCTACAGAGTAGTATCTCATACATCCTGACTGGAAGAATAGTGGCAACTGACTTTATTACTGAATGGGGAAAAGTGATGAGGAAAGAAATCAACTGAAGTTTTAAATTTTATTTTAAATCTGTGGGACTGTCACAGATCAGTAATAGAGAAAATAATAAAATAAATCAGAAACTGAGTAAGCATTTAAAACTTACTGTGCTGTTTTAGAAATCTGTGTACAAACACAAAGGCTTTAGCGAATGCTTATACTTTCACTTTTTATTGCCATTTGAATTCAGGTGACTTGGACATCAGGGATTGTTCAATTCTTGAATTTTCAATAAGGGGGGAGGGGTGGAGGACTACCACCATCTGTGATGGAAGCATTTAGATTTTGTTGTCTGCATTGCAACAGAAAATGCAGATTCCTTACTTTATGAAGAAACATGTGGTGCGGTTTGCTTAAAGCATTTTTATTTTTAACTTTCTAGACAATATTTTTGCATATGGAAGTTCTGTGGATAGGTAGTACAGTTTTGCAGCAGCAATAAAATGAAAATGTGATTAATTTCTTTCTGAAATACTTCCAAAAATTTCACAACACTGTCTTTAATGCTGCCCACAAGTTATGCCTTCACTGTTCCATCATTGTATAACTTGGTTTCTCCCTACAGAAGTTACCTTTCTGTATAAAGGATGCATTTGGCTCCAAGGAAGCAACTGAGGGCAGAGTGAATAATTCCGGAGAGTTCAGTACTTTCAAAATAACTAGAAGTGCCTCTTTGAATGAAGTCAGAGGTTTGGGAAAGACCTTTTCTCAGTTACCAGACATTTAGTCAGCCAGTTGGATCATGTTTAAGGTTTCAGGACTTTAGTCCAGTGATTAAAAGCAGGCAAGCAACATATAGTCAGTAAAGAAAATATTGGGTTTGGATAATTACATAGTGGATATCAGCAAAAATAATTTCCTGGTGCTTTTCAGTAAGTCCATTTCATATATGGTATTATGCACAATTTAATTCACCACATTAGAATAGGAAGAAGTTGTTTCATCACTTCCTGTGCACATGCCTATTCAAAAACATCATTTTCAAACTGGTTTGGTTTTACGTTTTTATGTCACTCCTAAATTAACAGAAGATATAAACTGAGAAAAAAAAATACTATCTATATAGGTCATGTGTACACAAGTGAAATGTGTTATTAAAAACTGTATATTGTCATTGGGCTGTTTCTCCTATCGCGGTCCATTGCTGTATCCCATACTACACCCTCTGGCTTTTCTTTCCCCAGCTGACAATTGTGCTAAAAGCTTATTAATTCTGAAACCAAAGAAATCACTTTGCAAAATGTCAGGTACTGAAAACCACGTTTTGCAGGCATGATAGAGCTCATAGAGAATACTCAAAACTAAAAGGCTTTAAAATAAACATGTAAAACTTACTTATGAATTTCTTTCCATTGTTTCTTCAAAGTTAAATAGTAGTTGGAGGCACCAGAAAGGAATCAGAGCTCTGCAAATGCACTTCTCACATTGAAAAGACACAAACAAATACATGATAAGCATACTCATCTTGGTGGCCGGGTAACAAGCTGAGCATGTTTTGTTTCAGCTAGTATTTTCAGTATTTATAGAAATCATTAACTAGTGTTTGCAAGTAATAATGTGTAGACAGAGTAAAAGAGGTAAGCTTTAACTGTACCTGCTTTTAAATTTGTGTATCATGGTGTGATATGAAACCATCTCTACTCCAGAGCTAATAACTAATATCAGTTGTTATGAAGTTTGAATGGGAAAGATCATAGCTGTCAGTAATTAGAATTTGCCTTTACCAGTTTATCTCTAAAATAATAAAAACCTAGGAAATAATATATGGCAGAAAAGTTTATAAAAGGGACTTCTATTATTGTGAAGTCGAATACCTGAAAATTAGGAAATAATAGATAGTTGCTATTGTAGACTTCATGAGTCCCCTGACTGGTCATCTTTAATTGCGTATGCTCAAACAAGGGATGGTTGTGGAATGGAAGGAGAGTAGAGAAAATTTATATCAGATGTAAGCTTAGATTCTTAGATTCTTGAGGGTGGTCCTCAAGTATGCAGGAAGATAGTCTCTGCCAGAAAGAATTTCATCATAAATTTATCTGAGATGGAAAAAAAAATATTAGATTTGTCAAAACCGATAGGGCATACAAGGCCAAAGAATTCCAAAAATCCTGTATTGTACATTATGCAGACATAAATACATTTATTTGTACATTCAAATAAATTCATTTGGTTTATACATTATTGTCTCTTTGGCAGATGTGCTTCAGATGATGGGACGTGCTGGCAGGCCACAGTTTGATGACCAAGGAAAAGCTGTAATTCTAGTTCATGATATTAAGAAAGATTTCTACAAAAAATTCCTTTATGAACCTTTCCCAGTGGAATCAAGGTAAAGATAAAGCAATCAGAAAAGCTGATCAAACTATAAATAATGCTACAAATGAGGAATCAAGAAAAGTGAAACAAAATTCCTGTGCCCAATACCTCTTAAATGTTGTGACCCTAGGGGGAAATAATTTTTTTTTAAATATTATACATCTTTATCCAAAAAATCCTTTCTTCCATGAATTTTGAAGCACTGTTGGTCTCTTTAGTCCATTTCCAGATAAAACTACAAATGTTTCTCTGGTTTGAGTGTTGTCTCAGACATTTAAATGAGAGCACAAACTGTTCTTCAAGAGCAGTTTATAGGACAATGATACATGATCCTCAGAACCCTCCCTGAAATGTTGTGACAAATTCTTAATAGGAAAAAAATAGTTGAGTTTCAAACATTTTTTACCTAGAATACTTGTACCATTATAGATATCATATTCTTCAAAATGTCACAAGTTCAAAAAGAAATCTGTATGATGTAAATTATTACTGATACTCTTTCAACACATCTTTCACTTCAGAACTGCAGTATTGTTGTCAGAAATGTAGAGTACCACCTTTTTGTTCCCTTTCTGGACTTAGTCAATACAAAGTTTGCTGTCCAGTATAACGTAATTCATGAATTGATTTTGATATTTATAATATGCTTAGTTGTTCAATGAGAAGCAGAACTAGTTGCATTGGTCTCCCATAGATGCATGTTTTGTGGAGGAATTCTAAGGTATCTAGTAAAGCATGAGCATTACTGAACGCCTTTCTTGGTGATGAAGAATTAATGAAGTATTGTTCTCCTGTGGAAACTTCATCCCTCAGCATAAGTGATATTGGGACCTCTATCTGCTCAGGAAGTTTGTAGGAGCTTGAGAGTGCTATGCACCTGTGAAATGTAGTTGAAATGGGATGGTGTATTTGAAAGTTAATTTCTGTGGTGCACCAATAGACATATAATTTTTTGCAAACAAAGAATGTAGAAACATGCACTTCATTTCCCTAGGAAATCACACTTTTCTTTTTTTGACATAAATTGCACTTAGCACGAAAGGCTAGGGGTTGAACTTCTTCAAAATTATATTTAATAAATCAAAAGAGCAGTGTGATGATATATCCAGACTGTATGGCACTATCATAAACTAGGAAATCTATTCATAGCAAAGTGGTGTTTCTAAGTAAAGTAAGTGTGTCTTCAAAATAACAGTAACAATCATACCTTGTTCTTGTTTGAAATACTATAAATACTCTGTGTTTCTGGTAGCTTTATTTGTGTCTATATACATACTCTGTAGTTTGATATGTTTCATCTTTCACTATAAACAAAGAATATTTTATAAATTTTCAGCTGAAGATTCACATATTACTAGCAATCTTGTTAAGTTCCATGTAGGTTGTGAACCCATTAACTTAGAGTTGTCTTGAGCTCTTTTGTGATCAAGTATTTGAGGTAAGAAGCTTCATAGCTTCAAAAAGAAATTGGGGGGTCTTGAGGGTTTTTAGTTTTAGAATGCTTTCCAATCTGTTTTATCAAAGAGCATATTTATTAGCTTTGTGTAGTATTTCTAATTTGTAAAATTAAACTTCATAATTTTTTAATTGAAGTTTTTTCTAAAAGCCATTGTCTATGTATTAGTTTTAAGACCTGAATAAACGACTCATACTTCAGGCCTTTTCACAGGCCTATCACATTAGAAGAAAAAGAAAAAGCACTTTTTTATTATGGAATAGCTATTGAATCATTTTTCCAGTTTCTGCTGGACAATCTGGGTAGAACATCTGCAGTTCTTACTTCAGAAGCATGCAATCAGTGGTATAGGGCAGTAAAGCAGCTATTCATACCAAATTATTCTTTACTTTTAGCAACAGGGAAAGAGCAGTAGGAAAAGAAAAAGGATTATAATATAAGAAAAGTAAGGCTTATCCTTAAGGATATTTGCTATTCCCTGATTGAACTGTAGCCAGGCATGATCTCATTAGATACCCTAATGGAGGTCTTTGTTCAATTTAATGACACTAAGCAGTATTTTACTTTGTAAGAATCATTTTAAACTGCTTTTGTTCTTCCCTGTTTCTGATTTTAGATCTTTCTGGGTAAAAGTAGCAGTTCTATGGCTCTGTTTTCTTTTTCTTTTTTTTTTTTTTTACATTGGAGGAAGATGAGGCAAAATCTGGGGGAAGTAGTTTTGATGTAATTTTAACAGCCCTCAAGTATTTGTCAAGTATTAGCTAAGCCATTGCCACTGTTTAATTTCCTGTTTGTCTTTCAATATGATCCTCTATTGAATTAAGCCAGCATGATCATATGGTCAACATACAGTATTCAGAAGTTACCACTGAGTAGCTCCATCTGAATACATTCCATGAATGACTTAAGTTTGTTCATTCTTGGTCCAATCAAAAAATAATTTGAGTTTTGTTCCACTATCATGTGAAGATGATTGACCTTGCAATTACATTGCCCCTTTTTTCCCCCTTTTCTCTTTTACCAGAAGATAAAAATATAATATTTTCAGATTAAAAGTAATAAACCTTTTAATGCACAGCGCTACAAAATATATTACCTGTCTTCGTGATTGTAAAGTCAGCTAAGTCCTCTTGTTTTCTGTTCTTCAGCTTGTTAGAAGTGCTGGCTGACCACTTAAATGCTGAAATTGCCGCTGGAACTGTTACTTCTAAGCAGGATGCAATGGATTATATCACCTGGACTTATTTCTTCCGTAGACTTATAATGAACCCAACGTGAGTATAAAATACAAATGCAATTTAATCTGAAGGTAACTTGAGGGTAGAGTTGATCCAAAGGTGATCCTGCTGCTTTCCGGCCTAGAATACTTAACAGTTTCCAGTGTGGGAGCATTACTGGCCCACACATGGAATAGAACTTCTGTGCACTTTTTTTTTTTTTGCTCTAAATATAAATGCATTTCTTGGCAAATACTTTTACAATTTAGTGATAACTATAAAATAGCTTTATTGAGAAGGCTACATCAGTATCCCTAAAATAAAACCTCAGATTATCACATTCCTTTAGGTATTGTATTTATAATCGTAAAATCATAGAATAGCTAGGGCTGGAAAGGACCTTACGATCATCTAATTCCAACCCCCTGCGGTGGGCAAGGATGCCTCACACTGGAGCATGTCGCCCAAGGCTTTGTTACTTTTTTTTTCACTACCACATTGATATGTTCTGCCCAGTTTTCTATAGAAAATCTATTAAGACCCGGACTTTCCTAATAGATGAGAGAATAGCTATCAGCTGTTTTTCTGTGATGAAGTTTACTTTCATTAAGGTATCATGGTGAAACCATGTGTGCAATATTTTCAATGATTGTTATCATCCTGCCTAGCTCCAGCTGGTATGCAGATCATTCTGAGCTGTTTCAGCTATGTAAGCTGCCTTTGCCACAGCAGTGTAAATGGTATGTTACCTATCATGGGATCATTCACTTACCGAAATAATGTGGCAAATAAAGAATTAGGCATTTATAGCACTAAAGATTTCACTTCTCTAGAGTGCTTCAGAGTGATTTTCCCGACGACTGGAAAAAGGGAAATATAACCCCCATTTCAAGAAGGGGAAAATGGGTGACCCAGGGAATTACAGACCAGTCAGTCTCACCTCTGCCTGGCAGAATCTTGGAGCAGATTCTCCTGGAAGGCACGTTAAGGCACATGAGAAACAACAAGGTGCTTGGTGACAGCCAGCATGACTTCACTAAGGGGAAATCCTGCCTGACCAATTTGGTGGCCTTTTATGATGGTGCTATGGAACTGATGGACAGGGGTAGAACAGTTGATATCATCTACCTGGACTTGTGCAAAGCGTTCAACAGCGTCCCACACGACATCCTTGTCTCTAAATTGGAGAGACATCAATTTGATAGGTGGACCACTGGGTGGATAAAGAACTGGCTGGATGGCCACACACAAAGAGTTGTGGTCAATGGCTCAATGTCCAGCTGGAGACCAGTAACGAGTGGTGTCCCTCAAGGATCGGTGTTGGTACCGGTCTTGTTTAACATCTTCATCGCTGACATGGACAGTGGGATTGAGTGCACCCTCAGCAAGTTTGCCGATGACACCAAGCTGTGTGGTTCAGTTGATACGCTGGAGGGAAGGAATGCCATCCAGAGGGACCTTGACATGCTTGTGAGCTGGGCTGATGCCAACCTCATGAAGTTTAACCATGCCAAGTGCAAGGTCCTACACCTGGGTCAGAGCAGTCCGAAACAAAGCTACAGGTTGGGCAGAGAAGAGATTCAGAGCAGCCCTGAGGAGGACTTGGGGGTGCTGGTCGATGAGAAAATGAACATGAGCCAGCTGCAGTGTGCGCTTGCAGCCCAGAAAGCCAACTGTATCCTGGGCTGCATCAAAAGCAGCATGACCAGCAGGTCGAAGGAGGTGATTCTGCTCCTCTGCTCTCGTGTGACCTCACTTGGAGTACTGTGTGCAGTTCTGGTGTCCTCAACTTAAAAAGGACATGGAACTGTTGGAACAAGTCCAGAGGAGGGCCACGAGGATAATCAGGGGACTGGAGCATCTCCTGTATGAAGATAGGCTGAGAAAGTTGGGGCTGTTCAGCCTGGAGAAGAGAAGGCTGCGTGGAGACCTCATAGCAGCCTTCCAGTATCTGAAGGGGGGTTATAAGGATGCTGGGGATGGACTCTTCATTAGGGACTGTAGGGATAGGACAAGGGGTAACAGGGTAAAACTTAAACAGGGGAAGTTTAGATTGTATATAAGGAGGAAATTCTTTCCTGTTAGGGTGGTGAGGCACTGGAATAGGTTGCCGAGGGAGGTTGTGAATGCTCCATCCCTGGCAGTGTTCAAGGCTAGGTTGGACAAAGCCTTGGGTGAGATGGTTTAGTGTGAGGTGTCCCTTCCCATGGCAGGGGGGTTGGAACTAGATGATAAGGTCCTTTCCAACCCTAACTATTCTATGATTCTATCCATACTACAGCTAATGTTAAAAACTATGCCACTGCTGACACTGTTCTTTTTTCAGTGTAAAGAGTAAGTGATGTTATTTTAAAATATATATCTTGCACTTGAATTGTCGTGTTAAAGTGATTTTATCAATTTGTCTTTGCCAAGCTTTGATCATATGGTATCTGTGGTAGATAGATTTTTAAGACACAACATGCAGCACAAAGGTAAGCTTAAAGTATAGAAATACAGTCGTTTGATTTAATAAGGAAGCTTTTCCCTATATAAGAATGGTTCCCACTGGAATATGAGCTTGGCATGTTGACTGATGGTCCTTTTTTCTCAGCAGTTTCTTTAATGTGCAGTGTCGTGGAAAGCTAAATCTGAAGTTATCAGAATATCAGCTTTTAGGTAAAAGTTTTGCTATTCTGAGAGAATTGTTGGAAGAAAGTTGAGAGAGAAGGGAGGGAAGATAGAAACCCACCCTATTTCATCATGAGATGCATAAGCTTTGTATTGAGAAACAAGATGAACAGATTTTGACCAGTGATGTCCATAATGGCAAGATAGGAATGCATACTGAAGTTTCTAATGAAATTAAAGTCTTTCATTGGAACATCACACATGCAGGTTGGAACACTTCACAAGTTGTCCTCCTTTACCCCTTCATTCACATACAAGTACTCAGCATTCTTTCTGTACTTAGTCATTCAGGGAGGATATGAAGGTATGAGGTAATAAAGGATATTGTTGAATGTCAAAGAGGTCACTTCTAGATGTCCAGGGCAAATTTCAAGGGCAAATGCAATGGATGTGCACATTTTCTATTCTTTGACATGGTAATAAATTCTATTACGTTTCAACCAAAGTTACTAAACTAGTAGATTTCCTGGATCTACTACTGTCTATGGTATTTTCAGACCTCCTTCAAGACAAGCAGTTCCAGCATTGTCAGTGCTTGAATGAGATACATCAAAGGAAAACTGACAAGTTTTATGAGCAGAAAGCAGTGACAGTTGGATAACTGAATAAATTGCAGTATGGTAATGGAGTTTGCTGTGCCATAGATGAGCATATGAAATGACTGATAGCACCAAACAAGAACTATTTGCGGCCTTTAATGATCCGAAGGATTTAAGGTTGGGTTTTTTTCGAAAGAGTAGGAGCACAATGGATGAATTTTGGTATGAGCTGTTGCACAGTAAGTTTTTACACTCAGCGTCACTTGATACAGTGTTCTCCATGTCCTGCCCCCAAGAATTTTGTTGACTTTCCCTCCATTTTGAAACAAGAACTGCTTTCCAGCCAGCAGGTGATTTTACCTTAGTGGTGAATAAGTAATTCCTGTATGCATGATTGGTAAATTGGCTTGGGATTCATTGACATAAAAGTCATTGCATGTGATGCTGTAAATCCCCAAAATAATGGGCTCAGATAATGTACAGAAGATTTATATTCTCATTTATTGCCAGTTTTAGCTACTTGTATATTAAAGCTGCATAAACAAATATAGGATCATTCTATTCCAGTCCAGTCACATAAAATGCCTTACTGAATGCCTACAATTTGTACTATTTAAGTAATGCTAATCTACCTTTGTTGTGAGATAGACATCAAAGTATCCTTTTGCTCTAAGAATCCAGGTTTCTTCTAAACATGCAGTCATTATGAATTTTTTTCTGGTACACTCGAGATACTTAGTTAGGCTTGTAATAGTGGCTTTTTTTGCATGTTACAATACTTCTGTTCATCAAACCAGTTTAATTTCCTAGTTTGATGTACCTTGAAAACTGTGAAACGCGGTTTTTTACTGTCTGGTTAAAGAGGAGTAATTGAGCTGTTGATTTGAGGGAATGGAATAGCTGAGTGCTAGACTAGCATACTGACCAGATAGACATGTGCATGCTGTTCAAGAGATGATGTGCAAATGAGAGGGGTGGTCCAAATAAAACTGTTAATCAAAATGTATCAGTCTCAATATCCAGAGTTTATTCCCTGCTTTTTCCCTCCCCCAGAGCAATCATTCCTAATTGTAGAGGGTTTTGAATTTGCACATTAAGTTTCTGTGCTACTTCAGTCAAGTACTACAACATGTTCTTTCCATATACAACTTAAGTCAATATGTTCTTTACTTATTCAAGATCATACAAAACACAGCAGTGAAGTGCCCTGTTCTTTGAAATGGCCTATTTTGAGAGGCTTGTCTATCTCCTTTCCTTGGCTGAAATTCTTTGACTATTTCATTCTTTTACCCTTATAAAAGATTATAATCTCCAACTTTCTAAAGAAGAGAAATGGCTATGGGAAGCATGTTCTGTAAATCAGTTTATGATACGTTCCAGATACATGTGCAGTAAAAGAGAAATAGAAATTTACAGCATATGTAAAGTTAAGCAGAATCAGCTTTCATTTGGAAAGCTAACTTTTAGATACTCTAATATTCACATCAGTGTTAAAATGTGTTTGGTTTTTTACGAATCTATAAATATATATGAGAGTCTGTGAATGTGCACACTTACAGAATAGGTTTTCTGTGTAAATTCCTTGTGAAGACCTGAAAAATTATTTTATTAATTCATTCCAATAATTATTTTTAAGGTTTTCTTTTTTTACTTTACATCAGTCTTACGAAGTTTTCTGGAGTGAAAGAATAATGTAGAGTAATTTATAATTGAATTATCTCAGACTGATGCCCTTACCATCATGCACTTATATTTTACTTTAAATTTCCTTTTCTCTGTATGATTAAGCTGAGTATGTCTAATAACGTGAATAAAACATCTGAATAAGAATTATGATTATATACTGTTCCAATATAGTTTCCACTATTGAGGTGACAGCTAATATCAGCTAGTCAGGATAGAATAATATGTATTTTGGTGATGCAGTCACAGTAGTTCAGAATTTTAGGGCAAGTTTGGAATTCTATTAGAAGGGGGGATGACTGAAGAAAGTTAGATTAATTAAGACTAAGAGATAAAATGGAAAAATTTGACAGCAGCTACTAAGAAAAGAAGCTAAGAAGGTGCAGGTACATTCTTTTACAGTCACATTTAGATCCATGTGCACGTATATATACTTAATACATAACAGCTGTAGGCATTATTATAAATTTCATAACACAAGCTTGTTCTTTTAAATTATTTGGGTCACAGTGATGTGAGAAGTACAAGAACGTGGTTCATGTTTTGCTTTCATCAAACAATTCACACAAATAAAGTTTTTCCGAGTCTCAGACTGGGAAGCCCCAGGCTGCTGAGTATTTGAGACACTTCCTGTTCCCCTAGTCTGCTGCAGTCTTGGATGAGAATGCAAAGATGAAAACTGCTCATATCCCTATTCAAGAACCAGCTTCACATAATCATCTTTGAAAAACTGATTAAAGAGAGATAGCCCATAGCTAGCATAAGCAAATACTTGAATACAAGAAAATACAAGTATAGATAGAGACTACTGTCTGCAGCATTTATGCATGCTGTAATGCATTTTTATAAGCCAGTCACGGACTGCAGGGTCAGTGAGTGATGCCTTAACAGCTGAAGTGAGTTGGTACATTGGTTCATAGCTCTCTGGCTATGAAGGTCCATCAATTGTATCGTATACTCAGTGCCATTTCCATGGTGCCATTTGAAGATGGCAGCTGCTGGAGGCCACAAGCCAATGAAAGCAAGCACAATTGATGACTGCAGTAAAGTGATGTATAAAAATTACTATCTGTGCTTCCCCCATAACTGTTCATAACAAAATTCTGCTTTCAAAACTGTAAAATCTCAGAAAACATGCTTTGTTCCTATCGAGTAAATGCTGTAGATTTGTCCTTTTGTGCATTTGTTACAAAAGGCCTTCAAGCTAGAAAGTTTTTCTTTTAATATTTTTGGCTGACTATGCCACTGATTTTCATTATGTGTGTCACTATTACTACCGTATAATCTGAACATAAAAAACATGGTGCTGTAACAAATGACTTCACAGCATTGACAGTTATAGCAGGACCATTTCAAGGCTGATGAAAAATTTCCCAGAGAGATCTCAGGTCAGGTTTACATAAGCTAAACAGGAAATGATTGCCACCATTCACATTAAATCCTAAATGTTTTGTGTAACTTCATCTACATTTTATGTTCCTGCACGTCTCTCTGTCTTTCTCAGCTGATGAAATTCCACACTTCCTTAGAGAAATAAGTTCATGTTTCATGGTTTGTTGTTCTTGCTAAGCTGTACAAGGGTTAGGATTGTAAATATATTATTTAAAAGACAATAAAAAGTTCCTTCAGTTTTTGATTGTTTAAATTGTACGTACTTTGCAAATTTTTATGATTCCTAGGGGTTTGTTATTGCTTTTTCCCAGTGGACTACTAATAGAAGTTAGCCTGTCTAGCCCATGTGCTGGATGCTGTTAGGATAAAACTGCCTTTGACTTTCACACCTCTCAGGGGACGAGTAATTGTTGTGTTCAAACAGCCTGTAATTGTGATCCCGCTGGCTTTCTCACTACGCTTCTGGCTATTAGAATCATTAAACAATTCAGCACCTGTTAACAGCATTGTAAATATTCAACCCTGCTTGTGTGCAGGTTGAGTCCAATATAGGAGAAGGCTTACAGAGCCCAGCCTCATAAATTAGAGCTTCTGACAAGTCAATTATTGTGAAACTGGGCTTCACTGTGAAATAAATGAAATGGTGTGCTGATAAAAAGGTAGGCTGTCTGTTTATAGCAAAGGGAAAATAATGACTAGATGATTCAATGCAGTGAGCATGAAACTGCATTGTTTTTATTCTTTAGCTGTAATTAAATAGTTAGGTAATATAGCTTCATAGAGGAACTCACACACAATGCAGCTTTTATACTTGAAGCATACCAACATGCAAAATTCAACTTGTATTTATGCATTTCAAAATACTATCTAATGTCATGATCCTCTGTTTTCACTAATGATTTTAACATAGTCTTTCTAGATGAATGGCTCTGCATTTTTATTAGGGGAAGATGTGCTGAGTGACCAAGAATCTCCTGTGGGTCTTCTTAAATTTATATTTACCCCATTACAGATAGTAGCTAAAATACACTGGTACCGCTTCATTCAAGATTACAGACCATTTAAGATTTTTCTTTACATTACTTTATTTTCACTAGGCAGCTAGATATTTACTCCTCTGGCAAAAAAAAAAAAAAAAAAAAATCAGGAAATTTAAAATTAACATAATTTTCAAAAGGCCTTATAATGCCTTTTATGATTATGGCTTCAGTGTAAAATAGTGTAAATTAAGGTGAGCACAAGATAAAATCTGTTTGAATTAAACTGTCTTAAACTGCAAGCTCAAAAAAGAATTTGTTTATTGCCCATTTCCTTTGTTTTATCAGTATTCATCATCAGTGTTGTGATACTGCAAATGACAGTGCTGAAATGATATGGTGAAAGTCTGAATACCGTGACAACAACATGCCTTAATTATAATCATTTCAGTACTCTCATATTCAATTTGGAGGAAAATACTAATGAATCATTATTGGTTTCACTGTATAAAATAGAAAATCTTTTCACATCCTGAAACAACTTACGTAGTTAATTTGCTCAATTATTTTCAGAAGGTAAACAAAATTTTACAAGTAATTTGTGGTAATAAACAGAATCTAAATATGTTCCATGAGAAGATGTCAGGCAGATAAAAGGTGCAGATGGAAATATTGTCCATTTTTTATCATTACTGTATTACTTCAGTAAATTTAAAGGGGGGCTGATTAAAATTAAGTTGCATTGAAAACACTAATAGAGTATTTCTGCTACAAATGTTTCCTTCACAGAAGTCTAACAGTGTAGGGCTGTGTACCATGTAAAACTTTTTAGTCAATATAAATATTTCATTTGTTTAGGTTTGGTTTTGGACACTAGCTGTGTTTTAAATATTTGAGATCATCTCAGCATGAACCCCTATACACTATGCTATTACAGAGTTGAATACTCCACTGCTATATATATATATATACTTTATTGTTGTCTAATGTAGCTATTTTCTGCTATCAGAACAGGTTTTTTTTTTTAGTTCCTTTATTATGGTAATAGTGTGTTACTCCAATCTCACCCAATTCTGAGTGTTCTAAGCATCAGAGAATTAACCCCATAATTTGGGATTAATAAAAAGGAAAAAAAGTCTGGAAATGACTGCACTGCTAGTTAGCATGCAAGCTTTCTTCAGTTATTCTATTTCTGTTCAAAAAGATAAATGTTTAAAACTCTGCTTGAGAAAATAGTACTGCAAATCAGATTCCATTAATAAAACAGACAAGAAAGGGTGCTTGTACTATATAAAACCACAATTCCATCTTTTGAAATCTTTTAACAGCAGCTTTACAGTAATCGAAATAGGGCTTAAATCAGAGAATGGGATTCATCTGCCCAAATATAGCATCAACAACTGAACTGATTATCTAAAGTTTTGGTATTTTTTGGCAGTGATTACATTTCAACTCATCCTAAAGAGTTATATAAAATACTTCAGATGAATAGCATTCTGCATGTGCACATTTCTCTCCATTGGCAGTAAAGCAAGTTAAAAAGACTAACTCTCATAGGTGTAACTATGTAAGATCAGCTAAAATGAATCTCAGCACACTGTTTTGCAGCTTGTTGTTCACCTGCAGAAAATAACACCAAGGAACCTACTTTCCATTACTGCATATGGTATTGTTTCCAGTGGGGATGCTGAGTACATCATAACTAGGAAATTCTAGTAAAGCAGCCAGCATGAACAAAGGAGCTTCTTTCATCATTGAAGCAATCCCAGTAGTCTATTTGTGCAATAGAATTTTACAGAATTAAAAGAGCAGAGACAGCCTTTTTTACTGTGCTTCATAACATTTTTATAAATCTTTTTTTGTTTGTTTGAATTCCACTTTGAAATTGCAAGATATAATTACTCCTCCTAAATTCAGAATTTTTAAACTTTTTGAGCATGCTCAGTTTTTCCCTACTGCTCATTGAACTTGTTACTTTCTGAATTGGTGCCTTTGTTGAAACTAGGGCACAAGTTCTAACTACATGTTTATCTGGAGTTTTTTGGGGAAACCTCTCCCTGAAATTATGTTAGTTTCTGTGAGTAGGAATCTTAATACCACTCAAGTTCTACAGTTAAGGAATGCAAACTTCAATCACTGGGTCTTTTTTATAATCTGGCATATCAATATGTTTTGTCACACTTATAAACATTTTTCCTTCATATAGATAACTAAGAACCACTGCTACAATATATAGTTTACCTAAACAATTTTTACCTGAAAATGAACACGTGAAGTAGGCACATTGACAAATACCCTGTTCCTTTTTTTTTTTTTTTTTTTGAGAATAAAATGGCACAACACCAACATTTGGATTGGTACAAGATTACTTTTCAACAGATATCACTAAATGCCTAGTTTTAATTTTCAGAGTTATAGGATGTAAGGACAGTTGCAATCCTTGGTTTTCTTCCTTTCTCTTGAAGTTAAAATGCTGTCACTCATGTTTGCATTGCTTTTTCACTTTCATACATATATGATCAGGAAAACATACGTATGCAGTCAGGAAAATTTTCCCACTAACAAAATATAGTCAGTCCAGTTCTGTTTGTATCAACTTTTCTATTAATAGGCAAATTACCATCTTTCCATATGTACATGCTTGCATTATGTTGTTTACTCCCTCAAACCATTTAGGAATAATGAATTTCTTTTTAGACTATATAAGGGAATAGTTTTGTGTTTAATTGTTTAATGCGGATATTTGCTGTTCCAAGTATGTGTATGTATTACAGCAGCATTGTGGGTTTTCCTACAAGGCATTATTGTTAAAAATCTTCAGAGTGTAAAAAATATTCATGTAATGCATCTGTTTTCAATTTATCTAGTTACTATAACTTGGATGATGTGAGCCATGACACTATGAATAAGTACCTCTCAAGCCTTGTTGAGAAATCCCTCTTTGATTTGGAATGCTCCTACTGTATTGAAATTGGGGAGGTAAGAGTAATCTGTGCCTTACAAAATTCAGTAGGATGCATGCTTCTAGAAGTTCGGAACAGCAAGATACATGCTTCTAATTTCAGATATTAATCTATCGAGCTATTTGTAAGACTTACTTTGGAAACTAATCTTAATTGGGGTTGCAGCTAAATTATGATGCTAAATAATTTTTTGCTGTTCTCTCTTATAAAGTAGTCTTCAAATATTTTACAGTTTTGTAGGAACCATTTATATTGTATTATGTAGGAACCCTGTGTATTTGATTCTTCTTCCAACAGGATAATTGCAGTATTGAACCTCTCACATACGGCCGCATTGCTTCCTATTACTATTTGAAGCATCCAACTATTGGAATGTTCAAAGATCAGTTGAAACCTGAAAGCAACATTGAAGAATTGCTCTTAATTCTGACAGTAAGTGCTGATATTTTCTGAACTGAAACGTAACTCATGACTCTTATTAAGACACAAGTGTATGAAAGAACACCCCAAAATTAAGAAAAACCTTTCTTCCTGATCTGTAATTTCTTTTTCTTTGTTTCGAGTAATACAACTGAATCATTTTTGTTGTTTCGAGAGTTTCATTTAAACCATACATCAAAATGTATTTTTCTCTTACATCCCTTTATCGTTTTCAGGATCTATACAAATCTTGTATTTGTTTTTCTCTAAGTAAGTTAGGTATAATTCTAAAATGCCAGAATAATAACTGCATATCAACATCCTAAATCTGTACCAGGACTTTGCACTGGGACAATCTGGAAAATACAGCAGCTTTAAAAAGTGGAGAAAGCATATGGAGAAGACCTGTTTCCTAAAATGCTTCTTTTCCTCCTCCCAGGTACCTCATGATCCCTGAGGTCATAACCTGTAATAATGCTATACAGTGAGTCTAGTGACTGTTTAATGGAGAAGTGCAATGCAAGGCAACAGATTTTAGAGTACAAATCTGGAGAATCAGTGTATAATGCAGTGTGATAGTAGCATATTCTCATCATAAAAGAATTAGGTTTTACTACATTTTTTTAAGTACTTAAGTAATTATACCTGCAAAATCTTTTTCAAAATAGTGTTACTTAACTTGTACACACATATTAAAAGCAAGAAGTTCCTTAATATTACCCAGGAAAACTTATTTTGCCCATTCGTGGTGATAGTCGCTGTTATAATATACGCATTATACAAGTGGCCCGAATTCTGTAATATTCTGATTTCCAAGTGTGAACTTCAAAAAGTAGACTCCTATCTAACAGTATTTATGTATGTTACTTTTATACTATCTATTGCTTTGACATACCACCACAACTTCCCTGTGAGGAGATACAAGAAGAAAAATAAAAACAATGCTATTCAACAGTTTGCATCTCAACAAAACCAGATCAATGTTTTATGACACTAGGAAAGCCACTTTTCTAGTACAGAGACTTTCTTTCTGATAAATTTAAATTGCCTGCTGCAAACATTCGGAGTGTTATGGCTCAGAAATAAAGGCCACAGTAATCTTTTATAATGGAAAGTGTTAGACAGCCTAAACAGGGGAATTGCTATCACTGACCCTTCAATATCTCTTATCCTGTTGTTAGAAAACATTGCAAATTATATGAAATAAAATTCAGTGTATTTGGCTGAATTCAAAATGGCAATCAACCACAATTCCTCTATCTACTTCATGTAAGGTAATTGAAGTTTTAGGAAGAAATAACCACTAGTGAACAGAAGTTAAATAATATAATGTTGAGTTTTCAAGGTGACAGACAGCTTTACTGTAGCTGCCATCTCTTTAAGATCTCTTTTCCCTAGAGAAAATTTTGTCCACCTAGAAACTTCAGATTTTTCTTTTTTTCCCCACACAAATTTGGACAGGGAAAGTTTGAAAATAGTATTAGCAAAGATGGGAAACATTTCATGATGCTGCTAAGCTAGTGAGCAGCATATGTAAGATGTATGATGGCAGCAGAAGCTAGTGTGGCCTAGCTTCTATGTTCATCTATTTGAACAGCTTGCATCCATGAAGCGCAAAGGTAGATGGCAAATATTTCTGTTGTAGACAAAAAATAGGACCCTACTGTTGGGCAGAGATTGCAAAATTTAAAAATTATTAGTCTTGCTTTAATTCTATTTTTCTGTCTTTTTTTTTTTTTCTTTTTTCCTGGAAATATAGTCCTGGAAGTTGTCCATTTGGAGTCTTAAGAGGAATTAGACTAAAAATAAAATTGATTAGGGGTCAAAATGTGCCATGTGTCAATTTGAAAGATGAAAAGGATTTATGAACACTGGATGCCATTATACCTGACAGTTTTTCCTTACTTTTTATGCAGATGTTGATTTTCATAATTAGTAGTGGAATTGCTATTCTGTTTTGTTGAAGGTGTAAATTGAAAGGGAGTTTTTTTTCAATCTGATGTAGTGTTAAAAAGACTTCAACAGAGTTGCTGCCAAGGATTTTTTATTTTTTTTTTTGTCCTAAACACTGTGAATTAATGAGTTTTATAATTACAGCAGTTGCTTCACACCTCTATTGTTAACCAATGACATTACATCTGCCTTGCTCCACTGGTGCCCTCCTCCTTCTTATTGAAGCATTTAGCAGTTTTGGCAATAGGGAATTACATGGCATGGGGTAAGTAGTCTAATTAGGTATAAGTGAAATTCCTTAGGGAAAAGGATATTTAAAAAGTAATTTGAAGAATCTCTTAATGATGCTGGAACTGAAAGCTGTAGCTATAGAACAAAAAGGCTTGTTATCATTGCAAAGCATCATTATAATTGTGATTATTCTGCTAAGCATTCAGTTTTAAAATTTTAAATTTTGGACTCTCTTACTTAAGAATAAGCGTCCAAACCATTTCTCAAGTGGATTTGCAGGATTCTGTAGATGTGACATGTAGATCTTTGTTGTATTTTTTTTGGCATTGCTCATAATCCTGGAAACCTTTAGACATCTACAAGTTGGCTGGTACATATAAGGAAAGCAGAAGTGTACAATTGTAACAAAGAAAATACTGATCCTGTGGATTTGAAATGGGATATATTCAAGTTTTTACTAAATTGTCAATGTGTACATTGAAAAGAGCAAGACTTGCTTTAAAACAAAACCAGGAAAAAATCAAGATTACCTTCAAGAATTCAGAAATTTATAATTGTATTCGGGGTTTTAAATATGAGTTTGATTAAGAGCTTTGAGTTTCAGATTGATATTTTGCCATGCTGATGGGAGCATTCAGAGTTCAGGTTCATTCATTAATGAGTTATTAAGGAATTTTTGCAACTTGTGAAAAAGTAGTTTTGAGTCACCCTGTTTCTGGTGCTCATGGATTTTTCAAATAAGTCAGTTGATAGCAAGATTTGTTTCCACTTAGAAGTTAGGACCATTCCTAGTCTTCTCCAGTATCTGTTCTCTTCTCCGTTTTTACTTTATCTTTTCATTTTATCATCTGTCAGCATTTTGCAAGGTCAAATGGTTTTTCTTTTTCAGTATGGTTTAGGGGTTGAAGTATCCATAACACGAACAGGAACATGACACATGGGAGCAGCCTCATAGTCATGTTGGAAGTATACCATAATAAGTGATATAAATAGGTAGGGTACAATCCTCTCATGCTTTCCCTTTTCCTCTCAGTAAATCTGTGCTCAAGATACTTTTCTTGGGTTTGCAGTTAGTAGGTGAAGTTCAAATTCAGTTACTTTTGTAACTGACTTGTGCTAGTGGACCTGTAGTTTTTCTTACAGAAAATGATTGATGCTTTTCCATAGCTTTCTCTAAAACTTTCCTAACCATGCTTCAGACACTAGTAACCCAAATGGGCTTATTCACTGTTGAGTTATGGTGCTTCTTGCATTAAGTATTATTGATGCGAAAGTGTTCATGAATTATTACTGACAGGCTTGATTTCCCTGAGGTACATAAAGATGGTTTACTTTAATTGTGAATGTTCGGTGCAGAGATAAAAAAAAAAAAAAAACACCCACAAACCAACAAAAAAAACAACAAAAAACACACAAAAAAAAAGAAAAACAAACAAAACTGATACTTTGGGGTCATTTTTGTTGTTTTCTGTACTAAAGCAGCAGTCACAACAAATGTTTTCAAAAATCGAATGCAGGTTTGTACCTTGAGGAAAGGAGGTCTGTTGATGGTTGGTCAGGACTGTGATGTCTAGGTCCACTAGTGTTATGATTTTGGGTGATTTGTTACTACACTTATCTGAGCAAATAGTTTGTGATATCTGTTCATACCAAAGAGTGAAGTGGAAAACATTACCATCTTTCATCCCTTGTTTTATGTGCATGTTGTCTGTTATTTCTGGTTTTGAATTCTGCCTACAAGAGAGAACTGGTTAGTTTTCTTGTGCCTGCTGCTTTCATGTAAACTGGTTGCAAGAGATGGGTTCCTTTCTTACTGGGGAGCTTCGGAACAGAACAATACAGTATTTGTGTTATAGTGGGACATATGTATCCATCTTTCTGTTATACAAACATGGACTTATAAGTTTGGTATCCACATACCTCCTCCCTATATTTCTATCCGATAATTGACAGTATTGTTACACTGGCTTGTATTAGACTAACTATTTTGGAACTCAGCAGAATACTGGCATTGCTGGAATCACAGAAATGTAGAAGAAGGAGTTTCATGAAACAGGCACTCTCCATCCCAGATACATAGGTAACAAAAGAGTAAAGTTGCTAATGCTTTATCTGTCTTTCATTACCTGTTAGGCATTTGTACTCTGAGATTCTAGGTCACTTAACCTATAGCTTTACTTTCTGTTCATCGTCATTGGCACATCCAATTACAAAAGTAGTCCAAGGGCAAGCTAATGTGAGCTGTTTTGTGGAATATTTTCTCTGCAAGCCAGGGCAGAAACATTGATTTGGGTTTTTTTAAGATATTATATAAAAGTGATTTTCTGTTCTATAGCCATTTCAGAAAAAAATCCGATCGCTCTTCCTAAGTCAGTGATTTTTCTAATTTAAATTCACAAAAAAGATGCGACTATGGATCTCTTCAAAGCATAGAAGTTCAGCAAGACTATATTTGTTTGTTTCAGTGTCGAGTAGAAATAATTTAGTATGTAAACTTTATCACAGATGAAAAGCAATTATGTTACATGCTAACCTTTAAAGCACTTACATATTTGATTTCATAGATACTGTGCATTCTTAACAATGTGAACATGACTGATACCTAGAACTGTTCAGTGCATAAACTCCATTCTGAAGACAGGCATTTCCAGGATCATTTACTTAATTTTTATAAAGCCTATATTCTCTGGATTTTAATATTTTGAATCATTTCTGATTCAGTTCCTGCTTGGAAACATCTAGATAGTATCATAGTGTGTTTTATAAAATAAGTTTAAATTTGAAAATTATGTTTGGCTTCATGAAAATAAACCAAAATGCTACAATGAATTTTAATAGCATCTGAATGTCATCATCTATGTCCAGTATATTCAGAGTATCTTGTACTTAGCAGAAAGAGAACTTATGCATATGAATACTCACACATTAAATTTGTCTTGACTTTTCTTTAGTCCCAGTAGATGGAGCAGTTTTGAATGTTGCTGTAGTACTTGAATATAATAGCTTGTTTCTAACATCATGACACAATTATTTTCTACTTTTCTTTTTCCAAATGATTGTTTGAATTTTAGTTTAAAAGCATCATATCTAGAAAAGCACAATCAGTTGGCAAAAAGAGATGACAATGCCCACCACTGACAGCTAACTGAATGTAGCATAACTCTTTCTTTTTTTGTGACATCAATAAGGAAGAATTATGTTCAAAACCAGAAAATGTAAAACCTTCCCATCTCCAACACACATTACTTCCTAATCTCTGATTAACAGATCTCCTTTATTTTCTCTCCAGTCTTACCCAGCTTCATTACTTCAGTTGTCATTACTTGCCAGCTTAAAAATCTGATTCAAAACTCAGGCAAGTTAAAATTAAACCTATTTTAAAGTTGAAAGATTCTAAGAAGTGTTTCCCACAAGGTAGGCCATAAGACAAGAACTGTTGTCTTTTAAATAAGATAGTGTCTTTAATTTTTTATTTCTTTCTTCTTTTTTTTTTCCTAGCCTGCTTTGATTGCAGTGCAGGGTCTAAGGGAAAAACATCTGAAAGTGTGTAGAGCTGTGGCAGTAGAAGCCAATAGCCTCGCTATATCCCCATTTCAAACAGCTGCTTCAGTAACCATTTCTGCCAGAAGAATGCGGAAATAAATTCCTTTCAAAAGAGCTACAGATACAGTTATAGCAGCTAAACACTCATTCATACCAATGAAAACTATTCTGATGAGCCGGGAAGCTATTACCCTTGTATCTGCTGGGGCACATACGACTACTGTCCTGGTCTTGTACTTACAGATGTGAACATTGGCTGCCATCTGTACCAAATCAATGCTTGTCCATGATATATATGCTAGAAGAAAGTTCAGTGATAGCAAGCTTGGTTTTAGCTGACTGCTTAAAACTGCAGGCAGTTCATCCACTTACAGTTTGTTCTTTGTTTTAGCACAAAAGTCTTCTACTTCCTGCTTACTTCGCAGTTATAACTGTAGCCATCATCATGTGAGATTCCAAACTATGCACATGCAGCCAATGCTTTGCAAATTAATCATACTGAAAATGAAATGGCATTTTTTTCATCAGTCATGTCATATGGCCCTATTTTCGGATATACAATATATTTGTTGAAATAATGTTTGTGTTGTTATAAACCTCATCTATTAGGGTAATGCTGCAGATTTTATAATATGCAGTGCTGCTTTGATAAATGACTGTGGGTTCTCATGCCCGAAGTACTCCAGAAAGCAGTCTTACAAGCTCAGTGTGCCTTTATCAAGGTGGTGCAAGTTCTACCTTCTTTATGCCTCCTGATTTGTAATTAAAGCATGATAGGCAAATTTAGGCACTCTGCAGCCTGCAGTTCTTTTGTCTTCACTGGCTTCCAGTTACTGCTTTGCTTTTGATAGAATTATACTATTGTCCTGTAAATTATAGCAATTACAATTATGTTGCTGATGAATTTGTATTCACAGGATTCAGTTCACTTAGTGACACCAACTCAGCCGTACTGAGCGCTGTTTAACGGCACACAGATGTTTTTCTCTGTCAGCAAAGAAGTTATTGCTCAGACTTGTAAAACTGCTAAGACAGAGAATGGCATTTTGTATGTTGTTTTCTGATTGGAACTGAAATTTCACAATAAGGATTGGTTTGTCTGAAATAATTACATCATGCAAGATTGGTACCTAGCATATTCCTATAGCATAGTTGTTTTTTTTTAAAAAGGGACATAAGAGGATTACTGATCGGTCCTTAATGAAGTATCTGACACTTGTATTTTTCTATTTACATTTAGATTCTTTCTTTGTCTCCTTCTTTTCTTTTTGTTTATTTTCGCTGATGTAACCTGACTGTCTTCAGAAGGTTGAATTTTATTTTAAGGGTTGATGTTGTGTATTATCACAGATGAATTATTAAGAAATCGGCCTCTTCTATTATTTGCCAGTATTTACAAAGTGTTTTATTTCACATTTAAGTAGCGCATGCTACCTATAATGCTAGAAGAAATTGCAGAGAGATTTTTGTTACCAGAAGGCCAAAACTTTTCTTAGCATCTGAAAAAGTTACTATATATATTTGTAAATTTGGTACGGCATACTAAACTTTCTTTTAAAGAACAAACAGTTGCAGATTTTCTTCACCCCTGCAGCTTAATGAATGTGGGCCGGGCATATGGCAAAATATTGAATTTATTTTATATAAAAATTGTTAGATTATGCACTTTTCTAAGTATCTGGGATGATGCTCAAATACAGCTTTCCTTAACTTATACTAGATCCTTGTCCTGTTTCCCATGGAAAAGCCAAATCAGACATCACCAGTTTGACTGGATTTCCCACATGCCAATTTCCCACTGCCTTTTTTTTCTGCCTTCCAGTGGAAAAGACTGGCAAGCCATCAGAGGTTATTCAAACGACTATTTTTCAGAAAGAGAAAATATATCAAGGCTATTCTTTTCACCTTAGAGGGTGAGAAAATGGCTAAAATCCCTCCCACAACAGGTCTCTTAAATGCTTCTTCTGTCAAGGTGGAGGCATGCTACTGTGTTGACTTATGTTTATTTAGTGTGTGAATACATGCCTACTCACAAAATATTATTAGGTAGAACTGATACATATAATATAAAGAAACTTTATCTTAAACATATTAAAACATTGAATGCAGAATGTTCTGTAGGTTAATGAGATTAACTGCAACTGTTTTATCATTTGCTTAAGGCAGCAAGCAAATGTAAATATCATGAGGTATAGATATTTTTTCTTTTGTATATGACTGTTTTAATGTTTACTATATGCAGTCATATAAGATGCTAATTTTTAATACTTCTTTAGCTATAAGAATGTATGTTTGCTTTGTCTTGATTCACACAGAACAGATGGATGCTTGACTGCCTGCTAATCCACAGCTGGAATGGTTTCAGAGGCTTCCACGTTGCTGGGTTAGAGTGGCTTTTCTAGTGGACTGAGAGGGCAGCAAGAGAGGGATATCATTATTCATCAGTATCCCAGTGGGATTGCTGCCAGCAGAGATTAATTTTTTCTGTTATGCTTGTAAAACAAGCTCAGGTGGAGTCTCTAATCCTCAGGGCACGGGTGGCAGATCAAGAAAGATGCTACAAAGCTAGTTAATTTTCAGATTCTAGGGGAAACAGAAGCTCTGTTAGATGTATAAATACATGATTGCAAATTTAAGTAGCTCAAATCCAAATGGGATCTTCCTAGACATCTGGTACTGAAAATCTCTGTTTTCTTTATCTTTTTAAATAAGTTCTTAAAACTTTACAACAGAAGCAAAATATCTGCAATTCCCTTAACTGTTGGTTATCTTTTCATTTTATTTTATTTAATACAGCTCTTACAGTGTACTTTAAATGGATGCCTTTCTACCTATAAATAAGACATTTTAATGTCTAATTTTAGACATTTTAATGTCTAATAAAAGATGCCTTTCTACCTATAAATAAAAGCCTGCATAAGAACACTGAGTTTACAATGTTCTCACAAATTTGTGTGCAGTGAACATCACCAAGAAAAGTTACCACTTGCCATCCAAAAAGGGTTATACCTGCCCTGGCAATGCATGGTACATCCCATCCAGGTAATAGGATGTTCTGTTACGGTCAGGTGTGGCACAAGGGCACTTTTTTGCCATGTTACTGTATCAGAACTCTGGTCATTCATGACAGAAGTGTTGTTAGAACTTCCTCAAATCAAGGACACCAAAATACTGACAGATTGTCTCTTTGTTTAGTAGACTTCAAATATTTTTTCTTTTACTGACTTTTTTTTTTCCTCAGTGATTCCCCTTCTTCCACACCCTTGTAATTAGCAGTGTCTTCCAGACCTGCATTACCTTGTACCTCTCAAGACATTGGGTCAGATTTTCAGGCAATGTTAATCCACATGGTTACACTGAAATGAATGGAGATGTGCCAGTTGTTATCAGCAGGGAACTGCCCTTATTGAAATTTACTTGCAGCAGCTGTCAGTTCCTCTTACAGTTGTATTTTTTTATTATTAAATTAAACTATTTTCATTTTAAAGGGCTCAGAGTGAGACCAGTAGCGGCTTGCTGAAAAGACATTGTGCGTGTAGGCACCTTCCAAGTTTCCCATATATTTCTGCCAGTTCATATTGTTCTCCTATTATTCTGGGCTTGAGCCTCTCTTGAACAGAGGCTGCTAGTCATTTCACCACATGATGACAGGTATTCACGCCTGTGAACTTTTTATTCCCTTTTGTCTCTGATCACATAGTAGTCTAGATCCAGAATTTAATCCAGTACAAAAATGCAGCAGTGTGCATTTGTGGCTCCCTGCTAGGGGCGCTGCCACAGGTCAGCAGATCTAAAATCTGGTTTTCAACACACAGAGCTTTTACAGCTTGCCATTAACATATACAGTATATATGGGCCCCATTTCACATAAAGAATTAGTAGCGCTTACTTCTGTCTCCATACTGAGTAGCAGTAACTTAATGCAGAGATGTGTTAACTTCTTCCCTCGGTCTGCGCTCTGCACTGGAAGATCCCAATGGAGGATCAAAGCCAAAGACAGAAAATGACTGATCGCTTTCCCAGGGAAAGCTGTGTGCCAGGATTTGCTATTACAGTTTTTATTGCTATCATCGTCTCAATCAGTAGTTGAGCCAGCTAATTCAGCCAAGCTCAGCTTCAGAATGTGGACAAATGTCCAATGGAACTGAAGTACATTTCTCATGACAATCAGACTTTTGAATGTATACTCAAGAGAGATTTTCCCAGTTTTGCGTTAACACATTACTGACCTCATGCACTGAAAAGCTTTTCTGTATTAGTGCAATACAATTAGTTTCAGTACAACCAAAGCCAGTTGGTTTTATAAATCTTTCCTTGACTTGAGATTACAGGGAAAGAGTTGTGGGTCACTGCCCCATCTAGGTCTTTAGATAAATAAGAAAAAAAAAAAAGGATGATTATAATGCATTCAAAATGTGCAGGTTCAAAGCATTCTTATGAGAAGTAATAGGAAAAGTCAGGCATCTTGGAAAGGCAAAATCTCAAATACACCATTTCAAGTGATAAATGTAATAATCACATCACTATAATTCAATTTATAAATGGAATTTATACAGTTCCATTTATATTTATTTGCTATGATCAAAGTAACTTATTCTATGTGAATAATGTGTATTCTATACCAGTTTCAGATGTTTGCTCTTATTTTTGTCCTACTTCAGTCTCTTTTGCGTTTATTTTTCCTTAAACTGATCAAGTGCTACAGGCTTACTTATAGTCAATATTTTAACTTAAAAACCTAAGAGTGAACTAAAGCCACCTCTGTGAAGGTTGAACAGGCTTAATAATGTGAAAGTACCTGCACATTTGATGGAAAAACAAATATATTGTAAGAATGATTTTTATTAGGAATGGCAAAAAAGTAGCACTGAATTATGAATGTGATCCTAAACTATATGAAATACGGATTGAGAGAGTGAAGACTTAAAATCATTAATTTATTCCTTGTTTTCATATGTTTCGGTAAAGTATGCAGTTTAAAGAGGAAATTAATCTGAAACAGAATGCTTCTGTATTTTTTTTACTATTTGGTAAACTAATTGCAATGATTATGTTATCTGTTACTGTATCTTCCTGTACACTGAAACCTAGCCTCTCTGATATGCTTAGGAAGCTTTAGGGGGAAGAAAAAAGGGAAATAAATTTCCAAGTTATTATCGAAGTCCTAAAAACTTTTTTCCCATGTCAAATTACTGTTATTTTATATAATCCTCCCTCTCACATGTGCTAACATGCTTGCATTTTCTTTTAGCAACTCCATGCTGAAGCAGAGGTCTGTAATTTAACTTTGTACTTTAGAAGTTCCCAGATTTGCCAGGTCACCCTCTGCTACTGGTAGCTAATATTGCTGACCTCCTATTGCTCTGTGCACAGTGGCAAAGGTCTTTCAGACTCCTGACCTCTGGTCATCAAGAATGTCATCAGTAGTTTGTAGTTTGGTTGTTTTAAGTAAAAGGTGAACTTGTGAAATCTAAACCCTTCAGGGTGTTTTTAAATGATCACTCAACTGTTTCATTGCCCTAGGATGTACTTTTTATGATGTCTGCAATTGTAAAATTTGTGGTGTTTATCATACGCAGCTATTTCAAAGCAGAACTCAAACAGTTGTCTGTTTAAGCTGTTTAAAGTCTGAGAATACAATATATGATTTCTCTGATCACTGAGACCTTGATAAGGATTTATCAGAACTTTCAAATTGTATGTTCTTATAAACTCTGTTTGTAGGTCTCATTACTGAAATGTGCTCATTTTAAATCCTGAAAGATGGTTATAATTTTTTATTATTTTTTTAATATATAGATATACGTAATTGCATGTTGATGGGCTTTATAACCTTCTCTCTTGAACATCTCATGCTCAACTGGAAATTTCCATTGCTCACTCTGGTAAATCTTAAATCTGGAGACAGAGCCCAGGGTAGCCCAGCCTCACTGTTTTGCTCCTACCCAGTTAATTGGATTAACTTTACAATTTAATTCTATACTTGTTTGTTTGTTTGGACACGTATCTTTTATCTCTAAAAATGCATTAACCACTAACTACATAATTAAAAAATTAGTGTTTGTTTCAAAAATATAATAAGCAGCCCTTATTCCTTGGATTTTGCTCTTCATCCTACACATTTTCCTTCTGTCATTTTTCCAGGAGTAGAGAAGAGTGGAGAGTACTCCGACAGAGTACTAAAGAAGCAGCAAAATCATTTTCCTATTACCCAAGCTCGAGTAGAGAGTTAGAGAAGGCAGAGTCCCCACTGAGAAGCACCAGTGCCAGAAGGACCCCTTTTTCCACAATCAGAGACAGCTGCTGCCCAGGAGCTGCAGCTCTGTCTCTGTGTCCTGCAGCACAGGGGCTGGCACAGGGCTTTGCTTTCTGCCTTTCCTCCCTTCCAGCTACTGACCCTGGAAGGAAGTGATGGGAAAGCCCCCATGGGAAAGGAACTGCAGAATTGGCTCTGGTATGCTGGATTGCATTCAATTGCATTTCCACATATACTTGCAGTTGACAGGGCAACCCTCAATATCAATACAGGCTGGGGGATGAAGGGATTGAGAGTACCCCTGAGGAGATGGACTAGGGGGTACTGATGGATGAAAGACTGGACATGAGCCAGCAATGTGCCCTTGCAGCCCAGAAGGCCAATCATATGCTGGTCTGCGTCCAAAGGAGCATGGCCAGGAGGTCAAGAGAGGTGATTCTGCCCCTCTACTCTGCTCTGATTACTCACCACCTAGAGTAGTATATCCATCTCTGGAGTCCTCAGTAGGAAAGATACAGACCTGTTGCTCTGGAGGAGGGCCACAGAAATGATCAGAGCACCTTCCCAAAGAGGAAAGGCTGTGAGAGTTGGGGTTGTTCAGCCTGGAGAAGACTTCAGGGAGACTTTATTGTGGCCTTTCAGTTCTTAAAAAGGGGCCTATGAGAAAGATGGGGACAGACTTTTTAGCAGGGCCATAGGACGAGGAGTAATGGTTTTAAACTAAAAGAGGGGAGAGTCAGGCTGGATGTGAGGAAGAAATTCTTTACAATGAGTGGTAAAACACTGGCACAGGTTGCCCAGGGAGGTGGTGGATGCACCATTCCTGGAGACACTCAAGCCCAGGCCGGATGTGGTTCTGGGCAGTTTGATCTAGTTGTAGATGTCCCTGCTCATTGCTTGGGAGTTGGACTAGATGACCTTTGAATGTCCCTTCCGACCCGAACCATTCTAGGAGTCTATGAGAGGAAAAGATGTTATATGCTGTATGAAGTCAAGGAGCATATTTAGAATGGTCTCCATGATGAATTACAGTATTGTGTAGTAAATATATTCTAATCTTGCCTGTCAATTTTTTTCTTTTTTTACATCATGTTAGCCAGTCTTCAAGATCTCTACAAACCTTCAGCCTGCTCTGGCCCTAAAAGTCTGGAATGTCACTTTTGCAAAGTATTAAACATATATTTTATATGTGTAAAACAGGCTGAGGAAACTCTTTATGCAGGTGTCTGCTGTCTAAAAGACACAATCTAAATTTCCAGTCTAACAATCCATGTTATATAGTGGCTTCCATCAGCTGGTAGAAATTACATGGGATATTCTTCTTTTTTGTCAATAATATGAATCTTGAAAGCATGCATCATGTTTGTTCTTAAACCTTGTAACTAGTAATATATGTTTATAACTGTTTTTAACTAGGATGTTGTCCTAGAGCTTTTATATCTAAGAGTAAAAAAAAAAAAAAAAGAAAACCAAAACCTCAACATTTTAAACTTTGGAAGTTTGAATTATGTCCCATAAAACTGAGACCAAAGCATATACATTTATAGCCTACCAATAAATTCCTTAAAATAGGAGTTTATAATGGAATCACTTAACACAGATACAATTTTCCGAGCAGCATGTTTCCCCACATTTATTTGTTTTCTGAATATAAATACATCAGAAACTTGAAAGAGAGCAAAACACCTTGCGGGTTTATTGAAGTTGAAAATACATGTGTTTGGATTCACTGTACCTATAGAAAGGAAATGAACATACAAGCAGTCAGTCAATTCTTTCAATAACAGCATTGCTAAAGAAAAGACTACTGCCTCAGCTCTGGAATGTGAGAAACTATTTTTGGTTTGGTTTAGACCCTCATTGTTACAAATTAATCAACTGCTCTTTAAAGTCTGGAACTCATTAACTTTGTAAGTTTTACTGTTCCCATGACTGAACTGAACTTAAAATATTCAAGTTTACTTTAGTTGCTCACCTTGATCCCATGTCCGTCTGTGTTCCACACGTATCCTCTTCTCTCTTGTAGGCAGATGGCAAGATTTAGTTAGAGATTTAAAATATTTTAGAAGGTTTGCATGTGGTATATAGTTCAGCTCTTACTATAAATCAGTAATTTCAGCCAAATTTACACATTTTGTGAGTAGAAAGAAAATCTGATTTTTTTAATTTATTTTTTTTTAACCCTGTGGACACTGTGGATCATAATACCATGTTGGATACCGTGTTTAAACTTTAGTTCAGTCTGACCCCTCAAATGCCTCACAGTACCAGAAAACTGCAGAAGGTATATTTTAAAATGGAATAAGTTGTTTATTTTTAGAACAATTCTGACAATTCAAATAAAGGGAGATGATAAACTGCATATCTGGAATGTTGCAGACAGGATTCTAAGATGATTCTGTGGCTAGTGTTATGCAGGAAACAGAATTCAATTACCAGAATAGCCCTTTGGCCTTGTAAAACACAGCTATCAAGTTGATGCAGGTCTAGGTGTGACATTTCTCACTGGCAAAGCAAGTTGCTGTTTGCTGTATGACCCTGCACCCCACACAGGTTGAATTGCAGATTTCTTACCCTCTCAAAATGATGCAGCAATCTCTAATGCCTATAAGGAGACATTATTGGGAAAGTCCATCACAGACCTATGGAAGAGAGAGATGTGATATGTCCATCAAATGCATGATTCAGAACCCACAGCTAAAATTCCTAGTTATCTCCTGGTATACTCCGAGTTGTGCTTAATGGTGTAGGTGCTTGTAAACATATTATTATTGTCTGCAATAGTCCTGATTTAACACAAGAAAAAGGGAAAGTGAAAAATGAACAGCCTTGCTTTGTGGTTTAACTCTAAAGATTATATTAAGTTTCTTGACTTCAGAATGAAGATTAATGATTGATACGTAATTTGATCTGTTTCCTCACCCATGGAAGTAAAAACGGTATTCAGACATACTGTACTAAAATAAAATATCTTACATATTCTGTGGAATAGTTGAAGCTATAGGCTTTGAAGAACAGATTGAGATTCACAATGAAAAGGAATACTAAAATGAAAAAATATTGAGTGAACAGCAGGGCCCATTTGAGGTTATTACAAAGGATGTTTCTTTATTCTGTCTTTTCTTGTGCAACCTGAAAACAGTAGCAGGGGGTTACAAGCAGAGTTCATCACAGAGTTGTCAATCACTGTCATTTAACATTTTGCAATGGAAGATGTCTTTATTCAAGGACAGCTGGGCAAATCAGAGAAACAGATTTGCAGTTAGTAGTCTGTCCAGCCTACACTAAGCAAACAAGGACAGGGCAGACATACTGGCCTCTCACATAAAAATATAATGGACTCTGCTGACCTCAGTGCCCTCCATTCAGCTTCATTCTCAGTTGTATAAAAGCTTCACTACCCATTCTCAATTTCCTTTAATTACCTACATGATGCAGATAAGAAAATGAACCTCACTTACTTACAGTCAATGATCACAAACAGGAAATTAAGTAGGCAAGTTGTTTAAAATAAGAGGAGTGTTTTGGAGGTAAATAAAACGTGTTGGGGAAGAATTAGGGAAAATGCATTTTCAGGAGTACCAATTGGTCTGGAGTGACTTGGCTGATCCTTCTTCTTTCTGCTACTTTAAACTGCAAAGCAAAACTAAGTAAAAAATCTCCTTGGTAAATATTCTTTAGAATATCTTTGAAGGAGAAGCCAGTTAAATAAAAAGAGTGAAGCAAACATGCAGCTTTCTATAGGGCTTAAAAAGATTGTGACCTTAGGTTCAGAGAATAAATGACCACAGTTTTCACAAGAGATCTAGCAGAGACATCCAGGATTAAGCAGCAGTTGTCTTTAGTAAATCTTCATTTCTAATCTGCAGTCGAGATATAAAATAAATTAATTACATTCTGATTTTCTTCCCAAATCTAAAGTTGTCTAATACTTACTTTTACACTTATATCATAGTTTAGGTGTAGTTTCATTGTACCATTAAAGAAAATAGAAAATTTTCTATTGTCAGTTTTCAAAGGGGTGAAAAGCAGCTATATAACTGGGTTTTAGGAATTGTCAGAAAAGGTTCTATGTGTTAGGCTATTAATGAGTGGATTCGGTACTTTGCAAGTCAATTACGTAGTTCTGTTAGGTGTTCTAAAATTGCCATTTTCATTACCACACTCTACATTGGTTCCTGTTGTGAATATTTCATTAATATGGATTTGCAGGAAGTCTGACTGGAGATTGAAGACTAAAATGCATAATATCGAATTTATACTTTAAGAGGAATGTAAAACCCTGACCACTTTAATTTAATGGTCTCTGCTAAGCCCATAGTTTGAAAGACATTGCCCTTTGGGCTACCCAAATTACTCTTTACTTTATGACAAAAGAAATACACTTTCTTAAATTACAGATGGAAAAGATATAACATATTGTGAAACTCTTACTTTACTTGCAAGTTTTATGCTTTAGAAAGATCATTCTCATTCCAAACAACATGTAGGCATACATGCACAAGAGAGTTTTGTGCAGGAAAAAATTACCAATTAAGTCACAGAACTGATTCTTCAGCTTAAATTATAGTTCTTAGGATGCTACTCCTGAATTTTCTTTCAGAGACAGTGGATTTCCCTAGCAGGAGAATGAGCATCTCTGCTCTGACTACTAGGACTGTTCCTCACAGCCCCAAGGATGTTGCTACTCATAACTACATTTAAATTAATAATAAATTAATAATTAATTTATTACTTGATTTAAATAATGATAAATTATTTAAATAGCTGGTGGTGTACAGCTCTTTTTTGCTATAGTGAGAAAGCTCTTAGACAGTTTTTGTTTTGGCATGAATGGTATCAGTCCCACTGTGGAGCACAGAGGATAGTTTTCAGCACCGACTTACAATTTTGTTCTTTGTTCTGATCACTGATCATCTGTTGCTTAGACAATGACTGTTCATAATATTGAAAGTACATTTTAAAAGAACCTTAACAGAGCTATTTCAAACCCACTGTGTTTTGAATACAGACAGAAAAGTAGAAACCCTGAAAACTTAAAATGTGAATTATCGACTCCTTTATTGCTAACTTTACAATGGTTTTGTGAGCCAGTCAGGGTAGGATATCTGCAGACGGGCATCTCAAATATTGAGTCCATCCACTGAATGTATTTAATTGCTTTTATTCTCCTCTCATCATCTATGTGAAAAAAAAATTAGGACCTATAATTGTGTGAATATTTGTGAATATTTTACTACCCATTGTTTTCCCACACACGTGATTTTAACAAATAAGTAAGCTTTCTAAACACTAAAATGCTGCTATTTTAACATTAAAATCAAATTGTACTTAATTAAATGCATATACTTTTAATGCCTCAGTAAGGAATAATTATTCTGAAATTAATTACTATGGCTAATTTCTTTTATTTTTTTTTAAGAATGCTGAGGAGTACACAGATTTGCCAGTGAGACACAATGAAGATCAGATGAACAGTGAACTGGCAAAACATCTTCCAATTGAAGTCAACCCCCATTCATTTGACAGTTCACACACAAAAACACACCTCCTGCTGCAAGCCCACTTCAGTCATGCCATGCTGCCTTGCCCAGATTATGCAACTGATACAAAGACGGTGCTGGACCAAGCAATTAGAATATGTCAGGTATAGTAATGCATTTCAATATTTAACTCCTTGGTTTGCTATTTATTGTTAGTGTGTTGTAATATTTTGAATATAGCAGATCTGAAGATAGTCTTGTGGAGAACTGGTACCACACAGTATGATATCTGTTTAGTGAGGAACTAGATGCCTATAAAGATGCCCACTTTACAGAACTGCAGGTAAATGAAGTTACGGCAAAAGACTGTGGTACTCTGGTTGGAGGCATCTGTTGCCATAGGGTTTGCCTCTTTAATATGCCAAAGCTTTTTCTCTCTTTATCATGAAACGTTGTATGTTAGTCATTCCTGTATGGGTACGCTCCCTGCAGATTGTTATGCTGACCACTAAGAACCTGTCTCCTATAAGTACTTTTATTTTTATAGCACCCGAAAGCACTGTAGTCACAGCCAAGCATGAGTGAAGTGTTCTGAAATGTGATTTGGGACAAGACACAGGATTTTTCTCTAGCTTGTGAAATGATACGTCTTCCACTTCCCAATTACCACAGAGTCAAAAAGCACACTTTTAAATCCAGATTTTAAACTTGGTCTGGAGGCTTGTGACTTTTAGAGTTGTACTGCAGTCACAGCCCACAGAAACTAAACTGACCATGGAGGGTACTGGTAACAAACGATTGCATGCACAGCTGCATGCCTCAAAAGAATTTCGAAGCAGTTGGAGCTTGGAATAGAGTGCTGCCATATATGAAAAGCACAGTTACAATTACAGGTACAGGTACAGTTACAGTTATTGCAGGAAGGGTGAGCTCTAGCTGATGCAGAGAACAGCCACCCCTCTGATTCCATCAGAAAGGAATAACATTCTCTTTAGCAGAACAGGACAAGGACTCATTCACAGGTTCTTGAAGATCAGGTGACCTTCTACAAACTATTATTTTTATCTTCCTCGGTTCAATATGTGTGAAATAGGGACAGTAATTCTTTCTGCCTACAGTTCTTGTTTGCTCAAATATTAGTATCCTCAGTGGTCTACATGTCAACTGTAAGAATGAGGCTTTGATCTTGTTTGAAGCCTGTTTGCAATGCAGTAACTGTAAACATCATTGTGTCAAGCCTACCAGTTTGTAAAACCACTCTAAGAGAAATTGTTAATGAGTGCCCTAAACAGACAAAATACGACAGGCAGTTCAGTGTTTAGTGATTTGGGTGAGTTTCAACCTTCCACAAAACAAAGCTAAAGTTAAGGAAAGTAAGAAGCAAGTAAGACCACAGATATTATTGCTACACAGTCTTAAACTTGGCAACTAGCAGTGCGTGAGTGCAAATCTACTATAAGTATTTCAAATCAATAAAATCATGGTGCTGAAATATTCAGTGTATAAACAGTTACTGTTCATAACACTCTGTTATTAACAGAGAACATCACTTGCTCGGGTTAGAAAATTCACCTTTGTTTCAAAGAAATCACATATTTAAAGCTCATTTAAACATTTGTGGAATTAGCATGTGGGGAGGTAGTTACATATTTGGAAAAAGCTGTAAATTAAAGATTCTTTTCAGTAATTATTTTGCTCAATATTCATCATGCTTTGCTAAAAAGTGTATTTTTAACGCTGTTACAGAAGAAACAGTTCCTTTAAACCATTCCATATTGTGCCTTGGCACTGTGGCCTTCTGTTGACTGCTACATAATGTTACATGTATAACCATCTTGGGGGAAAAAAGAAAGAAAAAGAAAGAGCTCCTCTTTAAAACAGAAAAAATAAAAACTATGCAAGCATTTTTGTATTTTGAAGCTGGTGCATGGTTTACATCTCTTGGGAGAATATTTGTTCCATCTTATTAGTCACGCTTTCCAAATGGAGGTTAAAGTTCCCAGAATCTAAGCAGTAGACAGGGTTACACTTTCAATACTGGTTGTTACCTTTTTCCTTAGCACTGACCTGCTGATGAACTCTGGGTCAACAGAGGTGGAAAAAAAAGATGTTAGTTGTGAGAAAAGGAACTGAACCATGGAAGGATCCATTGATAAAACATATTTGGTGGGTGATGTTCTGTGTGTGTGAACGCTCGCTCACACACCACCAAACATAAAATTCAGCAGTGAGATGGGAATTGTTTTTTTAGTTATGTTGAACTTCTGTTTATTTACTTACAAAGTACTTTAGCTGTTAAGGTTGTAGAGCTAACAAAATTGTGACCTGCGCATAAACTGTTATTTTTGCTGACGGGCATGTGAGTGATGGACTTTCGGTATAAGCACTGCTTTTCTGTTACAAGAAAGCAAGATGTTTCTAAGAGCTTTTACAAGTGGTTGTATCATGGTATGTACAGCAGGCCTCCATCCCAGGTCCCCTGCAGAGCAGATTTGCCATCAGTAGCAGTGATATGTAAGCAAGCCTTTTTCCATCACAGGCTATTAAACTTACCCACTCTTCTGTGCTCTTTCACCTGAATCAGCCTTCTCTCCCATGGTTCCTTTTACATCCCACCCATTATGTACTCCCTCCCGTTCCTCTAACATCTTCTGGGCCTTTCTCATTTCTAATGGCTTTAGGCTGAGTAGTGTTAATGATCAGACAGTTAATATCTTCAGATAGATAAATGTAGCTGATGGACTTCAAATAAGATTCCACTCTCTTCTAATTAAAAAAAAAAAAAGGCATGCAACCACTCCTAAATTTATTTTCCTGAGATATCTTAGAAGTTTTAGTTTTGTGTTAGAATTCATTTATACTCTTGATGAAAGATAGATGCCATGAGCATTTTACAGAATTTAAGGAGTCATGGTGCTGACTCAATAGAGGAATGTAACTGTTAACATACAAAATGGGAGAAGTATATTCTGTTACAGTTTTTCTATAGTTCGCATTTGTTAGGTATAGATGGAGTTCATTACAGCAATGTAAATTTAGTGTCTATAGTAACTATAAACCCAGGATGAAATACAGAAGTCTTTCCCTCTTGCTGCAGAAATATAGGAAATAGCAAGCAGTATGTAGCCTCCTGGCAGGTGAATGCCCATCTCCTCCCACACCCATCTCTAATATATGGCCACTGAGGCATTGAGTAGGCCAAAGGAATGTCCCTGCTCTACATTGAAGAGCTCAAGTCAAAAGCTAAGAAGTTTGCTGTCAGTGGCAGGCTCTCACAGATAAAGCACAGAAGGTTCCCATGGCTCAAAAAATCTGCCATGACCTCCTGTGTGACCTTGGCCAAGTCATTTAATTTTTATTTGCCTCTGTTACCTTCAATACAATTACAGTAGACTGCATATTCTCTTCAAGCCTTGCACTCTATCTCCATTGTTTTTACTGAGAGACGATAGAGGTATCAGTAAGATGGTGCTTCTCTACCTCTTGCAGAAGAACATCAAAGAATAAAAATTCTAATTAAATGATTTGTCTAATATTTTATAGACTACAAGAATTATTGTGAAGACAATACCCCACCTTTTTTCCTATCTCTGATTTAAGAATGTGAAATAGACTAAATCTAATCTCTTTTTTACTTTTTTTGTCAAGCCTTATATTTTGTGACTGTGTATTCAGCAGGCAGTTCTTACTCTGCTGTTCTAAGACCATCGCCTATATTTGCATTAATTGAAATGGATAATTGAAGCAGTAATACTGTCAGTCTCAGATTCAGCAGGGCAGTCTCTTCTCGGAAATAATGTGACAGTCGCTGGCTTTGCATTAGGATTGGCCACAAGCCTCCACTTGTAGTATAATCGTTGAAAAAATATTTTAATATTGCCAGGAGTAGGACTGCCATGGAGCTCAGCCTTAACCTTGGCGAAGTGTTTGCCTATGGATGTGTTAAACGCATCTCAATAGGGTAGCTGTGCACTGAGAGAAGATGGACATGAAGTCAGATTCCAAACTGCAGAATAAAGACTAGTTTGCACAGGAAACATGAAATGAGGAAGCCTTGTAATGCTGTCACTGATGGCCTGCCTTTCCTCATCATGTTACTCCTCCAGAGAATCTAATTTTGACAGGAAAGAATAAACTCTTTGGGTTGAGCACTGCATTTCCTTAGCTGTACAATAATGTGTGTAACACCCTGTTACCCATGCTAAAATAGCTGAAGTAAATTAGTTGTTTCTGGTCATTTAAATGGCAGGTTTTGCTACAGTTTTGCTTCTGAGAATCATCTTTGTGATACACATTCAGAGTCATCAAATACTACACAAAAACATGCTAACCAATCCAGCTGTCTTTTAAGAGCTAGCTTCTGTACAAAATGCTTGTTCTACTAAACTGCAGACTTTTGTGACTGATGGTGGAATCTGTAGCTACTGCTCCTCACACAAAAGGTACTGGCCATATCAGCACAGCTACAAACAGCACAGGTGCTCAAGCTGCAGTTCCAGGACTAAAACAAGAATGTCCCTCAGCTCTGGACTTCACACCCTTCCCAAACCTCCTCAGTTCATAACAGCCACTATAACTACCGACTTGGGAGCCATGTCACTTGGATTATTCATTTTCCTGCCTGTGAGGAAATGAAGAAGTTCTTGAAGGTCCTAAGTGTGTTTTAAGCACACATGTTGTCTATTGTTAGTCCAGGAGTGCTGCTCACTTGCTGCAAAGGGATGGGAGTCACAAGAAGGACCTCTTCTACAGCTGCGTGTGTAAGATTTGTCCAGAAGTGCCCCAGGGCAAGAGATAATTGCTTTGTTTTAGAGGTGCATTGGTAACTATAAATAAATGGGCAACTTTGCTGAAGGAAGGGAAGAGAATCAAATTAACTTGAGAATGCAGCGGATTATTCAGAAACAAGTGAAGAGCAGAGGCCATATCTCTTGAGCTACTACACATATTCTTTATGTATGTGATAATATTCCAGTGACAGCACCATGTTTGCAATTTGACTTAAATATTGGCTGCTTTCATGGTTGGATGGCTATTATTCCACAGGAGGGTAGAAATAATAGAATAATCAAAAAACTTGTTGCACAGATACTAGACATTAATGCTCATTTTTAGATACTAAGCAACAATGGAGAGCTTTGTTGGGAAAGTACCTGGGCAAGTTGGGGTGGAACTACTTGTTTCCAGCTTGTGGTTTATAGGTAAATATGGAGGAGAAGGGGTAGTCACCTTTGTGGCAGTGGTGGTGGGGTCTTTGGTTGCTGTGGATAATCGGTGAACTGGTATATGGAAGCATCTTGGTGGCAGTTTAATGGTGAATTGATGCTCCTTATATATAATCCTTCCCCCACCCATGGTGAACCTTTTCCCAGTTGGGGCTGGAGGAAATGAGTAATGCTTAACCCATTTGTGTGATCAATTCACTTAAGCAGCTACTGTGAAATGTTAATCACAACTTTAATTTGTACTGCATTAGCATTTTGATTAACTTGTAGGCTTGCTAGCACACTTGAAGCACTTTTACTCATAGTTACAGCTCGGAAATGACTTTTTGATTAATTAAGTTTGTTAGACAGCAGCTGAGCTTCCTGAATGCTAACCTTATGGGGCTAAAAGTTCAGGAGAAAGTTACTGGGAATAACTATTGCTGTTGAAAAGGATTCTTGTAAATGCACTCAAAATTTTTTTATTATTGACAAAATATTACATTACTGCTTTGAAACTGACTTTAAACTCTAAAGAGGGCAGATTTGTTATGAGAAATATACTGTATATTTTTCATGAGTTTGGTAGATTTTTGTAAGATTTGGAACAAATGCCATCTTGAAGACTTTGTTTATGTTAGGAGACTGATTTCTTGCCAAGAGATTTTTATCAAAAACATTTTATTGTATTTACAGTTCACTAACATAGTAGAGGATATCATTTTTTCAGTTAATAATTTGAAAATAAATTGGATATTGGGACTCAGCAAGTTCTGAACGTGTTGGGTTGTGCCCTACCAAGTTTACATTGTTGGCATCACATGCCATAGCTGTCCTTACCTCTGTAATACTATCCAAAAAAAAAAAGTAAGAACCCAAGGGTTGCACTCCATTAAATGCAGACAGTAAGTGATTTGTCCTTTCCCTGGTTCTGATCATACTAATAATGTTACTATGGAGGCTAAAGGATGAACACAGGGATAGGAATCTTGCAAAGCAGCTAGGAAGGTCATAATTTGCATACATCAGTGAGACCTTTATGATGATGGGAGAATGAAGAATTAGTCTCTCATAGGGGGTAGCAGAGCATATGGAAAAGGGAGCTGAAAATGCTTGTAAAAAAAGTGAAGGGACGGGGAACACAGAGGGCAGTATAAAAGGACTGCCTTCCAAATAGGCTTAATTACATCTTATTCACTATATCTCTTGGTAAAGTACAAGGGGGGGTGGGGGGAATGTGCTCTGGAGGCTGAAATGATACTGCTGTATAAGTCTGATTCAATTGATTCTTTCACATAAATTCAAAATTCAATTCAAAGGATCAATTAAAAAAGATCAATCAAAAAAAGGATCCCTCCCCAAATTAATACATTTCTAAAAAGTTATTTTGGTCTAGATCTCTGAAGCACAAAGGATCTGTAGATACCTGGTTTACTGATGCATAACATACAAAAGACAGTGACCTTAAAACCTTCTGTAAAACTACTTCAATTGAATTCTAGCTTTTCAAGTAAGTTGTTGTTTCTGGGGTAAGTGAAGCATTGTAATCATGATTTATATAAAAACATGAAACTTTTAGTACATGGTATGCTTTAACATCTGAAAAAATATTTTGCTTGTATTAGTGTGATCTCAAGTCACATGTGGATCATAATATAACATTACATATTGGAAGGCTTTCTACTTTTGAAGCATGTGCAAAAAAGATTTATTATTGTGAATTCATAGTTTTCAGGAAAATTAATACACTTTTGCATATTATTATCTATAAATATTTGTCATATAAACTCTGTAGTCCTAAACACCTGTAACTAGGCACCATTCAAAAGATTTTAATAGATGTATGGATTTAAAGTCATATTTCTAACTGAAGTCTAGTCCTAGACAACAGAGCTTGAACTAACATGAAGCAAAGACACAAGTGGGGGTATTTTGATTATTTGATGTTGGAATACTGTACACAATAAATTCAGGTACAAAAATAGGTAACTATTTTTATAAATAAACCTAAACAACTATTTAAACTGTTTAAATAATTGTAAATAACTATTTTTGTTAAAAAAACTAATTGGCCTTTAACTCTGCTCTTTGATATAACTGTGCAATAATATTTGAAGCATTTTAGTCTTACACCATTTATTTCTGTTTCACTAAGGTGAATGTCATTCCACATGGAAGGCCGATCATTAGTTTGCCAACCTTCAACTTCACAAAGGTGCTCAAGAAGGTGTCACAGTCTGTGAAGCACTAATAAAAAAGATAAAATTAATGTTTTAAGAATGGATACATTTGAGCCATGTAAATCACCCTGAGTACTCCTGAAGTTTCAGTCCCCATCCACCAAGTCATTACCACCAATGACATCACTGCAGGCAGTCGACCTTTAGCTGAGTAATCACAGAAGTAATTGACAGTTGCAATGACATTTCTTAGATTACCTTAGTCTCCTTAGCTACCCTCTGCATCCAGAGCAGTTATCATTGTTCATTTAACTTCATTGCCACTTTCCTTAAATATCATTTAGCCACAAAATATTGACATTTATATTTACAATGTTTACATTTATCTTTAGAGTATTTAATTACAAGTACTTAGTATAACCAGAGTTATATTACAGGTGACTTCAAACAGAACAAATTACTCAAAGTAGTATTGCAGTTTCTGTTAAGAAGATGCAGGCTGTTTCATTTTAACACTCCGGTAACTTATCTGAAGGAAAAAAAGCTATTTTAAGTCATTTGAATGGATCAGAAATTCTGCTAGTTGTTGAGTCTCTGTTCCCCTGTCTAACCAGCCATACAAGAGTGAACCGGAATATTTGGCTTTCAGATGAAGGATGTGAAAGTAATACCAAAAACTGTTAAAACTTTGTAAAACCTTTCCAAAATAAAAGATTTTGCAATCAGAATATTTCAGTTGCCAGACAAATCTCCTAAATGGGGAGTGGGGGTGGGAGAGTGGGGTAGATATGTTCATTATGGAGTAGTTTAGTATCTGCTATTTTGAGCACATACTCAGAGTGCTTAAAAACAACAGAGAAAAGCAATGTCTTACTATCAGTGTGTGTTGCTATCGATGAGTTTGCCACACTCACGTCTCCTACATGCTGCCTCTGTCTTTGCTTCCTCTCAAGCTAGGGAATTATAAACCATAATTTAAATTCCAAGCATCAGTAGTAATTTTGGCTAAAAAGAGACAGACTTTTAAATCTCAGCTTCATGTTGGATCAGAAAGGTACAATTTGATCAGTTTAACTAATTCAGTACTGAAGGATAACCAACCACTGTTCCTGAAAATATGATGGAAAACTGATAATAGGCACTGAGGTTTTTGTATTATTGCACAGAATAATATGGAATGGAATGAAGAAAGGAATAGCAAGACTTTCATCCAAACATTTTGACATTTGCTTCTGAATACCAACAACATTTAATTTTTTGCCATACCTGACAGTTACTGAGCATCAGCATTTTGTCCTACTCCTGCCATGCTTTATAGCTTGTTGGTTATCCATGTTGGTACAAGACAAGCTATTTTTGATAGCAACAGACAAAATGTTAAAGGACGTGTCACTGATTGCTATTATTAATTTGTTGTTGTCCAAGTATGACACTTGAAAGACTTTTAAAAGCTAATGCCTGATTCTTTGATTAAAACCCACCTCAGTATAGGCCTCTGCTTTTATTCTGCTAAGTGCATGAAAAGGCCCATATAAGATGAAGGTAAACATAATTTTCATTGTAAGAAGCAATGCTTCCTTTGACTCCATCTATTTATCCCATCTTTTCTACTTTAGTTTAAAAAGTGGTGGATTTAGGACTTTTTGGTTCATTTGAGGTTTTTTGTGGGTTTTTGTTTTATTTTTACTTATCGATTTACAAAAAAAATTGTATTTTTTCTCTGTAAGTAAAATGATCTTTAGAATTTGTTGGTTTACTTGTTGCACTCACTGCCCTCTTAATTTTTTCTCTGTGATGAAATTATCTTGTGTTAGCATGAAATTCTGAGGCGAGAAAGGCAGATAACCAATTAGTGCCATTTCTCAGTTAAGAATAATATTCTTAATCTGTTTCAATCTTACAACTATAAGATATTTAGAAACTACTTACTTCTTTGCCAAGCAGGAGTTAAAGTTAAGAAGCCACAAATTTCTACAAAATTATTCTGGTTTGTACTTAAAAGCAACAGACCAAACAAGTAGCAGCTGGGTAAGCTAGAGAAACTAAATGTTATTCATTGGATATTGTAAATTTTAAATACTTATCTTTTTTTTCCTTTGTCTCTTATTTTTTCATGTAGTTCCTACATTTTCTATAGCTAGTTTTGAGATAGGAGAATTACTCAATTTGTTACCTTGAGTATTTATAGGAATTTCAATAACCATTTAAGTATCAAACATCTGTGTGTTTTACACTTAGAGGAAAATTAAATGTGCAGGTTTCCAAGGCAGCAGATGAAACTAGCCAACTTTACCATTGTTCTGACTTTTTCACAATGTCACTGTCTTGGATTTCACATCCAGATAGAGATGCTGTGAATAAATTCTATGGGTGAAGAAGCAGAAAATAAGGAGGAAAAGAGGATTTGCCATGTGGATTCATTATAACAATGTGGAACATAGTATCTCACACACACCAGCTTTCCTTACTCCCTACGGGATATCTATCTGTAGGCCTCTATCAATTTCCAGGAGATTTTCTATGTGAAAGGATCCTCCAGTTAATTTCAGTGTATAGCTTGTTTTAGATTTATCTTTCTCTTACGTCTTCTCTCTTCCTTTCCCCTTTTCAAACCTCTGTTAAAAAGGGTGGGGGGTAGGGGAATAGATTTAAAATAAAGGGGGGGGGGGGGAGAAAACAATGAAAACAGTGTGTTATGTGTGTATCCTCACAAGCATTTTATGAAATACCACTGCTTCATGCTGACTAAAACCACAACTTACTGTATTCTTCTTGCTGCTTGTGGAAAAGACAGGGTATCTTTGCAGCCATTATTCTTCATGTATACACAGCACTCTCACTGAGGAGCACGATGTTTCAGGCTATGTCAGAAAAGCAGAAAGGAAATAACAATGAGGGAGTGAATAAGAGAGATGTACTGTACTGTCTCAGCAACATGGACTATACCATATGTGTACGTTTCAATATGTTTTAAAACGTGGAAGCAGGCAAAGAGCGAGTTGCCCTGTAAGTTTAAAGTACAGACTTCACTCTGGTACATGCTGAGAATAATTCCCGCTTTATCTGACTAAAACTCGTGTGAACCAACACATAAATCCACAGGCTATGAAGTGGCTCCTTTCAAATGTGATTTCTAACATAATTTTATTTTCTATTCAGTAAAATAAGCATACCTGGAAGTGACCTTGGCAAGCCGAGTGAGAAGACAGAAAACCATCAGTGTTGTGCTGTGAGGTCCTATTTCTAGGGTCATTAGGAATGTTATTAGCGTGTTTCAGGGTGCTGTGGCTCTTCCTTCAAAAATGACAAGTTCAATGTTTAATCTACATCTTTATTACCTGAAAGGCACTTTATCCACAATTCATGAGAAATGAGACAACATCAATGTAATATAGGGTAATGCTTTAAATAGTTTTCTAAGTGTCACTGATCTTATCACACCGACCTGGAATAAAACCTGTTGAAATTGCATTGTAAACTGCTAAAATAAACTGTGTGACTGGCCAGGACTGAAACTAACTAGTGTCTTTAAACTCAGTATTTCTCCAGAATCGGTGTAATTTAATTGAAATAGCTCTGCGTGTGTAAACAACTCCTTTGTTTAAAGAAGATTTCACTGTTTAGTTTGCCTTAAGTAAATGCTGCCTTTTGTTTGTAAAACATTTGATTAAATGTGAAGACTTACATAGACAGCTTCTCCTCATTACACTAGTGGCTGGAAAATAAGTTAAAATGATGCAGGTATCTGCTGTCTAAGGAATTACCAAACAGTATCATTTGGCTTTAAAAGAAAAACCATGAAAACCTCTTAAGTCTAGTCTTAAAATCAAACTACAACTCTCCTAATACCAAGAAGATGGTATTTAAAGTGCTGAAACTGTTCAATACACCAGACTCTCTTGTTTCTTTCTTAAAAAATGTTTTGTAGTATTTTAATCAAACTCCACATTTCCTACTTGGCAAACCACTTTTAAATACATGACTTTCTACTAAATTAGAGTGTTGAAAAATTAGGACCCACACATAATTGTGAACATAATGGTATTAATCAACAAACTAAGCAAGACAACTAACATATTAATAGCATAATTTTCTTCACTAGCTGAAATGCTTCTATAAATCATAATAATTGTATTAACGTAGGATGAAAAGTATACTATATATTCAAATAACTGCATTTGCTGTTAAAACAGAATGTTGAAACTAAAAGCTCATCTTTGGTCCTTTCTCCTTTGGAAGAACTCTTACATTCTTTTTCAGACAAACCAAAAAGAATTTAAGTCAAGTCAGGAAAAAGAGCAGGTATAACAGTTTTTTCATGTCAGTAGGGCCACTCACAGTGCATAACCCATAATGAATTTTGCAGATTTGGATCTTTATGCTAGTGATATTTAGAGTATCCTTTTTACTTGTATTCTCAAAAACACAGCAAGTAGAAAAGGAGCATAAGCAAGATACAGAAGGCAAGATGATCCTTAACACTTTAAAGTGTGAGATTTTGCTGGATAGGGGATTTTTGCTTGCATGGGTTTTTAATGTACTTTAGGAAAGCTTTTCCAATTCAGGATAGAGAGGAAAGGATAGACAGCCAAGCATCCCTTACTTTCAAGACTGTCAACTGTTTACAACGCAAAGGATGAAATCCATGGTTTTCCTGACTGCTGTTACTCACCCTACATAAACTATTAGCTATTTTGTCATCTTTCTTCAAGATTTCAAGTTAGGTTTCAATGTTAAGCAAAACCTAAAAAGTGCTCATTAAGCTAAGTTTTAGTGGTTTTATCTAGTCTGATGCAAGAGATATTTTTAAGTCCTGAAATCAAAATGGGAAAAACTGCTACTGGTAAGTGATATTAGTATTAATTTTTGAACAAATGCAAATATGTTGCTGTTGTTGTTCTTAAATAATTCAAAGATTTTTGAATAATTTTGCAATTCTGGCAAAGCTCTCATGTCAAAATATAAACCGATACTGCAGTTAATTGTAACCTCTTCCTTTCCAGTAAACTTTGAGATTTATTCCTTTCATTCTGAGTTGGATTATGTAAGAAAGACATTATTTGTAAGGAAAAGATCCCACTTTCTGCTCTCACCCCAACAGCATGGTGTAAATTACTTTTTGAAGAGTAAAAGTTGATGGTGGTGACACAGTATTTAATCCATCTTTTTTCAAGGTTAATCCAAAAGTTGCCAACTGATACCAGTAGAGGTTGAAGCAAATTCCTATGTTGAAGGCCTAGAAGTTCCTGTGCATTAAATATTAAATAAATGCTCTTACTTGTACGAACCAGGTACACAATTATCCTTTCATTCTCTTACTTGTATTTTATGTCTTCTTTCATTAGGCAATGTTGGATGTCGCAGCACACCATGGCTGGTTGGTGACTGCTCTGAATATAACCAATCTGGTGCAGATGGTGGTTCAGGGTAGATGGATACACAACTCTTCCCTGCTTACTTTGCCCAATATAGAGCTACAACACCTCTACCTTTTTCGGTATGTAATTCTTCTAAGCATTCCAAAGTTTGCAGTCTCATTCTACTTCTGACTGTTGATTGTGTTTGAATGGCACTGTTGTGCCTGAGAATGTTCATTAATGCACCAGAAGCAGAACTTGTTCTTTCATGGTGGTGATTTCGCAAATGATTTCTCTTTTCAATAGTCATAGATTAGTTAACCCCCACAGATTATTTTGAGAATCATGATTCCAGACAAATCAACAAGAGATCACTGGAAGGGTTCCAAGTATGAATAAATCTAACTCTGTATATTAATTATCTCTTTATTTTAATCCATTAAAAAATACATTAGTATCCATCCTAGTATCACAGGTAATGCTAAGCTCTATAGATGCCTAGATGGTGCAGTAATTAATACTACCGAAAAATAAATGACCAGCATTTAGTCACAGAAACTAGTATCAATTTTTACCACCAAAACAACTGAAAACAAATGTTTGCATTCCCTCCCTGGGCATATGTTCTGCTGTCTCCATCAGGAAGTGGAGCCAAGGCAAAAGGAAGAGTGTGCATGGAGGTTACCAAGGACCTATTGAGTGTCTTCCCGAACTAATGGCTGCCTGTGAAGGAAAAGAGCATGTTTTTGCTTCCATTGTGGATGGTGAATTGCAAACAGCCCACATTTCACAGGTGATACTCTCTATCTGTGGTCATTATCAATGTGACTGGAAAGGAAGAGTAGTTGGGAAAAGAAATACTCTCTCCCCTTCAGCAAATATCATAGGATGTTCTGTATAAAGTGCAGCACATTTGTTGCTTTAATTTCAAGGTACTGGCTAGCTTTACAAAGGTTCTTCTCTATTTTCTTAATATTATTCTCACTTCTTTCCTGCTAACCAGTAACAGAGCCTGGTTTATGGCTGATAGTACCACATCTCTTTGCTCTAAGGATGCTTCTCTAGGTCATTCAATCTGCTGAATATTATCCATCTTTCCATAGCCAGGTATGTACTAGGAATACATACATTGCAAATGCCACCATAGCTGTTTTCTGAAGTGATCTGTCAAACACTGTTTTTTTCAAAGAATACCCTTAGTAGAAGATCCAGCACTCATTTTCTGTTTGAAAGAGAAAAAAGGAAATGAAAATTTCACACTTCAGAGGGAATAAAAAAATACTATTCCAAAATATTGAGGCTGCTAAAGTCTCATTTTCAGTTTGATTTTCAAGTTGTTCCCAGCAAAGCACAGCAATATTCCATAGACAGTTAATCCCATTGATTTCAAATAAATGTACAAAAGATGAAAACTTAAAAAGCTATACTTCAAATGGGTTTTATTTGTATACTTTAAAGGGCAGCAATATGTCCAGTGTTTGTTCAGCTTCAGTTAAACCTTTCACTGGTATGCAAACAAGAAGAAAAGTACTTAAATGTCTATAACAGACATCTGCATTTGTAACTAAATTAACATCAAAATTTTGAATTAAGAAAATGCATTGACATGAAAAAAAGGCTTCCTTTAACAACAGATTTTTAACATAATACACATTGATTGCAGTCCAACTTTTAGATGTGATAAAAAATTAGAACATTGTTATAATTAGTTCAGGGAGAACTCAGAAGTAAACTTACTTAATTTATTTGCATAAATTGCCATTCTGTTATCTTTAAAAGCAAATGCAAATTGGCTCTGTCTGATATGATGATGGTTATTTGGCTCAAAAGTGCTTCAATTTGCGTAGCAATCTGCTGTCGTCTCTGCAGTGAGGCGATCCCAGGTAACATACAAATCCTGAATTATTCCAGAAATTAGTATGTTTAAAGCATCAATTTAAGTGCTAATTGCAGTAGTAATGAGAAAAAGCAGTACTACTGTGAGATTTGCATCTACTGCCCCATCAGTATGCCTGGAACGGCTGCTGACTGGCAGAGGATTTGGCTGCTAATTAAATAATTGTATGCATGGCAGTGTTCTCGTCTGATTCAATAGATGAAGATTAATCCTCAGATAAATATGTTTGGCTGGTATTGAAATGTCTTAGCAGTTTCTTCAAAAATAGCTTGTGTGTATGTGATGTATATGTTCACACTGTGAATGATTGTATGCCTCTATACATCTGTGTTTGTAAATACAGGTGCATATAAGAGGGGAAAACATAATATCTTAGCAGCATAGAAGGAGAAAGCTTAATTTCCATGAGTTGGGAATGACCATATTGGGTATAGCAAAGCCATGACTATATTATGCGGGTCATAGCAAATGTGAAACCTTTATACCAATGTTTTATAACCTTTAAGGTTGGGGGGGGGGGGGGGGGTTAGAAGAAAGAAAGAGTAAAATAAAAAAAACTATTGTAATACTTTGCACAGAATTAAACTTCATACTGAGTTTGTCTGTTGAATGTTTTCCTACATAAAGGCTTTCAGTGTGCACTTAGGCCAACAAAGAGAAAAATTATTCAGTAAAGAATGCATCTTTATTATATATATTTTCTGTAAAGAAATAATATAAGATTACAGAATTTAAGCCTAGTGTTCTGGCACCAGACATGAACAAAGTCAAATAAAGTGGTAAGTACACACTACTAAATTGCCAAAACGATTCTTTTCCTAACAAAAGTTCTGTTTCTTACAGTGTATGGAACCTATACCTTGAGCCTGTTACTGGCATGAAAGTGGAAAAAAACAGCTTGAGCTTTACATAAATTTGAGGCAGACAGAAAAAGGAAGAAATTTCACATTGGGAAAGAAGAAAATGTCTTTTAAGCAGATTGATAATTTTAAAATAGCAGCTCTTAAAGCTGCTCATGGACTTGGAATATTAGTCTATGTCCTGGGGAGACAGATTACTGCCAAAATGCTAATGACATTACCAAAGGTTCATGAAGAACTTCTCATGTGATTATGATTTTTATCTATGGGTTTGGTAGGTAAATATATATGTAGTATAAATGTACATGCACACATTGGGCATGTTGATGTACATAAAAGGAGGTAGTATATGCTTCTGTCATCCTATACAAAAACAAAAAGAAAAAGTAAAATTGTCGAGAAATTACTAAGTGATGTTGGAGCCTGAGTTTAATTTTCCAAAAGTTAGCTAAAATCCTAAACCTCATTGGAAGTCAGCAGGGCTTTAAAGCTGACAGCCTAAATTCAAAAACTGCTTAGACTCTGAGTCTGATTTTTGGCCTAAACTCCGTGTTTGTTTCAGTGATTCATTCTGACTCATATTTCCTTAACAAATCTCAGTTTCTAAGTCACTTAGGCATTAGGCACTAGGCACCTCGTAAAATACTAAGCTGGTGTTTATATTACTGAAAGAGAAAAAAGAAACCTCAGGACTGAATAAAATTATATATAATCCATGCTGTAGTATCAGCTGCTTTTACTCTAGAAGTACCTATGGTCCTATAACCTTCTTTTGCATTTTCAGCTGCTACTACTTGACTTTTTCCTCAATAAAAATATCATCATTATGGATGGTGACAAAAAGGCAGCCTGATGTCCATACTGTAGCAATGATCAAGCAGTATTAAATTTGCCTTTAATTTTCAAATACACAAGGTCTGGAGAATCATAGAATTGGTTAGGTTGGAAAAGACCTTCAAGATAATCAAGTCCAGCTGTTAATGACCAACTCAAATATTACAACTACCTTTTGTCCATTTAGAAAGTCCTTCAGACTTGCTTTGTTTGCCCTGTAAAAGCTACATGAGAACGTGACAACCTTTGACAAATTGGGGGTTGATACAATTGGGGTTGTATGGTATAAACCAGACCAAGCCCATAGTCTTCAACAGAGCAACAGGTAACACCACTAAAGGATTGAATATATTATGACATCTGCTGAAACTAAACTTTATTCTACCATAATTGTAACAGGCCTTGTCCTCTGAGGTAGTGCACATAACAGTTTTTCAGGTAGATGGTATCTAAAGTGTCACTGAAGGGATGGTCATTGAGTTGGCATGTATTAAGGTGCCTCCACTGATGGACCACTCGGTGGATAAAGAACTGGCTGGATGGCCGCACACAAAGAGTGGTGGTCAATGGCTCAATGTCCAGCTGGAGACCAGTAACAAGTGGTGTCCCTCAGGGATCTCTGTTGGGACCGGTCTTGTTCAACATCTTCGTCGCTGACATGGACAGTGGGATTGAGTGCGCCCTCAGCAAGTTTGCCGATGACACCAAGCTGTGTGGTTCGGTTGATACGCTGGAGGGAAGGAATGCCATCCAGAGGGACCTTGATATGCTTCTGAGGTGGGCTGATGCCAACCTCATGAATTTTAACCATGACAAGTGCAAGGACCGGACCTACACCTGGGTCAGAGCAATCCCAGGCAAAGCTACAGGTTGGGCAAAAAAGGGACTCAGAGCAGCCCTGTGGAGAAAGACTTGGGGGTGCTGGTCAATGAGAAAATGAACATGAGCCAGCTGCAGTGTGCGCTTGCAGCCCAGAAAGCCAACCGTATCCTGGGCTGCATCAAAAGGAGTGTGACCAGCAGGTCGAAGGAGGTGATCCTGCCCCTCTACTCTGCTCTCGTGAGACCTCACTTGGAGTATTGTGTGCAGTTCTGGTGTCCTCAACATCAAAAGGACATGGAACTGTTGGAACAAGTCCAGAGGAGGGCCACGAGGATGATCAGGGGACTGGAGCACCTCCTTTATGAAAACAGGCTGAGAAAGTTGGGGATGTTCAGCCTGGAGAAAAGAAGGCTGCGTGGAGCCCTCATAGCAGCCTTCCAGTATCTGAAGGGGGCCTGTAAGGATGCTGGGGATGGACTCTTCATTAGGGACAGTATTGACAGGAGAAGAGGTAACGGGTTAAAACTTAAACAGGGGAAGTTTAGATTGGATATAAGTTCTTTACCGTGAGGGTGGTGAGGCACTGGAATGGGTTGCTCAGGGAGGTTGTGAATGCTCCATCCCTGGCAGTGTTCAAGGCCAGGTTGGACGAGGCCTTGGGTGATATGGTTTAGAGCGAGGTGTCCCTGCCCATGGCAGGGGGGTTGGAACTTGGTGATCTTAAGTTCCTTTCCAACCCTAACTATTCTATGATTCTGTGACACTGCTTTGGTTCACGGAGAGCCTCAAGCAGCAGGTCTGTACAGTTCTTCAAGTCAGCTTCATCTTAAAAACTTTTACATCAAGCATAAAATCATTTGCCAGTTAAGGTGTTATTGCTTAAGTTGTTTCATCCGGTGTGATGTTCTGGAGGTGATTTTAGTAGCATCTTCTGTGTTAAATGTAACAAAATCCTGGCAACAACTAATTAACTAAAAATGCCTGCAGTGTTTTTTTTCCTTCTTCAAGGTGCTGCCTTTTTTTCCCCTGTTCAGAGCTGGGACAAAGAGGAGTACCTTTTCCCTTAACGTTCTAGCTGTTTATTTTCTGTTTCAGTTTTCCCATCCTTTCTGCACTAACAGCATCAGTACAATTCATTCATCGGTATCCCCTGCTTTACAAAACAGCAGCTCCTGGGTGCTCACAGGTGGCCCTCCCCACTTTCACCATTGAACAGACACAGCTGCTCATGCAGCACAGAAGACAGAAGAGAAAGATTAAGGTTTAGCCCAGATCAGATTTCTCAGTTCAGCCAGGCTTTGGTAACGCAGCCATTTTAATCCAACATAAGTCCGTGCTGCAGCTGAAATGGGCAGTCCTGCCTCCCCCTTGTGCCATTTTCACCTCTCCTGACCCAGCTCACTGCAGAGCTGCACAAATGCTGTGGCTGATTCAGGCAAGGAGGTGGGGACAAGCATCTGGGGATGAGAAGGGGAGGGATCATGTCAGCCCTCTCGCTGACAGTCAAAATGGCCTATAGCCAAGTGGTTACATGAATGCTTGTGCCAGCAGGGAAGGAGGCTGGACCACTTATTTCAGTGGCACTGAAAGTTCATGCTTATTCAGAGTACTCACAGGATTAGCGAATATGCTTCCACAGTCAGCTTTAAGCTGACCTAAATTCATGCTGTCTGTTGTCACCAGAATGGTTAGCAAGCTGATCCATCTAGCTGCACAGTCACAGCATGGCAGTGCCAAGGTATCAGGGGTGAGAGGGGAACAGCTAGCTGGTGGGGTGTCGTAAAGAGGGATGGCACCAGATAGTCAAGCCAATACATGAAAAATAAAATATACTTTAGTCTTTTTCCAGATAAAACATTTCTGTTCTATGCAGTATTGCCCATGCAGCTATGCTGACTCTCCTCTTTCTCACAAGTTCCCATTCTGGTATCTGCTGGCTCTACCAGGATCAATATTCTTCTTTCCTTCTTGTCTTTCCCACCCTCTAGCTTTTCATGTGTTGTTTGAAAACACGAATGAAGTGCTGGTTACTGTTTTGGTTTGGGGGTGGAGGGGAAGGAGGGCAGGGAAGAGGGTGGTTCTCGTTCTGTTAGGTTTTTTTGCTTCCATTGCCAGCCTCATCAGTCTTTTTCAGGCCACAAATCACTGCCTTCATTCCACAATGGATTTTTCCATTTCTTCTTCCTAACAGATTTCATTAAGGGAATATGATAATTTTCTTTTTAGCAAATGAAAGCCTGCATTACTCCCTTCCATTTTTGTCACAGCTTCTTAGAGCTGCTTTTCCTTGTTTGATGGAGACCAAAATGAGAGATCCATAGGGCTGCTTTTTCAGGGTGCCTCTTTAAGGCTGAGGAGAGTGTCATGTTCAGCTACATGCATTGTAAGCCTTTAACAACAGTTCTCTGTACAAGGATGAGAGAAAGTGGAGGGCCTGTTGCAGTTCACAGAGACTTAAGGCTCCTCAGGAGGACTGTAAGAACGAAAGTTTGTGAAAAGCAATGCAAGAAACCCTAAAAAAAAAAAAAAAAAAAGGCTAGGTATAACTTTGGATAAAAAAGGCTAGGTATAACTTTGGATATGTGGTTGAACTTTTGGTTAATTATCTGAACTGATCCCCTGAACTCTCTGAGGTTTGCCCATTGCTAATTAGCACTGCAGTGACTTGTTCTGTATGGATTATGTTATGGAATTTTAATTTAAAACTTAATTATACTAGTTTTTAAGTGGCTTATAGGGAAAAAATTGCTTTAATCGGGAGTGGTAAGGATTTTTTCCTGTGTTCAGACGTCAGTAATACTAGTGGGGCATGTGTAATGTGCTTAAGGAGTTTCACGTTTGCTTTATTTGCTTGGATGAAAGTAGAATAAGAGGTTAATAAAAAGTATTTTAAGCCTGTGACTGAGAGTTGTACAATTCTGTATGCTAGTCTAATATAAAGAGACAGAATAGTTTGGGTCAGAAGGGACCTTCAAAGGTCATCTAGTCCAACACGCCTGCAATGAGCAGGGACATCTTCAAATAGATCATAATAAAATATTATTAATGTAGAATAAATACATAGACTGCACATTGAATTGTTATTGTTACAGTGACAATGATTGTCTATAGAGTGTCTTGTAATCCCCTGAGATGTGTTTTTTCCACAGGCTTGGAATTTCCTGTGCCGTCTGCCAATTCTAAACATCAGCCTGAGCATTAAGGGCTGCTGGGATGACCCAGCTCAACCACAGAACGAAGTGCCTGTTCCTTTTTTGACAACAGACACAAGAGATGACAAAAGATGGATCAAATTGCATGCTGATCAAGAGTATGTGCTCCAAATAAATCTGCAGAGAACACAGATGGGGTATCAGGTACATGAATTTATCTTTTCCTTCCCAAAAGCACAAGTCTCCAATAACCCATTTATATTATCAATAATGCTTTATACAGCATAACAGGGAGGTTTAAGGTTTAACTCCTATGTAAATTATGAACACTTTCAAAGCCTTTTCTGGTTTAGTAATGAAGCAAGTGGTTTTTCAGGTTGCAGTAGGATAGGAAATAGACCCTTAAGGTAAAATCCTAGGCCAATTCAAGCCAAATTATAATCTCATTTTTACAAACCAGAAACTCATAAAGTTAATTTTTTGGGGTAATTTCTGTAAGCAGTGACAGTAGAGATGATAACTTCACAGGCAGTATTTAAGTACTCGCCAGCCCCTCTCCCCCTTATACGCTTGCATATCCTGCTTCCCCATGCCAGTTTATAAGCTTCCCTATTACATTCCCATGTAATTCCAAATTGCATACCAGGCCCATGCCTGTAAACGTGTTTCTACTCAACACATCCTCAGGCCTTTACTGAGGATATTTTCTTCATATTTTACACATGAAGCTTTTTTGAACAGCTCCTAGAACAACTTCTACATGCAATTCTTCTCCTGGCTTAAACTGAAGCACATCCCACTTCCTCTGTGGCTGGTCACCTCACCGGACCCAGCATGTGCCCAGCCAGAAGCATCAGCGGCAGGTTCCCAGCTGCTCTGCCCCTCACAGCAGTAACTCCCTGTATCCATTATGACCATGCCTCCTCCCTTCAGCTTGGGCACTGCCATCACTGTAGCTATCACTGACTTACAGATGTGTTTTTTTGTCATTTGCATACCATGAGTGGTGTGGACCACGATGATTATAATATTGCTAATTAATTTCTCTAACATTTCAAACAACTAAGAATGATAATTACCAGCATTTTTAAGGTACAAAGAAGAGTTCAAGATACACACAGAGAACAGTTTTGATGTTAGTTGTGAGACTCTTACAATAACTTCATTTTGATAAAAATAGTAACAGAGATCTGTTCTGTTGTAAATCCTGAAGTTAATTTACATTAGTTAAATAATTATATTTAAAAAGTACTCTTCTTTCCCAAAAGATGACTTGTCCTGGCTGCAGCAGGTTCACCGTAGCTTTGAGGGAAGACTTTATCATTTGTAGGAAGAAAAGGGATCAAAGTTCCTCCATAAGTCATTCCATTTGCTGTGCTAGTTACTGACAGAGAGACTCTTCCTAACCAGAAGCCAGAGAAAAGAAGGAAGCAGGAGCATTTCATGAGTGATCACTGTTTTATAAACCTCTCCTGGAATTTGATCCCTCTTTTGTAAAAAACAGCTGGATCAAACTGTTTCTTTTTCTTTTCCGTTGCTTCTGTGATGTTTTTTCTTCTGTATAAATCTCCAGTAAAACCTTTTCATCTACAGAACACCAAGTGAATACTGATAGAGTGTGTGTTATTACATCTTCAGCTTGCAGCAGTAAAGTCAGTCTTAAAGAATCACTGAGATAATCTTTCATTTTGCTATATCAACCTCAGGTAAAGACTCCAAGTGCTGGTTTTGTATTTATATTAATCTCAAACAATACTGTTCAGCTTTATTTAAAGACACTAACGTTTACAATTAACCCTTCTGCAGAGAATAGTATTTGGAATACATTAGATGAAACTGCAAAAAGGGAGGGAGCAGTATTTCCATTCAAGTTTTAACAGCTTACAAAATAAGTGGAATAGTATCTCAATTCTGTTTTTTTCTCTGGACTGTGATTTTCTTTTTTTTAAATAATTAAAAAAATTATCTGGAAATAAATATCTTAGTCTGCCTAAATTAGAGTCTTCCATAACAATTCAAGGCCACGTGGCTTCGAGGTATTCTTTATTCAAAGAATGGCATTGTGGAATGGTGATTTCTACTTCTACTAAGTTATTTCTTTTCCCCAACAGGGAAAGCAGGACAGTAAAGCAGTGGCTCCTCGATTCCCCAAAGTTAAAGATGAAGGATGGTTTTTGATATTAGGAGAAGTCGATAAAAAAGAACTCATTGCCCTAAAAAGAACTGGATATGTCAGAAATCGAAATACTGTTTCTGTTGCTTTTTATACACCAGAAACCCCTGGAAAGTATGACAAATTTACAAAATAAGTTTCCTTACTTACTATCTTTTCCAACTAGACAAGACCTAATTTCTAAACTAATGATACTGCTTTCTATATTTTAGGTGTATCTACACATTGTATCTCATGAGTGACAGTTACCTGGGCATGGACCAACAGTATGATATTTACCTGAACATTATACCAGCTAGTACGTCAGCTAAAGTCACAACAGAGGTGTCTGATACTCCAAGTCACCTGGCTCTGAAGTAAGGTGATCTGAAGGGCCCATCCAAAAGGACTGGTCTTCCAGTTAGACATCCCGTCATTCTGGACACCCAAAAACGTGTTTGCCTTAGTGGAACCAACTTCAAACCTCAAGACAACTAGGAAATTGAAATTGACTACTGTATTGACTCTGGTAACACAGAGTTAGCCACAGTGGCCTTATTCCTTTATGAAGAGTTGTCTTTTTTCTTGTTTAATCTTTCTCCTCTCAGAAGTCATATTGTTGATTCAATTTTGACACATCAAAATAAAAGACTAAAAGATATTGTAATTTGTGCAAATTTAGGGCTAAAAATCTTCATTTTGAGAAGTGTCTGTAGCCTATGTATTGATGTAGCTTAAGTAGACAGTTTTTTTAATCTATAGGGAAAAAGACAAAATTTGATCTAAGAACTGCTGAAAACAGATGTGTTATATTTCATGTTTAATAAAAATATGTCCATAAGAATGTTTTGCATTAGATTTTTCAGTGTAAAGCATGAGATTATATAGTAACAAAATCCTCCTCTTACACATACTACATTTTAAAGGTGATAATCTAAAGAATTTCATAAAATTATATTAATTATAGGTGCAGTAAATCTGGTTCTAAAGGCATCCTAAATAGTATATTTGTCGTATAGCAGTGATGCAATTTATATGGATCATAATTAAAGTTCACCTTTTGCAGGCATATACACAACATAATATATATACACACATCATACATGTATATTACGTGTTTGCAATTTATTTAGTGGTTTTCCCTGCATTTTGAAGGACTAAGGCATACAACATTGGGTGTCTTATTCTAGGGTTCAGTCCTAACATGGGCAACTACATTCTTTAAATAAGGGAGAGTGACACTCCAGAAATGGGGTTTACGTTACATTATTGAGACAGCTTGATGAGCACAGAAGAGTTCTGCCAGACAATAGGCAGTTGTCCAAGAGATGTGCAGCTTGATGTGATAGTACTATGAGAGCACATCCATTTGCAAGACCCGAATCTGAAGGGAGAATGTAGCAGCATCTATCTTCTGCACAATACAGCAATGATCATGCTGATCTACACATCCTGCAGTCAGTCCTTGTCTCAGCCTTAAGGAAATTCAAGATGCTAAGCAAGTACTTGGAGGCAGTGTACTACAAAAGCATCATGTATCTTCATTCAGATAGACTAGACCTTAAAGTGAATATTAATATTTTAACTTGTTCAGTTTTACCTTTAGCTGATAAGCATTACCTCGCCGAGTGATTATTTTGTTATCCTGTCTGCTGTGTTACACCCAGATGAAAGAATACAGCCCATCGCCTCTGGTCCTGCCACCAGACATCACTGAGAAGAGCCTGGCTTTGTCCTTGTTGACGTCTTCCCTTCAGATATTTATACACATTGATGAGATTCCCCCTGAGCCTTCACTTCTCCAGGCTGAACAGTAACAGCTCTCTCAGCCTTTCCTCATGCAAGACATGCTCCAGTTCCCTCATCATCTTCTTTGTGGCTCTTTGCTGGATTTTCCAGCATGTCTGTGTCTCTCTTGTACTAGGGAGCCCCAAACCAGACACAGTACTCCAGATGTGGCCTCACCAGCACTGATCACCTCCCGTACCCTGCTAGCAACGCAACACTGCAGCAAACAGAAGGCTGGCTGATTTCAAAGGGTCAGTAGTTAAACATTAATTTCTTTCATATGTATCTGGCACCTCTAAATTGTGGGAAGAGTTTTTGAAATAATCAGTTCTGTAGTTGAGTGTTTTCAGAGATCTTCACATCACCCGATGATGTTAAAAAAATATATTTCATTACTATAGGTTGACTTTATTGCCTGTAAATATATGCAATAATAGAAAAGTTGTCACTATATTTGCAGCCTGCTAGACGCTACAACTGCCACCTTTGCTGTCTAGACTAAAAGTAATGTGGTGGTGTGTCACACAGCAAACAGCCGTTTTTTCTCCAAACTGGTAGATAAAAGTTTGATTATACACACATTTACTTAGTCCTACACCCATTTTTAAGAGAACTGTTTAATCTGTAAGCAAATTTTCACAGAAATTAAGTCCTTTCTTTGGGAAAATTCTTGGCTGAAGCAATATATTGTCCCTGAACAATTTTAATTAATTAGGAACAAGCTATGCTACAATCAGCATACCAACATAGTGACTCTCGCTCTTGTTGCTTTGTAAATGCACATCACAAAATAGTCCAACTGCAGCATAGCAGACAATAGCTTCACTATTCTGTATTAATCAATCATAAAGTCTCTGTAATGTCACTCATACCATTTGTACTTTGGGTTGGGAATAATTTCATTTCCTAGCATGTTAGTTTGGTTTAGAAATAGCTTGGTGAAATTTTTTAAATAACATATTTAAAACTGGTTTGGGGTTTTTTTACGTAAATGTATTGGATTCATGAAGACAAAGTCTGAAGTAATATAGAACGAATTTAAGCAAATTGACTAGAATCAGTATTTATCTGAAAAATCTGAGAGAAGGAATTCTGATATATTGGAAAGAGCTGCTTAGAAGGAACAATCAATATGTTCAATCCAGTGATATTTAATGGTGTGATATTCTCTAAGTGAGAATAGCTGTCTGATGAAAGTATGAAATTAAAACACAGGATAAAGACAAAATAGAGATAATTACTTTGGTGGTATAATTACCATCATTATGGGTAAAAGAGCAGATTAACAACACATACAGCAATTTTTCATGTTAAGTTTCTCATTTCAGTTTACAAGCAGGTTTTATTTTACTTTTCCCCACACCTTCTGGGAGCAGCTGCAGTTAGTGCCTGCCTGTTCATGTACAATACTTCCTCCAAAACTTGGAAAGAGCAACAAAACCCACACATATCTTGTGTAGCAAGACGTATTTAAGCCTGCCCGTGAGACTGCACGTTTTCCACCTTACCCTGTCCTAATCTGGTATTGAATGGCATCACAGCAGTACTCAGCAGGAGCTAAAGGAGGTTTGGGTCTGTACAACCATCTCCCAGTTCTTCTGAAGGAGCTCATGCAACCCTATCTGCTTTTCACAACCTTAAGTTTCTCCTTCTAGTCCAAGAACTGAAATTATCACAGTGACACCATGAAGCCATCTTCACTACTGCACATCTTTCTCTTTTGTTGTAAATAGAATATTTGAAGGCCCTAATTTCACCCAGATAAATTCAGGGGTTTATGCTACTGAGCCAAAATTCCTCTTCCTCATCATTCATTTGCTTCTAGATACCGTCAGGAAGCAAACTTCAGCAAGTCTCACATCAACCTCCATCCTAAAGGACTTAAACATTCACTGAATGAGCTGCATTTAAAGAAAGGTAAGTTCTGTAATTAAAATTTTCTAGTTCTGGGGGATACTTAGAAGAAGGTATCTCATGTGCATCTGCTCACACACATCACAACCTGAATCTGAATTCCTCCCTCACTCAAGAAAAAGAGGCTGTGATATTTTTAAGACAGTTTGAACCAATCCAACAGGCATTGCTTCTCTGCAAAGAGCCTTATTTACTATAGCTGGTTCCTCAAGTATTGCTCTTGTCTTGCCTCCACCCCTCCTATTTAAGGTAGACTTCCCTTTAGCCCCTTCCACTGTCCACCCCTCCTATTTAAGGTAGACTTCCCTTTAGCCCCTTCCACTGTTTGTACACCTTACAGTCACCCCTGTCAGAGACAGTCATCCCATACTAGTGGCAGCAAATTATCACAGAATTTTTTAAGCTCATCTCTCTGTGATGTGGACACTACTCAAGCCAATATAAGTGCTGAAGCAGAAAAAAAAGTAAGGCAATACAAGCAAACCATGTATACTTTTTCCACATCCTAACGGTGTTCATAAAAAAGTCTGAAATCATGCTGAGAGTAGAAAAAAAAATCTGTATGATAATTCTGTAGCCAGAAAGCTGAGCCACAGGTGTAAAAAGAAGCCATCCATCCATTCAAGCATGCTTTACACCTCATATGAAGTGGTAAATTTGTGTGATTTTTATATAAACTTTTAGTTTTAGGTACCCTTTCTTCCAGCTAAATCACACACCTTTGGCCCCAAGTTAGTTGCTTACATGAAGTTATCTAGTGCCATTTAATATACAGTATCTCACTTGGCCTCTGCATTCAGCTCCAGAAGAACACATGCCATCTGCATAGGGTTGTGAGATGTAAAACTTGATCTGTTGTATCTGTCACTGTGGGTGCCTCGAGCAACCTAAGGCTTCTGAAATAAATAGCACTGGTTATCTACAGTCTGGTAACCAAATTGAGCCCTTGTTACTTATTTTGTCACAGGTAACCAATTCAGCTGCTTCACTGCATCTAATGCACTTTAAAATCACCAAAGATATTTTGGTTGCCAGTCCAAAAGACAGCAAGTCTTTCACTGGTCCTGTGTCACTTCTGCTATCCCTGTGCAGGTATGCCACTATGATGGGATAGGTACTTACACACTGAGGCTTAATAACCCATGCTATTTTGTAAGACAGAGGAACCATTAAGTGTTCAAATTCTCTCTTCTAAGCTATTTTATAAGAAGGGAGAATTCTCCTGCTTCATGAGAACCACTGTTTCCTCACAAAAGGTTTGCATGCCCAGACAGATACGTGAGCTACAAGAAGGTGAGCAGGGCCTGAAATTTTGATGCACATTTTTCTGAAGTGGTTTGCAAAAACTCACGAAATTAACTAACCAGGTTTGTGATTAATGTCACACACTGGTAGCAGTAAGAGGTTAAGCCACTCTCATAAAGTGTGTGAAGGGGACTTCAATATTAAAGGAACTTCTCCGGAAAGCAACTGTATTGCTTGTCCTAAATGGGTCTCTGTATAAATAATTCCTACAGAGAATTCCATCTAGACAAAAGAAACAAGCCCTGTAGAAAGGATTATCCACAGCTATTATGCCATCCTGCAATTAAATATGTTTACAATATGTCTTGTACTCAGATCTTCTAATGAGCTCCATACTGCATCAATGTGATTTGAATCTGGGACTCTCCAATCTTCCTCCTGCATCTCTGTTCCCAGAAAATCACAAACACCTTCTCTGCTCAAATCTCTCCTCAGAAATAAAGAACATAAAAGCCTCGCTAAGCCTGTGCATTATGGTTCAGTGCTGCTTTTTTTCCTCCAGTTTACCCTTGTCCTACCAAGACTGTCAATAAGACACGCATCCAAAATAGGCAGCTTGCATCTCTCCACACTGGAGATTCGTAACAGCAGAACTAGCGACATCTCATTGCACAATGACAAAGATCACACAGGCAATAGAACAAGACAGAGATATCACTGAAAATATGGTAAACGACTGCTGAGAGGGACCAGTGTCTACATTTAAATTTCAGAATAGAAATGGAAATATGGGGGGAGGAGGAAAGTAAATAAAGACACTGGCTATTGTTCAAGTGATAGAAACCAATGGAATCAAGAATGAAAAGTGTTCTGTAATGACTATTATCTTTCCAAATAATAAGATTCACACTAAGTGTAATGACAGCAGAGGTGAATGGGGCATTTTGAAAAATCACAGTCTTGAGAATGTGGTATACGTACAAATAGTTATAGGGCTGTGGTATTAATTAGTGGCAAGAAGAACAGTAGAAAAGGGAGTCTAGAAATAACACCATATTTTTCTAACTACACTCTAAATCCCTACATAAATGTGTTACACATCATTCATAGAATCATCACAGAATAGTTAGGGTTGGAAAGGAACTTAAGATCACCAAGTTCCAACCCCCCTGCCATGGGCAGGGACACCTCGCTCTAAACCATATCACCCAAGGCCTCGTCCAACCTGGCCTTGAACACTGCCAGGGATGGAGCATTCACAACCTCCCTGAGCAACCCATTCCAGTGCCTCACCACCCTAACAGGAAAGAATTTCCTCCTTATATACAACCTAAACTTCCCCTGTTTAAGTTTTAACCCATTACCCCTTGTCCTATCACTAGAGTCCCTAATGAAAAGTCCATCCCCAGCATCCCTATATGCCCCCTTCAGATACTGGAAGGCTGCTATGAGGTCTCCACGCAGCCTTTTCTCCAGGCTGAACAGTCCAAACTTTCTCAGCCTTTCTTCATATGGGAGGTGCTCCAGTCCCCTGATCATCCTCGTGGCCCTCCTCTGGACTTGTTCCAACAGTTCCATATCCTTTTGATGTTGAGGACACCAGAACTGCACATAATACTCCAATTGAGGTCTCACAAGAGCAGAATAAAGGGGCAGGATCACCTCCTTCAACCTGCTGGTCACGCTCCCTTTGATGCAGCCCAGGATACGGTTGGCTTTCTGGGCTGCAAGCGCACACTGCAGCTGGCTCATGTTCCTTTTCTCATCGACCAGCACCCCCAAGTCCTTCTCCTCGGGGCTGCTCTGAATCTCTTCTCTGCCCAACCTGTAGCTTTGCCTGGGATTGCTCTGACCCAGGTGTAGGACCTTGCACTTGGCATGGTTAAACTTCATGAGGTTGGCATCAGCCCAGCTCACAAGCGTGTCAAGGTCCCTCTGGATGGCATTCCTTCCCTCCAGCGTATCAACCGAACCACACAGCTTGGTGTCATCGGCAAACTTGCTGAGGGCGCACTCAATCCCACTGTCCATGTCAGCGACGAAGATGTTAAACAAGACCGGTCCCAACAGAGATCCCTGAGGGACACCACTCGTTACTGGTCTCCAGCTGGACATTGAGCCATTGACCACAACTCTTTGCGTGTAGCCATTCAGCCAGTTCTTCATCCACTCAGTGGTCCATTCATCAAATTGATGTCTCTCCAATTTAGAGACAAGGATGTCGTATGGGACAGTGTCGAACGCTTTACACAAATCCAGGTAGATAACATCAACTGCTCTGCTGCTGTCCATCAGTTCTGTAGCCCCATCATAAAAGGCCACCAAATTGGTCAGGCAGGATTTCCCCTTAGTGAAGCCATGCTGGCTGTCACCAAGCACCTTGCTGATTTTCATGTGCCTTAGCATCCCTTCCAGGAGAATCTGCTCCAAGATTTTGCCAGGCACAGAAGTGAGACTGACTGGTCTGTAATTCCCTGAGTCATCCATTTTCCCCTTCTTGAAAATGGGGGTTATATTTCCCTTTTTCCAGTCGTCGGGAACTTCACCTGACTGCCATGATTTTTCAAATATGATGGCCAGTGGCTTAGCAACTTCATTCACCAGCTCCTGCAGGACCCACGGATGGATTTCATCAGGACCCATGGACTTGTGCACGTTCAGATTTTTAAGATGGTCTCGAACCAATTCCTCTCCTACAGTGGGCCCAAGGTCTTCATTCTCACAGTCCCTGCATCTGCCTTCCAAGACTTGGGTGGTGCGGTCAGAGCCTTTGCCAGAGAAGACCGAGGCAAAGAAGTCATTCAGAACCTCAGCCTTCTCCAAATCCTGGGTACCTAGTTCTTTCGAGAGCTTCCTGAGGGGGCCTACGTTGTCCCTAGTCTGTTTTTTATTTGCTATGTACCTGTAGAATCCCTTCCTGTTTAATTCTAACTGGGCCTTAGCTTTCCTAACCTGGTCCCTAGCTTCCCGGACAACATCCTTGTACTCTTCCCAGGCTGCCTGTCCTTGCTTCCACTTTCTATAGGACTCTTTTTTCATTTGAATTTTTCTCAGCAGCTCCTTATCCATCCAAGGATGTCTCCTGGCCCTCCTGCTGCACTTACTTCTAGCTGGGATGCAACACTCCTGAGCTTGTAGCAGGTGATCCTTGAAGACCAACCAAGAGTCTTGGGCCCGTCTGCTCTCTTGAAGTCTAGGCAGTGAGCTTGCTGAATGCTCTTCTCACTGTCCTAAGGATCTCAAATTCAACCATCTCATGGTCGCTGCATCCAAGGCTGCCCTGCAGTGCCACATTTCCAATGAGCCCTTCCCTGTTGGTGGGCACGAGGTCAAGGATGGCACCTCTCCTTGTAGGTTCCTCTATTACTTGCAGAAGGAAGTTGTCTTCCACACAATCGAGGAACCTCCTGGATTGCTTGTGCCAGGCTGTACTGTCATTCCAACAGATGTCAGGGTGGTTGAAGTCCCCCATGAGAACGAGGGCCTGTAAGCATGAGGCTTTTCCTATCTGCCTATGGAGTGCTTCATCCGCAGATTCCTCTTGATCAGGCAGTGTGTAACAGAACCCCACAGTAATGTCTCCCACTGCTGTCTTCCCTTTAACCCTGACCCACAAGCTCTCTGTTAACTGCTCACCTGTCCCCAGACAGAGTTCCATACTCTCCAGCCTATCCCTAACATAAAGGGCAACTCCCCCTCCCCACCTGCCAGGCCTGTCTTTTCTAAAGAGCCTGTAACCTTCCATTCCAACACTCCAGTCATAGGAGACATCCCACCATGTTTCTGTGATGTCTATAATATCATACCCCCGTAGACGTGCACACATCTCTAATTCCTCTTGTTTGTTACCCATGCTACGGGCATTTGTATAGAGGCATCTGAGCCGAGGTCCAAATGAAGCTGGCTCATTGGCTGGAGCAGCCGGAATATCTCTGCATTGTTCCGAGCATTTATTATAGGTGCTGGCCACTGACTGGGAGTGTTGGGATGGAATGATGCCCCTTCCCTCAACACATCTAGTTTAAAGCCTCCTTGACCAGTTTGGCAAGCCTCCTACCAAAACTGCTCTGCCCCTTAAACCAGCTCCACCAGCCCCCACTAGACCTGGCCTACAAACTTGGGTTCCATGTTCAAGACATCCAAGCCCCTCACTATGGCACCACCCTTTTAACCATTTATTAACCTGGCTAATACTCCTATCTTTTTTTATGTCCTACCCTGTATCCTGGAGAACTGGCGAAAAGACTGTCTGAGCTCCAGAGTCCTTAACCACCTCTCCCAGGGCTCTGTAGTCCTTCTTTATGTTCCCCAGGCTACTACTATCTATATCCTTAGCACCCACATGTATCACCAGAAGTGGGTAATAGTCCATGGGGCTTACTAGAGCAGGCAGCCTCTCTGCCACATCCCTGATCCGTGCCCCTGGTGTGCAACACACCTCCCTTGAGACCGGGTCAGGCCGACATAAAGCCTTTCTTAAATAAAGCATACTACATAAAGCAATGCCTTTCGAACTTCATAGGTGCTTAAGAGTAGGAAAAATTCCATTTGGTTTATGCAAGCTGAAAAAGCATGCTCATACTTTTCAAAAGTCACAAGATAAGGATTTTTATTTTACTGATGCTTGGAAAGCTTGGGGGCGGTTTGCTGTTTAGCTTTCTGAGGACATAAAAGCAGGTTGCTGTGCATCATCTTTGGTACATAGATCTGATCTGGAACTCCCTGGAGAACTGTAACAGAATGTGCAATGACAGCTCTTCCCTTTTGTTGCTGAAACCAAAATGTCTGTATCAGTGTTACCCTATACTCCAAGACCAGGACCTCTCTGAAAGAAATTGACACTAAGCATTTAGTTCATTTTCTACCTGTTTTGTAGGAGGTGCTCAGTCAGGTACCAGCTGTTAGGTATGTTGGCAGCAGCACTCAAGCTCAAGCAGAGGATGGGAAAGTTTACATGCATTCCTCTGCCTTACACATCCTATAGCAGGGGAGAAGTATGTCAGCCCTTCAGGTCACACTTCAGCTTCCTTCACCAGCGTGTGAAGAAACCTTGTCCAGAATTTTTCAGGACCAGGGTCCTCAAGGAATGCTGAACTTAAAGAACCAAAACTTTAACAAATAGGGTTGTTTGGGTTTATGTTTTTTTTAGAAATAAATTAGCTAGATGGATTGCTAGAATATTGTTATTTGTAAACATGAGGTAATAAAAGGAAAAACCTCACCAAAAGGATACTGACAAGAATCCTACTTTGTTTCTTCCTTTTAAAACCATGTAGTACCCATGTATTTGTCAGAAATTCTGGAGGAACAGCTGGATTAATTTAATTAAATCAATGAAAATCTTTTGGGAAATATAGGTGCTGCTAAGGAAATGAACAGAACCTGAAAATAAATCCCAACATTAAGTGATGAAAATTATGCTGAAGTTTGTTTTCAGTTGATGCATTGCCCTTTTTGCTTCAGAGACCGCAGGATGAAATATATTCCCAACATATACTATTAGCAGATCAAATTTAGTTTCTGCTATTACTTTCAAAGGGTTTGGTGAATAGAGAGTAGCATTAGTATTATCTAATCCTTCACTCAGACCTAGGACTCAAAGATTAACAGCTGCAGATTTCATAACATTTCTAATTCAGGGATAAATTGTATTTTCTTTACTTGGATGGGTAGGTAATGTCCTAAAGTTATTTAATTCTTAGGAACCATTGACTTTACAGGAACAGACTAAGAACTCATGACCATGAAAAACTGCTAATAAGATGAAATTAGATGAAAAAAAGTATCTCTAATGAGAAAAACAGGATAAGAATCCCGTCTCCAAGGAGGGACAGAGCTTTGTCTCACGCAGACAGGGCTGCTGTGAGGCAACAGACGTGTTTGGTTTTATTATACAATCTGCTTTCATTACACCAAATTATTCTGTCATGATGGCACGCCTTCCACAAAAGCATGCTCTCCGATAGGGCACATTACAGGAAATAATGGTCAGAAAAGGGAAGAAAGAACTCAAGGAGGGAATTTTACATGGGAGTAGATGGGATAGCACAATGCAGCTAATTTTTAAATAAGAAAGCACAAGTCTTCTCTCTCATTCTGAAAGACAGTGAGCCTCCATTTTCAGGGGAAGGTTCCAAGTTAACATATCCTAACCAGACAAACACCTCTCCTGTAGTCTTAGGCAAGGTATCAAACATAAGTTACATATCTGTGTTCCATCATTGTTCCAGGCTTGCCTCTTCAAATACAGTTGTGCAGTCTCATTTGAGATACCAAATTTTCCATGTTCACCAGGTAGGGAAATTTCAGCACCTCACACCTTGAATTCCACTCTGGGTGCATTCAGAAGTGAGAGTCTTGGCATTTAAAAATCCTTTCTTAGCTATACCCCTAGAGAAGTGTATGCTCTTCATTTTATAAACTATGTATGATCTTCCTTCTGTTTTACACACCTTTGCTTGTAGCCCTCAAGTTACATCATACCAAAACAATGTTAAAAATAAGTATTTCAGATTAAAAACTTAAATTAAAAAAGGTCCATAACCTTACATTTGGAAGTATAACATGTGGCATTAATTTAGTCAGTTATGTCAAAATTTCTCAGGGAAGAAAGAATAAACAGATTCACATATATATGTATAATCATAGACATAAACATTATAGTAACATGAACATGTTACCAGTTATTAATAATTAGTAACACGTTCATGTTGTTGACATGAACATAACAAACCACTGAAGTTAGCAGTTACTGCTGCTACCACTACTGAAGGAAGGCAGGAACTCACCAAAACTAACATTCAGAAAAGAAATGTTGCTTCGATCTCTTGGGAGAGCAAAGAAATTACTGACAAGAATTAGATCCCTGTCTATGTGTTTGGTTTATGCATAGCTGAAGATAATCTGCTTTAAAAATAGCTTTCACTGCTTCATTTCTTTACTTAAACCCCTTTATTTTCCTGCAATTAAAAAGAGATGATAATTTAAAAAAAAAACAAAAACACACACACACTTTGTCCACATTCATTATTTCATTCTTTTATCTGCCACTTAACCTTTCCCTGTCCAGCTCAGAACACCAATACAACATTGTTCTGCCATCTTTGCTCCAAACCACAAAACTTCACGCTATAAAAAATAGAAGTAAAGTAAGATATAAGAATAAATCAAGTCATTTCCTGTTTGAAATTTTTTTCCCAATTCTTCTTTCCCCATAATTACTCACACTCTTCCATTTCAGCCCTCATATCCATGTCGATTTCCCAATCTGCCTAGTATTGTTTCTATTTTATTTTACCCCTCTTTCTCTTTTCCATGCTGTACCTTCTTTAGTCTTGTAGACAAAAATAAACATATCTAAACAAGTTAAAAAATTATTTTCTTACTACTGTTGCTGCTACCCAGAGCACTTTTCTCTGGGCTTTCTGTATTTTTCATTGCCTTTTACATTTCTACACCTTTATCTTTGAACTGTGTTCCAAACCCTGATTGTGGCCTCACCTTTCCCCTCACTCCTCCCCCATCACCTTTGTTATGTGATCTGCTATAACCCTTAGAGTAGTTTGTTTTTGATCCCGAGTGCTAGTCACAAATCTGTTTGTGACAGATCAGGCTCTCCCTTTTCTATCCATCCATTTAGTGTATTTGCTGCAGACTTCTCCATGTTTTCAACAATAAGTAATAAAGTCTATCTCGTCCATATGGACAGAAAGAGGAAAAAACATTCCTTCCCCTGGGCAAAAAGTTAGATGGTATTAGGCATCTTCAAGAGGTATCAATATGTAAATATATATGCTATCAGTAACACCTAACAATAAGATTAAGACTACCACAGAGCCTTCCATCTTTCTCCTGTTGGCCACCCTTCACTTACACGTTAGAATACCATCTGTGATTGCACAGAATAGAATCTGTGAATGTCCATGGCTAAACAATCACAAAACCAGAGGTGGAGCATGTTTCAGACACACTTTCTTCATTCCTTCACTCATACTGAAGAGGGATAAGCAGCACAAATCTGAATCAGCCTTCATTTGACCACAGGAGATACATACTTTTTTCCAGCCCTAGGCTATGCTCTTCCACCATCTGAGGCCCTCAAGCAATCAGTTAAACAACACCTGACTGAGAAACCAGTCAGGCCACAAAGTGTCTATAGAAAACTTCATCTCCAGGGTTAATTTCAGCTCACATTCTCTTAGTCATAAAGTATTACTAAAACTGTCCTAGGCAAAGGTTGCTTACCACATGACAGTTTGAGAACAGATTCTTTTCAATTCAGGTATAAAATAGCAAGTTCCTATATTCCACACTCAAACAACAGTTGTCAGGCCCCACAACGTGCATGAGACTGGATCATGGCACAGAAGGATATAAATCCACATTCTTGAGATCATAAATCAGTCAAACTGGTTGACTGACTGCAGACCCTCATAGGACTGGGTTATTCTCCAGCTGCCCATGACGAGATTCCCCTGGTGCATTCAGCACTGTGAGAACCAAGATACTGGTCTTATTCAGTTGGATCCTCTTGCATTATGTTTCAAACTGTTGAATATGGATATCTCATGATGCTAAAACATAACCAGTTCCAGTGTCCTGATCTTATACAACTCTTCCCTTGACAGATCAATACATTTATCAGCAAATATTTTATTTCTGAAATAACTAAAAAAAAAAAAAAATTAATTACATTCATTTGACCTAAGCACACATTTGAGGGAGACAAACTCATTCCACTTCACGCTAATTCTTGGATCTATATTAAAAATAACCAAAACTAACAAACAAACAAATAAAAACACCACCACCCCTATGGGATTTTGCTTCAAAATGAGGGGAAAACCCTATAAGAAGATCAGATATGGGGTACAAGATAACACAGACAATTTCCAGCATAAATGCTAGTTATTAGGTGTCATGTAGAGTCAGGAGTTGCCATGGAATCCATTTGCTTCTAAACCAGCTCCTCCTGCTGGAATACTTTCTCATTATTATTTGTTTCAGTAGCACAAAAGGAGCTGGCTATAGAAGAAATGTTATTTTAGAGTAAGTTTCTACTATGTCTACAGTCAGACATGAAATTAAAATCTAAACTTAAAGCCATATTTCTATTCAAATGTAAAGCTACATTACTGCAGTCAGAAGAACAAAGTCATCGTAGCCTTTTTACAGATACAGTAAAGCAGAAAAAACAAGTTATAGCTGAAGTCATCCTTTCAGCTGTCTTCCAGGAAGTGAAAATAAACATCATATGATGGCTACTATTTACATTTTGCTATGTTTATCTCCCGGAATGCTTAGCTTTTACCATTTTACACTAGTTATTCTATGCAACAGCAGCCCCTTTACCAGCCTAATTCCTAACAGCCTGGTACACAGAACAGTGTGTGCATGTCTGACACTGGGTTCATTAGGCCAATGAACTTACTTGTTGTGATGTCAGCTTCAGTAGATGGATTTCAGAGGAAAAAATGCAATCATGCCTTCAAACTCTTGACTTGCTGATTATTGGGTTTCAATTCTTTTGTATACAATGTGCTGCAGTAAGACAGGAGGACAATACTGGAAAGTAACCAGCAATATTATAAAACTATGTAAGTGATTTTCAGCTTGGCATTTTAATACTTATTATTAATATTATTATTTATAATAGACATTGACTAGAATTGCATCTGGAAGCCCTAAACAGAAATAGGATCCTACTGTGATCAACATTGTACAGAGATAAATACAGCCTTTGCCTCCAAGAGCTTATATTGAATGGTCCCAGCCTTGTAAAATGAGCTGGTCAGATAGATTCTTGCGCCCCTGCAGAGTCCCCCAGCCCCCCAGGGCAGTCAGCTTCCTGCATAACCCTCCGATATGGAGAAGCAGCAAGCAAGCTTTGGAATCAGGGAGTCTGAGTCTTTCTAATCCATTCCTCTCCCTCCGTTTAGCAGTTGAACTACACCCAAGCTTAGATGAGTCCACTATTTCACCAGACTTCTGACCCTTATTTACATCTCTCCAACTCAAAAGTTTTGTTCCTTCCAGGAAAACAGAGGAAGCTCAGTGCCATGCAACACCCTTCTCCCTCCAGCCCTGTGTTTTCTAAGTCCCCATAACTACAGGCAGACTTTGGCACCCACCGAAAAGTCTGTGGTAACTCTCAGGAAGCTCCCCAGAGAGCAACATCTTCTGGAACAGGCACTACCCTTGGAAAATCAAAAGAACATGGACAGGCAGGCTACAGATTGACTCCTTTGCCCTGGAGGGAAAACAGAACTGTCACTGAAGCCCTCCAATGAATAGAAGCCGCCCTCATTAGTAAACAATGAGGGCTGAGCTGTGGGAAGAGGACAGGGAGCCACAAGCCAAGCGTGACAGCTAGGCCATTAGGGCAAGGGCCTCACTAACCAGGGCCCGCCCCACACTACCTGAGCAAGGAGATCTGGGTTGGTACAGGGATAACAGTCAGGCTCAGGCCAGAGCACAGCTCATCAGGAAAGTTCATAGTGGCAAGGCAGATGCAAGTTCAAGATGGGAAGTCAGTCCATGCATGGGTCAGGGTCCAGATCAACAAGGCATCATAGCAGTGCTGCCAGAGCCAGGAACCCCTACAGGCAAGCTCTGAGGAAAGGTGTGAGCATTGCTGCCAGGTGAGGCCAGTCAAGGCAACTAAGGCTTATTAGTGCGCTCAGGGGCTTCATACCCAGAATCTTCTCCTATCTTTGCCAGTATGGCTGCTCTGACAAGTGGTTGGGTGAAACCATGGGCCAGGAGCATTTTGTGCTGAAGCCAAAATTTAAACCAGGCTCCACAATATCCTTAGGATTTGTTACATTTCAAAAATGTGGCATTAGCATCACCAAGCTACTGCCAGACCAAATAAATAATAACTCCTTGTTCATCTACCAGATAAATCTGACAAGAGCTAAACAGAGTGAGCAAGCCCTAGAGATTCCTCCGTCTAAGTGCAAGTAGTGGATGCTTCTCGGGAGAGGCAATGTGGGGAAGCTGTCCTTTTAACAGGCTCTAGCTTCAGCTGGTTACACCCAGCCATCACATTGTCTAAACAGAGTCCCACCATCAGTGAGTAAGAGCCAGAATTCAGGGTTCAGACAAAACATTTCAACAGTGAGGCAAAACTTAAATAACAAAAAAAGTATTAATCTCAGGCATATACCAATCAAAAAAAAAAAAAAAGTATTAATCTCAGGCATATACCAGTCCTTGGAAACACACCCCTACCCCTGCGCAGCAGACTCAACACAGTTTGAAGTAGGTTAAAACCAGATTCCAGTTTACAAATCTGGTGCTGTTTCCCTGTGCCCCCTTCCACCTTAAGCAATTCATCCCACAGTGTTTTCCTCAGAGACATCATCTTCTCTACATCGTTTCCAAAGAAAACGGCTACAAACTCAGTTTGTACTGCAGTTTCAATAAGGAATCTATTCACCTCATGGGGAATGCAGAAGAGAGTAGAGATGTGCTTGCAGAGTGCCCAAGTAATTGAGAAACTGTTAAGTGACAGAGGGTCAGACTCCCAGCTTAGCATGCAGTGCTCCGGAGCGTAAGTAGACTTAGCCACAAACAGGTGTGAGACTAAAACAACTCAAGCTCCTATTAAAACCCACGCAGGGTACACTTCCCATCTTGCATTACAACAAAACTGTAAGCATCCTGGTGATTGTTGTGATATACACCAAGTGCAATGGGCACCAGTTCTGAAGCCACCAGGCAACCTCACGCCCTGCATCCCTCCTTTCTGGTCTGATTAAGCCTATTCTCTGAGGTGATTGGGAGGCCAAAGGCAGAGTTTCAGAGCAGCAGAAGGGGGTGGTTCCTCTTGCTATCGATTTCATTTCAAACTGCATGTGTTATTTTGAAGCCAAGTGTGTCCTCGAGGAGGGCTAAGCTGCTTTCCTTCACTTAAAGCAGTGATACAAGCCTATTTGTGACCTGTTAATTATCAGGTTGATAGTAAGAACAGACTGTGGAACGGATCCCACTATTTTAAGCATTATTCTTTGGGGTGCTGAAATTTAAACAGGCTTCTGATGACAGATTTTTCCCCTGACTAATGAAATAACTTCTTTGCTAATGAAAGCCAGGCCTTGGGAAAGCAGATTTCAGTGATAGGGATTGGAGAAAGCCTAATGCGGCTTCGGCTCCACTAGCATAGGTAAGTGTGGGTCTCACGCTGTACCTGAGGAGGTTTTCCCCCAGACACTATACCAGGGCAAAACCCCAACAAGGGAGAGCGAAATCCAAACTAGCAAGCCTATAAGTGAGTAAAATAACGTAGAAGGGACGTTTCCTCAAATCTCCTCCCGTTGCGGAAGAGAGGCCCGACCCCAAGCAGATGAACGTACAAAATTAGGGGGGCGGAGGTATAAGGAGATGGGGAGGGGCTAGCACTGGCGGCTCGCGTCGTGCTCTCGATAGGCCCCCCGGGCCGCGGTGCAGGTGAGGGCATGCTAATTGTGACAGCAGGACCGCGCCGAGCCACCGCAGCGTCTCTCTGCCAGCCTCCGTCTGTGCGGGGCGCTGCGGCGACGGGGCGGGGCGCGTTGGCACGCACAGGCGCGCTCGTGTCGGGGGCCGTCGCGGCGCGTGTAGCGCTGTGGACCCAGCGGCCGTTGGCGTCGGGCGTGTGGCACGGAGGGCCGAGCCGAGCCGAGCGGGGAGGCGGTGTGGGGCTGCGCTGCTTGCTGCGAACCGCTGCCGAGTCACCAGAGAGCCTGGCGGAAACACCGCAGCCGAACAAAGCCCTCAGCCGCTGAAAAGCTTCCCCTGAAGTGCGCCGGGGGCTCGGCCTTTCGTTAGCGACCCCCGCCTATGCGCCAAGGGGGAGGGAGGGAAGCAGCGCCGCAGCTACCTGCAAGGCAAAGGGGCCACTCACAGCCGAAATCGAGGGAGCTCGTTCCCTTGGGGGTGGTTTCGCGCTCCGTGGGGAGAGCGCGGAAAGGCCCCACCGGCGGCAGCGAGGGCGCCCCGCCGGTCTCGGAAGCGCCTCCCCACGCCGGGCAGGCTGTGGCGTAAGGGGAAGCCCCCGTAGGTGAGGGGCGGAAAGAGCGAAGCACCGAAACCGCCCGGGCCGCTGGCACCGTGCGGCGGCAGGAGAGAAAGAATGAACATTGATGCAGCTGGAAGGAGTACAGCAGCTAAGCGAGGTGTCTGAGAACACAGGGAGGGCAGGAAACACTTCTTAAAGTCTGTAACTTCTTCAGAGTTCGGTTCCAGTCCCGTGTCCTTCCTTTACCAAGGTCGTTTCAGCTCATTTCGGACGTTCAGCATACCAGGCTCTTTTGGAAATGCAGAAAGGAAAAACGATGTGTCTGGGGGTAATTGTTACTGATCACAAAGCAGAGTTAAAAAAAAGAAACAAACGTTTCTTTATAGTTCATGTTTTCATTCGCTGCTCCACGTAAGAGTAAGACAGCTTGACTTCCGATCATTAGCGGGAGTGTATTCAATAAGGTAAGGGCTAAAAGGTACTGACCTTTGACTCCACTGGGAAAAAAAAAAAAAAAAAAAGAATATAAATCATCTCGTTACATTCATGCCCAAACCGATAAAACTGAAAGGTGTGTGTGGTCAAGTGAGCTGCTCCCCCCTCCCCCCCGCAAAGCATTGCTTAAAAAAGCATGGATATGTTGCCAAAAACTGTTTGAGTCACCGAAAATAGCTTAGAATCGTGCCAGTAGTGGAGTACTATAATTTTGCAGTGTTGCTATAATTATTTGTAAGAGATGCGTTCGGATCCGCCTATGTGATAGGGCTTCTATCCAAGCGAGGGTCTGCGAAGTGTTTCCTGCGTTTTGTCAGAGAACCGGCTTTCTCGGTGCCCTGCTCCCCTGAAAGTTCTAATGGTATTAGCAAAAGAGCAGCAGTAAAGCACCTAGAGCAGGCTCGAATCTTGGGGGTTAAGATTTACATCAGTTAAAACCCATTAATTGCTTCTGAATGGTCTCTAAGGGCGTTTGCCGTGTGTGTGTTTCTGTCAATAAAGCCTTGATGAGGGCATGGGTGAAAATTCCCTGGCACGCCGATGCACCAAGATACCCGAGTGGCCCCTGGCTCTCAGGTTACCGGTCTCTTGGGCACGGGTGGATGCAGCACCCCGGGGCCGGGCAGGGCCGGTAACGATGGCGCAGTCACACCGGGACTCCCCCCCCAAGTAGTGCGGGTCCAGCAGAGGCCCCGACGCCTTCTCGCCGGTACGGAGCGAGAGAGGTAAGGATTGGCATGTCGACGTCTGGTTGTGGCCAACACCCGGCCGATGGGGACTTGTTGTAAATAATCGTGAGAGCGACCCGCACGGTTAGTTCGATTATACTCACCTTTTGCAAGCACTATGAGGAAAGCGGTGTATGAACGATGGGTTCTGCGTGACAAAATTTTTCTCTCTACATAAGAAATTGTCACTTTTTTTTTTTTTTTTTTTTGAGGAGTGGAAGCGGGAATTAGTAGACGCACCCAAATTCGTAAGTATATCAGAGTACGCCAGAATGTGCTGGAGAAGAAGCTGGATCAGACTTGTCCTATAGGGAAATGACCCAGCAGGGTGGTTTTTGTGGGTTTTTTCCCTCTGCTTTGATATGTACAGCTCCCCCCCCCCCCCGCCCTCCCGCACACACACATTCACGCAAGCCGCAATATACATATTGTGCCTGGCTACACCAAGTTTTCTATACGTCTTGTTGGAAACCTGCCTGAAACGCTTTATTTTCACACAGCCTTTCTTGAGATATCCCGCTTTAGTATGCGTCTGTTTAAGTCACATTGCGCTGCTTTACCTGCTCAATTTCCTAATATTATCTGTTTTCCAGAGTATTCTTGCCCGCGAGTGAATGCACCTGAACTGAGCGCAGCGATCCCTGCGCTTCAGGCGGCCAGAGGGTCTCTCTCGCTTCCCCCCCACTTTCCCGTGGTATCCGGCTCCACTTGCCGACAGCAGGGCACCGGCAGGACACCGCTGTCCCCCGCTCGGCAGCTCCGGTCCCTGCTTCGCGGGGTGACGACGACAGGGGCACACAGGGGGCGGGAAGCCGCAGTGCTCCCCCCGTGTCCCCCGGGGCTGGACCCCCAGCCTGCAGGTGTCCGCTCCGATGGTGGGGTTGCTCCTCGGTGTAACCGCAGTACGGTCACCCTATGCACGGTGGTGCATCCACTTTATTTATAGAGCGGCATCCTGTCCTTTCCTCTAGGACCGACGGGCTCCACCGGACGCCCCGCCGAGCCCGCCGCGGGTGACATGGGGCTCTTGGACGCTACGAAGACCAGCAGTTTGGCTTCTGTGGGCTGCCTTGCTCTGCGTACCTAGAACAAGCCAGTGCTAGCTCTCATCTTCGCTGTCAGATGTCGCGTGTTTTGACGAAAGAAACCAAATCTAACGCCTCTGAAACGGCCAAATTCTCTCTTCCTTCGGGATCTGCCTCTCGCAGGCTGCTGGGGAGCGTCCCCAGCGCTGCCCCGCAGCAGTGTAACCTCGAAAGTTGAACGTTTTCCTTTCGCACACATCGTGTACTATACCTACCCTAGCATCTATACATTAAAAATCCACACAGGAGCTCCGGGCTCCGGCCACGGGGGAACGCGGGGCGGCCACTGACACCCACCGGGCTGTGCTGCAAGGGAAGATAATCAGGTCCTGGGACCTGGGAAAGCGGCTGCTCGGTGAGCTGCTCTGCTCGCTGGGGCCGCAGGGGCCGGGTAAGGTGGATGCTCATGGTCCCTGGTATAAATTAGCAGAAGTGCATCCTACTGGTTTATTTATTTTTTCCCAAACCAAGGGTGTTATAAAGGACATTCTCTGCGGCTCATGTTGACAAATAACTCGTGAGCTACCTGACAGTGTTAGTCCAGTTGTTGCCCATATGTCCAAATACCCTCCAAGAGACGTCAATGCCTTTTAGCGAGAGAATTACCTCAAATGAAAGCCAGAAGAAAGATGGAGCTTTTTCTTCTCCCCCCAAACCCGCTTTTCACCTGATTGGAGCAATGCCCAGAAAAAATTTTGGAATACTGAGTAGCACTTTCCCCATAGCACCCTCGCAACATGACTGGGGTTGGGAGGGTTTTATTTTCCTTTATTTTCTTTCTTTTTCTTTTAAATCCATACCTTCACTAAATGACTTGCGTGCGTGTTTGTGTGACAACGGGTAGCTTCGGTAAACAAGACAATCAAAAGAACATTTGAGACGACGTGGATACATTTCGCCGCTGCTTGTAGACAAGCGCCCGGACACCCAGAGGAGTTGTTGAATGTTTCTCCTCCCGCCCTCCCTTTATTTACCCAAATGAACACAGGGAAAGCTTTTAACCGAAGGGAGATTTAAGGTGATAAGCAGCAAACAGGCGGTCGGCACTTGAAGCCTAGAGCTGCAGCCCCTCCGTGGGGTGAGAAGGATGGGGGGAGGCTGGGGGTTTTGTTGACGTTTTTGATCTTTCGAAAACCAAGACCGTTTCTTCTTCCTCGAAATATTCCAACGGTTGCCTTGCCAATGCAATCTCATTTTAAATTGTTTTAGCCGAAATCTCGCATCGGCTGGTTTGGCAATTAGTTCAGGCTTTGGAGCGTCCCTTATGGTTTTAGGAAAGTCTCTCAACCCTTCTCCTCCTCTCCGTGCCTCAGGCGCTCACTTTCTGCTCTATCTATTCTTCTTAGACCCAGCAGTTTTAGGAGCCGCATCTGGGTCTTTTTTTTTTTTTTTTTTTTTTTGGGTTTGGGGATTTTTCTTTTCCAGGGGACTAGAGAGATGAGGGATAGTCCTGCTTCTTGGGAAAGAAAGAAATCCCTTCGCTCCACATCCACTTTGTGGACAGTTTTAAAGTGCCTCTATCTCCTGAGGTAGGATTGGGTGGGGTTTTTTAGCTCTTTCTTTGGTCTGTTTGTGGGATAATTTGTTAATGTTTTTGGTTTTCCAGCGTTTGTCAAGACTTGTTTAAACCTTTCTCAATCCTCCTCCTTCTCCTGCTCCCCGACCACTCGGTTCACTTTGTGACATAGAATGAACCGTACCCCGTTAAAAGGTGGTGGTCGGGGAGACATACACACACAGAGGAAACCTGGCTGCACCTTATTTCTGCCAGACACGATTTTGGGGTGGAGAATTGCCCATCCTCACAACCCACAGTCTCGACGAACCTTGTCAGCTCCTCTCCGGTGCCCAGAGGGGAGAATGGAGCGGCTCCTGGACCACCATAGCCAACCCTGCCTCCCCCACCCACCCTAAAACCCTAAACCTAATACAGCGGGGGGGGGCGCTGCGGTGGTGAGCGCAGCACGGATGGAGGGTCCCTCCGTGCGCGTCCCCGCGCTGAGCCCACCATTCCCCCTTCCCGCGGCGCCGCCAGGTCAGAGGGCGGACGCAGAGGGAGAGGGGGAGAGGGGGGAGGAGGTGTGCCCGGGACTCGATGACGTCACAGCCCCCTCCACCAGTAGGAGGGCGGCCGCCGGGTGGTGGCGGCCAATAGGAAGCGAGGTGGGTCCCTGAGTGGGCCCGGCCCGGGGGGGGGTGAGAGGGGGGCTGGGAGAGAATTGAAGTTGTGTTAAAAGGCTTTTAGCCATCAAGAAGTTATTAGGCATTTCTCAGCCGCAAATTAGGGATTCTTCATTAATACCAACCTCGCCCCCCCACCCCACTCCACCCTATCCACCCCCCACCCCCCCGTTATGTGAGAGGGATAGCCTGGGAGCCGATAAAGGGGCTGGGGAGGCGGCAATGTCTGTCTGCCCATCGGTGTGAGGAGCAGTGACAGGCGCAAACTTTTTTCCCCGTGCCATTAATGAGCCAATTAAAGAGTTGGGAGAGCTCTCTGCAGGCTGCCGGGCTCAGGGACTCAAGGTAGGTACAAAGAAGATCACAGCCAGCCCACCACAAGCCGTCAGCTTCGGCAAGGAGCCGCAGAGACGTGTGGGTCTGGGCTGGGGGTCGCTATCCCCCGGTGGAAAAAGAAGAAAAAAAATAATCATGATTTGGTTGGGAAAATGTGATGTTCGGGTGGATTCCGGCTCGGGACGGGGCTCGGCAGAGCGTGTGTCCCCTGGCTGGGCTGCAGCTGGGGTAAGACACTCTCCCCCCCGCAACCCGGGACATGAGGAGGGCAACCGAGACAAGGCGAATATTTAACCCAGAAAAAAAAAAGAGAAAACAAAAAAGAAGGAAAAAATACTTGGGGATGGCAGCAGGGGAGATCTGGCCACGGCAGTGGTGCCAGCCCGGAGGAGAGCAGAGGGGCTGGCGCGGCCCTGCCAGCACCGAAACCGGCCGGTAACCGTGAGCGGGGGGCTGTTTTCTACCGTGACTTTTTTCTGGCCACGAAGTGCACACCTGGGCCAGGGAGTGAGAAGGCTGTGGGAGGGGAGCATGGGGCAGGCTCCTCCGCGGGTGCGCTGGGTGGCAGGAATATATCCTCTTTTTTTTTTTTTTCCTCTTTTTTTTCTTTTCTTTCCCCTCTGGTGGGAGAAAATACTACACCCTCCGGAGGCCCGTTCTTGATTATTTCTCGCGGTCCCGCTGCGGCGTTGCGCGCCGGCTCTCTCACCCCAGGACTGCTGTTGTCTTCACAGAGGCTCCCGGGAGGCTGCCCCCGACCCGCCGTTCCGGGCCTCGGATTGACAGCGAACCACGGGAAGAAACGGGATTATGATGAGCCTCTTCCGAGGAGCTATGCTGCCCGCCATGAGTAGGAAAAAGGGCCAGAAAATCCTCGTTTGGTTGCTGCCTGGTGCCGCAAGCTTCTAGCTTTTTTTTTCCCTGCAGTTGCTTGGAGTCTCTGAACTGCATTGGATAAACGCCTTTCTTATCCGATTGACTCTGCTTTCCAGAGAATATTATATTTTTTCGTTTTAAGAACACCTCTCTGGTCTTCAATACTTGTTTGCATTTCACGCAACCAAGCGGTTTCCCAGAGCAATGGCCGCGCTCAGAACCTGATGCTCTGGAGAGATGAATTGCAGCTGAGTTTCCCTTCCACCTTTGGATGAATCTCTGGAGCTTAAACTGTAGCAAGGAAGGGGGGAAAAAAACACGATGAAAGAGAAGTCCAAAAATGCTGCCCGGACTAGACGGGAGAAAGAAAACAGTGAATTTTATGAACTGGCTAAGTTACTACCCCTGCCCTCCGCTATCACCTCTCAGCTGGACAAAGCATCCATAATCAGACTCACCACCAGCTACTTAAAAATGAGGGTGGTTTTTCCAGAAGGTAAGTGGGAATATCTATTCGTCTCTGTTTCCATTCCGATCCAGGTGTCTCTTGTCACTTTTACTTAAAACAATCAAAAAAAAAGTAAATGGCATGGGGTGTTGTGCTTGGAGGCAGGGTGCTCTCCGCTGTCACTTTTCTCTGTCGTAAATACTTTCCCTTCAGTTCTTGTGACAGGTTTGGTTGAGGACTGAGGGTGCTTTGGTCAACGCTTGAAGGGGCTGCGCTCTGCTGCCTGTTGTGCTAAAGCAAACAGGGGAGTTCTTTCCCCCAGTCCCCCTGTAAGATGTGCGTCCCCCTTAGAGCACGTGCATGGCGGAAGAGGGGGCGATTCCCCCCTATTTATAGCCATATTGTAGGGGGGGGAGTTAATATATGGGTAAATATTTACATAAGTCTATGCAAAGTCGTAAAGCCTTAGTTCAATTGTGGAGCAAAGGTGCGGTTAGCAGGTACAGCCGTGCTCACACACACACAAAGCCTAAATAAATAAGCCAGTCACACCGATTCGCATCGTGAATGTGATGTGTCTCGCTCTGAGGATCAGAGGGCAGTCTGAGGGCGTTAAAAATTTCCGAGGTCGATTAACATTCTTTTTGGATTTGGATGTATTCGCCACACACACGCACAAGCTGCCTGTCCAGCTCCTGAGCCTGGGCCGGATTTTCATCGACAGTCAGGCAGCAGAAAATAGCAAATTTCCCGTTGGCTTTCGCGGCCTCGGCGATGTCCCGCTTGTCCAGCAAAAGCAGATTTCTCCGTCCTAAACTATGTCTTGCTTTTAAGTAGAATCAGGATTCTAAAGCTACTGTCTTGGGTCTTCCAGATCGGCTGCTAAAGGAAACGAACAGCGTAGAAAGTTGAGAGAGTTGGAATAAAGTTCTCCCGTGTTCTCGCTCTATTGCTTTTAAAAGATGGGGAAGTGGGGAGGGGAATGAATCAAAAGTACTTCACCAGTCTTTCATTTAGATAACTCAACAGTGAGTCTGCGTGAAAGAAAAATTAAGAGCTTTTTTTTTCCCAGACCTAATACCAAAATGTGTTGCATCTTTTGTTGTGAAGTGTGTATACATAAGAAACAACGTAATATACACATGCCCCCCTGTTTTCCGTAGTTGGTAACTCGAGTCAGTCAGTCTGTCCGTCTACAAAGTTTTATAAATCAGGACTGAGTATACGGCCTGGTTTTGGTTCGTTTTTTGTGTGCGGTGGGGAGGGGGGGAAGCAATGATGGTGGTGTGTGTTTGTTGGGCTTTGATAGTAGTTTTAACCTGAATAAGTCTTTGAGCTACGGGTCCTAATTCTACTTTTAAAAAGTAAATATACGATGGGGCAATGATTCGGCTGGGAGAGGTTCCCGTCCCATACATCTTTAGGTATGAAAGTTTACACCTTATGTCCACAGCAGTAATTTCCGACCGAGTGCATCTTGCAATAGTTTCTTCAAACTAGTGACCAAGAACCAAAGAAGGGGATAATGAAACCTTTTAAAAATAGTGATAATTAAAGCCTCTATCAAGATACTTTTCTATGTGATCTGCTACCACGTGAGGATCATTATGCGGGACAGCCCTCGGCTTCAAAGGAGACCGAGTTGTCCTTTATACTGTCAGCGCATACTTTATAAAAATAAAGCTATTGCAAGCTCTGATGCCCGTGATGTTCCTAAAAGGATTATTAGCAGTGATTTGTCAGCTCCGGCGGTCTCAGTAGGCTACCTTTCTGCGTGATTTCGAGCAGGTCTCGTCAATTACTGGTGCCTATGTAGCGGGTTGTTTGATCAGAAGAAGCATATGGTGTTGCTTGTAGGCTGTGAGTAATCAGGGGAAGAGCAGAATAGCTGCTCCCCGTCCCTCGGTGGCAGCGCAGGATGTTTGAATGCCCTGGGGAACCCTGTAGCCAAGTGCGCCGGGGCCGGCGCCGCTCCCGGCCGCAGCAGATGTTAAGCTGTGAGCGGAGACAGAGGGGACGGCGGAGCCCTTTCAGCCTCGTCAAAGGCAAACTCAAAAAGGCAAATTCAAAAGAAAGGCATCGAGCAGGCACGGAAGGGCTCGCAACACGGCGGCAGGCCCTGCTCCTGGAGGACAGGCGGCAGATCCACGCGGGACCGCAGCCACGTCCCCACTTTTCCCCTCGGAGCCGTGCATCCCTACGCAGGGGGTGGGGCACAAAGGTCCGAGAGCTGGAACGCGGAGTGGCGAGGGCCGGCCGGGTTCTCCGCGGCCCCGCGCGGGCTTCTTCGCCCTTCCGCGTACTTCTGTAGGAGGCGGAGAGCGCGCCGCGGCCCCGCGGGTTTTCTGGCTCTCGCCGGTTTCTGCCCATGCAGGGCACTAGGACGATTGTTTTTCCCGGGACCTCGGGGGAAGGCAGGGGCTCCGGGAATGAGCAGGAGCGGCGTCTCGGGCTCCCGGTGCGTCTGTGCTTTTGCACCGGCAGTTTCCGCTCTTTCGGCTGCAGGGGAGAGGGAAGAAGGAGAGGAAGAGAGGCGGCGGACGGGGGTGGTGTCCTGGTCTCCCGGTGCCCCCCAGCCAGGAAAATAAGTCACTGCTTTGCTGGGAAGGGAGGACAGGTAGTGGCACCGAAAGGAAAAGCCTTCATGAAAGTAGAATGCAGGAGAGGGGCGTCGGATTAATTTAATGGAGGAGGAGACGTTTGCTTGTTTTTCCCTGGGGAGGAAAGCAATACGAGCGTCAGGACAGAGCCGATGAGTTGGCCAAACGGCTCGAGATGGGCAGCAGGAGGTTTGGGAGCCCGGCAAAATGCCGTGTTACACAGTTAAAGAGATCGTGGAGGAGTCGGGACAACGAAGCGAAGTAAGTGTAACTTACTCCCTCTCTCCCCGGTACAAAAGCGAATTCCCATCTGCCCGGAGAGTGCTTACACAGGGGCTGGTTGTAAATAACCACGTACGGGCAAAGGCGCGCTTCTCACCGCCGCGTACACGCAGGACTGGGGACTGGGGTAGAGGGCGGCAGCGTCGGACTGCAGTTGTCGGCGTAGTCATGTATCTGTAAGGTTCCTAGAGAGAGAGAAGGTGGGGAGATTTCGGGTCCTTTTTGGAAACGACAGTTTTCTGGGGATAAAACGCCAGGAGAATCACGTGCAGAATAACCACGGTGAGGTTTCTGTCTCACCCCCAGAAACCTAAACACAAACTAGTGTCACTGTATAAACTTGATAAACCGAGCAGAGTTTTTACAGGGAACTCTCTCTGGAAATGGCGGTGTAATTCTCACGAGCTATTAAAACGCTCGCGTTGTTCTCTCTCTAGTCCTGATTTCACTTTACTAGCTCTCCAACAGATTAAAACTGTCAAGGGCGTGAAGTGATCAGCGGCTGAGGTAGCTTTGCATCATTGCAGTGTTAAAGCCCTTGCGTCTCAGGAGGAGAAACCCTGTAAAACATACAGTAGTTTTGGGTAACAAGGAAGCTTTTGGTAAGGCTGACGGTTTGCTAAATTGCTGAGGACAGTAAGTAAGGAGGAAGTTTTGGTTGTTTTTTGGTTTGGTTTTTCTTGTATTTGCTTTTTGGTTTTGTTTTGGTTTTTCCCCCTTTTAAAGCAGAATTTCCTAATAAATTTATTAATGACTTAACGTTGATTAAAAAAAACCCAAACACATCCTAAAATTGCAATTTAACATTAAACTCTTAATGGCGAGTAACATACCCTCAAAAAATGTCTGAAAACATCTCCAGAGTGTCGAAAGACTAACGAGCCTTCCTTCAAAAGAGATCCGGTCGCTATAACTAGTGGGGTAATTCTTCACTGACCCTCGCCAGGATACTAAAGTGAATGAAGGAGAGATTTTCTTTTTGGAAAAAAAAAAAAAAAAAAACCCAAAACCACCCCAAGTGTCTCAATAAATTTTTGTGTTGGTTGGGGTTTCTTTTTTTTTTTTTTTTTTTTTATTTTAGTGAAGCATATTGTAAGGGTGTCATTCTCCTTAGGCGAACAGGGAGGAAAAAGGAGGTTTTGCCGCCTCCATCCTTTGGGGATGGGTCCTTTCAGCGGGAAGAGGCGTTTGATTTTCTAGACAAAAGGAGAGGCTCCGTTTACATAAACTTTCACGAATCAGGATGGTTAACATTTAAATATTGAAACCCTTAACCTTGTTCTATTTTAAAGGGGGAAAAGAGCAGTAGGGGGAAAAAAAAATCCGTTTCCCACGTGGATAGGTGATTTAATGCTGTTTTTCTTACTGCTAAGGGAAATGATTGAGCATTGGGTTTCAGTGTTTATTTTCTTACAGAAGTTTTTCTCATTTAAGCTGCAGTTTACTCTCCACGCTGCCTCTCTGTTTAATTCCACTTTTGATGTGAACTGAAAACGTGAAGTGCAGAACTAAACCTCTCGCATGGTCGTTGAAAAAATAAAACAAAACCCAAACCATATTTAGGTGTTAGAAAGAACACAAAGTGATATGAGTGGGTGGAAAAAAAAATCGTGTTTCTTTAGAGACATCCTCTCCGTTCTTAGTAACAGACGGCCGTTTTAGTGTTGGAGGATATCTTTCAAGCTGGATATAGTGTGTGTTAGCAAATGCACCGGTGAAATCCATTCCCTTCCCAATTTCTTCGGAATAAGGGCTATTTGAATATGCATTTTCTGTAGAAGCGAATAAGTAGTTGGAACTCGAAAATTTCCCCCATTTCTCCCCCCTCCCCAATTTGGACGTGGTTCCGTTTGTTTGCATTTCAGAGTGCGATTTCCTTGCCCCGTGTTTGCCAAAATGCTGGTATTTCTGTATAGAGTGAATCCGTCTCGGCATTGTTTCCACTACCGTTCTCTCAATAGGGTTGTTTGTTTAGTCAACAGGACTTTTCCTCTTTCTCATTATTATTATTCTAAAGAAAGCGGGATGCTAACTTATCTCTGTTTCAAATGAACACGTGTGATTTACCGATATAATAAATCTTTACAAAACCTTGCTAATGACATCCGCAGGCAGTTGGAAATGAGCAGCATTTTTTTTTAACGTAGCTTATTCCATTTCGTCTGAACCCTCCGAAGGCGACCCACTCCTTCACAGAAGCCTCATTTGGCCGAGCTTTTGAGTTATCATTAACCACTGACTGTTAAATTAACTGAGAAATCAGCCCCGTCGGGCGCTGGGCGATGGCAAATAGGAGGGCTGGCGGTGTGCTATTTAATTAAATGGTTAATCGAATCAATCTAATTCTTCGATACGACGTCCAGTTGCCTTTTCTGGGACATCCAGCTTCCGTCCCTGCAGCTCCCGGCGTTGTTATTTGTCATTTTCCCGAGAGGGGGGCAGAGAGCAAAGATGACCGCCGTGATGGGGATGGGGACCGAGCTGTCCTGCTTCCCTCTCCCCAAACAACTGGCAGTGCCCCGCTTCTCCCTGGAGCAGCTTCAGAGAGGGATCCAAGGCAGCAGTGAGAGGCGGTGGGAATTTGGGAAGGGTGCTACACACCGAGGTGGAATGCCCTTGGTCTTGTGTAAAGCTTTACGAACAGCTTCGCCGAGCAGGTTGCGTGAAGCCGGCGTGCGGAGCCAGGAGGGGAGAGGGGCCCGGCCGCACCGGTGTAGGGGGAAGGGGCGAGCCCCAGGCGAATGTACCCGGGGTCCTGCACCACTCGTCTTCCGCGGGGTCAGCATCCCCGGAGGGGTGGCCGGCCGGGCTGCTTCTCCTTCAGCTTTAATAAGCAGCGTGCGGCTGTTAAAAGGGCAAAACAAACGCAGCGAAACAAAAGCAAGCAGAGACGTCGCCGGGCCGCAGCCCCCGGAAGGAGGAGAGCTGCCCGGAGAAGGGGTTTTAGAAAGAGCCTGGAGCTTCTTGGACCGGGCTTAGGCAGAAGTCTGGGCTGCTGCTCCGATTTCGCTCGTCGCGGGCTGTCTCCGTGAGACCCCCTTGCGCTTCTCCTGCTTCCCCTCTACAGAAACGGGGGGAAACTCTCTGCCCAGGGGCTCTGTGCCCACGCCAGCAGCTAGCCGGAGTCTTCAGCTTCCGTGGGCCTGTTCCCAGCACCACCCCTGCCAGTGGGCCTCTGTGGGCCGTGCGGCCAGGCAGAGCTCAGGGAAACGTTCCTGGGAGAGTCCCCTGTCCCTCAAAGCCTGTCCCCCAGAGAAGCTGTTCTGGGGCTCAGGCGGGGCTCTGCAGTACGGGATTTTCAAACGGGGACGTCTAATCACCCGCTCTGCCGTTGTTTTCACTCCCCTGAATCCGGATTGCGCTGAGATTTCGTGGCGGGTAGTCCGCTGGGGAAATCGCAGTAGCCGCTTTTGAAAGCCGGCATATCACTACAAGGTAGATAAGGGCTCGCATCTTCTGGCCACCCCACACTCCCCCCACAACCTCCCACCCCGCCTTTACTAGTGTCAGACAAAGGAGGGGGTCGAGGTGGGCTCTGCGCTGCAGATGCTCACAGAGGGACAAGCAACGCGGAGATCAGCCGGGGCCAAGGAGCTGCCCTGGCCTCCTGGAGTATCATTTCGCTGCGCCTGCCTTCCTCTGTCTTTCCTTAGATCAAATTAGGAATGACTGAGGAATCTCTTCTTTCCCGTTCTGTGGGACAGAGGAGCTTCTTGCGGCGATATCGCCACTGGGTAGGGACGATATCCACCCAACCCCTTCATTGGCTGCCGGCAGTAAGGCTCGCATCAATCAAAGGATGAGGGGGAAGGACAAGCAACGAGGGTCAACGTCGCCGAGGGCAGGGAGCCCTCCTGGGGGGCAAGCTGCCGGGGTGAAGGCATTTCACATGGACTCGCCGGTGCAGCTATCTCGTGAAACCAATGGAGATGCTTTTTGATGTGGAAAGAGGAGTGGTTTTCTATTGGGAAATGCTTAGAGAAAGGCTGAGTCAGCACGGTCGCTCCGAGCGGGATCCGCGTAGTCTCGGCGCACGCTGTTATGGAACCAGGCTTCTCTTTGCAAACTAACCGAGAGACTGGCTAAAAATTACCTCCCGCCCCCCACCCGTTGTTTTGGTTTTTGGTTGGTTTGGGGGGGGGTTGGTTTTTTTTTTTCCTTATTTTCTTCCATGACAGCGGACACTTTCTTGTGACAAAAATTCTACACCTTCTTAGGAAAAAAAAAAATTAAACCCTCTAGTCGAGGAGATTGTTAGGTAGGAGCCTATAATCTATATTTTGTCAAGAGTATCAAATCCATTCTGAAAGAAAAGCTCGATCCATTTATTTTTGCTGCTTGAATAACACAGCTGGATGATGCCTTAAGCTTATGCTAGGCGGTTGCTCATCATTCATTCGCCAAGAACTGGCCTAAATGGTGCCTGTGGGATTAGGTCAATTTTAGTGGATCTACTTCGCCTCATTTGGTTACTAATTGGTTTCTTGTTTTATAAATCGAAATCTCATTTTCAGGAAATTACAAAACCCATGCAACCAGTCCATCGAGGTAATCCGTGGGTCGGGGGTATTTAAATGGAAATGGTTCTACAATGCATCAAGTACTAAGCATCGGTAAAACTTCGCCTCTGTTCCCAAATGAAATGTGAGCTCACCCAGCTCCTTAGATCTATAATAGACACATCCCTTCTAAGGCTACTTATGTAAATATGATAAACCAGATCATAGTGGGGGAGGGGACGCGGGGAAGAAAGCAAATTTTATCTGCTAAGGTTAATGTGGAATATCTTGGAAATCTTCCAAAATAAATTATGTTTTGCTTTGTCTTCGGCCACTTTAGCTGGGAAAATCCTTTGCCTAAAAACGATTTAGTTATCCTTCCCCTCACAAAGCTGCTTGTTTCTGTTCCAAACCTATTATGCTGTTGGCTCTCCAAATTACAAGAGAATCTTTAGATCTTGTTTCCAAGCATAATCCTAAAGCAAAAGGGGGAGCTGATTTCCTTGTTTTGTTTTAAATAGACAATCAAAGGATTTGCAGAATTTTCTGCGGTAGGTCAAGTGCAAGAAATCACAGTTTGCCCTCTCAATAAAAGGAAATTGGATGTTAAAGCGAATAGATGGGGAAAAAACTAAAAGGGAATATTAATGGAGAGGTTTTCTCGTACGATTTTTAAAACCAGTATTTAAGGGGCATCAAGAAAGCCCGTCGATTTGGGAGAGGCTGGGCTTGGCAAGGAATAGGAAAAGTCTCCGACTTGAAAGTTCTGAAACATCTGGAAAGTAAAGAATCGTCTCATGTGATAGGGTTTCATAAAGCCGGTTCGGGTAGACAAACAAAAACGTTTAATGATAAGACATTAATAGACACAGCCGGGTTTCCACCTGAAGCATAGCTAGGAGTTCAGCGTCCCGTGAAGAACCGCCTTCCCAGGGCGGGGGAGCTAGCCTGTGCTGCCCGGGAGCTGTTCATTAACCCGCCGGGCTCGGGTTATTTTCCCTTTTAGAAGAAGAATAATTAGAGCCGTAAACTTTGATTAATAAGCAACTTAAATCATAGGCGGGGAGCGCAGATTTAGTCCCCAGTACAGAAACCTGCCTTTCAAACCTCCATCCAAGTGGGGGAACGTGGCAAAGAGCCTCCTTGGCCACTTCTGCTCTAACAGGCCGACCTGGCCCCAAATAGAAAGTGGGTTTTTCTCTCCTTCCCTGAAAGCTGTGCAAGATTTGCCAGCTCCTTGCTTATTTATGACACTCCTGAATGGGAGGGTAGAGGTGCCAGCGGAACCCCCCAGTGCATCCCCCGTGGGTCCGCCAGCGCCGGAAGGTGCAGGGAGTAGTAAAGCCCGGGAACACAGGAAAGAAGTCGCTGGGTCCCTGTTAATTGGCATGAAGGAATGACTGGGAAGGAAATTGGTTTTGGCTGGCATCCTGGTACAAGCTGGTGTTGCGGGATGAGGGCCAGGCCGGAGAGGTGACCCTACCTTTATAGGGCTGTGAAGTTAAGGAAGAAGAAGGGGAGTGTTGAAGCGGTGAAGAGACAAGTTGGAGTGAAGAAGTGGACAAGAAAGGGAGGAGAAGGAAAAGCGAGAGGAGAGGGGCGCATGGCTCCTGCGGCGGGGAAGGCTGCCCTGCTCCGACAGAACCGGGGAAATCGTTAGCTTAGTTGAAATCGGCAAACACTGAGGTGAAGCCGGTCAATAGTGAGGGATCCCAGCGGCTGCCTGCTCTCGCTGCCTTGCCTGTTTCCCTCGAAATAGCCGGAAAACGGGGTCTTGCCTTCCCCGAGGCCACTCAGCAGGAGGGAGACCCTGCTGGTTGGGCTCTCACCTCCCCCAGGCGATCATCACCCAGTCAGGATTTGTATGTTTTTCCGTCTTTTTTACTTTAGCTTAGTGTGTTTGTCAGGCTGAACCTTAATTCATGGCATAAGCGTGAAAGGTTTTAACTGCATCGTTTGAACTATTTCAGCGATATCATTGTGAAAACGCATCGCCCATAAGTAGTTTTACTCCGGTGGAGTCATTTCCATCTGGCTTTTATTCCTCCTCACTTTGCATAAGAGAAGGGGGTCTGAAACATTAGACGAGTCCGGAGAGATTAATTTCTGGAGGGGGCTGTTTGAAGGCAAATCATCCTTCCCTGCAGAGAGACCAGCGCAGCGGGGAGAGAGATGGAGGGAGGAAGGCGAATCCTGGAGTCTCGGCTTCGTGAGGGCAGGAGGGAGGAGGACAATGACTTTGCATGGGCGTCCGCGAAGTGCCTTACCGCAGCCGTGAAACTGCTCTCGGCTGAGCGGCAGATAGTTCGCTTTCCGTGGGCTTGAGTAGGGATGACTCAAAAGTGTTTTAACACAGGGCTTGGGGAGAGCTGAATGAGTCGCCTCTCTCCCTCCCCAAATACGTAATTACAAATCTTCCAGGTGAGAGGACAGTGGCCCCGAAGAGAGAAAGAGGCAGGAGGTCATAAACCAAACTGGAAAGTGATGTCTGGCGAGCAGGGGGTCTCAGCCCATCCTTAGTCCGCCCCGTTCATAATCTGCTGGCTAATTACCGGACAGGCTGTGGCTAGGCTCTGCCTACTCCAGTGATTCCTGCCCCCGCGGTCTCCCCGGCTGCCACAGGACTGGTCCCCATGGCTGCCGTGCCCGGCATCGAGAGCTTTCCTTTTCCAGACACCACCGTGCCACATTAACAGCATCATTGTCTCGAACGTCTTCTCCCCGCACACCTCTCTTTCGTTTTAAATAGTCCTCAGTGTTGTCCAGGATCGGTGACCTATCCAGGAGGAAAGCTCTTCCCCTGAAGTGCAGGGAGCCGGTTCCCAGCAGCCGAAGGCTGCACTAAAAGCCCTTTTATCTGGCACGTTGTTCCACTAAGGTCTCAGGAAGGAACTTCACCGTTAACTCAAAATAGGCATTTTGGTATTTTTCTCTCACGAGGGTTAGGTCTTAAAAAAAAAAACAACAAACATACCAAAAACCCACACAAGAGGGTTCTCTGTGCAACAGAATGATATCTAGGTTTCCAACGATTACGTGTGTGCATGTTTTAGAGGGAATACAAGCAAAAATCTGGGGGGAGGGGAAGTTCCTCTCTAGCTGGCAAACAGTAGGCAATTTTTGATTTCCTCACCTTACCTTTTGTGTGTGTGTGTCTTAAATAAACAGGACTTGGAGAAGCCTGGGGCCACTCTAGCCGACCCAGCCCACTTGATAATGTTGGACGGGAACTGGGATCCCATCTTTTGCAGGTACTGGTCTGGAAACGACAGCCATGCGGTATTAATGGTTAAAGAAATCATTCCCTCTTCTGAGTTTTAATTGCCACCTTGACTAATTTTTAACTGTTCAGGTGTTTAATAGAAGGGGGAGGGGAAAGGGGGACGACACGGGAGGGGGGGGAAACTGAATGTCGTGCCTTTCTTTTAGTTGGGCTGTGGTTTGGTTCCTCCGGGTCCTTTGCCCCAACAGCGTCCCACACAGTGTCTGTAGTGGGGGATTCCCAGTGTGTCCAGGTGTGCCAGGATACAGGAGCATGATAACTTTTCCCCACATGATTAACGAGGTGACAAGTCCTGACAATGTGCTGACAAGGTGGTGTAGAGACAGGGAGAGGCTCTAGAGACAGGCTGGGGGAGGCTGACCTGGGCAGAAGGGCTCAGCCGGCACAGAAATGAGCATACGCACAAACCAGGTAAGACACATCTAAAAACTCGCTGCCATCTGATATACTAAGAAATATTAGAGGTGACCATCACCACGCATTTTTGGCAGGGTTGTGTGGCCTTTTGGGGTCCTATTCTGCCCTCGGCACACCCCCGTGTCCCATCTATAGCCTCTGAAACGTGCCTGATACACTGTCTCTTCCCTTATTTACACTGTGAAGAATTTTGTATCCTCCTCGCTCTCTTAAAGTCTCCTTAGCAAACACCCAAGCGCTAAACCCCCAGTGACATTTGAAATGGAATAGAAGTATTCAGGATTTCTGGGACTGACGTATCAATTATCGTGTAGCTGGGACCTGTTCTTAGATGTTTCCCAGGCACCCTGCATTACTTTTGAGCTCGACCTCTCTGAGAAGTGGGTTGTATCACGGGACTCCAGGAATTTTAGAGGGATACCTGGCCAGGACTTGCCCATTTCCTCCCGACATTCTGAATCATCACAGCCTGAAAAGAGATGCTTATTTGCTAAAACAAATCAGAGGGACAGGTACTTCATGGATTTGTCTGTTTTCGTGGGTGGGTCAATCTGTTGATATATTTATACTTCCAATCCCTCAACCCTGTTCTGCAGACGTTGGACGGTTTTATATTTGTCGTGGCTCCGGATGGCAAGATCATGTACATCTCGGAGACTGCCTCTGTGCATCTGGGCTTGTCGCAGGTACGGGGTGGGGGTGGGGGGAGCACTAGCCCCCGTGCCTGCTTGTCGTGTGGTTTGCCTCCATCCCCTCTGCCGGGGAGGTGCGTGCGGGAAGCATGGTCGGTGCCGGCAATGAACCCCGTTCTCTCCTCCTCCTTTCTCACAGGTAGAGCTGACCGGCAATAGCATTTATGAGTACATCCACCCGGCCGACCACGACGAGATGACGGCGGTGCTCACGGCCCACCAGCCTTACCACTCGCACTTTGTGCAGGGTAAAGTATCCAGCCCCCCGCTCCGCGTGGCCTGCGCGGCAGCGGAAAGCCAGCACCTCACCCCGCCTCTGCTTTCCCCCCCCCCCAGAGTACGAGATCGAGAGGTCCTTTTTCCTGAGGATGAAGTGCGTCCTGGCCAAGAGGAACGCGGGATTGACCTGCGGGGGCTACAAGGTGCGTGTCCACGGCCAGGAGCCTCCCCCCAAGCCTTCCTGGCCCCCTGCTCCCGCAGCGCCGAGCACTTGGGGAGGGCGGTGGAAACAGGGACAGGCGTAGGGCGAGCCCTCTGCCCGCGGGGCTCTCCCAGCCCGTTGCTCTTTCATGTGGTTCAGAGCCAGAATTTCTCTGAGAGTTCCAGGTTAAAGAACTCAAACCACAAACCCGAGCTCCCCGTGGGTCTTAATTTTGTTGTTGTTGTTTTATTTTGCTTTCTGTACTGAACCTCGCACAAGCACTGACTGTCTCGAGGTGTCTGCGGAGGCTGTCAGGTGGCAACATGGGAGTGCTGGGTTAATTTATCTCTTTACTGGGTGACTCGTCAGCTTCAGGGCCGGCTCTCCAGGTTAAGGGATTTGTCCAGGTGGTTCTGCTCAGGGCTCCTGGACGAGGACAGCCCCTGCTCTCCCACCTTCTCCCATCTGTCGTGTCAGCTGCACGGCGCTGAAGAGTGGTGGGTACCTACAGACCACGGAGATGCTGTCCTGTGTCGTGCCGCAGAACAAGAACATCTGTTGAGCTTATTCTTGGGAAGAAACATTCTAATAATAGAGGAGTAAGGGTAGAAATACACAGAAGTCATCTGCAAGGATACATTTAGGAGACATACCTAAATCTACGTTCAAAGATACATCCTGGCTAAGGATCATGTCTGCTCGATCTATATAATAAACATATCTTGCACATGTGACATAAGCACACATGTAAACTCTCTCACAAGCATACACTCTTCATTACAAAGTTGTAACTGGCTTGGCACTTCCGCGTCTTTCCTTTTTAGAATAACAACAAAAGCGTAGTTAGGAGGTGGTCCAAAAACCGCTTAAGTCAGTGGAGAAAAAAAAAAAAAAAAAAAAAAAAGAAAAAAAACCCCAACTCATTGACTTTAATGGGCCTTAGATAAGTGCTGAAATCTCGCATGGAAAAAAACCCAATTCCAACGCAAAAGGAACAGAAGAAAGGCCGCAGACAGTGCCGCTTTGCTGGAGTGGTGGCAGGGGCAGTGGCTCCAGGACACCCGGCGGCGGCACCGGCACCAGCCGGGGTGACGGGGGGATCCGTCCGGGTCCTCCCCGAGAAGGGTGAGGTGGGAGTGGGCGACGGGGTACTCCTGTCACAGCCCCTCCTGCCCTGCCAGGCAGCTCCCGAGCCTTCCTATGTCTCCGGCAGGTCATTCACTGCAGTGGGTACCTGAAGATCCGCCAGTACAGCCTGGACATGTCCCCCTTCGACGGCTGCTACCAAAACGTTGGCTTGGTTGCCGTGGGCCACTCGCTGCCGCCCAGCGCCGTGACGGAGATCAAGCTCCATAGCAATATGTTCATGTTTCGGGCCAGCCTAGACATGAAGCTCATATTCTTAGATTCCAGGTAGAGCTGGGGTTATTTCCAAGTCCATTCCCCTATTCCCTCCCTTTCTCCCCCCCAGGCCTCCTCTCATGTCCCACTGCTATCATCATTCAGTCTTTGGTGTTATGTGCTGCCTGTGTCTCTTGCAGGGTAGCTGAGCTAACGGGTTATGAGCCCCAGGACTTGATAGAGAAGACCCTTTACCACCACGTCCATGGCTGTGACACCTTCCACCTGCGCTGCGCACATCACTTGCGTAAGGAGATGACGATCTTGTAGGCAATCTGCCCTTCACCCCCTCCCTCAGCAGGTGGACTTTGGGCTTGCTAGGTCGGAACGGGGAAAACCATCTTACTGAAGGGGAGGATAAATAAACATATGTAATATGTATATAATATATAATGTATAATATATAATATGTAACCATAAAACAGGTTTTAATGAAACAAGTCGTTAGAGACTGAGCACCGAGCTGGAAGCAGGAGAGAGATGAAGGGGATCGGCAATGAAAGGCTGTTTTTGCCTCCTGAGCTCCCGGTTGTAGGACAAGAAGTCCCCTGCACAAACCTTAGGCTCTCTGTTCACTTCAAATTCCTGTTAGGAAAAACCCTTTTTTCTTGCTCCAAAAAGCCATGCCAGTGAAATTCAAATACTTTTGTTCCACTTCCATCAGATCTCACAAATCTTATCTGTGCATTTAATTTTGACTGCTGTAGTGAGCCCGGTTCGGAGAGCTGTTCTTTATTATATTTTTGATATAATGATGACATTAATACATGGATAGATGAATAAAAAGGTATTAATTTCCGGTAAGTTTCCCTGCAGAGAAAGTAACTAGAAGAGATAAACCCCAAAGCCAGATTTATAGAATTAAATCTCGATGATGAGATGTCTGTGTTGGGGATGGTGGAGGGCATTCACCCACACACCACCTCCCCTGGTGTGCTCACGATGCCCCACCAGTCTCCCCGAACAGCCTCTGATCACGAATGGCCCTGCCTACAGGGACAGAGATCAGCCCTGCCCGGGGGGTCTCCACCACTGTTGTTCATGGGGAGGTCGGTCCACGCAGCTTCCCCACGTGATGCTAAGGGGATTCCTACCCCGTCTAGTCGCCCAGGAGGGTCTGGGGCTGGGGTGTGTCTGTACCCCCTTCCCAGGGGCGACGGAAACAGAGGAGCTGAGGCTCTTCCGTCTGTGTTCCCGCAGTGCTGGTGAAAGGGCAAGTGACCACCAAGTACTACCGCTTCTTGGCCAAGCACGGCGGCTGGGTGTGGGTGCAGAGCTACGCCACCATCGTGCACAACAGCCGCTCCTCCCGCCCGCACTGCATCGTCAGCGTCAACTACGTCCTCACGTAAGTCAGCCTGCTGGTCGCTACAAGGTGCGCGGAGCAGCAAGAGGCCGAGCGGAGCCGAGCGCCGGGCATCTGTCTGTGCCCGGTCCCGGCGGCCGCAGCTGCCGCCGCCACCGCCCCCCTCTCTCCGTTCCCCTGTCATGGCTGCTGAGCCCCTGGCTGCAGCACTGACCAGGTCTGCTAGGAAACACATTGAGCACTTTCATCTACATGAAGGGTTTCCCATCTGTCTGTTTCTTTCGAGAGGGGGAAAAGATTTAGAGGTTTGTCACCCACATATTTTGCTCCTTTCCCGCCTCCCTTTAATTTTTTTTCTTACTGTTTAAATGCACTCAGCATTAAATAAAATTTAATGCAGCGTAAAAAAAAAAAAAAAAAAGAAGAAAAAAGAAAAAAAGAAAAAGAGGTTTTCCACGTACGGAGTTATTTATACTCAACAAACAGGACATCTGTTTTTCTTTTCAAAAATCTGGGGTTTGAAGTTCTTAATTTCATCCAGAGTCTCTATCAAAGCTCCGAGATTTCTTTTTTGTTCTTGGAGAGCGATCCTTTTAGTGAACCACAAAGAAAGTTGGTGACCAGAAAGGTCAGTTAAACTTTTTAAAACATAAAATACTTTTTTTTTATTTTTAATTTTTTTTCCTTTTTTTTTTAATGAGAGTGACTGCTGAGATAACGTGTACCCCAACGCATCTCCTTGTGTTCTTCTACTGGGGGATTGCTACGGTGTGCTTTAACTGAAATGCAGGGGCCCAGTGAAGGAGGGAAGTTCGTTAGAACTGTTTGCATTTCCTTATGACTCGGCAGTAGCGGCGGGCAGCAGCACTGGCACTTTCTTGGGATCGTAGGGCTAATCAGGGCGGCATTGCTTCGTTGGTCCTCGGGGCTGAGTATTCCTCTGCTCCGCTGTTTTTAGGTCTCCGGGCAGATGCAGATGTGGGAGATGTCTGTGAGGCACAACCCCCACCTCCCCTAAAACTGCAGGATGGCAGCATCACTATTTTACCGTAGCTGGTTTCATGCTTGCGCAGGTGGCGAGTGATTTGGAAGCCCAGTTCAGGATGTGCTTCCCAAGCTGAGGTGGCCCGGCTCCGGGCATGTGTGCAGGCGCAGCTGGTAGGGCGGGAAGAGGTCTGCATTGCTCCGACGTAATCACTTTGGTGCGTAGGGGCATCGTGCTCTCAGATGAGTGGGCAGAGGTTATTGCACCTGCATAAGGAAGCATACGTTTGGGTCAGCACTCTAGTGTAGGGAGTAAACAGAGATTTCCCCTTTAAAGAAAATACCTTTAATTTACTTTAAAAAGGGATGCTGAGGGCGTCGTCGTAACACTCCAGCATTCACCCAGCAAATACGCAGATGGGCAGAGGAGAGGCATCATTACCTCTGCTTCAGCTGTATGTCCATTTCCGCTCTACCAGCCCCTCTCTATTTTTCTCTGTTTATACTGTTCAGTGAAGCCCAAAGCACTTGTCTTAGGTGAACGGGAAACTGCAAAGACAGAGGTCTGTGTGGGAAACAAGGAACCCAAAGGCAACTAGCACGTTAGAGGGGTTTTGCACAAGAAAAGCTACCTGCTTTTCTGTGAGCACCTGAGATTATCGGTCGTTTCCCTCTCCTTTAATCCCCAAAGCGTTAACATCAATCATGATCCCTACCTCAAATGACCAGAATGGAAACGAAACATCCCATCGGATCTGCTTAAAGTCGGTCGGGGATCCGGCTCGATCTGTCCCCGGCTGGCCGGGGTGACCACCACGGCCCGCCACAGCAGGCAGGGAGCACACGTATCCCATGGGGCCGGACAGACAACCCCCCCCCGGAGCTGTTTTCCAGCAGCGGGACGGTGGCACCCTGTGCATTCCTACCCCGTCCCTGCCCGCGCATCAGTGCGCGGCCATCACCGCGATACCCCAGCCGGGGTGGCTGCCAGTGACCCATTCTCCCCCCGCAGCCATGCACAGCTCAGGTGCGCCGCGCTCCACACGCCGGCGGGATTTAATCCCCGCAGCCTGGGAGCTGGCCCCGGGGTGTGTGTGTGTGTGTGTGTGTGTGTGTGTGTGTGTGTGTGTGTGTGTGTGTGTGTGTGTGTGTGTGTCTCTCCCCCCTTCCGCCCAGAACGGGGCAGGAGCCGTACTACAGCAGCGCGATTCCTCCGTCTCAGCGGATTTTTCGCTGGAGGCAGCATCTTTGTATTTTGGTGCATATGTATGGATTTTAAGAAGCAGGTTAATTTAAACCTGGTTTCAGCCGGGCAGACACGTAGGACTGTAGTTGTTCTTTCAAGATTTCCCCTGGATAATGTAGTTACACTGCGGCACGCCTTCATTACATCTCGGTGTAAGGCTCCCCTTGCGCTCTTCGAGTAATTGCCTCGAGTTAGGAGGACGGCAGGAGAGTAGGGAGGGAGCCAGGCTGGCTAAACGTGAGGATACTAAACGCTGAGAGGTCCATCACTGGCTGCAGCAACTGTCATGTGCTGCTGGCTGCTGCAATGCAGGGACCGCCAGCGCATTCAAGTCGAGTTTTGGGACACTCAGGTCCTCGGCGTCTCATCAAGCCTGCCCGGCTCTTCCCAGAGTGCTGCAGAGTCCTACGTGCTTCTGCTGCTGCTGAAGTGACTGCCCTGGGTTTAGGGGATGGATGTAGAGTCAACTATATTGTTATTATTATTCTAGCCTGTATTTTGTAAAAACGAATGAGAAGAACAGGTCCTGCCGTATGCTGGGGGCTGTAAGCAGAGAAAGGGCCAACTTTTAAAAAAGTGAGAAGCTACCAATTTCAGAGGTGGATTATCTGGGGCAGAGGGGAGCTCCTGGGGAAGGTGGGAGAGTCAGGTGGGGGGGTGCTGAACTTCATTAATTGAGCTATTCAGAGTTAGAACTCAAATGTGGAAGGTAGGTGGTGAAAATACAGGGGACAATGAGAGGTTATGTGGATTTGCTGTTTTCCTCTGGTATGAGATAGACTCCACTCCAGGAGGGCTGAATAAAGGCCTTGTAGCACTCAAGATTTGCAGATGTTAAATATACTTTATTCTGGTATAACTCCTATAGCTCCTGCAGTTCCTTAAGGATAACACTGGATTATTTCAGTAAGCTAGGAACAGCTGAGATATATGTGTGTGCTGTGGGTTCCCTCCAATCTTCCACTCAACACCTGGAGCAGATGCAGCTCGTGACAGAGGCCTGGCTTTGCCTGCTGCATCCCAGTATAAACTTGGGGAGAACAAAGATGCTCATGAAAGAGAAAGGCAAAGCTTTGTGCATCAGCTTTGGGGTATGGAAGCTGAGGAGAAAGCAAAAGAGGTTCAAACAAGTGTTCAGGATTGTAGGGTGGAGCTTGAGAGGTAGTAAGCCTGCTGCCAAAGATTCCTTTGGAAATAGGAAATGTTGGTCCCTTCTGCTAAAAATAGCAAAAGCTTTGGAAGATATGGGACAGGATTTTGACTTGCTGAGTCCCTGCTCCCCTCACACAGTACTTCTTCACTCAGGGAAAGCCCCATGAGTTTTTTTGGTTTTGTTTGCTCGTGGGCTGAGGAGTTTTTGTCTCACTATTTAGAGGAACTCGAGTGCTTTGATGTTTTGCAAAGGAGCAGGCACTGAGGGGTGCAAGTACCAAACTGCTAAATAGGTATGGTGACAAGGGCATTTGAGCAACAAGAGGAAAGGTAATTTTTTGTGTAATAGTAGTTTGTCAAAAATTAATATAAATGACCTTTAAGGACTCCATCTGTAAAGTGCACATATTTGATCTTCTTTGTATTCTGCTTGGCATATGTGAGTACAGACAAAGAATATTTGTTTCTTTTCTTATTTGTTCTGTACACACGGTTGCATTACCATTGATTATTAGCTGTGCATGTTTATCACTAAGGGGGTCTAAAGTATGAGTCAATAGATAGAGAATGCAACTGTTGAAGTTTATATTTAGATTGCAAACAACCTCCCTTTAAACAAATGGATAATGCACTGTGCAAATCCTTTCACTTTTTGAGCATGAGCAAATATTGCAATAATTTGTCCCCAGAGGAAGCTAAGGAAGATTTTCTATATATATTTCCTTGTCCTTTAGCATTTAAAAGAATAGCAATAGTGGTAATGTACCCGGATAACAGGGATTAGTTACCTAATTGTAACTAATCTCTGTTCTGATGACACAGTATGTATATGATGTAGTTCCAGTTACCTCTTCACATTGCATTATGTAACTGACTGATTAGAAGCATAATTTGAGTGCAATTTGAAAGATTATTTCAAATAACTGCCATATTGACAAATGTTTTACTTAATGATGTGGTAAATGAAATTTAGAATAAATTAACTGTTAATTGTATCTGCACACTTAATCTTTATTATTACCACTTATATAACTTTGTGTATGACCAGATTTTAAATGGCTGTATAAGCAATGTGTTTTCATTACGTATGATGTCTCAGACCCTTAAAAACAGTCTTCCCTGGTGTATTAAGTGGCCTTTAGGGAAGTCTGTCCTTCAGGTGGAGAAAAAGCTCTCCCCATATTTTTTGGATAGTTACAATGAAGAATTTTCATAGCTTTTCATAGAAATTCTCATTTTGGTCTATCGCTGGGACATCAAGTCAGAGCCAACGGAGAAAACACAAATTATATTTGTACACCTATAGGCCTATCTTTCTAAAGTGTTTCTCTCAAATTGGCCTATTTGGAATTGCCACAATCCTCTCCTCAGTCCCATGTAGATACATGGACTCTTGTACCTCTGAAGTGTGTGATGGAGTATGTAGGATAGCGAATACACTGGGAAAGTTATTACTTGCAGAAATAATCTTGCTCTCATATTATGAGTGGAACTGGTTGTATGAGTAAGCTTAGCCACCTCACTTTATACTCAAGGTAAGGCTTAGAGACTTAAACTGGATAATGTATTTTTTATTAAGTAGTTGTAAACAGTACAATTAAATTTTGCCTTCTGTTTTTCCTTTATAGTTAGCTGTATTAATGGGAATTTTGCCACTGCTTAATTGTGCACAGAGCTGGGTTTCAAGTTATCTGTGCAATTTGCAGTGTACTTTTCCTAAGATTGGAAAGCATATTTCACGTGATTTAATCAGCAATGAAAATATATAGAGGAATTGTTTTAATAAATTAAAATGCTTGGGAAGCATATGCCTCAAAGAAAAAAAGTATAAAAGGATTCCTCTTGAACTACTCACTGCAGTATTCTGTTTGTTCACCATTAGTTTTTATTACAGGCTTGTCTCCCTGGAACATTGTTTATATATTTCTTGCAAATAGGAGACAGGCTTTTCCAGGTGTCCACAATACGTTTCTGCAGTTCTTCTTTGTTCGTGTAGGGGCTTTCTTAGCTACCATTTGTTTAATTCACTCCAAATTTCTATGCTTGTATTTAAACCAGGTGACTGTAATGGCTAAGGCACTAAAACTGTGGGCTGGAGTCTACAGTTGCTGCTCATATGAAGAAAGTTTTATTTGCTAGAGTAAGGACTGCAGCTCAGGTCTACAGGAGAAAAAGATACAAACCCAAACCCAAAAGCAATCATTAGTTTAAATATGAGCATACTGATAGTCTCACACAGCATGAAATTCAAGATTTCTAATAGGTTTCAAGGAAGAAAAGTGACTTCAAATGCCTTCCACTTCATCCTTTTCCCCTTCAGTGTGCTGGCTGTTACCGGACTTTGAAAAACTCCCTCCTCTAAAAAGTTACAGATCTTGTAAAATGATTGCCTGGGACTGAGACACATTCAGCAGGGGCAATGGCTGAAGCAATTACTACCTCCAGCTGTTTGCCTTGCTCCACTGATGAAAGGTACAGGGCCAGCTCCAGGGACTTTTACTCCCCAAATGCCACAGTTTAAGGTAAACTACTACAGATTTCACTATATTGAAGCATTGGGCTGTACACTGTAGCACAGCTGTTCCTGCTAGGAAGGTTGTTCACACTTTATCCTTACTTTGCCCTTCTGCACTCTGAATGGCATGAATGAGACTTGTGAACACCGCTACAGCAGCTGGGTGCTTCAGTCCCTTTGGGGATCAGCCCCTGTGGTCCTGCTGCACAGCAGAGCTGGAAAGACCATAGGAGTTTAGGGTTATGATCACTGCTCTGTGACAGTTCAGAAAGCTGAAGACAAGCTAGGCATTTAGGAGAGCATCTGCTAGTTTTACTACACATTTCTCTGTCATTTATGGATTATGTTAGTGGCTGTGCAGAAGAGGCAGGACACGCAGTTAAACGGCTACCAAAGTACTCCTCTGCGTGCTGCCACCCTTTCAATACTCTGCACAAAACTCCATGCAGAACTGGCTCCTACTCATAACAGCATGATCCTTAAGCAGGTTTGCAATTTTACTAGCTCTGCTTCTGTTTCCTTAATCGGTTGCATGTTTGCTTTTGTTACTTTGTGCTGCGTCTCAGTAGCGCTGTGATTCCAATGTTGTTTCACTGTAATTATCATGCGATACAACAGGTGTGACAAGTTACTAAACTGCTTCTGAAGTAAGCTCTTCCCTCCACAGTCTGATGTTCTTGCTAGTTTTTATTCGTACACACACAAATGTGGCATTTCCACATGGCCTAAATTAAGTGTTAACAAATAAATCTCCTTTGTCCATTCAACAGTGGCAAGTATCTGTTTAAAATCTAATTCTCCTTCCCTCACCTCTCTTTTGTACTTTACAGCATGGGCCAGGCTCCAGCACACATGTTCATACTCAGTAGGTTACTTCAGAGGCAGCCCCTTTCACTTTGATGACACTATTTATGGAGGCAGGCATCACTCTGTGTGAACAAGGATATAGCATTCGACCCTTCTGAAGGCTGAGGATGGCTGAAGTCTGGAGTCAATCACATGATCTTTAGCATAGTTAGACGATTTATTCCTGTTGTCTTTTGTTATCATCCACTTAGTGCAATTAAATTGCAGAAGCCCTGATTTACTAGCACTTGAGCACATGGCAGGCTCTAAAAGTGCTTAGACGTAACTTTCGGTGCATGATTATGTCCTAGTGAATTCAGTTTTGAAATAAAAAAAAAACAACAAACCCAAACAAACCCTTAGGCACATGTTCAAAAATAAGAAGATTCCTTGGCTTTGCCAAATAGAGATGACTTGAAGGACGCTTTTGATACTGTGTTGAATTGGGACCTAATAAAGAACAGGCGTAGTTTTCCAGCTACAAACCACTATGTATAAACCTTGGGGGTAGCAATGTTGAGAACAACAGCTATTATCTGCTGAAGTTTCAGTGTAGATATGGAAACTCAAATGCTTGGCTAACTAAAGTTTGGCTGTATCCCTAGCATTGTGTGCATAATTTGATGCAATCTTGAGGGAAGATCCTTTAACCCATTCAATATCCAGCTTTCTTACATTTCTGCTGTGAGTTATTAAGCAAACATGAATGGTCTGCCCTGAAGGCAGCCTGTTCCCAAGTAGCCTGTAGCTTTGATCATCTCTGTACTAAGTTTGGCAGCTAGTAGCCTGGGCTGTTGCTATAGAAAATTCTCTTAGGCCCCGGTGAGCTGAAATCCACCCAAAGGCATTGCAAGCTATTTTTCTCTTGCTGCTTCCAAAGACTGTTTTGCACACAGAACAAAATAATAATCTCTCATGACTGCTTCATGAGGCGTATCCCGGTAGACTGTTTGCTCAAATAAAGGATGGATTTGGGGATAAATAGCTTAATAGCATCTTCCCACTCACAGCCAAGCTGCTGCACCTTGTGCCCCAAAATAATTCTGTTGATTCTAAGTTGCTAGTTAGGAGAGTTAAAGAAAATATGTCATCTTCTGAAAGATGATCAGCCTCCTCAGTGCTTTCTAGCTGGTGAAAACCATCAGTGGGGGTGGGAACATGGCTTGAGTCCAAAGAAAACTGTGTGTCTGTGCGACTACAACTCTGTAACTTGACATGGGTTATGCAATTAGGCCTTCCATTATGATATAGTGAGTTCAAAAAAGCAATAGGAGAGAAGGTGCGCACTGAGCTGTGATACTCTGGAGTTGCTGTGTGTTTCAAAACTGGTCACTGCAAGCACAGTAAATCTCATACATTATGATATTCTAGGCTTGTGACACAAAACAAATCAAATTTTCAGTTACTTCAGCAGCAAATTAACTGTAGTGTTGGTCCAAGGACTGTTGTAGTCTGACAGTGGAGTTGATCTCCATGTATGCTGTGGTCACCTATATGGGAACACAGAGCAGCCTGGTCAGAGATACTTCTAGGCATTCAGAAACCCTGGATAAATGTGCATGTGAAGCAGTGACAACAGAGTAGCTAAAACCACAAAAGGTCCCTGCCTGCCCTAGTAAAAGCAAGGACCTAGAGGGCAAAGGTACTAGTCATATGATAGATTTAAACGTATAAAGAAAACATAGCTAGATGTTACTGTGTTTTATTAAATGAGCTTAATTTATTTGTCGAGAAATTTTAGATATGCCTAGTAAATATTTAGCTACCTACAACCATTCAACACACTGGACACTTACTCTTTGGTTTCATAAACTGGATTTTTACATGAGCATACATTTCTGGAACTGTTTGTTAATGATAAGTTGTTATTATGAATATTGTCAGAAAAAAAATAACTACCATTAGAAAAGTATCTTTTTACTGAATTTGATAGAAAGCATAGGGTCAGCAGCAGTTATGCAATGTACAGTGGTTTAACTTACTGTGTGGCTTAGGGGATCAAGGTAGTCAGGTAGGTTATCTTGTATCACTTTTAACATTTAATGAACCCACTTAACAAATCTAAGCATGTATAACATATACTTTGAGGAGGTAGAATTAGTGATTACCAGGAAAGTATAAAACTGAATATTGTGTGTTATCTTATAGCCTGGCTTTTCTTGCTACTTGTCTCCTGTTTTATCAACATGAACAATTTATACATTGTATATCTTATCAAAGGTGGATGACCAAGGGTAAGTTCAATACAAACAGAGCCTTAGACTCAAGTGGCAAGTAACGTGAGCAGGATTTGAATACAGTAGATATTTGGCTGTGGGTGAGAAGGAGCTAAAAAGCAATCTATCTCAGGTACAAATAATGAAATGAGAAAACAAGTATATTCATTTGTAAAAGAAAAAAAAAAAAAAATAAAAAAGCCATTCTCCCCAAATGCCAATACCCACTTGCAAGTCCTTGTCTGCCTTCCTCCCCTTACTGCCTCTAAGATTCAAAAAGAACAAGATTCAGTTGAAAAGTATTTATTAAGCATCCTATGACAGTTACTTGCTTTGTGGGCAGATAATGGCACACAATGGTCCTCAGGAGCAAAATGCTGTCATTTTGCCAGCTTTTGTCAAAGCTGAGGAACTCTGGACAAGTGAATTGGAAGGACTTTCATCATAGAAAAGTCTTGTTTCTTCTGAGGATGGTGAAAGTCTCATGACAATAAAGAACTAATCTGATGAAAGAGAAAATATTTGAAAAATCATGGCAGTCAGGTGAAGTTCCCAGCAACTGGAAAAAAAGGGAAATATAACCCCAATTTTCAAGAAGGGGAAAATGGATAACCCAGGGAATTACAGACCAGTCAGTCTCACCTCTGTGCCTGGCAGAATCTTGGAGCAAATTCTGCTGGAAGACATGCTAAGGCACATGAAAAGCAACAAGGTGCTTGGTGACAGCCAGCATGGCTTCACTCAGGGGAAATCCTGCCTGACCAATTTGGTGGCCTTCTATGATGGGGCTACAGAGCTGATGGACAGGGGAAAAGCAGTTGATGTCATCTACCTGGACTTGTGCAAAGTATTCAACATTGTGCCACACGACATCCTTGTCTCTAAGTTGGAGAGACATCAATTTGATAGGTGGACCACTGGGTGGCTAAAGAACTGGCTGGATGGCTGCACACAAAGAGTATGGAATTCAGTAACAAGAGGTGTCCCTCAGGGATCGGTGCTGGGACCGATCTTGTCCAACATCTTCGTCGCTGACATGGACAGTGGGATTGAGTGCACCCTCAGCAAGTTTGCCGATGACACCAAGCTGTGTGGTTCGGTTGATGCGCTGCAGGGAAGGAATGCCATCCAGAGGGACCTTGACACGCTTGTGAGTTGGGCTGATGCCAACCTCATGAAGTTTAACCATGCCAAGTGCAAGGTCCTACACCTGGGTTGGAGCAATCCCAGGCACAGCTACAGGTTGGGCAGAGAAGAGATTCAGAGCAGCCCTGAGGAGAAGGACTTGGGGATGCTGGTCAATGAGAAAATGAACATGAGCCGGCTGCAATGTGCACTTGCAGCCCAGAAAGCCAACTGTATCCTGGGCTGCTTCAAAAGGAGTGTGACCAGCAGGTCGAAGGAGGTGATCCTGCCCCTCTACTCTGCTCTCGTGAGACCTCACTTGGAGTATTGTGTGCAGTTCTGGTGTCCTCAACATCAAAAGGACATGGAACTGTTGGAACAAGTCCAGAGGAGGGCCACGAGGATGATCAGGGGACTGGAGCACCTCCCATATGAAGATAGGCTGAGAAAGTTGGGGCTGTTCAGCCTGGAGTAGAGAAGGCTGCGTGGAGACCTCATAGCAGCCTTCCAGTATCTGAAGGTGGGCTATAAGGATGCTGGCGATGGACTCTTCATTACGGACTGTAGCGATAGGACAAGGGGTAACAGGTTCAAACTTAAACAGGGGAAGTTTAGATTGTATATAAGGAGAAAGTTCTTTCCTGTTAGGGTGGTGAGGCACTGGAATAGGTTGCTCAGGGAGGTTGTGAATGCTCCATCCCTGGCAGTGTTCAAGGAATTAAAAGTAATAATAGAAAGTTGTTAGAACTACTCTTTACTGCCCAGTTTCAAAGGAGTTGAAGTATGAAATCACTTAAGTACTGCGACATAGAGCATAGCATAAGAACAGCTATACAAGATCAGACACATACTGATAGTAACTATGGCAAATACTTTGGAAAGAGTTTTAAAATAGAACAAGAATGTAGTAATGCTTCCCCAGCACTTTGTCACAGTCTTCAAGAAGTTCAAACGTCTTCCTAGAAAGAGATGAGATCTTTGACTGTATTAGTTTTCAATGTTTTGTGGGTTTTTTTTCCCCCACAAGTTAATCTGCTTACTTTTTAAAAGCATATGAGCTTTTGCTGAGCTTAAGTGTATGTTAAAAAAGCCTCGTGTTGTGAAAATACCACTTTTTCATTCCTTTCATAGCTCATATTTCTTGCATTAGAAGAAAAAGTAAAAAACTGCTTCCTATTAATTTTCTTCATGTTGCTCATAATTTAATGACCTTGTTCTTCCAGACATCTCTTTTATCAGCCTGAGGAATCTCCTTAATTGTTCCTTATACAGAGGCTGTTCTAAGCCCATCTCCCTTTCTGAGCCGCTGAGTTTTTTTGAGTTTTTCAGATGGGTTGGTCAGAATATACAATACTTGGAGTGTCAGTACATGGGGGTTTGTGTATGGCATGAGGTTTAATTCCCATTTTTATAATCTGTGTTTACTGCATAATTATGCAATGATGTGCATTTTCTTATACACAGGGCAGCCTGTGTTATCAGTGACTTCTCTGCAATGTGATATATCTTTCTTGGTGAAACTTCTCAGTGTAAGTGGTGAAACATATAAATTACAGGATTCTTCACCAATACGGAGTTTGCGACTACTAGTTTTAGGTAGAAAAGTCTGAAACAAAAATTTAAAGGCTGTACTTAAACCCCATAGAAGAGATAAAATGACTTGGAGTCCATAACTACGTAAGTGTCTTTTGTGGCTTCTGAACACCCAGAAACAGTATTTTTATCCAACTTTGTACCAACTTTTCAGTTACTGTTACCTATGAAAGATAGAATAGTGGAATCTTGACAGTATCTTGGCTGTTTTAGCCCTTCTCCTTGCCATGAGGGGACAGAATTGGCATGAGGCTCTTAGCTCTAGAAAAGTGTCTGGATTTTAAATTTAAAACACCCAACATCCTGCGTGAAAATCATGAGGATCAACTTTTGATTCTACTTATTGCATACCTTAATACACTATGGAAACCCTTAGGATGTAAAAGCCTGTTAATTTATAATCTCTGCCAAAAATCATCAGCATTCTCTCAAATCCTTTTGTCCACAGATATCATATACCTCTCTAATGTGCTATTTCCAGTAAATTCTTCTCAGGTACACAATAACAGTGGTATTACATGTATTTGATTAAGTATTTTTATTCATAGAATACATCTCAAATTTATTTTAGCAGTTTAAATAAATGAGTTTAATGTATATTTAGTCAAGCATTACAGTAGTGAGGGCTTAACTAGATTAGAAATAAATGAATCCAATTAAAGAACACGTCTGTGAAATTTGATATGTTGTAGGTATGAATGAACTGTTTGCACAGCAGCTGTAAAGAAATCATTAATGATTAACTATCTAGAAGAAGTTTAATCAAGGATAAATAGTATAGGACATACTTGAAAGCATTTGTGTTGAATACATAGAGATGCTGAAATAATAAAAACATGTTTTGCATCAATAGTGATGTGAGTAGTGGTCTCAGAAAATGTATTTCTTATCTGCAGTAGATGTGCATTCAGGGGTTGCAGCTGAGAGTTAGCTTAGTAACATTAGCTGTAGTGCATTAATAGTGGGAGATTGTGCCTTCCAACAAAAAGCTTAATAGGCAAGGCAGCAATGTTTCACAGAAGTGTTTCCTACAAAAGCACATTATTATCCTCCCTTTCAGAGCTAATGTTCAGCAAAGTTAAGGAAGGGATTCTCATAAGTGATCAGCGGTGTCTGTAGGTTTGACCCTACATAAACTAAAAGTCTCATTTTCTGACTTAAGTGCAAACTCAGGCAAGTGCCAAGTGCTTGCTAAAATCTCATGATACATGATTTGTCCCCTGTGGCATTAGTATCTGCAGGAGGGTTTGGAATTGAATCCAGATCACTTGGCTACTAGGTCAGCGTCTTAAAAGTGTCACTCGTATTAAAGGTATATTTTTTAACCCATAAAAATCTTAAGAAGTTTGAGATGGGAAAACCTACCTCTATAACAGCAGTATGTTTCACTGTTGTCAGGATGGCTTTCTGCAAAGTGGAAACTGTCTTACATGGATATGTGAGAACTTATGTTTATATGGCATTAATTCCTAAAAGAGTGCTCTGTACATGCTGAAGCACTGAAGAGAAATTATTTATTTATGGAGTGGTTGAAAGGGAGTAGTTGGAAGAAAAAAAAGAGACTTTTTAAACTCTCATTTAACAGGCCTTTGGTTTATTCAGAAGTATTATTCTGAACGTGCAGGTGAATTTAAAATAAAGGAAAACTGCAAAGGATTGCAAAGAAGTCACCACAATAACTTAATAAAGGTTGATAGTATGAATGTGAGTCAAGGAGTTCTGCAAGTTTTAACATGCCTTAAGATACAGTATTCTTAATTTTGTGGTGGCCACTGGAAAAAAAAAAAGACATTGAAGGTTATGTTTCTCGAAGCCAAATTTCTTGTTATGAGGCATATTCTAACATATGCAAACATTTATAAACTCTGTCAAATATATTTCTCCATTTAATTTGGCAAGCACTAAATATACATCAAACATGACTTTTAGCCAGTTGTGCTCATAGGCACCTCTCATTTGACAAAAAGCACTCCCAGTATAAATAAATATTACAGAATTAAACTCAGGTCATCATATTTTATTTATTTAAAATATTTTTTCAGTGCTATCTGTAACTAAAAATGGTAAATCAGATTTATATATAGTTAGTGTAGGATATCTTTGGTATTTTATCCACAAACCGTACAAATCCTTGGTACATATTTTCATCTAGCAAATCTAGTAAATAAAGGCAAATACAGTGTACAAAAGGTTCTTTTTGGAGCCAGAGGTAGCTGGACATGTGGTTGAGAATGACAAACTCTACCTTCAGACTGCTGAAACCTCTGCCACACCATGATTATCTAGAGGCCAGGATAATTTATTTAACTCTGACAGTTAAATGACTGCATTCTGAGATGAGAAACCAATCAGGGAATATAAAACTTCTGACAGTAGTTGTCTAGGGGATATCCTCAGATATTTGTGTTAAATGATCAATATAGGTAACTTTGTGCTTCCATTTTCCCAAATTTATCAAACAATTTAATTAAACTTTCTGGTTTGAATTGCTCTGCCTTTAAAAGCTAACACAGAAACATGATATCATGTATGTGAATTTCATGGCTGGAGAGGTTGTAAACTTTGACTCAACAAGATGTAAACAGCTACCACTGTTTATGCTATTTATGGCTACAAATGAGTGCCTGAAACTTAATGAAGGGATCCAATATACAGATCTCAGACTTCTGCAAGGAGATGCATTGCTTAACCATTAAGTGTACTGATGATAAACAACCACTTGAAAGATTTCTGGAGGGTCTTTCTAATTATTTTGGTGAGCAGTAGAACAGGCCTAGATGGGACTCTTCACTTGAGAAGTTTCAGAAAGGAGGATTATTAACATCAACCCAATAACTGATGGGAAAACTGTGGCAGGGAGTATCTATAAATGTCAATGTAGTTTCATAATGGACAGTGAGGTTCAACAGCTTTTTTTGCACTTTGTCCTGAAATCTGGCTTCCTGTATGAGCTAAGTGAAACCTCCTTATTTTCACTGTTCTGGAAGATGCTAAAGGGATTGCATTTGCTTCTCCTGATAAGTCTCATGAGCAGACTGAGGCCATTGTAAACTTTTCTGAGACACATTGTACACGAACAGAGAACACAGCAGATGAGGAAATTGTCTGTTTTGTTGTGCCATCTGCTGATTTAGAAAGCTATGAAGATGACAAACAGCCAGAATCTGCTCTCTTTTCATTCATCTGCTGAACGGCATTCTGTTAGCATTGCATGAGCTAGAGTGTGGAAATGCTAAATGTTGCAGGCATTGTTTAAAAGAAGAATTATATATAAAAGTATTGTGGTCAGACATGCATGAGGAAGTGCCAGACTTTTACTACCTTCATGGCTGATTATAACTGAATTCCAACAACTCAGCAAAAAGACTGAACATTAATGATATTACACCTTTAGTTTAATTTCACAGTTTCTATTCTGTGCTTTGTTAGATTGGCAGAAAATCTGTCAAATATAATTTTTCTTATTTTTAACTAAAAGAAATGCAGAGTGCATATGAGCCTTTTCATGTTTTTAATATAAAACTAGAGGAAATGTTGAACATGTATTATGTGTTCAATAGAAATAATAGTGCAACCAAGTAAAGTTACACCTTGCTTTCTTTTGCATGAGCAATGCTTTCCACTTTGCTTCGGTCATATGAATGATTGTACCCATGATGTAGGAACCTGCCGCATTAAGTTCATCTAATGTTTTTACTTTCAGGTCGTACTTCAATAATTACTTAAATATGTGTAAGGAATGACGTGTTACAGTGTTTGTCAGGTTTAGGTGGTCATATAATGCCTTTTTAGTCTTCAGTTGTTGTGACTTCCAGTGATATTATGATTACTGAATATTGTTCAGACTATCAATTGAAAGATGCCTAGGAGTAAGACCTATTTCCAGTTATATACTAATAATTTTGACTGCTGCTGGAGAGAATGAACTGCAGCACATTTCTAATTCAATGCCATAACTCCATCTATGAAAACTGAATTTCTGTGAATCTTCTTTAAGGTGTCTAAATTTAATGTCTTTTGGTGGAATTAAAGACATTGCAGATATCTGTCTCTTTGTTAGTTATCTGTATATTCTCAGTCACTGCATGTATAGCTTATTCTTCCTTTCTGGCATGTTGTGGCATTAGCATAAAAAGATGCTCTTTCTCATGGTTTTTGCAGAGTTTTCCATGGGCTAAGCATTTTTTCTTATTTTTTGATGGGTTTCTTCTTGTCTTAAAGGTTATACTGCTTATGACTGTAGCTACGTAAGATCTCTATTCTTCAGTCTGGTTGTCCTTAAGCTCTTTTGGTGGAATCTGGTTGTTCTTAAGTTCTTTTGGTGGAATCTGGATATTCATTCTTTACTAATGGATGTCATTATTATGCTCCTTCCTCTAGATGCATCCTGTTTAGTTGCTTTTTCTATTTGAAAACATTTTTCAGGGCTTAATTTCTCTTCTGCTCCATAGACAATAATGTCTTTAAGTAGGCAAACAGTATATTCAAAAATCTTTATGCCTTTAGTTCTCCAATGTTAATGCCTAGTTTCACTTTAGTTTTTAGGTTTTGGTCAAAGTAGTCCCAAACTTCACCCTGTTACTTGAAAAAACGTAACTACAAAAAAGCCTATTTTTTCTGTACAGTTAGGCCATACTGTCTCATTGGCTCTGCCACTAATTCCAGTCTTTCCAACATTATTTATAGCAATTCTGACTCACCCTTTCCTCATCTTTTTTTCCTTCAAAAAGGCCATATAATCACCCTCTCATTTTTCTCTGTTGCATGGTTAGCTATCTCCATACACTCAGTTGCCACGTTTGTGCAAGCTCTGTTTGCTGAGAATTCAGGTTTTGTAGTGCTCCCTTACTGTTCTTCTTTTGGGTCTATCTGCTAATAAGTCATTATATCTCCCTCAAACTTTCATTAGATAGATGGTTGCCAACATTTCATACTGTACATTTTCTCAATGGCAGTATGCAGAAAGTGTCTTCTAAAGCTGAATTGTGGGAACTCTCCACACAAGTGCTGCAGATCCAGCTGGCATCCCAGCCATGTGCAAACAGATTGGCTTCCTCTTCCAAATGATATTCTGTTTCAGACTCTGTCCTTCTCCATCTATATTGCTTTCTATATCTAGGTCCCTTTAGTAAAGAATGCTTTATACTCAGCTTTCAGGTGCTTTATTGTAGGGAAGTGCAGTTGGTACAGACATTGATCCTTGGTTTTTCATGATGCTAGCTCTAGTACATCAATAAGTGCTTTCAAAATTAGGCTTAAGCTTTATAATGGGCATTAGAAGATCCAGAGATATGGCACCAAGGGGAAATGCTTTTGGGAGTTAGCTCTGAAAAGAAAATAGGAATCAGCATGTTGTAGCAAGAAGATTGTATGCTTTGCCTTCTGATTTTTTTTTGCTTACAATGAGGCATGGTAATCCAGTCTGTAGGTGCCTGATACATTGACCATACGAGTCAGATTTTCATATGTGAGGAGGAAAAAGCCAGAGGAGAAATAATAAGATTTTGGAAGCATATGCTGCCAAAAGCATATGCATCCAAGTTTTTTGAAGAGTCAAAGAAGACCTAGGATTTCAACCCAACTGTAGAGAGAATGGCTGTTTCCTATCATGAAAAGGTGGAGGTCTTCTATGTGTTTCCCTTTGCAAAGAAGCATCACTTTGGTCTTGTCTGGAATCAGTTTGATTCATCTGTTCTTCATTTAAGAGCTAATTTCCTGTAGTTATTCTGATGTTTTATAGTGATGATAGTTGCATCGGAAAATGAGATAAATAGTAGATTGTCAGCAACATACTGTTAGCAATTGAACACATGCCGTATCACTCTCTCTCTCAGCAGTCCCATGTAGATAGATGGAGATTGTATGCATCCCTGTGGTACCCTGCAGGTGAGGACCTTGGAGGAAGAGGCTTGTATTTACCACCTTTTTTTGACTAATGTCTAAAACACAAGATGCAATACTACTGTGTTGCTGGGACTGTATAGGATTCAGGTGTCCAAGAACAGGAATCTGGAGATTACAGTTCTGTGGTTTGTGGAAGTTTTATAAATTCCTCCCGGAAGTTGTCAAAATTTCCATCTGTAGTTTGTGTACCACTAGGAGCACTGGTTCCTCTAGTACTTTGCTTCACGGTGCATATGGATCTACTCAAAAGTTTTAATTTCTTGGTGTAACGTCTTATGCATCTGACACTGAGACCACAGTGATTTCTTTGCCCCCCCCCCCCCCTTTTTTTTTCTAAATAAACTTCTGGTATTTATCTTGGCCTGTTACTTTTGGTGTTCTGGTGTCTGTCTTGGCTCTTCTGAAGTGTAGCTGTGCTAGGTTAAGGTTAAGATGGTATTGAATTATGCCTCAGTGATGCAAAAAAGTCCAGGTGTTTCATCTTTAAGGATAGTGCAGTTGTATTTTATTTTATTTTTTTCTCCTGGGGGGAAACTTGGCATTCATTGGCAAGAATTGCAAATAGTTTTTTCTTATCCTTTGTTTAATGATGTTACCGTCTAAGCAATTGTCTGCAAATAAAAGCTTGGGGTGTTTATTCTAATGTGTGTGGGAGGGTGACTTCTCACCCTAATGATACCAAAGACTTTGAAGAGTAACATATAATGGCATGCAAGGTTTTGGGCAGCCTGGTTCCCCTGTTTTTTTTAGGATACACATGACATAGAAGAATTGTACAGTGTAATCTCTAAGATGGGAATGCTTGGCCTTTGCACAAATCATAGCAGCAGACAAGTAGTGTTGGAGTGACAGTCTGTGGTGTCAATACTGGGGTGGTGTTTTGTACAATTTTTAAAAACTCTTCCACTGACATGAGAAAGCAGTAGACTGTTACAGGGTGGCATACACCAGAGATGGGAAACTAATGGCATGAGTGCTGATCTATGGGTTATCCAGCAAAATGCCTAAGGCTTCAAACAGCTTATCTACTTAGTTTTGATTAATTTTCATTTCTGGAGACATATTTTCTGCGTCTAACATGGAGACCACATGAACCTTCATTTGCTTATAATTAAATAGTCAGAGGGACTGTGCATATCAGGATGATACTGATAGTTTTTTTAAGACTATTGATAATATCTCATGCTACTGATAGTAGTTAAATATAAAGATTAATTGACGTCCTTCAGTTTTGATGTTTTGTATAACATAATTTGGTAGGACTCAGTCATGAAGTGTCCTGGGTTCAGCAGTAGCAGTCATTTTTCTCCTTCTTAGTAGCTGGTGCAGTGCTGTGTTTTTCACTTTTAGCCTGAGAACAGCGCTGATAACACTGATGTTTTTAGTTGTTGCTCAGTAATGTTTACTCTGACCAAGGACTTTCTGAGTCTCATGCTCTGCCAGGGAGGAGGGGAAGCAGGGAGGAAGCAGAGAAAGGACACCTGACCCAAACTAGCCAAAGAGGTATTCCATACTCCAGCATGTCATGCCCAGTATATAAACTGGGAGCAGTTACCTGGAATAGTTAGATCACTGCTTGTTCGGGCTGCGTATTGGTCAGTGGGTGGTGAGTGGTTGTATTCTCTCCCCTTGTTATTTCCCTTATCATTATTATTATTGGTGGTAGCAGTGGTGGTGTTGTGTTATACCTTAGTCACTGGACTGTTGTTATCTCAACCTGTGGGAGTTACATTCTTTTGATTCTCCTCCCCATGCCTCTGGGAGCAGGGGGAAGAGAAAGGTAGGGAGTGAGCAAGTGGCTGTGTGGTTCTGAGTTACTGGCTCGGCTTAAACCACAACACGGAGACAGATGCTTTGCATGTCAGGTGAAAGTGTCTGGATGGAAATTCTGAAGGTAAGCACGGAAAAGATTAATGTTTTCAAAATATGGATGAGAAAATGATATACAGATCCCTGTATTCGAATCCCTATATTCAGATTCTTTCACTGAAGGCAGGGTAGTTGAAATGCAAATATTATAACAGAAGCCTATATATATTAAAGCCAAAATTTTAAGAAATTATCTCATTAAGAAGTAATTTTGCATTACCAAACATCAACTATACTTGGCCAATCTCTGTCTACTGTGGACTGGAAACAGTGTAGTCAGCACAGTTCTAATGCCAGTGATTTGTTTTCACCCAGTATGTATACGTGGATACATATGCATTATCTGCATTGACAAATCATATGAGAAAAAAATAGTGTAGAACTGGCATGAATTAATTTGTCTGTTCTGCAAGTTTCTGTGGCTGTTCAAAGAGCCATCCTATTTCACTTATTTCAGTGATTTATCAATTTTATCCTTCTGCCCTCGACTTTTATCTGAAAGCCTTTTGGTCTACTAAGCTGTGATAGGCTCAGGTTGTGGTTCAGTTTCTTTCTAAGGAGTGTTATACTGTCATGGCTTACATCAGTATATGTGTGGTTATAGAGCAAGACATTGTCATTAGAGCTGGATGAACAATTTATTATTAATATAATTCATTAAGGATAAGTAAAGGTTTAGATGGATAATGTGTGAATGAATATGTTGCCTCCTTGACTGCATAAGAGAAGCATTATTCTTCCCTTGTTCTCTTATTTCTCTGCTGATTAACACAAAGGAAGAGAAAAACCATGAATCCTTCATCTTTTCCTCCAGGTAGGTAGGTCAGGAAGAAACTTTTGCTTCACTCTCTTTTAATAAATCATTGTCAGAATAGGTTCCGTATGACTACATGAAAGCTGGAGAGCTCATTTCTTACTCCCCTGGGTATCAGCAGACATGCAGATGTGTGCAGAGGAGTGCAGTCCAATGCATATGCTCTCGTTATGCTTAGTGAGACATTGTGAGTAATACCAGTTTTCCTTACTTTTATGTATTCATTATAAAATTTAAAGAAACTTATACTGAACTTCACTGATGGCTGTTATATCTAGCTCCCCATAGAAAATCTCTACTATTTAGTGAGTGGGGGAAAGACTGTTGAAATCACAAGACTTGTATTTATCTAGATGTTTCCTGTAGCTGGTAAAATGGTATAAGAAATTTCAAACACAGGAGTAAACACAAGACTCATAGAAGAAGAAAAGTTAAAAAAATTACACCAATTGCCTGGAACCTTGTAAACAACAAAAAAATACAACCTTAAAGTGTTTTCATAAAAAAACAATTTGTTTGGTTTATTTAGTCATCTATGTAGGATGTTATGTGCATCCCATACATGCATGAGCACACACATGGTAAGTTTTTAGTTGCACAGTTGAAAGAGTTTTGAGGAAAAGGTATCCTATTTACTGCTTAGCTATGTGACCAATGCAGAACTGTAATACAAATCTCAGACTTTTCCATTCTAATGTTTTTATTACTGAAGAAAGTAGGTCAGGATGATAACAGTTGTATGCAAAGAGCAGTCATATTTTCAGTATAAAAATAGTGCTATTGTTTAGTAAGCTGTACTACTTACAGTTATTAGGGGGATGTACTGACTTGCTAAGGATGGTTTTAGTCTCTTTCCTTAAAAATATCTTTTGTTTCCACACCCCACTAAGAAGGAAGGAATGTTTCTTATTAAGATATGAAGTGAGTTTGTTTTTCACTTTTGCCTTTTATATAGGGATACTGAATATAAAGGACTACAGCTCTCCCTGGATCAGGTCACTGCTACCAAGCCGGCATTCTCATATGCAAATTCAACTCCAACCATAACGGATAATAGAAAGGGAAGCAAATCTCGTCTCTCAAGCACAAAGTCAAAATCAAGGACATCACCATACCCACAGGTAGTTGTCTTTGAAAAACAAAATTGAATCTTTTTTAATATCTTGATTTTGACTGCTATTTTACCTCAGTAATTATAATGGCACACAGAACTTGTTACTCAAAGGGAGTAAAGAACCACAGGTTATAAGATCTTGAGACAGAAATATGTTTCTTTAAACTGATTCAAAAGAGCTGGAAACATTCATGTTTCAGCATGCATAATAAATCATCATCAACAACAATAAGCACAGGTCTTAGAGTTAATGAGGAGTGGACAGAAGGACATGTGAAAATGCTGATTTTGAAATACTTGGTTTGCGAGGATTTTGAGTTTTGCCATTTGAGAAATCTTGCTTTTTCTTACTCACTCTTTAATAATTCCAACCATTCTAGAAAGCTGCCAGATGTCTGACAGCAGTTTAGTATAGAAATCTTTGTCAGAAGGAGTGAGTTTTGAGAAGGGAAAGCAACAGGCTAACTTGCTGAGCTGGAACAAGAAAGCTTTCCTACGTACAAAGCTTTGAAAGGGTGAAAGTGCTAGGAGGTAGCCACAGGTGTCAGTAGACTCTAATTTCCCAGATTTCATTTTCTGTGTAAGGAATACATCCCTGCTTGGAGAATGGACCAGACTTGACTGGATCTGTAAACTGGAGCTTAAATTAATGCATATGCACAAATGATTTCTGCAGGCAGTGCCACAGGACTTACATACATTGTCAATTTTTCTGCTCAAATAAGCCTGTTTGTTGAAATAACCATTGTTTACTAATAATGCTAGTCTTACTGCCCTTATGCCACCACACAGTAGATATAAATGTATGCATTCATGATGTCACATCAAAGAGCTATGTACTTTTTAAAGAGTCCAAGTCAATATTTAACTGATAATGACCTTGATGACTTCAGTTTCTCTGCAGGTACAATGTTTTCCAAACTGACCTCTAAGGGTGTACAGTGTGTCTACCTAACTTCCTTGTTTTCTTTCTTTTTACCCTCAAAAGTACCAAGGGTAAGAATTGTAGTTAAATGACATCTGCATTTGGCACAGGGAATATTTAAATGAGCTCCTAGATATGAACTCAGGTTCTTAATTTTAAGAATATCATTTTGCCAGAGGTTGTTATGGCTCTTGTTGATAAATCATTTGTTCATACACACTTCTGTGGGTTGTTCAAGAAGACCCTTTCTTTTGAATGCACTACACCAAGCAATTGTAATAAGACTGCTTTAAAGAATTGGGAGACATATGTACAATTAACTCTAAGTTAGATTTTTAAAATGACTATCTTTGATTTACAGAAATTAGCCTTCATATCCCCTTACTCAATTCTTTCAGAAGTCATCTGCTAACAGTACAATCCCAAATGAAGACCTGTTATCCTCCCACATTGATATGGTTTCTGAAAGTGTGACTTTCATCAGTATCTCCTTGTCCTCTCTGTCACCAGAAAAAATCTTGAACTGACAGTGCAGTGTTGAGACTGTTGTTTTATTGGGGATTGTGGTCTGAAAGCTCAGGATGTTTAGTTCCAGTTTCATTTTCATTGCCAGCTGCCTCGTAGTAAAGTCACAGATTTCACCATCCAAAAAGAAGCAGTGTGATAGTTGCCAGTATCTTGAAATATAGTCATACCATTCATTGTAGCATATCACCGCAAGCAACACTGGCAACTTGGCTTGGCATCCCTCTCATCTGTTCCTACCACTGAATAAGCTGTTGAAAGAGTAAGGCTCTTGTGAAGAACATGCAGCAGGTGGTATGGCCTATGTCCCTCAGTCTCCAGCCCATGTAATCTGCCAGTTAGTTGTGGAGAATGAGCGTGTGACTCAAAAGACACAGCTAAAAACTGAGGCTGTGGATTTTGGCTTACACAGGAGTCTGGGTTTTAGTAAGGGAAGGAAGCAGGAAGTTTATTAGTAAAATAATGTCAGTGGGCAAAGTATTTGTTAAAATTAAGGACACCTAGGAGATTTTGAATGTACATACTTTCATTCCTTCTTTTTTTTTTTTTTTTTAATTTTTTCTTTTCTTCTTTTTTTCCCCCTGTTTTTCTTTTGTCCTTGCCACTTACTTTATTTCACTTTTGAAGAGAAAAGGGGGTCATATGCCTAATTGGGTAATAACTTAGAATCTTCTGCCTTGCCAGTGTACGCCCATAGAATAGCAACATGAGATATGATCTGATTGAAATCTATGTCAAAAATTTCAGCAGAATGTTTACTACTAGGGTAAAAGATGGATGGTTTGGTCACCTAAGATAGTGTTAATGTTTCTGTTTTTCCTCAAGTCTTATGCAGAGGCAGACATAGTGCAGTATGGCCCTTGACTCTTCAAGCAAAAATTGAGTTCATTTAGAGGCATTGGTCAGCATCTGATTAACACTGACATTAGTACAGTGGGCTAGTTGATTCTGTGAAACCAGTTTCACACTGGGGAAGGGCAAGAAGAGAGAAGAGCAACCCAAAATTCATGACACATCTGTAGGATTTGCCCAGACACTTTTAACAGTGATCTTCTAGCCCTGTCCTACTAGAGGTGGAAAGCTCAAAGAGGAGATGAAAAGCCAGGAGAGATGAAGACTTGATAGAGGTTTGCAGAGAGGGGAAATTGTGAGTTGGTTAAAAGATGCCTGTAGTCTTTCCCATAATAGTAATCATTGTGAGGAGCTCCTAAGATCAATTCCTGGACCTCATTTATTTTGTGTTTCCAAAAAGCTATCCCTGGACCTCATTTATTCTGTACACAGGAAATAGCAACAAGATTGGAAAAACATTTTAATTGTCATCATCTGAACAACTGCTTTGGAGTTTAATCTCCCATTAATGATGATTGTTTAAAGAAAATATTCAAAACTGTCTCTTGCCTGCCTCTAATGAAAATACTTTGTGGTCAGATATGGATACACATTTACTGCTTCATATCTCATTTTAGTCATTGGATAAAGATTATACATATGTAAAATGAAGTCACATATACAAGTAAAAAGGTACCTAAGAGCTGTTGAATGGAGACTTTGGTATGTGTTACAGCATGCATGACTTTTTGGAAGTAAAAGCTTTCTCTAGTAGGTGTATGTAAATGCACTTGATTTTGGAGGTAAATTGATTTTATAACTCCTATAAACACATAATCTGGATTAATTTTGCAATTCACCTCTATTTGACCATATAACCTAATGGGTTAAAGATAACAGAATCAGACTGAATTTGTAAGCCTTAGCCTTTGTTTTGTTTTCATTTCTTCCTGTAGCTTAAAGCTTTGACAACTTCCAGTGTATTCAAAAGCAAAGCAAACCTCTCTTTTTATAGTAAACATAACTCCTGATCTGGTGAAGAGTCACCAGCAGTAGGGGTTATTTTAATGGACATGCTGTATTACTTTAATCTAAGCCTTTCACCATCTGTTCTGCCTATAATAGCAAATATAAAAAGAACATATTTTACATTTCAGGATTACATTAGGAAAAAGTAAGATAAAAGTGATTTAAAAGCATGCATATGTTCTTAGTAGAATGCAGCCTGCATCTGAGATGTTTTTTCTCATGGTTAAGACACAAATCAAGAGGAAAGCTGATAATGCTGATATAGTGAAAGTTTTTCATGGAAAAGAGGACTCTGAGAGGGTTTCATTATATATTTAATGTTTATGATGATAAAAACCTGAGTAGGCTGCCTGAAAATTAGAAATCTATAACTTCTATTGTTTGAACATCTGGAATGGTGCGTGGAGCAGGCTGATGTTGCTGTGTATGACAGGATGAGTGTTTAGGCCAGTGAGACACCTGTAGGAATGGAAGGTCAGGGAAAAGAAAATCACCTACAAAATATTGTCTACTGGCCTAATACACTTCCATGGGCTCTCATAAAATAAGCTTTTCTCTGAATGGAATTTATATTTTCCCATTTCCTTGCCTGTTCAGCCCTCCTGATTTTTTTTTTTTTTTAATGTGGAAATAGCATCAGGGATGGCCTATAGACCCTTTCTATGTCAGTGCTAATCCTATTTGTATGTTCTCACTGCAGTGGTCTGAAAGACATTTCTTGTATCTGGAGGTGGCAATTCAATTTCCAGAAAACAGCTGGAGGACCATTTACTTTATTTATTGTTGTTATTTATGCCAGAAGACAATTCAGAAATCACCTGAAGGGATTTTAGGTTTTGTTGTGCTGTCAAGAACTCAAAAATAATAAATTCTGCCTGAGAGGAGTCAGAACCCAAAACTAGCAGGAAGGAGAACATTTCTGGTGAGGCAGGATGTGGATTGAAAAAAACCCCACCAACTAATTTTAATTTGCCATAATTTCCATTAAATTTGATTCCATTTTCTATGATCTTTCATCACTTGACATATGGAAGCCTAATTCTGACTTTAGAGATAGTGTTTCCACTCCCATTTCAGTAAAGCAATATCTTTGATCATCCTTTCATTTCTCTGCTCATCAACATGTCACACATACCCATATTTGGAGTCTCCACCTGTCAACATCAGATTCCCAGAAGAGGCAGTGGTAGGACAGCAGCAGGAGAGGCAGCATAATGATGCCAAATAGAGATGTGATAGCTTCAAAGGGAGTAAGACGTATTTTTGGCCTGTCTGCTTATGTTGTTCCTTAAGAGTAAGCAGTCGTAACAGGCCTTCATAGGAAATATGGGCCAGAAGCAATTCATTGGATTGATTTAAGTCAGTCTGTGGCCTAGCAGCTGTTATGGGTCAGATCTCAAATAATCATCATTTACATCAAGTACAAAGAATATGCATGAAATATTGTTGGTCTTGACTACATAATTATATGACATTGCATGGTGCGTTTCTGATGTAGTGAACATGTACCCTTTGAAATGATGTCCCTTTCTTTCAGAAAAGTGCACAAAGTGCTGTGCAATTGAATTGTTTGTGGTTAGACTCAAAATTAAAAACAAAAAAAAAAAGAAGAGCAAATTTTCAATTACACAAAGAAATTCCCTGCAGGAGAAGCTATGCTGCACCCTGAATGGTCCTTAGAAACAGAGAATAGAAGAATATCTATTAGAGCTAAACAAAATTAAGAATTTTCAGTTCTGACATTTATTATCATCATGAATTGTCCAATAAATAAGTTCCATTATAATATTGTTAGAAATTAATTTTCCTTGTGCTCCTCATGACAGAAATGCTTACTATGAATTTTGTTTTTAATAAAAAAAATGTAGCTTGTTTTATACTTATGCTTATCTTATATTTGAGCTTAACTTTAAAAGTTAAAAAATCTAGCTTCTAAAAGTAAAATTTAAAAGACACTAATTCTAAAATTAAGACCAGGCACAAAAGTAGTTTTAATTTTGTAAATTTCCATTTTAACTATTTTAATAGCCAAAATTTCTTTTTTTATTGGAAACTTAATTCGTCTATATATTTTTGACAAAAAGTTGACAATAATTCAGTCAGTAATTGCAGAAGTATTTTTGTGACTAAGCAGTTTGAAGACATTAGAAGTGAAAGGGTAATAGAAGAGTCAGATGTTTCAGTTGTTTACATGTAAGTGTGATGGTTGAATAAAATTCCTAGTTAAAGTATGCCAAATTACTGACATTTAAAAGAACTCTTTTGTGGTTCTGTAACTTTTAACTCCATGCAAAATCAGGTTTATCCTTTCATTTCAAAAACCTTGCAAATGAATATATGTTAACTTGCTGATCTTCTCCATATCTGCTGATAGGCTTTTTCCTACGGGTATTTTTCTGACAGCTAATAAAATATAATCGACCTCCTCAAAGCCATGACCCTTTCTTTCTTTCCTTTAAATAACCTATTGCATTAACAAACAGTGTTCACAAATACAAACTGGAATACTGAAGAAATACCTAATTAAATGTAAAAACTGCTGCTGATGTTGCGCAGATGGTTTAAGTTTCTGTGAGTCAAACATCTGGTCAGTACTTTTGATTGGTAAGTGCATAAAACCTTGATCCTGGCTGATAATGAGGAGTTTCATATTAACTCAATCTAATGAAAAGGAAGGTAAGCTTATGTTCTCAAGAGAGAGGCCTAATGCCTATTAGAAGAAAAGGCAGAGTGGGCAGGCATCTGGAAGGTGAGTGATGGAATGGGAGAATTCCAAGGTTTCATGTTGTAATACATTGATTTGTGACATGAGTGTGCTGTACTGAAGTGATGAGCATGTACAGCTTTAGTCTCATCTCAATCCATAATCATGGATGAAATTGATTTAAAGATGTTCCATGAAGTTCAGCAGTTCCAATAAACAAAAGATTTAAAAATGAGACAGCTAAATCCTAGGAGGTTTAATAAGCACTCCTTTTTTTTTTTTTTTGTTTCTGAATGTTTGAAATATTAGTTAGGAATACCTAGAAATTGTGGGACATTTAACTTAACCCTTACTTCTCTTTAAAAAATGCCCGTGCTCCTGTTCTGTCTGATTTTCCAACTGCTCGCTAGTTGCTGCTACTGCCTTGGGAAGGCCCTGCTTAAGCAAAGGTGTCAAATACCTGCTCTGCCTGCTTTTTTAGCAGTTATTTTTTTCTGGCAAATAGTTTCAGATTTTTCTCTTTCCACATTGCAATAGAGCTGTGATTTTTAGCTTCCTACTCAAGTGCCATCACTTTAGAGCTTTACGCCATAGTAGTGTTGGTAGAAGTCTCAGTGTCTACAGGAGGCTTTCTTTTTGCTACTAATTAGAGGAAAGAAGTTCAAAGATACCACTTCAGGTAAGAAAAAAAATTGAAAAATAATCCAACAACAAACAGAACATGAGGAAAAGAGAGGGAACCCTTAGGAAAACAGCTTCAAATACATTCACTTTCAATTTGAATGTGAGAGTGCTCCAGGAGTGATGTTACTTCAGTCCCTTTTTTGGGAGAACTCCACTGGGGAGCCATTGCTGAGAATAAGCACTAGCTTTCAAAGCAATAAGAAAAACCTGGATGTATTAAAAAAATATTGAATTGCAACATTGATGTTGCTGAGTCTAATATTACACATCATAAAGGAGGTAGCTATTAAGGGTTGGCATGGAATGGTTTAGACTTTCATGAGGTCTGTTTTGTAATCTGTGAGCTCATTACAGAGTGTTGTACAGGAAAGGACTAGAGTCCAATCAGAAGGTGCAGACATGTGGGTATGCTCACAAAAAACACCCTATCACAGACATACTCTGTCTTTTCAGTGCAGTTACCTGCAGATTTCACCCAGGCATATCTTTCTACTGCTGCTTCTCCTGTTTTGCAGTATTCTGGATTTCACACTGAGAGATCTGAGTCCGACCATGAGAGCCAGTGGGGTGGGAGCCCCCTGACAGACACAGCTTCTCCCCAGCTACTGGAGTCCGCAGACAGACCAAGCTCCCAGCACCATGATGTCTCCTGTGCCTACAGACAGTACTCAGACCGCAGTGCTCTCTGCTATGGTTTTGCACTTGACCATTCCCGGCTGACTGACGACAGACATTTCCATACTCAGGCCTGTGAAGGAGGCAGATGTGAAGCTGGCCGGTATTTCCTTGGCACGCCGCAGCCAGGAAGGGAGAGTTGGTGGGGTTCTCGTTCAGCATTGCCTCTGACTAAGTCATCCCCTGAGAGCAGAGAAGCATATGAAAACAGTATGCCCCACATAACATCAGTGCACAGGATTCATGGTAAGAGATAACAAGGATTTTCAGGACTGGGTCCATTTCAGACAAAGCAATGTGACATAAACATGAAGCTGTTTGTGTGGAGAGAAAATGAGAGAGAATCTTGATTTATGTCCTTGTCTCAGAGATTGCATCTATGGAGATGAGGATACTTAAAATTCAAGTTGCGTTTAACAGTCTGGCCTATATGCACCAAAATAAAATTTTGTGGTATATTTTTTAAAGTGTGAAATTTAGGTGGAAATATCTGACTGGTGAGATTTCAAGGATGATCTTAAAAATACAAGCAAAATGATACACTTCATAGAAATGTGTTATTTGTTTAAGATCAAGCTACTTTGGCTGGAATCTATCTAGCAAAAAATCAGAGCTAAATCCAAGCCATATATTAAAAAAAATATCTCTACAATCTTTGGAGAAATTGTTCTCCAAATGACTTATCTCTCTACACTGGTTACTACTCGGTTCTCTATGATTTGCTATTTGTTTTTATTTAAAATTAACAATTCAAATTAACATTTGCTTTTGATTTCAGACATTTGTCCTCAGCTATAAATTTTAGCCAGTTTGAGTCTCTCCATCCTTTCAACACGAAGCCTAATGCCTTGCTTGGTGTCTGGCAGGTTGCAAACAGTGTGTTGGCGAATCTTCAGAGGCTGAAGCTAATAAAAAATATCACAGTGAAGGGCTGATCTTGAGTTTGGAAAATCCATAGGACCTAGGGATTAAAAGGTAGACTGAGAGTTGAAAGAATGCAACTGACCCAAAAGTCAGAGTTCAAGGTTGTAAGGATAGATGCATCATTAAAAAAAAATAAAAATAAAAAATTCTACTAAAGTAATATATTAAAATATAGTTTTATCTAAAGAACTCATAAAACCTAATTCTGCTATTGTAAACCACTAGCATTGGCTTGCAGAATAAGGCTTTGGAAAGGAAAAAGGTCACCACTATTTTACTCCAATATGTGGAAAATTATGTTGATATTAGAAAAAAATGATTAATTAGCAAGTTCTAAGAAATATAGTCAGAGGAAAAATGAGAAATGAAAAGAAGCTCTAAATTTTGCTGATGAGGGCTATTCTTCACTTTTCCTTTGAGAAAACACCTCCTTTCTTGTGTCTGTTCTGTACTTTTGTCATACATATGTTTTTCTAGATTTGTCTTCTGAAAAAAAAAATTGAAGGAAGTATGATAATTTTTCTGGCAAATTTTACGCACTAGAATTCTTGCTGAGAATAGAAATGTAATAACAGAAATACCATATGGAGGTGCAAACACAAAAATGTTAAATATTATTCCATAGCTTTACCAAGGATCATCAATGCAAATGGATAGTATAACCTGATTTTAGTTTGTTTATTGGTTTTGCTGTAATTCCAGGTGCTCTAGTTATTTTCTTAGGCCTTCAGTTGGCATGTAGCTTTGGGGGTAAAACCTGACCTGTAGGTCTTACTTGAGGAGAAGACCACCTCAGCTTGCCTTGTAAATGTGCCATTTTTATTTAGATTTAGGCAGTTTCTAACCTTGGCCTTTCACAAATGAAACTTTTTGACAATACTGTTTTGTTGGGCAGAAAATATTTTCTGCCTTTTCTGTCTTTCAATGTATCTTATGGTAGTTCTGGATCAGAGTCACCTTACAATTAGCTGACCACTATGGCAAGCCTTGGATGTTGCATATGAACCCATGTGTTTCTGGTCATGCTCAGGAAGTCTGGGACACTGCATATGTGGTCTGTGCAGTGAGACAAACTGAGCACTGGGTTTAGAGTCATGGCTGACCAGCTCCCCGCTATACTGGACATACTACATGTTCTGGTGGGTGGAGCAACCTTCCATCTCCAGGCCCTGCCATTTTGGGTCCAGATCTTAAGAAGATGTGAAGGATAAATTTATGCTCATGAGAAACTCCACAGTGCAGTACTTCCACTGACAAATGGCAGGATATGCTTATTATACAAGCCCATCACTGATTTTTGTCATGAACTCTGCAACACAGCAGTAGTGGTCTGCCACACAAGCAGATCTGTATGCCTTGACCCAACACAGAGTAGGGAGAAATACTTGTGCTGGTCTGAAAATGGACTCCTCTGAGGACTCCTGTCAACCAACCCAAAGGGCCTCATCCCCAAATAAGACACTGTATGTGCTGAGGCAAAGGCATGGTTAAGTAATTTGTGCAAGTCTAAGATGTGCTCTTCTGCAGGCACATGTCTCAGTGAATCCTTCATCAAACCCTTTATTGTAACATGGCTTTAGTTGGCTGTTCAGGTTTGGGGGTCACTCAACTTCTTCCTAGTGAGGATTGACAGGTCTGATTCTGTCCTTTCAGCAACGTGCAAACTGAACAACTTTTCTGATATGTCTATGGGCCTTATTTTTTAAAAAGATGTAAGAATATAGTTAGATTTTCCCATTTTAAAAGTTTTATAGAGCAAATATTTATGAGTTGAGATATGATATCACATTTTTATAGTAACCCTGTCTAACAGCTATGGGTTCTTGAGCTTCTAAACAAGAACTTTTTCATTACTTCTGTTTATTTATTGTTGTGTAACCTGTGTAAAGTCACCACATAACTGCAAACTATTCTGCAAATTCTCTATGTCTCAGTTTCTAGAAAGGCCTTAGAAGACATGTTGGAATGATGTGGATTTGTAATTCCTTGAGATTTTTGTGTTCACCATGGTCTAAATTCACTCACACTTTATTAATGCAAAGAGACAGCAAGGGGTCAGGAACCTGAACAGTTCAGAACCCTCAACAGTCAGTGTTGAGTGCACGTTGACGTGCCCTAGGTACCCTGCCTGGCCTCTAGCTGCTCCAGAATATACAGAGGACCTGCAGTGTTGGTGCCAAATGCACTGAATCGACTCAGGTAGGACTAGATGTTTGTGTTGAGGTTCTCAGATCTCTCTGTATATTTTCAGTTGTGTTACTCTTTCCGTCTGCTGACAGAGTACTAGATTTTGTCACTGAAAAACAAGGGGTCCATCATAGTAATTTTTGGTGACTTTGTTATGAGTCATGAGCCTCTCTCTTGGTTTTTTGTCTATAAAACAAATTTCAGGGTACTTGTTCTTCAAGAGTGCTTGCCTCCTTCAACCTCAATGCTTGTCCTCTTTCTCTCTTTCGTAGGGAGAGGACACTGGGATGAGGACAGTGTCGTCAGCTCACCTGATCCTGGCTCTGCCAGTGAATCAGGTGACCGATACCATCCTGAGCAATATCAGAGCAGTCCACATGAGCCCAGCAAAATTGAAACTCTAATAAGAGCCACCCAGCAAATGATTAAAGAGGAAGAAAACAGACTACAGCTGCGGAAAACAACCCCTGATCCATTGGTCTCCATTAATGGCACAGGAAAGAAGCATACTATATGTTTTGCAAACTACCCTCAGCAGCAATTGGCAGCAGATGTCTGCCGTGTCCCGACGGTTGCCAACACTCCCCCCTGTGAACACATCCAGCAGCGAGATGGGAAGATTATGAGCCCACATGAAAATGACTATGACAACAGCCCCACGACTCTGTCTAGGATAAGCAGCCCCAATTCTGATCGAATATCAAAATCTAGTTTGGTACTATCTAAAGACTACCTGCATTCAGATATGTCCCCTCATCAAACCCCAGGGGACCATCCATCAGCCTCTCCAAATTATTACAGCTCCCATAGGCAGTACTTTGATAAGCATGCTTATACATTAACTGGATATGCCCTGGAACATCTATATGACACAGAAACCATTAGAAACTATTCACTAGGCTGTAACGGATCACATTTTGATGTGACTTCTCACTTAAGGATGCAGCAAGATCCAGCACAAGGACACAAGGGAACATCTGTTATAATAACCAATGGAAGCTGACACTTTTTTCTAAAAATTTTTGTGTTTTACAAAATAACCTTTGAGATCCAATTGGAAGATATTATATGTTTTCATGCCCTTGTCGTTACCAGCATTTGATATACCACAGTGCACTAGAAAGAATAACCTAAGGTCTGGGGGGATAAGTTAGTTAACACACATTAGTTTTTGAAAACAAAAATGCACTGGCTTGCAGGGCTAGAGTGGAGTTAAAGTCAAAGTTGGTGCCATGCAAGATGAGAAGGATGGAAAAGGTCTAGACAGGGATTTCTTGGGGCAGGCTAGCATAGCAATTCATGCACACTGTGTAAGAGGTGGTTGTTTGGAAATGCTGCCAAAGGCAGACCTTCTGAACTGCCTGTGTTCCACAGGCCCCAGCCAACAAAACTGCTATGCACTCTTTTTACACAGAAAGTTGGAATGTGTTCCTTTGAAATGCACAGCAGCATGTGTACTTCTGGTGATCTGTTTATTCCCTAATAGCCAAGTGTGTTATGCTGCTTCATGGTATAAAGTATCCAAGGTTAACCAATGCAAAATCAAAAAGGGGGAAAGAAGAGAGAACTCCTTGAATTGTTATTTCCTTGTGTACTCACATGCATAGCTATTTACGTATGCTTGAGTTGAATGGAGTCAAATGAGCAGTATCCTTATGGTTAGTACAATCAAATATTCACTTCTACTGCGTTTAAAAGAAAGAGAACCTTTCTCAGTGTAGTTCTGAGAAATGCATAGGGCTTGGTTGTACTGATGTAGAAATGGGAGATTGTCCACAAGGTAGACAGTGGAGTGAAATCGAAGAAAATTGTCAGGATAACAAGAGAGAATAGGCTGGAATTAGGAGTGGTCCAAGATGCATACATTTAATCTTATGGTTATATATGCCATTTAGTTATAATTAAAAAAACAAGGAAAAGTGGTTCTAAGTGTCTGAATAATTAATTCATTTGAAACACAGAAAGAAATCAACAGAATAATAGAATTTTTGCTGTAAAATACAAATGCAATTGCATAAATGTAAAATATGAGAGGCAAGAATAACAAAATCTGTATGGTGGTTTGTCCTATTTCTGATAAAGTTTTGGAGTAAATTAAGAAAGTATAGTAAATTAAGAAAGTATAGAAAATTGTAACTACTCTGTCTGACAGACAGCAAAGTAATAGGTATGACTTTGAAAAAGATATGCATTCTATTTTGGTTTGCAGCAAAAAATTAATGACACATTAGGGATGTAAAAATCAGTCATATGTACATTAAAAAATATTGAGAGAAATCAGGTTTCCAAGAAATTCGATTGTATTAAGAATGCTGATATTATCAGGGGCTGTCATAAAGTTATAGAAGACATCAAAAGAGGCAGAGAAACTTTTTGCAATTTTTTATAATCTCATGAACAAAGAGACACTAATTGTTTGGAAAAGAATAAATAAAAAACATATGCTAAAGAAAAAAAAAAAGTAAACCAGTGCATTTGAAGGAACAGTTGATAGACCTGTCCTTTGCATGGCATTTATATGAAGTCTCTAAGTCAACTGCAATGAGAGCAGGACCACCATTCCTTATTTATACCACTGTGGAAGTAAGTGGACTTGAGGTGGTTACTAAAATGAGATTAACACTAAATCTACTTTCATTTATAACATTAAGAATCTTGACATACGGGACTGAGTCACCAGTGGGACTAAATATAAACCAGCATGCTACAGGCGGGTTAAAAATATCTATTTTCAAATAAAACTAATCAGAAGCAAAAGCTAAATAATAACATTATAGGTCACGTAAGTAGAGATGTACTTGAAAGCAGAGGAAATTACCTCTTAACTTGGAATATTGTGTATAGTCCTGATCACTCCAAGGCAGATTGTGGATCTTGAATTGAGTAGTACCTTACTCCATAAGCAATCTTTGTTGACTGCAGTGTGATCACTCCTGGTGAAATGTACATTGAACACAAGGAAGAGCAACACAGTCTGGTCTTTATTATCTAAACCTCATAATAGAAAAGGTGGAGCAGAGCTCAGCAAAAGATAAAGAGACTGAAAGATCTAATAAAAACTTTAAATAAACTTGGTCTGTCATCTTTGTAAGGGAAAGAGTAAGGGGAATGTCACTGGTGTGCACCAAGCTCTGCAAAGAGTAGAGATAAATAATGGTCTAAAACTATTTGAAATAGCAGCAGCAATGAGAGACAGGGCATTGAATGTTAGCCAAGGCAAAATGAGAACAAAATGATTTGGCAAGAAGTTTCTTTGACTAACTGCCAAATGAATAACAAAGGTCATAAAAAGAAGCGGCTAGAGATTTTCATTTGTTTGTTTGTTTTAAGATAAAAACAAGGCAAATAATTGAGGGGAAGAAAAACATTGACAACTGCTAACTCAGAGGAATGGACCAAAATGGACTTCTTTGAGCTCAACGATTGTATATATTCCTAAAGCGTAGGAATGAGAAAGTATTTTTGATAAATCTAATTCTGGATACGTATTTATTTCACTTATTCCTATGAATAATATGAATAAACTTGTATTTGGAGTCTCATTGTACAATATTAAAATGAAATTTGCAAAAGCGAATTAGAGGCACATGGTATCATATCCCTGCTAGTACACATAAGTCTAAGTATCAAAATAATTTTTTTATTACAGAAGAGTTTCCTAAACCATTTGGGTGAACAGAACTTTGTCAGCACCCGAGTTTCTTTGGATCACCAAGCACTCTTGTTATCAAGCTTTTAATCAGAAGGCAATAGAGTTCTGCAGACCGCCTGCAGTTCCCTGGCTGTGGTCTAATGGCCACAGGTAGTCAGGAAATCAGCTTTGGCACTGTTGTATTTGCAGTCTGACAGGCACTTTTGAAAAACAGAAGACTTATAAAAACAAACAGACACAATAAAAGATGCTTGCAGTCTATGATTTCACACAGGAAAAAGGCCAGCTTGCTATGCAATAAAAATCCCCCATTTTGATTTATCATGATCCCAAACTAAAGCTTCCCAAACTGTAGCTATTTGTCCCATTTTCAATAGTTCTAGTCCACTACAATGACAAGTGCAGCAAAATACACTGTAATAAATGGAATATATCTCTAGAGTGGTCTGTACATGCAGACATGTTGTGCTGCAAGCAAAGGCTAATTTCCCTCATGGGGTTCCAGCAACTAGCACTCCTTAGCATTTCAGTATGGTCTGCTGGAGGTAGATGCCTTTTGCCAGCCAGTTTGCCATCCTGCTTCTTCAAATAAGCAGGAATTTCTTTTTAATTGATGAAAGCATTGAATATTGTAAACATAGACTCCACATGCTACATGCTCCAGGAAGGCAAGTTTGCAATTTTAATTATAGCATATAATATCAGCTCATAGTACATGTACTTTCAATATGGTATAAAGCTTACTTTTTTCCATTACATATTTATTTAACTCAAATTTTCATTTAGTATCCTTGAAGGATATCGTCTTCTTTTTTTGTTTTTTCCTTTTCTAAATCAGATGAGGTATTTTATGAAATTGAAAAATGCAAGGCATTTGTATCGAATACATTTCAAATGTATCACATTAGCTAAAAATTATCACTTTAAGTAAGGTATATAGGTTATGTTTTGGAGCAAAACCAGTATAAATTACTGTGTTGAATTATTTTTCTAACATAATACTGGTTTGTTATTAGCATATCAAATTAATATTTTGTAGCTACTCCAAATGCAGACTGACCACAACATTTTCAAAGAATTTCTTACAGATGTCAATGAATGGTGCATTATGATTTTTATGCATTATGATTTTGGTGTATCTTTTTTGTTTAAAGAAGTGAGACTCCCTCTCTATTCAAGATTGTACCCCAGGCGCATGGAGTATGTAATTTTGGATAAATTTGCAAAGCAATTGTTAAATTAGAAAAAGAACCTTACTCAGCATTTTGTCCCATTGACTCAAATGGGAATATTTGTGGAGTAAGGTACTACTTAATATGTGTGAGGGCAAAAAAGATGATTTGTGAAATGACAATAGGTTTGGGGTTTGTTTGTAGTTTGGTTTTGGTTTTTTTTGTTTTCATCTCAAGGTGTGAGTATGGAAACTACAGAAGGTAATAGCTATAATGGCTGTGTTTCTATAATAGAGATTATTTATACATGCTTTGAAAAAATGAGTGTATTTCTTTGTACTGAGGAACCCCAGAATTATTTCTTAAGCTTTAAACAGCTTTTGTTGATGGGTCCACAATACTGCCATAGCTTACACAGAGAAATTCTGCTCTTTTGAACTCTATTAATCACTCTTATCTGAATCTCATTTTTATCTCTGGACATGGAGCATTTATTCATTAATGTCTCCAAGTATGTTAACCACCACATGTTCATTTATATAAACACCCTGTGTGAGTTGGAAAAAAAATAAAAGGTCTTATATTATTTTTGGAAAAGGTGCAGCCACCCCAGAAAATCAGACTGTCAGTTCCAAAGGTCAGTTAACCTTTCAGTCAAGGAGCAAAGCTGTGGTTTCAGACCTTCTGCATACAAAGGTGTATATAATGGGTATTATAGCACACAGTTCCAGGATTAGACCTAGCTAGGTCTATTTTAAGGTGGTTATAGCTGTCGGGCAAGAAAGGGATCCAGGCTCTGGTCTTTCCATGAGTTGCAAGTTTACTTAAAATACCTAAGGTTCTAAAGGCAACACAGGCTTTGTTATTAGGAACAATGGTGGATGAATATGCTTTTCTGTAAGTATGCTGGATTAACTCCAGACACCTCCACAGTGTGGAGGTGAGCCTATTTTGTCTTTATTTTCAGTTAGTATTGATGGTTAAATATTTTGGCTGTAGGCACTGAGAAGCAAAAAACCTTTAAAAAACAACAAAATAACACAAACCAAAACCATAACAACCAAAAGAAACCCCTTAGTTTTTTTGTACCTTTTCAATTTGATGTTAGTAAAGCTTGCTGGAGATGTAGCTGAGGGTTTAGCTGCTATTCTGAAGACTGAAAAACTGGTCTTCAGTTCAGATGGTGAGCACTAGTGTGACTCCAGTTCACATTTCCTTAGAATATTTATTACTGAAAAAAATAGATTATGTGAGGTTAAACTTCACTGTGCATTTAGCTTATGTATACAATACTTCTGTGGATATATCTAGCTCTAAGTTACTAGGAATACATCCCTTTCTTAAAAGACGTAATTTACGAGCCCATCTATGAAGCTGTATTTGAAAGGAAAGATCAAATACAGGAAGAAAACAAAGCTTTTTATCTAGCTGTATTCACTATTTAACTCCCCTCTCACATGGAGTTCTCAAGATTTCCTATTGTTCTAGGATTCATAATACAATTTTTAAACATTTTTATTTATTGCAATTTGGACTGCACATGTTTTTTTCTTTTCTGCTACAGGAGGAAGTTTAGAAATGCAAGGAATAATTTTGCTCACACGTTATAAAACATTGGCACCTTTACATTTCTAAGGAAATAAAGTCTATTAGGAAAAGTACTTTTAAGGCACTGTTACTTTTTCCCAAGGTAAATATTTCAATGCATAAAATATACTAATCTGGCATAAAAGGCACTTGAAACATAATGAAGCATTTCATATTTGCTTTAAACAAATAATTATATTTATGAAAAGACACAGATTGCCAGTGTTTCAAATACTATGCCTTGCAATGTATAGGGTCTAGTGACATTGTAGCATAACATCTGTAATTTGAAGTTTTCCTTTGGAATGTAATGTAGGAAACGCAATTTAGCTATGTCAACAATATCTTGCAAAGTGTTTCCATTTATAATTATTTATATTGTAAATAGCTTTCTGAAGTAAATTTGAAGTTAATGTGCATAAGATGTATTTATTATGTGAAGATTTTGTTTTGTTTAAAATACAGCTATCAATATGCATTTTTTTGTCTGTTTTTCTACATATTTAAACTAAGGATTATGCTATATAGGAGTTCATTTTAATTAATGAGAATATTTTTCAGAACTGGGAGGGGACATGGTAAAAAGTAATTTATTTTTATCCCTGTGAATCCTAAGTGCTCTCTGAGTCTTGAATGAAGTTTATCAAAATATGAAAGGAAACAGATAAAATACTGCTACACCATTTGAGAAAAGCGTCTGAATCTGCTCAAGTACAACTTTGTCAGGAAGAGTTGGCTCACAGGGTTTTAATTAAGATGAATCGTCTACTTAATGAATAGTTTGCCATATTTCTTGATGTTATCCACCACCCCTGTGCCTCAGCTAAATCAGCTTGCTGACTTGGAGAATGATACCCCTTGGGTGCTAAAAATACTATATTCAGATAAAGAGCAGTGTTATGACAAAGAAATAGGTGAGAAGTTATGCTAAACTGCATTCAGCACTGAGAGCTGGCTGTTACTTGGGCTTGTGTGCTTGTACAGTTCGATGAACCCATAGTAACATGAGCTGCAGCAACCCTTGCCTGGTGTGGGGTTCAGGTCTTGAACTCAAGGGTTCTGGGTCACACCTCTCATTTTCTAGACAAGTTTCTGAACCATCAAGCCCCATCCTCTCAGTCACTCTCACTGTGGCTGTTCTGTGCAGGTAAGGAAATGTGAGACTGACAGTGTCAGAGAGCAGTGGGAGCTTGATGCTGTGGCTGGGTAAGAAAGCAGCTTCCTAAGAAGAGAAATTGTTTGCTCACATATTTTTCATTTGCAAAAGTCAGAACACAATACATAAGCAGTGGGGATAGGAGTGAGGTACACAGAAGAGTAAGTTTTGAGCCTCAAGTAAATTAATTGCATGAAATGGAGATGGAACTGTATCACCAGCCCTTTACTCCTACATGCACATGGGCAGTTCTCAGAGACTTCTGGAATTAGAGAATACTCTGTAGCACCGAGTTAGATGTTTAATAATGTTCATGATTTTAGCATTTCCTATGGGGTAGTTTAGGCAGTTCCCCTCTCATTGCCCTGAATTTGGCCCTAGTTCTTCATGCAGGCAGGAAATGGTGTCATCTTTTCACCAAACGATGTTATTTAGCTGTGCAAAACATGTGTTGGGTTTCTCTCTTTCTTTCTTTTTTTTTTTTTAACAAATGAGTGAGGGGTGTCAGAAATGCCTGTTATTGTCCCACTCCCTGCCTTTAAGCCCGTGCTGAAAAAGAGATACTCAGATCAATAGGCACTCATGGGATCATGTTGTCCTCCATAGGATAGCAGTAGTCCTAGTTTCTCCTTGTTCAGCTCTGCAACAAAACTGAGTATCATCCTCAATGCTGTGTGCTGAAAACCCTGCCACATGCATGCCTGCTCTTCAGTCTCTCTTCTAATGTATAAAGAGTACCGCTGCCAACTGGTCTCTATTCACTCTTGGCTCCTATGCTCATTGGCAAATTGCTCTGCACTGAGGAAATCTGCTGTCATGGCCACTGTAATAAAAGCATGCAATACCATCAGGAACTTCCTCTATCTTCATATGGTGGCCATCAGGGTCCTTGGCATCAGCACTTTCATTTTATACAGCTTCTCTGACTGTCAGAAGGTCACAAATAGCCTGCTGCTATGCAGTCTGGCATGCCTGCGTGAATAAAAAGGTCTATTCACCACAATGTAAAGCCAGATAGACTACATGGTTTCTTCATGGATATTAACAAGACTTTCACTAAGCATGCACACAACACTCTGCACTATGATCCAGAGGCCAGGTGCAAGGCTGTGTATTCATGGAAATGGCTGGTCTCACCATCATCAGCCTGCTCATCCTTGCAGACATCTCTCTCTGCCCACAGTCTGTCATTGCCTTTCTTCCACAGTCCTCTCATTTTCAGCTCCCTCAGGTATTATCCCTTCCATTTCCCTTTCTTCTCTTTTGCCCCAAGCCCTTGCCTGTGGTTTCACAAATCCTGTGATCTAGTTTGTCCAGCAAGAGTCTTCTGCTGATCTTGAAAATCATGTTTCCCTTTTCATGAGGAAAATGGCTATTCACAACAGCTTCTGTCACTTGCTGTCTCCTTTCCTTTCTTTATGCAGCTGGTGTAAATGCCACATTGAGGACCCTGCAATCGTTTTCTCACAGGCATTAGATCTGCTACAAGAAAGCTATTGGTTGAAGGACCAGAGGTGATGAACTTTTCAGAAAAGTTACCGACAAAAGATGATAGCTGCCTTCAGCATACCAAATACACATAAAACTTTAGGTATACTGCAAAACATTGTTACTCCTGGCCTGCAAACAGAACATAAAGACAAAAACTGAAACCAGAGCACGTATGCCTGTATTGGAAAATCACAACAAAACTACTATGAGATGTACCTGAGAGGAAGATTAAAAATTCAGCCTTTGTCTAAGCATGCATTAAATTACATGCAAACTATTAAATGCTCATTATTACTGTTCATCTTATAATTAATATTAATTTGTTCATTATTATCTGCAGCTGTCATCAGCTTTGTCTTTTTTATCATGTTATATATATTGTTCCTTGTTACTGATACCCTTTTTCATCCATAAATAAAATTGGTCTATAAAAATGTAATATTAATGTAAAAGACAGAGCACACATTAAGGCCTGGAAAATAAAAACCAGACAGTATCAACATATTCCAAGCTTTCAACTGACTGTAAGCTCCACCACTTGGTAGCCTATGTATCAGGTTGTAGAAGACATATGGAAGCCATAGAATCATAGAGTCATAGAACAGTTAGGGTTTGAAAGGACCTTAAGATCACCAAGTTCCAACCCCCCTGCCATGGGCAAGGACACCTCACACTAAAACTGTATCACCCAAGGCCTTGTCCAACCTGGCCTTGAACACTGCCAGGGATGGAGCATTCACAACCTCCCTGGGCAACCTATTCCAGTGCCTCACCACCCTAACAGGAAACAATTTCCTCCTTATATACAATCTAAACTTCCCCTGTTTAAGTTTTAACCCATTACCCCTTGTCCTGTCACTACAGTCCCTAATGAAGAGTCCATCCCCAGCATCCCTATATGCCCACTTCAGATACTGGAAGGCTGCTATGAGGGCTCCACGCAGCCTTCTCTTCTCCAGGCTGAACAGCCCCAACTTTCTCAGCCTGTCTTTATATGGGAGGTGCTCCAGTCCCCTGATCATCCTCGTGGCCCTCCTCTGGACTTGTTCCAACAGTTCCATGTCCTTTTTATGTTGAGGACACCAGAACTAAACACAATACTCCAAGTGAGGTCTCACAAGAGGAGAGTAAAGGGGCAGGATCATCTCCTTCGAACAGGAGAAGTCTCAACACCAATTTCTGAGGGACACCACTCATTACTGGTCTCCAGCTGGACATTGAGCCATTGACCACAACTCTTCGCGTGCAGCTATCCAGCCAGTTCTTTATCCACCTAATGGTTCATTTGTCAAATTGATGTCTCTCCAAGGATGTCATGTGGGACAATGTCGAATACTTTGCACAAGTCCAGGTAGATAACATCAGCTGCTCTACTCCTGTCCATCAGTTCTGTAGCCCCATCATAGAAGGCCACCAAATTGGTCAGGCAGGATTTCCCCTGAGTGAAGCCATAATGGCTGTCACCAAGCACCTTGTTGTTTTTCATGTGCTTTAGCATGCGTTCCAAGAGAATCTGCTCCAAGATTTTGCCAGGCACAGAAGTGAGACTGACTGGTCTGTAATTCCCCGGGTCATCCATTTTCCCCTCCTTGAAAATGGGGGTTATGTTGCCCTTTTTACAGTCGTCGGGAACTTCACCTGACTGCCATGAGTTTTCAAATATGATGGCCAGTGGCTTAGCAACTTCATTTGCCAGCTCCTTCAGGACCCACAGATGGATTTCATCAGGACTCATGGACTTGTGCACGTTCAGACTTTTAAGATGGTCTCGAATGAATTCCTCTCCTACAGTGGGCCCAAGGTCTTCATTCTCACAGTCCCTGCATCTGCCTTCCAAGACTTGGGTGGTGCGGTCAGAGCCTTTGCCAGTGAAGACTGAGTCAAAGAAGTCATTCATAACCTCAGCCTTCTCCAAATCCTGGGTAGCCAGTTCTCCCAATAGCTTCTGGAGGGGGCCTGTGTTGTCCCTAGTCTGTTTTATATTTGCTACGGACCTTTGGAATCCCTTCCTGTTATCCTTAATATCCCTAGCCAAGTTTAATTCTAACTGGGCCTTAGCTTTCCTAACCTGGTCCCTAGCTTCCCGGACAACATCCTTGTACTCTTCCCAGGCCGCCTGTCCTTGCTTCCACTTCCTATAAAACTCTTTTTTCATTTGAATTTTCCTCAGCAGCTCCTTATCCATCCAAGGAGGTCTTCTGGCCCTCCTGCTGCACTTCCATCTGGTTTGGATGCAACACTCCTGAGCTTGTAGTGGGTGATCCTTGAATATCAACCAAGCATCTTGGGCCCCCTTGCCCTCTAGGGCTATATCCCATGGAACCTTACTAAGCAGGTTCCTGAAGAGGCCAAAGTCTGCTCTCTTGAAGTCCAAGGCAGCCAGCTTGTTGCACGGTCTTCTCACTGTCCTAAGGATATCAAATTCAGCCATCTCGTGGTCGCTGCATCCAAGGCTGCCCTGGAGCGTCACATTTCCAATGAGCCTTTTCCTGCTGGTGAGCACGAGGTCAAGCATATCACCTCTCCTTGTAGGTTCCTCTATTACTTGCAGAGGAAGTTGTCTTCCACACAATCGAGGAACCTCCTGGATTGCTGGTGCCGGGCCGTACCATCATTCCAGCAGATGTCAGGGTGGTTGAAGTCACCCATGAGAATGAGGGCCTCTGAGCATGAGGCTTTTCCTATCTGCCTATAGAGTGCTTCATCTGCAGATTCCTCTTGATCAGGCAGTGTGTAACAGATCCCCACAGTAATGTCTCCCATCGCTGTTTTCCCTCTAGCCCTGACCCACAAACTCTCTGTTAACTGCTCATCAGTCCCCAGACAGAGTTCCAGACTTCCCAGCCTATCCCTAACATAAAGGGCAACTCCCCCTCCCCGTCTGCTGGGCCTGTCTTTTCTAAGGAGCCTTTCATTCCATCTTTCATTGCCAGTGATATTGCTAGAAATTGTTAGTCTGACATGTTTGGAAATTATACCAAAACTGTGCTGCAAGCAGGTGAACTTGTACATTATCAAATGTGGTATATTGATTTTATTATTTTTTTAATAAGGAGACACATGACAAAATGGTGAAGAAAGCTTCAGATTCTCTTTTAAGCTGGACACTTTCAATTCCGCTTCAAGATGTAGCACCAGAGATCATTTGATTCACTTTAAAAGAGAAGACTCTAATCTTTGACTCCTATCTCGCTTGAGGCTTGAGGTAGTTCTGAACTACTCACCCTCTTGGGATAGTCTAGAGCAGCCTTAAGGCTACACTGGTTTGTGCAATCTGCCATGATTATCTACATGTCTGTCACGTGAAAAACAATGACCCTCTGGCATGTAGGTCATTTACATGTGCAAGAGGGCTGAAATAACAGTGAGCATCTTGTCACCATTTGTAAATACTTTTTTACATGAGCATTGGCTGGTTTATGAGGTAAAGTAGGTTATGCACCTTTCTCCTTTGCTGTTAGCTTCACAAGTGGTAAGAAATGAAGGGAAGAAGGTACTAGAAGGTGTGAAATTTTGCTTTTTCTCATGCACTGTCCAGCAGAACTGAGTGAACACCTGGAAGACTATTCTCATCATGGGAGACTAAACGTTTTCATGGGGAGGAAGTCCTGCTTGTATACAAGCAGAAAAGGCAACTTGTGGGAACTGTGGGAATGTCCTTTTGCACTGGCAATGAGGCAGCTGGTGAAACCACATTTATATGTACAAGCTAGCCAAAAGCCCATGCATAAATGTCAGTGATTTCTATGTTGGTGATGTGTCCTGCCAAAAGACACTAGGACTGCTGTGTGCTGATCCTTTTGCTGCTTTCCTTTTACCTTTGCATCCACTTGGAACCCAGGATAGGGAGAGCTGAGATTGCAGAGCAACTTACACCGTTCTAACAGAAGTCAGATCAATCTTTCATCTGAAGCTTCTTGCTTTGGTTCTGACACAAGACATTTCATCAGGTTATGACTTATTTTCACAAAAGCAGGACCATGTTTTGTCTGTCTGGTTTCTCTGTGGGACAGTTTTGTCATTTTGTTGTTTTTTAAATAGCAGTGAAAGGCATCCTTTGTGTTTTCAATTTGGAGCGCATCACTGAGGTGAAAAATACATCATTACTCTCATGTCTATTTTAGTCGAGGGTACAACTGTGCATTTTGATGTTATGTTTCAGCCATTTCTTTAATCAGAAAGGCAGAGGCTTTCTTCTGTGCTGCTTTCTATTTAACCTCCAAAACAACTGCAAAGTATTAGAATGACTCCAGTATCCTCTCCAGCATGAATGTTTCTTGAGCTCGAGAGAAATGCCCACAGTTTCATTGGAGTGGTTATTTGACAGACTGCTCATAAGAAACAGCTGATTCTTATTTTTATATTTTTTTAACAGAACAGCTTTGTCTTCCTGTGATCAATCTTTTTGGCTACAGCAGTAAATATGCTAAACTGCAGGTGCCAGCAAGCTTTGAGGCAGTCTGAGACGTGAATGTTGACCCACCGTTGCGTTTTGTGTGCCATCAAATAGCCTACGTTATGTACAACTATTTGACCTATTCATTAACTTGGGTTTTTAAGTTAATATGTGCTTAATTACTTAAGGAATTAAATCCAGTGTGGGAGAGATGCAAAACAGCCAGTGGTTTAGGATTTTAGTAAATAATCTCAGCTTTGCTCAGTTTTGCTCTAGGTCAGGCATGGAGTAATTCCATATGGCAACCTGATTTGAGCTTACTCAAAGCAAACCTTAAAATGGATTTTGACAAAATCCATACAGCCATCAGGAACCCATTCTCAGTTTCTATTGAGGGTTTCCTGATCGCTTTTTTCATTTAAAAAAGAAACAAACAAAAAACCAACAAACTCCAAAACAAACCAAATCAAAACAAACAAACAAAAAAAAATGACAACCCAAACTCACAATCTACCCAACAGAAAAAGAGAAAAACTTTGAATCTTTTTAACTGTCTGAAATACCCTTTCCCCCCTCCGAAATCTTAGCCATCAAAAAGCCCTTTAGGCTGCTCTGATTTATGCCAAGAGCTAGAGAAGTTAGAGGTGAAAACATGGCTTACATGACTTTGCCTCCTCCTGGCTTGCTTTGCTCTGTGCCTTTGATGATGTGGTTTTAACCTCTCGTGGTGGAGAAGCTTGATGGTGGGGCATGGTGGCTGCCTACTTTTCTCTTCACCTTTCTGCCCTAGGTCCCATGCCTGGGAGCAACAGCTGCCTGGTCCATCACCAGCCTGTGCCACTGAGGTGCATGGACTAGCAAAGCCTCTGCTGCTCGGGTAAGGATAGAGGGAAGCACAAGGATTTGAGCAGTGAGAGAGCCTCCTGTGGGGTGCCTCCACTGTACAAAAGCGAGGGGTAAAATCCTGGCGTTAATGAAGTTGTTGACAGAAATACTTTGGTCCCACTGAAGCGTGGCCAAAAATGTAAAAACATTTTGAAAACAGCACATGAGGCAGCTCAGTGTGCTTCCCTCAGTGGAGCAAGTGAAAGCATAAGTAAGTAGAGAGATTTACTTGTGTTCAAAACAAACATAGTTAAAAAAACCCACACAGAATCCTCTCTTGTCATTTATCTGAATGATCTCAAATGTGAATAAAACCCCTGAGACAGAACTTGTGCTAGAGAGTAGAAATTCTGGCAGGGATATTTGAATGTGGGGCTCTTAGGAAAAGCCGCTGATTGAAATCAATACAGCAAGACCTGGAATCTGAAAAGACCACTTCTGAGACCTGAGAAGGTCACTGAGCAGAACTGTCAGTTGATAATATTGAGGCTGCAATTGCCTTCACCAAGGTGCTTCAGTATTTGCTTTAGTGACTTTTTACAGCCAGTGGCTGAGTATACATTTAACATCCCACCTGAGATCATCCTGCTGGGGGAAGGAAAGTTTTTAAAGACTTCTGTAGTTTAAAAAACTCCCTCACCTCCTGCATCACCATGTCACAGATTCTGTATATTAATCAATAATGTTTGATTAATATACTGCAGCAAATGAATTGAAGAAGTTGTTTTTTATGAAGAGGATTTTAAAGGGATCAAAGTTCTCCAGTTTCTGCTTCTACGTTTAAAAACATTAATTAATTTGACCTTTTAAGAAATTGTGATTTATTACATGAAACTTTTTTAAACAGACCTTGGTTAATATTTTCATTTTTCACACTGTAGCAGCGGATCATATTTCAGTATCTGTTTATTTGTTTTATTATGCAACACTTGATCTGTTTTTTTGTTTTATTATGCAACACTTGATTAGGTAATGGCTTCATATGGAGGGGCAAAATACAGAAACTTTATAGCATTAGAAATTACTGTAAATGTTTCCTAGTAGTTTACCAGAAGAAGAAGAAGACAGAAAAGTGATTAGAAAATGCATAAACAGAGAAACCGCACTTCCATTTTTTACATGGCATTGTTTTTCCTTCACTGGAATGGTCACATTATAAAAATAACATTAAATAGTCAAGAGTAAGATTTAAACTTTCCATTTATTCCATAAAGAATATAATGTATTTTGATTACAGGGTACTTTTACAATGGCTAAAGAGTTACTTTTTATGCTCACTTGAAACGATGTTACTTTATGTATAGATGAAAAATTAATTCAAATTCAATTGCACTGTATTTGTATTACAAGGAGGTGCAGAGGAGAGAGAGCATTCGAGTTTGCCCAGCCCTGTGTTACCATTTTAATTACTGTTCATTTTTAGCACTCACTCTCAGCAAGTCTCTCCAGCTCACTGAGGTAAGTAGAGCTGTACCAACTAGTTCCAGCTGAAGATCTCAAAATCTTTTTCTAGTTGGGAATTATTTAGTGTGATAGTGAAGACTGCTTTGACAATGTATGTTGAATCAGCTAGTTTTAAAACCCAGACACAACTGACAAGAGCATATTCACTGCGACACTAGGCACTGATACAAGGACCACATAAATTCCATGAGGTGAAGAAGAATAGGGAGAAAGCATGCAAATTCACAAGGGTACAATGCATTTGACATATGGATTGCACTTATCTTTTTATTTGCCACAGACGATGTAAATTACGTGCAACAGAATGGAGATTCAAATCATCCAGCATCTGCATAGCAATATAAATTACACTGCATTAAGTATGCTAGAGAAAAAAAGACTTTACCAGTATCTAGTTCAAATTAAACACTGTAAAAAGCAGCATCCAAAAATCAGTCCCAAACTAATGATGAGTAGATCTTTGCAAGTAGAGAGGTTCAACTACATTTTGATGTAAGTACATTATACGTATGGGTTTTCAAACACATTCTTCCAATTTACTTTTACTTCATTCATAGGCAATATTAAAATAATAACAAGCACCTGAGATTTTGCAATGTTTATATGAGTGCATCTATGTTAAGATGTTTAGTATCTCTCCCATTGTACCATATTGCACATGCTGTCTTTTGATCTCCTTAAGGGGTTTCTCTTCTTGTGAACGGGGAATGCTTTACCAATTGTACACTTCTGTTCCCTGGGAAGTGGGTATCTAATAGTTGGCTGCTGCAGTTGTGAATGATCTAGTCATTGTCTTGTGTCAGTCTTACTCCAAAAATCACAAGACAACCTGAGGGAAATTCTTGGTTCTCCCATAGATTTCATAGATTTGAATTTACTTTGTTTCTGACTTTATAGATAAATCCAGGCAGAGAACAAAATGACTAAAGCAAGAGCCATTCAGGTTCTTACAAGATAAAAAAGTGGCACACAGAAGTACAGAATAATTATAATTCTGGCTGGAAACTGATGGATGCCTGTAGAAGGAGGCTAGAGAAAAAAAATCCCATGAAATGAGGTTAGCATGAAGGCAGACATTAAGCTTCCTTTAACTTAAAAAGAAAGATTCAGTGGAATTGTTAGCAACTAGTATGCTTTTGTTTATTTGTGTTGGTTGGTTAGTTATCTTTTGTAAGAGAGAAACAATTTTAGCACTACAGATATGCCCATCTCTACATAGCTCACTGAAAAGAACATTTCACCAACTGCAGAAACAGTTTTTCCTGAGCAACCAGTGAAACACCAGGTCTTCAGTGAAGAGAAAATAATAGATTTAGTGTTTTTAAAATTCTCTTTGTCTTATGTTTGGGAAGTAACACAAGGAGACCTGCCTTTAAGACCTACTTAGGAAATAGATGAGAAATAATAATTCCTTTTTCAATCACAGTTAATGCTGCAGGTTTTGTTAAAGCCTATCATTTATATCTTCATTAAGATCAGGTTATTCTCAAATAATCCAGAGGGATAAATGCCTTTTGGTTATTTATATTTTTATATCCTTTTCCATGTGATGATAAGAGTAGATATATTATCGATTTTCTTTTTTCTTTAAACAGTGGGCTTATGGTTAGCAGACAATGAAATGAGACACAGATTTCCAAATGCTATTAAGCTTGACAGGGCACCAAGTGTGTGGTTAAAGACCAGTTTTTCAGTCTTTGTGCCTGATTCCCATCTCAGCCACACCAGTGTAAGGTGGGGGGGCTGCCTTCAGTGCAGTCAGAAGCTGTCCATCTTTGTACAGTTTTACAGCAGACTAATTGGAGCAAATTGACTAGAGGTATTCCTGACATAAGATGGTGTAGAAGAGAAGGAGAGGCCAAAATGAGCCTTTTTGACAAGACTATTTTTTTTTTGTCCATCCACTGTGCTCTGATTCTGAGATGTTTTACAGCCATCACAAATCAAACAGCAGGTGGTTTTAATCGATGAAATTATCCTTACTAATTTTTAAGCTGTCAAAGACAGATCTAAGGCAAGTCATGTGGTCGAGTTGGAGTACATTGTCTTTTCTTAGAAATGCACAAAGCATTTTGTCTTCAGTTCTGAAAGTGGAAGCATGTTTGCTTCCTGGCTTTGTCTAGGTGTTCAGGACTTGCTGGTGCAAATAAAGAATGACATCTGGTTTAAAAAGCAGAAAGACAATATTTTTTTTAAATGTTCCAGAAAGATCAAGTCCCATCTTCCTCAAAAGATCCTTAACATCTTTTGTAACAGTACCAGTAATAACTTGTGCAGGTTTTGGACAAAGAGTGCCAGTAACAGTGCAAAAAATAGAAACAATGGCCACGTCAGGGACAGAGCTGTTGCTCTGTGTTCACGCACAATTGCTCTGAGAGGCACTAGACATGTTGGGGTCAAATTGGCAAAATAGGTAGCAACTGTATTCTTGCAGCAGCCTCCAAAAAAGAGAGGCAGATGTCTATTCTACCTTGCAAGCACGTTCTTTTACGATGTGTTACTTCATCTCTTTTATTGAACAAGAGGAAAGTGAGAGACAGGGAATCAAGGATAACACTAATGATAGGCCATATGGAATCCATAAACAATGTTGTTCTAGAATAAGATGGTCTTTAAAATGGGTGGGGGCCTTGGTCCAGACGTTACCTAACTCCCCAGGTGAAAGAAGGAGAATAGGTGAGAATAGGGAGCAGACGCTCAGAGCATGTGATTCAGAACAAGGTTTTCTGGAAGATATAAAGACCAGCTTGAATCCCTTTAAAGGTCTGAGTTCCTTTGTACTAAAATAACCTGCTTCTGCTCTCTGGGAGCTGAACCTTCCTCATGAAGACTATTGAAGAAAATACTGTTTTGAAACGGGATTAATATTTTGGTCTGTTTTTTGTGAACCACTTAGGAAATCCTGCACTTTTATGTGAAGATATGGGGTCCCTAAGAGGGGGTGGGAAATGACTGATGGAACATCCTCCAGTACTAAATGTCCTTTCTTTGACAAAGGGAAGCCAGTAAAAACAACAAAGACTCAGAGCTGTCCTAATAAACTGGATAGGAGAACCACTACACTGGCAATATTACAGTCTTTTAAAGCTCATTTTGGATAGTGCTGTACTCAGCAGTTGAAAGTAGCCATTGCTCTCGGTACTAACATCTGCGCCAACATAGCCCTCAGGCCAACAAATGCGACAGCTGTCTACAGCGAGGAAGCTAGAGGAGTTAGTTATTTCTCTTCATATCGTGTCTAAATGGCCAGCGTTTTAACTGCAGGAGCACAGGGAAGAATGATGTTGTCTGTCTCCCCCAGCATATGTGAAGCTTTCAGGTTTTGGCCTTGTTGTATTTGACCTCACTTAGGACAAGAATGCTTTTATCTAAATCAAAGCCAATTTCTAGTATTAGCATGAACTTGTGAAGACCCCCAGTGAACAAAAATATCACAGGAATTAGGCAATACTTTCAGAATGTATTTTGAAGTTTTAAGCATGTGCTTAAGTGCTTTTCTGGCTCTACTTTAATGAAAGATGGAAATGTAATCTGGAAATGTGACCAAAAAATTCTGTTTCATTAAAATTGGAATGAATCCCAGTGATGAACAAAACTCAAAATGAAGTACTAGTCTGAGATTTAAAAATAGCTTCTCTCCGTGTTTATTCTTTCCATTTTGCTGCTGTCTGATGTGAACCCATGGTGAGAACACCACAGCAAGCCTGCTTGCTGCATTTCTAATGTGAGGTAAAACATATTAGTTATTGGACATTGGTTCGTCACACTAGGGCATGCTAGAAGGAAAGTACAAACAATAGCTGAAGTATGAAGACATTAATAGGAAAATTCTGATTTCTTATCCAAAGCTTCTCTGAAACTTCCTTGAAAAGAGTATAGGACACAGAAATGGGGAACAGTAAATAGTTGATGTAGAAGAAAAAAAAAAACATTTCTGTTTTATTTTTTCCACATTTTAGCTAGTAACAGAAACAAAGTAGAGGCAGGTTGAGCGAGGGACTTTCATCTGGTGCAAAACACTAACTATGTTGACTTCTGCATGTTTGTTTGGGGGAAAGGGCACAGACACTCGACTTGGCCTGTCCCAGAAGGATTTTCTAGTTGGATCCTGTGTCTTTTTGCAGCTGTGACCAAGTCACCAAGCAGAAACAGCTCAGACAGCTCAGCCAAGGCCAAAATGAGGTGTCAGAGAAGGATGCCCAGTTTGGTGGCTCAAAGAGAGGCAGAAAAGCCCTGAAGGGGAAGATGGTGAAGTGCCTAGGGAAATAGTGAAGGATTTTAGGAGGAGCAGTGGTCTGTTGTTTTCCGTAGGACCTTTTGGCTGGGTTACAGAAGAGGAGTCTTTGTCTCTCAGCACAAGGGTAAGTGACAAGTTGGGAGAAGGTAATTATGTTAAGATTTGGTGAGCCCCTGCCCCAGGAGCAGCTTGATGCTCATCTTTGCTCTGGGAGCTGATGCTTTCTAACAGTACTCATGAGACTGGTGCTATCACAAGTATGGCAGAATGAGCACTGTGTTACAAAGGCTGCTGTGCTGGAGCTGAGCTCAGTGGGTTACTGTGGGTGTTGACAGGAGACAGTCCTCCTCTTCTGTACCAGCTAGAGCTGCAGATTTTGACTGTGAGCCATAGATTTTGACTATGAGCCAAAAGCTAAATGGGTCTAAACTGATGAAGGGTAGGTTAGTCAGTTGCTAATACATGTGATGGTCTGGATGCAATCTGGATGGTGGGGATGTGGAGAAGTTTATCTATGTTCTCTCTTCCTCATGTTCAACCATGTTGGTTACTGCTGTAAAATGTGACAATATAGTCCAGCCTTTTTCGTTAATCATTAAAAAAGTCATAATATCAAGCTGCCACTCTTCTCCCACTATTAATTTAATAACAGATAGACAGCAACATCTTTTAAATAGAAATTTTGCACCATTAAGGATCCCATAGCACACTAATGTAAAAAGACAAATACATTTCTGAATACAATCAGCTCTTTTTACCATGTATACCCTGGACACCCATGAAAAACCAGCGAACGCTACATTATTATGGGGAAGCACATGAAAGAAAAATGGACCATGAAGATGATATATACTAAAATTTTTCCTATTGTGACTTTTAGTACCACTTTTCTTCATAGCTCAGCAGGAGATCTGAGCTATGCTGAGCAATTGACAAACAGCATGGTGTGCTAACAAGTAGGTTTTCTATATGCCATCTCCAGTTTAGTGGAACTTTGTAGGGCAACAACCCACTAGTAGACCACAACTCATTTTGGCAGGCCATTTTGTGTGCATTATTGACCTTTTCTTTCTGTCCATAAATCCTTGACAATGCTGACACAGAAACGTACCAACCGACCTTTCAGAAAATGCTGGAAGTAATCCATTCCAGCTGCAGGCTGAGGACACTGACCATATTCAAATATAAATCTCTCCATCAGTACCATGGACTGCTGGTAACACTCCCCAAACTGATTCTCCACACCAACAGGCCTGATGTCCCTTCTGAAAAGAAAGAATTCTCACTGGCTATAAGCAGGAGAGGGGAAAACCCTTTTAAAGCAGACCATGTAAGGAAAATTTAGGATTTTCCCCAAAACCTGGATAGTAACTAAAGCATCTTCCCTTCACAGCTCTCAGTATAAAACGTTCTTAGCACCTGCAAGTCCTGTGAACCTCAAGCTCAGGCCCAGAACAAAGTGTCCTTTTCCTGGTTTTGAACTGTTCCTTTCTTTATGTTTTAAAGCCCAAACCTTTTGTCTCAGAAATGTTTGAGCATTGCATACTCTCCATTTGCAGAGTGCAATGTTTGTTTTCCCCTTTCTTCTAAGGAGCAAAAAATCTTTGAGAACTGACTCTTTGTTTGTGATAAATTACTATGGTTGTGTGGGAGTCTTCAGGAGACTGGATCCTTGAACCAGCTGCCTGGGTTAGCTAAGCTGTGTTGAGAGGCCAGTTACACAGGGCTTACTGTCTGTGGAAAGGGTCTGAACTTCAGGTCAGCAATGGATGAGCTGCTTTGCTTTGAATGAACTCTTGATAAGCATTTTCTGTAAGCTAAGAGCACTGTAAGTTTGTACACTGTCTTACTTTGGGGTACTTCTTTCACATTCTTAAATTAATTACCCCTGACTTATATCCTGTGAAGAACTAAGCCATGGCTTTCCTATGATGAAATATATTAGCAAATATGTGAGATAAATATCACATACTTCCAAATAGCTGTGAAAGCTTCTGCATTTCTTTGGCAAGGAAGTGTACTGACTCCTCTTTCAGGGAGACTTGTGTGCCTCTGTGGAGAAAACAATATGAGTAACTGAGACAATCTAGAACTGAGGTAGCAGTACAGAGATTTGTGTTCAGAAAGTGATAGAGACCAACCATTTGGCGAGGTTAGAAGAGGATCTGTTTTCTCATATGATTAGCAACTACATTCAGGGTGAAATAATTAAGACTGCAGAAAGGAAGATCAAATATTTCTTACAGTGTTGAACTAAAAATGTTCTTTAACTGCCAAGGTAAGGATAAGATGCTGATGAGAGATTTTGCATGTTGCAAGGTGTCTTCTGAAATGTGTGGTGTCAACCTGCGTCAAGTATAAGGGAAAGTTGCATTTAGGTTAACAGAAAAGACAAAAATCCCTATCTAGTTGTTTCAGGATAGTAGTTGAGAGAAAATATGTATTGTATACATATAAATGTTACAAATCTGTCTGCATCTTAATATGGATACTAACTATAATAATATTTCACATTTCCAGGAAAATGTAATTCAGTATGTTTAAATTTATTTCCAAAAAATGTATTGATGTGGGTAGCCAGGCAAAGATGGCTAAACAAAAAACCAGAAGTTTGCAGTAAGTGTTTCTTTTTCTATATTTTCCTCATTAAGCTACCTGAGTAGCAATCCTGAAAATGCTCTTTTTTAAAGCTCCTTTTCCAGGATCTGTTTTCTTTTGTCACCCATGGGCTCAGTAATACAGATCTGACTGTGCTAATATGCTTCTTTCTGTTTGCTTTGTGTTTAATTCTGGGAAAAAGTAGTAGTAGCATGTTCTGCATACAAGAGTGCTTCACATTTCCTTTCCAGCTGGCTAGTATATATTTTTTGTAATTATTGTTTCTACATTTGTTTTAAATTTCCCTGTCTCCTTGAAGTAAGGGATAATAGTTTTGAGAACCAGTGCATGGGTATTAAAATCATCTGTGTAAAAGGGAATTCCAACAGCTTGGATGAGATTCTAACACTTTTTGTTTTCCTCTTGTATGGCCAGGGACCATGTAATGATCTAGTCCAGCCTTCTGTATAAGGCCATAAACCTCATCACAGTTCCACAGTTTCTTTTCACTCTATTCTCTTTAAGTACAGTGTAAATACTAAGTAATGGAGAATCTGATGCAGTTCTGAAATCATGGTGGGAAAATCTTTAAGAAGTCCAAAACTGGGACTTTTGGTGGGTTCTGCAATTAACATGTGCCTGTCATAACTGCATGTAAACTTTTTGTAAAAAGCCAAAATAACCTGAATTTTGCTGTAAGACTTTTATATTTCAGATGACTTGAATATTTCAAGTATGACTTGAATATTTCAGAACCCTTAGATCTCACAGGAAAACAAATATTTAAATGTATGTTTGTCTTGATAGTATACTTATTGTGTAACATGCTTAAATATTGTTTCATTGAATATCTGCTTCTTTTCAGTGTCCTTATGTAGATCTATTTTTCTTTCACATCTCAAGATAATACTGTGTATATTCTGCCTATACTTGCTGTTAAAAAATGCTGACAATTTGTTCACACTGTGATGTAGTTTTTCAGCACTCATATTCCCTTGTGCTACATGAGATCTTTAACTTCAGTTCCAAAAGGTCCTCATATGGAGGAAGCTGAAATCCTTAAGCTGGTATTGTACATTTTTCTTAAAGTTTGTTTTGTTGTTTTGCAACGACTCATTACTGAGTTCACTGGATACATTGATAGTGAGCAGTAGAATGTTTCTGTAAGACAAATACAGAGGTTATTTTCATCCTCTCTATCACTCATTCCTCTAGTGAATTAAAAAACATCAGAGAAACAGGCGAATAAGCATGAAAACAAATCCATATCTGAAGGGGGCCTATAGGGATGTTGAGGAGGGACTCTTCATTAGGGACTGTAGTAATAGGACAAGGGGTAATGGGTTAAAACTTAAACAGGGGAAGTTTAGATTGGATGTAAGGAGGAAATTCTTTCCTGTTAGGGTGGTGAGGCACTGGAATGGGTTGCCCGGGGAGGTTTTGAATGCTCCATCCCTGGCAGTGTTCAAGGCCAGGTTGGACAAAGCCTTGGGTGATATGGTTTAGAGCGAGGTGTCCCTGCCCATGGCAGGGGGTTGGAACTAGATGATCTTAAGGTCCTTTCCAACCCTAGCTATTCTATGATTCTATGTACTTAGCAGAACTAAAGGTTCTTTTCACCCTTCATGCTCTTGCTGACAAAACATTAGACAGCCACAGCCTTTTTAATGGCAGCTGCTCCTTCAGCTTCATATCTTTATGTTGCACTTATGAAGGATCTAGTATGAAGCTTCGCTTTTATAGTGCAAGCTTCCCTTGGAAAGGCATTTAAACCAAGTCTCAATTTTTCCTTTCTTCTTTCTCCCACCTTAAATTTCAGTAGTTGAGTTAACAAGAAAAGTGTTTGTTTTATTTGTTTCCTGACCATTTTTATACTCACCGAGTCATAATGCTGGTGTTCCTAAGAGAAATCACATCCTCTCCAGAGAAAAAACAGTAAATTCACTAGACTACAGGGCTTTGTCCAATATTTTAGTGTAGCTTTAACCTATACTGGAAAGAAAAAGCTTTAGTTTCCATGAGAAGAAATTAGTGAAAAAAAAATCAATCTAGCATTTAGCAGCAGCAACACTTAAGACAGCTTAAATGATTCCCATCCTTCAATAGATATCCCTCTGCTGGATAACCTTAAAAAAGAACTGAATCAGAGCTAAGATATGGCTGCAAAATTATCTAACTGGGAAAGCTGTATTTCTGCTAGGTCAGCCCCTCTGTCTGGTTCACTGCACAGCTGCTAGAGGGCAGAGAGAATGGTGGTGTAAGGAGCAAGCACCTTGGACAGAGATTGCCTCCATTAGTAGTGCTATTAGAGGAATAGAGTTGTTAAAGAGATGTATGTTTCTGTATGAATCACAGCTTCAGGAGGAAACTCTCCATACACCCACAAACTGATGCTGCCTTTATACCAACACTTTGATGGCTGTAGGTGCTTCTAGATTTTGTATGAGACAAAAGAAAGATTATTTGTGGGGATAATGGGTTTGGGATGAATGATCTCAGCTGTCAGAGCCTTCAATTTCAATTAATTTGGTGGACAGATAATTCCTTTGAAGGACTGATAAAGACTGTCTGAGGGAGTCAAACAGTTTCCAGCCATCGAGAACTGATGAAAGCTTAAATTCTGGGAAACAGCAACATCCAATTTTATTGAAACATAGTATCCAGGAAAATGATTTCTTTTTCATTGGATAGTAGAGCACACACATCTACTAGTAGTATAATGGGGTGGGATGATCCTGCAAAAATTTGTAACTTCCTAGTGGGTTAAATTAGTGGCAGATAATACTGTACCTAACACAATCTCTTTGGCCTTAGGATCATTGGAAATATGGAAAAAGGAAAGTCTGCATTTCACCTGCAATAAATTCCAACCTTGAATAGTCTAAGAGAATGTAAGCTTTGAAAGCACAATTTTAAAATGCAATGTAAATAAAATTGCTTCCTATGTGGGAATAATAATGCCATCTATGGAAATATATCATCAGTGTCTGCTTTCTCGATTATTTTTGGCAAACAGTTCCTGTGAGCACACAGGTTGTTTTATTTGTTTCTTTACATTCTTTGATGGAGATCAACAGTCCCCAAAAATCTGTCAAATTTCTCTGATTGCTCACCCAAAGTCAGAAACTCCACAGACCTTTGCTAATATTCTGTGTTTTTAAGCACTTAATATTCAGGATTTCAGTTACAAATTCTCAGAGTTGGATGCTAAATTTTCTTCTTTTTTCAGTGGAGCAGATGAAGAAAAACACTGGGTGGGGTGTGGGGATGGTTGTGGTAGGAATCTTTTCTTGCTAGAGTGAGCTGTTTGAAATTGCCGCTCTTTGGCATGAAGCAAATAAAAGGTAACTTTCAGTATTCAGAGTAAGAAAACAGGGGACTTGATTCAAATTCCCTTCTGGTAATCTTTTTTCAGCTCTAAACCTTTTAACAGTTCTAGGACAAAGGCTGGAGATGTTGCGAATAGAGTAAAAAAATTGCTTCCAGGAATAAACAGGAATCTAGAATACTAACACTCTAATATTTATAAGCTAGGTCCTCTAGTCAAACTCTGATTGGCCTTTGAGTCATGGACAGATTTCAAGGAACATGTCAAAAGATGTGTCCACTGAATCAATTCTTCACATTCATATAGAATCAAAAGTGACCACAGAATAATATCAGACTCATTTAAGAAACAATGAAGTATAAGCATTAGGACAAAAATTAGACCTAGTGCAACCAGAAACATTAAGTATATTCATTTGCCATACTTGTACTAGTGCATCTTAATGTTGGTGATTAAGTAATAAAAGAAGACTTCCATGAGGCATTGCTCATCTGGCATTGAACTCTTATTCATACCAAAGTTTCCATCTGCAAATGCAGTAAGACCTCCATTTCTTTGCAGCTTAACGTCTAAGGCTTAGAGAAGATTTATGTCTTACAGACTGGCCTATGCCTCCTGTTAGTGTTTTCTAACATCTTACAACTTATACCTTCTGAATTATAATTTTTAATTTCCCTTTTTTTTAACTTAGTATGCATATTCTCATAAATTTTTTTGTATGACATTTTTATTTGCTGAACTTTGTAATTATTTTCAGTAAAGTACTTAAAAAACCTTCTGTCTTTAACATAACCTGGTTCCTTGGTCTCTATTAGTTCTCAGCACATCTATGTGGTTTAAGAGAGTACTCAAAAATGGGGAAGGAGACCCAGGTTCAGACTTCATGTTATCATTCCCCCATCCCTCTGAGAAATCCAACAAACAAAGGGAATACTGAAATCAGCGGGCTGTAAGGCTCTGAGAAAATTGTCTTAACCACCAGCCTGGAGAGCAAACTGTTCTATCTTGGGAACTGTTTACTATATGTAAAGTGAGAAAGGGCGGAGGTTCACATAGAATCATAGAATCATAGAATGTTCCCTACAGACAACTTGTTAGGATGCTTCCACTGAGAGGTAAGCATAAAGTGGATTTTAACTTCATGAGCAGTGTGGAAAAAGGCCAATATCTTGTGGGGTGTACCAAGTAGTGGAGAAGATATTGGAAGTCTAAGGTGGTCCTTTCTTTATTGCTTGTACTGGAGATGTTTTACTGCATTTTAACTGTTGGTGTTTTTTTTTTTTAAGCATCCCCTGAAACACTGTTATGTTTTATACAATATTTTTAGTTGTAGTCCATGGACAGTATTTCTAAGATTTTATGTTTCTGAACTGGTATCTTTTCCCCTGACCTGTCTCTTATTTGTGGGACTAAGCCAGTTTCCAAAAGAAAAGGCATACTGCTCTAGTGTTACATGGAATTGGCTGAATACTGGGCTCAGTTCTTATCAGATCTTCATACTTTGCCAGTAAGATAATAAGTCTTCAAAATAGAAAGAAAGTTGGATAAACTGAAGTCCAAAATAAAAGCTGGTGACTTCTCATTACATAGCAGTAATGAGTGATCTCAAACACACCAAAAAGCTGCTACATCCTCTTCTCCAGTGATAGTTAGGCTGACTAACCTAATTCCCTAAGGAAAAGAGGAACACCGATAAGAAAATTCAAGAAATGGTATCTCTTTTGGTCCTGTAAAGAGAATATGCCCATGATTTAACATAGAAGCTCAGCTGACATACGATTTTAGTTTCAGTTTTGTAATGCTTTATTGAGATGTTTGCTAATATTTCATAAGCTTGATCAAGAAAGAATTCTTTCTTGGTTTTTATTCAAGGTGTAAAGATATGGGCTGGTCAGAGCAGGGAAACTGTGCTGTATTACAGTTCCTTTCACATCAAAGTTAGTTGAGGGATAGCTGAATGACAACAGAATGGAACACAGTGTCTTTGTTCTGTAAATTTTTGCCTAAAGCTGTTTAACATGAAGCATTAAAATAATGCCAGCTTAACTTTTTATGGATTGATGCTTAAAATGCTTAATTCTTTTTTTTTTTTTTCCCCCAGGTTTCCATGTTTCTGTTGCTCTGTAGTTTCAGTCTCTATGGTGCCAACTGTTGCCATATTGTCTGCAAATCTTGACAGTATTTATGTAGGTGTCAGTCCCCAGCTGCCTGAGGAGTTGCAAGGCTATATTATACTCCCATATACTCCACAGTTTCCTTATGCTCCCTCTGGGAATACTTGATCACATTGTTTTGTCCTTCTAAACTGTTGGTGGTTCCTGTTAAGTTAGTCCTCACAATAGCATAATTTGTTGCAAACATCGCAATTGGGAACTTGCGGACATTACCATTTAAAAGTAAGTAAGATCAAGCTTGTTGTGAACTCCTGTATAACTCACAATTCTGTGTAAATCAGAGTAAATTTTAGACAAGTAAATATGCATTTCTGTTTCTTTTGCATTGAATGAAACAACGTTCACTGCTTAAAAGTACAGGAAATAGAGCCACATGGGGCCTTCCACTTTAGTACAGCTACATCAAATCATGGGTACTCTGTTGTCTAGTGGAAAACATCAAATAGCGTGCTTGGGAACAGAACCTAGTGAACTAAGAAGGAATCTCATTCAATCATTGAAAGGCCAAATCATTAATTTAAAATCATCTGTTTCTAGGAATTAACCTTTTTTTCTTCTGTCTGGTATTAGTGCACCCAGTATTCTCCTGAAGCTGGACACAGAAGATAAAACTTGTGAACAGAACAAGGTAAAAGATGTAGAGGGGCATATACTGTTCTGCAATTATGTGAGATAAATGTTGTCTTAGAAAACTCTTTCCTATTGCCCTAACAAGAGAATTCACATGAACAATTTCCTAAGCAGTCAGTTAAACCCATTTAGCATGTTTAATTGCAAATAACTTCTTTTAAAAAACTTTTTTTTTTGGCAGTCTCCACTGAAAATCTTAGAATTTTTGTTACTAAAGTATCTGTCACTTATTGCAGAAAATTAATCACCACTAAATCAGGTGATGAGCACAGCAGAAAAGCAGAGATGCAAGTAAATGTGTCCATGTTCTGTGAAGGATTTAAATGATGAACAGCAAGCAGTGATGGGAACAACCCAATGAACAATTAGTTTAACAAAACAGACTGTGAATGATTATGTCCATCCACAAAACTGTCCATATTGTATGTTGCATGAGGCTAAATGAAATAATAACGCAGTTCATAAAGACTCTCATACTGTATATGCATAAAGATTTTGAACTAAAATTGCACAGGCAACCCTAGAACCGATACCTTCTGATTTCTGACTGCGCAACTTAGAAATATTAATGTACTTATGAAAATAAGTGAACTCAGGCAGTGGTAGTGTTTGGACTAAGGAACTAGGAGGGCAGAATATAGACAAGACTTGGATTTACTTTAAGGAGCAAAACCACATTGGAACTCTGTCCAAAGTTGAGAGTCGCATTCTTATCCTGGCTGAAAAATAACCATCTTCAACATAAGAACAAAATGTGAGAATACATATTGGATTTGAGGTTTAGGTAAGAGAATAAAGATTCTTAAGCTTAGGAAATTACATTTTAAAGTTCATGAGGTATAGAGAGAGCAGTTAAAACTACTAAGATAGCAGAAGCTGAGTCAAGTTAGACATCACAAAGGAATTCAAAACGAACAACAAAAGGTTCTTTAGCCTTACAAAAAAAATGAGGGTGAGGGAAGAGGGGAGACTACTCTGTATTTGAAGGGGGTAGGAGTGAATGGAAGGTTGTTTCATCACCAAAATAATACTTCAACTTTTCATAAGTGATATGAAATACAGGTAAGAAGGGCAAGTCAGCCAGCTATGTGGAACAAAAAGGTCAAAGTTACTACTTATGGGGAATAAGCATTATGGGGGAAAACTCTGAATTTCATGACCTTCCCAGAGTTCTGAGAAGACTAACATATGAAATCACAAGATTGGTAGCAAGATATTGAAAATAGATTTAGTGACTCTTACCATGTGACCGTAGAATAACAAATATAAGATGTAAGCTTAAAAGATATGCTGTGCTTTTTAAAAAGTTTGAGGAATGTATGTGATTGATAGCTTGGTTTTTTTGTGGGATTTTTTTACAAGTTAAATGTAGTAGATGGGAGATAGCCTGAGTATACCGATATTGTGCTCTGTGAGAAACTACAAGTTAGTATAGGCACAACAGCTGCTCTGAGCAGAGGCTATTTTGAGTGAGTACTGAAAGAGAGGTGTTGGGATGTAAGGGAGCTGATAATGCTATTCCTGAAGATTTTAAATAAATAGATTAAAATATAACTACCTTGAATAATCAGCCTGGAGTCTAATTGCAGTGAAATGACACTGAACAGAGAAAATTACAAATTCATGCCTTTGGGGGTTAATAAAAAAATTCAAAGGTCAGTGGTAGAGGAAGAGAAAGACTTTGCATTAGTTAATCATAAAATGGCTGTAATCCATAGGTGGGATACAACCATGGGAAAAGCAAATGCAATCACTAGATTTGTTATACAAATCTTTTTCAATAGAGGTGAGGAATTAATTTTACCCTTATCCAAGATACTATTCCAGAATATTGCTCATGGATCTGGTTATTTATGTTCTATAAACTTGTGATTCGACAAAAAATTCAAAGTGAGCAGAATGGGGTAATCAAAAAGTGCAGAGCTAATGTGCAAGAACAAATTAAAGGAGTTGGCTTTGTGTAGCATAGCAAAATAAAAGCTGGGAGAAATTTTATTGTTGTCTCAAACTGCATGATGAAAATAAGCACTAAGGCGATAAAAGAATTATTTGAGCTAAAGGACAATACTGATCCAAAAATAAATGGGTAGAAGATGCACTTAAAAAACTGTACAGTGAAAACTAAGGAGAAGTTTGAGTTTAGAACACAGCAGTGATCTACAACAAAAAAAAAATGAAGACAAAAAATTAAAAGATGTGGCAACTTGTGAGTTTGCTTCCAAAAGCGGCTGAGTAGGCTGGATGATTGAGATATTTCCCAGTCCTTTTAACGTAGTTTGTGTACGCCACACATAGTCATGAAATACTTATGGTATTAATTCAGTTTTTCTTGAATAACAGATGCAAGGGCTGCAGCAATGCTAAAATAGAAATAATGATAGATGTATACTAAAACTGATCAAACTCCTATGATCAGAATTTTGCCTTTATTTGAGATAAGAAAACAATGACAGAATGAATTCTCCAAGAAACTAAAATGACCCCACCTCAGAAACCTGTCCAAAATTCCTTAAAAAAAAAAAAACTGATGCGGAATAACACTATTTTATTTTAAGCCACAATTCAGGAATCATGAGTCATCACAGTATGTATTTTCAGTATCACACAGCTGAAATGTTTCCCTTCCAGACATCAAAACTTTTCCCATTTTACTGAAAACTTTAGTTTTCTTGTTGGTGTATTAGTTCCTATGGTTTTCATGAACTTCACTGGATATTTTTCACCCTTATTAACCACAAATTTAATGGCTAAGCATTCTTCTAATCCTAAATATATATTTGTGAATATCTTTCAGTTCACCAATACACTATGGGAAGCCCTCAGGAGACATGACACATAGTTCTAAAAACAACACACTATCTTTGAAGTCTATGTTATGCAACTTTAATTGCTGTGGAATCAAAATTTTATAATACTGTTTAACACTTTTCAACATTAATTTTGACTTCTTTTCTCAGACCTTAACAAAGGGAAGTACAGATATCTTTTGTTGTGGTTTTGTGCTACGTTTTACCTAAAGATTAGGGTAAAGTTAGTAACTTCTATTTTCTGCCTGTCCAGTTTGATGATGGTGGAAATACAAAAAACAACTGGTTAGCAGTAAGTAGTTCTACAGTAATTTCATGTCTGAAGAGCTGCTATTTTATCTAAAGTGTAAAAAAGCAGAAAATGTGATGGGCCAAGACATAGAAAGGCTTTATTGAGGAAGATAAGAATTTTTCCTGCCTCAAGATAAGTATGGGATTTATGCCATGCAGCTAGAGACAGAGGTGTTCTGGCTTTTCAGGACAGCTGAAACCCCTGTACTCTTGCAGAAGTTTACTTGTGTTTGTGTCAATGTGGGTAACAGAAGGAAAATGTTTCAATAATTTTCAAAGACTTAGCCTTGCAAATAGGATATTATGGTTTCCAGAAACTGTAACATGGCATAAACCATGGTTTTGTCACTCACTATTGGAAGGGCTGGTTCAGATTTTGTCTCAGGCTTCACATTTCTGCCTTTTCTTCCCCTGCAAAACTACTTGCATGTCACAGCATCCTGTGATTTACAGCAGTTATGCTGTTGCTTCTTCTGTCTGCTCATCTGCTGCTGTTCACATATTGTGTCCTTGTCTTTCATGAAATACTGTAATTTGCTAATCACCTTTGTTTCTGTGAACCCCTGTGGAAAGTCATCAACACTTCCAGGTTTTTCTGGAGATCTTGCTGTGACATAGGCAGAGTCTTCTTTTATGCTCATTATCTTCATTTCTGTTCAAAAAAACATGTAAGGTGGGGAAAGAAGTACAGCCCATGGTCCAAACAACATTCCCCATAAAAAGGAAAAATTAAGGCTGGTGTATTAATCAGACAAGCTGGCTTCCAACAGTGATTAAATCTTGTAACTCATTGAAGTTAGGAGTGTCTGGATAAAGTAGGCAGGCCACCAGTGATATTATAACCAATAATCATGACTGGAAGTTGGCACTGCATGATTAGAGAAGAGAGCATTTTTAAAAGACTTCTCTCCCCTTGCCATTTCAATCTTTTGCTGTCAGGTTTCCAGTCATTATTCTCCACTGAATGCTCACTCTTTCTTTAGTTTCCTGATACAGGTGGCTACCATTTGTAGAGCTATCAATTTCTTTGCCTGTTTTAGAGCAGCTATTATTTATGCCAGTCCCTGCTTATCATCCTCTTTATTCGTTTAGACAAGAACAGCTACAAAACATTTTAAACAGCCTGAGATAAAGGTTAAGCTTAAAGATCACATGTTATCATGCGCAGCTTCAAAATAATAGGTTAAACCTGCTTCAACACAATGTTCTGAAATCATATCTTTAATGTGCATTTAATTTGTGCCACTCTTTCAGATGTAAGAAATGTGAAAACATGAACCAACCTAAAAAGCTATGGCCCATAAAGAAAATCAACTGCAGTAGCGTAAAAGGTACATGCCACACTTTTTCACTAGTCTTCATATGTAAGATCATACAAAGTTGAAAAACACACCCTTTTTCAAATGAGTTTTATGACTTCATCTTTTAATAATAGTATGTATCAGTGACATATGTTTCAGTAAAGAAATGTGATTATTAGAAGTCCTGCAATTATCCTGCAATTAATTTGATTTTTAAGTTTTTGCATTAGAATTAATGGTAAACTCCCAGCCTTGTTACAAACAATAAATTATCACTACATGTCTTGCTATTGAAATAGATTACTTAGTCATTCACCATTTGCCACGGATGCTCTCCAGATGTGTTGCATCTGAATTTCTCTGAATTTTCACTTGAGTACTATGAAGTTAATCTGTTGTTTAGCACACCAAAAGAATCGTTAAATATCTGCTACACATTATGCCAGTTTGCAGTTTTCTGGTGTAAGGATTTTTTCTTCTTTCTTCCCTCTCTCCATTCCAGTGATCTTTAACAATACCCCACTGTTGCAATGCTGTTCTTTTTCCTCCTTCAAAGTATAATTTTATGCTAATCCTTGAGCCGTTGAAGAGGGCATTAGCTTTCAGCTCATTTTCTGCTTTGCTGTGCTAGGAAAACTTTGTTACTTACAACTTGGCACAACCTGAACTTTCCTCAAACATTACCTATTGCTTGCATAGATTAAATATTTTTTAAATTTTAATTTGGGAGAGATTACAAGATAAGGATGCATGGTCCTTCTGTCTCCTGTATATCTCACAATCAAATTGCTTTCATCTCCATGTTGGAATATGGCCCAGATTCTGGATTTCAAAGCAACTAAAAGGAAGACAATCATTAAGACAATGTTCCCTCAAATCCCAGTTCAAATAATCTCAAAGTCTATGCAAAACACAAATGTTGACCTCACAGAACTTCCCAGCCTCCAAAATAGTTTGCAAAGCTCTGAAGACGCTTGCAAACATATTTCTGAAACTTCTTTATATACATGTTTTGTTTTTTTTTTTTTTTTTACTATGGGCAAAATATCCCTTGGTTGCCATTAGTTTTGCCTAAATCCCATGGAAATATTCAGAGCTTCCTGGTGTATTCAACAGTTCAGAAAAATGGTTCATCATCTAGGTTTAGCTCAGTCTGCACGATTGCCTGTTTACTTAGCCGACACTTATTTTTTTTTCAGGTTCACTATCAGGCTAGACAGCTCTGTCAACTCAAAAAAGACATGCTTTTTTTCAAACTATTGATCTCTGTTGCTCTTCCAAATCCTTTAGTATTGGCTCTTAGGATTACTATAATGCTATAATCATTCTGTTAAGGATTCAGATTTGTGGTGGACTAAAAGATGGTAACATCAAAAGGATTGAAATGCCCTTGAAGCAATCAATTTTTGTTCATCAAATACAAATGCTGAGAGGCTGCTTTCAGCTAATAATTTATAACTGAATTAATGACACATGGCTTCCGTCAGTAATGGGCTCCTCTCTGGGAATTTTTTTCCCCCTTTCTGTGATCTGATTTCATATTCTGGGAAAGGAAATCAGAGTGCTAAAGAATTTAATCAGAAGTAGGGAGCGTCTAAAGTTAAAAGCTTAGCTTTCTTACTTCAAACTGAGTGCTGCTGAAATGTTTTTTTCATTTTTGGCAAACTTGTATTTTTAAGCCAATCCTACTCATGTAGAATTGTATTTCCACTTTTTCATCCTACATACAAAGCATCTTGCAAGTTTTCAGTCTCTTGCATGTAGGCCTTCAGACATTCTGGTGATGGGAAATTTTCCATATTAAAAGAATGGTGTCAAAAAATGGGCACAAACACTTTTTCTCACTCTATCCACCTCCTCCTCCTGCTTCTATGATGGATTCTGGCAGCAGGTTTAGAGTAAAACTGACACTTCTGCAGTTTAAAACAGACTTAAAATAGTTGACTCCCATTTCCTGTTACAGTCTTTCCCCCTTTTCTGGTGATTTGAGATGAGTCTATTTGTTCAGAAAGGAAACCCAAAACTTTGACAACTTATTTTCTTTTCTTTCCTCCTCTGAATTTTGTGTGGGAAAGGAAAATTGCTACAGAGAATAAGGTTAGAGAAAAGATTAAAATAAAAAGAAGCTATTATAGAGGAAAGGTCATACACCTGAGTAAGTGTCAAATTATTGAAAACCTGCATAGACTGATCTCAGCTTCATGGTGTCTCCTCTCTGCTAGATTGATTAAGGACAACCTAATAACACTAGATGTGTGATGAGGTTGCTCTGTGATGTACTCTTACTATGGTGTGGTCCTTGTTTATAGATGTTAGATACGTCAGTGTTTGGGGCTGGTTATGGAGGGGAATGATTATTGTGGCAGAGGGTAAAAAATAACCATGGTATCAGCTTTAGGAATGGAATATCCTATTAATCTAGCTGTTATCTCTTCCCATGTATTTTTGTAAAGCTACTCAGAATCACTGGAGTAACTTCTTAACTAGCGCTTACACTTTTTTTTCATGTATAGTGTGAGAAGCTTTACAAGTAATCTTGGGTCCGCAAATTATCAGTAAAAATAGCAGGTAGGCTGTCATGTGTCCTTTAGGTCTTATAGGTAACATTATAGATATGTTTTCTTTCCTAGAAACTATCTGCTCATGTCCAATTAATCCTTTTCTGCATTTCCCTTCTCCTTCTCCAGTTATCCTGCACCATCTCCTCCCTCTCCCCCAAGCTCTCTACACCTTATAATTATTTTAGAAATAGATCAAACTCCTTATATTTAATAGCTGAAAGTACTTAGGATAATTCTGTTTTAGTAATTTTTATCTAATTAATACTAAATCTACAGTCATAACAAATCTTTAACATAGGCCTTGCATTAGACCGTATCTGTTGTGCTTGTATATTATAATTGTATGTGGCATGGATATAATCTAAGTATTGCTGAGCTTCTTGACATATCAGTTGGTTTTCAGAATTTTAAAAATTTTGGTAGGGGACTTACCAAATGTGCAGAAACTACAGCCAAGGCAGAATGAAGACACTTAAACAAAACTGAAATAATTAAATAGAAATAAAAAGAATGCATTGCATAAGTTAGAAAAGCAAGAATATTGAAATGAAAGAAAGGAAATGAAAGAAATCTCCATATCAGGTTTGACTTGTACAGGAATCATAAGTATCTCAATTTGCTGAATCTCAGTTAGAATACAGTAACTAAAATTCTGCAAGGTGCATAGCACCTCAAATGAACTGAAGCTAAGCTTCACACAAAGCCTTGCAAAATCAGATCAATAGATGAAAAGCAAACACAACATGAACTTTTTGAAACATGAAATCCAAAATAGTCACTAAAACTAGAGACAGGTACACTAGCTCGGCCTTTCAAAGTACACATGCTTAACACTTTGAAAAAGCAATGTACAAAACAAAGTTTTGTATAAACTAAAATGTTTCAAATAAGCTAAGACTTATTCCAAATAAAAGCTACAAAATAAATGAAGAACCATAATAAAAATGATCAATAAAAAAAGCTTTTAAACTAATTGAAAACATTGTAACATTAAGCTTTATGACAATTATGCTTTTTTTCCTTACACGCAATCTTTGGCAGAGGAAATTTTGTTTTAAATCTCTTCCCGCTCTGCAGTTTAATGCAGTCCAAATGTCTTCACTACTGAGAATGGAGCAAAGACAACATTACTCTTCATAGCAGTTGCTGGTGGTCCCAGCACTCATGGCAAATACCTGGGCCTTCTGTAATTTTGTCTTCCAAGTAGTCAGGAATTTCCATCATCTTTTTCTCCCTTGGTGTTCTCTTCTGTTAGTTTTTCATTGTTTGAGCTGAAGTGAAAATATGCTAGAAGTTATGCCTCAAATACTGACGTGTGGAAGAGACCCCAAAGAGTGGACTCTCAAGAGGCCTTATAAACACATTAAACAACCTTTGGCTCCAGAATAAAGGAGAGAAATTACTTTCTTCAGCAGGAGGCTCTGTACGTCTGGGTTCCTTTTATTGTGCAGGATGTCAAGCTGTCTTTTGTCTCTTTACTTGCATCTCTGGGCACACAACGTCACTATGACAAGGCTGAGAATGATGATCGCAGCCATCTCCAGGCACAGGAAATGTTAGCAGCTGCCACAGCAGCAAGATCAGGCGTGGACAGCAAAGAGCCCACAGATATCACTTTAGCTGAGCTGGAGTCCTGGAGAAGCCACTGCGATTGGAAGTGCAGGAGATAGCCCTTCCAGAAACAGCAAGACTGGCTCCATAAGGCTGTCTTTTTTCACTTTTTATTACAGGAGCAGCCCTATCCTTAGTCCTCAGAGCTACAGAAGGAGCTGTTGCCCATAATACCAGAAGCTGGCTCCAATTACCAGCCTTTAATCAACAGACATGAAGATGCTGAGGTACTGTCATCCTACAGACACATGGGTACAAACTTGAAATCTGCAACTAACTTCAGTGGGATGGTTCACATGCCTGAAGTTCAGTTAGTGTGTAGCTTCCTGCCGGAAGACCGGTCATAAAACTTCTGAGTAGTTCAATGACTTTGGGGGCAATGGACTACCAAATGTTAGGAGGTACATTCTGTGTGAAGGCAGAATAAAAGTGTTCAAAACATCAGTAAGACAATGAAAGTACTTGAATATGGTACTTATCCCAGCAGTTCCTAGCACTGTTGTTAACTGACTTAATGTCTTAGTGACATCTAAGTCTGTGTTAATCTTCAGAAGCAGATACGTTATAAGACAAACATCACTCTAATAGGATAACTCACAATGTCCTCTCTCTCTTGATCAGGATTGTGGGCAGGTGTTTATCACTTGTCAGTTAATTCACAAAATAAAAACATCTTTAAGAGAAACCTTTAAAACACTTTCACTAACCCTGTTTGGCAGTAAAAGGTCCCAGAGGTTATAGTTAATACCTAGAAGCTATAACTAGCTTGAAAAGTTTTAGTAACTCACCTTTTTACTTCTTTACTTGCCTGTGAAACACAAGAGAAAGGGAAATGCTGTATACAAGATATGCAACCATATTCACTTGAATTCACTTGAATTCTCATCTGCTAGAACAGGTCCATTACAGCCTTTCTTTGGGTTTTAACAGGCATTGTTGGTCTGCAGAGGGAGGAGAAATGCTAAAGACATGTATTCAGCTTTATGTTAAAGCTGAGGTCCAGTCAGCAACACTAAAGGGGACAGCACTTTTCTCAGGATAGACTCAGGTGGGAAATCCCTTGCCCAAACTGCCAAGCATAGGTGGGAAAAAAATATTTGCACTCCTGCCTCTGCTGTGTGATATGCCTGTGACTGTAAGTAGCTGTGAAAGAGTTTTCATTAAAAATTCTTATGTGTTTGAGAAGAAATCAGGAAAAGCCTTAAAGATCGATCAGGTTGTTTACATATTTGTACTAGTCAGGATCTGCAAAGCATTCTGCTATCTCAGATAAATGAATGTGGGTTTATATGGTCAGTGCTCTACAGGTTCATATATGTTAAGCAAAATAAACCAGAGGCTATTACTATGTTTTTTGCCATTTTTGTTGTATTTTTTGTTTGTTTTGTTTTGTTTGGGGGTGGTGTGGTATATTTAAGCCTTAAGACATAATGCAAAAACCCAACTCAGAAGGTTTGGATAAAAATACAAAGTAAACTATACCCATTGGCTCAAAGACATAAAAATTTTTATCGTCATTAAAATTTTCTAGTCATATACCCAACAAATTAAGAATGATGGTTTAGTCAGTGGCAGTGTCATTATTAATACAGAGCCTGGTAAGGTTCTTGAACAGCCAAGGCAGCATGAGTCAGCAAAGGAAGCATCATTTACCTCAGTACTGGTTGGGAAATGAGGGGCAGAGAGTGGGTGACATCTTTTTCTGTCATATGAGATAGAGTCCTTCAGGCTGACCTGAGCAGCTCCTTGTGTGCCTCGCATTTTGTCACTGGTTAATATGAGCTGACATGTTCAGTTGCAACAGACTCCCTCTTTGTAAAGCAAACTGCATTCATCTGAAAGCACAGGGCTTAAATCCTCCTGGTAGCACTTTAACAGCCGCATGGGTCTGATTTTCCAGCTTGCTTGCATTTGCTCTGAGTTATTTTTATAAGGATCTCAACACACTGAGTTCATTCTTTGTATTTTTCTATTGATTCTTCCACAACTGATGTGAAATAGACCTTTTAGGCTCTTTGTTTAACTGCATTTCCTCATGTTTTCCCCCTTAATCTTTGTAAACTTAGATCTTCCTGAGGTTATGGCAGTATGTTTGTTATCATTTCTTGTCATGTGATATTTATCTAGCTGTGACTGTGATACCGCTGGTGTTTCTGAAACTGCACTGCGTTCCTTTGTTATCTTTCTGCAGGTGTTGGATTTGCCAGTCTCAGTGAAGTATCCTCAGTATCCTCTGTAATTGCTGATAGTCTTTCAAACCAGCAATCTGGGATTTTCCCAGAAAGCTTACCTACTGATAAACTGTATTCCTGTTACAGAATGAAAATATACCCAAAAGTAAAAGGGGAAAACCAGCTCACAAAATTTTTTTTTGCTGCTTGGTTGGCTAAATCAACCACACAGTTAAAATCCTAAAATGCAAAAGGAGACTTAAGCAACTTAAGACTTAAGCATGCTGTTAGTTCCCAGGTTTTTGCCAGTATGTACAATTCATCTGCCCAAGGTTCTTCCTTCATACTGTAGAAAATATGATCATCAGATTTCATCACTTTAAGCATAGTCTGACTCCTCAACATGAAGAGCTTATACCGGAGAAGGCATTTAAAGCCTTCACTTTTTATTACAACTAAGACACCTTACAGAATAAAAGCCTGTGTACTTGTTTTCCTGAAGTGTACATGAAAACTTTCAAGTCAATGACACAAGGAAAAACTAAAAATTCATTACAAGAATTGACCTTTATCTAGAGGCTGAACAAAATGCAGTCTTGGAGAACTCTAGCAGTGATTGTTTAACCATGGGTCTATTCTGCTTTAGCAGGACTTACTGCTGGTTTTATAGCAGACAGAAATTTATTATCAACAAAGAAAAATGGACTTCTACTTTTTTTGATGCCTCAATATACAATAGCAGCAGCAAAGTTTACTCACATTGCAAATTTCATTGAAATAAGAAGGAAGAAAGAAAACTTTCAAACAGCAGTATTTTGAAATAGACTGACCTTCTTCAATAGTTTTCAAACATCAAAGGATTGTGTATTCTGTCAGCAAGTTAGTTTTCAGAATAAATTATTATTTGATATTTTTCCCCATGGTCTATTTTTAGTCTTTTGAGAGACTTCTGAAAGCAAAAGTGCTCCCTCCTCCCTCCCCCGCCTTAGTTTGCATCATATGGTTGGGAACCTTACATCTCTTTCTCGCTGCCTGACAGATTCTCACACAACTACCCTTCTAGCAAATTCACCATTGCTGGAACCTACTTCCTAGGCATTCCTCCAGTACCCCTTGCACTCATGAATGTCTGTATATTCTGCTGATCAAAGAATGTTCTTCTCTATTCACTTATCAAATGGTTTATTTTTGTATAATATGTCTGTTGACACCACAGCTGTTTTTTGAACTGGGGAGAGAACTGCTGTTGAATAGAGAAGAGGATATTAAAATTGAACTGTACATCTTTTTGCAAGTAGCTGTAGAACTGTAGCTGTGCTTTTGGGGGCTTATTCTCCTCAATGATGTTGTTGTCTACAACCAAGTTGACTACCTTTGTCGCAGTATTACGGCACTAGTGGGGTGTCTGACAGATGCACTTTTGGTAAAGCTTTCCAGCTGCTTTGCTGAACATGAGGACCCTCCCTTTTAGTGCATTATTTCCCTACATAAAGTTAATACAAATTCAGCAGGAAAAATATTCTTTATTAGAAAACATGCTCTAAACTGGTATTTACCAACATGACACTCTTGAAAACCGCAGATGGAAATGAAGATACAGATAGCTGTAACAAACCTAGGTGAATGAATATCTGGGATAAAAACATTCGATATTTTCCTTATTTTATTAATTTATCTGTAGGCAGATCTGGTTTGTTCTACTGACCGTAACATACATGTACAGTTTTGTGGTATCTCTTCTAGTTAAAGCACTTTAATCTACAACCTTTTAATACTGAAATATTTTTTCTGTGACCATTCTTATACCATGAAGGATAGCAGTATTAAAAGCAAAGGTAATTTTCTGTCATCTTTCTGAATCTATGAGGGAGGCAAAGTAAGTCTCTGTTCCTTTCAGAACTTCTCTGTGATGTAGATCATTCCAATTTCTGAACTCACCATACATCTGCTGGGGCCCAGTCCCACAAACATTTCAATTTCTTTTAAGATCATAGGATCAGACTGGTAATACAAAATACAACCTGTGAATTGCTTGTATTGCTCTCTCTGACTTCCATTAGGTATGAGGCACATAAGCATAAAATATACTTTCAGAGTTGCTTCTCTCTCTACTGTCAGGAAGTTGCTGGAACTGATCCGTGAACAAAAGATGTGCCTTCTCCCTATGAAACCTGAATACCTTTGCTTTATTAAGAGAATTTTCTATTTTATTCATCTCTCTTTATAAAAATTGGATTAACAACATTTCCTGGTACAACCAGGAATTTGAGTGCTAATTTAAGCGTGAATTTTTAAAGAGTTTTTATTTTTTATAATGCCAAATACTATCACAGTACAGACAATTCTAGCTGGAAACAGAGGAATGTTTTCAGCTTTATAGATATGCAGCCTGAAATGTGCAGGTTGTTGCTTATTGTTTTAATGCACATAATACACCTCTTAACAGTTTCATCCAGCTGATTTCTACATATCACAGGCACTCCTCTCACAGTTATATACTTTGTACTCAAGGCAATACTAGTCATCAAAATGTCCCAAGTCTGTCCAAGCCCCAACAGGTGATCTATGCTGCTTGAAAGATTTTCCCACCAAACAAGGTCCTCTTTGTGACCCTACTTACCTGCTATAACCAGGGTACAATGTGTAGAGAAAAAAAATTGTACCTTGGGGAAAATAGGCCACAAAACAGAAATCTTGCTTGGAAAAAAAATGTCTAGTTTTGCCATTGAAACAATCAGTAAATAAAAAAGTCCATCAAGTTGTTGGGGGTTTTTTTGTGTGTTTGGTTAGTTTGGGGTTTTATTTTTGTTGTTTGTTTGTTTGCTTGTTTGTTTTTTAAGGAGACCACCAGAAATAGTTCCGCTCTTTGAAAGCAGTATACATTTGTATGTTACTCACTTTTTAATGTGAAAATCAGAATGTGCTTGTACATCTTCTCGGTCGAAATCCTCAAGAATTTATTCATAACAAACAAGATTCTTCGAGAAGCTACTAAAGCTGAAAATACAACAAAATAGTTTCAAAGTGTAGTCAAATACTGGGGGAATTATTGTTCTAAAAGTTCTGCAATTATTCAAACTGCTAAGCCAAATTTACGACTTACTAATGAACTGATATAAATTGTAAAGGTCAGTACCCATGGAGGCGCTTACCACAAAGTAGGCAAAAGGGTAGACTAATGCAGGAAAAAGTGATTTAGGTAGAGAGAGAATGTGATTTAGGTAGAAAATAAGCAGCCCTATCTCCAACGTCATTTTATCTCATGATGTCTTATGATATGCCCTGTGCATCTCCCTCAGTGTTTCTTCTTTGATCCTATGGTACAGGCCCAGTCTCACCCCACTCACTGACCAGAGGGTACTGCCATTCAGCAAAGGAAACAAGCATAGTCCTTCAGGCCTTTCTCTGCTTGCAGAAGGTTCCTCCTAAATCCCACAGGATGATGCACATGAGACATCACTGGCTGAAATTATCTAGCTTCATCGCAGCAGTCCTTCTTGAAAGTGAGGATGGGAAGTTGATGTTTCTCCCACTCTAGCCTCAGTGAGAAGAGAGCTGGAATCTGTCACTCATGTGTCTGGCTTCTCTACTGCCCACGTCTCTGGAACAGGATGGGTATTATTTAGGATAACTTTCTGCAGAACAAGAGCCATTTTTCTGTCTCTCTACCTCTTTGCCTCTCCATGCTACTATCTCTTGTTTAATGTCTGAACTTGAATGAGATGTAAACCCTGGTGAGAGTAGTGCTTCACTTCTGCCTTTGTAGGGGATTCCACTAGCTTGCATGGCAGTACAGCTGCAGTTTCATCAGCACAGTGCCCAGCAGTTGTATAATAGAAGTCAGAGTAGTTTCCCTTGCTTGCATGCTCCATATCTTTATATCCACAATGCAGTTTGGGATTCCAAGTCTCCCCACTGAGCCGCTTTGCTGCCTGGAGGCAACCTTGTGGTAAGGTTAGTGAGCTCCCAGATCCAGAGCTACATAAGGGGAAAAACCACAAAGAGATGAAGGATGTAACTTTATCCAGCACAGATTGGCAAATGCTCCCACAGCAGCCCTCAGCAGCTTTGTCTGCTTCTCTACATCAGTTCAGAATAGAAGATCAGTGACTGCTGTCATTGCAAAGACTATTTGAGGCCACCAAAATTTAGGTACAAAATTCTGATCAGGGCAATATGCTTAATCCCTTGCCTGTCTCAGTTTCTTACCTGCAAAACACTGTTATAACAACAAGAAAAATATTGCTGCCAGTAGAGGTAAGCTACTTTCAAATCTGAGCAGCTTCACATTTGTTACTGTAAGCTGTTTATCTGGCTTTGACTTCTGGTAAAATGAGTCAACAAACTTGTAGCATACATTTTGAAGCCTGCAAGCAGTCAGCACTTTGGTTTTTTGTCTGACCAGTATGGTGCCTAAACTTTCCTGTGTTATGTGTTATTTTGTTACTCAATCAATCACTTTTTCTCCCTGCAGAATGTAACCTACTCAAATAACTATGACTATACATTCATAATTGAAAGTCAAAATAAAAGCCTAGAGCATATGGAAATGATCAGAATATGGTGTAATAGCAGCAATGCCATTTACTCTACATAATCAATTTAGCACACCAATAACTACATACATATATAAACCTCTGACAAGCATGATATTCTTTTCTATAAAACTTTTCATTTAAATTCTGGGGCCATTGTTTTGGAATAAATTTTCTTGTCACAAAGATATGTCTTTTTATTTGATTCAGTCTTATTGCATCATTAAAATATTGTTATCTTTTATGTTTTGCAAACATTTGTGGACACACCATTAACCAACATAAAACACAATGTAGTAACAAATGCCTATTTTATGACTGCTGTCAGACTATATATTCTCTAATGGTCTAACATTATCAGCAATCTAAGCCTAAATTATCACAACTAAAAGTCTATGAAATACAAGACACATATACAACCTCCAGGAGTCAATGTATTGAAATGTTAGTTTCAGGCAATCAATTCAGCCACAAATGCAGTTTTGCAGAGGAATTTTTCATTCAAGCAAAAAAAAAGAAAAGGAAGGAAGCAGCAACTTATTATCAGAGATTGCCTGTACCCAAAGAAGATAGAGTTTCTCTGGACATTTATGTACTGTCATCAGGAGGAAGAAGAAAGAAAAAAGGTGAGCTAAAGAAAGAGAAAAGGAATTTGATAGAGTTGCAGTTTTTATGTCTTTTTTGGTTTTATTGTAAATGCTTTTTGATCAATGAAATTGTTCCATTACTTGTTTGTGAGATTGATTGGTGTTTTTCCCTGGCACATTTTATTTAGCCTGAGAATTTTACTCTGTGTCTATAGAAGCAGAAGAATTTAAGACAAGGAAGATAAATTACTAACAACATATGGTTCATTCCAAGTTGTGTGAAAATACTCTCTGTGCTGCTGGAGAATGCAACTAATGAAAGTGTATCAGGGACACTAGATTTAAATAATGATAAAGTCCAAAGTGGTTTGTTGTGTAAGGCACAGCTGGCAATGGTCAGTGGTGAACATATATAAAGAATGAACTTGCCTTTTGCATAAGAACTATTTGAATCTTTTTTTTTCATCTGGTGTGTAAAATTAACTTTTTCCTTTGGTTGTCTTCTCTTCTGAAGGTGATGACAGGATCAATTTCATTGGCTTAGAATAATAGTATTAATCACAAGAGTCTGTCAAAATACATAATGGCAATATATATTGGAGAAGCATCTTGGCAGAATGCGTTTCTTTTTATGAATCTCCCTTTTATTGTAGTCTTTGAGAGCAACAGTTTAAAGGGTAAAGAGAATTCTAAAATCTCGGCACCACAGACAGACAATGTTGAATAAAGAGAAGCAGGGAGGAAGAAAAGCAAACAAGTTTGAAAGAAAGTGTCCAGACTCTCAAATCCATTCCTAATCAAACAGCAAAGGAATTGTGATTTAGTGAGATTCAAAAGTATGCCATTTACTCCCCATCAAAAGGTTTGTGGGTTTTTTAACTTTCCTTTCTAAACTGAAAAGGTAGAAGGCACACAAAAGTCTGCTACCTAAGATGGTTTCAAAATACAAAGGTTCTGTGTTTAGTTTACTTTTTGGATTAGAGATGTCAGTTCCAACAACCCCAACTAACCTATACTCTTGCCTATCCTCTGTGCATCTTGTCCTTTTTACAGAGATTATACTTCATCTATTAGGCTCTTTCTTATTTTTGTTCCCACTGCTTCCACAGATTTTCTCCAAACACTTTGCCACTTTTGAAGATCTACATTCTTTGCCATTTGTTTATTGTCCTCTAATGAAAGTATTGGAGTTGTTTATGGAATACAAATTAAAGCCTCTTTACCCCTTTCCCTTTAGAATGAAATGGAAACACTTTCCATTGACTCAAAGAAAAATAAGGCATGTAGCTGATTTATCTTATCCACATTGTAATTTGCTAGACATCCTCTTTTTCCTTGCCTGCTTCCATTTTTAAGACTGCGTGAGAGTAATCAGAATTTAAGAAATAATTCTTGTCTATACATATGTCTTTTTCTGATTATCCCAAGAAATAAAAATTAATAAGTATTATTGTGGCTTTCTATTCTGTACTTTCTTTTGGAACTCTTGGGGTCACTTTGCAGTGATTTATAAAATTGTGTTATGCTTCTTTCTGTTCTCATCATTTCTGTGGAATACAATATTATTTGGAAAATACAGTAAGATTTATGGTAAAATAGGAGTGGATGTTTTTTCATGAGTAGCAGCACAATGTTTCTGAAGTCTCTGGAGATGCACTGGTTTTATCCATTCTTAAAAATTTATAGTAACTTAGAAAGCTAAGTGCAGGATGATCCATCGTGGGCTAATGAACTAATTTTTTTTCCATTTGTACTGAAAATGAAAACATAACTGATACCCATTTCTGTAGGGAAACTACAAACACAGCGTTCAATATCCTCCAAGACTAGATACTTACAAACTGCGTTTATGTACACTCTCTTGAATTTGTTGGCTAATACCTATTTGAGTAAGGACTGCTTACCCAAGAAAGGATTTTCAGGCTCAAGCCCTGCCTCAATATTCTCTACTTTAACCAGGCAATTACTTCACCCTCCTGAGCAGATTACAAATTATGCAAAGCTATAAACAAGGTTGAAAGGGCAAGAGGAAAATAAAGGTAATGTATGAAGTATGCATCATGCTATTAGAATTCTTAAAACCAATACGACTTACAGTTTAAATACAGAATAGTATTAATGTGAAGGTGATTACAAGATTCTTTGCTAGCTTGAACATTGCATCTGAAATGTTAAAAATGGAAATAAAAAAAAGTGGGGAAGAAGCAGAGGCACTCTGTGTGCTAGCTCTCACAACAGTTGTGTAACATAAAAAAAATAAAATATACAAATATTTTATTGATAAGGAAAATATGTTTTCTATTTAGTTTTCCACAAATTCAGAAGCTTTGATTTGTGCTGTTTTCTAAAGGACTGTGATTTATTCAGGGTAAAATTAAATATGTGTGAATTTTGGGAGAGCAGTGATGCTAAAAAATGAAATTAAAGTTTTTAGGATGTGACATTGAAGAAGCAGTTTTCAGTTTTTTTGATATCTCTTCAGGAATAAAAATGTGAACATTTTTGTTGGAAATACTGCTGAAAAAAATGGGGTCTTTCACTAATCAATCAACTTCTTAAATTGAGTACAAAGAAGCAACTCTGAGAATAATTAAACTGAACAGGGTACTACTGGTGGCTGACCAGAAACAGAAAAAGGCTTGTGAAAAGCTGATGATTAGGAGCTTACCAAGAAATCTGCTGCAACTATACTTAGGTCTTACCATCAGGCCGATATAAGTGGATTTTTTTGTTTGATTTTGTTTTTTTTTTTTCATTTGGAACAAAATTATGTCCTTTTTTGAGCAACTGAAGCTCTACCTGAACTCAACTAAGAGTGGATTTAAGAAGGGTATTGTCCTTTTTTCCAATTTACTAATCCATTAGTTTAATGGATTTAATCCAAACTTAACAAAAACAACTTTTGATAAGTTATCTTGCAATAGAAGAAACTTGCTGCAATAATTCCAGGAATGTAAAAAATTATCTTCTTATAATGTTGGTCTCATACGCTCTGAGTTAAAGTTACTGTTCATAAATATTTAAAAAAAAATAATTTTAATTTCTTCTGGACATTTTCTGAAATAGCATTGCATGCATAGGGTTGCATGCATAAAATTGCACACCTAAGATCTTCTAACACACATTTACATACTTTTAAAACTAGAGTGTTTGAGGAAAAGTCTGGGTTCTTAATGATTTTATTCAGGTGTAGGGAAGCCAATTCAAAGACAATTCCCTGCTAATGAATACAATCTGGAATAATTTTCTTTTAGGTTTGAATATTTTCCTTTATTAGCTTTGTCTATTTCTGAGTGAAGTGCTTTCCAATGCAGAAAAAAAAATAAATTGTATGATCATAATTTGGTTGAATACTACTTTATTTCTATATATATATCATTGTACTGTCTACGTAAAAGTTGAGCATTAGTTTAGTTAGTTGATACACAGAGTTAAGTTAGTTGCAGTACTTGGTCTTTATGCCTGACCCTCTCTCAGTGTTATTATACCACTTTTGTTCCTCTTTTATCACAGAAAAACAGTCCAAACTATTGAACAAATTTCTTCCTTTTGCCTGAAAATATTTTGTGAACAATCTTTGAAACAGATTTTTTTCTTGAGAGAGACACGTGCCAATGGAAACATGAAAATAAAAACAAAACCAGCATGGCTAGCTTGAATAAGTATTTTGTAAGAATTTTCTATTTTTTTTGTGTTTCTCACCCACCTCCAAGATTTTCAAGCATTTCTTTACTGCTTGAAAATGGTTATTGATTTGACCCACATCCCTTTTTTCTGAAACAAAATATTAAAATGGAGAAGTTAGTGAGACTTACTGTTTCTGGAAGACTTTGTAAGCAATAAAACTACGATAGTTCTGATGCATAGAGAAGAAGGATGTGGGTAACAGTGTCTGTTCTGCAGATGTGTTTCATTTGGGCTTCTCTATCATTGGCTATGAGAGTTTTTGAGAGACATGGAATATTAGAACAATTAGATCATTAGCTAGAATAAAAAGCTTCATTGTTTATCCCCACCCCCACCCCCCACTTTTATACCATCTAATTTTTTACTTACTTTTTACAGATTACTCAAAAGGAGAATCAAGGGTGTTTTTTTTGTTTGTTTGTTTGTTTGTTTTTAAGTTTAACAGAATGCCTGATTTATTCATACCTCTGGTAACAGCTCTTTATTTTATTTGGGATCTACATACAGTGCAACAAAACATATCTCATCTTAATCCCTGCCATCCAAACTATATAACATAGAAAGGTGTCAGTATGACAGTCCCAAATGACATGCCAGTGGTGACTACACTACATTGTCTCTGACAAGAAATATCTGATTTTAATCTAGCTGTCATATTAAATATTATGAAATTTATGAGTAAAAAACTATAAATAGCATATCTTCCATATCTGGAATGAGGATGACATAATATGATTGTCATTTATAGTAAGAAAATGTGTCTTTAGCCAGTTAAATGATGGATGGCGCTGCATTTAATGAAGGGTCGAAAAGAGTCTGAATCTTATACTGGCAAGTAACGTCCTTGTGACATATCTGTAGGGTCATTACCTGTGGGTTTTACACTTATTTTTAGAAGCTCATTATGGTTTACTTGAAAAACCAGAGAAAGAATTAAAAGCAATCCTCTTAGCAGACCCTGGTAATAGTTTTTGGTTTAGACAGTATTTTGTGAAGTGTTCATGTACAATTATTTTGAGTTTTAACATAATATGTTATTTAGTTTCACTTAAATTATATTCGGATGGCTTACTTTTCTTTAGCTATCCCATTTTAAAACATGGGTTGGCTTGTGCTAGATTTTAAAACATTGGTTTTCACGGATTGCTCTGCTGGATTTTTACATTACTGTAATGCACAGTTCTGCTTCTGTACATTAAAAATATTCTGGTTGGTGGTAAGGATTATACTTCATACAGTGAAAACAGGAAGAATTGTATGAAAAGACACTGTTGATTCATTTTTTTCTCTTCATACTGAAAAAGTTTATTCCTTTTAGGTTTGTAGTTGCTCCTGCCTGAAGACTGAATTTTCTCTAAAATGGTATTTTGTGCTTAGGTTTATCACAACAATCTGTGTGTTTCTAACATGAGATTTCTTCTGCGGCTATGAGGTTGTTTCTTTATCCCAGATTTTTGTTGTCATTATGCCTAGACTTTTTATGTCATAGACTTTTGGTGAAGATTGTGTAGAATGGTTTATTGCTCCCTGTTACTGTAGACAAAGAAAAAAAAAAAAAGAAAAGCTAACTATTGATATCTCTGTAATATGGTGATCTGGCACTCTGACACAGCAGTTCCAGAAAAGGCTTATACTTTTTTCTGCTTTCAAATGTAACTGTATATTCACAAACAGCACTCAGCTAAAAAAAATGGCAAATCAACATCTCATCAAAATTCCTTTTCCTTGAAGGAGAAAAACAAATGTCCACCCCCATCAACTACCTTCAATTATTCGACAAGGCTGTTCAGTGAAAGAAGAATTTCAAACTGGAGTATTTAGTTTCATACTCATCCATGTTAACTTTAATTATGTAAAAGGCGATTAGGTACCACTTCAGTTCAACAGTATTGTAAAGGAAATCTTTTAATGTTAACTGCATTCCAAAGCTTGTGAAGGGAGAAAGATTCTAACTTGAGGAACTCTATCTCAAAGAAGCTTTCAGTTTTAATAATTCTGTATAATGTTATGAACAATTTTCCTATTTGTTGTCAGAAATGAACCATTAAACATTTGAAAATGAACCCTGTCTTTTTGTTAGAGAAAGGTAATGCCTTGAGTTAATAAACCTTTGAGTCTGTTAACTTATACAATGAGTAGGAGTAGTAGCATGCTATGAACTCTAATCTCTTTTATTATGTTATGAATTTAATTAAAATTGTCAAAATAACTTTTTATGAGCAAACACAGTTCATTTGATTATTTTTTTTATTTATTTATACAGTGGCTTGATTTTTTACCCTCAATATTTCTTAAAGTTTTATTTTATTTAAGAGTGTAACACATCCATCTGGGAATAAATTGCCAGCTAAAAAGTGCAATATTAGTCTGATTAAAAAATATATTTAAAATACAATGTGAATTTGGAATTTAATTATAATAACGGAATGACTATGATAAATTAAAAATCCTTGAGCCATATTTTAGTAGCTAGTATGAAGATTCAATCTCAGAGTACTACATACAAAGAATTAATCAACTGAACTGCTTAAATGCTCAGGTGGCGGTTCCCAGGAACTGGGAAGACACAGTAAATGCTCCACGAGTCCAGGTGCATACAATGCTTGAGAAAGATGTAAGACTGAAGCCATAAATTGAGAACTTCAGTCTCTAAACCTTTTAAGAGACACTGACTACTTTGATCTTTAACATAACTGATTCAGGTTTTCTATTTGAACAGCTTATGGGATTTTGCTTTAGTTTTTCATCACCTGTACATTTACAGGTGTCGAGAATGTGGTCAACAACATTATCAAGAGCAAAAAAGGCCTCATATTTGAAAAGTGTAATCAAAACTTTCATTTGAGTTGCCTTATTTTTTCACTAAATTCATAGTTTGAGAGACAGCAACTGTGGGTAACACAAGGGCCATTTTGATTACTGTGAAGTTCACAGATTTCAGGAGAGATGTTGAAGAAAAACCAACAAGAGAAAATTGAAAAAGGTGGGTCATTTAGCTGCACTTCTTCTAGTCAATGATTTAATGAAAAACCAAGCATCTGCCACCTGGGAGACAGTGGGAGTTACAAATTCAGCTTACTCAACCATTAAATCTAACAATCCTTCCCTCATCCTTTTGTAAACTTTAGGACTTGGTATAACTTTAGTTACATGGGAGGTTTTAAATGAGGAAAAAAGGCATGTAATGCATTATTATGCAAAGGATTGAAAGAAATGTTCTTGGAACATTATTTAGGGTTTGTTTTTTGGTGTTTTGTTTTTTTTTCTTTTTATTCAGGTGGAAGAAACAAATCTCTCTGTGTAGCTAGCTTATTGGTCTGTAGTTTCACCTGAAACCTAAGTGCAAAACTCCTCAGTAAGATAAATTGAGTAGCTAGAGAGGTTATGGATGGATCAGGGATTGCAGAGAAGTGGTGTACTTCTCTGTGGTTATACACAGGGTGGTTATACACAAGGAAAGAACAAAGATGCTCTGGAAGTATGATCTTCAGAAAATCTGAGGTGTATTTTTTGGGTCAAGTGTTGGCTGAAAAAAAAAGGTAGTATCTGTGGGCAAATCAACTGTGCTCTACCCATGTTCTTTTGGGACTTCAGGTATGCTCTATAAGTAAACAGGATTTGATCTAAGAAACACCTGGACAGTATCAGTGCCTCCTTCTATCATAGCAAACAGAAAATCTCTTATATTTGGCTAGCCATGCACATCAGAGGCAGGCAAAGTGGAAAAGCACCTTAATTTAGACTTTTTTTGTAACTTGTATGTAAGATTAGTCAGACTGAAAACCTTATTTTACTGTTAATATTTTTAACTAGTGGAAGATGGCAGTTTCAGCCTTATTCAAACAACTCATTTCACTCCATGTAATTTTTATCAGTGAGGAGTATTATTTGTGAATATATGAGAAATTTTATAGAAGGTAATGAAAAGTGTCCCAAATTGTCTTTAGCCTCTATTAGTGCATACAAAGATGACTCAAACATACCATGAAGTGCTCACTGAGCATTTGAATACTCCTGTAATACCTTTGGCTGCTTCAGGCAGCTTGGTAGGGTGGAACTTTTTTCCCAGACAGTTTGATGGCCTGATTTTACCCTTAATGTAATGCAACAGAAAAATGACAGTGAACTAATAGTCTTGAAAAAGTACATGTTCATCAGAGTCATTCTGGTAAAGAAATTGTGGCAGGCTTATTAATCATGTCAGTTTTATGCCCCTGTCTTTCTTCCTTCCCCCCATTCACTCTAGTTGTCACATGCCATGTTTGCCTTCTGTCAGCACAAGGATATTGGAATGAAGACAGAAAAACCAGCACAGAACTAATATATTATTTAAGTAATTCACCTGAACCACACACCCTGTATAGCTCATAGTTGCTGAGCCAAAGTGTTACATATCAGTGAATAAGGACTGAGCCATTTTTTATACTAATTTGATTAAAAAAAAATTATAATTATTTTTGTTCCTGAGATGGTTTAGAAGCTGAATGCTAATGGTATGTGCAGAAGTTATGGTTTTATTTTATACCTGTAAATTTGCATCACCAGGTAACCACGTAATTTTGCACATGTAAATAGAGTTCCCATAAAATCTTACGGTTTGTGCACACGGAAGCATTTGTGGGAAATTGTAAGCACATTTTACAGTCTATGCTCCTTTTTTGAAATTAGCTGTGTGACAGTAAGATTGTTTCCAGATCTGGAAGTTTTCCATTTTTATAAGAATACTGCAACCAAAATCAGAAAATAAGTCTGAAGACCTTTTTTTTTTTTTTTATGCATTCACATTTTTTCATTTTGCTTTTCCATTTTTAAAAAAAAACTCACCTTAAGTAGAAATTCTGGGAGAAACCCCACATGTATAACCATCTGTTTTCTTGCTAGCTATTTTCTCCTAGCAGTTAGGGTAGCTTCTTTAGCTTTTACCAATTGCCAGGCTCAGGCCTTCCGCTCTGAGAGATAGCACACCTTGCAGACAGATGTGGGTATGTAAGAATCAGAAGGACTCTCCCTCTTTTCTTCCTTCCCTTGCTTCCCTACACATACTCACATTCCCACACACAAGTGTTTACAAGGAGAAGCCTTGTATGACTTTTTAACTTTGCCCCATTAGGGACACTGTATGAGCTTTTGGTGTAGCACAGCAAAGAACAATTTCACCAGGCACTAATCTTATGAACTGTGGAAATGAATTTTTCTGAGCAGTGGCCCAAGCATTAATAATCCAATGGCTGTAGAACTGTAAGTAGCAAAGCTCCTTTAGGATGCGGGTAAGTATGCAAGATTTGACAATAAATTGAACACTGTGCAACTGCTATTTGACCTTCATATGTTTTGGCACATCAAGAAGTCTTCTACTGTGTATTAGTGGGTGTCAAGTACAAATCCTATTTCCTTTTGATAACCCGACTCTTTGGATTAAATGGTGAAGTTTATGAGTATTTAAATGGAGAGAAGGCTCTAACCTACAAGTAATGTCAATTTCAGAGTGACACTGCCTATCTTTTAAACACTTAGACCACAGATCTTCTTTGTAGCAGAGGTATTCCACTTCCTCTCTTGCTCTCATAAGTGAATGTTGGCTTTGATATAAGTATTGATAGATATGGGAGCTTTAGCAAGGAACAATATCATCAGTTGCTGGTGTACTTGAGACAAACGGATTCAGTACAGCTATGCGACACTTCTTGGATACATTCTATTATAAGACTATTTCAAGAAACAATGGCAATTGCAGATTGCCAACATGGGAAAAATAAGAAAATCAACGATTCTTACTGTTTTAATTTCACACAAAAGACTGATACAGTGGAGATAATACATAGAATGCTTTCATTACATAGGCATTAAGATACTTAAAATGCGTAAAAATAGGTATTATTCATTCTAGCAGTGGTATGTTATAAAAATATTTTTTTCTTGAGAAAATATGAAAATATGTATTTCCTTGCAAAGTTTAGCTAGAATTATAGCTGTACTAATTCTTCGAATTAATCATTTTTACAGTATGCATATAAACATTTTGGAACAGGCTGCCCAGGGAGGTTGTGGAGTTTCCTTCTCTGGAGACATTCAAAACCTGCCTGGACACGTTCCTGTGTAACCTTATCTAGGCAGGGGGAGATTGGACTAACCTGCTCCGGCAGAGGGATTGGACTAGATGATCTTTTGAGGTCCCTTCCAATCTCTAACATACTGTGATACTGTGATATGGGAAAACCCACAGTCCAAACCAGCAATTTGATTTTGTATTTCACCTTATTTTACGGAAACTATAGCTACAAGAAAGCAAACACAGAACTAGGTAAAGACCTGATTCTGTTTCCTGCTCAAATACTTTTTTATATTACTCCAGCACTGAGAATTAGCTTGATGTGCTTCAAGGACTGAAGAAACAAAATTATTTACAAATTAGGTTATAAAGGATGCTAGTTATTCTAAGGCAGGCTTTGGTTTAAGGAAGTCCAGTTGTGGTATTCATATCCACAGCATTCTGTTGCTGGGATGTGTCTAAAGCATTACTGCTATTGTTAGCTGTGATACTGTTGAGTAGAAGTTAATGGCTGAATAAAAGTCTGAAAGATAACGCAGCTGGCTTTAATTAGTTTACTGATTCAAATCTATACAAAAGTAAGTAATTAATATTAGAGAAGACATGACTGGAAAAACAGTTTATTGGAACATGCTACTGCCCTTTGCAATAGTGCAAATCTAGCCTGCAAAATGAGTTACATTTTTTTATAATTTATTCATTGATTACAGAGCATTCATAGTATTAATTTATCTGCCTTTTTTTTTTTTAAAGCAACAGATTAGCAGAATGTCAGTTACCGGGATCTGTTTTATAATATTTCATCTGTCATTCTTAAGATAGGAAATATGATGATGACACAACATATAAATTCCCTAAGGACTAAACCCATTAGTCATCCTGTGCTTTCAAATAAAGGAGAGAAAATGAGACTTAGTTTATTGAATTTTTATGATAGTAGACTAAATTAGACATTAGGGGAATTTAAATCCCAAACACAAAGAAAGGTCCAAGAAAGTTTGATTCAAAACTGAAAAGATGATATTATAAATTATATTTTAAATATTCATTAAGATTAGCCATCCAGCAATACAGCAATAATCCATTTAACAGCAGTACATAATATAGCATTCAAAATCCAGAAATCATATTCAAATGCATTTTTTTAACAATCCCCATTTACCTTTCTGAAGATACTATCTCTGGCAAAAAAAGTGTGGCAATTATTGATGATCAGCAGTATGTCTGATGAGCAGAATCACTGCTTCTAGGAGCATTTCATCTGGATAAAACGTTGATATGTTTGGACTATGAAGTCTGGCTTCATGGTGTGTGCTTATACAGTCTGCAAACTGCTTGCTTTCAGTTTACGGATGTGTGAGTAACATGGGAAAATGTTTAGTGCTCAGAATTAAAATTGGCTCCAGAGAGTTACTGGCTTCTTATGCCATTGTTCAGAAACTTGTTTTAAGGCCCTTTTCTTTCTTCCAGGTTCCTCTGATTATTGGTCAGTCCCACTGAAGACGTGGTAGATGTAATTCATTGTCCTGCGAACTGTGCAAAGTGTGGTAAAAGCTGACCTTCCCACACACACGCAGGGCACGATGGAACAACAGGCTGCCCAGCAAAGCTGTGGAATTACACTCCCTGGAAGTGTTCACAAACCATATAGATGAAGCCCTTAGTGACATGGTTTAGTGGTGGTCTTGGCAGTCCTGCGGCTACCATCAAGTTGCACTTGGTGATCTTAAAGGTCTTTTCCAACCTAGTTGATTCTATGATTCTATAACCAAAAGGACACTCACACATCTTTTATTTCTTTTTATTGTGTAGGAGCACTAATAACATCATATTACTTTTAATAATAATAATAATAATAATAGAAAGGTAGAGACGCTTCCGTAGGCTGAAACATAAAAAAAGTTTGTTGGACCAATAAACTACCAGAGCCAGATTATATTCTCCAAATGACATAAAAAAATTCTACAAATGGAACTAAGTTTTAGCTGCCTTACTTACAACTGTGGAAAGCTGCAAACCTCCTATTCAACCACTGCCTAATGTGGAGGAAAGGAGTCTGTGTTTTTGGAGTTTTGCAGGGCCTCATGTTTTGTTTCTCTGTGGACCTGGAAGCATCTTAGTCTCAATAGCACTGAGCAGCTTGGAGCCTAATTCATAACCAAGCCCCTCTGTGATTCACAAGTTTCATTCCTAAGGGGCTTCGTCAGCTAAGTATTCCCAAACCATCCATAAGGGATCAATATGTTGTGTGTGCTTTCCCCAACATTCAAAAATATTGCAATGGTGATGGCTCTTGCTTTTTTTTTTCTCTAGATGGCATCTACATTGTCTTATTAATGAACCCCACATGGTTCCCTCAGGGGTAGGTTCCCCAGCTTTCTGTTGCGGCCTTGACCCGTGTGAATTATGGTGGGGTGCTGGGAACACTGAGGAGGTGGGAACCTCAAATCTGGCATTGAAGCACCCTCCTACACGCAGCTTCAGGAAATCTCCCTCTCCCCCAGATTTCCCATTTGAGGAATGAGAAATCTGGGCTCACAACTGAACACAGACAAGAAAGCACAAATTGTCATGTCTTCTGAAAATGTCCACTGCTCAGGTAGTCTCTCTGTCTGAAGAGTTATTTTATACCCTCCTAATCTGCCTACTTTATCCTGTGTCTGGATGACATGAGCTAATCACAACTGCACAACAGCTAGATGCCTTGACCACTTACTGTACACAGTCCTGGTTGTTGTTTGATTCTGCCCCGCACCCAGCAAAGCAGTTTTCAGCAGGTCCCAGCATCTCCTATGTGTGCAGTCAGGCAGAAAAACATATATAAGCTTTATTTGCATGTCAAAAAAAAACCAGCCCAAACAACAGAAACCAAAACCCAAACAACGGAACCCAAAACTAAAACAAACAAGAAAAATATGTTTGCTGTAAGAACTTATTTCAGCTTGCCCATTTCCCCATCCCGTGCTCTACAGTGGTAATACTGGCTTGAGGCAGAGGGGAAAACTAGCCTGATATTAGAGATGTCCACGACTCATGCAGTTTAGCATGGAAACCCACGCCTTGAACCAGTACAGAGCGATGGGGGGTTATTCTAGCAAGCCACTGCTGTTTCCGACAGGAAACTCATTACTCTGCCTTTTTCTGGTGACTTACTCACTTTGGTGGCCCCCACAATGCTGAAGTATTTTTTGCCTTAGTATGTTATTTTTTCCACTTGTGGCTTTTGCACATAGCAGAGCTCACTGGTGTCCAGATTGAGGAGGGATGAGGTAGTTGGAGTAGCACTGGAAAAAGGGTTTCTCAGGGAACCATGAAAGGTGCAAATTCCCCCTGGAGAATATTTTTATATCCAGGACATTTAAGCTCTTTAGAAAAGAGAGGCCTGGAAAACGGAGAGGGGGAGCTGCTAGGCTGGAGAGTATGGAACTCTGGGGACAGGTGGTTCGTTAACAGAGAGCTTGGGGTTCAGGGTCAGAGGGAGAACAGCTTTGGGGGACATTACTGTGGAGGTCAAGAGGACTCTGTGGAGGAAGTGCTCTGTAGACAGATAGGAAAAGCCTCACGCTCACAGGCCCTTGTCCTCCTGAGTGACTTCAACCACCCTGACATCTGTTGGAATGACAGTACAGCCTGGCACAAGCAATCCAGAAGGCTGGTTGTGTGGAAGACAACTTCCTTCTGCAAGTAATAGAGGAGTTGACAGGGAGAGATGCCATGCTTGACCTTGTGCTCACGAACAGGGAAGGGCTGGTTGGAAATGTGATGCTCCAGGGCAGGCTTCATGGGACCTGATGAAATCCATCTGTGGGTCCTGAAGGAGCTGGTGAATGAAGTTGCTAAGCCACTGGCCATCATATTTGAAAAATCATGGCAGTCAGGTGAAGATCCTGACAACTGGAAAAGGGAAATATAACCCCCATTTTCAAGAAGGGGAAAAGGGATGACCCAGGGAATTACAGACCAGTCAGTCTCACCTCTGTGCCTGGCAAAATCTTGGAGCAGATTCTCCTGGAAGGCATGCTAAGGCACATGAAAATCAACAAGGTGCTTGGTGACAGCCAGCATGGCTTCACTGAGGGGAAATCCTGCCTGACCAATTTGGTGGCCTTCTATGATGGGGCTACAGAACTGATGGACAGGAGTAGAGCAGCTGATGTCATCTACCTGGATTTGTGTAACACTGTCCCACACGACATCCTTGTCTCTAAATTGGAGAGACATCAATTTGATGAATGGACCACTTGGTGGATAAAGAACTGGCTGGATGGCTGAATGCAAAAAGTTGTGGTCAATGGCTCAGTGTCCGGCTGGAGACCAGTAACGAGTGGTGTCCCTCAGGGATCGGTGTTGGGACCGGTCTTATTCAACATCTTTGTCGCTGACATGGACAGTGAGATTGAGTGTGCCCTCAGCAAGTTTGCTGATGACACCAAGCTGTGTGGTTCGGTTGATACGCTGGAGGGAAGGAATGCCATCCAGAGGGACCTTGACACACTTGTGAGGTGGGCTGATGCCAACCTCATGTAGTTTAACCATGCCAAGTGCAAGGTCCTACACCTGGGTCGGAGCAATCCCAGGCACAGCTACAGGCTGGGCAGAGAAGAGATTCAGAGCAGCCCTGCAGAGAAGGACTTGGCGGTGCTGGTCGATGAGAAAATGAACATGAGCCGGCTTCAGTGTGCGCTTGCAGCCCAGAAAGCCAACCGTACCCTGGGCTGCATCAAAAGGAGTGTGACCAGCAGGTGGAAGGAGGTGATCCTGCCCCTTTATTCTGCTCTCGTGAGACCTCACTTGGAGTATTGTGTGCAGTTCTGGTGTCCTCAACATAAAAAGGGCATGGATCTGTTGGAACAAGTCCAGAGGAGGGCCACGAGGATGATCAGGGGACTGGAGCACCTCCCATATGAAGATCGGCTGAGAAAGTGGGAGCTGTTCAGCCTAGAGAAGAGAAGGCTGTGTGGAGACCTTATAGCAGCGTTCCAGTATCTGAAGGGGGCATATAGGGATGCTGGGGATGGGCTCTTCATTAGGGACTGTAGTGGTAGGACAAGGGGTAATGGGTTAAAACTTAAACAGGGGAAGATTAGATTGCATATAAGGAGGAAATTCTTTCCTGTGAGGGTGGTGAGGCACTGGAATAGGTTGTCCAGGGAGGTTGTGAATGATCCATCCCTGGCAGTGTTCAAGGCCAGGTTGGACGAGGCCTTGGGTAATATGGTTTAGAGTGAGGTGTCCCTGCACACGGCAGGGGGGTTCGAACTTGATGATCTTAAGGTCCTTTCCAACCCTAACTATTCTATGATTCTATGATTCTATAAAAGAGAAGAGATATCACTATTATTGTGCCAATAATAGCAACAAGCAGAATGCCCTCATTTGTATTCCATTTCGGATATGAGATCCTATTAAAAATACTTCTGATATATATAAAATATTTTTGATTCATATGTGAGAAATTTTGCAGCTGAAAAAATAAAATTAGTGAAGGAATGGTGAGACTTTGAAGAGTTTGGCAGGGACAAAAATGTGAAAGTAAAGACAACACAGTACGCTTCTGATTATGAAAAAAGGGATATTTTAAATCGTTAAAAAGATGAAAAATTTCAAAAGAAAAGAAAATGTATAGTCTCTTTCTGGAATCAATTGTTACAAAATACTGCTGCTTGCAAAATTCCACCATTATTTTAAAATTTTCTATTTATTTGGATGATAAGGAATAGAATTAAACAATAGAGGCTAAGAACAGATGTGAGGATTCTGTATCAGAATAAAAGCTAATTACTTTCTAAAAACTTAAGAGGTATTTTCTGCCATTAGTAACCTTTTTTTTGCACACTTTAGAGGATCTCATGCCCTTTTGTGGAACATCAGACACTGGTCAACATTGGATCAGGATGCAGGACCTCACACTTAAGCCAGTTAAAGTTTCTAAATTTCTAAATGAGAATTATACTCCTAATAGTACAGCCCAACAAGTCATTGTAAAACCTTGATATATTTTTGAGAAGTCTCCATGTATGTCTGAGTTGTGGCTAAGTTTTTATGCAGAATAAAAACCATACATCACAGAAAAAAATATGTGTGTCTATAAATGGCACAGACAGCAATGGCTGTTCTCTCTCCCACTAATGAGGGGCTGAGATCAAAAGCAGAAAACCTACTTGCTTAATGTGGAAACCCTGTGACTGAATAGAGATCTGAGTTTTCCTCTGTTCTGTTCTGGGTAGATTTAGCATGGTCTGCAGGTAGCTCTGACTTGGCTTTTTAACGCAACAGAATTGATTGCTCAATAATCTGGAGTATTTCAGCCCTTTTTTTATTTTATTTTTTTTTCCAGTGCTTTTTATTTTTTATTTTTATTTTCAGTAGTTCTGAGCAATCCAAATAAGATTTCCTAACCCTCTTTGACTGATCATATCTCTGATATTTAGCTCATTTTTGACAAGACATTCTTCTTGTTCCAAATCTGAATTTATTTTTTAGGGAATTCTTTGGTGATACAGCCAAGAAGCCAACCAGATCAAAAAGCCCTTTTTAATAACCAAAGTTCACATAAGAGATGCTTTCTTACTGTAGTCAACTTAATCTCAGTAAAATATGAAAATTAAACATTACTTAAATTTTTAATGAATATTGCAGTGAAATACCTGAAAATAGAGTTGCACGTAGCTCACAAGTTGAAATCTACTGCAATTTAAGAGTTTGATTTATCTTGTGTTATAATGTAGATGCTGCAATTTTGGGAACTGGAAATTCTAAACAGAAAGAAAGTAATTTTTTTGTGAAATAAAATAAAAAGACATGCGAAAAAGTGCTTTTTCAGTGCTGTTCCACTTTTAGGCTGACTGGTTGGAGGCATAATGTTGTGCTGAATCATATGATCATTTTAAGAGTAAGAAGAGAAATTTTCCTTAGGAGAAAATAAAAAAGAAGTTAACAAATGGTAAAAATGGTAAAAGTTGCCAGTTGAAGTGCTCAAAGTATGCTTTGTAAGCTTGCTTGCTTTCTACTGTATGTGTAATTTGTATCAGCCACCAGGACAGTGTGTGTTTGAATAGCAGAAAAATGCCAGCAAGGCTCAGGAAGAAAGCTCTGCATATTCCCAACTCACCTCTGAGCTCTGGTGTGGCTTATGGGATCACAAGTCATTACAATGCATGCTTTATTTGCTGTTGTATGAATGAAAGCTAAGTTTACTGTGCAAAATGTTTCATGGTTGGATTTTCAAACACGGAGTCAAACAGGCTTGTTCATATTTCTGAGTAACATTTTCAGGGAGGTTGAATTTGCTTGGTAGTATCTCCATATTTGTGGGTTTGTAAGTTTAGATCTTCACTTAGTACAGTAGTGAATATGGGTAATTTAATCATAACTGTCATTCCCTGAGCAGAGGCGAGGCAAAAATGCAGACATTTCCATTTACAGTGTCTGTTTAAGACTGCAGATTTTGATGTATTTTTCTGGAAAAATTTCTGGTAAGAGAAATTCTCAGAATCTCTCAGTATTGTGCTGACTATGCTCATCCTTGAATTAGTTTTAGAAAAGCAGACCAATCCATAATACTTCAAAAGATAAGAGTCCACTAGGTATTAAACACACTGATGTCCAGGCTGCACTAAGAATTCTCTCCCCAGTCCCAAATCAAGCCACATGCACAACCTATTGGTACCTTCAAAGCATCAGTTAGGGATGACAGGAGTGAAGATATTTATGGCTATTCAAATGATGAATGAACATGTTGAAATAATGGAAATAAGTTCTGTAAAAAAAAGTTAGTGTCAGGAGAAAAATGCATATGGACAAAATACAATACAATACAGGATACAAAATAAAGCAATCAGAAGGCTCAAAAGTAGGTTTGGGAATTTTTCTAATCCCTACAGCAACAGTGAAATCTATCTGACTTTAATTCTTCATGAAATATGAACCTGTAAAACCTCTGTGAACTGATTAGAAAAAGAGAAATCAAATTCAATCAATAATTATTGCAATCCTTAAAAAAAAATACTTTGGTACTTCAATGAGAGAAGGATTTCATGTAAAAAGCAAATTTTTTATTTTGAAGATATTTGTAAAAAGAAACTTTAAGACAACTTGGAACCCATATTTTTTGCAAGCTAATTTGTTAGAAAAAAATACCCTTCTGATCAGAACAGTTTGATTAATGTTGTTTAATCCCCCCTAATGTTGTGTTGTCATAACATTTCTGACCAGGTGACACTGAAGAATTTGGACCGAGAATGACTTAAGTCAAAGCTCATTAGCTTTGCTAGTCATTCTAGCATGAAACCTATGAGCAACTAGGTCTATTAGCATAGTTTGGTGTCACAGGTTAATCGGTATATGTCACATACATAGGAAATGCAGCAGCTATTAAAAACAGGTAGATAGATGGTAGCCTTTCTTTTCTGAAATGCAGCACAGATCTAGTGTAGATTGAAATTTAGCTGATAGGGTCAATTATCTTTTTTTTTTTTTTTTTGAGAAAAAGAAAAGTCCTTTGTTTCTTCATTCACTGTAAGTTCCCCTCTGACCTCTACTTTTTTTACGTGATTTTGATGTTTACTAATCTCTCTGTAGCTGAGGTGTCTTAAGTAGGAAAACCAGTATTACTAGACCAGGGGGATTTGGAGCACAGAGACTACTGGTTTGTAAAGTAGATGCATAATTAAAGGAGACTAATACCTCTAGGCCATGAATCTGCTCTTAACAAGCTTTGAATAATTTTTTCCCCTTTCTTAATTGACCCCAGAAAAAAATTCAGAGTATGCATGCCTAGTCTGAACATATCACTTCAAATGAATTAAAACTGAGCAGGATGATGGGTCCAAATATGCAGAATATAAAGTAGAAAAGCCTTTGAAAGCAGTGTGTTCTAACTGCAGGTGCTTCTTAAATGAGCTGTGAAAAAATGTTTGTTTTCTGCACTCTGCATGCGGTGTGTGGGGTTTTTTGTTTCCTGTGCACTGACTACTGCTACAAGATAGTCTAAAAACTAAAAGCAATGAAACAGAATTCTTTTGGATATCTTAAAGTTAAAACTCTTCTTGTTTCATTGGAAACAGCTTAATATGTTTCTGTTTGGGAACATTTCCGAGTAAATTTTTTTGTTTTCGGACTACCACTGCAGACTGTATTATTTGCACATAAAACATCTCTGGGCCACCACAACTGGTTTAAATCAGTGGGGTTACTTGAGCAAGGACTTACTGCTGAGCCTGAGATAAAAATAGAAGGACCTGTATTCCTAGACCTCTTTTAGAAAAGACCTCCCTTTGTCTTTAGTTATGAGAGAGGCAATCATCTTCTATCCCTAAGACAATTTTCTTTTTCTAAAGAGACACACCTGTGTAAGGCACGCAACAGTCATGGTATAAAGATGGTGAAAAAGTAAATTCTGTCTTCTTTTTGCTAGAGGAAGGAATGACTGAAAGCTGATATAATTGGAGTCCCAGAAAAACAAGGGAACAAATAATCAAATATATTCTGCTTAAGCACCTTGAAGATAACCTGTTAAGTTAACAACTCACCTAAACTGTCAAATCAGCCTAGTATTTCCTCACACTAGAGTCTTCTGACATAGAAGGGGCGCCCCCATTTTTGTGTTGTTTCATGAAGATGGATCTTCAGCTTGCTGGCGGTTCTGCAGAAAAGAGCCCAGGAACTAGAAAGGACCTCAAACCAAGCATGTATTCTTTGTGTTAAACTTCTGCCAAAAATATTTTTTAAAAAGCAAACACTGTCTTGGGGTGTATAAACATGAGTATTATATGTTCAACCAGCTGCTCTGTTGAATACTGGCCTCAGCTGGAGCATTATTGCATCAAATCAGAGGCACCATGTTTTCAGAAGTTTATGGACCAAAAGAAGGAGCGGGCAAAGCAGAGCAAACAGATTTATCAGAAACCTAGAAAACGTGGCTTTAAAGAAAGAATTGAGATGGTGGAGTACAAGGAAGAGAAAACTGAGAAGGAGATGCGACTCTTCAAATATGTAAAAGACTGCTGCAAAAGTGAGATTTGCCAAATGTTCTCAAGACATTATTTAGGACATTGATCCATTGATCTTTAGGGTGAGAAACAGCATGCTAAGATGCAGCTAGGGGGATTTAGGTTAGACATGAGAAAAGATTTTCTATCAGTAAGAATAATTACGCAGTGGAAGAGATTTCCGAGGGGAGCTAAGAAGTCTCAGTTGCTGCAGGTTTTTAAGAAAACATTAGACAAACATTTGCCAGGAATGGTTTAGGTATAGCGGATTCTGCCTTTAGACTAGTTGACCTCCCCACTAACTCTGTGATCATGACTGTTTATCCTGAGTGATTTGTAAGATACTGGTTTAAAGGTGATAAGGTCAAATGTGGTGGATATATTGATTTCCTACTGTCACTGCCTAAGCTGGGTGCTGGTTAGGGAAATGATGAGCTAAATTTACCAGCAGTCAGAGCGGACAGTGGAAGAGAGCAGAGTCTGAGAGGAGTACTAGAGGTAATTTCCTCCTCCTATCTTGACCTCCAGTTTGAACTTAGCTGATGGACTTGCCATCTGTACCTGCTTCTTAAAGGAGCATGCTGTAAGAAATGGCATTTCCAAGTTCAGAACTGATCATTTCAAGTGGGGAAAAAAGTAGGGTAAGCAAGCATTTAAGTAAGAATGTGGCAGGGAAATAGCTGTTACATCCTAACTTTGGTAAGACAGAGCAGAGAAACAAAAAGGGGTAGTTCACTATCAAAGCCATTTAAGTTACAGAAAAAGGCCATTTGAATTTGGTGGAAGTGGGAACAAGCTGAATTTCAGATTTGCAGCCAAAAAGACAAAACTGGCATCTTAACATTGAAATTGTGAGACATTGTACCATATGGTCAAACTATAGTCTTAAACTGCAGTCATAGCCCAGATTTAAGAACCTTCCAGTAATGCATTAAGTGGGGTGATTTATATCTGCCAGAGGGGTTTGTTCTTTTGATCATTCCTTTTCCTAAGAGGCACTATATTGTTCTGGTTTAGGAGGTTTTTAAATGGTATGACTGATTAAAAAAATGTTCCCCAACACATGACTTTGATATTCATTCATTCCCAGGAAATCTTTAGGATTTATCAGTGCAGCCGTGTGAAGCTAGTGAATTTTCACTTGGCTTGGTTTCATTTACTTACTTATTTATTTAATTTTCTTTTGAATTATTCTGTGACGACAAAGTCTACCTTAACACGAAAAGTCACAGATTTGGAGTAAAAAATGTGGAGATTTCTAGTTTTAAACACTTAATGAATACCAGTACTTGCTAGCTAATGTGGTACCTAAACGGGAAAACTCTAAGAAAGGTAGAAAAATAGTTTTCCCTTTGCTAGGATGTTAGGAACTTTTTTTCTTTTAAATAGATGAAATCTACACATTTTTCCCCACTCAATCTTTTAAAGAAACAATGCTGATGTTCTGTAGCTCATGGATTGTCTCTTTACACGGCAAATGAGCAGTTTCTGTGGAGCTATGAAATCTGGCATCAACTGATATCTTTTAATATATGATCAGAGAAGTTCAGTCATCTCTGAACTTCAAGTCCTTTCTAGATAGAGGACTTCAAAACTGGCTCTTTCAAAACTATGGTTTGCTACTGAATTCACCCAGAGTTAACCTCTTGCTAATAACAACCGAAGATTGGATTTCATTTAATTTAATCTATTAAAAGACTTTAATAACTATTAAGAGTAAAGGGAAGTCTTTCATAACATTATAACATTTCATAACATTAACATTCTAAACATTAAGTACCAGGCAATGGGGAAAGTAAAATTTTGGCATATTTCTATCAATGACAATATGATTAATTATTTCTGGCATATTTTAGGTCCATCTCAAGACTCTAACAAGTCCTGCTTTTCACCTGTCATTCAAACTTTACTTTTGCCAAAACCAAATTAGCTGAAATAGATGCCTTTACCTTATTTCCCTTCACTTCATATGGACACCACACATCATCTAAAGACTTTCTATTCTTCCTTAGGTTTTCAGAATTCATATACTTGGATTCTGATGCTCCTGCTGGTTTAAAGAAGAAATGCAACACTAATAAATTATAATAAATTGTCAGTTTCAATGGGTCTGTGACCTTCAATCAGTAGGGGGTTATGTGCAACACTTCATTTCCCCTTCTCTTAGCTCTCGCTGTTTCCCTTGCTGTTAGGCAGTGTCCTTGATTTATGGGTGGGCCACCAGCAGGATCTCTCACCTGCAAAAATAGTTCACACTGTGTTGTTTATTGTACTAAGTAGGCTTCATGCTGGCTGAGGGTTTTTACAAGGGAAAGGAGCTGCTGTCAGTCTTTCCATCATTTGAGCAAAGCTGGCTCCAAAGTTCTCTCAAGTTTCTACGTGTAGTCTAGGAGCAAGAGCCAGAATAAGCTATTGGTCCTTCTTCAGTGTGTCAATCTCTTTTGGCTTTTTTGACTAAAAGTTCCACAGAAGATGAGAACAAACTAATGAAAAACAGGGATAGTTTTTGTTTTTCTTTTAAATTTAGAATGAATATTTAATGCTGCCCATATAATTTTAAATATCTGATTTTCCCCAATATGAAATTATTAACTGCTGTGTGAAACATGGCTATTTCTTGTGATTAAAACAAAAAGTTTTGATTTGTTGTAGGAGAAAAAAAGCCTTAATTGTCCCAGTGCTGTAATTTTAGCACACATGCAGGACAGAAACATTAGTCACATATTTAGCTTCCAAAATATGAAGTAGGAGACAAGAAAAGCAATCAGTAAGTCAGTAGAATTACCTGCATGTTATACTTTTTCTGTCTTCATATTTATGAGATATTAGAAGAGAATATTCTATGTTTCTACAAGGCAACTTTAAATATAAGAAAAGAAGTAAAGATACTGAGAATATCTACTGATTTTGCATCTGTTTACATTGCCATGTTCTGTAATAGGACTTCCTAAAAGAAGACTGTCTACTCTGTTACTCCAAAATTGGTTAAAATTTTCAGAGATTATCAACACTTTTGGAGAGATGCTTGCTATTGATGGTAAATAAATAATCATATATATATTCCACAAATACCCCTTTTCTCCTCTGCTTCTCTTTAGCTGCATTGTGCTGCCATCGTGAGAAGTCACTGTGTGGACATTGCCTAGCATGGTCAGTTTTGCTGTATCACTAAGGCTGGACAATTACCATGGTTGACTTATTATGGAACATTTATCAGCCACTTATCTGAACAAGACTGAACTCCTGGTTGAACTAGTAGGAAATGCACAACTTTGTAGCTGTTTTCTGAGTACTGATACAAGTGCAGTTAGGATATGGTGGATTGATAGCCCATTTTGTTACCATTCACAATTTATTTGGTTTTTTTTCCACATGTCTCCAGGTGTTTCCAGCCTCTGATAAATTTTGCTGCTACATTCCTGGTTCTGTCTTTGGTTGCATGTAATTGAATCAAAAATTATTGTAGACACTTTGATTTTTATGTGTATGGGCATTTCAAATTTTGAGAGCATAATTATGGTTCAAATGAAAAACTGGCACAACAGAGAGAAAATAATTTCTTCTCAGCCCATCAGAAAGGTTGGCTGAGTTTGTGGAGCATCCTAAGAAGACACTGTACTTGAAATCATGCTGCTTACCTCATTAAACTAGAATGAACTGGCATATTAGCAAACATGCTGTGATGCAACTAGATATTTCTGAAGTTAAAAGTACAAGTCAGAACTGCAAACCCTAAAGATGAATAAGTTAGGACAACACATGTATGCTGTAGGCACTCTGAAGGAAATGAGTAATGATATCCTGCTTTAGTAGTTCATAATGGTTTTGTATACCTCCTCATGTGAGAAATGAGTAATTGTCCACTTGACAAATTATTAAGACATAGTTGTCTGTGTTCCTAAACAAGCTTAAATAATAGCAACTTATGAATAAAATTCTGCTGGTTTAGGTCTCTGCACTGAAGCAAAAACTGTCTGTGATGTATTTTGTTGAATGTAAATTAAACATAAAGTGAAATAAATCTCTAAGGATATGCTTTCTGGGTTAGCCTGGGAGAATAAACATGTCTTGCGTTGCATAGACTTCACTTTCAAGGGATCTGACTCAGAATCAGGGCTCATTGTTTGTCAACAAGCAGCAATACATTTGCTGACCTGATCTTGAATGCCAAGAGATTTTTCACTTCACATAATCTCCTTGCAGCTTGCCATGCTCTGCCTAGCCTGGGATACATTGGTAAAGACAAATGGGAGTAATCGTGTTCCCTGCATGCATTATGCCTGCCTCTGACTTGTAATGGCTACAGCTACACTACTATCATTTTTTTAAGTTGTTGATTTGAATATACACAGTCAAAATATCCAAAGAACTTGATAGTCCTATCTTTTTCTGCTCTTGATCATCTCCATGGCTGACACCATGGTGCAGGTCATACAAGTTTTCTTCCATAAATATATCTGGAAAGCTGATAACCTGCTTTCACCTAAATCCCTTTCTGATGATCTCTGGATGCCACAGGATATCAACCAGGGATGACAGACAGGCAGACCTGCAATTGTGGATTGGTCATTTCCTTTTGAAAACAAGGAAATATCTTCTGATATGTCCTCTTCCTCACTTTCCTTGAACCTGTATGGGCTCACAATGTGTATTTTGAATTTGATTCATACGATATAAATGACAGCAATAAGAAAAAATCACTTTAAACAAATGTATAAATAATATTAAGCTATGGATTGCTTTGCCTGCTGACTTCTTATATTTCAGTTCTTGTATTTGTTGTTCATTGTTAAAATGCAAGATGTCACTCCAGTGAGAATTAACTGTCCTTCTCTGACATCTGTTCACAAGGACAAGGGAAACTAATAAAATAGCATTGGCATAACCGAACTTGTTACCAAGATCACTATGATGGTTTATTCTGTATGCCAGTGAGAACAAGGTTCTGTTTTGTGTAACTCCAAAAGCTGTGTATGTGATATGAAAGGAAGAAACACGAAACAATCTGGTTAGTAATTAATACTTCACTTTCATCACCTCTGAAAACTCGGTGGTTTTAATTCTTTGGAAATTTAATTGAAATTGGCTTCTTTTATGTTTGTAATTTGTGCTGAATAGTCATTTTGTAAGAATGCTGAATTATTATTTTTTTTTTAATTTTATTTTGTTGTTAAAGATACTTGTCACTTTTGAGCTATGTATTCCAAACTGTTTTGGAAAGGAAGCTAATATTATTACCCCTATTGAAAAGCATTTTCTTTTGGCTGTCTTTCCTCCAGGCCCCCTGAAGAATATTTGGCTCATAATGTTTTATATTTTACATAATAATTTACTTGTTTTCATCTTGGCACTGAAACAACAGTCAAGTAGGAAATCTGGAATATGTTCCACATTTTTTCCTTCTGTCTGTGATCAGTAAGCTGCAAGAGATGAAAGGGATTGCAACTTGAATGCTTCCTTTCTGTATTTTTTGAACCCTGAAAATAGTTCTGTACTCTTTTCCATTCATTCATTTTTCTGCTATCAGCATAAATAAAACTGATTGGAAAAAATGGCAGCTGTCCTCCAAAATATTGATCACTGCTTTAGTGATTAAAAAAACCCCAAACAAACAAAAACAAACAGTGATTCTCAGAGAAGAAGGAAAATGACAAGGAAAAAGAAGACTCCAAATACCACAGAAGTGTAATAGGTATGATATTTTTGACAGTGTACAAATGTGAGCTTCATATCCTGTGTAATATTTCGATTGTATTTTAGGAGAGGAGTGTGCAGAGCCAGACTGTTTCTTCTTGAATTTTTCTCGAATTCTTCCCTCCTGTATTCAGATTTATATATTACTGTGGCCAGTTAAATGAATGGATACACAGTACACACACTGACTGCATACATTAGTATCTATGTTAAAGTATGATTATCTTGTAACTATCAACCAAAAAATGACACAGACCTGAACAATTATAATTTAAGTTTCATGTTGCATAGTTGTAGCTATATGGCAAGTACCAAACTGTGATCACACAACTGTGTACATAAATCAGTTAAATGACTGAATTTGCAGAGACCTTATTAAACATATATCATGAATTAGATGGAAGTGGTTTGGAAATAACTTTTTTATTTAAATAAAAAAAATGCTTGCTTCAGAAATGTAAAATACTCTGGAATTCAAATGTACCGCACACAAAAATTTCAAAATATGACCAAAGCCTGGGCAAGGAACACTAAATGCACAACACATGTAGAGCAAACCAAATAAATTTAATTACCTTTCCTATTTTTCACAGAGTATGGTGCTGAATTTTCTTGTTTTGTTTGGTTTTCTTTTCCATTCTCATTCCTTATTTGCATATGAAATAAAACAGGAAAATACAGTTCAAATATTTTTTTCCATTGTCTTACAGCTGAAACTGCAAGAACTCCATTATCATTTCCCCCACTCCCCTGCCTTACTTCAGAATAAACAGCATTTCCCTAAAATTGCTCAGATAGCACCATGTGTATCTGCAGTCTGCCTGGCAATGTGCCACCTCCAGCACAGTGCTGTGCAAAGGTTTGCATTGGTATTTGTCAGTCAGTTCTTGACGATTTATAACCAAGCTGAAGTCCTTCACCCATCCCCCATCCCCACTCTGCAGGAATGTGATGAATAGGATGGAAAATCCACAGCATGTGTACTAGCTAACAGGAGGCTGTGACTACAGTTTAAATCTGAACAGAAATTGAGAGGCCTCAGAGGAATTAAAGGGATTTTAATTCACTTAAACTGACCAGCTCTGGTTTAACTACTCTACGATTGTGAGACTTTATCATCTAGGGTATCTGTTACACTCTACTAAGCATGAGAAAATATACATATTTTTCTTCTTTACAGCAGAATGATTAGCCTCCTTATTCACCTACATGTCAGGCACTTTGGAGTTACAAAAGCTACAACTACATAATTCATCTGAGGTTTAAAGCATAAAAATGTCTATTGAGAAACCGTGGAAAGTTGTTATGAAGGTACCACCAAATATCCTGACTTTGACCAAAGAGTCAAAATTAAACACTATGTAAAGTGAGTCCTGTAACACTTGGACTGCATTTGGTCTCATGCTGAGTGCTTTCCTTTAAGCCAAAGATGTTTTCAGTGGAAGATTGCCTGGATGTCTAGATGGTGGAGCAGGTGCATTTGGTGGTGCAGAGTGCCCTTCTTGTTCTTCAGATGTTCAAGTCTAAGAAGGCAGTGATTTACTCTGTGGCTCCTTCCCAGAGAAAATGGAGATGCGATGTTTCTAGGTCTACATCTCAGCTCTCAGAAAAGCATAGGGTGCATACCAGGAGGTTCTCCTAACCCTCTGTTACCATGTCAGGATACTGAAAGAGACAAAATACAGTTTGGGGAACCTATAACTAGACATGTGTCTTTCATGATAGCTTATAAAATTTAATCTAGAACCAAGTTCAAACCACAAACCAACATGACTTGAGTCTTTCTAGGCATTATGTGTTGTGACACAGAAAATAAATCTTGGCAAATACAACAGACAAAACACAAATGAGAAAAACAAAGATTAACACCAAATGCTCTTTCAAAGCCATGCTTTCTTCAGCCCTATGTGTGGATAATAGTCAGGTCATCTGCAGCCCTTTAGCAGTTGGCTCTCAAATGCCTCAGTGTAGAACTGAAATAACAATGATTATATGAAAAAACTTCATCATATGATTATGACGAAGTATGCAAAGCTCAGAAAGTATAGTCCTGCATATATTTGGCTTAGTGAATCTTAAACAGTTTTCATGGTTAGAACAAAATAAATATTAAGGGTATTTCTAGGTTTTGCCAAGTCTCTTAGAGTCTCACCTCTAGATGATTAAGTCATTTGGTCTGTTATCACAACTATAGCATCACAGAGGACTTTTCCCTGCTTTCAGGAGCAAGATTTGACTGCAAATATCAAACCAAATCAATACAGGCTGTCAGAATTCTGGGGTTCTGCACCAGTGATGGATGGATTCTGACTGCTGGTATTCACAAGTGTATTTTTTCTTCAGGCTTGGCTGTTTTAGTTCTATATTCCCAAAAGCTATGGGGTATTTCAAATCCCTTTGCAGCTTGCAGCAAGTCAAATAAATATCCTGAATTGGAGGTCGACCAAGTTCCTTGATTATTCTACAGTGAGGAAAGGAGCTTTCAAGCTATCTAATTTATCTACCTAATGTATATCTAAAATGCTTCTCACATTTAGTATTTCTGTTCAACTGGCAGTTGATCAACTTCCCTAAATGTGCCTTTGCACCAAATAAAAAAAAAATTAAAAAAAATAAAAATACTTATCTTCATTATGTCCAAGGAATTTAAATGTTATTACTTGCTAAGTACTAAAAAAGGTGAAGATCTATTAAAGGCCCTAGTATCAGAGAGAGCAGCTGCTGCTGAACATACAATATTAATGCACTTATGTCAGAGTACAACTCTACTTGCACATTTCATCATTGTGCGGAATGTAGCAAAGCTACCCATGCAAACTTTGCTAATATAATATAAGCCTACAGGAATGTGCAAAATCTCTTCTCACTGGGAATATAGGGATATGCTGTGGCAAATCTTTGAAGTTTCTTCACTACTGCTACTTGGTCTCTTACGTGCACAAAGCAACTCAAGGGGCAGTGTCTCAAACCCACTTACTACTCATTGCCACTGCTTTCAGTCATCAGTGAATGATCACTTAAATAAAAATACTACGCATTAGATGCACATCTGTCTCTACTCACCTGTTCTTAGAATTTATCCTGTCCAGGACAAATCTCACACAGAAAGATGAAGATAATGGACATGCACAAGTCCATGGGTCCTGATGAAATCCATCTGTGGGTCCTGAAGGAGCTGGTGAATGAAGTCGCTAAGCAACTGTCCATTATATTTGAAAAATCATGGCAGTGAGGTGAAGTTCCCGACAACTGGAAAAAGGGAAATATAACCCCCATTTTCAAGAAGGGGAAAATGGATGACCCGGGGAATTACAGACCAGTCAGTCTCACCTCTGTGCCTGGCAAAATCTTGGAGCAGATTCTCCTGGAAGGCATGCTAAGGCACATGAAAATCAGCAAGGTGCTTGGTGACAGCCAGCATGGCTTCACCAAGGGTAAATCCTGCCTGACCAATTTGGTGGCCTTCTATGATGGGGCTACAGAACTGATGGACAGCGGTAGAGCAGTTGATATCATCTACCTGGATTTGTGTAAAGCGTTCGACACTGTCCCACACAACATCCTTGTCTCTAAATTGGAGAGACATCAATTTGATGAATGGACCACTGGGTGGATAAAGAACTGGCTGGATGGCTGCATGCAAAGAGTTGTGGTCAATGGCTCAATGTCCACCTGGAGACCAGTAACGAGTGGTGTCCCTCAGGAACTGGTGTTGGGACCGGTCTTATTCAACATCTTTGTTGGTGACATGGACAGTGGGATTGAGTGCGCCCTCAGCAAGTTTGCTGATGACACCAAGCTGTGTGGTTCGGTTGAGACGCTGGAGGGAAGCAATGCCATCCAGAGGGACCTTGACACACTTGTGAGGTGGGCTGATACCAACCTCATGACATTCAATGAAATGAAGTGCAAGGTCCTACACCTGGGTCGGAGCAATCCCAGGCACAGCTACAGGCTGGGCAGAGAAGAGATTCAGAGCAGCCCTGCGGAGAAGGACTTGGCGGTGCTGGTCGATGAGAAAATGAACATGAGCCGGCTTCAGTGTGCGCTTGCAGCCCAGAAAGCCAACTGTATCCTGGGCTGCATCAAAAGGAACGTGACCAGCAGGTCGAAGGAGGTGATCCTGCTCCTCTACTCTGCTCTCGTGAAACCTCACTTGGAGTATTGTGTGTAGTTCTGTTGTCCTCAACATCAAAAGGACATGGAACTGTGGGGACAAGTCCAGAGGAGGGCCATGAGGATGATCAGGAGACTGGAGAACCTCCCATATGAAGATAGGCTAAGAAAGTGGCGGCTGTTCAGCCTGGAGAAGAGAAGGCTGCGTGAAGACCTCATAGCAGCCTTCCAGTGTCTGAAGGGAGGCTATAAGGATGCTGGGGAGGGACTCTTCATTAGCAACTGTAGTGATAGGACAAGGGGTAATGGGTTCAAACTTTAACAGGGGAAGATTAGATTGGATATAAGGAGAAAGTTCTTTCCTGTGAGGGTGGTTAGGCACTGGAATGGGTTGACCAGGGAAGCTGTGAATGCTCCATCCCTGGCAGTGTTCAAGGCCAGGTTGGACAGCCTCGAGTGACATGGTTTAGTGTGAGGTCCCCTGCCCACGGCAGGGGGGTTGGAACGAGATGATCTTAAGGTCCTTTCCAATCCTAACTATTCTATGATTCTATAAAATTACAGCAAAGACAAGTCTTGTGGTTGAAATAGTATCTACAGCATTTTTGTAGCCCTGCACATCTAAATATATGGAATTGTATGTTTTCCAATAGTGGGAATAGAATGACCAGGAGGGGCTACCTATTGCCTTCTTTGAGAACATCTTTTGTTTCTGTATGATTTCCAGTAGTGGGAATAGAATGACCAGGAGTGGCTACCTATTGCCATCTTTGAGAACATCTTTTGTTTCTTCTGTATGTAATATTCATTCTGAATATTAGGAAGATCATTCAGACAAATTTGTTAACATACTTCTTAATCTGTTCAACTTTATTCAGACAGAATAAGAGACTATGTGTTATGTGTTTGCACCTGAACTTTATCACTGATATTTATAGAAAATATACAAAGTAGAAGAGATCATATATAGAACTGTTAGCATGGGTTTTCCCTAGAGGTTTAAGTGTGTAGAAAGTGTAGCATACAAAACAACCTAAACCAACAGGATGAAATTAAAAATGAGAGAACATGAAGTCCTTTAACCACTTCTTAGGAATGCAATGTCAAGAAACAGTTATACAGTATTGTCTGTTCAAAAATATATTATCAGTGTTACAGTTGGATGAAAAGTATAAAAATTTTTAAGAACAGGAGTCAGTCTTTAAATGATTTAGCTTTGTTTGTTTTGCCTTGCTGAATACTATTGTAAATGACTCTGTCAAATCTGTATAGAGAGGGATGTTTGTAAATCAGTTAACTACCTACTCCAATCAATACTCTAGGTACTGTCTATTGTATTTCTGAAGATAGACGTCATAAGAAAACTCTGAATTACATATGGACATTCTGTTGCAAGATAATTGTCAAATTATGTGAATTCAACTGCAACTATTTGGACATTATAAATGCAATAACAACAGTTTCATAGCAAAAGTTTGAAAGGGTCACAGCATTAGAGCTCTTCTGTGACTAATAATCACTCTTAGCTGGAGAGAAATTCCATTAAATCAGTGGTAAAATCATTGTAATAGAAAACATACATTTTCATTTGAATCAGTGTGAACATGATTAGGAGGCTCAAGTCAGTATTAGTTTATACTTACTTGCATGTCAAATCAGAGCATTACATAATTGCTTTCTTATGCTCTTTTGTGCATGTTTGCCTACACAGTCAGTAAATTTACTCTGCTTTCTCTTATAATAAATTCAACCTTGTTGTATTAAGTTCTCTGGGAAACAAAAACTGATTAGATTTATATCTATTCCCTTTACAAGGCAGTACAAACATTCCTAAAAATTCTGTCTTCTTGAAAACCAGGCACTGTAAATTTCTATCAGAACTATTATGTGAAATTGCTTTTCTTTAATTATGACTTTTGCTAAAAAGTTTGGCTTTTATAGAAATGTTTCTTTTTCATTGAAAAAAAACAAATTACAGGATCACAGAATCACAGAAGGGCTGAGGTTGGTAGGAAACTCTGGACATCTCTAGTCCAAGCTCCAGGTTCAAAGCAGGGTCAATTACAGCAGGTTTCCCTGAGCTGTATTCAGTCAGGTTTTGAGTAGCACCAAGGAAGGGGTCTCCACAAGCTTTTTGGGCAGCCTGTGCCAGTGCTTGATCATCTCCCCTGTAGAAAAGCATATTCATGTTTACATGAATTCCAGTTTGTGCTCATGCCCCTTCTCCTGTCACTAGGCTACATCGGGGAGATTCTGTCTATGTCTTTCTCATGTTCAACCTGTGGGCATGTATTTGCACACATTGATCAGATCCCTATGAGACATCTGTACTCTAGGCCGAGCAACCCCATCTCTTTCAGCCTTTTCTTGTGACATATGATCCATCTCTTCATTATCTTTGTTGCCCTTCAGTAAGTCCATGGCTGTCTTGTAACAAAAAACTCAGAACTAGATCCCTGGGTCCTCTGAGGAGTTACTTCCTAGTTGGTCAGCCACCATCATTTTCTTGATTACTGTGAGAAACAAATGTTTTCAGTGACTATTCAACCTGTAGCAGATATGAAAATGTTATTCTGATATGTCTTTCTGTCCAAATGCTTTAGTCAGAACTTACCATGGGCATAAATAAACTGCTATGGACAGCTTGAAATGAAATTATATGAAAAAGAAACTGAAACGGAAGGTACTGCTCAAGTAAACTATGCCTATTCAAAAATAACTATTTGCCTTATTTATTTTCTTCACATTTAACCTAAGTAGTTTGAAGCTGGGTTGTCAAAAAGGTTTGTGACAATAAAAGAATCGTTGGTATAACTCTACCCTTATTTTCTTCTTTAGGCCAGAAAAAATACTAATTTTCTAATAAGTTCCTATTAATAGCCACAATTAGCATGTGGCAACTATTAGTAGTGCTATGGCAGCAGAGCCTCAGAAATAAAGAGTTAGATTCATCTCATCCGTCTTTACAGGAGACTGGACACAAATCCACCTCAGGCTCCTTCTATAATCAGTGAAAGGAGATAGGCTGTAACTGTTTACTGCTTTCTTTAATAAAATAGATAACATAAAAATTGAGATATCACCTTAGAAGTCTTGAGGTCAGTAGTAGAAAATTACTAATTTATTTTCTGGCTTCAAGAAAGTAATATTTTATTTCCGTAGGTGTACATTTTTACAGTTAGTAAAGTTCACCTTTAAACAGATCCCACTTCAATCATGGGAATAAAATTCACACCCATTAGGTGTATATTTTTTCTACATCCTTCACAAACTAAAGACTCATAAAGGACAAAAGGAACAGCTATTCTGGCCCAGTGTGAGGACTGTCTTATGTGTTGTGATTCCTGTAACAGACTTCACTCATATTAGTGTTTAAAGTACAACTGACTAAAGAGTGTGCTAGCATCACAAGCTCCTATCCTTCCTGATGTACTCAATTCTTTTTATTTTGATCATGTGCAGAAGAGACCTCAGAAATACCAATCCAAGCTAAGGTTTACTGGCACATAAACAGATTTACACCAAGGTCAGAAGAACTGAAAAGTTTGTTATTTAGGAAAGTAACTTTCTTGTCAAAAGCCTGGATGCCAGGCAACTAAATGTCTAGAAGATATGGCAGAAAGTGAGAAGTCAATTCAGCTCATACTTTTTGACACAGGTACTTCAATTCTGCTTTCACTTTATCTGTCTTTGTTCCTTTCATTAAGTTGCAATTAAGATTTTTAGCCTGATTCCACTACTTCCAACCCCTGAGGTGAAGAACAACTCACTTACTGGACAAGGGCTACATAATACGAACATACATAGGCTGTGTAGTCTGACTCTTGGCCTGATATTCTTTGTGATGTTTGTCTAAAACACAGGTTTATCAGCTGAAAGCATGATTTGAGATGTAGCAAAAAGACAATGGACCCGTGAACCTATTCTACTTTTTGGCAGAAAAAGACAATAATTTTCTATTTAACCCAAGGTAGGAATACAAAGACAACATATTTGAGAAACAACAACAATAACAGGCTATAAAGCAAGTAAATCTTGAAAAGAAACTTTGAAAGAAAGTAGCAGTTTTCATAAATAAGATGGAAAGAGAGAGAAGACACGTCATGCTGCAGATTGTCAAGACATGGTCATAACATTGTTTGTGAGAAAAGCTAATGAAGTCAACTTGGTTGTTAGTCTTCCTTTGAGTCAAACAAGAACAATGTACAGACAAAGAAGGCACAATCAAACTGAGTTAAAAAATGTCTTCAGGACTTTCATAATGAAATGTAAATCAGGTTAGATGGAAAAGTTCTGCCCAAGCTCTAGTTCTGGAAGAGCAATTTCTAGAATCCGGAGCCAGTGTTTTCCACTCTGTGTCTTGCCCCAGGGATGTGACACAGGGCACTGAGACAGGAGGCATCAGCACTAAGGAAGAGCATTCTCAGATAAAAAGATCTGATTCATGTTTGGGCAATCGTCTGCTCATGGAATGCCACATTATACCTGGCAACAAATGTCCACAGGAATCTCCTGCAAAGAAGTGTTTGTTCAAAGTTTACTGAGGCCAGTGAAAGCTTTTCTTGCCCCAAAACATCCAGTTCCTATCTTAACTCACTCCAGTCTTGTGACCAGTAGTAGCCATATGTAGTTCTCTGTGTTTTTTCCCATGTTTCCTGCAATATATGGATAATTTTTAGCATATTTCTTTACAAACCCTTTACCTTCTCCTCACACAAGTGCTTTCTAAACACACTGAAGTGGATTTAAGAATGAGAAGAGAGAACCCACAAACCCAGTATTGCTGGGCTTAGCATTTTCTACTAGGTCCAATCCCCTGTATATACGAGTGGGATAGTAGAGGCAGGGAACATCTTCATTTGGATATTGTATTAGAGACACTCTTAGTATTAAGAATCTTACAGACAATAATATGAAGAGATCACTTTTACATCTGTAGGTCTTCTATATTGTACAATGTTGACAACCTCCTTCTTTTCAAAAAACAACGGTCTCCTGTAGTTTGTACATGGTTGGTTGTTTTTCAATTTATTTTTTTTTCTGTGCTACAAAATGGTTATCCACTTTTTTGCTTCTTGCTGAGCCTTAGTATGGTTTCCTTAATTCAAATCAAATGTGCATGCTGCATTGTTCAACACAATTAAAGACTAGCTCCTGATAGAAAAATAGCATTAAAATGAATTAATTGTTGGTGCTAGTTTGATACCAGATACAAGGCATCTGTTTTTAATTAAGTGTCCCTCTGGTGAAAATGCTGTGTTATAAAAATGACAACTCAGCATGCATATGAATACTGCATTATAACTTCGATGTCATGTTTGCATAGTTTACTGTTTTATGAAATGTATCGCTGTGCTCTGCCCTACTGGAATTGAATTAAATTAGAAAACTCAAGCTGGCACAGAAATAATGGACTGAGGATGTATACAACATAGATTCTTCCCACTCCTCCTAATAACAAATAAACCAAAATGTCATCTGTTTTTCTTTTGGAGGAAGTGGAGTGGTATAGAAAAGTCAGGAGTGATGCTTTCATAGTTTTTAATACTTGCAATGCAAGATGATGTAAAATTCTGAAAGAACTTTTGCCTGGCTGGAGGAATATTCAGAGGAAAATACTTCAAACATAGCAAACAAGATCTCATTCTTATGATTTTATTTTTAGAAAAAAATATGCTATGGAACTGTCAATGCAGCTGTGACAGTATAATTCAGGACAGAAAACATAGGCAATATATCCCTCCTTAAAAACTGAGACTGAACTCTGAAGGTCAGTAAGGCTCCATGAGACATTTCACAGCTGCAATGCTTTAGTTTAGGGTGTCTTAAGTTATTTTGAAAGAGGAGTTTTCTGCTTACCTGCTGTCCTTTCTCATCTCTCCTACCGAACATGTTCTGCTTTTCCTTTCATCAGCCTCTGCACATGGAATGATTCTTGAACTTCTCAACATGTTTTTGGATTCTTGCTCTGATTTAGGCAAGGAAAGAAGACCTAATTGAAAACTTATTGTTTATTGTGTGACTATGTGATGTTTAACAGCCATTTCTGATGTATTTAATAGTGAGTGGAGTGTTTCGCTTACCTGACTAGGCTTTTGGAATCTCAAAGTGTTTTGAAGTGTCTGGGAAATACTCAAATAAAGGTGCTTAATATGCCTGAATATTTTTCTATTTTATCCTTAAAAAGCCCAGTTATAAGTTTCCTGAAGGCATTTGGTCTATATTTTGAGTGACGTAAAATATAAGCAGTGTTGAATGTCAGTTTTAAATTACTTAGCAAAGCTGTATGACTTGTAAGAAATATTTATGTTACTTCTAATTAAAACATTCCTTTTAATCATTGATTGTTCTGTGGCTGACTAAATTGTATTTAAATTATCATCCATCTGTGTAGGAAGTTTATTAAAATGGACTTAAATAAAGTTTGGTTTTTTTTTCCTTTGGGGAAATAAAACAACTGTGAAAGAATCACAGGGAGAAGAAATGTCCTCAGCATTCCCTTAGAAGGCTATCCCATGTTTCCATCATCAGAATGAACACCTACAGGACTTGATGAGAAATCCAGATTGTTCCTCAGCCACCCCGGAAAAGTTTGCTGTCTTCCCTTTCGGGTGAACATCTGTGTCTCTAGTCCAAACTCCATCGGATCAATACCTGGGAGGATGTCTATTAAAAGAAGGGAATATCTGAAATTCATGGTGGTACAGCTATGTACTACCTGACTTCTAGAAAACATAACACATGGTCCCTACACATACTTGTAGCATCCAAAGCCTAATTGCACACACTGAGAGCATGCATGTAGAAGGGGAAAGTAAAAAAGAGTAAAGGAAAGAAACAGCAATAAGATTTGAGATCCTTAGTCACTGTTTGTGGGTCGTTTTTTTCTTAAAGTTGTAGAAGGAGCAGAAGTCAAAGGGAGGTTTGAGTGGGCAAGTACCAATAGCTACAGTTAGTGAAGTAAAACTGAAGAATTTAAAGCTTATAGCAGAAGAAAATATTGAGGTATTCATTACAGATGGGACTTATGCTTCCAGACTATGACTATCTTAAAGTTCATCATCCAGTCTAAACTTGTTGTCCAGTTTCCATCTCTGGAGGTTGGTAGGAGGCATAGCATGACCCTATCTGAGGCTGATATATAAAATGCATGGTATAAATAACTTCAGTCAACATACTTATTCTCTGTTGACTATAAAGGGAGTTAAGATAACCTAACCTTTCTGTCACCATAGTTAGGTGAGATGAACCCACTTGGCATAATGAACAAACATGTGAAAGGAAGAGGAGTATTGAAAAGAGGAAAAAAACCCTAAAAGGAACTGAAAAGAAGGTAGTGTGAAGGAAGGTAATAGGAAAAAAACCCACCTCCAACAAAACAACAACAACAAAGAAAAAAACAAGAGGAGAATTTTAAGAACATAAGAAAGGATGCAGAACACATGAAAAATATAATTAGTGACATGAAAAACAAAAGAGGAAAGAACCTAGCTGATATCTCCATGTATTAAGGTCAGAAGTCTACAAATTCAGGTCCTGAAAAGATCCAGATGCATTCCCTGGCAGCTGACTTTTGCATTATGTTTATCAGGAAAATGTCTATGAAGAAATGTCTGTAAGTTTGAAGCTCCATCTTTGAGTCATTAAGTCCATTATAAACAAAGACTGTGGTAAAGAACAATCTCTGGAAACATCCAGTCATAGCAGAAATAGTGTAGGACTCATTAACACTATAGAGTGATAATTATTTGGATGCTTCCAAACTCTAGCAGCAGTGATACCATATTAACCCACTGTATCCTATGATAACTTGTGCAATGACATTGAAAAATCTCTTCAGAAGCATTTGGAGTTTAATACAGACCACTTATGCATAAATTGAACTTCAAGCAGAAACAGATGACCAGTGCCTACAATAAAAATGTCATAGAGGTTTTGATTCTAATGTGTGACACCACTTAGGTGAGTGATACGTAATATTCACAGATCAGGCTTCGACTTGGATAAATAAAATAATAAAAAATTAAAACAAGTTAAAATGTAATATAATATAATATAATAATTTTTGACAGATTAAATGATCAAACAGCAAGTATAGCACCAGATAGGAGCAATAAGGTTAATCCTTGGTTACTTAGATATTTTTCTTCTTCGAGAAAAGCTTGTTTTATCTTTATCTAAATGTAAGCAACAAAATTCTTGTCAGCTGGTTAGTTTTCACTCAAGAAACAATGCCAAATCACCTCTGCATTTAATCCGAATGGACAACCTTTTGCAAGTAACCACACCTGTCCAGATTCTGCATCTTTTCTTTGTAGAGATTCTAATGGGTTTAGCATGTTTTTTATTCCTGGGTTGCATTCTTCATTTTATAAATTTTTATATGAATAGCAGGTTGCATCCTAAAAAAAAAGGGATGATAAAACATAAATGAGGAAGGATTTTTTTAAAGTTTTAAATCCTATTTGGTCACAAAACAATGCAACAGTTGCTGTTAACGTTACATGTTATTCAGAGAATCAGCTCAACACTTCTTTATATAATAAAAAAGGGTAGCCAATAAAAAATGAAATTAATCACTGAAAATCAAAGAGTTATTGATGACTTAGAATGACTGGTCTGAAAATAAAAGGGAAAAAACTTTCAGGGTCACCACTGCAACCTGGGTATTGTTGCATGCAGCTACAGTAGCTGATTTTCTGGCTTAGTTGTAAAAACATTTTACAGATTGGCTGAAGATTCATCTTCACTAATCTAGGTGTTAAAAGTTGTTTAAATTCAGGTTAGTATCCCTAGGGGTCATGTATGGTCAATGATAACCAAGCAATTCATTTCATTCTAAACTGGTTGTATTAAGATGGGCACCATTAATTGTTTTCTGAAGTTACATATCCTTAAATGTGACCAGGGTGATTTGGACTATTAAAACAAAGAATCTTAGATTACAGCAGATGAATCCCAATCTGGGTATATTTCTGCACAGCAATTGGGATTTGAGCCTGTCAGCTTTATTTCCCTGTTTTGGTGTGAGGGGAAAAAAAAGAGCCTTGCAACAGAACTAAAAAATAATACTCTATTATTTGTATAGTGCAGGTTTAGAATTTTTATGCATAAATTCAGCAGCAGAATATTTCTATTTAAGACATTCCTTACATTCTGATAACTAAAAAAGATGGCAGAGATAAGAAATGAAATATTTTGAAACTAGATTGAGGCTTGCTGTTAGTATTTGAATAATAGCAACTATTGTTGTTCTCAGTCTGTTCAGTTAGAGCTTGCTTAACAGTGTCAACTGAGAAAAAGGTATAAAATACCCATCCCTGCTAGATAAGTAATAATTCCTCTTTTAGGAGGTCTTGTATTAACTTAACGATTAATAATGCTTTTAAAACCTCAAAGATATTTTTGTATGTCCTAGATACAATTGCTGGCAATGTAGTGCTAGGTATTCTTGTTACCTGATAATTGATTCCTCTTTAAAAGATTGTTCTTGAGAATACCAGTGACAGTATTCTGACCTTTAAATCTTGGTTGTGAATTAAACTTCCTTTTGATAACTAGGTACGAAGTCACAGATTATTGATTAGAAATGTCAATGCAGTTTTTACACTGTGTTTTAATTTTCTTTTTGTTTTTAGAAAGAGCATGACTTATACCATGACACTTGCAAAAAAAAGGCTTTGGCTTCCCTAAATGGAAATACAAATACAGTAGTATGTGGTATTTCCACAGATGTGAGCAATTTGTTTTCTCTGTACAAAAATCTATGGCATACAAATGAGCATGAAAATTTAGAAGCATCAACACTAATGCCTTTTATATCTGTGACATTATTTAAAGACAATAATCGTTGAAGAATTTGCACAGATTTAAAGAATCAAGATGTATTTTTAAAAATGTGTTTGCACAATGCCAGTTTTTTCCCTATTTACTCTAAATTACAGAGGGTGCAGCTGTTGTCTTCAGAAGGTGGAATGTAAGGCATAGATTTTCAAAGCATGCTCTATAGAATTATTTATTTAGACCATGCTACTGATTCTCTGGGTGAAGAATATGCCCTACTGTACTTCCAGATATTGACAAATGGAAATTATTGTCCTGTACAACTAACTCTGAGTTGCTTTAAATTTTTATAAACAATCTAGCAGTTACCTCTTTTTATTTTTACAATAAGAACTGTATGTTGATCATACAATTTTTTTTTATTCTGTATTTTTGGTTTTGTGTTTCTTCATATAGATAATTCAGATAAAATTTAATTATATTACAATAGCTTTCCAGACTCAAACACGAACATTTTTGTTTATTTTGTCCCTCTCATTTTATCATATTCCATTTATTTTGGAATTAAAAAATAATTTGTTTTAATTATATGTACGTTGAATTTCTTGCTCTGTCACGTATGCATGGAACATCACTGTGTTCAACAAAATAACAATGGGATGATAAGTTCATGGCCCTATCTCTCACAGAAGTGAGTTGGAGAAGGGGAAAGTGCTGAGACTTCAACAAAGCATGACAAAAAATCCCAACCCAACAGAATAGCTGGGAAATAGAAAGAAAACAACTTTTCTTTATTAGTAGATCAACCTTCAAGAGGTGGGACAACCATCTATTCAGGGAGACTATGACTTCTAACATTGTGAAATTTCCAGACATTGATATTTTAAACCATTGAGTTATTCTTTATGCTGACAGCATTATACAGACTTATTCACTAAAATATCTGGACAAAACTTTCACAGGCTGCTGATAGCTTTCAAATTTACAGAATAATTTTGCTTGGGTTGAATTATCCAGTCCTGTCCACAGCTAAAGTGTGTTAAATTTTAGATCTTTGCTGCTGTAAAGTTCTGTAAGAAATAGTGAACAAGACAAGAATCAGAGAGTTTTGGAATAGAAAAAGTAACAGAGAGACAATTCATCCAGATTTGAGTGGCCTAACAAGTCTACGTAAGGTCATCCTCTAGGGTATGTAGGAAACATGTTAAGTAAATACACAGAAACTGTAAGTGGGAGGGGGAAAAGGAACTGACATTTCATATTTTTATTGACTGGGTGAGGTATTAGTTTAGTTGCAACAGTGTTACTATGTGCAAAAACATAGCCATTTAATTTCAGTCACATATTTATTGATAAGTTATTTCCTTACACTAAGGTTGGATATCAGTTTAGACACTTGTTTTTGTTGAATTGGTCTAAACACCACTGCAAAAATAATATGGAATGGGATGGTCAGGTGTAGCTGATGGACACACTGAATAAGAACCCATTTACTTAAGATTATTCTGGGTTTGTTTTTTCAGTTTGTTGTGATTTTTTTAAGTGTTGTTTGTTTGTCCTAATGTATTTATTATACTAAAACTTTCTTACCTGTGTAGCCACTTCCTGCATATTTCACCATCCTACTATCAGGAATTGCTGACACGGGAAAAGCATTTCAGAAGACCTGGCAACAGAAAATAAAAAATAGAGCCCAACGTCATTTTGTTTCCAACATCAAACTATCAGGACACTTGGATTTTTCTCATCATTTTTGGTAACAGTAGCAGTAAGTGATTTCACTGTAGCTTCCTGGGCACTTGTCATAGGCAATGACAGTGTTAGGCTAGACACTGTACAGAGAAAGAACAGAAATACAATTCCCACTACAGAGCTTGTTCTCCAGTTGGAAGGAGAGAGCAGATGGATGTAGTTTTACAGGCACCATGAGGTAGCAGTGAGGCAATCTGCAGCCTAAACAGTGTCAAGTTTATTGTTAAGGACTCTCTATCGTGGTGAAAGAGTTCCTAAAGATACTTTAAAATGTGATTGCATGTGTAGGTTTTTCCTTGAGAAGGTTTTCCTAAAATGATTTCAGCTGCCTGCTGCTTATATTACTGTTGATGCAGAATGACACAATGAGAATCTGTTTAATTTGAGCAGACTTTATAAATATGAGAGAATTACTGGTAATAGCAAAATGAACCCTTCGGAAAAAAAAACCAACCCAAAGATCTGTAATAGACACCTAAGCAGGTTATCATACTTTGTGGTAGAAATTAATAATAACACACACACACAAAATAATGGAAAGCCAGAAGTTTAAACTATGCATCGAAACATGGATTGCTCATGCAATTGAGGAGCACAAACTTGAGACACTATTTTATGATACAAGAACTCATCTGCATGTGATTTGCCACACTAGTTGAGCTGTTCCTGCATTGTTCACTCAAGTTTCTTATTTCCTTCTCTGGGATGCTTTCAGAGAGTGAAGTAGGCAAGAGTAAAATGCCTCTGAAAAAAAGCAGCGAAGTTATGCTCATAGCAAAGGCATTGGGTAGGTAATTATAATCAGCTATTGTTGATTTTGGCTAACTTTAAGGTTGACATTGACATCGGTTTTACATCTGTCTCATCATAAAATAATCTTTGAATACTTGTGCAGATATACTGATTTCTATCCAGGAAACCGACTCAGTCAGTTACAGTAAGAGGACACTGGTTTTAATAATGAAGAAAAACAAAATTTTGGCTTTGAAGTGCCAGTGAAAACTACTCTTTTCAAAAGCACTATGTCTTATTAACAATAAATAAATGTTTTCTACCCAAAAGACTAAACTGTACTGGGATTTTTCATTAATTTGCTGAAATAAGCCAGTAGGATTTACTTCATTTGTATTACATTTAAGCTAGAGACATGCTACCATCAAAACTTCTTATTTATTCAGGCCAGTGTGAGCTGGTGAAGTCTCTTTGCCTAATAAAATATCACTCTGTTGAAGTAACCATATTTCATTCATGTCAATATAAGTGCAATTGCCTGAACGTTGCTACAGGCTCAACCCAGCTAATGCATATTCTACTAAAGGTGGAAAGCTGTGTGTCGTTGGATGGCAATTTCCCTCTCTTCAGGTTCAAAACACCAAGTGCCAGGAAGAGCATTCCTGGTGGCTCCTCCTATTCCTTGTGAGGAGAGCTGCCTATCTGATTTTGGAGTTCTGGCAAAAAGCCTGAGCTCATTGATTGCAGATCACTGTTAATAAAGAGCATTTGTAATGCAGCAGTGGTGATACAATCTCCACACGCCAGTTCATGATGGCCCTTCAGTCTCCACAATTAAGTCGTCCAGCAAGCATGCCCCCTGTTGCAGCTGCTCTGTCAATCTCATTTTGTAGTACAAATGATCTTAGACCCAGTGTTTGACATGGGGTTTTAACACCAAAGAAGGCAATTCTGCAACTTCAAATGAGCCTAATTGGTTGTGCGCTCAGGCGTTCACTCAAGCTGCTTCAGTCCATCAGAGAGAGATTTCCAACTAATTGAACAGCTCAGAAGAAAAAGAACCACGCAAATCACAATGCACTGGGCCATTTGAGAGAGTTTTTCATGATAAAACCTTCATAATAAGATTTTTTTGTTGTTGTTAAATCAGCCACCTGTCAATCTAGAGAGAGATTTCATTGATAGAGAGCCTTTTAATGAGGTATGGACTAAAAATCAGTGTCAATAGTAAAGTCTACAGGTAAAGGCAATTTTTCATATTAAAAATTTTTATTTTGGATTGTCTGAGGTATTTCCTTTAGACTGGCAAGCTTTTCTTACGGTGCATAACAATTATGTGCTTACAGACAGACTGCAAATACAGGACATTTCTTACCCAAGGAATGCCATTCAAGATTGTCTTACTGCTAAAGTGTGTAAAGTTATTCATGCATACAAGTGTTGCGACTGGGCTGGGTGAGATTCTGCTCACATAAATATTTGCCCTTTTTTTTCTTAGCACAACTGGATTTAAATTTGCATGTTTTAGAAAATTAGAAATCTGGTTTCTCTTCTAAATTGCACCTTTTTTACCTCTTGTTTTCACTCTACTGATTTAAATAACTTTCCTTCGAAGATTAATTCAGAGCCTTTTGCCTTAGTGTTTATAAACTGTATATCTAATAATTCCATATCTATTCCATGAGTGATTCAAACATATAATTTATGCAATATTTGTATTCAACATTCGAGGTAGTAGTTCACATCTGAACCGATGACAACTCAGTATCTACTTTTTTACAAAAAGGAAGATAGAACAGACTAAATAATATATATTTGTTTCCTTCCTGTTTAAAATAGGAAGAAATGGAAGACTTTTGCTTCAGTAAATACCAGTATAGAACTCATTTATTGAAATGAATGTATGTTCTGGGGAGGGGATGATTAACCCAGTCTAATAAAGCTCTTGAGCAACTTTTTAATTGTAAGTATGTAAGTAGTCCTCTGATTCCAAATGCCAAGTTGTACTTGCCACTCTTTGGACTGTGGGAGAGACTAAGGTCATCTTTATGTCCCTGTTAAATGTCATGGACACTTTAGTCAGGGACAATGTTTTCCCCAATGTGTACACAAATCTTCTGAAAGAAAAAAAAGGTTTGTGTATATATATGTACATATACATACATATATAGATATAAAATATAAACTAATTGATCTAGTTTGTAAAAAATTCTAAAGGGCCTGAGGCTATACCTGTACTTTATTGTTTTTCAATAATATTTAGACAATTAGACTCTAAAATAATTATATATCCCAATAAAATAAGATCTCAGTTAACCACAAGGAATGCGTCACCCCATGAAGTCAATGAGTGTATTTTTTGTTCAACAACCAGGTGATCACAACAGCATTTATATATTGTTGTCATCTTTAAACCCTAGTGACAGTGAAACTAAGCCCAAAGTAGTATTTTGGTTCAAGTCTCATAAACACACATCTCCTAACATTTTACAGGCATGCATACAAGTTAACAGCAACACTCTCATTTAACTTCATTAAGAACAGAATCAAACACTCCAGTTTCATGATCAAAGACCAAATTATTTCAGTTGAAATCAACAGTGAATAATATCTGTATATTCAGAATGTACTTTTGCCAATCACCTGACGTGCTTTATTGCTCAGTTGAGCAATATGAGTTGAGTTATCACTCAGAATTTTAAAATTCAAGCATATGTAAGAGGTTAGAAACATAACATGGTTACTTAAGTAAAATATCCTTTTATTTCAGGAATATTCACTAAATTAAATTAAAACATCATGATGCTTAACTCTCTGAGGATGTATTTCAGTGTGAACTATACCCCAAGCATATTTTTCTGTAAAATCTGAAGGATTGTACTATACATATGATATCGACTGCACTTGTAATCCTATAGTAAAGACAGTAATTGTTGAGTGCCTTCTAGGTCCCCTAACAGTGGGGTGGAGCTGTGGCTGCAGGAATCCTTGCTGCTGAGCTCAGCAGACAAGCTGCCCGTGCAGCCAGATGTTTCTCTTTTTTTTCGGACAGGAGACCTCCCAGGATCAGAATGCCAGCATGTCTGAGGTAGAGAAGCCACCCTTTGACACTGGAAACTCAGTAGTCCTAACCCTATAGCTCTGCAAGAAATGCAGTTGGATCCTCAGGGGCAGACGAGCTAGCCAGATACATGTTGTCAGCTTCCCTAGCCAATTGCATCTGCCAAAAATCTCATGTTTAATTTGTACTCATACACAGAAAGTGTATTTCTAAACCAAAAGGGGAAAAAAAAAAAAAAGGAAGCTGAAAACTTTATGCAGAAAAACAGCTGCACTCGTTTGTGCTATGAACCAGCTGAGTCAGCCCTTAAATAGAGCCTTAATTAATTTGTGCACACGTTGTAACCAACAAAGAATGGCAACAGACAGATGAATGGACTGTGTTGAGGGGGATTAGTCTGTAGCAGAAAAGGTGCCTGAGAGAGAGAGAGAGAGAGCCTGATGACAGCTAATTGCTGCTAGGACCAAAATAATGGGAAGCCTGCAAGAGAAACAGGAAAGAAGGGGTTGGTGGAAGCAGTCATCAGGTGTTTGCGGTGATGAAGTTCATTGCCGCCACTGTTTACTCTGGTGTTCAGCCTTAATGACCATTTGGAACTGGCACAGTAAGAAGTCTCATTACAATAATAAGATCTGAGTGTGTAATGTATTGATGGAGTCAGAACTTCATGCAAATATCCCTTTCATAGGGGATGTTCAGTTCGACTGGCACATAGGGTTCAGGCACTGAGCCTTGTAAAACACCGAATAGCCTGATGTTTTCACACAGAAAATATTAGGTTACTAGCTTCCTCTAATGGCAACTGTTTAAGTGGTTTATGTCTAAAAAGATTTTTGCCCTTTAAGATTTGTTCGTTCTGTTCCTGTTCTGTTTTTCACATAGGAAAACCAGCATGTAACCTAAACATTACTCTGCACTATTTTGAGCCTGCCTTGGTAGAAGTAAGTTAAACATACTTCCATAGTTCCATTTCTTTAAATCCAAACAATGAATGTTTAATATTTGATAAATAGCATATCAGATTACCCTTGTGGTTTCTCATGTGTGAATGTGTTAATATTGAATAAAAAAAATGCGCAGCACTATTACCACCCTTGAAATTGCTGTAAATTGCCATCAATAAGTACTTCTGAAATTCAAGCCCCAGGTGTTGCAAGCTAAGCACTGAAAACTGACGGTCTGCAAAATCCTATCTCTCTGCTCTCATAAATGTTTTCAATATTTTGCTTTATGTATCTAGTACAGCAGGACTGGCTTACACTTGTTAGCTGAGGATTGTTGAACAATGCTTTCTGGAGGAATGAGTAGCAGTTCTGATACAAAACAAAATGTTTTCTGTCATTAGAAATTCATCCCAGATAGAGAAAGACATGGGAATGTTGTACATAATGTATATGTAGAGAAGCCATGGAAATATTTTCATGCATATATACATATATGAATGTCTCATCAACAATATAAGTGACTGATAATAGATGAAGATATTAGATATTTAAAAATTAATCCCATTGTTCACATACTTTCAGTAAGAGATAAGGTTAGGACAGCTACCAAATCAGTGCAAACGCTACCATCACATTGCAAGAATCTTAAAACCACATCTACTACAATAAGATAATTTGAATCAACTAAAAAACCTACATCTACCATACATCAAAGTTAGTTTATTAATTTCTTGGGCACTATTCTTGATTTGTAAGAAATATGGATATATTGTGCTGATATGAAAAAAGATAAAGAGCGTATTTTGAGTATTCAAGCTGGCTACTCTTCTCATCAAAGCCATGGAAAAGCTCATATCATGCATAGTCAAATAACAAATTAAAACATGTTTACACAACTAATGTCAGCTGATGAAGTTAAACTGTACTGACATCATATATAATGTAAGGGCTCAGTACCGCATTACATTCTGGTTAAAAATAATTTAATAAAAAATATCGAGGAGTCCCTATGAAATAAACTGGTTTGAAAACACTAATTTCAAATGCAAAATCTACATCCAAAAAGGGGCAAAAAGTCTACTAAGGTCCTGCTCAGTCCTGTTCATGAATGATATATACCCATTTTCTAATGTGATCTAGAAGTATAAAATTGTTTTTGAGGAAATAGTGATGATGATTAAAAAGAATAAAAATGAATGACAATAAAACTATGAGGAAAAGATTGCCTGACAATGAACTTCCTTTGCATCAACTGTGGAACAATTTAAGATCACTTAATTTGCCTTCATGAACTTATACTATGAAATATGAACTTACACATTCTGCATAAAAAAATAGACTATATTTACTTTAATAATTTATTTTAATATTAGTTGCTTCTTTTTTTTTTTTTTTACTCAAATAAAAACCCTCCCAATCAGAAAAGCAAGTATCTTGCTCTCAAACTGTAAATCTCTTCATTGCCTCTAACATTCTTCTTCCAGAATGCAACTCAAGGAAAACCTTTATGATCGTGATAGGGCATTCAGATGGAATGAGTCCAGCATTTTTTCTTCAATTAGTCCTGCTAACGAAGGACTACAAAGCAGGTCATACGCACCAGGTGGGTGACATTGATTTGGATTTAGGTGACATGTAAAAGAATCCAGAGCCACATTCACAGTAATGAATCAGCACAGGTATGAATGGGGTTAGAGGGTTAGAAGAGTGCACAACAGGCAGCATTGTTGAAAGTTGTATAATCCACTGTACAAAAAGCAAACTGAAAAACTGCAGGAATTTTAGAGCACACACTAGAATTATTAGAAATTTGCAATGTTGTGAATATGCAGGTTATGCTTAGGCCGTTTCTTAAGCTTTCCTTGGATAAATAAAAAATATTAAGTTTCCAGAGGAAGACATTTTCAGATTGGATAGTGACAACCATGATTACAACTTTATCTGGAAATCAGACACGGCCAGGACAAATCCCTGATCCCAACATCAAGTACACAAAAGCCCTGTTGCACCTATTGGAAACAGACCACAACCTGTGTTCCCTCCTGAATGCAGAATACCGCCAGGGCAGTACTTTGATCTATGGGGCTAAAGCTGTGCCAGCAAGCACAATAACAATTTAACAATATGGAAAAATCTGGCCCTGGGTAATTTTACTGAGACTGATATAGTCAATGTATTCACATAAAATTAGCCTAGATTCTCCTTTATTTTTTTCCCTGTTCAATATAGATTGCCCTTGTCCTCAAGACTGAGTGACACCACCACCAAAACAGCTGAGGATGGTGTTCTGCTCTGAGGTTTGTCATTAACTTGATGCATGGCTTTGGGCTACTGAATTAAGCCGTTTTGTCAGATTATCCCTACCTAATCTAGACGTGAAATGGGCTAGCTCTTCCCTGGATTGACCACGTTCCTCGAGTAGCTACCCTGCAAACCTGGGTGAGGCTCCTCACTGAAGGATGTTAACAGAGTAGAATGGAGGCAGACCTTTGTGCCTTAGCTTGTTTATCCAAAAAAAAGACACCTACCTACCTAAAGTGATGAGAAAAATTAATTACTGTTTTCCAGTGTCATAGAATTCTCCATGAACAAATCGTGCACAGCTTCTTCTTTGAACATTTCTTCTTTGCTAGACAGCAATGATGTACTTAGGGGTTTTGCAGCAGATCAGTCTTGTATTAGTAGATTTCAGTCAATTAAAATTATTTTCCAATGAAATTAATCATAGAATCATAGAATAGTTAGGGTTGGAAAGGACCTTAATATAATCAAGTTCCAACCCCCCTGCCGTGGGCAGGGACACTTCACACTAAACCATGTTGCCCAAGGCTCTGTCCAACCTGGCCTTGAACACTGCCACAGGTGGAACATTTACCACTTCTTTGGGCAACCTGTTCCAGTGCTTCACCACCCTCACAGTAAAGAACTTCTTCCTTATATCTAAACTGAAATTCCCCTAAGTTTGAGCCCATTGCCCCTTGTCTTAACACTACAGCCTTGATGAAGAGTCCCTCTCCAGCATCCTTATAGGCCCCCTTCAGATACTGGAAGGCTGCTATGAGGTCTCCACACAGCCTTCTGTTCTCCAGGCTGTGCAGCTTCAACTTTCTCAGTCTGTCTTCATATGGGAGGTGCTCCAGTCCCCTGATCATCCTTGTGGCCCTCATATGGACAAGAGTATTCCTCTAGGTTTGCACTTAATAAAGTGTAGACAGTTTCAGCACCAAGCAGAGGTGCTTAAACCACATACATTTTTTTTTACTTTCCTTTTACAAAGATCCTGTCAAACCCACTCTATTCCCAAGAAATTTCTATCTTGGCAAGTGATCTTCATCACCAGCCATAGTAGTATGATCTGCCACTATCACTGATAAAGTTCTAAGCTTTCTTTGCCTTAAAGACCCCTAATCCAAAGGTTAGGCATACCAGTGACAGCCTCAGACATTTTCTTCTGCAAAGAAACAAACTGGTTTTACAGCTATACTTCCATTGCCTTGGCTTAGCGTGGATCCCCTGGGGTATACTGGCCTTGCAGGCTTGGGCAGTGAATTTCCTGCATCTTGCCAGATTGAGGTAGCAGCCAACAGTTTGCACAGCTCTAACTGTGAGATGGCCTTTTTTTATGAGGATGTAATGGATGAGGACTCAGGGGTGAACGGCTGACCATTTCATAACACAGACCCTATGATATGCAAAGCTTTCATGGAATAAGGACTTTTGTTTGATTTCAACTCTGCACTCTGTCTGTTCTAATATCCTTCCAAATTGTGTGACAGGGTTGAAAGACACGGCAAGGGGAAAGTGCGTTAAGAGGTTTACAATAGTTCTCTTTTTTTCCAGGAGCAACACTAACAAGGAAAGACCATGTTCCTGACACAGTCCCAGAGTAGGCATTAATCTCAGCCCTCTGGGATGATAAAAGAATGAGACCCTTGAAGACTTAGTGTCTTTTCTGAGAATTACTTTTAATAGCCCAGCTAAAATGACTAAACTGACCAAATCATGGGCCAGTGCAAACCAGAAGTGTCCTATTGAAATTGTCAGTTATTGGTTTTTTGCTTTCTTTATTAAAAAAATATTTTTTTAATGTTTTCTTTCAGTTTAATCATTCTTGCATGTTTTTGTATAGTGCCCATGCAAACATTTGTGAAACACTTGGTATACCTTTTACTGTGACCTACTGACAAGACCTTATCAACATTTCTCAGGAGACTTTTGAGTTAAAAGCACCAAGGCTTTCAGTGGTAATGCAAGCAATCATTTCGATATGTTGGCATTTTTCTTCTCCACAGACCTGGAAAACAATGTGATAATGAAAGGTTTATATGTGATCACTAGATGAACAAGCTGCAGTTGAATAGAGGGCAAATGCTGTGTGGTTTTGCTATGTTCAAGTTGCTTTTCTTTGTCTAAAGACACTAATGCTTATGTTGCTTTTGGTTATTTGGCACAGTTTTCATCTTGATATATCAGATTTTCTCATTTTCTTGGCTTTTGTCTATTTAAGAAATCTTTTGGTGACTAATACTGTGGACTCATCTTTTAAAAAATCCTCCAGCCAGGCAGCAGTTGGAATGAAAACTCAGGGCTAAACCCTGCTTGCAGGAATAGGAAAGATTTGCAAGTTCTGGTGTGTACCTCTTCTCCTGTATAAATTTATTGTATTTGCTTCGAAAAGGAAAAATCAACATGTCTGGTTACTGGGAGGATACACAACAGAAATTAATTTAAAGAACAATATAGATAGGGAAAAAGCAACAAACATATATTCACAGAATATAGCCCATAGATTCTGTATAAACTAAGAATGATGTATGATCACCTGTCTCATGCATCCTTCTTTTTGTAATGGTAAGATCTCAGAGTCTCTTTATATCAAACTGGTAAACCAAGTTTGGCTATTTGCTTTATTATCCAAAACAGAAGAGAACCTCAGACTTCATTCATAAAGTGCAAATAATTCAACTCAGCATAAACTGTGACATGCACTGAATAGAAGTCAACCTGTTATGCAGGTGATCATCAACATGTGCATACTTTAGGCAGGTAACTGTAAGTACTTTCTGGCACATATAAAAGCTAGTTTAAATATTAAAATATTTTTCCTCTGAGCAAAGATAGTACATCATACAAGAGATATTATAATTACTCATTAGTATTTATGTAGGGTTAATACATTGTTATGAAGCCAAATACTATTTTTATGTACTCAGGTAACTCAATGTTATTCATTCCTGATATTGAACAGGTTCTGGTTTGATGCTCATTTTGATTATTATGTGTTATAATACATGATGGGACTTAAATAAAAGTGATACATGAGTGCATAATATCATAAAGGAAATCTGGGTTTATAATTGAAAGATAAAATTTAAGTTGTTGGACAGATCCTTGGGTTTTTATCCTTTCATTATTTTAGTTTTGTTATTATATTTCTTTTGCTTACATGGCTTGCTAACTATGTAGTTTCTATAGCAACATCCATTGACTGTTGAAATAATGAAAGCCACAGCAACTCTCCTGCAGTGAAATCCCTCATGCTGACAAGCACAACTCCTATTTTCTTTGTCCAATGTTGCCCATTACTTACACAACTGACTCTTTTGTCAACATACTCAAGATATTTGCTAATTACTTCAGAATTTGACAAATGCAGACAACATAACTAAACTTTAATGTACATGCAAATTAATGTTGTAACAAAGAATCAAAATAGGGATTCTTTCTGTGTGCTGGAAATATAATTTCATAACTGTGAAAGATTTCAAATATGTATTTGTGACATTTAGAAGAATAACTATTTGAATATTGAAAGACAAACACATTTAGTTACTTCAATTTAATTCTAAGGGCTTTCTAAGGCTACCTTTCTGGACTGCTGTATTTTATGGCTCTTGAATTTGATTCCAAATTAGCAGCAAACAGGATCAATGGCTAGATGTTATACCCAAGGGAAAGATAGAGGAGGAGCAGGAAGTGGTTCTGGTCATTTTGTAGGTGACATTTAAGCTTTGATTCTCACTGAATCAATGGTTCATTGTGAAGCTAGAGGGCCCTTTACTGTTGGAGGTGCCATCCTCCAGATGAAATAAATAAAGAACTAACCACTGATGCTAGCTAAAGTGCCCATATCACTTACTGTGTTAAAACAATGATGCTGACCATTGTGCCATGCAAGTAATTGTGTTTGCTAATTAAATTCTCAAAATGGTATGAAGCAGAAGTTACCTGTTCATTGCTTTTAAAAAAATGTAGCTCTTCCTCTATTAAAGTGAGGCTTCCAGTTTGCATACTACCTGTAAAATGGAGAATGGAGGCCACATACCATGCACTCCCAGTTATGTGGGGAAGAAAACCTGTGGAGGCTTCTGCCTTGTCCTGTTTCTGTCTCACCCTGGCATCCTCTAGGCAGAGAAACAGCGAAATCTTTGGACAGCAACTGTGGTCTTTTGCCGATGGATCACTTTCCAAAACTTTCATTTTCCTTAGCTCTCCAATCTGTGTGGCTGCTGGCAGTAAGAGTGCATTGACATGAGATTAGGAAGAGTGATAACGACTGTTTCTGGTAGAGAATTATGATACACCTCTTAGCTTCTTCTTTTAAAATGATATGCTTTCTTGCTGTAAACTATTAATTACTCTTTGCACTTTGGAGATGGATGTGGCACTTACCTACTTCTGTAACATTTTATGTTGATGAACTGATTTCAAATGCTGGTGAAATTGTTAAGTTGAGCATTAGTCAATATTAAATCGCAAGTCCTGGTTAAAATGTAAAAGCACTTAACATTTTTCAGTGAATTTTCTCCCTTTAAAAAAAAAAATTAAAAACCAATCCAGAGACCACAAAAATTATTTATTGTCTCTTTTTGGATTTGCCTCAACAATGCAAAATATGACTTTTGGGAGCTTTATTTGATTGCTGGCATGATTTAACTCTTTTCAAAAATAGCAAAGTAAAGGAAAATATAGGGACAGGAGTAAAACCTAAAAGAGTCAAAAGACATTAAGAATTTAAATATTCAAATAATACTTTGACTGAACACAGTTTCTGGTTTTGTCTTGCAGAACAGTGATGCAAAAAGCAATGTCGATGAGTTGTACTGTCAGCCTGGTCAACACAAACCAGAGAAAGACAGGTAGAAAGAACATAACTGAGAGGTTACTCCACTGGAGAAGATGAAGTTCTGCAGAGGTTAACTGCTGCTCTTTTTAAGACTAAATGATAATGCTTTTTTTTATTTCTATTTTTTCCCTGGTCTGGGACTTGCCTTTGTTTATAGAAAGGATAAAATACAAGCAGCAAAACAAATGTGGTGATATTGAAAAGGTAGCATTTTATTTGGTCATAGCTGGTTTAATGATTAGTGTTGTTTACTCTTCCAGCTGGGTTCATGAAATAAGTAATTTGACTTGGCTTTTTTTTTTTTTTTTTTTTAATACAGAACAGCTTTAACTGCAACTGGCCACCTCTGAACATCATATCTCTTCAGCTCAGCAGTGGACATAACTGATAAGGAACTGAGTCATACAGGGGAAAACAGAAAATTCTCTAATAGGGCAACTCCTGGCTTGATTGGGACATCACAGGGCGTAGAGGAACTCAGGCTCTCAGGAACTGAGAGCACTTGTGAGTCTAAGAATAGTTGACATTACTCTCCTGCAAGGTCACCTAGCTCCCACTGAGTTTGGGACCGTATTCTTGTACTACCTTCTAGCACTAAGCACTGGATGCAGACAGGTTTAAATCAGCCTCTTGTGGGCTAAATGAGCCTAAACTCCCAAAGTGTGCCTTTGGGATGTTGAGATACTTACTGGATTTCAAAAGGAAAATACTGATCAACTCCAATTTTTAAATAGAAAACACAGGTACTTGAGGCATGTGATGTATTAGGAAGGAGTTACTTGCCGGTTTTGATTGTCTCACTGTTATATAGTAAAGTGCTTGAATCCCTGAAGTTTCATGTAGGTCCTCAACTTCATGCATTTAACCTAATAGCAGATAAATCAGAAAAATATGCTGGAGTGCATATGAGATAAGTTAACACCTATAGGGATGTGAGGTTTGAAGAGAAAAAGTTAAAATCCTCTGTCATGCTTTTGTTTGAAAGTAAATAACTTTATGTGCTTTTTTACAGGTGGTCTGAATTGGTGTGTCCAAACTCAACATTTCAAGCATTACCTTCAAGGTGAAATAACATCTCAGATTTTTCTTGCTTAAATACTTTAAACTTTTCTTTTAGCTTCAACAAATTTAAAGACATTTCTGTTCTTACATAGGCCAGCAATAAGTGTATGCACTACTTTGGCTTTTGGCTAAAATAGCTGGGATCTGAAGCTCTTTATCTGAATTCACGGAAAATAATTTCTGCCACCATCTGAAAAAAAAATTCAGGTAAACCTTTCACAAGGGAAAAACAGGGGCTTCAGTAAACCACTTAGTATTGCTTGAATGCAATAAGCTCTTAAGAATTTAAAACCCGTCAGGTGTTTAACATACAAATGTTCAACACAGCTTTGGAGCAGCTTTCATCTGAAATAAACCAACAGAAGTAAGTAGGATTGCACAAATGTAGTTCACCAAAGAGTGTAATCTAGCTGATTTGCTTTTCCTATCACATCAGATACACTCCTTAGGGCAAGTCACTTAATTTCAAGTTCAGTGGTAAAAACTCAGTAAATTTATTAGTGGCATGGATTCTTCTCAAGGTTTATGCCATAATAGCCAAAATCAGCTACAGTCTCTTCAGCTTAATAATGTCATATTTGGACAGATGATTGTTCACCTCAATATTTTGAAAAAGGAGTCAGTTGCTGTGCAGAATCTCTTCAATCAATTTCATGGCTTGGATACATTGTCCTTAGCTAATGGGTATCAGCTTAATTGCTGCATGGAAATGTCCCTCTACTGTACAATTCTTGCCCTGGTGGTATGCTGTTTTCAGTAATCATCTCTCAGGAGTAGGTTGATGTTAATTTATATATTCAAATTCATTCATAACTAGCTGACCACTTACTAGGGCATGAAAATCAAGAATTTAATTTTTTTTTTTTTTCAGGTGAGCTTGTCCAATCTATTTATTGCATAGTACAATTTTATGGGCATAAATAGGTTTACAGATTGCCTACAAGGGTAGACCTCTAAGACAAAAAAACCCAAATAAAAATATCAGTGCATGTTTTGCATAGTCAGCCTTGATTGATACAATCTGGTAAATCTCTTAGTGGAGGAAAAGACAAACACAACAGGATAGCATGCTGTTTAGTGTAGCATTTTTACATTACTTTAACATGCATTTTAGTTCAGCTTCAAAATAAGTATCAATCATTAGGAATCTTTGATAATAAAAAAAATTAAGCTGAATTTGTCTTTAAGTTCATGTATTTCCTTTTCATAGATTAATGTAGTATATTCTGTATAACATTACCAATCGAACCTTTAAATTTACCTTTTCACTAAAATATGTCTGTATGGAATCTACAGCAGTTGCGGTGCATCTGAAAATGTTCATAAACCTATAGTATATTAAGTTGATACACAGACAACTTCAAAACCCTTTGTTAGGTGTTGCTTATGTGTTCTTCTCAATGCATAAGGATGGTTCTCTCTGCTTATGAGACATATTTATTTTACAGTAAAAAGAGCTGCCAGCAAAGACACTGAACACAGATGCAGACTCAATTGCTCACACAGATTATCTAACCTCCTTGTGGATGAACCTTAGTTATATGAACTACTTGCTATAAAGTGAACACACAGGGTACATATTGGCTGTTGTATTTTGAATGTGGAGGGAAGGTTTTCTTCTTTCAAACAGGGTGAATGTTTTCAGACCACTTCAGGGCCAGTGTGGCAGGAAAAAAGAGGACCATTCTGTTAGTAAAGTACATAGGGTACTGCCTGAAAGCATAGCACCCGTGCTCCACTCCTGGTTTTACCTCACACCATAGCCAAGGCATACAATTTCTCTAGAATCTCTGTTTTTCTTCCCTTTCCATAAAATATGGGCAGCAACGCTACCCTGCAGTAAACCACAGATATGTAAGAGTGTATTAAGCTTCTTGTATGACAGTTCTCATGAAAGTGCTAAATATTCTGTTATGTAATATAGATGTTCTTGCATGTGGTTGTCTTTTGATGTTAAGGAAAGACTGAAGTAGTTTAAATAGAGCACAGATTTACAGATGGGTGATATGGAGACAAATGATGAGGCAGTCCATCTGCTGCCCTCAGTGGAAACATTCTTAGTTTCAGGGAATTTATATTTTGATACAGATAGTTTCCATATAGGATAAGATTTTCTACCCTTATATATGACAAACTGGATCCAAAAGTAAATGCCCTGCATTTCCATCCATAAAATAGCTTGTTTCTAGATTATGGACAAGCTAACCAGATCAATGACACTGGTAAAAGGGAAAGATGGTCTTGAGAGATCTAAGTAGTCCATTCACCAGTACACTCTGGCCCATACCCAGCTATGAACTGTCTTCCCTCTTGTCAGATTTTTTATGACAACCAATTAAATCAATATGACTGTCAAGACATATGGCAACAATAACACTCTGAGTTTCTGCCCATTACCACTCCAGCAGGAAACCAAGAACACATAGTATTTGTTATTGCTTATTGCAGGGATTCACCGAAGAATACCTCCTTCTCAAATAAAAGATTCACTGTTACTGTGTTAAAGGCAATCAATACTGTGGGGGCTATCTGTGGAGCTGCTAACATACGAGTGTGCAGAAGGAGTTCTGCTTTTCTTCTCTGAAGCCATATTCAGAAAATGTTGCTGGAATCTTAATGCACAGCTGTTCTTGCCAAGATACATTTTAAAATATTAGATATTAATCTCCCTAAGAGAACCCTATGAGACAAGCCTACACTAGTGTATGTTTCTGGGGTTTCTGCTTCATGAATGGCTGGACATTTGAGTGCTTCAGACTGTGGTGAGAATTCACTAAACAGAACTTCTTTCAGTGAGCACATTAGAGCAGTGATTTGCAGCCTTTATCAGCCATGAATTTATGTTGGAAAATATGTATTTTGCTCCCCATATTTCTAGGTCCTGACAAATTTTTCTACAGATGATGCAATGATGGTAGATCTCAGCATGGAATTTTAACACAAGGCAGGATCAGCAGAAGGTTTGACTCTGAAATTTCTATTTCTGCTTGGTTCAGTGAGTAAAATGGACATGGTCCAAAGTCTGAGTTTTCTGATTAGTCATTCTTAAGTAGGGCTAATGACCAAAGAGACTGTTTGGAGATTCCCCAGCTTCTGTTTTTTTTGGCAGGAGTTATAGTTTTGTTGCTGTGTTGGGAAGAGAGAGATTTATTTTTCACTGTAAATATGATTTGTATGATATTCTGTATATGCTCCCAAGGTGGAACAAATGTAGATGTATTTAAGAAGAAGAAAACCTATGGGACTGCACTACATAAGACGACCATGAAGCTGAGGCATGAGAAATGCGGTTATATTAGATTCAGAGCAAGATGTATGGTTCCACAATCAAATGACTGCTGCCACCTCAGCTGGCTAGCTTCTGTATCTGTATCCTAATTTTAGAATAATATATAGATATCCAAAGAAGCTGTCCTATGCCAATGACTGACAGGGATTTTTTTTTTTATGTTCCTTCTAAGTCTTGTTATTAATCTGAATCACATTGAGGCATAAATTTGTGCATTAGTGTGTGATTACAACCTCCCTTGTGTATGTAATCACAAATGGTTTTAATTTAGAAAATACGCACTTTGAAACTACTGTATAGTAGATCTATATCATGGACAAAAACCATGAAGATTTTGAGTTCTGAAATTAATTTTTCAGATAGTTTTAATGTTTTACCACAATTTAAGTCTGCAGTCTTTCAAGCTGAAACTCAAAGTCTTCAAGAAGATGTATATGTGTATAAATTTCACTTAAAGACAAGCAACAACTTCAAATGTACTTAGCCTTTGCTATTGTAATAGTCTACTGGTTCTTACATCAGATGAATCTCTCAATAGAAATAGGAGAACATTTTTTAAAAGTTTACAGGAAAGTATGAGACCACATTAAGGAACTGTGTCAGTTTTCTTTCTTTTTCTTTTTTGTTTGTTTGTGTGTTTTTTCTTTTGGGGTTGGTTTTCTTTCTTTTTAATTAAATAATAATAGTAAAAAACAGCTGTTAAATTTCAGTACAGTGAATACTAAAATTTTGTCTTAGTTGCTCCCATTGATTTTTGTGGGAGTTTGTGTGATTAGGGGTGAACAAAACCCTTTGGATAGAGCCAGCCATTCACCCTTTTAATGGATGTCAAGTGTCAGCTTCCTTCAAGGCTTACTGAACTCATGATAATAGAATTAGTTATGGAACAAATTATTTTTTCAACATGGAAAAAACCCCAGTACCTTCTGATCCAAAATAAAAACCTGCAGAATAGGCTTTAAGCACACATAAAAGGTGAGATAAATCTTGCAAAATCAACTCATATTGGAACTTTTGTATAATGCTGGAACCTAAACCACTGGACTGATTTACAGTGATTATCCGCAATGTTAGGTTCCTTTAGAGAGACCTACAGCATTCCAGATGCTTTTTAGATGTCTTCTGTGCTGTAATTATTAAGAAAGTAGTGAAATTGCTTCACCCTATACCTTTAGGCTTTCTTGAGCTGTTTTTCTTGGACTAGTAAGTCTGAAGCCTGTCATTTGCAATGTCTTAAAATCTAAGTTGACTGTCTAATGTGGACATTTTGTATTTTTCAGTGACATTTAGTTAATGTGTTTTCTGAAGGTATTCCACAGCCTTAGTTTGCTAACTCTATTAGAGAGTTCTGGTAGCTAATTTAATGTGTTCAGATGCTAGTTTTAAACCAGCATGCTACTCTGTAAACTGAATATTATCTATAATAGGAAAAGAATATTTGAAAGTTATTTTAAAAGAATTAATGTTTTTAAAATATTGTGGATAAGAAGCAGAGTAGTGACTAATTTTATACACTTTACTGATTTCTTTCATAATGTTATTGAAAGAACAGAGATTTTTCATAGCTATATAAATTGCTATTTTTAGCTCCTAATGCACAGATTTATTTTTAGGAAGTTCTTTCATACACAATGTGTTTTCAAATATGCATTACAAAAGCAGCACATATACAACATTGCAGATTTTCATACTAACATTTCTACATCTTTAATTTTTACAGCTATCAGATCACATGAAGGGAAGGCTTTGCATTTGGAATCATCATTTCTCTGAACCTTCTTGACATTCTAGAGACATCAGCCTCCCCTGGAGTACATTTCTGATAATCCATCTAATGCCTTTGTTTCACAAGGGAACTGAGCTGAGCATGGCTTTGTGATTTTTTGTTCTTGAGACACTGTAAATAGATAATGACTGAATGCAGTGGTCTGTACCAAATGTTGGTGGATACTCGAATCAAAGCAGATAATTGATTTCTTATCGTCCACTTCAGAAAAACATTCATCTAAATGGTTTGGGGAGAAAGGGCATTTTCATTGCTTCTTGCTACACATACATGCCTTGTTGTATTTGGCCAAGCTTAAAATTGTTAGTTTTCATAGGTAAATGAGAAATAAATATTCCCACTTATGTTTCTAACATATTTATATTATTTAATTAAATTTGTCATCCCAGTCTCATTATCACTGTTATTTCACCATGAAAATGCTAACATACTGATTTTTTTCTCCATTTGCCACAATGCTTAGCCTTGCAATGTGTAGCCAGTTGGCCTTTGGATTCACAGAATTAAGCTACTTTATTACAATGATAGAACTTCAGAACAGATTGCATCAAAGCTGAAGAAATAATCAAGAGCAATGCAAATTCAAGTAATGATAAAATGTAGGGCTAAAAAGATTATGCTAAAACCTGGTCCCAGCTATCTTACAAGGGCCCTCATTTTCATGAAAAATTTTTCAGTACTGTGAAGAAAGTGGTGCCAGTTACTTGTCAGGAAGGCAAGAAAACCCTCTCCCAGATGGATGTTAAAGGAGTGCACTGGGTGAATCCACATGAAAAGCATCTTTAGATGTTGGGTCTTTATTTTTAGCGATTCAGTCTCTTTCTATGAAAAGCAATGTGTATAATATTTGATTTTCATCTTCTATAACTTAAAATGTCTAATTATATATATATAATATATAGACTAGTGAAGTGCACCTTAAGGTATACACCTAGCTAGAGAGCAAAGAAGCTGTTCACAAGTCACAAAAAGACAAAGCCAAACTGATTTATGTTTTAGTTTCCCCAGCTACAGGAAACAAGCTATTAGTTGTTGTACATACCTATATATTTTCTGTAAAAAGATATAATATGAAATGTACACTTCTAATAATTTCTTTCCCCGAGAGGTACAGAAGAGTTCATAAGAGCATAAAATACTGTCCAAATTAAGGTGATGTGAAAGGAGGTATGAACCATAATTTGAAAAAAACCCAACAACAATGAAAATTCTCTTTCCCGGTGCCTTAACAAGGATTTCATACGTGGAGTTCTAGTAACAATTTAGGATGTTACTGGCTGAGTAAGGAGGAAAAGATGGAGAGCTATTACTGTCATAAACACACTTTTATGATTAATTCACAGTATTTTTGCCAGATGACTACAAGAGTTTCATCTCAAAGTGAAAAATATTAATGGTCACTTCCCACTTTTTGATACTTGTTTCAGAGGCCTGTACAGCAGGAAAATGTGGTTAACAAAATGTGTAGCAAGTTGGTTGTTGATCAAGGATATTCTGGGGTTTGATTAGGAAAGTATTGCAGAAAAAATCTCAGAAATCTTTCTTTTTAGATTTTGAGAAAGATGTGGAATTTAGAAACTCTCCATGCTTCCAGACTACTAAATCTCTCCCATTTTTGCCCTTACCATGGATATGATGTTATGCATTTTACACAATAAATCTTTTAAGTAAAATATATGTGGAGTCTTTTTCGCAGTTAGGCTGAAGGTCTTGATTACACCTCCAGAGTAACACCAAAGGATAAATATGTACTGTTGAAAACCTGAATAATTACTGACTTGAGAGTGCAATAGTGCAAGGACAGGATCTGACACAGAATTTGAGCATTGCCTCCCTTTGAGGGATGCCAATTAGAAAACACTTTATCAAAGAAGAAAAACCTTACTTTTCAGAAACAGTTTAAATAACCATTTGAACAACAAACCAAGATGAGTAATCCAACTATATATGAGAGATCAATTTTTCAATTAAATTGTAAGAAGAACAGAACAGAATGGAACAGAATGGATAGGAACGCATCCTGCCACTGGATACCAGGGAGAAGAGCTCATCACCTCCTTCTCCACTTGTCATTCTCAGGAAGCTGTAGAGAGCAAGAAAGCCACTCCTCATCCTCCTTTTCTCCAAACTAAACAAGTCCAAACTCCTTAGCTGTTCCTCATATGGCATTCCTACCAGCCCGGTGACCAACTTTGTTTCACTCCTTCAGATGCATTTGGGTACCTTAATGTGTGCTCACATTTTATATCATATCTCTCTAACTTTGTTAGTTACCTTTAGCTACTTGCAAAATTGGAGTATAAATGTATTAATGCAGCTGATCAATAGGTGATTTAGCTGAAAGCAGAGCTGCAGCACCAGATTACTCTTTGCATTAGCAAATGCTATACTTAGAGAAACTTTGTCATATTATCAGTTTTGCAGGCTTGACTCTTGACTCATGTAAGCAGTTGTTACACACCTGGCCTCAACTCAGATTCCATGTATACTACCCTAAGTCAATTGACTTAGTGGAGTTTCTCCTGGTTTAAGCTTGCATAAAGAAGAGGCAGATCACCTAGATTGTGTCAGCTGAGCAGCCATGGGCATCCCACTCAGGGAATCCACTCAGGGAGCAATCCATTGTCTCCAAACCAAAAGGTATAAGGTGACTCCTAACTGTGCACAGCTAATTTTTTCTTGAACAGAGTGAGAAACATACTGAGCATGTACCCTATGATATCATCTGGGCCTGCTGTGGTGTTCCCGTAGGTTCAGGTGCTATTCTGGGGATATGTGTCTTTTTCAATAAAAATGCCTTAACTGACATGAGGAGTTCTGCAGCCACCAGACCACTGGTTTTTTGCAACATGAAGCTGCAGGTACATGTTTGAGAATGAGCCCTGTCAAGGCTGAAGATGTATGCTGTCCATACCCAGTTTGCTCTTCTCACAGTCTTTTCAGGAATGCTGTCAGTGTTAAACCATCCTGGGAAACACGTGTGGTTTAAGCCTGGAGGCATTGTCTGAATCACTCCGAAGGAAAGCCTGACAATATGTGTAGACAGTGAGACAAAAAAAGGGTGAAACACAGAGGTAAAGTATTTTTCAGTGGAAACCGACCTTGTAAAACTTACTAATGGCAAGAGTCTTGTCAAGTAAATGAAAGTCCTCTTACCTAAGATCCAGCCTCATCATAAAGATTTTTAATGCTGGATATTAAAAAGATTGCACAGAAACAGAAAGTGAAAAATTGGAAAATGAAGAGTCACAATCTTGTACTCATTTACATCTCACATCACAAAAGTCTGCCAAGCAAATATTTCTGTAAGGCATAGTTGTGAGTAATTCAAAAGAAAAACTCTGAAAAGATATCACCAGTGTTTCTAGCTGAACTGCTTTTTCCCCAGGCAAGTAATCAGATTTTGGTAATGGTTTTAAATTGCATGTTTGCATGTTACAAATGCTTTTAAAGATTTTAAATCTGTACCTGGTTTATATTCAGATTGTGTCTCTTTGTAATTTAAATCTGGTACAGTAATGAGGAAAATAGTAAGCATAATAATCAAAACAAGATCATAGAATAAAAGTGATTAAAGTGAAAATACAGCTTAGCTATATAAAATAGTGCTAATAGTAATAGCTGAGCAATGATATTTAAGATCTAAGGATCTTACATTCTTTTTTTATGATCTAATAGAAGCTACTATTACAGCACTATTGTTTTGCTGACTAAAATGAAAAATGTTTAGAATAAAGAACTTTCTTCAGACAATAAGCTGGTTTAGCTGAAAAGACATCTGATAAAAGTCATGAAATTCTTACAATAAGTAAAAGTTAACCTCTTCTAAAATATCTCCCTCTTTCCTTCTCTCTCACTATTTTCTTCGCTGAGTAACTGTAAATCCACTGTGGTTACATTCGCATGCTGCATGGTAAAAAACTGGGAACTGTTATAAGTTAAAGAACTAGTCTTTGGCACTTCTGCATGTAACTGAAATACTGTTTCTTCCTGCATAATTTGGGTGTGCTTTTCATCAGCAAGAATCTCTGTCTCTAGTGTGAAATTCCATTAGCTGATACTGGAATCGCCTTAATGCTATAGCAGCAGTATGAAAAGGCTCATGTCTAATTCATTGCAGCACCCCCAAACCTCCCCCCACCTCCATGTATGAAGGCATGATGCTCTTGCAAAAGAATGCTACATAGGCCTTCCTCCAGAATATGGCTCTCTGGGGTGAAATATGGGACAAGTTCATTTTTTTTGTAGACTTCAGGTACCCCTGATCTCTTGATCTTTCCTATGTCTCTATTTTTTTGGCTTGACAGACCACATGCCAACGTGCAGCCCAGAATTCCTCACCCGCGTGATTTATTGCTTACAGCTGTTCGAGTATTTCAGACATGGCAGCTGCTTTTCAGATGTCCTCAAATTATAATGAAAGTCTTAGATAGAGGTCTTAATGCAAACCTGCATGTTGCAAAAAGAAACCGGAAAAGCTGATGAAAAAGTCATCTGAATTTTGCTCTAAAAGCTCTCAATTGATCCTAGCCTTGAGGGCAAAGGAAAATGTTTGGTTTATTTCATAAGCTCATTAGGTGTGGGAGAGCCTATTTGGCATTTGCTATTGATTGGGCCTGAGCGAAAAGTGATCACTGGCAGGATACTCAATAAGAGATCAATAACAAGCGTGTGATTGGATTAGCTACTTGATCAATGCTTTGTGCTAATATATTAACAAGCAAATTACCAGGCAGCCCGTAAGAGCAGAGTGCTGACTATAATTGTATTACAAACTATTGTGATCTAATGACCCTTGAAGTGCAAAAGGTTATTTATACAGTCAAAAGACCTAAAAGTACTTTGAGTGATGCTGCATTATTTCAGAAAGAAAATCTTTCTCTCATTTAGCTAGCATTCAATCATGTGGTTAAAATAGGCACATGCATTTTGCATTCTTCCAAAGTCTTCACACCAGTTTTAGCCCTGCTGTCGAAATAGAAGAGTGAGAATGAGTGACAATAATTCATTGGGCAATTAAAGGTAGCAACAGTTCCACAAGAGCTGGAAAATAAGTGGAGGGGCTAATGGGGAAGGAAGTGGTTCCTGGGGCAGGAGGATATTATGAACCAGCATGAAGGACTGAGTGGGAAGACTGCTGAGCAGCAGAAGGAATTCCTTGAAGGTGTCTAAGCTTTCAGATAGTTCTGCACAAATACTTACATTTAAATCTGAAAATTCTGTGTGAAATTCAGAAGTAATATGTAAAGTATCTGAAAAACAGATCTCTCACTTTTTAAGGAGTCTGTGTTTATTTCATTTGTCTACCATGAGACCAGAATAAGGTGTCTGTTACTTGAAGTTACACTGCCTGGGTTCTTAGCATGTAAACTGTATCTTTCATGTTTCTGAAAGGAACATGTTTAGAAGCAAGCTCACTGTGGGTGTTGAGACAAGAGAACACGCTTGTCGTCTGAATTTACTCCTCACAGTTAAATGAAAGTTAGGAAAAATAACAGTAAAACCCACAAACACTTCTATTCAGTTTCTAGCTAATTTTCTTCTTTCCATTTCATACTGCGAAATGCCAACTAGATTTCTGTTCTATATAGAATATTCATAGAATAGTTAGGGTTGGAAAGGACCTTCAGATCATCTAGCTCCAACCTCCCTGCAGGGGGCAGGGATATGTCATACTAAACCATGTCATCCAAGGCTCTGTCCAATCTGGCCTTGAACACTGCCAGGGATGGAGCATTCACAACTTCCTTGGGCAACCCATTCCAGAGCCTCACCACCCTCACAGTAAAGAACTTTTTCCTTATATCTAACCTGAACTTCCTCTGTTTAAATTTAAACCCATTACCCCTTGTTCTATCACTACAGTCTCTGATGAAGAATCCCTCTCTGGCCCCCTTCAGGTACTGAAAGGCTGTTATGAGGTCTCCACGCAGCCTTCTCTTCTCCAGACGGAACAGTCACAGTTTTCTCCTCCTGTCATCTTACCCTCCCCAGGGCTGCTCTGAGTCTTTTCTCTGCCCAATCTGTAACTATGCCTGGGATTGTTCCACCCAGGTGTAGGGCCTTGCATTTGTCATGGTTAAACTTCATAAGTTTGGCATCAGCCAACCTCACAAGCATGTCAAAGTCCCTGTGGATGGCATCCCTTCCCTCCAGTGTATCAAATGAACCACATAAATCAGTGTTGTCAGCAAACTTCCTGAGGGTGCATTCAATCCCACTGTCCATGTCGCAACAAAGATATCGAACAAGACTGGTCCAAATGCTGGCTCCTGAGGGATGCCGCTTGTTACTGGTCTCCAGCCATACATTGAGTCATTGATCACAACTCTTTGTGTGTGGCCATCCAGCCAGTTCTTTATTCACCGAGTGGTCCACCTATCAAATTGATGTCTCTCCAATCAAGAGACAAGGATGTCGTGTGGGACAGTGTCGAACGCTTTGCACAAGTCCAGGTAGATGACACCAACTGCTCTGCCCCTGTCCATCAGTTCTGTAGCCCCATCATAGAAGGCAGCCAAATTTGTCAGACAGGATTTCTCCTTAGTGAAGCCATGCTGGCTGTCACCAAGCACCTTGCTTTCCAGGAGAATTTGCTTCAAGATTCTGCCAGGCACAGAGGTGAGACTGACTGGTCTGTCTGTGCCTTCCATTTCCCCTTCTTGAAAATGGGGGTTATATTTCCCTTTTTCCAGTCATCAGCAACTTTACCTGACTGCCATGATTTTTCAAATATGATGGCCAGTGGCTTAGCAACTTCATTCGCCAGCTCCTTCAGGACCCATGGATGGATTTCATCAGGTCCCAAGGACTTGCGTAGGTTCAGGTTCTTAAGATGGTCTCGAACCAGATTTTCTCCTACAGCGGCTCCAAGGTCTTCATTCTCACAGTCCCTGTGTTTGCCTTCCAAGACTTGAGTGGTGTAGTCAGTGAAGGCTGAGGCAAAGAAGTCACTGAGAACCTCAGCCTTCTCCCAGTCCAGGGTGGCCATTTCTCCTGTTTCAGTTTCCTTCTGGAAATGGCTAACATTATTCCTAGTCTGTATTTTGTTTGTAACATGCCAGTAGAAACGTAACATGCCAATAGAAGCCCTTCCTGTTGTCTTTGCCATCCCTGGCCAGACTCAATTCTAACTGGGCCTTAACTTTCCTGACTTGATCCTTAGCTTCTTGGAAAATATCTCCGTATTCTTCCCAGGGTATAACTGGAACAAGCCAGATAACCACACCAATGTTCAAAAAAAAAAAAAAAAATAAAACCAATCGCAAAGTCCTAGACTTCACATTCATCTGGACAGATGTTTTAGCTACAAGTTCAGATTTCCAGGGCTTTGTCATTGCCCTCTCACACTCCCCTCTTCCTTTCTTCCCTTCTGAGGGGAGGCTGGAATGATGGCAGTGAGATGTTATTTGGGGGTGGGCAGGAGGCTTTGCTTGGTGCAGGGGTCAACGAGTGCACTGGCTGTGGCCGCCAGTGAGGGACAAGTCCTAGGCCAGGCTCCCCACAGTGCACAGGGTCCCTGCCTGGGCTGACCGTGGATGTCCACAGCTGACAAAACAAGCTGCCAGGCTGCTACCCTCGGGGTCTCACTCAGCGGAAGAGGAAGCACTGTCAATCAAAGCACACACACGCACAGTGGGAAACATGATCGCTGAAGGAGTAGCTTCAGTTTTTGATGAGTGCTTGTCAGCTGGTTCTGACTTCTCAGGCAAGCGGATGTGATCAAGCGAGTTACTTGCATCATCAGCATGGGCTGGTTCTCTGTGTGTGTGCGCAAATAAAAGGAGCATGTTTGCCTATTTTACTTCACTTTCTGCCTTTTTTTGTTTGTTTGTTTGTTTATTTAATTATTTCTTTTTTTATTATTTTACAGAAGGAGCTTCCCACAGATGTCAGGCAATGACATGGGTGTCTCTGATAATGATGGTTTCAAACCATGTGCGATTTATTTGACATCTCTTTTCTTTCCCATTTCATATTTTCTTTTACCTGTTTCCAAAGTGACTGTCTGGAAGTGAATGCTTTCACAGCAACCTTTATGAAAAACTTCAAAGTAATCCATTTCGTTTTCAAAGCCACATGGTACGACTTGTAAAAATATCTTCAGTAATTATTTTAGAGCAGGTTTGGAGGAATTAAAAATTATATATATTTTCTTAATTCAGCTACAGGTCTTAGTTATTTACCTTAAAAATGTATAGGCACCAAACAATACAATAGAATTAATCATCTCTGACATAACAGCTCAGTCAATGGGTCTTTGAGTCATCAGCTCACTTAGCATAATTCCTACACATAAATTATATGTTATACCTCCATGAGAAAATTACTCAAAGGAATATTTTGCTATATACTCCCCTAAGCAAGTACATCCAAAATCTTGCTTTGCAGTTTTGGACCTTAGTTTGAAGATGAGGATAGCAAAGACGTTAAAGAATGGCCCTAATTTCAGAACAGTGCTGAGGCACTGAACCAGCTATCATTTTTACTTTAGTTGGTTATGGCTCCATAAGTTGAAAAGATATACACAGTCCTAACACCTGCATTATGAGGAAAAGGAAGTGGTTGCATTTAGCTTGTAGTTTAGCTAGTCCCTATCCATCCTAAACTTAGGTTCTAAAACTCCTTGGGAAACTTTGTTTGGAAATAGGAAGATGCCCATTAAATAACTATTTTTTGGTGTATTTTCTCATAGTCATTCTGATTACTACACTTGATAAAACTAATTACTTCTCAGATTTAGAGTTTTCCACAAGTTATTATAGACTTATAAGTCTGATAGTTGGGAATACTCTTCACTTTATGCAGCTTGAACATATCCTAGAAGCTTAAAATAAATATTACCTTATTTCCTTTTAGAAAATCCTCTCTCCCAGTCTTCACAGGCAACAGGTTCCTTTCCAATAATAACAGTGATTTAAGGGAAATTGTATCTCCTGGCTAAGATAAAGCTTGCCAAGATTGGATCTAGAACATTTTTAACAATAATTTATAAATTGTTTCCCAGTGTAGACCAATACTGTTATGTTATAATCTGCTATATAAAACAAGGCCAGAAAGGGAAGTTAATCATTATGTTTTCAGTGGAGAATAATGCTTCTTTACTAAACAGTAAAATCCCATCTAATTCTTAAGCTTTTGTAACTCATCCACAGGTTTATCAAATGCTTAAACTGAGTCATAAATGAAAATACTACGTTAGCAAAGTTGCATAAAGCTATTAGCTGTTCTTATGAAGCTGTAAGTGAATACAGCTATCCATTGAGCACAATATGTGGTTAATTATACTTCTAGGAATATCTGCTGGAGACATTTTCTCCTAGAAGACCCCATCTTCTCCAGTGAGGGCTGTCTGATGAAATCTTTTGTGGAAAAGTATTGTCCCTACTCTGTGTCTTGTGATGGCTGTTTGGTGAGTCTGAGCAGGGAGAGAGAAGAGTAGGCATCTGTATTTGAGGAAGAAATGGAGAAAAAAATAATGTGTAGTTTCTTAACTGTAGGCCAAACTGGGAGCAGAGTATGAGAGACTGGGAGATTAATAATATACTGCAAGGCCATTTCAGTGATGCCACTAAATAGAGAAGTTAAAAGAGAAATTTAATTGGAACCGTCTGACTGGCTTATACATTTACTTACACAATGACAGCCTTTAAAGCACAATCTATTATGTTTTAGACATCCAGCTAGATAAAACAGTGGAGTTCCAAACACATACTTTTTAAACCTGTAATTCCACTCTAGCATCTTGGCTTTGGTTTCTATCTAGAGTGATAACAACTCTGTGTCTCAAGATGAGCATATCTTATTTCTTCTAAGAGCAGAAACAATAATCATGCCCTAAGAAACTGTGTAAACAGTTCTGTCCTTATGGAAAAGGAAAAGATTCATATCATGTTGATTTCAACACACTAGATGACAATGTTCAGAGACTTCTTCCTTTCTCTACCTGACACTGACATTCCTCACTGCCAGTGGTCTTTAAAGTAAAATCCTACTCAGCTGCAAGAGACAGCTTTCTTCTTGTAGAGTTTTTTTCTAGGCTTACTTCAAAACCAAGACAGGCATCCCTGTGTTGGTTATAGCTGACTAAAATTTCAACCCTTCCTTAAAAAATGCAGGGAGTGAGAAGATGAAATTTCTTTTGAAATGAAAACTGAGATTGAGATATAACCATATGAAGCCAGGAATTTAGACTGTAGGCTAGGCATAAAGTACCTATGCTTTAATCAGGCCTATCCCTAAGCCCATTTTTATGACCATTTTATCCTGGTTCTTTGATGAGAAAATTTCAGCTTTTCACTCACATTAAGTGCTGATTTACACTTAGAGAAGTTAAGTGTTGGCACTGAGAAACAGTAATGCTGTGACTGAAAAAGAATGGGTAGTTCATTTACACATGTTGGTACCTTGCATGTGTGGCTGATAGCTTTGCTTCCTGAAAAGGGGAGAGGACAGAGTCAACATTTCCACACCCATTTCTTCTCACATAAAATCAACCCAGGCTTCTCCAAAGACAGGGTGGTTTTGATGATCTGGCAGCGCTGCTGCTTTGAGAGGTGTGATCTATCTGGGACCCTTCCTTACTCAAGAGCATGGTTCAAACAGACCAGTTTGCAAGAACAGCTGCAACATCAGCATCCAGTTTCCCCTGTCCAAGTACGCAAGGGGAGGAGTGGGCACCCCTGTTGCTTTCTCCTTCACTGAAAAGGGCTCTCAGAAAAAAGAAAACACCTCTACAGGTGAAGGGGATCAAGTTTATCAAGCTAGGAGATTCATGTGGGCAGCACAACTCAGAGCCAGCATTACAGTAAGGTAAAGCAACCATTCTTTGTTACTTGACTGGGTCCTGCAGTAGTTTGGAAATTGATAAGGAAGGAGCAGGTGCTGCCGGGTGGATACAAAGAGTATGTAGGTAAGCATTAAAGAAAGGCTTTACCATGGCAGACATCCAGTATCCAGCAACTGGGATCAGAGTTCTCTGTGTGCTCTTTTTACAAGCAAGAAACCCAAATGCTTTTTGGTAAGAAACCCAAACATCTCCTCTATGTGACTGATTCCCTTGTGAATCCTGAGTTGTTAATATGTTTTTAATATGTTGTTTTGTTGGTTTGTTGTTTTTTTTTTTTTTTTACTGTGCTGTTTCTCCTGTAGTTCTTGTTAGAGCTCTTGCTCAGGGATTTCTAAGCTGCCAGTAATCCATCTCACAGACATGAACCATCTGAGTCTTCTATGGCCCAGTTGAGTGCTCTGGATGCTATTGTTGTTGAGATACGTTGTCTCTCCATGCATTCTAATTAAAAATAGGATTTCACTGGTGCAGGATCTTGAACTCTGTTCTGCTCAGTCTGAGATCACTGTATAGGTCCTTTCAGTGTCTCCAAGTGAAATGATTTCAAAAATTCTCCTATACACTACAGCATCTTCTTGGATTAGGACCTCAGAGTTGTAAAGTAATGATGATAATGATTGTATTGTTGTTATATTGTCCATATAATGAAGTGTAGCTATACAATATTGAAAGCAATTCTATAAAAATATTTTTTATATACTGTGGGTAGGAAGAAGGGGAAAATAATCATCAGTTAGCACAGAACAGGTTTGATTCCTTTTCTTTACTGCCTGCAGCATTGTATGTGTAACTTCCAAAAATACTTGTAAAATCGACTTTATGCTATCCAAAGGTAGAAAAACAGGTTTTCTGTGTGTGGCAGTGATGTTGTGACATTTCTGTCTTTCTTTTCTCCCTTGCTCATCACTAAACAATTCAATGCAAGATAACTGTGCCCAGTCACCATGGGTTTATGAAAGACAGGTACGTCCTGCTTGACTAACCTGATCTCCTGCAACAAGGTGCCCCACTTAGTGGATGAGGGAAAGGCTGTGGATGTTGTCAACCTAGACATTATTAAAGCCTTTGACACCATTTCCCACAGCATTCTCCTGGGGAAACTGGTTGCTCTTAGCTTGGAGAGGTGCTGCCTTCACTGGGTTAAAAGCTGTCTGGATAGTTAGGCCCAACGAGTGGTTGTGAATGGAGTTAAATCCAGCTGGAGGCAGGTCACAAATGGTATTCGCCAGTGCTCAGGGTTGGGGCCAGCTCTGTTTAATCTTTATCAATGATCTGGACGAGGCAATTTGAGTTCACCCTCAGTAAAGTTGCAGATGACACCAAAAGGGTCGTCAAGCATTGGAACAGGTTGCTCAGGGGAGCGATTTAGTCACTATTCCTGGACGTATTTGAAAGAAATGTAAATGTAGCACTTAGGGACATGGTTTAGTGGTAGACTTGGCAGTGATAGGTTAACAGTTGGACTCAATGATCTTAAAGCTCTTTTCCAACCTAAATGATTCTGTGATCCTATATACATCTTTTAAGGGATGCACATCTGCAAAAGTACTATAGCACAGGTATTTCTGAAAGTCAGTGGCATTTGTTACTCTTATTAGTACTTCATTAAAAAAGAAATTTAATGGAATTAAACATCAAAGTGTTCAGAATATCCTTGCACATATATCAACATACCAAACAACTTTCCGATGTTGTTAACTGCAGAAAAATCATTGCAGAGATTTACCAACTCTATACACTTCAAAACAGGTTACTTAAAATCCCCCATTCCTTTGATCAAATACCTGGAAAATACGCCTTAATGCAGTGACAGTCTGAAATAATCATGCTTTGGTCATTCTAGTGTATAGTTAACTTTCAAAATCACATACAGATTTTTGAGATAAAACAACTTCTTTTCTCTTTTTTCTGTTGCAGTGCATTGTGCTAAGGCAAAAGTTCAGCTGCTTTGCAAATTTGTAGGAAAGGTTTTCACACTTAATGTTCAGAAATTATTTTGCTTCTGATATGGTTGTCCTCCATTGTGATCAGCATTGTATCAAGGTTGCCTTGGTGAACCTAGATGTACAAGTGCATATATAAGCCTTTCATTCAGACATCTATTTTCTTACTTTCTATATGGTGTGGGGTATCCTACAAAAACTAGTTATTGTGGAGGAAGTAGTTATTTAATAAGAAGAAGCAATGTCCTACAGCCCTTGCACACCCTAAACTCTTTTTATTTCACAAGAATATTACAACATGAGCCACTATTTTCCACTGTGCCTTACTGTTGCCAGTTAATGTAATCTCACTGCACATCTATAATGTCAGCAATTATTATTATTAGCTCAATTTCTGATGCAGAAAAACAGACACTGAACATCTGTGCAATTTGTTCAAAGACTTACCTCAGCTAAATGAGAAAGCAATGAAGAACATCCAGATCTATCGTTAACCACATGACAATCCTGCCAGATCTAAAAAGACATATTGAATTCTACTTAATCACTTCTTGGAGCATGATAAAACACTCACCAATAAACTTCTAAATATTTCAAAATATTAATGATTGGCAACTACCATTACTTTCTAAGTAATTAATTGCATTATAAAAATAGAATTGTCCTTCCCATCTGCTATATGGATTTCTGTATGTATCATGCCTGCATTTCTTTGCTAAGGCATTTCTGTGTGCATGTCACTTCTAAAGAATTTAATATTCTGAAAAATAAACAAGTTGCTACCTTTAAAACGTTTCATTCATGTTAACTTTTTGTTTTAAAAAACATTGAATACCAATACATACTGGCTTAATAGTTACAGTCAACTGTTGAACTATTCTCGTTATTTCCCAGTAAACTTTCCAGTGGTCCTTAGTGGAGCCTTCATTTGTACGAACACAAGTTTTACACACAAATCATTTTTATGGGTCTTTCAGCACCCTGTCACTTTTGTGCAAAATCAATAGAATGTGCACACATCAAACCTCATTTAGATGTGAAAATAGCTTTCATACCCATGATGAGAGGCCATTTTGGAAAACACAGAGGGTTTTTTTTTCCTTCTCAAGTCAAATTTGCCTTCTGAGAACACCTAGGCAAGGCTATGAATTGACTTCAAAAGTATCCCATTACTCCATGATATTTTCTTTTTACAACGTGTCTGTATTAATTAATTTTTTACATAATGCATTTCAATGTGTGCAAATATATGTGTTGAGCAGATAGTGCTCTAGTATTTAAAAATGTTCTTTGCATTTCTGAAAACTTTAACTTGTTCTTTACATTATACATTGCCATTGTACTATCTGCATTATTGATAAATATGACAGTAAACAAACTTTAGTGACTGTAGAGGGTCCGTATATTTGTAAATACAACAGTCAAGTAGAATTTTATTTCTAATTTGTATTTGTGGAACATTACATCAACATAAAATAATATGCACAGTATTTTGAATTTTGAGATTGGGTTTCTTGCCTATAACATGAACTATAAATCCACTCTGTGCTTGATTAAGTTAGTTTCTGAACAGGAAATGCTGCTGATACTTAGAAAATTGTAGTGTATAATGACATTTGCTTTAATTTTTCATCTTTCTCCTTAGAAATGTTTGGAAACTCAGCAAAAAACTTAGAGTGTTAAAGTTGGAAAGTGGTGAAAATAGAATTTGGAAGGACAAAGCTGGAAGTAGTGAACACTGTCTTAGCATTATCTGTGTACAAATATCATGGTAAAGATTTTGAAGTTCTGATGATTGATCAGCCTCTGTTCAGGTCCCTGGTTTCGTTCAGATTACAGATTCCTGAAAAATTGTGTGAGAATGTGGCAGCTCAGAAATCCTCTGCTTCCCTCCTTCACTGGCTGATTGTGTGCAGGGGTCAAAATATGAGAGATTTCTTGAATGGAACAAGAAAAATTTAGTGATGAATTACTGCTTCATCCCTTTTCGTCTTCAAGAATGGGAAGGCATAAGATAGATGAAATTATGTGCACTATTTATGTAAATAATGTCTGTCTCACTTCAAAATTTGTAGCCTTATATTGGAGCTGTACCAGTATAAAACTGAAATTATAATCTGGGTGAGGGCTGGCTGATAGCAAACACATACAGAGGGCAGAGTGGGAAACACTCTCTTCATTTATCTTTAAAAGCCATGCTATTATTTCAGTGTGCTTTTTATAGAATTTTATGCAGGCATGCATTCATAAAGATAACTTTCACTGAGATACTTTCAGTGCAAAAGGCTAGGAATGAAGAGTGAATAATCAGTTTGATGTCACTGGAGATGTTTCTGAGTTTTACAAGAATTTGTACTAAGTAAAGACCAAATAACATCTTTGGAATACATTTGCAAAACAATTTGTAAAATAGTATGCGTTGACATCTTTAAAAATTGTGAAAAAACATGGCTGGTATGACCTTCCAAACTGGCTGGTATATTCTGTCTCTCATTTAATTCACTTAAGTAGCTCTTTAAAAAAAAACAACAAACCGAACAACAGCATCCGTGGTGAAAACTAAGGATGTGGCCTAAATAATGATACTGCTCCATTAAGATGCTGTTTTAGGACAGTGAACAGTAAACTGTAAATCTGACGTTCACTCTTGTATATATATGTATTTTTTTTAACCAATTAATCAATAAAATTTAAGGAAATCTGAAAAAAAAGGAGGAGTTTATTATTTCAGTTTATGGCAGGTAATAAGAGTATCAACCAATTTTGCTAGAGCTGACAGCACTTAGTAGTAAATTCAGATCGTGTCCAACATTCATTTTTAAATGTTAAAAGAAAATACAGTTCTACTCATGGAAATACCATTCAACCTTTTAAATTGAGTTCATACGTCACTGGCCTTTTACATTTTTTTTTGCTTATTTGGCTGTTTTAGAAAAAATTCTTCGCTGCATTAACCATATTAAAATCCCTCTTCGGAAGAAGATCAACATCCAAGGCTAAATTTAAACCTCAGGAAAGGTAAAAGAATCTTTAATTTATGAAACTGAACAAGTAGACTTATCTAAACATCTCTAGGGCTTTAATGGGGATATCTGTAATTCTCTGAATTGTATTCCTTTCACAGTGATATTTTGTAATTCCATTCTATTACCCTTTCTTAACATTAATGAGATAAAAAGATCACATTATGGCGATTGATGTTCTTCAATTTAAATGCACGTTTCCATGTACAAAGCTGTCTGCTAATTTAAAAAACATAGCATGTAACATAGAATCATGACCATGGTCATCACTCAGCTGGGATCAGATAGCATTTTTTATCTATTCATTGGATTTAACAAGGCATGAGATGGAAGCAGAATACAAAGTGTGGGTAGATTATCCGATATCCCCCCTTTGGCCACTTCTTGGCAATCTCAGTAAGGAAACTGAGGCTTCATGTTGCCATGGAAATAAACCTCAAGGTCAAAGGGGCATATGGAAGGTCAGGCAATGACAAAGGAACATCTGAGAGGCCATCTGGATGAGTGACCTGACATAATTAGTCATTAATCCCACTCTTGGGAACAATAGAGTTAGCCGAGAATGTGTTTGGACTTTGATCGTGGTCAGGGTGATCTCATGGGGAAAAGGGAAGAAAGCTCCACTTGGTAACTAAGCAGATTACCCTGGCATGCTGTTAACTAAAGAAGAGTAGTCAGAAGAGGCCAGTGGGATATGCATTTTACATATGCTGTGTTTTCCCTTTAGTTACTACAGGCCTCACTAGAGCCATGTGGCTCTAGGATTAGCTTTGGGGTAGTGATTTTTTTTTTTTTACAGTTTTCAATGAAAAGAACCCAAGTGTCCCAAAATACTTCACATAAAATTCCCAGGCAACAGATGGGAAGAGAGCTGAAGAGCCAAAGGCATCAGTCAGCTTGGTTTACAGGTGTCAATATTTACTAAGTAGAGTTGGCCAGGGTGTCTTTTGGGAAAAAAGGGAGAGAATGGTTAATCAGTAAAACAACAGCAATCATCCCTGTTGTCTGTTTTAAACTGAATGGTTAGAATTATAAGATAACTGAGCGTGTGACAAAAGCTCCCCATCAGCATCTGTCTTTCCATTTCCACTCCTTTGCCTTGCTTGTCATGTTTTCATTATTGAGACCAGTAACTTGATGAGAAGATATCCTTCACGTGTACCTGAGATTCTTCTACTTGAAAAGTTGATGATATTTGGTAATTGATGTCTACAATGGTCTGGGGTGTGAATATGATAATGAACTACAGTAAATGCATGCAACCCAGGACAAACAGAATTCATTTTTCCTTTGGATAAAAATTATGCTTTGAACTGTGTTTTCAAGGGAAATAATAAATGAAATAGACTAAGGAGACTGTAGAGTAAGAATAGAGGGAGATTTCTGAGATTTGTTTTTTCTTTAAATAAAGTGAAATGCAACATGTAATATACTTGTTTTAAACTAGGGTATATTTGTTAAATAGTTTCCTCTTAAAAAAACATATTTGTTCCATCACATTGTACAATCTCTTCTTAAATGTATTGTCTTTGCCTGTGGCAAAGGCATTTTCCTAGGCTAACAGCAAAACTGAGTCACTGATACTTTGCTTTATATACAAGTAAGCATCCAGGAACATCCATAGAGAAGGTCAGATATGACATCAATAACTGCAATCCTTTGCTGTCCCAGTGTTCCAATGTAATCCAAATGTAACTGTTCCAAATAATTTCTGCCACCAACAGGTTCCACGTTATTAGGTCTTTAATTTAAACCCAGGTGGAATATGTGCTGCTTCTCTATAATTAGTACTTGATTTAATAGTGCATAGAGGAAACTCAATATTGTCTCTTTTATTGTTGTGATTTTGACACCAGAGGCTATTTTTTCCCCTGATCATGTCATTAATCTGTTTTATTTATAAACAGTAGTTGTAACCCATGAAAACATAATATTTGTCAGCACAAATCAGCAAAATCCTTGGAAAACTGTAGGTTTGTCACTCTCTTTTCTTCATTCCCTTTAAAATTACCTAGTTGAAAGACTGACAAAACCGTATTGGTTTGTATTTTCAGAGAACTACATGGTGGTTATATTATGAACATCTAAAATCTTTATCCAACAAAAAAAAAATAATATTAGTTTTGTATTTTTTTTCATAACAACTTATAATGGACTCCAAGAAATTGTTGATGGCATTCCAGAAATTAAGATATATTTGAAGAAAATTTGTCATTCCTTGAAGAACTTAGAAGTGCTAGAAGTATCCTGTCATTAATGGATTAGACCTTAATGAATAGACTTTGTACCAATAAACACAAACCAAATCTTTTCAGCTTCATAGGAACATGGAGGCAATTTTGGCAAAATTTCAGCATTACTCTGGAAGGAATAATCCAGCCCACATGATCAGTGGTGCTCACACAATGGCAAAATTCAAAACTGTAAAGTATGCGGAAGACATTAATTTGGGACAATATGTGAGCAACAAATAGCCTCTTTATTTTTTGTGAAATCATCTTGTTTTCATTTGAAAGAATTATGCTATGCCCATTTTATTAGGGAAAAAGATTTCCACATTGTCTCTTTTTTTTCTTCATTTTTTTCAGAACAGAGTGGAGAAAAGGGGGGGATTACATAACATGTTGCCTATTGTGCATTACTTCAGTGCACAATTATATTCTTCCTTCAACAACATATTCAAATGCAAACATTTGACTTCTATAACAGTATTTTGGCCTTCACAGGTAACAGGTGCTAGCATAGAGAGCCACTTGAGAGAATCATTGTATTGACAGAGATGACCTTGAAAATCTATAGATTGTTTTATTTCCTTCATAGTGAGAATACGATATATTCATAGGACTGTACAGACTTCATGTACCATGTTGTCCATGAGTAAGTCAGAACAGAACAGCTAAATGGGGATATAAACAGGCCATTGTTTAATACCATTATTGGATTGCTTAAGGTTTGACTTGGAGTTCTTAAGATATTGTATTTCAGAATGACTCATCCCAGTTCCAGTGGTAACAAGCTGCATTTGGTTTCATTTATCAGTACTATTAAATAAAATACAACATCCATGTCCCTACTGCTGCCTAATACCTAGACAATACTCAAAGGACAAACTTTTCCCTGTGGAGTTTGATTTAGCAACTCTGTACCATGCAGGGATGTGTTGGTTTTGCACTTTTCAGTTTATATATTTCTTGGTTGTGTATAGTTTTGAAGATAAGACCTTCACCTCCATGTTTTAATTAATATTTTGGGAGATTTGAAAGTGTTTAATTCTTTGTGTCATCTATCTCAGGTAGAATCATGTCATCTGCTGCATGAGTGGGAAATTTCTGTCCTTCATGCAATAAGTAAGAACAACGCTATAATCTATTTGCAACTATGCATAGGTTTTTTATCCCTTTTCAGAATTGCTCAAGCTTTTCACACAAGAAATCTAGGTCCTAATGAACCAATTCACTGCATGTGCCAAAACCTAACTGATGACGTCTGGGCAAGGTGGCATTTGAGGTTAGATACTAAGGCTGGGTTTCTAGGGTCCAGCTGTGCTCAAGCACTTCATCTCATGGAGTGCAGAAAAGGACAGAAACTAACTGTTGAAAACAACGAAGCATCTTTTTTCTTCAGCTTTCATTAACTGCATCTGTCTAAGCACTCCTTGTTTGCCCCGGTGCTCCCCTTTTCCTAAAGACAATGACGCTCATGGGGAAATTAAAAACCCAAACCAAATCAAAACAAAACAATTTTCTCTTCGCTTTTAGCCTCTGCTTTCCAGTCTGAATTCTTTATGGTTTGGTGGTGTTCTGGCTCACAAAAAAAAATAAAAATAGAGCCTTGATACTTTCTGGTGGCCAGGTGCTGAATGATGCTTTGGGATCACTGGGGGATTAGGACCCAGATCTGGGGATTGCACTGCTTGTGCTGCGCTTCAGCTTGGGCACTGAAATAACTTGTTGTGGAGGCATGTGTGACTTCAGAAAGCAAAGCTGCAGGACTGGAGTGTTCATTTCCACCTACCTCTCACAATTTTTCATAATCCCTCAGCTACCCTATTTGTTTTCACAATACTTGATTGAAAACTGGCTTAGAAATACTGAGAAAATTCTAGTGATAATTGAAATATTGATTGAGTACTGCTATTGATATTCTACCTTGGAAGATTCGTAGCACTCTGAGGTTATTTCCAATCCTATTATTTGTTTTCACAAAATGGAAGCCAGAGGTTATGTGATGATTTCTTATGACCTAGAAATATTTCAGATATAGAAAAAGAAGCCTCAATAAGTTTGCTGCTGCTTCTAAACTTGTCATTGCATATAAATAAAAAAGAAAAACAAAAATACCTGAATTAATGTTTACTACTAATCTATAAAGACTGACAAATTTATACAAATATTCTTTAAAAAAGTTCAGAAGCAGGTTTTTCCAGTATTAACATTTTGTTCTAAAATCTAACTAATTAATAAAATGGAAGAATTCAAATACTATAAACTTAACATGAAAAAGGCCCGCACATCCTTGATGCCCTGGGCTCAAATTCATAATCTAAAAACAGAAAGGAAGGATTGATCTTCTGTCCTTTGCATGAACATAACCATTACTGGACTATACCATATGCATGTGTAGGGAAATTGTCTCTTCCTCTAACATTCTTTAATTTGTCAAATTTTAGCTTCAAAACCAAAAAATCTTAATTCCAAAAGAGTTCAAAATTATTCAACATTTCTAATTTTTCCTTTTTTTGGTTAAAAGTATTTGTAAGACCTGATTTAAGTTCCCAATAGGTTTTGATTTCCTAAAACTACTTTTTCATTTGAGTGTGAAAAATTCCAAATAACTATTGAGTTGTTTATGCTGAAATTCAGTGTATTTACACAGATGTAGTACTTGGCAAAATTAGATTTATATTTATAAAACTGTAATATATTTTTATGTATCAGAATATAATCAGGGTAGATACACCAAGAATGAATGGGGTTTTTAATTAATATTTATACTGTTTATAAGAGCTGTTAGGTACCACCTGCCTAACTTGAACCTGTACCAAAATATTTGATACCGTATATGAGCCTGGACAAAAGAAGTATTCTGTAGAACCAGCATTAGGAGACACTTCAATATGCTGTGAAGAAGAGAAGTTTCCAGAAGCAGAACACCTGCCTCAAGAGGTACTGCCAGAAACATTAATAAAAAAGTGTAAAATTTAAAGTAAACTGTGAAGTTATTGAGCTTGCTATAATGATTTTTGAAATGAAAATTTAACTCAGCGTCACTACAGCAGCTTTAGCTATTGATGTTGGACACCACAAGGCTACAGTAAGTGCCTTCCATCCTTACAAGGCAAACAAAATAAAGCTAGAGATGAAAGAATAGGGTGCATGCTCAGAAACAAAACCACCTACACCAAGAATCCCTAGAAGAAATCTTGAAGGACAGTTGTCTCGCAGTCTGTTGTGTCTAATTGACCACATCAGTAAATCACTAAGCTTATTCTTTCAGTCAGCCATCTTTATCACCCAAAATGAAAATGCTTCAGGAATGGAGTGCAGAGCAGAGTCTGGAGGAAACATACAAGTGCTCAAGCTCTGAAACTGGGCTTAACCATTTTTACTCTGATGTGCAAAGAGAAGGGACATTTGTGCTATTTTTTGAGACTGACATACAGCAGGTTGGTCTTTATTACTTCTCAGATTTATGTTACTGGTTTCTGAAAGAGCTATTCTCTATTTCAGAGCAAAGTTAAAGATGCAAGCTTAAATCACTAAGAGTCATAGCTTTCAGTCTTCACCTGTTTGATTTTGTTTTCAAAGGGACTGCATGCATTCTCACAGTCAGTTACGAGGTCTTAGCTGAGATCCAGGATCAAACAGCTGAGAGATGATAGAAAACAGGTCCATAAACTACTTCTCACTTATTCCCAAACATATGAGCACTTCCAACCTGCTTGTTTGATTTTGGCATGAGGTAAGCTCAATTTCAATTTTAGTCTTATTTTATCAGGTTGACTCTGCCTTGAGAAGGAAGACTCATAATGGTATTGCTGGGAAGCAGTTTAGGAAGCTGCTCCTTGCTGCCTCTCATCTGTACACTAATGGCTTCCAGCTGAACTAACTGCATTCATGCCTCTCCCCCAGTCTGTCCCCCTGAAAACCGCTGCTGGCGACAGACTTAAGGCTGATCAGATGCTTTAGGTATCAAAGCTGCTAGACACTGTTTCTTAACTGTAACTTTACTGCTTTTCTGCCTATCTCTTGAGTGAGTTCCTGTCTTCAGCTTTGCTCCTTCACTGGTTTTCAGTGAAACAAGGTTAGCACTGCCCTAGGCGTTGTCTGTGCTTCATCTGGGAGCCATTAACTGACAGCTTGTGAAATGGCAAGGAACAATTTCCTAATTGCCTGTCAGCTGTAGCTGCCTGAGGAACAATTCCAGAATATGTCGCAGCAAACCCAAGCAGGTTATTTTGGTTATTTCAAACAACCCCTAGCAGAGATTAGGCTGCTCTGGTTTCATATTTTTATGATGGGATTGTCTAGGAGCGCTTCCAAAGGCCAGTAGTGGGGGAAGCCATACATCCTTAAACTCTTCATTTTCAGTTTTTTGCTCTTAATCCAGACACAGCTCCCCAGGGTCACACAGTGACACTGTTCTTGTGAGGCACAGTTAGGAAGCCCTGTGACCGCAATGGGGATGGAGACTACGCACAAAACTATAAAGGTCTGCCAGCAGGCTGCAGTGCACCATGGACAGAAGCACAAGCATTGGTGCTTTATGTACAAATAGCATGCTGCTTTATTGGGAAAGGGGTGGAAGGAGAATTTATTGTGCCTTTTGGATAGCAGCTTACTGAAAAAAAAGGATTCATGCAGCTCGAGAGACATCTATGTTAACTGCTCTGGCCTCAGTTCAAATGGCTTTTAAAGCCGTACCTCATATGAGGCTGTTCTACCTGCCAGGGTACAGAGTAGTATGGACTGGGGGATGCTGCACCATTATTCTTAAGCATCAGCACAGCCAAGAGAAGAGGGCCTTCAGGCTGGAAGAAGAGTAGGGAACAAGTGAATCTATGTGTCTGTAGCCTATTTGTTAGAGCCATGAGGTGTTAGACTGGGTTTATGTTCCTATTTCCAGACTGGGTTGTGTGTTTTACCTTAGGCAGTTTTATATATTGTTGCCCCAAGAGCTAAGCAAGTGGGAGCTACACTGAATTTTAGTTTAGTTTTCACCCGCATGAGCTCCATAATCAGGGATCTTCCAGTGACTGTAGTCCGTATGGAGAGAAGCAGAAAGAGCAACTGAAATAACAGCCCCAGCTTTATCTCACTGAGTGCAGTACATGGACAGATGGGGACACAGAGCCAGAATTTTGCAAGTTATGAACTCAAAAATCTGAATGTCTTTTTTTTTATATGAAAAGCCAGATGTGCTCCAATGGTTTTGGGTAAACTTAAGAGAATGACTTTCTGGAGGTGAAAAAGCATGAATGCTTTCAGCAGATCTGCATCTAAGAAATGTTCCTAGTATCTACATGTTAAAATTTAAAAGCAGCCTTTCTAACTGTTGTCAGACTGTGAAATCCTGATTTTATGTCAGAAACTTTTGTTTCAGAAATTGCTTACACTGATTGGGTAGAGATTAAACAAGTTGAACGGCAGTATGGAATCAGGCCCCTGCTAAGAGTTTAATCAAGCAGGAATCAGGCCCTTGCTTAAAGTGCAGCAGGTCTCCAGGCTAGTACCCTAGTATACCAGAAGTTGACAGGCATAACTATTTTGGAGATGTAGTTGTTCAGTTTCATGCATGAGATTAGAAGATGGTTTTAAAGCTGTTAGTTCCATAAATACTTAGGTCTCCAAACTCACCTAGCTAACAAGTACCTCTCAATAGTAGTCTTAAAACAGTCTGCGGATTGAATGTCACAACACAGTGCGTGTATTTTACACTGCCAGCTATAAATTCAAACCCTAGATAGCTTTGTGCTTCATACTACGAAAGAGTTTTCTGATATGTTAGCATATGTGGGACTTAAGGGACCAAATCAGCAAATGAAACCAGCTGAATTAAGTAATGAAAATGTGCCTCATTCAGAGAGCAAACCACCTGTGGCCTCCTGAAGTCCCAGCGTTGCAATGTTCTGCCATTGAAAAACTTGACTGCTGGGGAAGATGCAGCATTAAATTTCTATCCCAATCAAAAGGGCTTATGTATTTTATTGAAAATGCTTTTGAGCAAAACCTAGTCCTGCTTTAAAAGGAAAGAAGCTGAGGCTGCTCACATGGCTGCTCTGATACAAAATAATTAAGAGCTTTCAGCTGTGTCTATATTGTGCAGTTGTTTACTTGGCTTGTTCACACCTAGCTGTAGGTGTCTCTTTCAAACATTCGAGTGTTTATTACTTTTGTCCCTGCTTTCAGTATGATTTTTGAGAAGATACAATATTGACAAACATGTCAAACAACTTTCACACCTTTTCCTGTAAATAAGTGGCTTGAAAACCTGTTGACGATCACTATAAAGGAATGTAGAATTCAGAGGTGGGTAGTTGGAAGGAATAGTCACTCTTGAAACTCCAAATCTGTAGCTGTTTTCAACACAGATTGGGTGGCTTGCTTCTTTCCGGGTTCGGGTGTAATTCCAACGTCAAATGCCTGTTAATTATTATAATATTCTTACAAGGTGCATAATATCCTTGTGGCAACTGAAGTATAATTACAAAAGATATACTGTGTTTCTATTTTCAGGTACCTCAGGTGAAGTTTTGGAAAGTTTCATTTATGGACTAAAGTTACTGGATCCTTCCCAGACATTTATGAAATGTGTAGTAAAAATCCAGCTATCTTATGCTTCTGAAGCTAATGGTAAGCCAGTGTTTAACTAATTTCCAGTTACATTGTGCCTTTATATAAATCAAAAATCCTTTGAAAAATTGCTAAACACTTAAGGGACTAGTGAATACTTGCAGCCAAGTTTGAGTTATCAACTGCAACTTTACTCATTCAAAAGGTAATGAGTAAATATGGAAGATATAAAAGAACAATAGGCTTTCTACACTCATTTTCCTAAATTAGAAAAGTAACTACATAGTTATACATTTCATTCAAATTATCTTAGTTTGAGTGTGAGCAAGTCACAGTCAGATTACTGGAGCTGTATTCACTTTTAGGAGAAGCTACTCCTGGAAACAAATCTGAAGGAATGTCTCTTTCCTTATAAATGGATGGAGATCTCAGTCTTTTTCAGTTCATAGGGGCAACACTACGTAGAAGGGACCATAGGTCAGTCAGTGTTTGGAAGAGTCTGACTGTAAATTTGGGTAAATGGAGTAAAGGACTGTTGGAGAAATGGAGAAAATGGACTGTTCCTGGCACCTTCACTGTGAGTACCCTAAGAGTAAGTACGTGGGAACAGAAGTGTTTTGTAAAAAATTACTTTTATAAGGAGGAGCCCTGACAGGGAACATGAAATGTTGCTGTTCAGATTTTGAGGCTACAGGCACACCCAAGACAGCTCTACATTAGCTAACCCATCCGCTACTGGCATGACAACCCAAGGGTTTGCTCAAGCTAATTCACCCTGTTTCATATTTAACAGCAATACTCATGTTACTACTGAGGCCTATCAAGCTAAGATATATCCTCAGTCTCAGTGAGACTGGGAGGGGGGGGAAAAGAACAAAAGCTTAATGGGATGACAGTTCCTATTGTTCTCAAATTGCACCCAGATACAGTGGAAGCATTCCACTGCTGCAGCATGTGTTCAGTGGTTACCGTCATGCGCAACAGTAGAAAAGCCTATGACAAATAGATGTTGATCACTTTTGAAAATCTCACCCTTGTTTTTTGCTGAACACTTCTATAAGGAGGCTCCTGTATGCTCTGAAGCACTGTATTCAATGCAGGAATGCAATAGGAATGCAGTATGTATAGCACTTATATATCATTATAATCATCATCGTTAACATGATGTGTTTGTTATCTATCTGGCAATTTGCTTGCAATATGAATGACAGTTCTTCATATTGGTCATGCTTTTCGATGAAGCAGATAATTATTGCTGGCAAAGAAAGGCCGCTTGGATTCAAGAAGACACCAGATGTTGCTAAAACTGCTTTTAAACTCCTCTTTGTTGCTTCCCAGAGCTTGCAGCATACAGAGAAGTTGCAGCAAAACACTGCTTCATCAGAACTGGTAGCCTAATCTCTTCAGCTGTTTCTGTTATGCTTTAGCACCAGTGTCTGCATTGTGGACACCCAAGGTTGCCAGTAAATCTAGTCCAGGTTGTCAATATTGTCTACTGGTATCAATTAAAGATATTCATGGCAGCCAGTATATACTTTATTGAGAACAACCATGACTGGGAGCCATACTAAAGTACAGCTCAGCTTGAGGTAAAGAACCACCAAAACTGACTTGAAAGCTAAACGTCTTTCCTTTTAGAAACATATTTTGCAGTGAGTTTTGGGAGCACAGTGCCATTTGACATTGAGTGTCAGTTTCAGTATCAGCTATTTGAGAACATATATATTTGAAACTGGACAACAGCTTCAGAGTCTCCTGCTTAAAAATATACTTCCACTTGTCCAAGACCTGTATTTTCCGTGGGTTTCTCCTATGGTCCACATCATGTAGCAACATGTAGCAGCAGTTAGTTACTTGAATGCTGCTGAACAGAGATACCATCAAACATAATTTTATTATAGGTTGGGAACAGAGCTAAGAAAGGAAATCATCTGGACTAAACCTTTTCCTTGAGTCTATTATCTCTGGCAAGAACCATTATCAACACACAGTATTATATAAACAATAATATATAGATCTCAAGATGTACACATTTTCAATTATTTTTCCTAGGTTTATATTGCTTTGTTTTAATACTTTTCCTTTTAGTTTTTCCTATTTTTGTCAGCTTTTTAGCTTCCAAAAAAAAATAAATTAATGACACCATTTACCTTCTCTGAGCGAAAAGGTAGTCTTCAGTTAGCTAAAGGACTTTTTGTTAAGTTTTAAAGAGAATTACAAATGGCTTAAAATCACAGTAAGTTTCTTTTACAGATCTCTTGGGTCTGATTCTCTCTTTACAGACACTAAATTACACAAGTGTGATTACCTTTGTGATATTTCACTGGAGATACCTCTGATCCTATAGCTGTAAAGCAACAAAGAATCAAGCATCTCACATAGATTTCAAATTCTCCAGATTATCCTGGAGTGTAGTGCAAAAAGGGCAGTGAAAGAATCATCTTAAATATAAGCCAATTCATTTTAACCTCATCAAACAGCAAAGTTCTTCAAAGAAATCATATCATCAAGCATCTGTTTGCATTGATAAAATATACAGCCATCCAATTGAAAATATTTTTATTATCTTTATGGATAGTCATTTGTGTCTGAGATATATTTATGAGCCAAATCCTCAGCCAAGAGAGGTCAAAATACCTTCAATTCCTATTACCTATCATTATCTATCTGTAAGTAGAGAAAAGTTATTGAAAATACTAGTCGGAATGTTAAAAGTATTAGCATTTCATTATTTTCATTATTAAAATGTCACATAAAATGTCTCATAGCTAGATGCCATGATCTCGTTTTCTAAAATGTGTAAAAGACAAAGCTAAAGGTTAAAATTAAATGCAATTGTATTTCCCAGGAATAAAATGGATATACATTAAAAGTATAGTTAGTCTGTAAATTCGTTTAAGTTTTTAAAAATTACAAAGGAATATATAAAATGCAAATTAAAGGAGAAAATCTTATTTATCTGCCCTGTTTGTATGGTAATCGGCTGCTTTTAATGAATTAATCTCATGCACAGACTCCTGCTAAATTAGACTACCTATAATGTACTGTCTTCAAGTAACTTCACATTCTCATTATAGCCTCCCTAATTTCTAAAGTAAAATTAATATAATTAGGGAACAAATCAATACATATTGATCTTTAGTTACTTCAATGGAACAAAAGAATAATAGATTAAAAGGAGGTGATTTTTGTTAGCATTGATTTTGTTAGCATGCTGAAACAACAGTGTTGAAGAATTAAGTCTTAAAATATTTTCCTTCCATGAATGATATCATGTAGTCATTTTATATTGTCTGTGAAGCAAACATTATTGCATGGCTGTGTCTGAAAGAAATGAAAAAAGAATAATCTTTTCACCCTCTGTATTTGGGTGACTGTTTTCTTACGGCATAGTTTTCTCATGGCAAAAGACATCGAGTGTATTTTCTTTTCATGGAGATCAATTTCAGGCTGCAAATTACTTCATCAACCTATATTTCTTTTTCCAAGTGTAAATTAAAGGTGGATGCATGCTGGCAAACACTACCTGAATAAATAACTGGTAGTATACTGGGCTATAATCAAGCATATGCAGTGAAGAACTTGAGGTTCATAATGAGAAATAATGGAAGCATTCACAGAAATAAAAGCAGCAATGCTTTTCTACATCCCCGCCAGCTTATTTCATGTGGCAGAAAATGATACTTCCTAGCAGAGGAGAGTAAGTTCTTTTTATTGTATTCAGGAAGACATATTGCTATATAATGGCTTTAGACTGACATTTATTAGTTAGATGTGGAGGAAAAATAATAATGTGTTACCTCAGCAGCTGAACTCCATATTCTAAAAGTTTCCACTGGGGATAGAAATGTCTCAGGTGGTTCTAGACAAAGCCTTATGCTGCTCCTTGTTCCTCTGCAGCCTTCATAGGGCACCAGGCTGCTGCTGCAGGTAGACTTTACCCAAACTCATAAGGGCATGTTGATTGAAGGCAGGGGCAGTTAATTTGCTTTTCACATCTTAAAGTCTCTACAGAGCGTAAACCTTTTTTCTTAACTCATATTTCATCTCTGTATTTCACAGAAGCTTTATAATATGTCAACAAATTCCCTTGTTGCATGTGATAAATCTAAATTGCTTTGTTTAAAAAGATAATTAATTTAGAGTTTTCCTTTCAATTTTCACACCATATGAACACGAATAAAGCTTTTCATGGTGTATAAATTTATGTACAGTGATTATACAAATGAATGGCAGAAACAGCTGCACCTTAAATCTTTACACCAAATATTCTGATTTACTTGAAGATAAATTGCAGATTCTGGCTGCATTTCACACATTAATTTAAACATAATTTTAGGGAAACAGTAGCAGTACGTATGAGAGATGTTATAAATATTAGAGGAAGAAGAGCTTTCATGTTTTATTTGCAAATATACAAAAGGTTTTGCACTATATAATCTTGTTTACTAGAAATGGGACTTTGATGCTGGTAAGGTTATTTGACTGTATAATAGTATTCCACATTAAGTTATATCTTGATGCAATTCTAATTCAAAGAATTGTGTAACAATCTGAAAGTAAAACATACCTGGCCTTCTACATGATGGGTGAGAAAACTATGACTTAATATTATATTTTGTTATTGAAAAAACAAGGATACCTTTAACAGAGAACCAGTGAAAATGATATAATATAGAGGCTGCCATCACTGAACCATGTTTTTTCTCTTGTATTAACACAGCTCCATTCTAATTTGACAAAGCAGATAATAATGGCAATTAAAATAATTTTTAATTGATAATTCAGGAAAAAAATTATCTGTTACTATAAATAAAACATCTACAGTTGTGCAACTGTATGAAATTACCCAGAAAACTGGAGACTTCCTCTCGTCTTCTCATAGAGTAATATTTACTTTAGCTCTTCTTTTTATTTATTGATTACACTCTTTCTGCATTAAGAGATATTAGTATTCCATGTTTAATAATAATTTTCAGATGTTCTTGACCTTGGACCCTATTTGAACAAATGCAGACCTAATGGTAGAAAATTTTGACTTGAGACAAAGTCTGGGCATCTCTGTTGGAACAAAATAATCTCATCCAGACTTGATGAATGACAATTATTTTGATTTCTATTTTATAAGGAACCTTAGGAAAATGTATCAGGGGAAAAGACAACATATCAGGAACAGACCGATGGACGCCAACAAATAAATATTGGTGTCCGTGAAAAAGAAATTGAATTTGGTGGACAAGCCCTGAACAGCAATATTCCAAGTCAAGGATACCCTATTAGTATCTGAGATCCTCTTTGGATCTCAAGTTCATGTCCATTTGTGATGAAGTGAAACACATGAAGAAATATTTTTCTGTGAGTTCACTGACAGGTAAGCAGAGATACAGAGGACTGGGGATTTTTGTATTTGAGTCCTTTTAAGAGAATCTTCTTTTAGGATCTTAATGGCAAATTATTTTTCTTTTTGTTCCTTCTTTCTTCTTTATTTTTTTCCTTGTTTTTTCCTTCTCTTTCTATTTCTTCCTCCTTCTCTCCACTCTCTTTATTTTTTCCCTTTTCCTCTTTTCCTTTTTATTTTTTCCTTTTTCCCTTTTCTCCTTTTTTAATGTTTCTGTTTTTTTCATTTTTTCCATTTTCCCATTTTTTTCCATTTTCCCCTTTTTCTATATTTTCCTGGTTTTCCCCTTCTCTTTTCTTCCTTTTTCTACTTTTCTTTGCCAGTCATTGGTAAAAGGACCTTTTCTGGTCCTTTTAATATCATACACATATTCCTATACCAAGATCAAGAAAGAGAAAAGCAAGACTTCTTGTTAGAAGCGGAGAACTGTTCTTTGTAGACAAGGTTAATGTCCACCATGTTATGCAAATATCTAAAAAGAGGTAGCGATACCAGAGAAACAATAGGTTCATTAAAAGAAAAAAGAAACAAACCAACCAAACAAAAAATAAAATAAAAAAAACAACACAAAAAAATCCTACAGAAACAACAAGAAAAAACTCCACAACCAAACAAACACACCAAACCAAACCAACTAAACGAACAAAAAAATCATCCATTGCACTAAAGTTGTTTAAAGCTGTTGGCTCCAAAAGAGTTTGTCCATCTTTGTTCTAGGTTAGCATAAGTCCTAGTAGTCAATGCTAAGTTCACCTCTGCAACCAAAAAATGAACTTCTAATTCAAAGAAGCCTTATTTTCCTTAAGCTGAAAGAGACTCGACAAATTCACATTTGGCTAAATCAATTAGAACATTATCATGGAAATAAGGAAAAATATGTCTTTGTGTCTTTTTGTGATCTCTTCTGCTACTTAGTTTCAAGATACAGCAAATATAATACTTGGCCAGAGAAACAGGCAAAATAGCCAGTTGTCAAGCCTCTGACAATAAATTATAAGTCCCTCACAGATCAGATACAACTCGAAGGTGGAAGGCATAGCAGAAGAAAGCTACTAATTAAAGTTAAAAAAAAAAAAGTTTCCTAAAAATTATGAAATTAAAAAGCAAAATTTGAAACTTACAAAAATTCTTTTTAAAATGAAAATTGCATAAAAGCCACTGCACTGTAAAAAGAACCAAGGAATTACAAATATACAAGAAAGAGACAACCTAGAGCTCAAGAGAAATTAATTTAAAGAAAAGCCATTTAACATATGGGGTAGTCACAGAGAAGATTAAATGGAAGAGCAAAATCAAAGCAAAGGGACAACAAATGCGAAAGACAAATAAATGAGGTCCTCCTGGTGTCTGCTTCCTGAGACAGAAAGGTCCACGTTTTGAAGACATAGGCACATGTGTATCTATCCTGTGAATAAAGTCCTGAAAACCACTGGAAAGACTGTACTGGGAAGATTTGCTGGGAGAAAATATTTGTGCCTCAATAGCCATACAAATAGGATAGAAAACACCAAAGCCAGAGTCCTGTGAGACCTTTCTTTGGGAAATTTCTGAGGATATATTATTTCCCTTATATATCTATTATTTCTGGGGATATTATCTCCCTTGAAGCAGATAATCTGTGTCAAACAAGATTTGCTGAAGAAGTAAGATTTATGGAATGGAACTGATATTTTAGGAAAAGAGAGGTTATCATCCTCATTTCCGTATCCACACCTGGATGTATTTCCATCTCAGAGAACTGTTGAGAAGATATTGATCAATAAGTTAATTTTAGTTTAATACTGAGCTGGACTTAAGTTTACTTTAGATTTCAATAGTTTTCTAGCTTGCTTATGACATCTCTCACAGGATCCAATGAGAGATTTTTTTAGTCATTGACTAGCCTTGCTTGCCCATTGACATAAACCTGTAGCATCCATCACCGCATGGATTGATAGAGAAAAGATGACATTTAAAAATATTGAATGAGAAAATAGGACAGAGAATATGCCAGGATACAGTGAGAGTTGAATTAGGGAATCCAGAATGTATCTCAGACATGGAGAAGTGTGCAAGATGGATTAAGTTCAGTGGATTTGGAGACACTTATTACGGCCACTTATACACAGATTATTTTAAACACAGTCTCAGAGAAGGAGGTTTTTGAATTTTGTTGCTACTTTAGGTGGGAAATAAATCAGATCCCCAAAACTTCATCTTTTCTGGGAAACACTAGCATTTTTTACAGAAACATGTCATTTATTGCTGAAGACTATAGAGAAAAGTGTAACAGCAAAGGGTGCCTGGAGACAGATAAAGACCTCCTGAGTTATAATAGCAAGAGCTGTCAGGGATATTTCATATGTAAATGCTGTTAGGATTCTCAGATGAAGAGTTTTCTGGTGTATCCCAATATAACCTGGTACAATAGTTAGCAATTACCTTACTCATTCCATATGGAATATATTGGAGTAGTGCCAGCCATACCCTCATGCTTGCAATCTTGCCAACCTAACTTTAATACTGAAAAAATATGAGGGTAATCAATAAATTCACAGGGCAGGAATCTACAGAAAGAAGGTAGGGTACACCATAAAATAAGTTCACAAATAGCTTCAGAAAGGATAGCTTCATTTCAAAGCTAATTTATGCTGTAAATGAAAGTTACTTTTGTAGAAGAGGTGGGCTAATTAGCTAAATTTCATAAAAGCAGCCCTTTATGCCTTGTATACACAGTACCCCATATAAGCCTGTGCAGCCTGTCCCGCATTCAACATCATTTCCCTGAAGGTAATGGGCAACCCTGGATATTTATTGGCTTAAATTATTCATCACTTTGATTGTACATGACTAGGTTCCCCTTGGGTTCCATAATAGCATTTGAGTATGGCCCTAATGTGTTTGGTAAAGGAATTAATTATTTCTTCTGCAATGCCTGGATGCCCAGATTATGAAGACTGGTAATATCTCATACGTTGAGTGTAAAGACAAGTGAAATTTGAATCTGCTGTTTGAAATTGCTATGGTGCAGAAATTTAAAACTTAAATTAAAACCCAAAGCTTATGGCAAGATCTGAATGCCCATAGGGAAAATTTACTCTTTGCAAAACCTGTCTTATTTTTTTCTGAAAAAGTATTCTTCATTTTATCTGTTTTAATGTATGCATTTCAAAATGGGACCTTATCACTGCATTTCCAATCATTCTGTTGTCTGTCCAAAGTCTCATCTAGATCCTGTGATAGTAAAAATTCTAAATTATCATTTAAAATTCCTTTATCAAATCAGGCTTATCATCACTGTGGAAAAAATACAAATGAGCTATTGTTGCTTTGCTTTATAGCCCGCATAAATTGTTCTAGACAGTTTGTTTTTTTTTTAACGGTATAGAAACTTAGAAAAACCAATAAAAACAATAAAGCAAACAGTGGGAGCTGGCTGTCTTCCCAAACATCTTCAAAATGAAAATGAATTTAAATATAGAACATCAAGTTTATATAGCCAAAGTCAAGAAAAGTCAAGAAATCCACAAAGTTTTCAACAATTGTGGAATGTATTCTATAAATAGTTTATTTGTAAATGTTTCCTTGTTAAATGTGAAGCTTAATAGATTATTGATTATGCTGTAAAATCTCTGCCATAAAATATACAAGATATGTGCAGTGGTAGCACTGAGGTTGCTCTTGTAGCATTAACTTTTATGTTTCCCAACTCTGTATTTTAACTACAACCTTAAATGTTACATTTTTGTACTCACAGTTCATGTAGCTCTAGTAAAATCAATTGCACCTACCTTTAACATTTACCAACAGACTAGAACAGTAAGACAATGGTCTTTTTATTCAAAATTTGTTGTGACAGTCATGACAAACATATGGATAGTAACAGTCTTGCAAGCAGGATGCTTATCTGTTTTACTAGTTCAGAAAGGTCTGATTGATGTGAAAGACCAAGGTCTCTCTAAAGATAATTTAGCCATTTCCATACAGTTTACGCTTGTGTTAGCTGTATCCTGAAAGGGGACTCCCAGGGGGCTTTTCTCTGACCTTCCCTCTAAAAGGTAACACATAAGAGATTCCTAAAGGAACCATCATCTAACAAGACTAATGATAGCTTCCATGCCTATTATCATTCAGTGAGAGAGAAAGAGACTTTAAAAATGCAGTACCACATTCCTCCCTTGATGTTTCTCATGATCTATTAAGGTATTAGATGCCAGATAAATTAATCATTAAAAACTTACAGTTAAGTCTTTACAAATAATAACCAGGTGTACTTTGATTATTTTTTATCTCACTATATATATTTATATAATTCTGTCACTAAGCACAAGTGATACAAGACAATTCTTTTATTAATGACTGATGGTTTGCTAAAGTTCACAAAAAAGACCTATATTCTTCAGCCTTTCAGTGCATTAAAAAGTGAGGAGGATTAGGGAAAACCATCCATTCTTTGTTTCTGAAATAGCTCATGGTTTGCCATTCAGTTATCCTTTCATGCTATTTCAGGGAGTGTGAGCTCTTGTGATGACTGTTTATTAATGCATATAACCTACTACTTGATTTATTTTTTCCTGATCGGTAGTACTTGCTTTAAAGTTTCTCCAGTATAGAGTTACTACAGAAAATTTGCTTGGGAACTATTTTTTGTTGAAGCACTTTTCTTCCTCATCTTATATTTTTAGCATAAAAGAGGTGATCTGCATTTCTGTTTAAACCCTTGTCACCAAAATATGATTATTGGCACATATTTCATTGTTATCCAATGTATATTTTTAATAAAGACAAATAAAGCTCCTTCAGGGTAGTGATGATGTTGAATTTCACTGTTGTCATAAAGATCTATTTATTTTCTTCAGGTTTTGTATTCAGTTGGTGCCATGGGGACTATGTGTCTGCATTTCTTTGGTGAGCATGTTGCCTTCTACAGATTTTAAATTTTCACTTTAAAACAGAAACTGATGGACCTGTATGTCTGAAGCTTAAGTTTCCCAATGTGAACTAGTTCAGCTCCATTTCTAGGTCCCTAGGTAAGTCTTAATATGCACTGAAGACAGATAATTATTGATGTTTCTCCACTGGAATATAGCAAATGTAGATTAATAGAATAGAATAATTCTAGATATGTTTTTAAATGCTAAAAAAAATTCCAACCATATTGTTTATAGCTTATTTTATAAACCAGCATGTTTATATTTTTTTTTTTCAGTATGATGCCTTAATATCTGCATTAAATACACATCTACACCCAAGGTACCCTCATCTGTGCTGTGACATGACATCTAATAGTAGTTTCCTATTCTGAAGATAGCAAAATTCAAACAGCATATTGAGACATCAAGTGGTGATGAATGTCTCAATTAATAATTAAATAACTGTAGCTTCCCCCCCTCACCTCATTATTTCAACAAAGTCTTTACTTACCATGTTCTTTGTCAAGGTTATTCATTATTCCTGGAGATAAACCATAACCTGCTGAACAATCAATACAAATATCTTAGTATATTTTTGATACATGAAATCTGAAAAGTTTTAGTGGCGAAAAGTTCAAGTGATTAGAAAACCTGTGAGGGTTGGATTCTGATCTGTATGCTCATTAATATAACTTTAGTTGTCATATTTCCATATTTTTTTTTTAATATTTTGCTATTTGTTTCTAGGCCTGCAACTTTTATGCAGTAATAGGGTTCCAGTGTTAGTCGGAGATTCTCAGTGTTACCGTTTTCTGGAGAATATTCCTGCCATTATAGTTAATTTGTTACCATATTCATAGAAAAAGAGGAAAATAAATGAAAAATATTGAAATGTGCTGTTAGTTAGAAAACTTCATAATTTATGCAAGCCAGTGGAGAAATGTTCTGCTCCAAATACTGTAAGCAAGTTAACATTTCTAAAACATATCTGAATGTTGACCACAATCAATTGATATGTTTTAAACCAGTTCCTATGCTAACGTTTCGCTTCGTAAGAATTTGTGAAGAATTCTAAGTATCTACCAGAGTAGCCATGTAAATATTTGTAAATATTTTTGCACGATAAATTATGAGTCACTCATCTCTGTCACTGGCATGTGAACAAAGAAAAGGAGATGTGAAATCCCTTCTTAGAAGAGCTGTCGTCGAGACTGCATTTAGTGGAAGAGATACGACTCCAACAATTGTTATGTTATTCTATAGACATTCCTCTCCTTTCTTCTAATCCATTCATTTCATCAAGATGTAGTGCTTTTTGTGGCACTGAAAATGTGTTTTACACAAGGTGAACTGCTAATAGTATTTACACATACATCAGTGGACTTCAAGTACCCACATAACATACCTTCCCTAAGGGTCAGATACCCAGTCTAATATTGGTCAATAATACAATGCAAGTATAACAGAATTTTTATATTATTGATCAAAGTACTGAAAACTAGGAGTTATACAGGTATTTAACCCCAAAAAGGCCTTACCTGGCAAATACGTGAGACGATAAAGACAAGATGAAAGACAAAATTGCACCTAGAATTTTGAGAGTTCCCACAAGAAAATATTTTCACAAAAAATATAACATTAACCAGAAGAGAAAATATTAATAATAGCAACTTCAGTTTCCTCTTTTGAACTCTTCCAAAACTGGAAACCAGCTTCGTTCCATCTTTCTCTGGGCCTGATGAGGATTCTTGTCTATGGACACCAAGGAAGACCATCAAGGACAGATGAGCTCTTAGACTGAATTGCTTCAGAAGGTTCTTTTCTCTCCACTAGGGGAAAGCCTTAAAAATAGAAGCCTTAATTTTAGAAACATTTTACTGGCCAAGAAGGGAGTAAATGGAAAAGAATACCCATAGAGTATTGATCTGTTAATCTCTTTCAAACTGGATTCAAGTATGATGGTCAGCTGTACGATGGCTTCCTCTTTATTGTGGTAGACAAAAGAAAAATTTTGGCTGTTTTTCCACCATAGAAAGGATTAAATATAGTTCTAATTGTGACCGAGATTTAGCTTAAATTATACATTGTCTATTTGGAATAGATTCGGCACTGAAGTGGCCCAAGAGGCAGTCATAGAATGGGTAAGTATCACAGTATCACAGTATCACAGTATGTTAGAGATTGGAAGGGACCTCAAAAGATCATCTAGTCCAATCCCCCTGCCGGAGCAGGAACACCTAGATAAGGTTACACAGGAACGTGTCCAGGCGGGTTTTGAATGTCTCCAAAGAAGGAGATTCCACAACCTCCCTGGGCAGCCTGTTCCAGTGTTCCGTCACCCTCACTGAGAAGAAGTTTCTTCTCAGGTTTAAGTGGAACCTCCAATTTGTACCCATTACCCCTTGTCCTTTCATTGTTTGCCACTGAGAAGAGCCTGGCTCCATCCTCGTGACACTCCCCCTTTATATATTTATATACACTAATAAGGTCACCCCTTAATCTCCTCTTCTCCAAACTATAGAGACCCAGCTCCCTCAGTCTTTCCTCATAAGGGAGATGCTCCACTCCCTTAATCATCTTAGTTGCCCTGCGCTGGACTCTCTCCAGCAGGTCCCTGTCCTTTTTAAACTGAGGGGCCCAGAACTGGACACAATATTCCAGATGAGGTCTCACCAGGGCAGAGTAGAGGGGAAGGAGGACCTCTCTCGACCTACTAACCACCCCCCTTCTAATACACCCAGGATGCCATTGGCCTTCTTGGCCACAAGGGCACAGTGTCGGCTCATGGTCACCCTGTCGTCCACCAGGACCCCCAGGTCCCTCTCCCCTACACTGCTCTCTAACAGGTCGTTCCCCAGCCTATACTGGAACCTGGGGTTGTTCCTGCCCAGATGCAGGACTCTACACTTTCCCTTGTTATATTTCATCAAGTTATTCCCCGCCCAGCTCTCCAGCCTGTCCAGGTCTCTCTGGATGGCAGCACAGCCTTCTGGCGTGTCGGCCACTCCTCCCAGCTTAGTGTCATCAGCAAACTTGCTGATAGTACACTCAATTCCCTCATCTAAATCGTTGATGAATATATTAAATAATACTGGTCCCAGTACCGACCCTTGAGGCACTCCACTAGATACAGGCCTCCAACTAGACTCCACCCCATAGACTTCAACTCTCTGGCTTCTCTCCTTCAGCCAGTTCACAGTCCACCTCACTACCCGATCATCCAGACCACACTTCCTCAATTTAGCCGCAAGGATGCTGTGGGAGACCGTGTCAAACGCTTTGCTGAAGTCAAGGTAGACCACATCCACCGCTCTACCATCATCCATCCACCGTGTTATTTCCTCATAAAAGGCTACGAGATTGGTCAAGCACGACTTCCCCTTGGTGAAGCCATGTTGACTGCCCCTCATAACCCTCTTATCCTTGATATGCCTTAAGATGGCACCAAGGATAAGGTGTTCCATCACTTTCCCAGGAATGGAGGTGAGGCTAACCGGGCTATAGTTACCCGGGTCCTCCTTCTTGCCCTTTTTGAAGACAGGAGTGACATTTGCTTTCCTCCAGTCCTCAGGCACCTCTCCCGTTTCCCAAGACTTGGTAAAGATGATGGAGAGCGGTCTAGCAATGACCTCAGCCAGTTCCCTCAGCACCCGCGGGTGCATCCCATCTGGACCCATGGATTTATGGATATCCAGATTGCTCAACTGGTCTTTAACCCATTCCTCATCGACTAAGGCAGACCGCTCCGTTGACCTATCTTCATCCGAGGTCTCAGCGGTACAGGGCTCTTCAGGACTGCCTCCGGCAGAGTAGACAGAGACAAAGAAGTCATTCAGTAACTCTGCCATCTCTGTATCTTCTGTCACCAGGGCACCCGTCCCGTTCATCAGCGGGCCTACATTGCCTCTGGTGTTAGTTTTACCTGCCATGTATTTGAAAAAGCTCTTTCTGCTGTCCTTGACCCCTCTCGCCAGCTTTAATTCCAAGGAGGCCTTAGTCATCCTAGCAGCTTTCCTACATCCTCTAGCAGCAGCCTTATATTCTTCCCAAGTGGCCAGCCCTTCTTTCCATGACCTGTAAACTCTCCTCTTCCACTTGAGCATACCGAGCAATTCCCTATTTAGCCACGCAGGTCTCCTGACCCTCTTCCTTGACTTCCTACATGTCGGGATGCTCCAATCTTGAGCTCGGAAAAAGCAGTCCTTGAACGTCAACCAACTATCTTGGGCCCCTTTCCCTTCAAGCAGCCTAGCCCACTGGATTTCCCCTAGCAATCGCTTGAAGAGGCCAAAGTTTGCCCTGCTAAAGTCCAGGGTTGCGATTCTACTTGCTATTCTACTGACCCTACCACACAAGATCCTGAATTCTACCATCTCGTGGTCGCTGCAACCAAGGCAGCCCTCAACCTTCACTCCTTCAACCAGACCCTCCTTGTTAGTGAGGATGAGATCCAGCAGCACACCTCTCCTGGTTGGCTCATCCACCATTTGCATGAGGAAGTTATCATCCATACACTGGAGGAACCTCCTGGACTGCGGCTGGGTTGCCGAGTAGTCCTTCCAGCAAACATCAGGGAAAAGTAGGGCAAAGAGAGACAGAGAAAAGCTATTGGCTATTCAACATATGTAAGTGCTGAATGTTATACTTTAAACAGGAGTTTGATACTGAAAATAACAGTGCACATCTGACATTTTTCCTCTTATCTCTATGTAAGTATCCTGTGGATTGATTATTTATTTTTTGGTTACCATGCTGCCCTTTCTAACATTTCTCATTTGATCTTTTAAGTACTGTTGAAGACTTACATTCAAATCCTATAAACATAGGAAACAATGATTGCCTATAGTGTTAATAAGAAATAAAAACTGCAACATAATGTTCATATAAGGCAAATGTTTTATTATGGATATTTAAAAGGTGTAGTGCTCAGAAGATGTGGAATCTGGAGTGTGGAAATTATAGAGATGCGGAACACTGTCATAGGAAAAGAATGCTATGTGAACAAAGGGCAGTGAGGAAGTGATAGAAAAGCACATCAGAGAACCATTCTTTTGCTTCGTGGCCTGGCTGTTTCTAAGCATAATAAAAATGAGAGATACGAGTGTAATAAAATTCATGCTAGACACATCCCTAAAACAGGAACTGACCAAAGAATAAAAACCCTACTTTCCTCCCATATGTTTTTAGTTTCCCAGAGTGTATTCCTCTCCAGTAGCAAAATATGAAGGTACCAGTGGCTCCTACCTAATTTAAGATATAGGCACCTCTGAGGAAGGGAAATATATGCATGGAGCAAAAACTTCAGGGTGATTCTGAGGGGCAGCGTTTACTTCTGTGTTCAATTTATGAATGTCTGTATTGTTACAAAGCACTGTGAAAAGTTTAGGAATACATTCATTTTGTATGTTTGTAGCAACTATATGTTTCAGGACTTGTGGGTTTCATTGTGAGCTTCATCAAAGATCAGATGACTCTGCCTTGAGTTCTTCCTTCCGTAATAAAGCCTAGCCTCATGTGGCTGCTAAGGAAACATTATGCTTTAACCTCAGTTTCAACAATACAGAAAATCACGGAGTGGCAAGTGTTCAATTTATTATTTAATAGTAAATAAAGACTCCACCTCATCCCCTCCCCCATAAACAATGTCTTTCTTCTCCATGTCATATTTTTTTGAAGCTTGAAACTTGCCGACAGTGAGAAATGCAAATGCAGATAAACTGGTTTCGCAGTGTCCTTTCTGAAGAGCTCAGTCACTTGCGTGTAAGCACAGGCATATGACACAGTTGTTCAGCACCTCTCCAACAGGTCACTGTTGATACACGGATACATAAGCCTTAGGTTTCAGCCATGTCCTGACCTGCACCTGCTGTCTGTGCTTTTGTTCCATTTAGTGCAGAAAATACATGGGGATAGCAAGAGAATTATCATGGAGATATAAAAATGGACAGAATACTTCAGACATCTTAATTAGATCATCACTGGAGCCAGCAAACTGAAAATATAGTGATTTTAGAAAAGTCAAGGTGCAGACAATATTGCCCACAACCCAGTGTTCTCCGTGGAACAGAGGCTTCAACCAATGCTGAGGACCTTCACATGTGTAGCTTCACAGCACCTTAGCAGTAAAAGTGTCTGAAAGTGTAACTTCTCCCACACTCTGTCTGCTTGTTTCCATGTCTGTGTTGCAGCTTGCACCAGCTATGCCGACAGACTTGCTTTTTAACCCTTTTACTGCATGCTCAGAGACTTGAGGTGACTACCATGTAGTTCTTAAACCAGAAACATTAGACAAAGGTTTAAAGTCTCAAATAAAATAGTCCTGTAGACATTGGTAATGAAAAAACATTCCCAGCTTTGGAAGAAGTATTTCTCCTTGCCCTTGGTGTAAAGCCAGCAGTTTTGAAAACAACAACAAATACTTTCAAAACCAAGAACTGACTTTTGGTGCTGAAGTTCCTGCATATTCAACACAAAACTTGTTGATGTTTGAGGAGGTCATGATTTTCATGGAACAATATGCACCAACCATTTTACAGGCATCAGAGTATAACAATTTGGGCGTATGACAACAGAGGCTATCAAAAATAATCAGTTTGTTAGAAAAGAAATTGGTAAAAGGGGATTCTGAGACAAAGTTAAAATTGTCAGTAACTGCAGCTCTTAGCATCTTAAATGAAGTGGAAGAAGCCACTGAGTTTCTTTATTGAGTACAGAGCTTAAAAGCAGGGACTAGTACCCACAGCATCTCCTCCAGTGACACAGCTCTGTGTCATTTCACCAATAAGCTGGGAACTGATCACACTGAAACAGATGTGTCTCTCTCAGAAAGAAGCAGGGGAAATGATGTGGAAGTGATAAGATCAGTGGAGATAGTAAACAAAGCAGACCCTGCGTTTAGTGCTAAGTGAAGGCTTGAAAGGAGCCAACAACTGCAAATATAGAGACTGTCTTCTGCTGCTTGATTCTTGTTGTCTTGAGAGAAACAGGACTGGGTTTCTTTGGAACAAACAGATTGACATCCAAGGCACTGATGACTCAATTTTTCCCTCTAAAAAACAACCCACAGGGTCCTGAGTACCGGCTAAATGACTAGCTAAGAACTTTAAAATTAATTAACATTGTATGATGATAACATGTCCCATTCAACTTCCTATTTACATGTATTAGATTTCACCCCAGATGCGCAGTTAAACACTTCTCCATAAATATATTTGTTTCTCAGTCTTTCTGTGGCTTTTTCTTACATGTCAATATGTTACAGATAGGATGCTCTGATACTTCTGGTGCATGGTTCAAGATGAAAGAGGATGAAATATCAGCCCATACATCTTATGACACCATGTTTTTGTCACATTTATAACAGTAGATAGCAGTGGTGTCTCAGCATGTGTTAACAATTAGCAGATAATTCATTTTAGTAGCAGCTTCCCTGTAAAGGCTTCAATATTTTTGAGCACAAGGACTGTGTCATTTGACTAATCTGCTTGCTTATTCTTTGAATTTCATGTTTGCATTCAGGATCCTTTTGACTGCAGGTTTGGGAAGTACCAAATGCTTCCCCATCTGGGAAGGTCATTTTAATCCCCAAAATGGACTTGCTGACATGAAAACAACATATTTGGAATCGCTGCCAACTCTGGGCTGGTCCTTCGCAAATGGCACTTCAGGCATGGGAAATAGAATTTTATTACCCACATGTCCTATTTATAGAAATGGAAGTAGTTAGTAAAGCATATTATTCACTTGTTTTGTCTATTTATTACTGTTATTTTCCTTTTGTTTTTCACCCAGTAACTTTATACTGGCCAATAGGATCATTAAGTAGTTGCCTGCCATCACAGCTGCTGATGCTAAGTTACATACGGCAATGCTGAGTCCAGACTCTCCTGAAAAGAGTGATATATAGGCTCACATCTGACAACACAGAAAATAAAAACAGGACTGTATAACCACACAGAGCAGGAGGTTGCCTCAGGCAGCAAAATATAATGGGCTGCAAAATGTTAAGAGACTGTTTACACACTGGCAGCCTATTGTGCTGCCCCAACACAAATAATTTCATCCAGATAAAATTACATTGAAGTATGTAACCATATATATGTTTAGCTGTAGGAAGTATATGAGGTGTCCTCCAGCTGCATGCCCTACTTTCCTTATTACAATTAACTGTGTCTGCAACTTTACCTAGGCAGCAACACTTTCACCATTGCCTTAGATAGAGGTATCCACATATTTTTTCCAGCTGGGGACTAGGCTGGTTATTTGCTGCAAGCAGGAAGACCACATATAGACTGTTTAGGGTGGAGCAAATTACAGCTACTCCCAACTAATATGAGAATTCATGTTTTAAAGCCACAGCTCCCACCTTATCTTGATCCAAACAACTCTGCTAGAATCAATACAGCATATGGAACGCTGTGATATTACTGGAGAGGTCTCACACACCGCTCTGCCCTTGGCTGTAGCTAGCATTCGTACCTAGGACAGATTTGGGACCTAAAGAATATTCAGTGTTTGACAGGGCTGTTGATATGAATGAAGAGTGTTAAATCTGAGATTAAACAGTTGGTTGGTACTGACCATGTAGAAGGAACTGATATTAGAACAAGAGCAGCCTTAAGCGAAAAGTCTTAATAAATTGTGTCCATTTGATTTGGAGATACATGCTTCCACCTTCTAGGACTATACATACCTTGCTATCTATAGATCTGCATCAGTACTTCCAACAATGTATCTCATAAAGTTGTGGGGTTTTTTGGGTGTTGCAGCCAATGCTTAGCTTACAGAGCAGTAGCTCACCAGATAATTACCTATAGCTTTTTGCCTAACAGTCTTCATTTTGGAGTAAAAAATAACATGAAAACCTTACATCTGATTAATAGGCGCAGGGTAAAATAATACCTTTTTTATTATTTTTTTTTTAACCATGTTTTTCCTATAGAAGGATCCTTAATTTGGAATTAGTTCACCCTTCCCACTGAAATATGCTTTACATCAAAGGGTGAAAAGGTGAAAAGTAAAGTTAACTTTGTGAAGGACTAGTTATCAGCTGCATAGCCAAGATTTTAGTTTCCAGTGCACATAAAACTCAATAAAATAAAACTGCATTTCTATAAGAATAAAACTAAGGAAAGCTTGATAAATGAGACAAAACTTTTCCATTTGTATTTGGTTAAAAAATTACATTTTATTCAGCCACGATTGTGCTTTGTGTGTGTCATGATTTTCTGCGAACATTGGAGAAATTGAATTTGAATGTCACAAATATAAAACCAATTTCAAACAGATATGTATGATTACAGACTGAAGCAAACCTTTCATTTTACATACAGAAGTAGTTTGTGTTGGAAACTCCAGGGGGCTCATCCAATCAGGGGAAAGAACCTGTACTATTCTAACTGAGAGCACTGAAGTTTGGAACACTTGCATGCGTATGTATTGACATAGGAAGAATCTAAGAGTGTAAATTTCCCTATGTAAACATTCTATTTTCATGTAAAACACAACTGGTCCTTAATGTTTATTCTGTGGCTGAGAAAACAATCAGTTATTTAAAAGACTGGATTCTTTCAACATCAAATTGACAAGGGAAAGGTAAAATGTGAAGGAAAAAGCATACTCAAAAGCAGCTTAAACATAGAAGAGATGAATGCTGATATAAAAATAGATGTGAAAAAACACACAAGTCATCAGCTTGCTTCAGTATTTAGCTTCAAATACACATTTGCTTTTTCTTTAATTCTAGAGGTCTACAGATCAAAATCACATCCTTCACTTCATATTTAGTGATCCTATAACTTTGGTTATTTGCCATTTCTTTGTCATTACTCGAGGCTCTTCTTATGAAAACTCACATCTTCCTGTATTTCTGGATTCTTAGTTTTCAGAATATCTGAAATCTCTTTGGGCTTGTGCTCTGAGACAATGTATCGTGGAAAGCATCAAATGAAAGAAAGATATTTAAAGAAAAAGAAAAAGTGAACAGAAACAATTGAAAACAAGTACATCAGCTTTCCTTTTTATCACAGGATAGACTTTAAATCTTGAAGCATAAGTACTGTCCATATTGCATTATGATATGAAAGGTCTAATTTGCCTTTAAATATGTTGTAGTTTCACAAAGCAAAATTTAATATTCTGCAGTTTATTAAATAGGTTTTCCTTACTTGGAAGTTATTTTTCAAATGCCTTCAAGAACTAGGACAGAAAGGCATTTTAAGAAACAAGGGATAACAATTTAAATAAGAAAATGTTAAATAGTATATGATTATTTGATATATTAAATTAGGATATGCTGTATTTCCACATTATTCTTTCAGTTTGTGTAAGTACACAGAATCTTTGAACAAAGGACATCAGAAAAATAAATGTTGGATTGATGCAAAGATAACTGAGAAGATGAGTGATAGAATGTCTGCTGAAAAGAGTCTTGACTCAAATACTTCAGCTAAGTAAAATGCAGTCAGATAGCAGAAGAATTAGTGCCAAGATACAATTACCTTGGCAAAGTTAAAATAGGTTTTTTCACAGCTTTAAGTTTTTAAAGCTTAGGTAACACAATGTAATACCTCTGTTCCTAGCGTGAGTAAAGGTGTTTTATCAACATTCACAGTCTGTGGCTCATAATCTTAATGTATTTGTAAAAAAGTAAAATATCTAATTGCAGACTGATTTGAAAACTTCTGTGTCATTATCAGAAAAGTGAGTGCACCATCCTGTTCTAAGTCCTTTGGTTGGACATCATTAAATAATTCCACTTGTCTTCCTTATTGCACTAATGGCAACAAATGCTATTGGGAAAAATCAGCATTCATTGATGTCATTGATCTGACACACTGAATTATAACTTAAGCTATAGTTAAATTCCCTGAACATGGTCAAATTGACATCCCACCACAGGAATAAACATTTTAGTACTACTGAGCAGGATGAAAATGATAAGCAACAGATACATCTAAACTTCCCCAATATTTCTGTTTTCAAACATGGAAAGGTTAACAATAACACAGTGTCCTGGCTTTTGCTCATCTGCTTCTGCTCAGTTAGTCTATTCTCCTAACTCTTCACTGTTAAGAAACAATGCTCCCTATGCGTAGTTTTCCCTAAAAGTCTCAAACAAACTGTATGAGGGCTTCCCCCTCCCACTTCCTAACAGACGTATCCTCTGAGACTTGACATACAATTTCACTCATTACCTCCTGTCATATTTCATTAGAAGTTACAGCTTAGCTAAATAAAATATTTTCTGTGCTGTTTCACGAGACAGGAAAACTATGGGTTTGCAAATCTTTTGCATTTAATAAGAAATGAAGCACACATATGATTTCATTTGACTTTGGCCCTAACTCAGTGTAAATGTTTCATGTTGTGTGTTAGCCTCCCAGTGTGGGAGTGATGGACCTTCGCCCTGAATGGAGTGGACCTGGGTCAGAGACAGATCTGAGAACAGCTGTTCAGAACACACTATTGTGAATTCACAGGCTTCAGGTGATTCCTGAGTAAATGTTCAAGCCATATTGGAAACACTTTTTTGAGTTGTCAAAATCTGCAAGAAAAAAGTTAATGGGGAAAACTGAATAGCTAAGAGGAGAATGAAGCTGTTCAGGGGCAGCATAACTTGACTTTCATTTTTGCTTTATTTCAAAATAAATGTTCCCCTCAGCCCTTTAGAGGTTAATATTTAGTGACCAGATTTCCATTTTACGTTTTATATATCTTTCTAAATTCTGGTTAGCTTAGAGACTCATGTAACCAAACCCATGTCCATATAAACATAAACAGATATGCATACAGTGAGTGTTTTTACATTTTGCTTTTAGGTTACTCCAGTCTTCTGTTTTCACAAAGTATTTCTCCTTAGACCTAGTTTTGAGATAAATAAACAGTGTTAAAGATTTTCATTTTACTCATTCCAATATAATAAAAATAATAACACCTCATTATTTTCTTTGGAGGTTGATAACTAGATCCAGATCACAGGCTCTGTAAGTCTTTCCCTTTGGTGACCTTTCACTATTTTTTAACTTATGCTCACTTTTGGTTTATGTTTTCATCCTCTCCTTTTCCTCCTGCCTACCATTTGCAACATGAAAATAGCACACATCAGTTGAGCCTTTCATGTAATAAACTTTTACCAATTCTTTGCATCAAAGCCGCCCAAATTTTTGCCATGGTATATATTAGAATTTCAAATCTGAATTCTTTCTGGATGTCAAATTTTAAAGTGTCTGAATTGTTCTCAAATGAATTATTAATTTTAAATACTAATTAATGATGGGAAACATCTACCCAAGTTTAATTTTGATGGTTTTTGAGGGTATAGAATTGTATGTAAAACCAATATTGGGCAAAAATATGCCTATGAGATACTCACTTTAAAATTTTACTTCAGTCACAGCAGGATGGGATTAAACCCAAAAGAAAAAAAATGAACAAACAAAAAAATCCCCCAAAACATTTACTTTGGTACAGGAAAAAGAAGGAAAGTTTAAAAAAAAAAAAAAAAACAGTGAAAAAAGCAGGTTAGAGTAAATCAGTACACATTACAAGACTAGAGACCATAGGGAGCAGTACAACATAAATAACAATCACACTCAAGACAGACACCTATATCAAGATGCTGTGAACTGGCATCTCCATATGACTCTTTTTACCCACTAACTGTAAAAGGAACATAGATGACAACATTCTATTATATCCAGGGCCTAAATTTTCAATGGCTAAATGCAAAGGAAGCAATTCCCAATCTTGCAGCTCTTGAAGAGGAAGCTAATATGTTCTCACTGTTCCAGGAAGTGCACATTCCATTTAAATTGCTCAAATACAGCTGCCTTTTTTTAATTTTTATTTTTTAATAAGAATCTGATATACTCAGCACTTGACGCTTTCATCTCCTAACCAAATAGCGAGAGAACTTAAATTTTGGGCGTGCACAAATATATGCCTACATTTTGGCATGTTTGCTGTTTTGCGCATGTCAAAAGGCCACTTGTGTAGGAGGGAGACTGAGGGCAAACCACTGCTGAATAAAAAAATCTTGAAAACTGGAATAAATCATGCAGTTAATGTTGTAGTGGGAAGCAATAGAAAATTATGCCGACTTCAATGTTTAAAAATACACCAGTGTAACAATTACTTTTATAGGAAACATAGAAATGGGTATTTGAAAATAAACCTTAAAACTGTCAGAGTAAAAATGCATTTCAGGAAAATTAATTCAGAAGGGATAATGGTATCTAGTTTCAATGGAATCAATCTAAATAAGCAGAAGCATTACTGATCTTTGAAACATCCATATTTATATAAATTACAAAAGTATTTCTACTACAAATGCAGAAGAAAAGAATAATCAACTCAAACCCAAGTGCTCATACCTGTGCAACCTACCTTAGTAACAGAACAATTTAAAGACATCCAGCTGGAGGAAGCAAAAGATCACCACTGTAGACTTAAACAGCCAAAGAACACAAGAGGAAATCCTGGTTAACTTCTATTTAATATTTGTATACAAATAAAAAAGTATACTATTAAGACAGAAAGAGTCAATGAAAGGCCAAATGTAAATCAAGAAGCTGAGGACTGCAATTTAAACCCCTGGAGATACCACCACAACAGATTCTGCATAGAAGATGAAGGGATAGCCCCAAACTATGTCAACATATTGTTTGTTAATTGGCTGCCATGTGTGGCAAAATCTTTTTATATTAATCCCATAGCAGATGCTGGTGAATATTCAGGGTAAAGTAGAGAAGAGTTCATGCTAACATTCCTAGAGCTGTGATTATAGTCCATAGAATCATGGTTGTAAATGGCCTCTTGGGATTATCTGTGTATAAAAGGAGGACTACAGATTGAGAAAATAAATCATGATCAAATATTATATAATTTACACCATTTGCTAACTAAGAGAGAACATTAGGCCATTAATCCATGCAAATAAAAGAACAAATGACAAAAATTAGAGCCAGAGGCATTTGAGCATTCAGCTTAGTTTTGTATTTGATGTGATCAATACTGCGTTAAAATCTATCTTGACTTCTGTCTTTGTGTCCTTTTACCTAGTAATGGTGGTATGAAGGCAAAAGGCTACTGTATCACTAATAGTAGTGATTTATGTGCCATGTCAGATATCCTAGACAAGCTACAAAGCTATGCCCCTACCTCTACTCTGGCAATCTGGGCAGCTGCCATTCTCACAGCCAACAAAAATAACTGATGCCACAGCAAGCAACAAAAGCAATGCTGCGGCACCTGCTACCTTGGTAGGCCATCATTCAAGCCAGTGGCAATAGGGCCACATAAAGCCAAGCACACATCCTTGCTAGCTCAGCTGCTGTCCTATCTGGACACAGACGTGTGCCTCCAGGCAGCTTCCCTCTCTCAGTTGCAGCCCTCAGGAAACATCATTCAAATATCTTTCTTCTGAAAAGGAGAAAGAAGGAGCAGGCAGGGTGGTCTACCAGGACTCCAGTGAGGCTCCATCAATTTTTGCTACCTGAGCACTTTGTTTCCATGCCATACCATGTAGTCATGAATTAAAGACTGACAGGCTCTTCAGGTCCTGCCATAAGGATATAACACTTAGGCATTTAGGCATGCACAGATTTTTTTCTTAGCCAGTTCAGTATCTCTCATACTGCTTATAGAAACGAGTAGGACTATAGACTGTCTTAGCTTGCTTTTTTTTGTTTTATTGCTGTTGTTGTTCGCTTGTTTTTGTTTTTAACAGAAAAAGAAATGCAGACAGGATGAGCATAGTAAAATGTCTTCATCTGAGGAAATTATGTGAAAAGGTGGGGTCAGTAATGGCAAACTTAAGACGTATTGATGTCATATTCTCCTGAAGGAGCAGAAATGTATTAGCTAAAATGGGAATTGGACAGACAATTCATGGCCCAAGTAACATTCTGAGACAAAACCCCCAGGACTAATTTTGTGTTTCACCCTGTATTTTATTCCAGAAGGAGTCAATCCGAAATAAATAGTATTTTCCTTATCTCTAGAATGCAGTGGTACTTTTAGATGAAGTGAGTTTTCATTAGGGAGTGGTAGTTTCTCAAAATTGGAATGTTTTGTGAATATGTGAAAAGTTTCACAAGTTTCCAAAAGAACATCAGCAGAATTCCTGCCAAGCTGAGCCTGAAGTCCAGCCAGTTTACCTGGTGTGCTAGCTAAGAGGACCCTGCCACAAAGCTGAGCGTCTGGGTACCTGAGCATCCTGGTTCCTACACTGTGAAGTCAAGTCCTTTTTGTTCTAGGAGGGCTAGAAACTGTAACTGATATTAAATTTTCACAACAAAGTATTTTGATTATGTAAATATGTATCATGTCTGGATTTTCTTCTCCATGGAAAATTTCCAGGGATATTCTATATCCAAACTTAGATGAAAAGGCTTCTCTTTCTTCCTAGAATATTCCATTGAATAGGATTTCTGTTTTATGATGAGGCCTTGTAAGAGCTAGTTCCAAAGCATAACATGCTTAAATCAGGGTCAAGTAGCTCTAGTTTCTCTTCTTGGCACCTTTTGCCTAACTTAAGATCACTTTTAATCTGAATGCCTTCTGAAGGATCCTACCTTGCTTAGCAGAATAAGTCTGTGCTTTCACCCTGGAGCAGTTTGTTCACAGTGCTATTCATGCGGCACTACTCTATTTTTGCAGCTAAATTCACATTTTATTTTTTGTTCTCTATGTATAGCTAGATTTCTCTTCATATTTCAGTTTCTCCCCATATTCTTTGTATATTAATTTCAGTTAATTTTTATAAATACATAGTAAACATACAGTACTAAAAAGTAAACATTTACCATTACTTGGTATAAATACAACCCTGCGATGCACATGCATTCTAAATTTAGGAAATACTGTGGTGAAGGCAATGCCACAGAAGAGTATTTGTTTACCTTTTAGAGGCGCCCTAGTTATTTAAGTATAATTAAGTTAGACTCTTTTTTTAATAGGCTTTTGTCCATCACTGGGGTATTACTGGCAGTAACAAACTTAACAACAAAACCCACACATTTTTCACTATGCTTCAAAAAGAAGTTTTCACCCACATGAAGAAACAACATGACACATTCTTCATATAATGTTTCAGCTTGGGTGGATTGCTTTCACAGCTATAGAAAGGGAAATTGTGAGAAAAATGAGTAATAAGGCTACAGTAAACCAAAAAAAATAGATGTATGATCAATTTATTAGTAATATTTATTCTTGTGGAAAATATCATTCTGACTTTTAATTCAATCTGAAGTTTACAAACACCATTTGACTGTCAAAATTTTGAAAGGATATCATAAGGCAGTATTTGGCTAACAAAGAATTTCCATCCCAGCCATGCTGTCTAGAATCATTTTTTTTCTCTTAAGTGTTTGCCAAAATAATTTCCATCAATAATTTCAGATTTTCTTTGCAATTTTTTCACAGTGATAATTTCCTTACAAAACTTTGGTGACTGATCTCTTCAGACACATGAGATAGTTTCTGACATATTTTAAGTGCATTTTTCTCTTAAAATCTAATTTTTTTTGAGGAACTTCTTAGAAATATCAAATATTCCTATATATTTATGATATGAGTTTTTAGTTGGATTAAATATTTGTATTAAAAAATAGCTTTATGATTTGGAGCATTTCAGCCTGGCAATGAAGAGACACTAAATCATCAGATGCCATTAGCTCAGCTGGAAGGACATAACAGTAATCCAATTAATTCAGGTCAGAAGCAAAATACCAATATGTTAGATTTCTTTCTTGAATTTCTAATCACAGCTAACCTTTTCAAAGAAGCTTATCAGTTGAATGAGATTCTTATTTCTAGGATTTATTTCCTATTTATACTTGAAAGGATTGATTCTTTTTGTTTCTGAGAGAAAAAAAGTAACTGAAATTTACTGAGCTTTTAATACACAGGTAATTATTTTATATATTTTTACTCAGCTTTATTTGTCTTTAAAAGACTTTTAATAGAAATGTTACAATTTTTCCAACAAAGTTTAAAATGCAAAATATTACATTTTAACATATTTTCTGTGTTTCCAGCAAACTGCATAACAGAGCTTGTTAAAATTTTCCTTCATTACATAGCTGATGAGTATAACTTCTTTTTGCTTAAAGAAGTTTGTGTAATGCACTACAATATCCAAAATAAACCTGTCTTGGCTAGAAGATACCCACGCATGAACCCCTCCTCTACATGATGTACAGTTGGGTATGAAAAAGATTTGCTGTATCACAGGAGACTGAGTCATGCATTAGGCTTGTAAATAGCGGGTCTCTGTCTGCAGAAGCTGCTCTGTTGTTTAAAATCAGGCATTTATTACAATATATAAGAACATAAGAATGAACAGTTCTTCACTATGAGAGTCGTGAGGCACTGGAACAGTTTGCCCAAAGAAGTAGTATACGCTCCATTCGTGGCAGTGTTCAAGGCCAGGTGGGACAGAGCCTTGGGCAACACGGTCTACAGTCAGGCATCCCTGCCCCTGGCAGGTGGGCTGGAGATAGATGATCTTAAGGTCCTTTTCAACCCTAACCTTTCTATGATTCTATGATTGATAAGGGCAGACATCCACCCAGCTTTCTGACAGTGACCAGCAAGGGACATATCAAAGAACAATGAAAATAAAAAACAACCTTTCCCTGATAGTCTCTCTTAGTTCCATACCTCCAGGATTATCTGGAGTCACAAATGGTATCAGGATCAAGACATTTAATATGCCTTAACAGAGTTTTATTCTTTGACTTTTGTCTATCTTTTTGATCTGATTTATACTTTTTGCATATGATTTTTACTTAGGAAAGAGAACTTCCTTTGGTTTCCTTTATATGTGCTATCTGATCATTTCATTTGGTGTCTTCCGTATCCTGAGCTATGTGAAACATCAAATAATTGTTTCCCGTTCATCTTTTCTCTGGTATTCAGGATATTATATTCTACTTTTATATCTATTGCCTGTTCAGTTGAGTCATTTCCAGACTGAGCTGTTCTGTTCTATTTAATTGCTTCTACCTCCTTGTCATCCCTTCCATCCTTCTCTGTACTTTTTTTTACATATTCTGTTTGATATGTTCCAACTGTAACTCCAAGAAGTGATAGAGACTCTTTTTTTATTTGCTTAGTTGTCTATTCGTTCTTCATAATAATAAGTTTTAGTACCCCACTTTTTTTTGACCCCAGAGAAGTACTGAGCTGATAAAGTCAGAATACTATTTGTAGTGACTCCAAGATCCTTTTTGTAAGTGAAAGTATCTAATTTATAGTCCATTGTCTGGTCTCTGGATGAATGCTGACAGTTATTTTTCCATTAGTGTGTTATTTTGCATGCACTGACATTGAATTTAATCTGCCATTTCATCTCCTACTCACTCAGTAGTTTCCACCAATTCACTTAGCTCTCACTGTCACACACTGATGTTGTTACTGCACTGCTCTGCCCTTTTTTTTTGGCCCATGTATGAACATACATCACATGCTGAAAAGCAGATCCTGTGGCAAGTTTCCTGCTATAAATGCTGACCATTTATTAAATGGTCTTCATCAAAGAAGAAAAGATAGAAGTTTAATGCTTGAAGCTGGTAGTTAGTGGGCTGACCTAAGAGGCTCTGAACAATGTGTGTTTATTTATAAATAATAATTTAACTTGTATCATTGGGGTGCATCTTTTGGTGTACCCCTAGTTAACCAATAATCTGCTGAAGATGGCACTCTCCTGAGACATGAGTAATCTTGGTTCAAACCATGCAGGCGTGTGTTTGAAGACAGATGAGCAATCCTTGAGCTAAGTGCTCTGATCACCAAACTACTGGACTGGATTCTCTAAGGATTCTTTTTTATTCTTTTGTTTCTCTGGGGTTGAGAAGGATTTTATTTACTAGAGTGACCTGATTTTGTTGCCTGATTCCAAAACAGGGTTCAGGACAGAGAACATTGGTTTTCCATACAAATCCCAATATATCAGGTCTGGGGGAAATCGTGTGAAGGAGTTTGAAGGACAAGGATTTAGTCCTTGTCAGTGCCTTTGTGTACTTTTTATTCAGAATTTCTATCTGGATATAGTTTTAGGCAGCTCCCTTCCTTGTGTTTTTCACCCCTGTCCCTCTTGGGTGGCACACTTTCTTCAATCTCCAAGTGGGGAACTTGGCTGAAAACCCTAAATTACCCCTCTGGACAAGACAGTGTTGACAAGTTCAGAGTTCACCGATCTTGCTGTGAATGCAGACCTGAAGCTGCAAGAGCTATGATATGTATGGCTGTACCTCCCAGCTGCCAAGTACAGCTTGATTCTGGTTTGACCCCAAGTTAACAACTGATCTCTCACAGTGTTAACCACCAACATGGTAATGGTAAGTGTAGTTTTAGTATTTAAATAAGTGTAGTTTTATATTAAAAATCTGTTCATGAGTAAATAATATCAAAATATGGCCTTGTTTCTGATGAAACATGGCATTTAGATTGCGGGACTGGAGTGGAAATGAGTATGAAAAGATGGGCTGGTGAGTGAATTCCAGTGTTACTGAAGGCCAGGACAGGTCACGTGAGAGAAAGCTCTTGTAACTAGCCCAGGCAGGGAAATGCTTACCTTACTGTTTGCATGGCTCAGATAGTAAAGTCAGTGACAAGAGTGAAAGGCACAGGAAAGCAGGCTCCACTAATTCTAATGGTCACCAAACTATTTGTCAGTGATATTGTTGAATTATTTTGTCTAATATACTGAACTGTATGTTATACATGAATGTTACACACATTGCTATAATTGTCATGAATTGTTTGATATTCTAATAATAGACATAATTTGATTTGTTTTTAATAATTACTTAAACCTAAGGAGTTTAATAGCAGAGTTTCATTTTCCATCTCCTTTTTCCAAAGAAAAATGAATTATCTGTAGAAACCAACAACAAAAGTGCCTTGATCTTATCTGGGCTGACTGTGAAAAGATTTATAACAAATTGTTGTCAGAGCATTGTGACCAGCATTGAAATAAGTATGCCTGCTTGAGATTTGTGTGTGTGTCCATAATCTTGATGCTAAGATTGAGCAGCTGCTGTGTTGGTAGTGTGTGTTTGCCAGGGTAAAGCAATCTTTCTTTTCTTGCCCTTTCCTCTGCTGGAATGAAGCCAAACAAGTTCTATAGAAAGAAATGGGAAGGAATGAAAATATGTAAATCGTAGAATCATAAAATCACAGAATGGTTTGGGTTAGAAGGGACCTTAAAAATCACCTAGTGCCAATCCTGCTGCCATGGGCAGGAACAACATCCACTAGACCCAGTTGCTCAAAGCCTCATCCAACCTGGCCTTGAGTACTGCCAGGGATGGGGCAGCCACAGCTTCTCTGGACAGCCTGTGCCAGGGCCTTACCATGCTCACAGTTAAAACCTTCTTCCTAATATCAAGTCTTAATATATTCTCTTTCAGTTTAAAGCCTTTCCCTTTGACCTATCTACATGCCCTTATAAAAAAGTCTATCTCCAGCTTTCTTATAGGCCCCCTTTAGGTACTGGAAGGCTGTTATAAGGTGTCCCTGAAGCCTTCTCTTCTCCAGGCTGAAAAACCCCACCTCTTTCAGCCTGTCTTCATAGGAGAGGTGTTCCAGCCCTCTGAGCATCTCTGTGGCCAGCCTCTGGACAAAATCCAGCAGGCCCATGTCCTTCTTATGCTGGGAGCTCCAGAGCTGAACACAGTACTGAAATCGACACATAGTAAGGTGACTTATGTGAGTAAACCACTGACAACTTTCTCTGTTGTTCTCATTCGGTATTGCTAAAAAAATGAACAGAGGGTTGTCAAGCTTTTGTTCTTGAAGTATGAACTCTGCATTGTCCTGAGACAGACTCTAATTCATATCAGATCTTTTTAGGTGCTTGAGGGGTACAAGTAAGAGTCAAATACAGATTCATTTGGCCAATGAGAAAGAAAACCAAAAAACTTCACCGCAGGGAGCAAGGCAACAAAAAGCAGCATTTCTGAAATGGATTATTTACCTGTTAATGAGGCACAACCGGCACATGTCTGAAAGAGGGCAAAATACAGCATACTTCATCCTGTAAAATGTATGTTTCCACTGTGTACACTTTTTTTTCAAAGAAGGAATAAGCGATTATCTTTTTTCTCTTTGGAAGGGACAACTTTAAGTAAACAAAATATGCATAATGGAAAAGCACTAATAAAGACCTGGAAATAGTGTAACTGAAGCAGTTGAGAACTTCAACATGTGTTTAGAAATGCTTTATAATGAGAAATGAACAGCTCCTACAAGCTTGCATGACAGGAATCCACCTTCCAATTCTCTCCAATTATAGCATAGAGCTGGGAGGTCAGATACTGTCAGTCAACTGCTGAGGGAGATCTAGACGGCTGTTTTCTCCACCCAGCTGTGTGCTGTAAGAATTACAGGCTGTACGATATTCTGAGGTTGCCCTCTTGTTGGAGCCTTTATACAAAGTGCTAAACAGCATGCTGATGCTTGGCATCATGATATGAATTCTATTCTCTTCAGGAAAAAGGGTAATTAAATGCTTACAATGCTTACATCTGGGATAGAGATCAATGAGACAAAGTCTCTCTCTTCCTGCACTTTTGGCACTCATGCTTTGACTTAATCTGTGTTCTTCCTTTTCACTAAATTATTCAATAAGTTTGCCTCTCATATGTAGACAACTTTGGGATGACCTAAAATATTTTTTACATACTGACGTTTTCCAAAAAATTGTTTTATTTGGCTCTAGTTATCAGCATAGTGAGAAGAGTGGGCTAAGAAATCAGCAGTGCAAATCAGGAGTAACCAGATAGTATGTTATCTAATGGAATGTAAATATGAACAGCAGCTACAAGACTGGAAAGGGTTATGAAAGTTGTCTGTCAATCAGTACAGATGGCAATACACATTGATACCAAAGGGAGTGCCTCACTAGGAGCTGCAAGGTTAAAAGATGATTGTGGGATTTTTTGAATACTTTTGAGCAAGAAATAGAGACACTAATGATTTGTATGAGTACAATGTGCAGTAGAAGGAAAAAAAAAATGGACAATCATGAGTATCAGGTGTGATGGTAGTTGAGGACTGCTGGACCATAGTCCAGGGGAATAGTATGTGGCAAGCAGTATGGATTGCATTTGATCACAAGAGTTAATCATACTGGAAAATGATCAGAAGAAGCCACAAGAGCATCAAACTACCCATAAGAAAAAAGGAAAATGCAGTCATGAGTCTAGCTCAGCATGTGGTAAACAAATTGAGTGCAAGATGGAAAAGAACATAAAATGAAGAAGCTTTGTAATGACTGGTATTACTCCTAGAGGTCTGGACACTTCACATACCCAGACAGTTAAAAGTTCTGGTCATAATCTATTCAGGAAATATAGCATGCATAAAAGGAGGTACTGAGCTGTTCCTTTATTGTGGGAGTGCTGTTACTTCTTTCAGGGCTGCATGTGGCTTCATGTATTAACTTATAAAGCCCAAGATGGGGCTTAGTGAAGAACACTGTATCAAATCAGAGAAAAGGACCATTTGTTCTTTCAGCACCTGTCTGTATTATCTGGAAATAGGTGTTAGGGTGTTGGAAGTTTGAGCTGATAATTCTCTAATGTAACAATGTACATAACTACATATAAAGTAACTCTACTCTGCATTTCATTACATAGATACTACAGGTTTGTCTACTAGATGTTTGTGGTTGCTTTGAGTGATCTAGAAATCATTGCACTAAGAGGCATAAAGAAAAATGGTCTTAAAGAAACTAAGAATACAAGAAGACACGAAACATAATTTCTATATATACAAAAGATATTTTTCCATAGGAAAGTGACTCAAATAAAAGAAATAGTCCCAAAGAAATAGGCTTTTGGTCTATCAGTGGGTGATGAATTTTATTGATAATTAAATAAAAGTTTGGAAAACTTACACACTTGCAGACAACTGCCTCTATCAGGCTACTAGGGAATTCCCTGACTTCTCAGAACTGTTCCTTTGTTATTTATTGGGCACTTCTATCCAGTGCATATCTAGCTATATTCTGAGCTGAAGCAAGAGTTTTCAGGGTAGGTATTGGGTAGTAAAGGCATTTTGTCTGTGAGTTAGGAAAGCTTTATAGGGAAGACAACCGAAATCTCTCCTGGACATTCACAGCAGCACAGATTTCGCAGCCAGAGAAAGCTTCGTGGTAAATGTAGGACATCAATATTCCAGGTAGTATTTGTGGCAATATTTTTTCTGATTTCATGCATTTGCATCCTCCCCATGTTGTGATTGTGGTGCCAAATAAAATATAAAAATTAAAAATAAAAACTAATAACTACTAATAACTACAAATAAAAACTAAGCAGCATCAGAACAGGGTTTTTAATAAATAATTTTGGAGATGTGAGGGTCAAGATCATGGAAAAAGAAATATCAGACAGCACCACTCCACTTTATTTTCGCTGTCACTAATTTCTAGTGACTAATCTTGAGCTAATTCCACTGCTCTGAAGTAGTGTATCATGCTGCAAAAAACTAGACCCATATGCAGTGTGGAGCCAGGCTCTAATTTCTCTAAGAAGCTGGGTAGCTGGTAAATCTACTGTAGGATGTACACCTTATCACTCTGCATCGTCCCTGCCAGGCAATTTGTGCACTGGCATGTAGCAGCAGTTAAATGAAAAAAGCCTTTACGCAATCCTCCAGAGTAGAGGGTGAAATGCCTGCTGCACAGGAGGCAAAACTGGGAAATGGAAAATAAAAATGTCACTCTGGAACAAGTAGGAGGAATATATAATTATTTCTACTTTAAGAAGTGTTACATGAAAATCCTTATCCTGGAATAAGCAGGATGAAATTCCAGCAGAAGCTGGGCAAACGTCACTTAACTTCCTGAATAAAAGGTATCCTATTTTTAGACAAATTTATAATTTATTTAAAAACTATTTTATATTTCTGCACTAAATATTATGTACACGATACTGAAAGCCCCCTATTTGTGCATGGATTGTTTTTCCCTTGTGGTAAGGTGACATGTCTGGGGAGTAGCATGGAAGCTATGCTCATGAGAGATTTATAAAGTATCTCAACAGGACAGGAGAGCAGAGTGCACAATGGGACAAGCAGTTGCAGTCACCTGTGGGAAGGGCAGGACTTGCAATACCATTCTAATGTACATTACAGTAGGATTTGGGAGTTTTCAGCCAAATAGTAAGAACTTAAGAAGTTTTGCATTTTCTATTAGAAAACTAAGTCATTGAAATTTCTAGGTACTGTAATTTGATTTGATTCTTTATCAGAATAAAACTATAAAAGGAAATATGCTAGTTCATTGGTAGGTCACTTGTCTGAGATATAAGAAACTTATATTCAAGTGTGTCTTATGGGGTGATTCTATTTCTCAGATAGAAGTCCAATGGCTTTATAATTTTAATGGATTAGTGTTTCCAGACAGGCAAATACTTTTCCAAACATCTTCTGATCAGTCATGACTATGTTAATAAAAGTGGGCAGACTGTATTATGTGAAGAGATTTTCCAGGCAAAGATGTATTTCTGAGATAAGTCTATGTCATGGTCATCCTTTATAACTAGAATAATCACCTAAAAGTTACAGCAGCTCTAAGGCAACACTGCTTTGGGCATCTCTGCTCAGAGCCAGGGTGCCATGAAACTCTATCTGCTTCTGCTTTGGTCCCTGCCTCACCTACACATCACATCCTACACTTACTTAGATTTTTTCTCTTCCTACAGTGGGAGATCCTGTACTCCTGGCTCCTGCAAAGCAGTTTAGGACTGGTTACAAGCATATTGCATAGAGTCAGCAAGGTGTACTAGGTTAAAATAGATTTGACAGTCTGGTTTATGTTAATTTAAGCTGTCTGGATTTGTATTAAACTTCAGTAGTTGCCTGAATGATAGTCTAATTTCTTTACTAGCCTTCTCCTGCTTCTATCTCAAAGGCGTAAGCGCCTCTTGCACCCTAAAAGCTGCAATAATACTGCATGGTACTACGACTAATAGACTGTGCTTCACCTCTCTTCAAAGTGAAATAGTTACTTCCAAGAAAATCCATAAATGCATTAGCATTACATACCCCTGACATTAATGCAGGAAAAGTTATGCATCCTTTTCTTATGAGCGAAAGCATGACGTTGGTTAACAGGAAATACAGAAGGCATTTGGTGGGATTTTCAGAGCACTCCTCAGTGAGCTGGGAACAAGAAAGAGAAATTTAAAAATTGCACCCGTAGTTAGTTAGCAAAAAATAATTTTATTTAGCATAAACAACTGTAGATGTACATAAAACAAAGAACTTGCAGTACCTTTAGCCTTTCTTTGCACAAAGGAACTGGCCATTGGACAGTAAAACCTTGAAGAAACCTGGAAATTCTCCAATAGAACATCATGTTTTTCTGAGAGTAACAAGTGGAAGAGAAACAATATCTTTCCTTAATGCAAAGCAAATCATAAGTCTTTTTTCAAGAATGCCTTTAGAGTATGGGTTTCTTTTCAGAAGTAATTTAGCTGCTCAGCCCAATCTGCAGGACTTTTAGGTAACTAATGTTACTTAACAAAAGAGAACCCATGTCTTAATGACCTGCTAGAGCAATAGGCTAGCTATCATTTGTACCTTTCCAGATCACCTCCTTGCCTCCAGGCTGTTCTCATTCATTACTAGAACCAGAAGGAATGAAGATTAAGCACACTGCAGTATTAAGACACTATAACATTCTTACGTCTTCTTCAAAGAAAAATAAATCCCCCTGCATTCTGATGACCAGGTCTGTATTTCTGTGGTTGTTATCCCTCCAGCATTTGAGGACCTTGGGGTTCAACTTAAGAAATATAAGCTAAGAACTTGCATCTTGCAGGGCTTGGTGCCCCCCCATGCCATTCATTCTTCTATAAAGAACAAGATAGTGGAGAAACTTGTAGACCAGAAAAATAAGAAATGATATTTGTCAAGAGAGTCTGTAGATGAGGACTACCACAGATCATATCCCCTTTTACTTTTTTGGGGGTGGGGGAGGAAGGAGGAGTTTTATGTGATAGTAAAAGAGGTTTCTCATCATGTTTTAACATCTAATATTCTAACTATTTCAGTACACTAAGATCGTCAATGGGAAAAGAAACAAACAATCAAATTGTTGGCCAAGCAAATTGTCCAAATGAGTCTTTCATGCTGTTCCCTTTTTTTAATGTTTTTTTTTAATTTTATTTTTATTTTGGACTATTATTATTATTATTTCTTTTTCATTTATTTATCTGGTCTTTATTTTACTCGTGTGAGAGGTTGCCAAATGTGTCTCAGAAACCAAACTGTATATTAACATCTACTGATTTCTCCTTATCTACCATGTTAGTAGTGTCTTCAAACATGAGATCTCTCACCCGATTTTATGCTTCCCATCTTTATTCAAGCTGCATCTTCCCAGCTGTTGTCCATCTTTAAGATAGTTTCTAGAGATGAGCTCTGTTAAAATACTCACAACTTCTAAGGTAGGGAAGGAGACTGGCTCTGAATTTGCATTTGTAGCTACTTTGTCCAAAATAACCCTCATGAGTGTCAAAACTGGAAAATGTAAGAATTTTATTACCATCATACCAAACTGATGGTTTTCCAACTGAACCTTTAGTGGTAAAGGTTACCTGTTACTCTCAAGCCCTTTTGAAATTGAATCACCTTATAAAAAGATAAATTTAAAAGTCAATGCATGAATTTCAATCCTCACTTTCTAAAGGCATATGTAGATAAGTAATATGGATAATGTTTTCCTAAAAGCAATTGGGCCGAATGAATTCTGAAATTGGATTATTCACGTGTAGTACTGAAAACCTGAATATCTTTTGAATGTTATACCTGTTCAGTGTTTTAAACAAACCAATTTGCTTTGACACTAGCATAAAAGTGCAACTTGATTCTGAGTAAAAGGAGAGCATCCAACAGCATATAAATCATAATATTATTTTTAGAATAAGCATAACTTCTAAATATGGAAATTGTCACCTTAACTTGAAAAGTATTTAGACAGAACTTTGGATAATTTGAGTATCAAATAATACTTTTTAAAAGGAAAACAATAGATTTTTTCAGCTGTTTTCTTCATTATTTGTGTCTGTAAATACTGTAGGTAGTTTTCCTTATATAGAGATGATGTCATATTAGTGATAATAAAAAACATTTATGAGAAAATGCTCTCTTGCAACACTCAAAGCATTTTCTAGGATTAGTTCTATACAACAGAGTGCAGGATACTGCACACATTCAGTTTCTGTGTTCATTATGGCTAAAAGTGAATTAGCTGAGATTATATTTAAACGATATTATCTGTAGCAAGCAATTTAGATTAGTGAAGAGGTAGTGCATAAGATGGGTTATAAAATAACATGGAGTGTGGTGAGATTCTGTGTTTAATGTGATGGTGTTTCTCTTGCACCATGCTAAACAGGCCATTTGTCCAAGATATGAAAAATAGCATCAACTATGACAGAACTGAAGGAGTGCAGCAGGATTAAGTAATGAGAGACATATTTAGGAGGGTTTGAAGGAGAAACTTATGTACATGTGCCCAGATATTATACAAAGTCCATAAAATGGGTTTTTCTCATGTCTAGGTAGAAGAGCAAGCGCCAGTGGTATTTTAGCTACATCATCCCAGTTTTTATCAATTGCTTAAGGATGCCCAAAGACCCATGCCTTCAAGGTGACACTTTTCAGGCCCAAAGGAAAGACCAGTGGGTTGATTGATAAGTTGTTTGTACACTAGGCTGTAGAAAAATGTTTAAAAGAGGATCATCTTAGCAATGCATTGTTTTCAGGTACCTTTATTTTTCTTGTAGCTTGAGCGTGGGGTATGAGCTTAAAAACTGAGCCAGTGCTGCCACCTCGAGGATTTTGTTGAAGCCTGTCAGTCAGCAGAAGCAAAAATTGTGCAGTGCAATCTAATCGCATACTCTTCGTGTACTTGCTTGTATACGCATAAGACATTACATAACAACATCATATTTAAAATAGATAGTCTATAGAAAATGCAGTGGGAAATATAATAATGCTATGACAAACGTCTATAAATATAACCTATGAAAAATTTAAGAGGACCTGACTTATAGGGAGATTTTAAAACAAATTGACTTCATATTATCAATCTATAAAGGTAGGATACTTTTCTTGACAATGCTAGGTATCACTGATCATTCATAGAGGTACCAGGTGTGTATACAAAATGCACACATGGACTAATGAGTTTCAAGGCAACTTGGCATGTTTACAAGACTATGATCATTTTATGACCTGGGACTTAAGGACACTGATCGTAATTATGGGCTGTCTGTGATTTAGGATATTTAGTCTTAGATATCTTTTGTTTGGGCCTAGCTGACCTGAGAAGTATACCCTGCAAAGGGATCACCCAAACTTCAGCCCTGCATCAGAAACCAACATCAGTCTACAGATCAACATTTGTGTAGGATTCATTGGGGTACATCCACCTGCAGGATTTGGGGTAATTTTTCCAGGACTTTGCCACTAGAATTCTGATTTTCACTACATCCAATGTTTATCACTCTGTTCATAAGTAAAAATCAATAGGCTGATGTGAAGTGCCTGTGGAAAGAGAAAGTTTTGAATCAAATCCATAAAGCAAAATACTCATGTATGAGATAAAAACACAGTTATTACAGCCAAGAGGAAGGCATCAGGAATGCTGTCCTTCTCAAAAACTGAGTCTACTCAGGAAGAATTAAATTTGCAGTATGGAACCTCTCCTTGTGTTAGGCATCTTCACCTGCCACCTAGAGACCAGAACATTGGGTTTTTAGATACAGAATGAGATGATGGTGATGCTACCTTCTCTCCTCATATTGTTGCCAATGTTTGCAGCACTTAGGAAATAGAAAGTAAGACTTTTATCCTTCCTCATCCTCTGTTGATGCAAAGCATTTTTTTTTTCTACTGCCCAGCTACCTTGTACTTTGCTACTGGGAATATTCCCTGAGTAAGTCTTAGAGAAAGATTCTGCTTGTACATCTTGTTTCTGGTGTTATGAAATAAGAAAGCTTAGCTGGTAGTTTTAACAGCAGACATGAAGAGTGGTCCTTCCTGCTCTATAATTAAGGTCTACTGTGTTGCCGGAAGACAAGGATTTGAACTTGAATAGAGAATAGAACCAAGGTGTCTTATTTTGGAGGGCATGCTCTTTTATATAAGAGCATAGCATCAATGTCACCTATTCCAGTGATGGGTGAAAGTGAAGGTAGTTGTCATGCTTTGAACTAATTTCAGTGTTTTGTATTGGTATAGTTTAAGAACATTGGCTAAACCCAGATTGAGAAGAAGGTGAAGAGGGATGAAAGGGAAGACATGCTTTAGTTTATGTCTGGAGTTAGCTGTCTCAGGTATCTATAGACAGGAAGCTGCTCTGTCTCCCAGTGGCAGTAGTATGGGACATGTGCAGAAAAATACTTCTAGAGATGTGAAACTTCACTGTTGAAAAATCAGTTACCACAGACTCCCTGAAGTTGAAGAGTGTTAGTGGAGCTGGAGCACCACAGCCTTCAACCTCAGAGCTCAAATTCTCATCAGCTCCCACTTTAGTGTCTAAACCTATTAATAGGCTTAACTATATATACTGAACTAGTATTTTGTGTTGTCAAGGTTAGTAAAGTTCATCACCCAAGATAGTAATGTCATTAACAGGCACCATAATACGTGCTTAAATAGGTTTTAACTTGGCTTCCTCAAAAATAAATATTTGTTGTTAGCCAAGAGCAATGGATCTACAGTATGCTTACCAGGCACAAGCCTTTACTAATAGGTGAATGAGCAGATAAACACTCCTCTGCCAGATTATGACTACTATGAGGTATTTTAAGCAATTTACTAATAGGTAAAGACATTAAATACCTGCTTATACTACATATAGAGGACTGTATTTCTGAAGAAGACAATAGAGTTTTAAAGAAACCTGACACCGAAACCCTACCTTTATCTAAGGAGATCAGTGACACAGAAAAAGATGTGGTGGAGGGAAATGGTAATGCTTTTTAAACTTCAGTTGAACTTCATTTCTTCATGCATCTCAAGGCAAAAATAAGTTCCAAGCAAATTTTAAAAGCTCTCAATTGCAATCAGCAGATGAAGTTACATCTGCTTTGCATCCATCCAGTTTAGATCACTGCAGAATTTGGCACTACTACTCCACCAAGTTCTTAGAGGGAAAACATTTCATTACTGGCATGCTTTTATTTATTTGTTTTTGCTTAAGATAACACAATGATGAAACAACTGGATTTTATTTGTTGACTTAAATGCATTTCTTGGGCCACTCATTAAACAATAACATTAAAATAACAGGGAGAACCATCTGGCTTTTTGAAGTTTTTTCAATATGTTACCAAAACACATAGAGTATTTTACCAGGAAATAATGTCTTCCTGGACAGACTGGATTCTTTTCCGCATGTATGGAGGGAATTTTTCTATGTTTCTATCAATTTCTCACTTCAGAATAACCAGCTATCATGTGGTGAGGAATGCAGAATTATATCACAGCATTTTTGGATATGCGTATCCATGGAGAAAATTACCTGTCTCTGTGGGTGTATACAATTGTATTCCATAAATATTTTAAGCTGACTCCATTGTCTGTATATGATCTAGTCACTTGATATATCAAAAGTAAAATTTGAAGGAGGAGCAGAACTGCTGGATTGAATGAGTTATGAAAAGGTTTCCCATGAAGTCACACACAGCTTTACAGAATTACAGACCTGTCTGTCTGAAACCTCATAAACCAAGAATAGCTCAATTTTAGTAGCTCTGCATAAAAACCTGGAAGATAGTTTCTGATTTTTTTGTTCTTAAAGGTGAAGACATAAACTTTGAACTTAGTGCTTTAACCATTCAAGCAATAATAACATTCACATAATACTTTAAGTGGTGTGAAAGGGCTACCATCTAACAGAAAATAGAAGCCTCAGCTGAGAACTGTCTGAACTTCAGACTGGCAGTTACCACATAACCTTCTTCTGCCAGAGGATGCAAGGGAAGGAAGAGAAGAATCCAATAAGATCTGGTGTACCAGCCTAAATAGGGCTTAGGAACACACAACAGATTTACAACCAAGCAAGGTTAATAAAATATTCTGTTTCAAACCCCAAGGTCATTATCAACCCAGTTTGATTTAGCTAAAATAAGAATACATGGATAAACACACCACCACCACCTACATCCTCACAGCATGTTCACTGTCCTAAAAACTCGTTTCTTCTTAATGATTTTATGTGAGCAGGCTTTGGAAACATGAACTACACTACGGATTTATTGAGTGAGTATAAAAGTGGTATTAGAAATTCATTTATCAGTGTTTTACTATCAGACTGGAGGGATGTTTTAGAGGTATATCGGCCAATGCTGTGAATGACAAAGTGAAAACATGCTTATTAGAGTTGCATACGGGGTGAGTTAGACAGAAAGGCAGGATTAGAATTCAAAATGAACAAACTGAGGAAATAGTTTGGAAAAACACCCAACAGGTGTAACTCAAATGAAAACTTTTTCACCTATGCAAGAACAGTCAACTGCACAAACAGGCTGAAGAATAACAGGCTATACAACAGTTCTGCTGAAAAGCACCTTGAGGTATAACCTCAAGCAGATAACCAGGCAAACCCAAGTCACCAATGTTATGATGTTGCAAAAAAGAAAAGTATCATGTTATACCTCAAGGTGTATAACCTCAAGCAGATAACCAGGCAAACCCAAGTCACCAATGTTATGATGTTGCAAAAAAGGAAAGTATCATGTTAATGTGTAAAGAAGGAGTCATGTGCAAGCCATGCACAGTCTGCTGCTGCTGCTTCTTTGTCTACATATATTTCATCCACTCACAAGGGTCTCCTCTCTATCTAAATACTCATCCACCCTAAGGGTCTTCATTTTAAGGGATATATGGACCAGTTGCTGAAAATGTCAAGAGGGACAGGAAAGGTGAGAGATCTGAAAAGCACTGTCCATGAGGAACTGCTTGTAGTAGAGGCAGAGGAGTTTAATTCAGAAAAGAGAAAAGACTTAAAGAAATTTACCAAAAGCCTTCGGATACACAAGCTAGATACACAGAAACATAAAACTAGCTGCAAAGAGGAAAGATCTTAACTGTTCCCTGTGCCTGTGTAAACCATATGAACATTCAAGCCCTAACAAGTTGAAGCACTTACTACACTGGTGTTTTTAAGAATAATTTGATTAAATGTTTGCCAGGATACATAGCTGAGGCATGAGGATGGAGTATGTTATCCTCTACTGTCTTTTCCTAATCTATTTTCTTAGTATATTATTTGAAAAGGCAGCCACAATCAAAATTTAATTATTGACTAGGAGGGTCCAAGCTGCAGTAAGGTACAATGATCACTGTAGTAGTATGCAAATGTTCCTTCAAGTGTGCGTGGCTGGAAACTACCACTAACGCCACAGACCATTGACAGTGCATTACCAGAGCACAGCAAGGTCTCTTAGGCCATCTGCAGCTGAATTTCCTATTTCCTCATTTCTTGAACTTTATAGAATCAGCAAACTTTTCTACCTGTCCCCATATTACCGTCTAAAAAGGCAGTGACGGATGGTCAACTCCCCATCAGCTACTAGTGGCATTTCAGTATTCAAGAATTCACACTGTGACATTTATGAATGAGCTTTCAAGTCAGTGAACACAGAGCATCCTGAGGTTTCCTAAATTCCAACCATCATTTGATCTAACTGCAAAATTGCTTTGTTGTACCAGAAGAAAACAGAGTTCAGTTTGAAGATCTGATCTGTATTTTTGCCTGCCTCATATTGTTAGATGATGCAATTTGGCTTGGGGGGAAATAATATTCTTGAAAGAATATTCTTGAAAGTGCTTTTAGCATTTCATCTTCCTCCTTATTTTGCCCTGTAAAGTTGTAGGTATTTTAGCAATATAGTATCCTGCATCTTTGAAAAAAAATAATATAACATCTGGGGGAAATAGATAAATATTGAAAGAACAGGCAGAACTTCGAAAGTACAAAATTAATGCAAAATATGAATGTGTAGTTGTCTTTTCTTTTTACGGAATATCCAAACTAGTAAATAATTTTAATTTTAAAATTATATACATATATATATATGTATTTGCTCTCCCCACATATTGCATATCTGTTTATATCTATGAAAGCTACTGAAATGTTTCTATAGTCTATATGATTCAGATGTGCATATTATGTGTACGTGAATACATATGTTTATTATGCATCTCATTTCAGTTCAATGTCGGCTATCTAATTTGAAATAAACACAATTCCGTTTAATCTTCTTTTATGTCTATAAATAGTGTGGATATAAGTGCCTTTTGCTCATAAAATTTTTAGAAGTCAAAGAATAAGGTAAACACAGCTTCTTTTTTTTTTTTTTCCCCTATATTTTGAGTTAATGATTTTTTGAAAAGAACATCTTTGCCCTAAATCAAAACCACACAGCCTGTCAATGACTTTTGGTGATTTAGAAAACAACTGTGGATCATATGGTACACAAAGGAAGAATGAGTTCACTGAAACTACCACCAAACAGAATTTTAGAAGCAGAAATAGAACTGGGTAGGAAGTGGTTTTCCTGTCCCATGAAAGTTTTCGAGATCTCTTTTTTCCCATTATGCCTCAGAATGAACCCAAGACCCACCAAAGATGAGAGAGAAAGAGAAAGGTAACAAAGCCGAGGTCTGTCAGAACAGGAAGAGAGGCATAGGGTGAATGGGTGAGCTCATGGCATCCATATTTAAATAGCCAGTTAGATAGGGCATTTCCCTGGCACAAAAGCACCAAGATGCAGGGTGCTGTCCAACCCCATCTTGGGTGCCTAAGCCTCCCCCTGGATGACTGACAGTGTTCAGCTCATGTCAACTGCAGTTGGCAGTATAATCAGTTAATAGAGTATCAATTATTTTGATGCAGATATCTGATTTGTCAATCTGTCTTTGTTAAAATTCTGGTGATGATAAAGTGCTGTTTCCAACAAAAAGATTTCAAATGCTGGGAAAACTCAGCCCTTGTTTAGTTCTTATAGAATTTTTACTCATAGTATCCAACACAGAGGATGCAAAATTTCCCAACAGTGTTCTAGTGGCTGCATGTGAACTAGAAATAAAATCTTGGTCCGATATCCTCAAAGACTTTAGGGCATAAGCACCCAACTCCCACTGAGGCAAAGATCACACCAAAAAAAACACAAAAAGCTTGATTTGGGTATTGCCACTGCAAGCTTGCAGACATCTGGGGCCTGCAATAGAATCCATATGGACTATTTCTGTTTCATTCCCTGGAGCATAGGTGCACATTGGACTGACTTTGACGACTGAGCCTCAGCAATGTGACGTGGTATCAATGAGCTGCCATAAACTGGGGATGATGGAGAGCCATGCTGTCAGAGGTTCTTGCAACTTCAGAAGGGGTGTCCATGCTATAAAATACCAATGGACTATAAGAGCTGGCCCAAGCCTGTCCCTGCTGGTACATCTGCATTACTATTAATATTTCAACAGACTGAAGGTAATGTATTTATTTCTACCCAAGGCCAATTCAGACCTTTTACTGTAACCTAAGCATACACAACACAGGGGGGAACACACAGCTCCTTTACTAACTCTGCAGGCTTGAAAAGAGAGCAAGCAGAAGAACAAAGGCCCTCTGGCACCATAACTGTTATAGCTGCACATTGAAGCTGCAGACTTTATCTTCCAGTTATGGTACCACCATATTCAGCTCCAAATGTTAGTCAGGAGCTGTATTAAGACAGGTTAGCTGCACTTCCTCTGTCTTCCCCACATCAAAGCCTCCAACATCCATTTCAGTTGCAAAGGTGAGGAAAGCAGCCCATCCATTAATAACAAGCATGTCTCCAGTTGATAAGCTAGATCCCTGCTGCTTCTTTTCCGGTGTCATTGCTGTTTCATTTCTCTAGATTTCTCCTGACATGAAATACTCACGATATCGCTATGGCAGAGAGTGCTGGTTTCACTTAGAGCAGGGCTAACTCTCCTCGTAAATGGGGTGACTTCTGGAGAAGTAAAGCAAAATCTGTTTGCTCTCCTTTGTCGGTTGTTGATATAATTTCATACCCAAATCACTTGATGGCAAAAAATGACTGGATACTTTAAACAACATCATTCACACAGGGTAGAAAGAGAACAAGTGGTCTGCTGCACAGCTGTGTTCAACCCACCCACTGTACACAGAGTGTAGTTCAGCCTTACTTTCTTATGAGGGTAATAAGTGTGCACATAGAATGAAATTAAGAACCCTTCCAAGTTCCGGGCCAGGTGCTGGGCAGATGTACAGTGGGGGGGGGGGGGGGGTGTGGAGGGACTTCGGGGAAGCACTGAGAAGAAATCTCCTGTAGGCTACTGGGCAGCTACAGAGCCCTGCAAGGAAGTCTTGTCCAGGTCGGTAGATTACCTGGGTGCCCACAATAGAAAAGTATGGAAGATTTTTGCTCAGTGGAGTATTTATCCTTTTCATGCCTGACTCGGTTCGGTAGTGATACCATTGCTCCTTTGCTTTCATGCACAGAATTAACCACTACAGCTGCATCTCTTCCTCCGAGTCAGGCTGCTACACTTATTTGCAGAATGACTTTCAGAAGTAAGCAAGGGGCTGGATTTGTCTCCTGGTAGCTGTCACCAACTTTTATTAGTGCTTCATTTTGAGACAACTGCATGAAAAGAGCTATCTGAAATACACATTCTGTTGTTGGCATTCAATACATAACCTTCCACAAGTGAGATTTAATGAGTCATGTAAAAAATTATGAAGACTACACCTATTAAAATGAGCTGTTTATACACTATAAAATCCAGATTATTACTTCTTGTTAGTTAGCTACACTGAAATGTGCAGTGACTGGTGGACTACTAAAGAGAACAGCAGTTAGGCTGCTGTTTTAAAATGTCCATGCAGCTCATTTAGCTTCATGGAATTCATCAGTACTTACACAGCCTACTACTTTATGTAAATATATTTTTAGTGTTATTTAAAATGACAAATGTGGAAACCAGCCTTAAGATGTTTATTCTCAATCCCCAAACTTCAAACTGGCTTCTACATTTTCTTTTTTTTTATGGGTAGTTTAAGAGAACAACAATGACATCCAGTGGTTATAAAATTTTCCAACATTTTATTCTTCCATATTTGACACCATATCCAGTGTATAAAATATATTAATTCTTAATAAAATTGCAAACTAAGACACAAATTTTAAGAATTTAATAAACACTGAATAGAAGTGCAAAGCTTTAGCATGTCACCTTGAGACATTTTGCAGTATTACATTTTTTAGAATGTATGAATGTTCTCTGGAAATTTTTTTGGTAGCATTGAAATAAGTACTATGAGTTTCACTTAGAATGCTAAATCCAGTAAAGTCAGAATAAAATTAGCACATTAGTTTTAAAACTAGTTTACACCCGCAATAATTTAGTAGTATCAGCCCTTCCTTTCCTGCCTTCTATGCCCATTCAATGTATTTAGAAATCAGAACTATCTGGTATTTTTTCTATAGTGAGAAGTATCATATCATTCTTAAAGATAGATATGTTAAGAATAAAGAATGTCCCTTAACATTACTTCACCCTTTCCTAAGAAAATGAAAATACAGATTTCCATAAATACTGAGAAAAGAAGTTGCGAAGTCTACATTATTTTCTGAGGTTCTGTGAACCAGGCTGGGAATGGGAGGGAGCCTACCAACCTGAAGGCTAATCCACTAACACATTTTAATTTTCACTGCTGGGAAATGTTCAAAAAGTATTGATTAAATTTATACAGGAGTTTCTTTGAAAAAAAATCCTTTTATAGAAAGGAAATTGAGGACTCCACTGTCTTGGTTTCTGTTGGGTCAGAGTCCTTTTTCTTCCTAGTAGTGGTGCAATGCTGTGTTTTTACTAGCCTGAGAAAAACGTTGACAAAACATCAGTGTTTTACTTGCTATGTAGCAGTTACCCTGATCAAGGACTTTTCAGTCTCATGCTCTGCCAGTGAGGAGGGGAACACGAAGCTGGGAGGAAGCAGAGACAGGACACCTGACCCAAACTAGCCACAGGGGTATTCCATACCACTGTACGTCATGCCCAGTATATAATCTCAGTGGAGTTAGACAGAAGGGACTGATCGCTGAGCACTGGTCAGCAGGAGGTGATAAACTGTATTGTGCATCACCTGTTTATTGCTTCCTCTTTATCTTTATTTCCTGTTATTATTGTTGTTATAATAATAATAATAATATTTTTATATTTTATTTTTATTTAAGTTATTAAACTGTCTTATCTTAACCCATGGTTTTAACATTTTTTCCAATTCTCCTTCTATCCAACTGGAGAGTTGGTGGAAATGAGCCAGCGGCTGTGTGGTTACTTGGTTATCCACTGGGTTTAAACCATGACCACCCACTTTCTTTCTTCTACAGACAGTTCTCTGCATATCTGCATTGTTCACCTTGCAGAACCTACCGCAACAGGAGACTTCCACAGTTCCAGCTCCTGAGTCACTGAGGTTATCCAGTCCTACACATTAGCACAGGGATGAGTAAGCTCTGCAATGCCAGCTACCCGTGGCATTCATCTAATCTCTGACTAACACAGTGAACACTGCCTGAAATCCCTCTCCTGATCTCAGACATCTTCAGGGCTCCCAAGCTCCCATTCTGCAGCAGGTAAACCACTTGGCTTCAGGAGGTAGAAACTATCTAGGAACTTGCCAGGGAGCTAGGCAAACCTGGAGCTGGCAACACAGAATGCGTGGATTTTTTAAGCAACATTTTAAGCAAAGATTGATTTATGTGGAGGGAAAGGGATTCAGCAATCTCTCTTGTGACCAGTTGGATTTAATGAGATTTAATGCTCTTGCTGGAGAGATTTCTTTCCCGATCTAGCAGCCCAGCAGGGATGAATTAATAGGTAGGTTGCTGGTTTTTGTTACATAGCTATTCTCCTTTCCTTCAGTTTAGCTTGAGGTGGTTCATGTCAGTACATTTGAGAGCATTAAAATCAGTTTGAGAAAATAGACCTGTTCTTTAAAACAAAAAAAACTGAAACTTTTGGAAGAACAGTACTGTGTTTCTGTTTGCCTGGGAATAAGTGCACACTGTGCTCTGTGAGACTTGCTGTATCAGCAGCATATTTTATTGTATTTTATTTTCATTCATCTGTCCATATTTGGCAGAGGTACAAACAGATGGGTTTTACATTTTAAGACCTGGATTGACAGATTATCTGCACCAGAGAATAAATTAAACTAATCTCAGCCTTTTGTCCTCGCTAGTAGTACCTGACAGCTTCTTTCAGCCCACCACTACTTGAAACTGTTTACTAACTTCCATCAACAAATTTCACTCTTTGCCTCTCTGAATGCTTTGAAAATATCCACAGACAAAAACTGAACCCATGGTAGTTAGTTTTAAGAGAAATAGACTGTATATTTCTTTCCCTTTAAAGGATTGGCATGATAATGTCTCAGGAAAGAAATGTATTTACAATCTTCCCACCTAGTGCAGAGATTGAAGAGGAACCAGTGCTCCTGATGCATCTCTTGGCAAAATTCACTTGCAACTCAGAGAAGAGAATGTTAGCCCTTGACTTTTTTCCTAACATGGCACACGCGCCTGGTAAAGTCTCCTCACAACTGCGTTTGGGCTGCAAGTCTCCATAGAAAACAGGCACAGCCCTGCCAAGAAATGTATATGGCTTTATGAGTATAAATATATAAAAGTATAAAAGCCATATTTTTTCACATCCTGAGAAAAAATATGGGGTGAAGGGTGTAAAAGTCTTGCTAGTGGGCAATGTGATCTGTTTCCCTTCTCTAGCGACTTACTTTTGCTACATATATTGATCAACAGTGAAAAGCAAAGGTGAACATGAAATAAAGGTGTTCTAATTATCAATGCAGGTATAACAAACCCTTCATTCTGTATTTCTATAGACATGATTATGCTTATGTAAGTACAGTATGAAATATGTAATACAAATACATTAATACTAAGTGTAGAGGAATTAAAGAGCATAACTGAAAGTCTTTGCCACTGCCTGCATAAATTTTGAAAGGGAAGAAAAATATTCTTTAGCTATAAGCAGCACATTACTACCATTGTTCTGCATCATCCTTTACTTGAGGCCAGAATGCAGCCAAAAGAGAAATCCCCATTGATATCAACTATCATTGTTTTATTGACTTTATATTTGGGTGAAATCAATTTGCAGTTTTGTTAAAGCCTCTGTGCCCACTTCTGCCTTCACTGCCCGCACTAGAGCTCACCTCCTTTCTCCTCCATCTCTTCTGTTCTTTGAATGGTCCCCAGGGACCTCCACCCAGGGTTCCTACCCACTGGTGTATGAGGGAGTACCCACAGGGGCAGCGCTTCTCCAAGCAGACAGCCCATGTTATGGAGTGCACACTGGAACACGGTAAGTCAAAACTTGTGTTTTCAATGAAGAACACAGTGCTCCAGCAACTCACTTCACCAGGGAATTAGCTAAGCAGTTCCCCCCATCAGTGGGAGTCACGGGCTAGTTTCCAGGTGTGTCAAAAGAGTACCTGTACTGTGAAAACAGAAGATTAGTTGACTTCACTTGCTAAAATATGTGCTCTTCCCTTAGGAAGAAGAAAAAAAAAAAAAGAGTCCATGAATACTTGCAGACACACGGCAGCAGCATTTCACTTTTTATTATTGCCATTAATATTACCTTTGTGCTTGTAGTCCCAGGGAAGACAGAGGAACAGAAATGTGGAACCACAGAATAAAAGCCACAGAACAATCCTAACAAGACTGCAATTTAAAGGCAGCAGATGGACCCAGACAGACGGCAGAGTACAAGGGCACTATAAGACAAGACAGATCTCAGAGCAGCCCCCTGCCTAATCTTGCTGACCTCGTGTAAGATTAATGGCCAAGTTTGGCAACCTGTTCCAGTGTTTCACCACCCTCATTGTAGAAGACTTCTTCCTTATATCCAGCCTGAATCTCCCCTCTTTCATTTTAAAACCATTATCCCTTGTCCTATTGCTACAGGCCCTAAAAGGTTTGTCCCCATCTTTCTCATAATCCCACTTTAGGTAGTGGAATGCCACAATAAGAGCATTCTCTTCTCTACCCTGAACACCACCAGCTCTCTCAGCCTTTCTTCATGGGAGAGATATTTCATCACTCTGATCTTTTTTGTGGCCCTCTTCTGGACCCACTCCAAGAGGTCCATGTCTCCTGTGCTGAGGACCCCACAGCTGAACACACCTGGAACAGAATAGAGGGAGAACTATTCTGTTCATACGGATTACGTTTCTTTTGATGCAGCCCAGGTTTTCTGGGCTGCAAGCACACATTGCTGGCTCATATCCAGCTTTTCATTCACCAGTACCCCCAGGTCCTTCCCTGTAGGGCTGCTCTCAATCCCTTCAACCCACAGCCTGTATTGATAGTGGGGGTAGCCCTGACCCAGGGGTAGGTCCTTGCACTTATGAAATTTAGAAGTCCTACCATCAGTTCCTGTATATGCATTCCTTTTGGCTACCACTACTACTATGTTTTTATTAGTAATTTCCCAAACTTGAGCAGTTTTCTCTGTCACGATAATCATACAGTTAGCTGGTTTATGGCATAGAGAGGAAAGAGGTGTATGAGTGTTTATCAGTCGATATTCTTTAGACTGGTTTTTATTTAAAAAAATCAAAACAAATTATTAAAAAAAATACGTTTCAGTTTGCTTAGGAACCCAGCTGTTAAAAATAATCAAGTGTAAATCTAAAACTTTCTGAAAGCCAGTATCTTTGTCTTGAACATCAAAACTAACAAAACCAGCTAAGAATGTCAGTGTATCATAATAAAGTTGCTCAAGGGGTTGGATTGTCAAGCTTCTTCAGAAGTTCTGTAGTTGCTGTTTCATAAACCCAGGAAAAAGTCATTTTTAGTTACAGGTCAGACCATACAGGATCTAACTATAACAGCTCCCAACAAGCACATATTAGGTAGGCCAAAATAGTAAAGCTTTAAAGTATCAAGAGTACAGTATCCATGCTTGTAAAGCAGACTTTTCCAGCTGAACTCACAAGGCACAGTTGCTTCAGAGTCCATGGCTGTAATGGTCTCGAGTCCTTAGACAAGTCTTTGGTCTATCTTCCAGTCTATTCTCAGCTTCTGCTGGTCAAATGTGTCCTTCCTTCAAAGTTCCCATATATTTCTGAAACCCATTTTTCCTTGAGTGTCCAAATAGTGCAGAATCAACTAGACGTGCAAAGTGTAATTTATTCTCTCAGTCAGATTATTCTAACTTCATTTTATAGCTCAGTAATGCACCATAAGCACAGTTCAATACTGCAGACTACCTGTCTTTTTTTTTTTGTTTGTCTTTTATCTAGGACAAAAAGGAATCCTTTTTTCTCTGTTCCACTTGATACTTTAGCATTATATTTTATAATTATGAATATACTGAATATTCAACCCTGCTGCTACCTTATGCTTGTTGAGAGTGGTACATTGAAACATCTTTGCTTCTGTCCTCCCTTTTAGTGCATTTCCTTCAAACTTGGGTTTTGCCCTCAAATCCCTTTCTCTGTTCTTAGATGGGATTTCTGGACTATTACACTCTGACCCACAAACATACAGGTGACTGACCTGCCTTCTAAACTCAGAGAACTTTTTATCCTTAGCAATAGTAAGCTTCAGAGAAAAAGGGCTCTAAAACCACCAAAGGGACATGGACATGTTTGTCTTGCCCTACATTATAACTGTTTTCTGATAATGGATATGCAGTCATCTTGTTTACTGCAATCTGCTTTTGCCCGATCTGTTCTCTTTAAGCAGCCCTGTTCTCAGTTTTAATACTGCCTGCTCAGTTATAAAATAACACTTTGACTTTCTGGTTCAACATGTTGGCAAAAGGAGCCTTGTAGCTTCCTGCTGCCTGGCAGCTGAATTTTCCAAACAGCAAAGTCACTGTCTTTTTAGTATGACCCTTGGCTGTGGGGAACTTTCCCAAAGCAGAAGTTACATCCACAGTAAGTGATTGTGCATTGACCAGCTCGATCCTTCACAAGAGCAGTCTGTGGCTGGCAGCGAGGTTACTGCCCAGACAAAAATTTAGGGAGCCAGCAGCCCCATATTCCCCACCTCTGAATGCATCAGCCACTTGCTGTTCTCCACTTACAGCTCAGCACATGCCCCTTCTGTTATACTCTTTATCACCTCTAATGCATTAATTGAAGATGAAGCCATTTGAGTGTTAACTGTTTTTAAAAATACCTATGTTTTTCTATATTATTGTCTGGAGGATTGGGAATCAGCTAGGAAGCCACAATGAACATTTGTTTTGCTTCCTCCTTACAAGATTCATTGTGTCAATTGAACAACGTTCCTCTGTGCACAGTAAAGGACAGGGCTGAAATTGTTGATGAAAAGGGCACAAGCTGAGGTAGTAAAGGACTACATTCTGCTCTGTGTTTCGCACCAGCTGCCAAGAACCTTTCAGAGACATTTCAGATCTTGACAGCTATACTGCTCCATCCATGCAGCATTCAAGGGAACATGCCCTTAACATAAAGACTGAGAAATTTTTCTCCTCGAGATTCCCACACATAGAAGGTGTATCACGTGATAATTTGCAGGTGAGCAGATCTGAGTCTTGAGGAAGGGAGGAAAATAACCTTCTATTCCGCTGCTATTGCTACAAATGTCACATATTGTCATTTCTTCACAATCAGGAAAGTAAATAATGTACTGACAGAGTGTGAAATACAAATAAAGGCTTTATGGGAATTAAATTATTTACTATCATCAGTTTACATTTCAATTTATACTATGTTGATGCCCATGTAAATGAATGACGCATATGCAGACGAATGCTAATGCCGATGTTTACCATAGATCAGAGCTACCACTGGGAAAAAGAAGAAAAATGTAAAAGGAAAAGGAAAAGGAAAAGGAAAAGGAAAAAAGAAGAAAAAGGGAAAGGAAAAGGGAAAGAAGCAGACAAAGAAATAGAAAGAGAAAAAGAAAATAAGAAAATAAGAAAAATAGAAGATTTTGAAGAAGATAAACCATTCCAGATATGGAATGCATTGTAAAGCATTGTCAGATATCCTGAAGTTTTAGCATTTGCCATGGACATCAACTTTGAGAGCACAAGAATGTGACATCTGTGTCAATAAATTTGATCTTCTGAAATAACAGGCAAAACTGCTCTGTTGAGGAATTTTTATATAGCAGTCACTGATACATTGCAATAAAAGTAAGATTATAAATTAAATCTCATTTACGAATATAAATCTGTCGTGCAAAGAGTATGCTAGTATGATGTCACGTAAAAGATTGAAAACTGGCAACTCCAGTTAAATATGAATTTGGAGTCCAGTGCAGGCTGGTTTTGTTTTACAATCTGTTAGGAGATAAACTGCGAAATTTTCAAAAGATTAATAAAAACCTTAACAGCATATCTCATCCGACACTCATGTGTCCTTTAAGCAACTACAGTTTAGCAGGTTTGTTAATAAGAACACATGTTAATAAAAATAATTATTTACAAATAAAAATTAATATCTTTAAAGCAAGCTTCTTAGTCACCAATCTTGCGTGTGAAATCCATATAGGTTATTTTTTGTTCATTTATCCTAAAGCAAACAGAAAATTATATTCAGTTCTCATAAATTGGCTTGGTTAGCCTCTCCTTATTTAGGCATATTCCTAGAATAGAGACATTAAGGTGGATATGTAAACAACCTCCTACTTTGTAAAACAGTTTTATGTTTTAACATATAAAAGCCTAGCTAAAATATGTGATTATTATTCTTTTGATTTCTGTATGGGCTGCTGTGGGGTTTATCAATCCTTCCTTCTCAATAAGGAAACCCGTTTCTGCCCATCCACAATGATGATCTCACTTGTGACAAAAAAGAAATGTGTGTTTTTATTTCAAGACAGCTGACTGGCCTTATTTCTTTCAATGTAAAACCCAGCTGAGCATAGTGCACAAGTGGTTCTTCTAATCCTACAGAACTATTTAAGGCTATCCTTATTCCCCCTCCCTGTGGTTTACCTTAGTTAGCTGTGTAGATAATAAACTTATGAGCACATGCACCAGAATTTTACATCAGGATAACCACAAAACACTACTGTTTTCAGCCATCACAATCATGATCATTTGTGTTAGCACCTCATTTGTAATGAACTAGAGAATGCACCTGAATCAGGTTTAAAACAAAAAAAACCACCAAAACACTACTTGTGCATAGTGCAATTCAGTATTTCAGACATGTTTTCTTGAATGAATCAGGGGACTCCTGAGCCACCCAGGTGGGGAAAGAAAGGGTGAGAGGAGTCATCCCTGGTCATAGCATAAGAAGACAAAGCCTTGAAAAGGATGAACATGAAGAAAAAGATGCCAGTACAGGTCCTACAGCCATTGCTCTGCCTCAGCAAGATGTGCTCCATTGAAGCTGGAAACTGCAGTGGATTAACATGCCCAGGCAGGAGATTTTAGGGCCCTGGAGGAGTGGTAAAGTCAAGGCAGTGTTTTTTGGAGCCTGGTTCCAGACAACTTCAATTCATTTTAATCAGAGGAATATGATTTCTTCCTTCCTTCCTTCCTTCCTTCCTTCCTTCCTTCCTTCCTTCCTTCCTTCCTTCCTTCCTTCCTTCCTTCCTTTCTTCTTTCCTTCCTTCCTTCCTTCCTTCCTTCCTTCCGTCCTTCCTTCCTTTCTTTCTTTCTTTCTTTCTTTCTTTCTTTCTTTCTTTCTTCCTTCCTTCCTTCCTTCCGTCCTTCCATCCGTCCTTCCGTCCTTCCGTCCTTTCTTCCGTCCTTCCTTCCATCCTTCCTTCCGTCCTTCCTTCCTTCTTTCCTTTTCTTTCCTTCTTTCCTTTTCTTTCCTTTTCTTTCCTTTTCTTTTCTTTCCTTTTCTTTCCTTTCCTTTTCTTTCCTTTCCTTTTCTTTCCTTTTCTTTCTTTCTTCTCTTTTCTCCTTTCTTTTCTTCTTTTCTTCTTTCTTCTTTCTTTATTCTTTTTTTCTCTTTCTCTCTTTCTTTTTTCTTTCCTTTCCTTCCTTTCTTTTATTTCTTTATCTCTTTCTCTTTTTCTTTTTTTTTTTTAAACCCAGGGGGCATTGTAACCCCCAGCCTCTCTACTTTCAGTCCTGCCCTTTCTGCAGACTGAGAACTGGTGTGATCTATTGTGAATGTTTGAATGGATTTCTGTGTGGGGTGGGATACCAAATATAGGTTTGGTGAGCCACAGAAAATAAATAATGGACAGGAAAGCTTGTTTTCCAGGCTGAAGTGGAGTGGGATAGGGGTAGGGGTTAGTGAGGGAGGAGCTGGAAAGGTAGTTGGTTAAGATTTATTTGGCAGACATGTACAACTATCCTGTTTGAATTGTATTTGAATTAATTAACTTCATCTGTGTAAACTGTGTCAGTATCCTGTAATTTCCTAAGGGTATGGCTATATCAGGAAACTGAGTAGTCAGCAGAGCTGGTTGAATAGTTAAAATAACTGATTTACAAATATTTCCAGGAATAAAACCACTGAGTTTCGTTTTTTATGATTTATAGGGCAATATAGGAAAATTTATCTTACCTGAAGAATGTCCTTTCTGTAAGAGGGGAAGTCCACAGCTCCTTGGGTTTTGCTCTCATACTTTCCACTCTCTGGAGGCAGAGCCAGGCTGGTCAAAAGAGGCTGTACACCAGCAAGTCTCACAGGTTTCTAGTGCAACTTCATAGAAAAGAGTCTTTTATAGCGTAATTCACAGATAGGATGAGGAAAAAAAAAATAATCCACACAAGCAATTTATGCTGCAGACCAGTTTAAACTTCCATGGCAACTGCTTTTATGTTCCACAGCATCTCTCATAAAGATATGTATAGTTGTGAGGCAGAAAGAATATTCACAGCGAAAACAACATAGTTTGCCATTGTTTGCTTGACTCTGAACTGCCCTTGTGCCAGGTGGGTAGATGAACTTCCAAGTTTTTTGCTAGAAGAAAGTAAATGCATGAAAACCTCCTTTTAGCAAAGACCAAGAAGAAAGTAAATGCGTGAAAACATCCTTTGAGCAAAGACCACAGATTTTCTACAGCACAGTATCCATTAGATGTCAGGGTGTGAATGCAAGAATTATGTCTTACTGCCCTTCCTTTAAAAAAGAAAAAGATTATTAGTTTGGAAATAGTGTGCTGATTGTGCTGTTTCCTCCAGATAATGGGGACAGGATCTGAGGTGGTTTGCCTGTATAGTTCTGAGAATTTAAGAAAATAATTTAAAAAAATCATCCATTTCTGTGCATGTAGGAAAAGAGCTGCCTAACATGAAACTTCCATGGCTAATAAGGAAAAATCACAAATATTTTAAGAGAGATTGCTAGCTTTTAAAGCCTTGGCTTTAATAACTGCAGTCTTACCAGCAGGGTGTTGTTTTAATTTCTAATGAATGAGTAGGAGTAAAGATTATCATTATGAGAGATTTCTGAATATTTAATTTAATATCTTTTTAGAGATTTTCTGGCATCACAGCTTCTCAAGGATTTGTGCAGGACTCTTTTTTTCAATGTTTGTGGGTTTTGTGTGTTTCATATGAGGCTAAATAGAACATGAAAGCAACTAATTTCTTTTTATCTGTTACTTCTTCTCCCACATAAGACTGTAACCTTAAAACACATACTTTAGTAAAATTATTGCAAGGCTAACAGCCTTCAAAGGAGAAAATTTATCAGTATTTCTGGAATTCTAAAAAAACAATAAGAAAAAAGAAAAAAGATAAAGAGTTGTTTAATTAACAAGCTTAATTGTTTTCATTAATAGCTTTTCATTAATAGGTCTTGTTTTCATTAATAGGTCTTGTGTCTTGGCGTGAGGTCTGCTCTGTGGCTTTACATAGTTTATAGTGATCTAGGAATTGAGGTTATTTATTCTCTATGGTAAATAAAAAAGATGTCATTTTAGTTCTAATCTTATCTGTATTGCTAGATAAATGAGAAAAAGAGAGAGAGAGATATCCTGGAACATGTTCTTCTTGCTGATTATTTTCTCAGGGTTGAAAAAAGTGTGGGCCCGTGTGGATAGCCTGCTTTATTTCTTCCTTTCATATCATCTTAATTTTAATTTTGTGGATTATAAAACCAAGAAGACATTTTGAGTGAACCTTGCCTCTCAAAGGAATTACAATATGTAACGAGTATTTTCCTTCATCTTACGCCATCTTACTTTCTTCATGGACTCCAAACACAAGGACAAAATGAAGAGCATTGAAAATTAATTTCTAAGATGAATGATCAGAATTTTCCCTACTTTTTTGTCTAGCAAATCAAAGCTATATCAGCAACAAGCTATATGCCTTTGCAGATGCAGACACAGATGTAGAGGTCTCTGAACTACTTCCAAAATTGGGAGCAACGTAGTCACATCAACATGACACCCTGTCATGATTAACTAATGTCTATATGGCTGCCACAACCCACTCTAATATTTTGCATTGCTCTATGCACTGTAGACAAATTGTATTTTGCCAGATTTCTGGCTATCTCTGTTCCACTGCAGTGCATGATAGCAATGACAATAATGTTGAAGAGAGATGTGCGAAAAAAATGTATAAATCCTTTCAAAAAACTGAACCACTGTGGAAAAAAACTTGGATAAGAGTACGTTATTGTCTCATTAAATTCCCCTGAGGTATGTTTCCTCAATCTAATTCACAGCAGGGTCTCAGGACCTCTAGTGATAAAAAAAGCAACATGGGAAGTGGTATTTAATGAAGTATTCATAGATAAATTTTCAGATTTAAGCCTTAACTGTTTTCCATCTCTTTTTCCTATGGTTCTGTGATATTTAGTGGTTTGTGATAGTACAAAAAAAAAAAACCAAAAACAAACCTTCAACAGTAACCTGTGCATATTTCTGTTGGTTTGAGTGTGACTGCTGTCAGGTTCAGAACTGTGCTCCTGTATTGACTATGTTAACACTTAACATTATATTTTAAGCAACAGTGCTAATAAAAGTAAAAGTTAGTTAAGAAATCTGACTAACTGTGATATTGTGGTTGCCAATAGGAGTACAAAGTATCCTAGAAAACTTCCTGGTAGGAAGTTATGCAACTTTGTTTTGACAAAGAATATTTTTTGTATTCTGGATAATAAAAGAACAGAGCTTTTTAATGTGCTGGCTGGTTGGACTAAGATAGGGTTGATTTATTGGGCTTGTATTTTTATAAGATATTTGGGAGGTTTAAGCTGTGCTGATATTAAAGATATTGATACTATGTACAATAGCTGTGACCTTAATGATCCTGACAAAATAAATACAATGTATGTGCATCTTAATTCATGTTAAACAATAGAATAAGATGCATCAAACATATTTTAACACATTCTTCTAATAGTTGTAACATATACACATATATTTATATAGGTATATATCTCCATGAAAGTAAGGCATATTTAAGAAAAATGTATTTGGAACACCTCTGATAACTGCTCGACTCTTAATTCTACCACACCAAGCAGGTGTGGGTATGAAAGGATTAAAAAAATATTCTTACATTGTATGTAGGAAGGCTTTTCTAATGTGAAAAATGCTAATAGTGAGCCCTCTTACCCGTGTCTCTGCCCCTTGGGAGCACAATCCATCCTTGGGGCTAGTTACTGGGAGAGGCTGCTGGGCTGTGGAGCAGCTGTTCTCCCCACTCTGCAAACAAAGATGGAAAGGGAGTTTGGCAGTGTTTCTGCCTCACCAGTTTTCCTCCTCACCAGGCTTTCCCCAGCAGTGACACTGGATATTAGGAAAAATTCCTTCACCAAAAGGGTGATCAGGCATTGGAAAAGGCTGCCCAAAGAAGTGGTGGAATCACCATCCCTGGAAGTGTTCAAACGACATGTAGATGAGGCCCTTAGTGACATGATTTAGTGGTGGACTTGCCAGTAGTGAGGTAAAGGTTAGACTTGATGATCTTTAAGGTCTTTTCCAACCTAGTTGATTCTATGATGCCCCCTGTCCACTTAACATTGTGATATTTGAAATAATTCCAGGTGAATAATTGTTTCCTTTAATTCGATTTGTTTTGTGCCATCTTTGTTCACGAACCAATGGGACTTACTTAGGAATATCACAAATATTAGTAAAAGCACAAATTATTAATTTCTGCTTTGCAATAACATTGTACTGCGGTTTTACTGAATATGCAAGAAGAAAAAATAAAGGAAATATCCTTTCATCCTAAAGCTAGGATATTGTTTAGAGTAGCATGAAATGAGACAGTAGTTACATTAATGTACAATGTCAACAAATCAATTAAAAGCCAAGAAACTAATAAAAAATATTTACAATAACCAACAACTAAACAACAACAAAATGCAGTTTTTTCAGTATTACCAAATCCTGGGGCTGACAGCTACAATACTACCTATTAGTTACCCTTCAAGACTATTCTCCTATGAAGGAGGTGAGCTGCAGAGTTTATCATAAACTGTTTATCTCAGGGCCTGTAAAATAGATACTATGTCACAAATACTGTATTTTAATAGTCGGTGTTTGATACCACAAAATTATCTTGGTTTCTGGGATCTCCCAGTGTTTACTTAAAGACCATTTGAGTTATATTTGGTCAAACGATTTACACATTTCCAAGGAGCTTTAAACTTCATTTCTGAACTTCAGAGTAATGCAGAACAGCCCACTTCCTCCATAGCAAAGGGTCTTTTGTTTGTTATCCTGCTGTGTTTTCCTCAGGCATTTCATGACGAGGAAAAGAAACCCTGTGCAATTAAATTTGTTCAACTGACTGAAGTACACACATAGATTTAAGCACAGAAGTACAGCTACTTAAGACATCAAGACTTTTGTTTCTAAGCATAAATGCTGCTTCCATTGAGAAGTTATTCCTTATAAATATTTAATGTATGAAAGTGCTTGCAAATAATCCTGCTTCCCACTTAGTAGGTAAAATAAATGTCTTGCATGTAAAGACCTAATGTTTAAACCCCTTTACTAATAGCAAATATGAACTTTCTTAACTTTATGCAAAATTTATCAGGTTTACCCCATTTCCTAACATACGATCTTTCCCATGTCCTGCTGGGGAACTGCTGAGAACTCTGTCTTTCAGCTTTTCTCTGGTCTTTCCTCAATTATTGAGCAGCTCTACTCTCATATTACCTAATTTTTCATTTTCTACAAAGAAAAGCAAGGGTGAAAGTAAATTAATAGAATGGAAATGAACACTTTTTTCCAGAGCAGGATAGAGCTGACAGATTGCTTCAGAATAATGATAAATACTGATTTTCTGGATGTTGCCAAAAACTTCCTTATGAGAAGAAAAATTTAAAGAAGAAAGAATCAAGAGGCGGAGAAGAGGCATTCCAAAATAGAAAGGTATCTTTAATGAAGTTTTGATTAAATAACTGAGGAGAAATCACTAGTCTGAAATACCTGCATACAAGAAGACACAAAGAAAGAAAGAGGAAATTTAAGAAAAAAAAATAAAATCTAATGAGATAAAGAACATGCAGAAGGTAGGGGTGACAATGAGAGATGGAGGATGCCATCAGAGGCAAAGAAGGGACCCATGATGATGCATACAGAAAGAAATGGAGAAGCTAGAGGAGAAGTATGGAAATAATTGCAATAGTTTTAGACTATTGAAATGAGTTCTACATGGATTAGATGCTTGATTTGGTATATTTACAAAATCCCTTTCTGAAGTTATTTCTGTCAAGATTCCCTGTAGGTCTCAAAGGCCTACCAGATAATCTTATGTTAATATTTAATGCTAAGGTACTCTCTAATATGCCCAGCTATTTTATTTTTATTTCTATAAATCAAAGCTTTTTATGAAAGCACTTTGTACTTCAGCACATTTTCCCTGAATTTTGTTTATAACTTTTTGTATTAAGATAATAGAGAAAAAAAACACCCTTTGTTTTCTTCTTGGCATGTGTCATTCCTGTAGACTTACCTTCTTGATATGGGTTGTAAAAGCTATCCACTAAGAAGCATATACATCTTTACTGAGACTTGTAGCTTTGTTGAAAATGTGGTAAAATTTAAAGAAGGAATCTTAACAATATAGTTTTGGTTATCATAACTAAATTAAACTGCAGAGTAAACCTAGCATTAAATATTTTCATTTTAATATTTTAAAACTACAAATGAAAACAATGCTGACCTGAGAGTTGGCATATTTAAAGGAGCTAAATTCATAAACTAGGAAGTTATAAGACTTTTTTTCTTTCTGCTAAATGAACAAATGAACTTTGGCTGAATGAATACATTATGCCTGTTCATTACGAAAATGGAAGAGTTTACTGAATAGGGGTTTTCAGTTTTCAAATACTGAAGATCTGTCCCGAACCTGATAGCCTTCATTTTATTTACCAGTCTGGAGGATAGTATCAAAATGCTTACTTGTTTGAAGGCAGTATAGGAATTATGGCAAGTATGTTAGAGGTCAGGGTTAGAATTAAAAATTATATAGAAAAATTGGAGAAATTATCTGAATAAATTGGGGGGGGTTCAATAAGAACAAAAAGAAAATACCACGGTTAGACAGAAATAATCTAAAGCACAAATGTAATACAGAAGATGATTGGGACTGTGAGTTGATAGTGAGTCTTGATTTATAAAAAAAGAAGAGGTAGTGGGACAAAAGAGAGAATAACTGCCAAGAAATTTGAAGCGACTTTTCCACTCTGCTTAGCTGGAGTACTACATCGACTTTGCGACAATACTGCTCAAAGAGGATATGAACTAAATGAGACATTCTGCAATACAGCAGTGATAATCACTGTGGGCTTAGTAATGTAAATATTGAGGAAATACTAAAGTAGGCTTGGAGAGGAATCTGAGAAAAAGAAAAGAAAAACCTGATCCCTATTACAAATGGGTATAGAAGGCAGAAACATTTGGCTTAAATTAAAATAAGAAACGTCAGGCTATACATTAGAAACACTTTCTAGTGGAAGGATGATAACAGGCCCCCCGGAACATTCAGAGTCCATTCTTTGCTTCTGACTTTGAAAGTCTTTAAGAGCAGGCTGAACACGTGAATTAGGAGTTCACATGGTACAGTAGTTCCCCATAGAGATTTTTCCAGCACTGGGGTGTTTTTTTCTGCGACATATTTACTACAAAAAGAATCTTTTTACTAACCCTACAATTAATAAGGAAGAAAACCAGGTTAATGCTTATTGGATTTTGCCAGATTTACAGATTAATGTAATATAAATTCCTGTCTTAGGAAGATTATACTCCAAAATTAGTATTTATGAAATAGCCCAGGTAAACACCATAATGGGCAACAGAAAGAGTTTGCATGCTACCCTCTTTGTGGGTAGGTTGTTATTTAAAATAATGATGGTAACTAAGAGTTAATGGTCTTTGTAAAACTCATTTTGTTTGCAGCTGTTTGTTTGCTATTTGATACCCATGCTAAGCCTTTCAAAGGAGTGAACACAGTTAAGTTACAGCTTTCTGTATCAATTCCTTCTTTTTTATTTCAAGTAAATCTACTAAGTTTTTTTCCTTTTAGGCTGTGACACTCACGTGACAGAGTAGTGACTCATCCAAATATACCCTGCTGGCATCCAGGACTTCATAACCCTTCAGCATGTGTTTGGGTACAAAACAAATTTCTATGAATTTATTTTTTCTTCAATGGGGAGGGTGGAGGAGGCGGGGGGGGGGGGGGGGGGGATGGAGGGGGATAATAAAGGTTCCTGAAAGTGTATTGTGGTTTCTGGTGGAGAGTGATGGGATCCTGAGAAACAGAATAGTGCTTGAATTCAAGAACTTAACCTGTCCATGAAATTATATTTATCTACTACAGTTATAGGTTCCAGCAATTCTTGTGCTCACCAAATAAACTAAGTTTTACTGAAATGGAAAAATATGTCTAGAGCAGTGGTAGCCAAAGAAAATGTTTAATATTGCTACAGAGGGAGAAACTTGAAGAAATCAGGAACTTCTGCTGAATATCTGCAGGTATCTACCATTGAGACTGCTCAAACACATCACATCTCTCCATTTACTCTAACCTTTCTTTTGACAACTGTGCATCTGTGTTTTACTTTAACCTTCCCTATGTGCTGTGTATATCTTTAGTAATGTGTATTGTTACTGAAACTACAGAAGAAACAGGAGAAACAGAGGAACTGTAAAACTGGTCTTCATAACTGGATGATACATGCAGATTCTAGTATTTGGGAACACACAGAGCTGCAGATCATTTCCTTTTCTGAATTTTTCATTGTCTGTTTTTTACAAAAAGTAGCAACCTCCTTATTCTTCTTCTTCTTTTCTTCTTCTCCTGCATTTGCAAAATAAAAATCTGGCAACTGGGAGAGGTCAGTGCATAGATAAAAACTTGTGGTTGAGGCTTAATTCCTAGTGGAAAGATGCAAAAATGGCTGGAAGGGGAATTAACCAATGGATCAAGTAAGGAAATTAGTAAGTTATTCTCAGTTCAAGGAACAGATGTGTTTTTGCTGTTTTCTGTTATGCTTTAAATGGGGTGGTTTGGTTTGCTACCCAAGTTGCAGCTATACAGTGAAAAGAGTTCTGATTCATCATGATACTGCCCACTACTCTAAAAATTTATGTGCCCATTGGACTGTACCCATCCTCTCACTGTAGACTTTGCCTCCATGAGGTTAGATTACCCACAATTTTTGCATCATTTAAATTCATCTGGAAACTAAAGCTAATGTAAAATCTGGCTGCCTCAAGCCTGGCTACTCTTCTAAGAAAGTGTTGTGCCTTTATGGAATTCAGTGCACTTTTGCCATATGATCTCCACTGGCTACCAGTAGACACTTGTGGGGTTTGACCTTTTAAGCTCTAAATAATTGTGTACCCAAAAGACTAGTGTCCTCTTGTTTTACTCCTGAACCAGCTGCAGGCAGCAGACATGCTGTATTCCTTTTCATCTACCAAAGAGGGAAATCTTGGCAAAGTGTGAGCTGCGATAGATCATTCAGACTACAAACATGGCCATCTAGTTAGTCCTAACTTGCTCAGTATCCTTAAATCTTTACTATTTTGGCCCTGATCTTCAAAAGATTGCGGTATGAAGCAAAAGAAAAAAGCAAGATGATTAATGGTTAAAAAGGGCAGCCTGTCTTAATCTTTTCTTTGATGGTTTTCTAATTAGGGAGCAGATGGAATTGCTTCAGATTAAATGGCACATCTTTTCTGAAGTAGAGAGAAAGATATGTTGAAAATTTACAGCTCCCTTAATTTGGATTTGAGCTTTTTCTATGTTGCCTAAAATCCATAAGTTATTGTGTGCTTTTCCTCCAAGCCCTTGTCCACCTTCCCTTTCACTGTGCGTATCAGACAGTAGTTTCATAAATGTGGCCTGCAGGAACATGATGCAGTCTGAAGCTGGAGCACCTCCTTGACAGCCAAGATTGTCATGGGGAGGGTTGAGTTGAGACACACGCATCCTCCAGCTTCTATGTGTATAGTCTGTCAAGAGTCAGTAAGGGCACAGTGAAGTTTAGAGAAATCCTTCAGACTGACCATGCCCAACTTTCTTCTGGAGAACCATTGCTAGAAATGCCAATGTGAACAAGACTATTGACGGCTCCAATCAGTCCTCAAGCTGCAATCAGTTAAGTTCTGAAAGTCATAACCAGTTTCCTGACAGTCTCTCCTTCCTTCTTTTTTAACTTCCCTTCTGTTCTCAGAGTAAGAAAGCTGAGTATAGGCTCTAGTATAAATGGCTTAAATAAATAAATAAATAAATAAACAAACATACTGTGGCCTAAAAGTGTTCAGTAGATAAGACGGAGAACATGCTAAACAAGCACTAACTAGAAAACTGTTGCGCAATGAGGGAAAATTGCACAGAAACATGAAAAGAAGTCAAAAAGAAAACTAAATAAGAGCTAGCAGGTGAGCTTCAAGGAGCAATGGTTACTAGAGGGTGGCTGGTCTTGAAATCAAAGTGTAAAATGATTTATTTGGCACCTAAAAAAGGATAACTACTCTTACATCTCACCAGGTATATTAAATGTTAGAGCTATATTTCTGTTCTCATCTACAACATGATACTGCCTTAGCAAGTATTCATTTTACTTGCTTAGGAAACAGAAATGCTTTTTGGTGAAATATTTATCAGAGGCAGGCTCAGTTCTATGTTTGCTCTATAAAATGTCATCATTCACATTTGTTTTGACTTGCATTTGCATAGCAACAGGAGACCATTATCCAGCAACAGGAGACCATTATCCTGTAGCAGTACTGTGAGGTCTCCAAGGTATATGGCAGATGGGGCTACTCCGACTGACTAATAACTCAGTTACTTCTGCTGCAGCTATTTATACAGAGTAATTACAGCAGTACTAATTCACACAAATCCCATGTATGCAAAGGAAAGAACACATCATCTCCACATAGCACACAGGAGAATGGTATTTAACATTGAAACACAGAAATGAATAAAAGTAGGGGAAACAATCAAAATATCAGAGCAGTGAGCTGTGCAACCACAGGACATTAGCTTGTGCCAGAGACCACATTTTACTACAATGAATGTCAAAAGACTGACATTTTTAACACCAAATATAAAAGCTACTGGAGCTGAAGCACTTGCCAATAGCATTGCTAAGCCATTCTAAATTCACTTATGAATTGGAGGTTAAAAAGAAGGAAAACATGGGAACTGAGTGTGCACAGAACAGGGCTCAGAGCCACTTTTCTCCTCCTGCTGTTTACTGACAAGCCAGCACTGGCATATGAAGTCAGGAAGTGTTGCAATGGGCACATGCTTCCTCAGACTAATATGCCTGATACAAGTCTTGCCAAATTCAGATGAAGGTTTCTAACTAGTTGCAAGGACATATGATCATTCTTTAATATCTTCCACCTCTTGTCATGCAGAGGTAAACATGATGTTTAGTAGAATGCCCATGATGAAACATTCTGTGGAATTTTCTATTAAGTCTCTCAGCAGTGACAGATGAAAATAGGTGACATATTAGCACAACAGCAGAGCTTAAAACCCTAAGAGGTATTGTTCTTGGAACTGTGCTTTAGATAGACGAAGCAGTAGTTGAGAGGGAAAATGGAGACATGGAAGGTTGAAGGGTCTTACCAAGGTCCTCCAACCTTTGTAATTCTTTTTTTTCTCGTCTAACATATTTCTTCTTGCGTTCTGTGGCTCCTCAGAGGCAGAAGTGTCCCCTCGATAGCAATGTGGCACAGATGTTCGCTGTGCCATGCTGGCAGGTTGAGAAGTGACATACTTTTGCTTATTTAGGAAAAGAGCATATGCCCAATATGCTTTGTGTGCATATGTGTCCATAAACAAACGAGCTTAATGAAATTAGGATAAGAAGAACAAACACCGAGAACATACACAAAACAAGTGAAATTCAACTACTTCACAGCTCTAAAATTTATGGTGGGCTGGGGAAGGAGAGAACAGGAAGAATGAAAAAATTGAGGGACAGTCACTGGAGAATCACTGTCTCCAGTAAACACAGTCTCTGTAACAGTGCAGGAAAAACTATAACAAAGCTATGCAACATGGGAGTCGGGGAAGGGTAGAAGGACTGAAGAAAATAGGCAAAGGAAGAAAAATTAAACCATGAAGAAAAAACTGGTTAGAAAAAATGCTTTGATCAACAATGTGAAGGCATCAGTAAACATATATTATGCCTTTCATCTTAAATTATTTATGGAATTCTATTACCAGATGGAGACCTGCATCTCTTGGTACTGAGCCCCTGAAATAAATAAAAGCTAGAAAACTCTGCTAGTCTTCATGCTGAAGCCATCTGTTGATCTTTTGTTTTGATACCATTTCATATTGTGCACAGTTTAAAGTTTCTTGCCAGCCTACTTCTCTTTTCACTGTTCTGGGGGTTTTTTTTAGGTTTTTTTATGGTAATTTTCCTTGTAAATTACTAATTCGGACATCAGCATAACAGTGAACTGTTTCAAGAGGGAATTGAGTCCTGGGTTGAGTATGGTCTCATACTAAAAGCTAAACCTTCAAACAGCTAGAAATTGGAAGGGTTCACAGTCTTATCCAAGTGTAATTTAGAACAGCTGCAGAGCAGTTCCAAACCAGTTTGTCCTGCCATTTCCCAGCAAGGAAATTCCTGGGTATGACTAATGGTGGTATACGTGGGAATAATCAATACAGCATAGAAGTAAAATCAATTCTTTTTCCAAGTACCTATCTGTCCAGCTATAATCTACTTTGCTCCAAGACAGAAATATAAGAAATATGTCCTTAAAGCAGGAAGACAGAGTGCTCTTAAGAAAGGTTTTCTTTTTCAGATCCTACAATGGGGCCCTCATGCTACACCAAATCTCCTGAAAAGCAGTGTTTCAGCATCTCAGAGGTATTAAAATAATAGTAATAGTAGTAGTAGTAATTAATAATAATAATAAAGCTGAACCCAAAAGAGAAGAGATTAACAATCCCTAGTTGTTAAGGGAAAATGGCAAATTTTCATGTCAGGACTTCTACCAGACTTGCCTACTGGGAGCAGGAGAGAGCCAGTGCTTGACTGCATGATGGTGCATGATGGTGCATGATGATGCATGATGGTGGTGGAGGAGCAGAAAGTTGGAAGTCAGTAAGTACTGCATGTAAACAGTTACCCCTGATTTCTGAAATCCTCTGCTGCAGCCTGGGAAGCATCAGAAACCGCAGATGGGTTGCCCAGCATTGAAAACTCATGAAGCACAATTTTTAATCTGCAAATCTGGAGTAGATTGATAATTACTGATGGACATGGCTTGTAATCCAGGGAACTGTGATTATATAGGACCATCCATGATCATGGTAATTCGCAAAGATTATTCACATGTCATTTTTTCATTAAAAGTTTCATTATTAAAATGCTTTATGGTTGCCACAGAATGTAAAATGCATATTTTTTTTTTCTCCTAAATAATAGCTTCTTCATCAGCTTCTTAATCTTAGCCATATGATGCAGAGCTCACCTACATGTGCTAGAAATACATGTCAGGGTTTCAATAGTAGGGGCCTCAAGCATCATTGAGGAGGCAACTGGAGCTGCCCTCTGCTGGTCATATCTATTGATGATGTACCCTGACACCTGCCAGGACTTCAACTCATCACAGGTACGCCTGGTGACGCTGTCTCAAACTAATGGAAGAAAAAGGGCAATAGCTGCTGGAAGCAGGAGGCACAGGAGGACTCAAAAATGGAGACATGGGGGATGCCATGTGAGGACGCATGCAGCAATATATGGGGAGGCATGTGGAAAAGGATTGTTGGGGACACTGCAGGAGACTCTTGGAAGAAGGACCTCCATCTCTAAGGGACAATGGCCTCAGGCAACCCAGGCCAGGCCAGGAACAACCCAAGGGACTATGGCTGTGGGTGACCCACACTAGGACAGGGACATCTTGAGGGACTCCAACTCATAGAGGAAATCATACCAGAGCAGAAAAAAAACAAGCAAAACAAGGAGGTGCAGGGGAGTAACAAGGAAGGAGCAGCAGGAAAAAGTCACAAGGCACTGATCCCAGGCTCCTACGAAACCTGTCACATCACCAAAGGGTCTGATCATAACCTGTAGTGCAAACAAGGTGGAGATAAGGAAGCAGTGAGGAGAGGTGCCCGGGGAAAGGGAAAGAAAGGACTTTTCCCTAAGTGTTCATTTAATTTACTCTCCTTTTTAAATTAAACATTTGTGTTAATTAGCAAAAATTATATCACGTAGAATTCCAAGTTGTTACTATTTTGCCTGCAACGTTACCCTAGTGTAATAAAAAGTTTGTTGTTTCTGTTATTTCATTATTTCAGAGGTAACACAAGTTAAAATAGTGTTTTTAACTTATACATAGAATCTTTTAATTGAGTTGACAGAAATACATGAAAAAACATAGCCAGTTATGAGAAGTGTGTCCCAGAGACACCAAACTACAAACTGAGAGACAACAAACCTATTCTAGTGTTTATTAACCATTTCAGTTTGCATTTAAGCAATTTAATTCACACCTCTGTACCTGTGCTTTTTTCCTCTGCTCCTTGGATTTTCCACTTAAGACTCTTGGGCAGTTTAACCATCTCACTAAATCTGCATGCTCTATTTCTTACATCAGACTTTGGCCTGCTAGATACCACTGTAACGTAAAAATAAAAATAAAATAGCTAATAAAACTAATACCTAAGTAAGCTAACTAATAAAAAGAAGCCATAAACATGTAAGATCATTCTCCTAGTTCATGGCAAAGTCATGACTCTTTTAGGTGTCCCTTCCCATGGCAGGGAGGGTTGGAACTAAATGATCTTTAACGTCCCTTCCAACCCAAACCATTCTGTGATACATTCTGTAAAAGCCAACAAATCTCTTGCTGTCATAACATGAGCTTACAGGAGAAAAAAGCACGTGAATACTGATCACAGCTTGTCTGTTTCTCCATAACAGATTGAGATACATTAATTCAGGATTATCCTACAATTTCCCACTCAGTCAAGTGGAGTAAAAATGGCAATTCAAGAGATGAAAATGTATTTTCTTTAGAATCCTAGTTGCATAAATTGATCCCAGGTGCTTATTTCTCACATACACACTGCACCATGTAAAGGTACTCAAACTTTAAGACCAGTTAAAAAAAATTCTCTATGAAAGTAAAGTAAAATCTAAGCAAACAGTAGTGCCTCAGCCCAGATTCTGATCCTAAAAACTCTACAGCCTAATCCTAAAGCCAGCTAAACTCTACAGGTTTTTACAGTTGTAATATTTCATGTTGACAGGACAGCTCTCTTTTTCAATGAGGCCATTAGGTATAAGTGCAACTCACATTCTTTATTTCTGCTTGGATAGTCTTAGTTTTCGCTATTTTTTTAAGGAGAAAAAAGAGACTTGAAAGCTTTCTTCCATTTGCTTTTATGATGTGCAGAAAAATCCATTCATCACTGAAAGTGGTAACTTGCTAGTTCCAGTACAGTATCTGCTAACTTTGGTTGTCAGATTCAGGTGGAATCTTTTCCACCTTAATCTTTGGTTCTGATAAAACTTTTTTGGTTTGAATGGAATCTAAGTCAGTCTAACATTTAAATGGTGTTTTTATATTAAACCCATGATTTTTCGGAAAACTCTTACCTTTCATAAAATACACAAAAATGTGATCAGTTACAGAGTACCTTAAAGACACTACTCTGAGCTGCTAAGGAAGAATTGTAGATAATGGAATGCCAGACCCAAGTCAATAATTACAAGCAAATTTACCCTTCTGAGTAAAAAAGTCTATTTCTAAAATCAGTATAAAATATTATTTTTTAAATTTAAACACAGAAATTATGATTAACATCCTTCAAGGAAATAGCAAGACAAAAGCTAATTTTTGCAAATTATATAATTGAACCACTTTCTCAAGTATTAGGTAATGTTGTATATGTATGAAATCTGGGTGCTGGTGTTTTGTCTACTCATTATTTTCTAAATTAATTTCATGATATATAATGACATGAAAGTATTTTGAAAAGCGAGAGAAAAAGATCTCTGAAAGACAGTTTATAAAAGACATCCCATATACACAGAAGTATTTATGTGAAAATGCATGTGGAGGCACTCAGTCCACTGAAACTTTTTCCATATTGCCTATTACCTGTCTTCAGTATCAAAGACTTGGAAATACCCTCTTCTTGCAGAGTAATTATTGCTTCACTGGGAGGTTTTTCCTACTGGTGCAGTAGTCAGCAATTTATAAATGTAGTCTCTGCTTGCTGTTCTGGAACACTTAGCCCTTGTGTTGCTGCCAGTCACTTTAAGCTGCAAAAGCAAAGTAATTCAGAAGGGACCAAATAGATAATGTGCAGCTTACCTGGTCATCTAGTGTGCACAAGAAATCAAGTATGTTTTATTCAGACAGCATGTAATACAAAGCCATCAAACAATTTCAACTTAAATTCTAAATCTTTTAGAAAAAAAAAAAAAGGTATGACTGAGCAGCAGTCTTGTAAAACCCCATTTTCAGAAGCTTAGTGCTATCGGATGAAAAATACCATTCGTATGAAATTTCCAATGCTTGTTGTCAGTGAAAAGATTTGGAGTATGTGCTTGTGAGAATATTTGGTAAAAGTCTATTCATTTATCCTAAGACAAAATGGTTTTCAGCTGCTTTTCATCTCCTGCCTTCCACATTCCTCTCCCCAGTGAAATGAAGTACTGTCATCTGCCAAATAAAAAAAGCCAAATACATCTTGATAGATGAACTAGAAATAAGAGGAGAAGCTCAAACAATACAAGGAGGTAGCTGGAAGCAGGAGTGAATTGCTTATCCAAATTGGGGAGAGAGGGTGAAAGAAATTGTTTTGGTGTTTTAAAGAAAAATGGTTGCAAAACAAAGGAATATGTCTCTGAAATTTAATCCATATGCACAGTATTATTTTCCCTGAAAACTGTTGTAGTAGCATATGCATTCCTACCAATTCTTATGAAAGATATGTGGTATGTATGTCACACTATTAAATGTAAACTTATGGAGTTACACAAAAGAATTCTGTTTGCTTCTTGTCGCTGCTGTTGCTGGTCTCTATACCAACTGAAACAGTAGCAGATCAAAATAAAACAGAACAAAATAGTTTTTTTCAAATAGAGGTTCACAATTTTTAGAATCTGGATCATACCACTGCAAATCTTGGTGGCTGAAGGTACCACATAGTGTATGTCCTTGTTAATATTAACAAAAATGTTATGTCCTTGTTAATATTAACAAAAATGTTACTTTTTTTATGCTAACTCCACTTGGCCCATCTTCTGCACTATGAGAAGCAAAAGCAACACAAATATCTTCTGCTCAAAGGAAGATAGGTATAAGATTAATGAATATTACTATAATCATTCCAGTCTGCAGCAAGTAGCTGTGATCTTGGAATGACAGACATTATTAAGTTGGCCATTATCTAGATGGTTTATGTCCCTGCACCAATGAAGAGAAGGTACCAGAGAAGGTAATATTAGGACACAAGCCATTGCAAAGTCAGTTAGCTTGTCTAAGTGGGTTAAGCTCTCTCAATGGTCAGAGAGAGACAGAGAGATAATGGGAGGCCCTGTAAAGTAACTCATCTAATTATAACAACAATATATAAAATAGCCACTTCCAAAGAAATATCATGTGGATAGCCAGCTTCAACTACATCTATAATTTTCATCCAGTAAGGTGACAAGCCACTGTATCTGTAAAAGCTTTCAATATAATTTACTTTAGCTAGGATGTACTGAAGTCTGTAATCCATTACATCATTTGTTATTTGGGATGGTTAAAGCTTCTTCAGGTGAGCACACATGCACATCTTGCAGTCAGACACATAAATGGCAGCATCATTCTGTCTGATACAGACCCAGGAGAAATCAATTTCAACAGTTCTGTGAAAATGACCATTCCAGTAACCTGTTGGGATTGATGACGTATTTAAAGGGAGGAGTTCTTTAGAAATGAGAACCTGGTGTTTGGGAGATACTTTCAGAAATGGTTACCCTAAATAAACAAAGTCTGAAGTGATTTGAGTAGGCTGAGAATTTGGCTGTTTCTACAAGCCCAAACACTTGAGCTTGTAGATTCTTGGAAGTATTGAAAATAGACTTCTGAGCTGCTAGGAAGATATAATTAATGGTTAAAATATCATTCACATCAGAAACCTGGAAGGTGGCCACTAAGTCTTTGCTTGTCCTAGGAGTTATTAATAATCAGTTTTAGATTTACAAGGGGCATACCCATGCCATGGCAAAACAGTTGAAAATAATAATAAAAAAATCATTAATGACTTCTCTTCAGCATGCCAATGTCTGTAAGAGTCCATGGTTAAATGAGTGAAGGTTTTGTTTGCTCTGCTATGTTTTCTGGAAAACAATGTTCAAAAGCTCTAGAAAGGCCTACGGAACTGCAAGTCATTGTTAATAAAGCCAGTGCTCCACAGTTACATAAACACCCTGCAGCAGAAGGGACACAAATCTTCAGGGGGCCTCCACTGCTGTGATGAAGCTGTGGAGGAAGCAAAAGCAACTGGGTTTTTACTGATTGAGCTTTTCAACTATCTTTGCCAATCTCTGTCACGAATTCACCAGTGCTGTTATGCTCATCAAGTATAGGGTTTCTGTATATCTAGCAAGCCACAGATACATTGGTAATATACACCATTCGGATATGAAGTCCAAAACATATTGAGCCAAATAAATTCTTTGTGCTTACAGTCAAGTATACTTGACATACATACATACATACCTGAAAAGTGCTGCATCTACCATGCTGCATCTCTATTGCTGGCTAACAAACTTCACCAGTGCAGGGAACAGACCTGGGGTTTGCAAATACTGTGCAGACTTGCAGATACTGCTTCTACAGCCACACAACCAGAATCCTCAATAGTTATCCAGAAGTCCTCAAATTCTGTCTTGTTCAAGTTTCCAGCTGGAAATAAAAGTTGATTCCAGTGAAAAAAAATTACTGCAGCCCCCTCTAAACATTTGTGCTGTGTTAATATTCTACAGCATGCACATTCATGTTAATGACAAGAAAATGTTAATAAATAATTTGTTAATAAGTAATAGCATATTACTACCACGTAAACACTTTGCATAAACAATTACTTGTAATTACATAATAGTTCAAATTTTGCCTTATTTTTTAAATTGTAGCACTGTACAATATTGGCTAGATGAATAAATTTCAGAAGAAAACTTACTATTAATGGTGGTATTTTTCTCCAACTTTATAGAAAATTAATGACCTATGAGAGTTCTATTGTTTCTCTCCCCAGTCCCAACACATACATTGAGTATTTTAATGTTCCACCTTTTTTCGCAAGATAAACTGATACCATTACATTAAGTGCATGCGCAGGTCAGTATAGCATCTCAGGATTATTTATAGCCTCTGGCAATTACTGACTCCCAGAGTTTTATACCAGTGCCACATTTCTGTAACATGTTGTTTTTCAAGCCACCTTCAATTATAAGGCATTTATAATATCTTGTAAAAGGCCATTACTTTTGAGTGTGATATCTGTTCGTCTAGCCTACTTACTGGTTTTGTCAATTCTAAACAGATGTGTTACTGGAGAAAATAAATCCTGACCTCTTCACTCTTACAGCCTTATGACCCAAATGAAGGGGCAGAACAATAAATTCTCATGACTGAAAATCTGTTCTCCATGTAGATGTGTCCTAGAACCCAGTGATAGAAAGAGTCCAATTTCTGGGGTGTTCTGTCGTGACATCTTGGCCCTATTAAAGTCAGTGACAGAATTCCCACTGGCTTCAATAGGGATTTTATTGATACATTTCCTTGTCATTGAGCTAGTTCCTGTTACTTTATATGCTATAAGGCATTGTCCTTCATACAGCCGCAGACCATATCCTTTTAAGGATAAAAGACACCTTTTCTAGCACAAAAAAACATGGCCTATCAGCACCTTTTTACTTTTTTTACTGCTAACCCACATAGTTCCATACTCATCTTAGAAAGTACAAATAAAAGGCTGGAAAATACAGAGAAGGGCAGCACGACAGTGAAGCACAGCTAAGATGTGGCACACCTGGCTGGCCAGCATAGATACCTACTGCCTATCAGATCGTAATCAGTTTTGTACATTGTAGTGGCCTTGGCCAAAGGGCACCATGCTTTCTTCTTCAGCACAATACAAGCCTAAATTCTTGTTATGCTGTCTCAGCTTCTATCTGTAGGAAGTGATTTGGCTTTTGGTTTGTTTCAAGTTGTACGTATGCTTGAAGAGCCCATTATGATAAATATGTAATTAAATGAAATAAACAGGTGCGCATACTGCACATTTCTGATGCATTAAAGTCGTAGCTACTTGGAGAGAGAAAAAGAACTTACTCAGATGTACCTTTATACACACGTGGAAATATTTATCTACTTGTAGTCACATAGTTGTATTCTATAGATTTGGCATAATACACAGTAGTAAGATTGCAGCATTTCATAAAATCGCAAGTATATAGCTTAAGATATCTACAGAACGTAGATTTAATATGCCAGGAGCAGGAAAGCTAGGTCTCAATGTTTTGTTTGCAAGTATTTTTGCAATTGTGACCTTTTAAAGTAAAGTATAAATTCAAGATGAACTGATGTCATAAAGTTGGCCAAGTTAGGGATTAATTTATATAAACGCACGTACTAGATATCAAACATCTGGCTCTTGCTGTAAAATGCGTAAAAAGCACCTAAACCCAGTATTTATGTTGGACACTAGAGATTCAGCTATCAGGCTTTACAGTGATTGCTGTCACTTTGGTTTTAGCTGCTCTTTATTATATATCCCCCACTGAGTACTTATTTTCCCCAGGTAGCTGGAATTCCAAGATTTTTGGTCATCAATCAAGTCCTGCAGAATGATAGAAAATAAAATAGAACTCTTTTTGAGTCAGCTGATGGATATATCTGATATCCTGCAGTTTTCACATAAACTAATTTTGTTTTAAACAGATAAACCAACTTAAACAAGAGAAGTGGAAGTTAAGAACTGCAGCTGTGCTCCTTCAGTGGGATCTCTCCGTGTGAGACCACGGCCAGAGTGGAGCCTCACTCATAAAATCTTTTGAGCAGAAGGGTACAATAGAATTGTCAGGAAAGCTACAACACTGAACTAATCTCTGTAATAGTGGAGCTGGGAATTCATTTAATATTGCTCACAGTTTTAAGAGTGCACTCTGTGAATATTCTTTACAGATTTAAGTAATTGCCAAGATGCCCATCATGATAAATTCTCTCTCTCTTTCTTTTTTTACTCTTTGTAACAGTGAAATGGAGGAATTCGTTCATTTATATCCATTTACTTAATAACCATAAATGAGAACAAAATATAATTTGCTAAAAATCCTTGATATAAATCTTTTTGGTACTTACACCAAGTAGTCGTATTATTCTAACTTTGTCTTCTATTATTTTATACATGCTGCACTTGTAAGGTCATCTTCAACAAGACATGGCACAGGATAATTTTGCTTCTTCAAAGAACTGTTCCACTGTACAGTAATACCTTTCAGATTTTTTATGCAAAAAATTAAATGGTTTTAAGAAGTAATTCCTAAGAGAAACTTTAAAAATAATAATAAAAAGAAACTTTATAACAATATATGCTTGAGTTTTAAATATGGGCCTAATGTCTAAAGGCAATACAAGTTACTTTGTCAGACTTTTACTGTCCAGGCAGTATTTTATAATTTTATAATTTTATCAAATTTATATATATATACATATATAATTTTATAATTTTATAAAAATATAAGTTATATTTTTATTTATTTTTAATTATTTTTTATCTATATTTTATCTATAGTTTTATTTTTATCTATGATTTTTTAGAGGTTTATGTTTTATTGTACATCCTGCTTCCAGCTACCTATGTACAGATTTTGTTCACCAACACCAATTAACTGGCTACCCTTTAAGTGTGGGTTTTCTGAAATACATATATTTCATAGTTTCCACCACTAAATCCTTATAGACAACTATTTCTCAACAACTCCACATGCACAAGTGTGCTCCAACACCATCTAAAAACTTCTGTCTATTCTGCCAGCATACATTCTTTAAACACTCCTAATAGAGCAGATTAGATAACAGCTAGTGCCTAGGGTGAATGTCCCCATGTTCTTTGTTCCCTGAGAAAGGAGTTATGAGTTTAAACAGCAACAAGCAAAACTTAAGTGAAGCACAAGAAGAGTAAGTATTCTAATCTAGGAGTACCCACTCCCTGGCTGTGAGTCTGTGGGATACTAAGTGAAGGATGTAGCTTCAGAGCTTGGAACTGCAGGTTGTCTCTTCCAGTTGTGCAATTAGTGGTCACTTGGAGATGCTGTCATAGCACAAAAATCAGTTTTGTAGATGACTTATGAGCATGTTCTCCTGTAAGTAAAGAAGATTTGATCTTTTGTCCCTTCTCTAAGTAAGTAAATGATTGTGTATCTTACTTAAAATAGACATTACATAAAAAACCATGATGTCATTCAATTAGAATAGGGATAATTGTCCTTACAACAAGATCATTTGCCCATTTTGGTGACTGTCTTGGAAATCATTTCAAGGCATGTTCCACCATAACCTAAGAAGACTTATTCTATATTTAAACTTCATTGTAGTCCAGAATCGTGATTTATTACATGGGGACTATCCAGTGACCCCAGCTGAAACTTCTACTTCAGCCAAAAAAAAAAGACCTATTCCAAACAGAAATCTTTTCAGCCAATCACTCTGCTGAATTGTGAATGATAAATAATTCCCCTTATAATATGGAAAGATTCATGATCAATATTCATCTGCCGGTAGAACGCCCAAGAAAGAACAGTATAAATCACATTGTGAAATTTGTTTCCTTACAACATTATCATTTCTTTGGGGAAAAAACATGTAGGAAAAAGGTAGGTACTACCTTAGTGCTGCCTGACCTTAGCTACATCTGGCCATACTCTTGTGAATTTTGGACAAAGGAGGCACAATCTGATATAAAAGAGTACATTGCCTCAAAGGAACATTTATCTCAAATACATGTTTCAATCCATCTACAACCACTGCAGACATTTTTTAATGGAATTCTTCAGACAGTGAATGGATCACAGTGGATCTACAGGCGATCATTCAGCTTAAGACAGGCCAGAAGTTTTCGAGGCCATGCACCTAGATTTTCTCAGCCTAGTTCAGCTTGTCTACATTCCTTCTCAACCCATGTGTTCTACTACATGAAATTACCTCCATTTCAATCATTACAATGGGATACCTAAGGTAGGAGAGAGAACTGAGGACATCTTTGGATAACTGGTTGGTTGAAAACAGCCAAAAAAGTATCAGAGGTTATGTACTGGAATTATGTTCTGTCTTATTGACCAATAATAAGCATTTTGAATGATAGGTACATTACCTTGTGTCTAAGCAGATTTTGTAGGTGCATGGCTTCATGGTGACTCAATGGGTCATTGTTCTTGGAGGACTAATATGGCAAATCTTCAAAAGCATTTGTCAGCTTCTGACTGTAGCATCTCCTAGTCTGGTCAATGTAGTTGTTGCTGTGCATTTTCTTAGAGGATATTCTCCTCTCACACAAGAATGTCTAGAATTTTTCTCAGAAGTCCAGAATATGCTTCTCCCTTCTGTGTACAGCTGCTTGCAGATTCACAGCTCCAAGAGGCCGGTTGCCATCCTTGCTGACCCACCTATGTCTCAGCCTACCAGTATGGGTTCACGTATGAGCTCACCTCCGTTTTGCAGTAAGAGCATGAAGCAAGGCTCAAAGAAGAATTCTCTCTCTATATGGACTTTCTGCTAAGAAAGCTTATTTCTGTCCCTTTACAGCATACATTTTTTTTCCCTGTGCTCCACTAACTATCACATATGGGCAGTAATAATCATCTAAATATATGGGGAAAAGGGGGAAGCTGCCAAGACATTGCTTAGAAAGAATATGCAGATTATAGTGGTTCACAAGCTGACATATGTTTGCAATGTTATGCCGCTGATGCTGCAAAAAAAAAAAGAAATGAAAACCAAAGATCACATTAGGATGTACAAACAGGAGGGTAGCTTGCAAAACATATTAGTAGTAAGGCCCATAAGGACAGTGTACCTCAAAACCACTTTATTTATTGAGAAGCAACCTTGGGAGGTGTTAGTCCACATGCCTGCTCTCAGAACAGAAGCTATAATTATTGCACTGCTGCTTTTTCTGTTTGTCTTGGGAGACAACAAGCTAAGAGTGACTGTAGTTTTAGCAGATCTTGTTACTCATTCTCTGAATTTACTATTCTTTATTCCTCAAATGCAGCTCTTTGGCAGTTTATGTGAATCGCTAATTCTTAACTCTGTTTATTATCACTGTTGCTCTTACCTTTCGATTCTCAGCCACTTCTTTCTCAACCACTTCTTTCCACATTTTCAGCAGCTGTAGATCTATCAAATCTGTGTACCTCAAATGAAGTGTTTGAACCCACAATATTTCCTTCTCTCCCTTTCTAGTTTAGAGCAGTAGTTAGTAGATTAGCAGGCAGACACGAAGTTGATTTTCTCCTTTCTCATGAGACAGACTATACCCTTGGTCAACACAATATTACTACATGTTCAAGAAAGCCAAAAGCTTATTGGTGTCACCTTTCCACATCATTCATTTTACCTGAGTGTCGCCTGCGAAAACTGAAAAATACATCTCTTGAGCTCTGTTTTCACCTCTATTCCTAGAGTTTGGTGGGAAAATTTAGTGACTCCTGAAAATATTAATGAAAATAGATATCTGAAAAAAATGCAACATGCATATTCATAATGTGTGTGTCATTAAATAAGCACTTATAATGTCTATTCAATAATATGACTATTCACAATATGTAATATTCGTTATGTTGTATAGGCACAATTTGTTCTGGCATGTCCTACCTTTGAAAATGTGACTATGCAAATGTAATGAAGTTGTTTAACTACATTATTACTGTGTAGTAGTAAGCATCTTGTTAAAAGAATACTTCCAGAGGCAATTTCAGATCTGGTCACAAAAAAAACCCACCAAAATAAATATGTAATATAAGTTGGCTTAGTCAGGCTACTTCTTTATATTGTGGTATTCTTATTGAAGTGGAGCCTTACTGGTGTTGCCAGAAGGGCATAATAAAATTTGACTGTATATATTGCAGAGGATATCAGAAATAATTCACAAATTTTAGGGCCACAAGTTCTGGCTTGGTTATGCTTTTTTTTTTTAACTTAATCACAAAGATCAATAGTGGATGCAAATGAGAAATTCAGGTATCATTTTTATTCAATATTTGAAAATCAGTGTTAGCTTATGTTAAAAGTGGTCCCTGTAAGCAAAGTTCACTGCAAAGATACAGAGGATGAGCAATAGGTTGAATAGTCACCTGCTGGGCTAACAGAATTACAAGAATTTATCCACTCTAGAATTTAGCAGTTTCCCAGACTTTGCTTATGATGAGTCTTGGTTATGCTAGCAAGGTGCACACCTCTAACCCATTAGATCTGACAGTCACAGATGGTTTCACAGAAGTTTTTCTGGTATGGTGGGTACAAAAGCTGGTTTGGATTTGAATCAAGCTGTTTATTGCTGAGTATGATGTAACACACTGATGGTGGTGAATCAATTAGGTGTTTCCACAATAGCCTGCACAGCAAAAATAGCATTTACTGCCAAGTAGTAAAATGATTAAGTAGAAAATCTGGAATCTATTTATTTCAGGTGACTAGAGAGAACATTACCTTTTATAATCATATGGAGTTACCCATAAGCAATTTATAACAATGCAGTCTGGAGGCTCATCAGCTGATGGGTATAATAATGAATTATGTGCTGGTTGTAGTAAATCTGGGTTTATTGTCATACTCTGCACTCCAGTGACCAGCTTGTCACAGACTGTTTGCATACCTTTCCTCTTCCTCAGGCTCAAGCATGCTTTATCTTGTGGATATAGCTGAGGCAACAACAATATGTGTTTGTCCCTTAGCTAGGCTGCTGCTCTCTTTTTCTGTGGAGGATAATTGAAAATCCAGGGAAGCTAGAGAGATTTCCATCTGCCTTGGAATACACTTTTGATGTCGTTTTTTCCTAACTTGTACACTCAGTAGCGTTTTTCTGTATAATTTAATGGTTTTGCCACAGAATAACCTTCACTTGTCTGTTCATCACTCTTCATTACTTCTGAAAAGAATTAATTTAGTCCAGATTCTATCAACACACTAATTCATGTACTGCTAAAATATAATATAATATAATATAAAGTAACAAACTATTCATTAATCTCTGGACTGGAGCTCTGTAATCAGTTTTGGACTAAGTATTTGGCTTAAATTTCCTGGTAGGGCTGAGAGAATTTTTCTTATTATGGAAACCATAATCAACTAAGAGAATCACAGCACTGTGATTTACTATGGTCTTCCAGAATTCCCTTCATTATGCCATTAGAATATTTGGTATACAGATTCTGCTGATTAGGTACAAAATTCAGGCCCTAAAAACCATTCAGATACTGTCCTACACCTTTATAATAATTACCCTTGGGACACAGTAAGTTCTAAGTCATTGTTAAAAATTGTCACTCCTCTGGTGTTGTCTTTTTTACTTCTGGAGAAAAACAAAGATTCAGTGGTGTTAATTAGAAAGTCAATTAACAAAGGATCAATCAAAATTGATTTCTTAAACATAGCCAGCATGTAAAAAGAAAGTTGTTTAAGACCCTTCCATGATTAGTAAATGGGAACACATAAAGAGAATCCCTTTACATACACATGCCCACCCAAACAGGAGCTCCATGTTTTGCTTCTTTTAAAGAGCATAGAACAATTTCTCAATGAAGCTGAGATAGGGAGAATGGATTTTTTATTTTGTTTTAATTTGGTCAAATTTATGGAAGAGAGAAAAAGACATTCCATACCATTTGCTGCATGCGGTTTGGAACTGGATGATCTTCAGGTCCTTTCCAATCCAAAGTATTCTATGATTCCATGTATGCTCTCCCCAGACACATCACATTTCTCTGTCTTTAACCCCCTAGGTACTTGCAGCTATGTTCTATGCACTCTGTTCTTTTAGTACACTGGCCACTTGACAGAAAGACTTGGCACAAAGTCTTATTGCAGCAGCCAGACATACTAGTGAGCACTAATCTGTATCTAACATTACTTAAATTCAAATAAAATTCAACTAAACAAGCTTAGGTTCCAAGTTCCCTTCCTCCTAGTCATAATGGCCCAATTCCAAATATGTTGATGGAAAAACCCTCAAGAGCTTTAGCAGTCTTTGGACTGAGCTGCCAAATAACCACATTATAAATCCTGTTCTTTTTTACAGTCTCTTTCTTTTTGAACAGTAGAAAATCAGGCTATTCAAAATGCTTACCACACGCAGCATATATTCTGTGACAGGAATGATCTGCATTTCAGATACATAACCCTGGGGTAAAAGGAAGGGATAGAGCTCATTAGCCTTTATATATTCATTGGAGAGATGAAGGAGGTTCTGATTATACTTTCCATCTATTAGAGAAGATGCAGTCTAAGGTGGGCTCCCTTAGCCAATGCATTTAGGACAGTCAAGAAACTGTGAAAGATGATCCATATCACTTAATGTAGATATGACCTCTTTCCATTGGCAGTAAACAAATTCTACAGGAAAGGCTACAGTGGTTGTAGCTACATGAGATTGAGGGCACCTAATAGTATTAATCCATTCTAAAATAATATCTGAGTTTACTCATAGCATGGTTAACTCTTTTAGTAACAGAAGATGGTGATACACCTTATAACTTTCTCAGTAGCTTTGCACATACAAGACTTACTTCAGAATTGTAGACCTCAGCTGAAACATCTCTGCCTGTGGATAGTGAGGTAAAAACAATGTCTCCTACATCTTAGTATTCCCATGGCATTCTGCTAGAAGCAACCCTTGAGCTCTGTTTTAGACACTTAACTGCTTTAGTCACCATTTCTTGAAGCTGGTCACTGCGTTTGGAGTAAAAGAGTTACAGATCCCAGCCCCAGCTTGGACTCTCTTTCACTTGACTTTCACACCCTTTATTGGAAAATTCATTCATCTGAAGGTTGAAAAATTTACTAGGGGTAGGGCTAAACCATAATTTCCTCTTAACTTGTCTAAGAACCCTAAGGAAAAGGCAAGAACGAGGTGTCCTCTTTCCCACGTTCCTGCTCCATGGTTTTTGTATTCTTGGTGACACAGTGACTCAACCTGAACAGCAGCACTAGCCCATCAGGCACTCCACATATCTGCACTTTGAAGAGTAGCGCAATTTCCTGGCAATGTGGGCATATATCTGCTAAGCTTGTGATATTCCCAGAACCCAGGCTTCCTCTTCCTGGGCAAATGTTTCAGTTCATGCTATTATACATACGGTGAAGTAACCCATCACTATGAACTGAAATGCTTATGCAGTAAAGCATAACTGGAAAACATGCAAAACGAATCCCTTTGTCTGCATCTGGCCTATTAAAAGAAGATTTGGTCCTGTGCTGACTGGAGAGGCTGCACACCATTAAAAAAGTCTGCAGAATCATGGCAGAGAAACTATTCCCCCTAAACCTGCTTTTCTCTTTCTCTGTCTTACAGAAGACTGAACAAAAGGATCTGAATTTCCCTTCACATCATCTACATAAAAATTTCTTTCATTAATATGCTGTATTTTTTCTCATTTTTGCAAATTACATCTGTTCTTACATTCAAATTTTTCTTGGCTGTGTGAAGCCCCAATACTTAAAGTTACACTATAATTCAAAATAAAGTGGGACAAAACACCACATTGTCACACATTTTCTAAATTAATTGTATAGTACATGTGGTGGTGTTCAAAAATCAGGTCTTTTTATTTGCAATTTTTTTAAGATAATTAAGAAAACATCACACTGATTTTGGTAATTATCTTGTTACTTTGCCTGTCTAGCTTTATTTGCCCCAAAATAGTAAGTTATTTTCTGAAGTTAGTTCAATGCCCTGGCTGCAATTAACTGATTATAGTTTCTTCTACCACAATTATAATAAGCTTTGCAACTGAAATTAGAATGCATCAATTAAAACCTTCATCAAGTTATCATGTAACGAATCTATAATAGATTCTCTTTCTTGATTTTTCTACGTTTAGTGCTTCATAAATCACTGAAATTATTGGAATTCTTAATTATGAGAAGGTCACCAGGTTTGGTTTAATTAACTAGTGTCAAAGAATGGGTTAATTTGCTGCTGTCCAGGCTGCACTAGTCTGCATATAAACACATTTCAATATTCACTAAGAAAACTTAGTGGGTCTGAAAAATGCTTTCTAGGACTGATGTCTGTTGCACAGCAAACAACTCATTTCACCATTTTTCTTAAGCTTCCTGGTCTTCCCTGACAGAAAACACATTGTTTTATACAGAACTTGGCTATGATATTTCATTCAAGCAAAACACATCGGTGGCCACTACGTACAGTTTGAACAAAGGAAGCTACCTCTAGATCATAAAAGACATCAGGGTCATACTTTAGCTCATCCAATGGCCACTAGAGAGATTTACTTATTTATTCATAATACTAAACAAATTATCACATCTTTAAAGAGTATGACTACTGGAGTTTTCAAATATCATCTGGTTCTAAACCATTGCTGAAGTCGGAACACTACATTAAATTACCAAATACTTCTACTCTTTAGTACTGTTTTATTCGCAATGTTCTTTGCATTGCTGAAACATACATGTAAGGGTCAGGTTCAATGAATGCAATTCACAGAACACTACTAGAATGTAGACTACTGAAGCTAAAACCAGAGTCCTGAAAATCATCTCTCATCAATGTTTATGAAATTTGGTGCCACTTGAACTTCTAAAAAACCTCTTGCTTTGTGTCTCCGAACGTACACAGAAACTGCACAGTTTAGAAATGTCTAAGACCTCATAGCCGAGCTCATTCATGGGTCAAGCTCTAAAAAGCTAGCTAATCCTCTATGTTTCCAGAGACACCTTCTCTTGGAATTCATAGAATCATAGAATAGTTAAGGTTGGAAAGGATCTTAAGGTCATCTAATTCCAACCCCCCTGCCATGAATTATCCACTGAGGATCGATGTTTAATATACTGACAGGCTCAAAATCCCCAGAAAATGTGCCAAAACAATCTTTTTGTTCCTTTTAAATCAGAACCAGAAATAAAACCATACTCTGTGGAAATCATCCTCACAATGCAGAAGATGTTTCACGTTTCAGTGAGAACCACGGTTTATTGCTACAATGTCTATGAGAACATTCAAATCTTTTGCTAGTGACTGCCTTGGTGTACAAGGGACCTGAGGTGAAGAAAGGGAGAAAAGTTTGACCATGAACTGTATTGTGGGGTAAGAATGCAAACCCCCCTGGTCTTGAAGGAGAGCACAAAAGCAAGTTTAACTGTGTAAATTGCCTATGTTTGCAGGGATAATTGTATGAAAAACTGCCCCCTTCAATAGCAAAAAAAAAAAAAAAATTCTGGAATGCATACGAGATCCTCCTAAGGGCAGGATTTCTTTGGGCTGATGCAACAATTAGGTTAGTATCACCACTTTTCCTCTGGACCAAATTATGCTGGTCATTGGACAATTCCTCTGGTATGAAACAACACTCATTGCATTGCTGCTGTCATACCCAGTCACATCAGTTACCAAAGGAACTTGTGTGTATCTCCAGAGGAAATTGGCTTGTACCAGATGATTTTTTATAACCTAGCAGTCCTTGCTTCTTACGTTCTTTCCTGAAAATCAGAAGCCAGTCAATCATTTGACAACAATGCATAAAAGGACTTTATGTTGTCCAAATGAGAAACTGTTTCCACTTAATTGTTTCTAGTAGTCTTTGTGTATAGACTGTCCAATTGTGATGCAAGTGCAATTTCACTTTAGTATTACTCTCTTTGGAAATTAAAAAATTATTTGTGCTTGAGCAGAACAGCAACACCTCACTTAATTGCCAGCACCAAAGCATTTAATTTTAGAATAAAGCACTAGCTTATTTTTAACTGTTTTGCAAGTAGAATGTGTAGAATTTATAAAATCATGTATTGTTTTAAAGGTGAAATACAGTCTCCCTTGGATTGTAAGATTGTTGCAAATAGTGCATTTTGCATGATATAGTTTTATTTTATTCTCAGCAGCAGCCCCTTTCCACTCCCTTCTGTGCCAGGAAGGAGACAAGCATACATTGGGTATGCAAGACACAGCAAGAGTGTCAGAACTTTGGAAAACATAGCCAACAATGTTCAGTGAAATAACTAGATTTGTTCAACCAATGAAAGAAAGTATTCTTGATAGAGGTCTTCAGATATGTGAAAGGTTTCTGAATAGATTTGTTTTCCCCGAGACAGGCATTAACATGTACAAAGAAAACACAGTTGCAGAAGGCAGAGGAAGATACTGAAGCTATTTTCTTGCTTTTCATTAAGTTTTTTAATCTATGTGTAAATGTTCTACTTACCTTTAAGACTTAACAGGCATATATCCTTCAGTATTTGTCATGTTTTCTAAAATAGCTGTGTAGTTGAATGACCGTATTTATTCTCCACATTTCTCCTGGTTTTATTCTGTTCCATTTTAATACAGTAGTATTTAAAAGGATAGATCTTGTGCTGAAGAACTAAAACTAATCATTAGTACTCACAAATTTTTACCTAAGTAACCACTGCAATCTAAGCTACCAATATAACTTAAAAGAACGTGAGATATTGTACTTTTTACTTTATATTTTAGCATCAGAGTATTTAAAAATGTTATACTTTATCTGAGGTGTTATAAAGAAGTGGAAATGATAAAATTTCTTTAGACTTTCTAGGAAGAGTCTGAAAACCTGTGAGAACTATTTCTGAATATTTCAGTCAGTGTAATTTCTTCAAATAGTTCTGATTTCCAAAGATCTGTATTTTAAGTAGTCAAAAGAAAAAAACCCTGCTCCTGAACTGAAATAAATTGTCTTCTCCTAGAAGTGATATGAATCGTCATTACCAGATTTATATATAATCTGAATTTCCTATCAAGGAAGTTAATATCCATCAGCAAAGTTAAATGATTGCAGAGCTATCCAAGCATGTACTACTTGTTAGAAAATGTTTCACTGTTCTTAAAATAAATTTTTACCGTGGGCTTGAAGAAAGCCTCTGAACTCAAAAGAAATACATTCTAGTTTTCTGCAGACAAAAATCCAAAATCCTATTAGCTGTTAAGACTTAGAGATCTCACATCAAGATGAAGTTTGAAATGCAATTATGATTATGATTGCCTTTTATCTTTGATGTAGTTGCCAGCAACTACAAGTACTGAACTTTTCTAATGAAGAAGTACTTTTCCTGTTCTCATTATTCAGGAGATGATTTCAACATTTTTCCTTAGGATTGAAGATCCTATTTTTAAGTGCTCAAAAATAACTACCGGTGTTTTTTGATTATGTCTTCTAACTAATGAGGTCATATAAGTGTTCTCATACTATCATTTACTCTAGGCAAATATAATTCTCTTACATTAGAGACTAACTTAAAGTAGGAATGGTAGCTTCATGTTTAGAAGAACAACAGTGAAGAAGGAAAAAACTGTCAGGAGAAACAATCACCCTACATTTTTAGTTCAGAAGAAAGTATGTCACAAAACGCCTACCTAATTCAAATTGCTTATGCATCATTTTGCATATACAACTTTCACTATTCCTGCTGCAGTATATGGCAGTAAAATGCACTTTGTCATGAACTTTTGCCTTCCAAGTTGCACTTACATTGTCACCTCTTTTTGAGGCGATATCCTTGTTCTACTGTCATTCCTGGACAACTCTGATTCTTTATTCTTTTTCTTGAGAAAAGCTCTCTCTCACAAACCAAAGCTGCAGAGTGGTATTAAGTTTCAGTCACTCAGGTACTTCTCTTGGCAGAAGCGGAAGTGTGTAGACTCCTTATGAAGACAGGAAATGTTGCATGCCTCAAATCTCTCAACATTAAATAAACAATTAATACAAATAAATGTGGGGAAGAAAAAAAGGATTCATAAAACTAAGTGCAGGACTATTAAAAGGATACATGTGTACAATAGGAATTGGGGGTTAATAATACATACATAAAGATATCAGGCACAGACACTAGAAGGACAACCAAGATGTACACTGGGTTTTATTGTTTCAGCCACAAAAATGCAGCTGAAAAGGATTGAATTGGCATAGCTTTCTAGCCTCTCTACCAGTTCAAATTGAAAGATTTTCCATTTTGAATATATAGTCTATACTAGTTCTGCTAAGCAGAACGTAGTTCCTTTATAGTGTGACAAACAACTAAGAGGTTTGAAGGGAAAAAAATAAAAATCTTTGTCTTTATTAAAAAGCAACTGCTCCCATAAAACTTCGTATTTGACCTGTCTCACATGCACAGACCAGTTGCCATACTGGTTTCCATTGGCAAGGGCTGACTGAGCTGAGGTCTGAAACCTGCACCATGGATCCCCTGATATTGCAAAAGATTAAGAGGGTGATAGTAATTTAGTCATAAAGAATTTGCTTATTGCCACTGGCACTGTTCATTAAACCTTCTCACCACTAGGACCACACTGTCATGGCTGCAGATGGGGTTTCAATAGGCTACTGAGGAGGTAAAATATGCTTATACATTGCCATTTTGGGTGTCCTCACCTGAAGATGGCAGCTTGCTGCCACAGCCTATAGCCAGCTGACCAGACAGATATCGTGCCCCAAAGCTGAGATTATTTTCGTAGACTGTTTGAGCAGGCGGACAGATGGTGGGTTCTGACTCTAGGGTATTCTACAGACCTGTTTTCTGTGAGACTTTTTTATTTTCCAGGTAGGGGGGTTGGAACTTGATGACCTTAAGGTCCTTTCCAACCCTAACTATTCTATGATTCTGTGCTCTTCTTTGCCTTACATGAAGCTGTAGCATGCTGCCCAGTTAAATAAAAATCAACATGAAAAGGAAGAACAGAGAGCTCAATAAAACATTTCTGAGAAGAAAATTCCATGAAACTGCCAAATACAGCCATAGTGAAAAAAAACTTATGACTCTAAAAAAAAGAAAAAAAATAGTGGTAAAAGGGAAGAGAGATTTCTCAGGCACAGCACCATAGTGTTTGGCTCTGAAGTTATGTTATATATGACTGTTGATGTTCAGGAAAGTATGTAAATAAATGTTGAGGATATATATTTGACTTTGTGTCAGCAAAGAAAATAGCCTCATCAAGTTTCAAATCATGACTTTCCATGCACATTCTTGAAAGTTCTTTAACTATGAGATCATAAATGATCTGGGGCATAAAGAAAGAAAGTTGGCTTGAAAGAGAAAAAAAAAACAGACAGGATAATGAATACCTGAATGACCTTTCATATTTCTCTCAAAATATTAAGGGTGGTATAAAAATATCTTCTTTAATGTCTCTGAAAACTTTTCTCTGAGACAAGATCAAGAGAGGCAGATTTACTTTTTTTTTTTTTTTTAAGTAATATGGAATTGCTTCTAGCCAATGGTAATATAAAAAATACAGGCTCAAGCAATAAGCAATTGTCTGCTGTGTGAACATTACCTCAGGAAATGTACAATTGAGCCAATACCTTTTGAAGTACCAATTCATTAATAAAAAATGGTAAGGGCACAGAGGAATTTATTAACATTTAGTACTGTCTTTTCAATAAATATTTCGCATATCATATGATGCCAGCAAACACTCCAGAAGTAATAATAGCTTCCTCCAGTCAGACATTTTTGCAGAGAAGGTGAGCAAGCGAAGTCAACCTGTATGTAACACGGGATTATATTGCTTTTTTCCTATTATGGAAAACACATTTGACCTGTAAGGGTATTGAAAGGAATCACACAAGCATGCAGAGTCAAAAAAGTGCAATCCATGCTCTATAGGTGGCAACTATTGTCTGTATACCAGTACCTTTTTTTCCAGACAGTATTCAAACTCATTGTTACTCCTGACTATCTGTCAAGAGAAAGTAATGGCTGGACCTTGCACACTAAGCCTTGGCTTAGTAGAAGTAGTTGTGAAATTTATTTACTTTGTCTGGGAAAGTGATGGTTATAATGCATGTGTGTGTTCTATCACTCAAAAATGCTTATGTATCAGACAATTTGTCTCAGGTATTGATTCTTCTAAAGTACCCAGGCAGAGAGGATTCTTTCCCGCCCAGAGAGAAAGGCTCCTTTGGAAAACCAAGCAAGGTCAAGTTAGCTGTTGGGTAGACCTTTAGAGGACTTCACAAAGCAATAAAAACGGATGTGGAAAACTATGTTTAGCAGCACCACCTGGTGGTATTTACTTCTTGTAGTTATTTGGTGTAGCCTTGTGAAGCATCCTGTCGGCCTTGCTTAAGGAAGAAGGGAATTATACCAGAGCAGTAGGTGGAAATGATGAGGAGCTGTAGTACTGCTCTTAGCAGTCACTTTTTGTAGGGAAGTAGGAAAGCAGACTGCAGGCATTTGAAGCTTTGTACTGAATACCCTATGAAACAACAGTGCTGTGTCGTGTAGAAATGGGCCTGCAAAGAAATAGTGTCAAACCTGTCATTCCTTACAAAAAAGCAGATGTTTCAGCCCTCGTCCTGGTCAAGAAGAGTATGATGCTTTCAGAGAAGTAAAACTGGGAGTCTTTCAGCACTTTTGGAATAAAAATGAGCAAGCTAAACTAATGTGAATTATATGTGATGTTTGCTATTGACTTCTAAAATGTCAGTGAATGAGAACTGGAGGCTAGGACCAAATCCCTAGATTATCCACAGAAATTTGCTTTTCTTTCAAAGAAAGCTTATTTCAAGAGAAACTACCTTGAGGGGAGAAAATTATTTAGAACAATAAACCCAAATTTATATGAGGCTGTTACATCAATATACTGAAAGGTAACCGTAGAGAAAAGAGAAAGTTTTAGCTGAACTTCAGCCACCAGGAAACTCTTGCGGTTTATATTTTTTCTCTCTCTTTGTTTTTTTAATTAACTTTGTAGTTAACCACTTCTCAGGCCAATATGTTCAGAAAAATCCATTATTCACAGAAATCTGCAACCTCCTCCACAGACTATTGTGTAAGATTTACATGTGCCACATGAAGAAAGCTCTGCGCCAAAACCCAGAAACTGCAGAAGCCCTGCCTGGTAAAGAGAAGGGCTTATTACCTGAGGGAATGAGATTCCCAGCACCCAGGGGAGGGTGGGAGGTAGCACCCTCCATCAGGAAGGATATCTCTAGTATTATCCATTGCTCTCCCTCCACCCTAACTGTGAGCAGTTGTCTACCACCGTGTGAAATACTGTAAAATACGAAATTTGCAATCAATTTGTTTTTGAGCAAGAATGTATACTTCAGGAAAATACCTGAAATGCTTTCAGAATTGTTTCAATGTTGCAGAACCAACCTTTTAACCTGGTGAGTTTTTCCAATGGCTGCTACCACCAAGCTCTTGGCTATAAATTGCTGTTTTATTTCCACTGTGGTTTTTCTCTAATTCAGTTTTCAGATTTTCAATTTAATTGCATTACCATCTGCTGGACAAAGCTTTTTCTTCAAATTATTTTTTTTCCTTTTTTGCCTATGTTGATATTCCTAAACTGATTAAATGAAAAGCTTCTAATCTTTTCTTTGCTGAACAGATTCAGCACCACCTTGTCTCCCTCTGCGTGCCTGTGATTTCTGCTATATTGTACAAACATAAACAGGGCAGAGTACTCCCTGTACCAAGTAAAGATAGTGTCTTTCCTGTTATCCCTCTTATTAACGTTTATATGTCGGAGGACTGTATCAGCCATTTATCTGCTCCCACCCGAGAGCCTACATGTATTTGATTTTTCCCAATGACCCATGTTGCTCCCTTCCCCTCCCCTATAATCATTTCCTAAAACACTACACCCTAAGACAGACACCTCCAGTCCCTAAATATGAACTATATTGGCTGCCTGACTATATTTTTCCAGGCTACTTTGACTTTTCTTCACAGAGTCATCTGACCAACAGCAGGGTGTTTTTCCTCCAGAGCATATGGAGGAGAAAGTACCCTGATCCTTTCCAGTTACCACTTTGGCTGCCCATCTGCCACCACCTCCCTCCTGCCAAAGGTTACTTTTCTCACATGTTCAAGTGCTGCGTGTTCAGTTACCTGTCAGATGGTCCTGTTGGACTGACTGTGATTCATTCAAGTTCTTTTAATAGCAAACTTTTCTGACCCTGACCTTTTGACAAGAAAAGCAAGTAAGGGAGGAATGAAACCTACTGTTATGGTGGTATATATGAGGAGGCAGAAGTCTCTAGTAGGAGTATCAGGGGCACCAAAGGGTGATGGGGCTGGCTCAGTCACGGGCAGAGCAAAGCAGGTAGCAGCAGTCTGAGAAACCCTCAGGTCAGAGCACAGGGCTGGAAAGGGGCATATCACTGAGAAATGTACCACTAAGGCTTTCCCTTTCCTTTGGATGTAAGACTTCTTTCCCAATTTGACTTTTTTTCCTAGTAGCCATTCTCATGTGTCCGCTGTACTCAACAGTTCATGTTTCTTATGTTTTTATGTGAACTGCATCTCTCTGAGAGGGCAGAGGGGGAGTATCTGGTTTATAAAGATAATTCAGAAATTTTGAGGAAGAGTTTTTCCTACAGGAGCGAAACAGTAATGTCAATTCCAAATCTGGTCAGCTGAGATGTGTCTTTGAAATGAGAGGAATCAGGGATGTTTCAGTAAGAACAGATTCCATCAAAGTTGAAATATTTTTGCCAAAATTTAGTGTGGAAAGCAGTTGTGACAATAATCTTCTGTCAGCACTACAGAACTGATTTTCTTGGCTTCAAAAGTCAGGTATTTATTGCATATATACTACCAAAAAAAATGGAGTAAGCCTACAGTTAAAGCAGGCATTTGCATACTTATATGAGAGGTGGAATTAATACATATATATATTTATATATATATGTATGTATATATAAAGTCACTACCTTTGCCTATCAGAACCAGAACCGGATGTTATAATTTTAAAAGCCTGAATGAAAGCTGTCTGGTCATCTCTGCTTAATACAGTTCAGTGCGTGCCAGGGTTCTCCGACAGTTGCTGTGACATGGCACAAACAGGCCATTTCCCTATGTTCTCTCCCTTGTTTCGTAAGAAGTACTCCTTGAAATGACAGGGATGTTTAAAACTTTGAAGACACAAGTGCTGTGAAACTTGGAGTGGGCAGTGAAATAGGTATCATATTTTCCTATGGTCTTTCAAGTTCTTCCCAGTGAGGTTGCGCTTGTTTGCTTGCTCTCTCCAACACAGCTATCGTGCCGGATTTTTGTGTATTTAACCTTGCGTGAGCGTTTCGGGATGGACACAGCAGCCTGCTGGCTGTTGGTGTAACACGCTGTTCCCTCTCTTTCCGCCGGGGATTGCTTGACAAAGCGCCAGGTCCTGTGTCAGCAGTGGAGGGGAGCAGAGCACGGCTGCAGGTGAGCGCTTACACAGGGACTGACTGCAGCGAGAGCCGGTCGGAAGGGCGTCGGGAAGAGCGGTTCTGCAACCACGCTGGAGCAGAGCGGGGCTCCCAGCTGCTGCTCCCGCACCACGGGGTGAGAGACGGGGTGGCTCCGCAGGCGGTCTGGGGAGGGAGAGGGAAGTCGCTCGCCCAAGGAGCGCCGTGCGAGGGATGCCGGAGCGAGGATGGTGCAGTATTGTGGACTTTTGTGCTCTGTGTGCTATCAGCCATGAGGGATTTCTGTGGTTTGCTTGCAGAATTTGGTTTGGGGTTTTGGGGGGTTTTGTTTGTTTTTTTCCTTTTCCCTTTCTTTTTTTTTAATGGACAATAAAAAGTATTTCTACTTGCTTAGATGGTTGTCTTCAGTGGAAAAGTATGCATGTGCCTTCAGTAAACGTGGAAGAGGGTTAGCTGTCTGGGAGAACAGTGTCAGTGTCTCACCAACCCTGTCTTGAGAGAAAGATGCTGTGGCATTATTGAAGGCAAAGTGCCTAGGATGGAAGAAAATAGGAAGGCTAAGGGTATGACAGCTATATTTTAAGTCATCAGTTCAACTTTGTAAAAGAATCACTATTTTCCAATCTTTCCTACTCCTTGGAATGAGACAGAATGTCTTTTTCTGCCGGTCATTTGTTGCCTCGCATTTATTGAAGAAGATACAATTATCTTCAATTTTCAGTAGAAATTGACTTAAAATAAAACACAGACGGGTTTTTTTAAGGCTATTGTGCAGCATAGCCATCAGGCATTAAAATTATGGTTAAAATAAGGTGGGGCTATTGTGTTTAAACACTCTTTCTTTGGACACATTGTCTTATTTTCTTGCACTTTGGTATCAGACTCATATGAAGTCAAATCATACCACGTGAAGAAAAATGCCCTTTCTTAATATTTTAACTCAGATTCAATAAGCATCTACTTGGTAATACCACCTAAGGAGTATTTAGGGATTTACAGAAAAATTCCATGGAAACAATTCTTTTATTGAATTTGTATTGGTTTTATGTAGAAATATCCAAGCAGAGCTTTTGCTATGATTTCACCAAAATCCTATGACTCAATGAAAATGTCATATACTGAGCAACACTTCCAGTATTTTGCAGGTTTCTGTCATTACCATCTCCTCCTTCCCCCTCCTCCTCCCCTGAAAAATAAAGGTTCTATCAAAGGGATAGATGCTTATCTACACCACAGAAGTTTGATAAATTTAAGGTTATTTTGAATAGGAAGACTTACTAATTTTAATAGCTGTTTGGAAAGTTACAGATGTTCTCATAGGTGAGTATTTGTGAAAAGAGTAAACCCAGATTATCTGCAGTTATCTCTGGTACAACCGAGTAGCAGTGGACTGTATTGAAAGCAAAGGAAAAACAAAAGGAGTCTGCTCTGAGTGACAGAGGAACATCTAGAATGTTTCTTACCATTCTTAGTGGTAGGCAGTGCATCAGACACAAAGATCAAGGAAGATTGCACCTTAAAAGAAAATATGATATCACTTAGCTATGAGGTAGTCTTGAATTTTCGTCCTTCAGGTTGATTATGTGGAGGCAAAGGTACAGTGTGTAGAGGTACAGCGGAATACAGAAGCGTAAGTAGCACTTCTGGTTCTGTGATAACATCCCTGTGGGTTAAAATAGCAGAACAGGCCCTAAGCAATCCAGAAATTAATGTTCCTTTCTTCTCATTTAGCTTGGTGTCCAATTCACTGTTCATTCTGAAATCTAGTACTATGTCCAAGTAATGAGAAGTATCCTGTATCCACTCTCATAAGTTATGTAGACTGTTTAAATGTATGTGCTGCCTTGATGTCTCAGCCTCAGTGGATATAAATGGATGACCTGAACAGTAACATTTACCTGTCATTTCCAGAGCTGGCCTGGTCATCATGGTGCAGATGGTCTTGTTGCATGATGGTGGAAGGGCCTGTCTTAGTGATGCTGCACAGAACTGAGGCCGATATTCTGTGGTCCAAATTTCTTGTTCAGTTCTTTGGCCAAGTAGATAGACATCCACTTAATTACTTTCTTCTTCCTCTGCTCTTCTTTTGAACACAGATACACTCACCCTATTGTTAGTACACCCCCAGCCCTGAACAATCTCATACAGTTTGGTTTAGTTTATATTTTATTTTATATCTTTTTATTTCATTTTATTATTTTATTTTATTTTATTTCTTCTTAGAAATAAGAAACAAAATTGTATCCCTTGCAAGAAGGGCATGATTGATCCACAGGTAAGCTGGTATTTCTCTCAAACTTGTGTCAGCAAGTTAAATTGACCCATTCCACAGCTGCTATTCACTTTGATGGCTTAAACAATTAGCCCTTGCCATGTAACATATGCTTATACTGCTCACAGCAACAGACTGCAAATTTTATGAGGGAAACATGGTAAGGACACTTGTTAACATAGCAGCACCTCAGCATCACCAGTCCTAGCACACCCATTCAAACGGACTTATGATACAGTTTTGTTTTGGTGGATGTTGATCAGGTTAGATGGTGCTCTGAGCATACTTAATTTAAGCAATTTGTAGGCAAAGTTTTTGAAGTGCTTTAACAGTGAAATCTTCACAAATGCCAGAAGGAGCATAAGGGAAGCAATAAGGTGTTTCAGTATTTCAGAAGTAGATAATCATAGAATCATAGGTTCAGCTTGGTTGGAAAGGACCTTTAAGATAATGAAAAAGGTCAGTCAAATATAGAAATGAATAGCATATTTCAGCACAAATCACAGTAATTTCCTTAGACAACAACCTTAGACAAATAACCAGGTAACAGTTTTTCAGATTTATTACCACATCAACAAGAGATAAAATATAATTCTTGGCCTTTGTAAAATCAGAGTTTAGTGATCTCCTCTTGAAATGGATATAGTAAATGTCATCAATGTTCTCACTTGATCCCTTGGATTTTTGGTTGCCCCATATGCTTATGTAACTGCTTTAAACAAGTTTGCATAAATTTCAAATTTCTGCTTTTGAGTTATGGTCTTCAAACTTGTCAGATCAGGGCTCTTTTCCCTTGCCAAATCTCTCTTCCACATTTCTTCTTAATTTGTTCCCATGTAAGTTTTGTTTTCTTTCATACTGCGTAAAAACTTTTTTCCAAGACAATACAAAAGGATTCAAATGTATCAGTCATTTGCAGAATTTGTGCCTTTATTGATTGGGATTCAAAGCATACTTCAACACTGGAGAAGTAATTTTGGAAAAGGAAAAATTTCACACATGATTATTTCCCAAGCTTTGCCCATGTGCTTCAAAGCCAGAATAACCATGTTCCATTTTCCGGCTTCCAAAGTATGCTGAATGTCATTCTCTACCTACTTATACACAGCATCCTGCACTTCCTGAAATATGGTTACTTCACAGAAGTTACTATATGAGTGACAGTAATTCCTAGCTGAGAAAAAATTAATTACTAGAGACCACTCGAAAAGCAATAATCATACTTTCCAATAAATATCAAAATATTAGTTCTTATGAGTTCTTTATAACTGAATAAAGAAAATATAAGAGCTCCGTCAGAATGGGTACCTAGCTTTAAGGGCCCTTACGACTGTCCAGCATTGTAATTGAGACTATAGTGCATTCCTAAGATGTAGGTTAAATATCAGAGTATATTTTCTGTCACTGGACCTTTTGTTACTTTATTAAGGTCTAAGTAAAACTTTGTAAGTGTCTGTATTTTGTAGATGGATTAGCTGAGCAACAAAGGATATAGGAAACATGCCTGAGGTTGGGCACTGAATCAGTGGCAGAAGAAAGTATTAAATCCACATCTTCTAGTGTTTCTAGAATATAGGCAACAGAGAATAGGGCAAGACAAAGGATCAAAAAAACAATGAGATAAATAATGCCTTTCCCAAACTAAACAAGATAAGCTTCTGACACAAATCATCCCATGTTAATGTTAAAATGGGTACCAAACTGCAGAACTTTGCAATGGCAAGATGAGAGAATGCCCTTCCTACTGAATTTGAGCATGTCAAAGCCACCAGAGAAGGTGATAATAGTTGCAGATGACACCAAAACTAAGTCAAGTAGCAGCCAAATTCTACAGCTGACTTCCTCCAACTAAGATTCAGTTTGTAACTGGATGGAATTGAATGAAAAATGATGAATTGAATGAAAAAATATATTCTTTTGTTGTTTAAGCAGTTGCCAATAATTATTTCTTCAGAATACGGCAATTAAAGATAAAAGAAACCACTCTTCTGCCTCTAATAAAAGTGTGTCATGTTGCTAAAAAACAAATCAGGGTCACGATGTACTTAATCCTGTAATAGTCCCTGGCAGTTCTGAGGAGGAATAAATTCAGAGTGAAAATTCTATTTAAGTGTCTGAACTGCTTAGTAACAGATATTTAATAAGAAACACATCTATATACAAGAATGCAAATTAGACAACTTGTATGAACACTTCAGTAGTGTAACTTTTTGATATATACAGGAAAAATCTTAAAAGACACTCATTAAGGGTCACAACTACCCTATGCAAATCTTCACTGAGTTTCATTAGCCACTTTGATCCAGACCTCCAGAGGAAGCCCTGTTTCTTGTTCTAAATCTTTCTTCTCTGGTTCTTAAGCCATCAGGGAGCAAACTTCCTCTCTTCCCAGCATTTGGGTTGTGGGGTTTTTTTTAATAAAATTCACTGTCATGGTGAATTTACGTGCAGCTGGTTTCTGTGACCTTTTATTGGCTGAAAAAAATCTCATCTGCCCTTTTTACAGACAATCTAACACTCATTTACTTCTTAGAAGCTAAGCACTAAAAAAGGCACGATTTTCTTTTTAGCCCAATGTAGCTTTTTATTATTAAATGACCATTACATCAATCATTCATTAGGAATGTGAAGTTATACTAATAACAGAACAACTTCTGGGTTTCCTACTTTCTTAATTCTTGAAAAGTATGTGATTTTGCTATAATATATGCAAAAATCATACCTGTAATGTATTTTATAAATGTCTTAGTAAGGCATAGCTTCAAGCATATTTGTGAAGAGAAACTGTTTTCATTGTCATAGCTGGATTGATTTTTGTCTTCACCAATGTAAGTAACTGCGTTTGTGAGCACACGTGGTTCACTCAGGCTTCATACAGCACAAATGGTATTTCACCACCATAAGATACTTTCCTGTGTCATATCTTTGTTATGAAGCAATAAGTTTGTAGAGGTTTTGGTGGTCTTTGGTTTAAGTGCATTATGCAAGTATAAAAATTACCTCCCTCTTTGTATTTTTTGCATTTTATTTTCATTACATTTTCCTATTTCTGGTAGATTCCTGAACCCCGTGATTTCAGGAAGTAAATTAAATATTTATTACTCACTGACTTCCTTGTGTCTTGAACAGCATAACCCTGTTAATTTAATACTCTTGAAAAGCGGCAGCTCATCATCACCTAGTAAAGACTAGGATCTGTTAAAAGGGTGATTTTATTCTCAAATGTGTATATAAAGGTATTTTCTGCTTCATCCCAGGCTGCAATTTTGCTTTAAGATTTTGTATTTACTGAAATGGACCGTCTGGTGCAGCACTGGATGCCATTGTTCCTGCAAGGGCAAATTTGTGGCTTGTGATTCAACTTCTTGTTTGCTGAGACCACCTCAGCCATAAGAAAAAGCAGACAGTTCACCTTTTGAGAGTAGAATAAACACTGTGAGACTAAAATGGTGTATCTTTGATGATTAAAAACTTGTTTAAATTGTAACAGACTTATTACATCACAGATTTAATTTTGAAAACATCATCTAGTTCTTTTATGTACAATTCTGAATGTACAAAATCTTGGGGTGGAAGGTTTTATGAAATTCAGATGATCATTAAACAATGATGAACACTTAGATACCAGATTTAACTAATGATATTCAAATTATTAGTCCACAAATAATTTATTTTCTCTTGCTATTACAGAATTAAGTCCTAGAGTCATTGAAGAATGAGTGAATTTCAGCCTTCCTATCAGAATGGTATACCAGGCTTGTTTAACAGATCTTGGAGTGGATGGTACCATCATTACCAGGTGATTGGTGTCGCAGACAGTCATCCTTTCCTCTCTGACTGGGATTATCTGTTCAACAGGTTTAGTTGGAAATATCATCATTGTGTCCACAATAGTAAGGTATGGAATCAAATACATTTTTCAATAAGATTTACTGTTAAAAAAATAAAATATAACTGCGTGAAAGAAGTAATTGCCCGGCACAGACAAGGATAGAAAGTTTTTCATGCTCTGTTTAGTCATTGACATTTACTTCTCATTAAAACAAACTAAATCATGAATATGGATAGCAGTAATTTATGTCTTCTTAGCCTTTGCCTCTATGAGATAGCACTTCAGTGCATGAGTGACTTCAAACATACTCAAGGAAACCGAAATACATGCCTTCTTCCCTAGTTTCTGTTACAATTGGCAGCAATCTTCCCATTAGCATATGTAAAAGCTAGACTAACCTTTCAAGTTTAGTTATGGTACCTGCCTGGCATTATAATATTTTACAGAATTCTTTGATCAGTTGAAATATAGTCTTTTTCTCCTTTGAAAACTGCTCCTCTACCTCATTATTTTGGTAACAGAGCTGCATCTATTTTCTGCCTTTTACAGCAACTTCCTAGAACTCACTGCTTTTTTTCCAGCATTACCTTACTTCTGGAAACAGGGCCTTAGTGCTGGTCCAGGATTCTTACATGGCAGGAATTAATATTTCAAAATATTTTTAATGTATTCTGACAAGGTAAAATTACTGAAGTTGCTGAGGTGTTGGGGGCCATAAATTCAGACACAACATTGTTTATGCAAGAAAATAACCTTTAGTCTCTTAATTTTAACAAGATATTTTTTTATATATATACACACATATAAAATAAAATATAGCTGATGCTACCTCAAACTCTAGATCCACATGCATGTATCTTGAAAAGGTGTCTTTTATTTGAGGTGTAAATTTAACATAAAGAATTATGAGACCATAAGGCCAATATGCACGGCACTCTACAAGAATTAATAGGTGGACGCCAGCCCTACAAACTGTGCTTTTAAAGGTAAGATTCCCAAAGGACAACATAGTATTAAGTGTCTGTAGGCCTCTGAGCTTTAGTAAACTTCCCTTAAAACTACCTTGAAACTACTAGTGCTTGGTACACTCAAGAACATTGTAGCTCACATTATGAATGCAGAGGGAACAAATGTGGAAACAATATGTCTGAAGTGAACATAATAGCAATATGAAATTTTAAATGTATGAATGGAAAGGAGAAAAGAAATCCTTGACTTTCTAAAAATTAGTTATAGAGTCTTTAAGATAATAGAATGGAAGGAAACTGACATGGAGCAAAGATTTTTTTTTACCCTGGTGAAAAGCCTTTGTCTAACTGAAATAAAAATACAAGAGACAGTGGGAATAGACACAAACAACGACTTGGGGAAAAAAAGAATATAAATTAAACTGTACTTGCTTGACAAAATTATAAGCATTCAAATTCATGGGCGTGAGCATTAGTACACAGGAAAATAATTTAAATAGTGTATTAAAAAGTTGTTAGTGTGGTAGTTACCAACACTAAAAAAGACAACCACAAGCCTCAGATTCTGTAAATAAATGTACATTTAAAATGCAGCTACATTTTGAAAAACAGCCATGTCAGAATCTCATCGTCCACTAGATAGGATTCTGCTCAATGGCTTTGCTTCAGAGAGGTGTCTTAATCATATTTTCTCATTTCATTAGAATTAATGCTTTTTAATTTTGTTAATTCTTTTAAGAGAGAAATAAGCTAGATTATCTCTCTAAGTAGAAAGTTATTCACTTTCCAGTAGCAAATGCTTTACTCGTGGTAGAAGATGATAAAGAACAAACCTTGGAATTTCAGTTCCCCAAATTTGTTTGTAAGTCTGACAGCTAATGACAAATATTTTAAAGTTTGAATTAAACTGATATAATCTGCAATTTACTCAAAGAAAAATAACTAAATAGCTTAATGAACTTACATGTAATATATGCCTATGCAGTGAGATTTAATGTAAAAATTACTAACTCAATGACTTCTGGCTGTCCCTCCTTGTATGAATGAATTTCATCCGTAGGGAGTAATAAGAGTTGAGATACACTGCTGTTTAATTAAAATGAAAACTATGAAGAAAATGCTGCAAGGGTTCAGTGTCAGCCATAAGTAACCAATAAGTTTCATCCCAGCAACCCAGAAAAACTGGTCCTTAAAACTGTGGTTCTGTTAGCAAGTATTTCATGTAAACTTGACTTTTCATGTAAATACTAACTTTGGTGGGCCAGCTAATGGGAGAATGGCTGGTGGCTTACGGAGACAGAAAATGCAATCCAAACAACCCCAATTAGCTCTATTAACCTGACTTTATATTTTGAAGAAAAAGCACGTTACAGAAGAGAAAAGGGCATCAAATACAATTTCAATTATTTACAAGTATTTCTTTTCAGATTAACCTGATTTTTATTAATAATAGCAAGTGGCAAAATAGCATGTCCTAAAATAGAGATTTCAGATACGTGTGGCAACACTTATTACTTGCATTCTGAGTCCTCAGCTGGAGAGGGTGTATTTACAACTGAATATAGAGTCAGCAGTAGAAAATTTTTGAAACCCCTATGCACAGCTACTATATCCAGATCATAGATTTTATGTAATCAATTTTTATATGCTATCTTGTTGGGAGTTATTAAGTCAGCAAAAGAACAATACAGTAAGTTCAAGAATTACAACATGAAAAAAAATTGCTGAAGTGTGGATGCTCCTAGGTGATGTTGATGACAAACAAGTTTCCTGAAAAGATTTTCAGAAGTAAATAGATTAACATGGAGCTTTGAGGGAGTGATTATGGGGCTGGCCAGATTTCATATTTTCCTTCAAAGACCTGGGGCAAAGTGTAGGAGTGTGTCAATAATATTCTTAATAACATACACTGGCGAAATGTGGCTGATGTGGAGTATGAGACTGTCATACAGAAAGAACCAGATAAAGACTAAAGGAGGGACTAAAGCAACAGAAATGCTTTAATAGCACAAAGCCATGGAATTTTTTTCTTATTAGTATTTTTTTATAAATAGGAAACACTGCTGTCAGTTAGAAAACAACAGAGGAAAAGCTCCTGGATTGCTGTGGTCTGTCAGAGGCTAAAGCTGCATGAGAAGCACACGCAGGTATAATACATGTAAGGCTCTGCCCTTCCAGGGAAAAGAGGGAAATGCCAGTGCCATTCTCCAGGCATGAAAATACATACTCAGACCATTCTGAAGGGCCTGAAATGCAACTCTCACCAGCTGTTTCCAGGAAAGATGAGATATTCAGTCTGGAATAAGAAAAGAAAAGAACAATTTCTAGAACCAGAAGAATAGAGAACTATGAAAATTCACTTAGATTTGTTTAAAAAATATATATAAAAATAAAGACCCAGAAGTGTATGTTTGCTCTCTGTAAATGAGGATCAAATACAGCAGAAAGGGTAAAGAGCTGTTTAAACTAAAGGCCAAAACTGATATAAGAGCAACTGGGTAGACTGCAGTGAGGAGGTATTAAAGGCTGTTAACTGGAAGGGGATTTATACCCTCCCAGAACAGTGATGTCTTGTGGTAGCCTTCAGTAGGAGTAATTGAAATAGAATGATTATTTCTGAATTGAAATTACTCTATTATGAGGAGGCCTTTTCTGCTCTTGCTGCTTGTGACAGCCAACAACTCAGTTTTGTGACAAGGGTTATCTCTTCCAATCTTGGGTTCCTGCTTTTCCCAAATGTAGCAAAAGAAAACCCTGCGTTAAAAAACATACTTAGTGGCCTACAACGTATCTCTGCTCTTCTGTCCTTTATTCATTGCTGACATAGGGATCTAAGTGTTGCTGCACTGAAACAGCATGCTGTCAGTTTGCTCTGATTTCTATGATACTGTTTTAGATCTGTTTCAGAAATAAAACAAAAACAAGCTAATGTTAGAGATGTGGGACTTCCCATGATGACAGCTGGCACAGCAACTGATACATGTTTCTAAATGATGTTATCTGCCTTGACTGTGAGATTCAGTTAAACTGTAGTATAGTTTTGGACCGGGATATTTTGGATAAACTTTCGCAGCATTGCTAATCTAATGTTGAACATTAGATAATGTTGTTATCCAAGAACAAATTAGATAGAGAATTACTTGGAAGCATTCACTGCTAGATACATTTAAATGAGGAAAAGCAGAGAGGCAGAGGTGTAGAACAGAAATGGCTGCCATTTTTTGTGCAGTTTTTCATAACAGGTACGGAGCCAGATCCATTCTCACAGGATCTTATAAGTCTTCTCTAATTGTACAGATGTGAACCAAATTTTTTTCAGTGTAACTTTGATTCCCCAAGTGAGTCATCAGGGTGCCTCCATATAGAAACACTACTGAGTGTAATACCTATCATCTTTGTCATGATAAACTTCTCCCAGAGTTCTATTTCTCTGCAGAGATTGTAGAAGCCAAGAACACTAGGAGGCATTAGAGGTCTAAATTTCAAACTGAGAAAATTAAGAATCCCACCCTGAATTAAAAGGAGAAAAGATAACACTACTCTTTCCTGATAAGTACTGAGATGTTTTTTCAGCTAATATGAGAAAATAACATGAACAGTAAAGATCCAAGAGGAAGCACAGTACCTGATTACCAGCACAAAAGGACTTCAAAATAGGGTTAAGTAGATGCAGGACAGCTGCTGTTGGACATGGCCTTGTTAGGAACCAAGGATCTAGGCAAGCTCCAATTGAAAGCAGAAGGGAAGTGGACTGTGGTTAATGTCAGAGATAGAAATTTTAAAAATCTTCCTCCAAAACAATCTGGTTTGCTGCAGATGGTTAGATTTTGTAGGGAAGGAGAGGTCTAGGTGGGAGGATGACTTTAAAGCTGGTTGTACTTGCCATTGCAGACATAGCCCAGAAGGAATGCCATTTTATCCTTTTCTATTTGAAGAAAAGGTATGTGCTTGTGTTTTTAAATATGTGATGCCTATAAATAATCTTGGTTTTGACCAACATGTCCAAATTAACACTTAAACTTCTAGTTAATGAAGACTCTCTGCCCAGGAGGGTATAAATAAATTCTGATGACAGCACATAATGCAGTCAGAAGGGATAAATAAAGACCGATGACAACACGTTATGCACTTGTCAGGTTCCTTGACGTTGTTACTGGAGTGACAGACAGTATATAGATTATAATGTTGTCATGTCAGCTCAACACTTCTTTTTTTAGTAGATTGGGATAATTAAAATCCCAATCCATTAAAGCATTCTGCTCTTGTAATGCAGTAAATAAACCATGGAAAGGTCTGATGAAGTTCAGAGCAAACAAGTGTGTTCTTCTAATTCTGTGTTTGAGCGATATGTTTTGGGGAGAAGTTTTGGATTTGTTCGTTATTGCTGAGCAGCCCTACAGAGAGTCAAGGCCTCCTCATACCGCCATGGCATCGAGTAGGCTGGGGGTGCGCAAGGAGTTGTGAGGGGGTACAGCAGGGACAGCTGACTCCAACTGACCAAAGGGATATCCCGGACCATACGGTGTCATGCTCAGCAATAAGCTAGGGGGAAGGTTAGCAAGGGGGCCACTGCTCAGGGACTGGCTGGGCATCAGTTGGTTCATGGCGAGTAATTGTTTTCATTTGTACCACTTGGTTTTCTTGGGCTTTATTTCTCTCTCTTGTTATTTTCCTTTTCATTAAAAGTTAGTAGTAGTAGAAGTAGTAGTCTTTTATTTTATATTATTTTAATGAACTCTTCATATCTCAACCCATGAGTTTTCTCACTTTCACCCTTCAAATTCTCTTCCCCATCCTCTGTGGTGGTGAGGAGGGAGGAGTGAGCAAGCAGCTGTGTGGTGCTTAGTTGTCTGCTGGGATTATATGCCAACAATCATAAAGTGTGCAAGTTTCAAATCTGAGGTTCTCATTCTGAGTCCAGAAGTAGTTTCCAATAAAGTGTGATTTATTCTGTATATGTGAATAAAATAAATCAGAAAAGGATCAATTAAACTTTTTTTTGTAAAATTATATGCACGGGCAGTTTCCAGATGCTTTGAAACCTGTGTGTTTAAGCATAATGGTGACATTTGACACCTTGCAGGAAACACAGTCTGAGGCTTCTCTTTTCGTAGAGGTTTTGCATCCTTCAATGTTCATAAAGCTAAAGGCACTGGAGAAAAAGGTCACACATGCATCATTTTCTCCACAAGCTCTAGTCATTAGCGCCAGCAGATATACTTTATGGATGTCTGGTTTTGGTTTCAGTATCATAACCAGATGACAGTGAATCATACTTTGTAATTTATTAAAAATGTTTGAAAAGAATACTTTCATCTGGCTCATTCCCTCTAGTTTAAATCTGTTTCTTTAGAAACATAGTTATTTCATATCTTGAAGCATGCAGTGAAGGCAACACAGAAAATATGACATTAAGAACTCTTCTCACACAGGTCCTTTTAGGAAATGATGGCCATAGCGCTGGATTTCTGAATGTGGTCCAAGGGTGGCCAGGTGGAGTTCTTCCAGTTCTTGCACCAGTTCTTAGGTGCCTTCCACTAAGAATGACAAATAAACTGGTACATTGTAGTAGACTGGAAAAAAAATTGATTAGAGATACTGAGGGGGAGCATAAACAAATAGCTTAGACTAGACAGTCTGCAAGTGATCTTAGGGTGATTACTATATGGAGACTGTGGGTAAGGACCTTTTTAATAAAGCCCTGCAATTAAAAAATATTTTGCAAATATCAGTGCTTTTCAAAGATGCTCTGTACTCCTTTCCTGAATTTATATAGAGGAAGGCAATTTAAAGTCAGGAATTCTTTCATCTGCATGTATGACATTTGTCCAAGCCTAAATCAGGGGATGTACTAAAATAAGGATTACACTTTGGCAAAGGAAACTAGAAAAGCGTATATCTCACACAAAAGCTATGCAATATAGACATTATGAAACTAGCAAAGCCAAACTCCAGTACTTAGATGAAGACTCTGCATGCAGTTTTAACTCAGTTGCACTCCTTGTGTACGTATAAACCTCACAAGACTGTCTTTGAATATTTGATTGTGTGCTGATTCTTTTCCCAGTGGATCATTCCTCTTTCAGCAGTTCCATTTTTACCTTCAGCATTCAAGAATCTCCTGTCTGCATCTTTGAGCAAGATTCAGCCTTGTGTCAGCTGCATTGCAAGAAGGCTCTGATCTCTCTTCTTATTTATGCTAGGCGTATATTTCTAGAGTTCCTGTGTCCCTAAGACCTGTGTTTATTTTGACACTTTATAGTTTTCAAAGGAGATTATGAATAATTGTGTTGCTGTTAATAAAATAAATAGCTATTCAACCTCACTGGAAAGCAAAATTATGGAAAACAATATATTTTTCTTGAGCCTAAAATATTTAGTTTGAAATATCTTTGGGTTGACAAACTTCCCCAGACTCTGAAATAGTGGTTCTGACAGTGTACTTATTTGTGTGGAGTTCAGTTTTGAAGTCTGCTTCATCAACAGTATAGTAGATATGTCAAGTAATCATCTTCATGGCTTCCAATTTATTTCAGAACCCAGAAGAAAACTATACCAGATATCTGCATCTGCAATCTAGCTATAGCAGATTTGGTTCATATCATTGGCATGCCCTTTCTCACTCACCAGTGGGCACGTGGAGGCGAGTGAGTTTTTGGCAGCCCTCTTTGCACCATCATTACCTTCCTGGACACATGTAACCAGTTTACATGTAGTGCCATTATGACCGCAATGAGTTTGGACAGGTATGTGGTTTCACATTTTCATTCTATAATCCAGGACAATAATATCTGATTGTGTTTATACAAAGCTGTAGTAACTCAAAAAAGAGAAATATCATCAGTCGTGGGTAATGATTTTTTGAAAACTGCAAGAATCTTTTTCTGATGTTCGTGGAGGTAGCAGTAGTATTTTAAGTCTTGCTATAGCATCATGCTATGCACAAGCCCTTAAGCAATCTCAGTCATCCCACAGTGCTACTACTCTGAGGCTTATCTTTAGAGACAAAACTTCTAATAAAGGCTTAATGTCACTAAACCAAGATTTGGTTTAACCATTCACATCTAAGATTAAAAAATGGCTTCCAAGCAGACTGCAGAAACCTACTGTATCTGTTACTTGTTAAAATCATTGTTAAAATTCATTAGGAATATGACAAGAGTTTTAGCTTTTACCATAACTGCAGATTTTAAAAACAGCTTCTGTATGTTCTTGATCTGAAAGAAAAAAGTCAAATTCAGGAAAGAAAAGTCTACTTTGATCCAAAGAGGTAAGTCAGAAAGAGCATGAAGGAAAAAAGACAAACTATTTGGCATAGCACAAGGCACTGGTCAGTCATTAAGAAGAATCTAGGCTAAACAGACAGAGTCAATGGGAAGAACACTTGCTATTGACCTTGTACCATACAAGACAGCATGCTTCCATGGAAGTGGAACGTTGTCACTAAAAAAAGGGAGAGAAAAATTATCATAAAGTAGAAATTGCAAGCTATAAACAATTTTGAAACAGATGAATTATGGCTATCATAAAAGCCATAATATTAGAAGTCTTATTTCATTGACATGGAATTAAAAAAAGAGTCAAGAAATTATCAGTTCCTTTGTAGTTCAATTTTTAAAGCTCTCTTCTAATATTTGCATATGAGTAATGTGACAAATGAAAGCCTTTTCCTATATTCCTGAAGAATTTGCACTTAGCAGTACCTTTACTGTTGCTGCTTAGAGAAAATTTTTCATGCAAAAGACAGTACCAAGGCAGAATGTCAAAACCTGGTATAAAAAATAGTTTATGTCCTAGCTAAAGCCATGTCTTAACATGGACATTTGTTTTGTTGTGTTGTGTTTTTTTTAAGGTAAAGCCTGTGCTTTCTTTTCTATTTTGAGGCAAGTTTTTCCATCTCAAATACACTTGCCTACGTAAAGCTCTTCAAATTCCTTCTCTCTTAATACCAATACCTAATATCTGCTAATACTAATTATGACATGGTAGCCAAGAGAGACAAAGTTTTTTCAGGTGACAAGCTCCCTGACTGTTTATTGTTTGATAATTTCAGTAAAGCACCTCTGAAGCCACCTAACAGCTTTTCATTAAGTGAAAATCAGCAGTTTATCAGGCTTTCTTTGGCTGTAAAATCATCCCACATTTGCAATAAAAGCAAGAAACCTAATTATACCTTAGTAAAAGTTATGGCTACTGCAACATTGGACAACTTTGTGTTCTCTTTCACATACCTCAAAACAAAGAAGCACTTCTAAAGGAAGACAGGAACTGGTCAGACCTGGGAAGCCACTTCCAAAAGGAGCCTAAGCTGAATAAAATAACTACCACAAGCAAATTAATATCTGCCATGTTGCTGGATGGTGGTTTATTCCTATAAATTCTCTGCGTCATTATAAGAGTGAACTATGTCACACAATGGTCCAATAGAGACTTTATTATTTCAGTTTTTTCTTGGGTTTTTTTTTTTTTTTTGTGAATCCGATTTCTTTATAAGAGCTTAAGAAGTGGGAAAACCCAGCTGTTCTCTCCGTAGAGCTTTAGGGGTAAATTTATGAGGAGTACAATGTATAAAAATTTGCTTTTCATTGCTCATTTTCATATGAAATTGAAAAATATAAAAAAAATTAAAAAATAAGGAGAGCTGTAAAAACTATGCAAGTTGAGTATATATATTAACATTTCTGGAAAAGTTTCATAAACTGACATCAAACATATATTTTTAATGCAGATTTATTTTTAGGCAGACATTACATAAATTATATTTCAATGAAAAATTGGTAGTACAACTTTTGCTTGTTGGTTAAAAGAAACTTTCAGAAGAAGCAGCTCCTAGCAGCAGTTTCTTAGGAGAGTATGAACATGGGCACACAGAGAAAACAATCCTAATGCCCCATATACATGAAAAGTAAATCTGTCTGTTCAACAAAAATATGTTGATATACTTTTATGTTGTGTTGCTGTGTCTGGTAAGACAGGAAAGATGGCAAGATGGGACCCAGTATAATGTCCCACATAAATGTTGTTACTTGGAACATTCCAATAAGCCACTTGACTTTAGTTGAAGATTAACACTGTAATTAGCGATGATAGTGACATCTTTAAAATGTCAAAGGAACACTTTGGTCTATGACATTTTTAAAAGATAGCCAAGAATTACACATTCTGTATAACTGATGCAGAATAAGAAGTTACATCATCCCTTATTCCTTCATGGCACTCAAGATGGCAACTGGTAAAGTCTATGCCGGACTTTCTTTCTGTGACAGAATGCTGTGAGGCACATCTCATTCCTTTTAGAATGAATTCACTGGAGCATGTCACAGGAAAATGCCACTGTGTCCTTTCTTACAGAATGTAGCTGACGCTGACTACTTCTACAAACTTTGATTAAAAGAAAAAACGTGATCTTTTCGACAGGGATTTGGTTGCCTGTGACCCAAGGTCTACTTTTGGTATGACACAGCTATATAAACTTGTCTCGGTCCCCTCAGAAAGTTGCTAAGTATTAAACTGTGCAAAAATACCTAGAGTAGATCCATGTATGCTAAGAAAGTTAAGATACATCAAAGCCAGAGACAAGATTTTTGAGGTGGAGACAGCAGTTCAGAGGTTCAAGAAGAGAAACACTGGCACAAAGTAGTATAAAATACTAACAAGAATCAGGGAGTCTGAAGATGCCACTTTACTCCCATTGAGAGATATACAGCAAAGACTCAAGGGTGCCATACAGAAATGATAAGAGTACTAAGACTTAGCCTAGAATCTTGTTAGACCTAGCTGTCTGTAGCCTGCTGTAATAGCCAATAAATAACTGCTTTTTGTGAATATCCTGTTTCCAAAGTGCCTCTGTGCATGGGAAAAGGACCCTGAGTAAGCTCCTGAAATCTGAGAGTTACATAAGGTACCAGTCAATTTTGAGGCTTTCATCAACATTTATTCAGCCTATCCCTTTAAGGCCTCAGCCACATAAATGGAGAAATAAAGCTGGGAAGATAAATCTGGACTAAGTAGCTCTGTGACGGCTGAGAAGAAACAGGCAGGTGTTCCAAGTGTTTGCAGCAGCAAAGACTGACAGGCATGAGAAAATGTGTTCCTGGTTTGCCCATTGCTCTAAGAAATTAAAATTTACCAAGGCAGTATCACTGGTAAGGTGAGGCCATATCTCTATGGAAGTCATGGGCTTTCAGTTATTTAAAACCAGAACCACAGGATTTGCCATAGACTAATCCATTTACTCATTCTTCACACTCATTTTTCTATCTCTCTTTGCTTCACTTCACGTGCAGTCACAAGCACCTTAGCCAGAGGAAAATGTAAAAAAAAAAAAAATCTTATTAAATACTTTCTCTTTCAAAGTGTCACCTTGGCCTTCACAATCATACCATGCACCATGATGGTAGCTGGTCTCACAGATGGTGCTCCAGGCAGCATCATAACAGCAAGTCTGGCAGAAAGGCAGAAAGAAATGTGGGAATAGGCATGGGTAACAGGCAGTCTATGCCTTGAACTTTTTGAGAGCTCTGCAGGCTCCATCACTGCCTCTTTGCCCAACTCTCTATGGCAGAGACGCAGCTCAGACACTCCCATTGTTTGTTTCAGGTAAGTATTCTTCAGACTTTTCCCAATAAAAGACTCCTTCATTACTGAGAATTACTTTGTCACATGAGGGCACATGTCTGCCTTCAAGTTCCACTCTCTGTTTGAAGCTTAAATTACCCCTTATTTGAAGACCAGCACATTTTCCCAAATGCACCACTCACAGAATTTCACAATTTTATCATTGGACAATAGGCAAGATTAAAAATTACACCCAAACTGAAACAACCAATAGAAACCCACTGCTGCAAAAGAATGGAGACAAGAGATCCTTGATAAGTATTTAGGGTCAGATTAATTTCTTACTGTCTGGGGAAGGGTAAATGAGAATACTGGCAGGCTGGAATAGGTTCAAGTTCTATAAGAAAATAACATTATTTATGTTGAATTGAATTTGTGGTGGTGTCTTCATACCATCCACCCTACTTATTTCTTTTGCATCTTTAAATTCATTAAATGACTGTTTTTTTCCTTTGCTGAGCTGAATATTAAAAATCAGAATTAGAAACCCAGGTAACTTATCCTTTATATTAACATATCATTATATGAAAATATCCAGAAAAATAATTGTGTGAAAACACAAAGTGTGAAAGAAAGCGTGGAAACTCATCTAACAATACTTAGGGAAATATGCTTCTGTGCAGGCCAGATTTTAAGGCATCATTAGTAAACTGTGCTTTTTTGGGGAGAATCCTGTGAAAATTCAGCTGTGTATACAGAAAAACTTTGTCTACAAAACAAAAAGAGCCAACACATAGGCAGTGACAGGCACTTCTGGAGCTGGAAGGTGTGGATTTAGTGCCTAAAAGGTTCCATTGCACGCACCATTCCTTCCCTTAATGATCTTCAATGACCATTAATGCAGTTCGTTTTATTACAAACCACATTAGTCCCATAACCACTAGACTGCAGCTGCTATCAGAGTCAGTTACATTCACTGTTGATAAATTTTGAGCTGTGTTGCACTCTGGTCCTTTGGGCAAAAGCAGTATCACCCGTTAAGTCACATGTCGCATGGTGCCTTAAGAACTTCAGCCTTTTACATGCTAACAGCCCTCTCTCTGAGGCTCTGTAGCTGGCTTTCTGTTGGCAGCTCTGTGCACAATCACCCAAGCCACCGTGGCAGCCTTTCCCAGAACCTCTGGGGCAGCCCTTTCCCCTTGTTCCCACGCTGTGGATCTTGCGCTGTTATCCTCCCAGCCCTGCACCTGCAAACCCAACAGCATTGTTACAGTGGGTTCTCATGGGAAGTAACTGCCACCAGCGTGAGAATCACCCCTTCTTCCCCTCCCTTTTCCTACCCTGTGGTCAAAGCTTCTGGTTGATATTAGTGGACCCAAAAACATGCGTGCCCCAAACTTAACAGCAGGTCATTGTGCAGCCTCAGCAAAGCAACACCAGCAGCCTCAAAGACAAGACCAACTGGTAAGAAATGAGTCTTGATGAAAACTATATTGATACCATGGAAAAAACATTAGAAGGGGAACCATGTATTGCACTGGAGAAGAGACCCAGAGAAGGATGCTTGTCCGAAGCTCCCCCATTTCTCTTTCTCCTTTCATTTTGATTTTCCCCTTAAAGTAACATCGGCTACAAACTCTTCTAATAGATCTCTGTGCATGTGAACCTGTCTCAAAAACCTTTGTGTAATATACAGTTCTAGACTCTTCATGAAAGAGCAAATAACCAATGTTTTTATGGTTAGGTACTTTGTGAGCTTAAGCAAATTGAAACAAAAAGAGGATCTTACTGAAACCTTCCTGCTAAGGAGAAACATATGAAAGCATTAAGGACCTTTTGTATCATCTAACTGTAAGCACCAGCTAAAGTTCAGTCTCTCGTTAATAGCAGGCAGTAAGCATGTCTAAAAGGTGATTCACAGGGTGTATGAAGAGCACAGCACAGGATGGAATATCGTGTCCTGTCACCTTCCTTGCAGCCAGTGGGAAGAGGGGCCTGGTTAGGCACACTTCTTACACCATGTCAGCTAGTAATGTCAGTTTTCTGCCCTTCCCTGACATATCCTATTTCCATCTTACACACTTCAATTTTCTCACAAATACCTTGTTTAATTAATAGTTTATTCACAGTTTGTAATGTCCACTGCAACTGTCTTCAGCATTCTTACTTTGGAAACATATTTGCTGCCACTTTAAAAAAGAGTTGTAGTATTGCTGCCTTACTTTGCATGAAGATGTTGTTTGCACCACCCTAAAAAATGAAAGCAAGCTCAAAGTATACATAGTACACTGTGCTTACATGAAGACTTAAGAGGCCAAATTTTGTGGAAAGCAGTAGTAATCACAAGTTTTAAGAACCTGAGAAGCCTGTAAATTACTCTCTATTACACAGATCCTGCAACCAGTATCGGTGTCAGAAGCTATTTCCATGAGGCAGCCAGTGAAACAGGAGAGGTAGCTGTACCAAGAATGGAACAAAGTAGCTCTACCATTGCAAATGTAGGGGATTTCTGTTCTTTCTGTGACTATCCTGAGGACTGAGAAAAACTGCATGAAATTAAGAAAAAGCTTTTTAAGATACTGTATGCCAGAGAAGCCTTTTGCTGATTCTAGCAATAATGGCCATTACTTTAACCTGATTTAAGGAAAAGAACTTGATTGTTGCAAAGCTTGAATAATTAATGAAATCTATTTCCTACTCATATTCAAGACAGACTGAAAATAACCTAATAAAACATGAAATATGAATCTTTCTTGATCTTATGCAACAGTTCTGATCTTCATTGGCACAAGGGCAACAATACCAAGCAAGTGAGGTGCTGCAGGGACCTTGTTCTCACAGGCTAGTGGACCTATCTACACCTGGTTTTCTTTCATTAAGTACTTTTAAGAAGGAATCACATTTTTATGAAGACCGTTCCTTTTACTGTGTTTTTTTCTACATAAATAGCTCACTGTTAGAAACGGGTCATTTCTAGATCTCATGTAGGTTAAGAGTGATAAAGAATTAGTCTCTTAACGTTGCTGCCTGTTTAATGGCACATATTCAGGACATACCAAAAATGGTTGTTTGTGGGGAAAAGAGTCTTCTGCAAGAATGACCTACTTTCCAGATCAGCTTTCTTATATAAGCTGAGCACAAGCACCATGTAATTCCACATGTAGACAATAACCCTTTAGAATAACGGTGCTTTCTAGGCAGTACCTGAAACCATCTTAACATTCATGTTACACTAGCGTGGACTGTTTTGTTGAGCTGTCATTTTTTTTTCTGCTCTACAAGAACTAAAATTCAGTCAAAATTTCACCAGTATTTAAATATTTCTCAGTTTTATCCTTTCCAGTTGTATAGGTTTTAAGTACCCTGACACAATGTCTGGAAGATAGAATTTGGTAGAGAAGCTGCTAATGGTCAGTCAGCAAGAAAATTATTTCCAAGTGTTGTTTAAATTCAGAGTAATTTGCCTTGCTCATAGCAGCTAGCAAGTCATTTATTTTCAGTTAATTTTAGAAATTACAGTTTCAGAAGATTTCTGTGGCTATGATTCAGAGGTTGCAGAAACTGAGTCAATCTAACTCACATAGGAGAGCTGTGTTTCACTGATACTACTTAAATCTCTTCCAAGCTTTTACATGAAAAAAGGCTTGTGTGATACAGTTGAAGAGGGTAGAATGAAATCTTTAATCCATTTTGTAAAGGCTGGTGATAAAATAGATATTAACAAAAAAAAAAGAAAAATAAATAAAAGCCTGAAAGCTTCCTCCCTGCTTTTTGGGGTAAACTGTTGACATTCAGAGCTTTAATTTAGCTGTTTTGCTTGTCATTAATTGAAGAATTAGAGACTGATAAATGGATGAACTGAGTTTTCTCCATAAGTTACATCTCCCCCATTGCTCTTCAAGATTATGGCTCCTCACACACACACCAGCTCCTGCTGCCAGAGGTTTAGTTCTTTCACCTGTCTTTTTCCCTGTCATAGAGAATGAGTTGCTGGACATGGGGCCAAGGCAGAACCATAGAACTCATCACCTTCAGTCTGGATGGCAATGAGTACAGATGCTACTGCTTTTTGTATGTCTGAATTTTTAAGATTTATTTCCTACATGCTAATCTACTATAATTTGTTAAAAACTCTCATCATATTAATTAAATAATGTTGTGACAGAAAGCATAATCAATTATAACAACACCTGTTGAATGCTAAGGGAATTGCTTAAATAAAAACTATTCTGATATGTTGTACTAGACAACCTTCAGTTTCCTTCCTTTTCAATGGTTATTCCTAGAATTTTTCTTTTGTGGTCAACAATATTAACCTTGATATTTTATACTTTTTTCTGTTCTATTTCTCTATTAACTTGTTTTACAGGTACCTCGCTCTTGTCCAGCCATTTCATCTAACCCATTCAAGTCAATTTATGTTTATGGGTGATGTCACTTATTCTGATGTTCCCTGTGTGGGTGTACTCAAAAGTAATCAAGTTCAAAGATGGTTTGGAAAGTTGTGCTTTTGATTTAACCTCACCTGATGATGTTCGCTGGTAAGTTTACAAAGCGAAAGGTATCACGTCTTCAGCTGGTGCTGAGGATACCACACGTTTTGTCTTTGACATCCCTGACAGGCAGATGAATGGAATAGAATAAAATAGAAATAAAGATGGAAGCTGAGCCTTATATCATTCTGATCATTACACCAGTTTGTATTGGTAATATAGGGGCAGCCCCAGCATAACCAAGATCAGCAAGATAGCTCCCACAACAAATGTAACAGATAAGGACATCTGCTTCTCTTGCTGCATTTAGGTAACCATTGCAAGTGAAAACTCATTGCCCCTTCTGACCTGGCAGACTGTCATGTTTGGAAGATACAGATCACAGAAGAGATTAAACACTCTTCAGTTTGCATATATGGCTTTCCAGTATCTCATGGCTAAACAGATATCTGCCTACTTAGAATCATAGAATGGTTTGGGTTGGAAAGGACCTTAATATTATACAGTTCCAATCCCCCTGCTACAGGCAGGGACAACTTCCACTAGACAAGGTTGCTCAAAGCCCCATGTATCTCTAATCAAGAATTGCAAATCAGAGACCATTTATGAAAAATGGCATTTATATTTCTTTTATATTTATGCGATTGTATTTGTGTAATAATCTTGTTTGCTCCTCTTACATTTTGTTTTACAGGTATATGTTTTATCTTACTATAACAACTTTCTTTTTTCCTTTACCACTGATATTTATTTGCTATATTTTAATTTTATGTTACACATGGGAGATGTATCAGAAAAACAAGCAAGCAGGAAGGTAAAGTATTATTCATGCTTCTTCCTATATCACATGCTGTGCTCAGACTGGTGTAGGTTTTATACGTAACAGGACAAAAAGAAAAATCCTAAAGCAACAGTTAGACACTGCGTCATGTAACATTCAGTGCTTCAGACACTGTATTATGTTCCCAGGAAAAAAACTAGGGGTGGGATTCAGGGGAAGAAGCAAGGTAACTTAGATAAAAGGGAACATTGTGGAGAAAATTGTGGCTGAAGTTCTCAGTTTATCTGACGAAAACAAAAGGGCACAACTCAACCCTGTACTTCTGGCTGTGGGAGGTTATCTGGGTCTCGTGGCTCCAAGGCCTCAGTTCAGGGATTGGGAAACTCGGGGAGAACAGAACTGGGTGCCCAGTCTGCTACCAGCTGCTATGCCCCAGGGAGCTGCAGGTTGAGTGTCTCCAGGCCGCACTTCCCATCCTGTGGAAAGGGGACTCCAGGCCCCACAAGGATCCCTAGCCACTGTTAGCAGCTTGGGGAAATCCAGGCAATAAAAGAAAATTGGCACATGAACAGATGAAATACAGGTCCCCAGTTTCTGTGATGACAGTTCTTCTGCTTGTACCAATTTTCTGTCAAAAAGGAAATTGATTTCCATTTTACTGTAGTTTTTAATTTCTCAGTCAGGAGTATGATTTTCTTCTTTGTTCTAAGTCTCCTTTAAGCTCATAATCATGGAATCATAGAATCATAGTTAGGGTTGGAAAGGACCTTAAGATCATCTAGTTCCAACCCTCTTGTCATGTTTTAAGTGGATATTTCCAGATGTTAGATGGAGTTATAGATGAAAAAAAAGATGCAGTTATAGATGAAAAAGAAGATGTAGTTATAGACGAAAAAGAATGCAAAGCTATAAAGCTCTCATGCTGAAAAGGAGTAAACATTCTTAATGAAAATAATTGCTAGTATTTCATCAAATATATGTAAACTACTCTCAAGTGGCTTCTGTATGTGGCACAGAATTAAATTCAACCTAATCAGAAGAAAAAATAATATATAAGCAACAAAAATATATTAAGTTTTTGAGAGATGGCTTTTACTTGCACTGTAGGTGAATTTGGTCTTACATAACAGCCGTTCTTAAGTAAATTCAATCCATGCCATCATTTTTCCATCTTTATTTTCCATGCTAGGAATCCTTCTTCTATTTGTTTTGCAGTTACACCACCAGTATCCCCAGGCAAAGAATCCTGAGGCTCACAAAGATGGTGCTTGCTCTAATCAGCGTGTTTGTGGTAGGTGCTGCCCCATTCCATGGAATCCAGCTCATGAATCTTCAGATTTCTCAGCCAACCCTGACTTTCTACATGAGCTACTACGTCTCCATCTGCCTCAGCTACGCCAGCAGCAGCATTAATCCCTTTCTCTGCATCCTGCTTAGTGGGAACTTCCAGAAGCGTCTCTGGCGATGCACAAACGTGGAAGTCAGGATGACAGACCAGGATGTCAATGGCATTGTAAACACTATCAAGTTTTTGATAGAAGGGTTTTCTCCCGGGAAAAGTGCATTATATATGTATAGATTTTTCAGTTGCAGTAGATAGGCCTGATTTCACTACTTTCATGAAAGTGTAACCCAGAAATGGCTTTGCTGCTGGAATTGTTGAGCTGATGTAAAGAGGATCTGTACTGATTCAGAGAAAACTCCAGGAACAAACTTGCCAACAAAGTTTTCAAGCTGAGAAGCAGGGATTCTTTATTGTGGTGCCAGGAGACAGCTCCTCCTAACGTGTGTCCCCGTATTGCTATACAAGCCATCCTTATATAGCCCCTGGGCATACATACATATTCATGAGGCTACATATGGATTACATTTTCCAGAGAGTTCCCCGCATGCGTACAGAATTGTGGTGGTGCTCTCTGAGGGTTGTTTACTTCTTCCAACAATCTTCATCACTTCTGGCAGCCTTTGAAGCACGTGCAGTAGATGCTCATACCAGTTTAATTGGTTTGTTAGCACCAGAGACGCAATAATCCTCCTATCCTCCTACTTATCAGTTAGTTTAACTGTAGCCCATCCTGGACACCTGCAGTTCCCAGATACTCCTTATCCCTGTGTTCTGCTCTTCTAGACTGTTTTTCTTAAAACTAGGCCAACTATAACGATTTATCTTGTGAGAATTCTCAGTACATTCTCTAGCTGTACTCTATTTTTTTCTCTATGTATTGTGCTCAGTAATTTTTCATTGCTACTGTTAAAAAGCCATCAAACTTAACATTACTTAAAACTATTTATAAAGGTTTCTATATCCCATTTTGTGATTTTGTGCTCCTTTGTCTCAGTACCTCTCTCTGAAATGTTAGAACTCCTAGAGGAGGGATTCTCTACAAAATGTTCTTTGTTACCATGCATTGCCTTTTTTTTAATGATGATTTGAAATAGATGAACCAAATGTATTGAGACAAAAGTGGATTTTTAGAAAAGCTGTAGTCCTTTAGTAGTAACAAAATAGAATGATTGTGGCAGGCTTTTAGGATCTGACACTGTGTGTGAAGTCATGGAAACTGTAAGTTAATGGCCAAAAGTGTCTTAGTTACTGATGACTCAGAAGAGGGTAGAGATTGATCTACAGCTGTCTCATCTGGCACTCACTTCTGCAGCTATTCAAGTCAGGGGAGAGACATAAAGGCCCTTTCAGAGGAAAACTACTTTTGAATTAACCTTTGTACATATTCTTGCAAACAAGTAAGTGAATTCACAGTGTGCATCATTGGAAATTATTAAACTTGAGTTTTGAAAGGAACTGTATGTTTCTTTGCTTCTCTTTTCTCAAAATCTCTGCTTACAAGACAAGCCTGAGAAAGGTGCTCAGTCCTGAAAGGACCTGCTGTTAGTCTATGAGTGGTGAGGGTAACTTGGTGCTTGCCCAGGTTGCACTCCCAAGATTTCAAGAGGGGTAGAAGAATGCCTGCTTGTTGTCAACAATTAATTTACAGATTTCTAGTGGCTGATGTAATCAGCAATACAGAGGACCTTGCCAGCTAAGACAGAAAATAGATGGGAAAAAAAAGATGTTGAGAAATCTGATGTTCTTGCAAGATGTTCACGGTTTTAATGTTGACCACATTGTGGGCTTATATGCCTCATGTTCTTTTCTGAGACCACTTACTCTTAGGACTTCAGTTATCACTTCACTGGGTGAAGATGACATTTTGCTAAGACCAGAGGTTTTGTGGGTACAGTATTCTTATTATTCAGGGACCTAATGAATCTGAAACACAATACACCTCTTCACACTTGCAGTTAGATTCTGTCTAGTCATCCCATACAAAATGGACATTTTGACTAATTTATTTGCAGAGCTGTGAAGGTCACGCTTTGTGATCCCATGCCATGATCTGCCAACCCACTACAGGATCCATGGCAAGGGAAAGAACAAAAGACTGGGATGCACATTCCCAAACTGTGGATTGAGGTAATTCCTTATCTTCTCCTGCCATCATTTGACATCTGCCAGTCCCATGGGATCTCACACATGCAGAAAAAGGAGTTTAAGAGTTTTGAAATCACTACTCATAGTGTAAAGACAAAGTTTTACATAGAAAATACGTCAGAAAGGTTTGTGATGGTGTTATTCTAACCATAGTAGTCTGAATGAATAATCAAGATAAATTGTACAAGCAGAGGAAATACTGTCATTAAACCCTACAGGCAAAGTATTGCTAGAATCAAACTGGAACATTGAGTCCATTCCCTGCTGGTGATATGTATTTTCTTTGAAGTTTTGCTACTGCATCACCATATGTAATTATAAGCTACACAAAAAACGTAATTTCAAAATTTTTCTTTAAAGATACTTGCAATCTGGTGAGTAATATCCATGTACAGGTAAGGGGTACACTCATACCTTCAGACAAGTTTCATTTTGCATGTAACACTTACCTAAAATACAGCATTTTTTATATAGGACTGTTGTTGCAACCACCATCCAGTTCAGCATTTCAAGTTTTTTTTTGTGTTTGAACTTCTGTTAATAAGTTGAGAGGGAAAATATTCTGCAGTTAAATCAGAACATTCCAGCTGAAAGTTTCCAGACCATTAGGAAGCCAGCTTTCACTGTACTCCAGGGCACTGTGGACCTGAAGCTGCTTCTAGAAAATTAAATGTCAAAGCTTTGAGATTTAATAACATATCACCTGTTACATACATTGTGATGACTACTGTAATCCCATCAGCCAGTCTAAAACACTGCCTGTATGAGCAAACTGGATGCCTAAGTGAAATTGGATAGTTTAGGAGTTGGTAATGGTATGATATATGCAGCATTCCCTATCCAGTAAAAGCACTTAACAGACTTACTACATTTTAAGCATGTAGAGTCTCACAGAAATCAATGTAGGCATGTGACTATGTAATTTGCCATACTGGGGCCCAAACCTTCTGTCTAAATGCCACTACCATTTGGAGATTAATTTACTCAACTTACAGGTGTGCAAAGGTAGAAGAGAGAGAGACAGGATGCCTGTGCACAGTTCCTAGCAGGTGAGTGTCTGCAAATAGTCACAAACATAATTAGCACTCTAGAGATTATTTTGCTAAAGAATACAATAGGAAGACTATTCTTGACTTCAGAAATATTTCCTGGAGCTGGATTCAAAGGGCTGAATTTATACGCATGTGTGTACTTGGGCCAGGATCCCCTATTATGGACATACTGCTGTAGAGTAGTGTCTTCTGTCCCTTGGATTCTCTGTCAGCTCTGTACTGCCTTGAAAGAAAATCAGCATCACCTGCATGATTCTTCAGAGGGAAAGAGAACTACCCGAGTCAACAGCAATCTCTGTAATGAAGTGATTTTCTGTTTGTTTCTGCATATAACATATTTGCATATTTGAATATTTGTAGGACTGTTTTCCACAGTTAAGTATATTATTTAAAGCTAAAAGCATGTTTGCTGTTCAGTAATTCAGTTAAACTATTTGTTATGTAGTGCTCCAATAATAATGACAATCACCTCTAAGGCACATCCATTATTATTTTAAACATTAGACTTGAGAGTTGCTTGACAGACAGAGCTGGGGATCACACTGCTTCAGAAAAGTTCTGCTAATGTGCACTCCTGTTTTACCTTCGCTCCAAAGAGTTGTTATGAAAACCTGTCTTAGAACCTTCAGAGTCCTTGAAAGAAGCAGAAAAAATTGAAAGTCTATTTCTTGACTTTTAATAAAAATGCACAAAATGGCAAAGGACATCGTATTTGTGCTTGCGGGAGTCCACAGGGTACGTTACCACAGGTCCAGCGCCTGAACACCAGCATTCAAATTGCTTAGGCTGCAACCATATTATGCCTAAAATCAAACTTTTTAATCTTTCAGTTTTCCAAGACTCTGTAGAACAGAAAATCAGTTTCTCTGGCATCACTGATAAAACTGGAAAAAAAAGGAACTGACATGCTGCACGATCTTTTTCATATTGTTTGTTCATTCCATAAAGGCTGTGAGTTTCATAAAGTAACTATTTTGTGTGTGTTTTGTTCCTTTTTATTTTAATTACGGGTGGGTTTTTTGCCTTCCCCCCCAGGAGGAGCTTGCTAGTCCTCATTTTGTTCACATGTTGTTTACAGCTGTGCACACTGCTGTGGCATGAGTTCTTTGCACACATACCATACAGACTGTGTCAAGGAATGAACTGTCTCAGTAAGTAGGTGGATAAATAGGTAAATAGACAGACAGATGGATAGATAGACAAATGGAGAGAGAGAGAGAGAGAGAGAGAGAAGATAGATAGATGATAGATTGATAGATAGATAGATAGATAGATAGATAAAGTAGGTAGGTAATACCCTCTAAAAGTCTTCTAACATGTACCATACCACACCATCATAGGGAGTTACCTTTTCTGTTGCTTTAGGGCAGTCAGTGAAAGAGGAGAAAATTTGTTTCCATTGTACTTTCCCATTTCAAAAGATGTACACCAGAGAAAGCCCCCGATACTGAAGGATGCTCTAGTTTTGTCCTTACGCAGATTGGCCTCATACTGATGAACCTTTATCATTTTGCTCACAATGACCCAGACCTCTTCCTGTTGCTAAATTAAAAAAAGTAATAACTTTTAAATCTGGTTGGTTGGATGTGAGATAACAAAACATACTTCTTAATTGGATATCCTACCCTACAAACTCAAAAGAAGCCCCCTTGGAAGTAACACCATAGTTGTATGAACACTTTGGGCCAATAGCTTCAGTCTCAGCTTAAACTTCAAACTCCATTAATATGTCTTTTTTATACAATACTTTCTTAACAGAAGGGCTATAATGGCTAACATGCTTGTGTTTTGTTTAGGACATTTGTACTGAAAAATAAAAAATAACAAAAGCCTTAGTAAAAATATTTGTAATAAGGACTTTAAGATGAAAGTAATGGTTTCTTCCTTTTATCATAAGTATTTCTGACATTTTGGTTCAACAAGGATTTCATTTTAAAGAATTTTTTCCACATGGGATTTGTCTAACAATGTCTCTGCCCTTCCTTGTTTCCTTGAGCAGTACAACAAACTGCTGGGGGATATTCTCAGTGGTTAATAAATCATGTTACAGTCTGTGTATTGATGTCTTTACCCTTCTGTGGACAGTCATTTCATAAAAATAGACCTTCCTCTATTGCGGATATTATCCGTTCTATATATACTGTACTTGTGGCTCTGATTCAGCAAGATGCTTATGCTCCTGCTTCTGTCTATTAGAGATCATCTGGATTTAGGAGCATGTTTGAATATTTTGACAGACCAATCTTTTGGTGTCATGTAGAGAAATTAGAATACCAGAGCTATTTCCCTAGCTTTTTGTAAATCACTCCTTGAAGACAAAGAAACTTTATCTTGCCATTGTGGCATGATGTACTGCTCTGTCTCCTGTGTGGTTTGAGATGTGGAGGGGCTTTGGCCAGCTTTGCAGCCCCATGCTAAGAAGTTAAAAAGAGGACATGCAAACCTGCACCATCACTTCAGGAAATTAGTTAGAGATTTCAAGACATTAGTCTGACTTAAGATGCGGGATCAAAATAGAAGTCTTGCATGTGAGCCTGGACTTCCTCATTCCTTCACGTACAAACACCTCAGAGAAAGATAATTTTGAAATAGGGCCCACTGTCAAGAAATTAAAAGCACTGTCATTGAGGGGTAGGGAGAGCAGCAGAAGTGAGGACCAATACTAGTAAGTGCCCCAGGCAGGCAAGCCTTTCTCCAGCCACTGAGGGGTGGTGAAGGGTTTCTGGGCTGGAAATACAGTGCTGGGCAGAAGCACTGGCATTTGGCAGGACTGGACAGAGGAGCTGCGGGATGGTACCCTTCCCTGCGCTCTGGGAAGGGAGCAGAGAGAAATGCTTCTCATCCAGTTAGCTGTCTCCTTTTTATCTTCAAACTCGCAAATTCATCTCCCTCTCCCTGCCAGTGATTCAGAAATCATGGCAAAGGACAGGAGACGACAGATAAGACAAAGAAAGAAGGAAAATGAAAGTCTTCAGTATCTGAAGAATCAGAACACAGTCTTCTTGAAAACATTTTCACTAAGGAAGAGGGAAAATACGGAGAGAGCATGATTAATGACAAATGTATTCATTTAAACTTGAGGAGGGTTCTTTTTTTCTTTTCTTTCCTTTTTTTTTTTTTTTTGCCATTAGTGGTGCTTTTAACTGCTGCCATTCATTAAACCAGCAGTAGAAAACAACAAAAGTTACTTGAATAGTCTCATAATCTGCTCTATTTAAATAAATTGGGATAATGTCTTAAAAAAAAGAAAAAGAAAAACGAAAGAAAGACAGAAATGTTAAATTAAATCCTTGCTTTTAGCTGGAGAGAGAACTCACAGTTGCATTCCTCAGACATAAGCCATTTCCTCCAAGGTTTCTATGTTTATTCTAAAAATTCAGTAAGCATTGGTGACAAAAAGAAAATTGAGAGAAGGAGGGGGTCTGGCTTTTTTCAGCACTGCTTTCTGCACTTTCTAATTCATGTGGATTAAAAAAAAACCACCAATAACTACTGAAACAGCTATATACTTGCTTTGGAAATAAAGCTATACAAGCAGAAAGAGCAATGCATTTACTTTTTCCCAGTGATATCTTGTTCAGGATTATGTTGTACAAGAAACCTGCAATGATTTGAACTTCAAAGCCTAATCCTTATCAATCTATAATTACATCAATTAAATATTTAATTTTTCCATCTGATTTTAGAGAGGAAAAAACCTATTGTTGGCTTGTAATCAGAGATTTTAAAAGCTGTGCACACTGCTTGTAGTTCCTAGCACGTCCTTGTGAAAACCATATTTGCTAGAGTTTGCCTATACTGTGACTTTCAATACAAGGAGAGATAACAGGACTAACATGAGTGCAGCTCTAGTCCTGTAGCACTGGCCATCTGCACTACTTCAATGGCCAGCTCTCTGATAAGAGCATATTGGGCAAAATTCATATTACTTTTCTATTCTTGCAGGAACTTTTCCTTTTCACTGCATTTCTACAACACAGTATAACTGTGAATCTACCCAAAATATGAGCTTTTTTAAATAAATCACTGTGGCAGTACACTTAATTCACCTGTAGTAAGGTAACCAGACACTTATCAAAGCTGCATCTAGATAAATAGAAAAGCAACACAATATGTTTTTCAGAAGTTCTTTGCAGATCTAGATGTTGTGAGCTTAACCTCTTGTTTATGTATCTTAAGGAAGACTGTTGCAAATTCCTGAGCATTAATCTGCACTGGAGAATCCTTCATATGGGAAAAACTCATGGTGCACCCCTCACTCCAAGTTATCAGCCATTTTCTCCCAAAATCAACGTGAATGAAAAGAATTCAAAACTTGCAGTATTTTCAGTGAGTTGGCTCAAAATTCACTTGAAGAACTGCTGTGTTTTACTGGAACATGTTAATAAAATTTTTATGATTATTTTATGTTAAAAAATACCATCTGTTTCTTGCAAAAGAAACAAACTGCGATAAAATTTCCTGTGAGTACAAGCTGCAAGCAACAATAATGAACACCCTGGTGATGAGGACTCAGCAAGTCTGTGAAAAACCTTGGTGCAATCCCAATCTTCAAGCAGGTAGAAGATACGTTGTGATGGACTCAAGTGATTGAGCAAAGGAGTCTGCCTCTCCTAGTTTATGTTTAAACACTATTATGATACTTAATTTCCTCCAAGGAGACCTAAGGTTCCCCTTGGGGGTATGGGAAAGCCATCCTTAGCTTGTCACCACCATTACACAGTAAACTTGAACCAGACTGTCAACCTTGCTAAAAGGGGGACCAAACCAACAGTGATGAGTGCAAGTATGTAGCTTATTCTCAGCCACAGCTCAGCAATATTTTATGAGTAGCCCAATATTATACCTGGCCAAAAGTCAATTCATACTATATTGCATGAATTATTCTATTTGCATTAAAAGGCCTGTTCAAGCTATTACTCAAGGTCAGTAACACTATTACTAGTATGGAAAAGCAGCACTGCATTTTGAATCAAACCAACTTTTGTTATTTCGTGCCTCACCAGCATGTAATTTAACATGTTATAATAGAAGATTTGCGGTGAAATGGGCAATATCATTTTGTCATCCTTCTGCCAACCTTTAAGAGCTAAGGAGGGAAAAATATATGTCTGATGCAATTCTCATGATTTATTGTATTTATGACATCTGTATTAGAATGAGATGAATCATACATATTACAGTGTTTCCACTGATTATAAAAAGAGTCTAAGAAGAGGCTCATTCAGATTAGACATATGTATCACAAATGCTGCATTTGATTAATCACACCTAGTATGTTCATTCAAGAGTAGAACATGTATAGACTACTCAGGTACTAAATAATATGCTATTTACTGCACTATTAGCTTTCACATACTATCTTGATGACACTGACATCAGAATGCCATGGCAATCCAACATTTTTTGAAGCAAATTGTTGCGTCCTGAAAAATATAGGTAACAAAACAAAAACTGACTTATCTGCTTGAAACATTTGATCCTTGAAGTCTAGGGTTGGAACTAAGTTTGGGAAAGCAGAATTTATTGCATATCACTTTGTGAAATACATTTCTGCATACGCATAAAAAAGATCAAGTAAATAGCTTTAATATGTCTACTGAATACAGCATTAGGCTTAATGATGATTGATAGATTGGAGGCTGGGGAGGAGGTAGGAGGGCTTTGTCATTGAAGGAGGTCATTTTAAGGTCTGGATAACAGTTAGGGTCTCTTCTCATGACTTCAGTGGTGGCAATGGCAGCAGTTTCTCTGTGTTCTTGGCAGCCAGGATAAAAAGAAGGTTTACCCTCCTTCCCTCCATCTTTCAGCTAGGCTCCCCTACCGCAAGTGCAAAGTGCCTCCAGATCAGCTCTGCAACTTCTTGTGTATTCTGCTACCCCAGAGCTGTTCCCCCTCACCTGTGTGGTGCAAAGAGAAGTGCTCAGGACTTGGCCTTCCAAAGTAGTAAACGTTCCGTGACAATTCAAGCAAATAATTTAAGCATATGCTTACACATATGACTTCCATGGAGCTGCTCAATGTGCTTCAGGTTCTCTTCAGCAGGTGGTGCTGGTCAGGCACAGCACCTAGACTTCTATGAAGGGAGCTGAGCAAATGAAGTGCAACATTATAGATTTATGAGGTCAAACAGATTACCTACAGAACTCCTTAAAAATGTAATTTGTGCTAATGTATGGAATCAGTTGGAAAGTGTAAGCTGTTGAAGTGTAAAGAAATCCTAATGCTAATTCAGACCTTATGAAAAGCAAACTGTTCAGTGACAAATGGAACAAGCGTTGTCAGAATAAGAGCTAACCTGCATTGTGGAGAATCAGAAGACTTATTCCAGTGTTCCTAAAAAATATGGGAAAGTAAATATTGAAAAGACTGGAAATTATATCAGTGACTGTTTGAAATGAGCATTTAGATTTGAACATATTGTTGTGGCAAACCTGCAAGATGTTTAAAAGGAAAGGAATATTTATTGGTGGTGGGATATAGAAAAACTCATTCAGACTTCCCTGTGTATCTTAAGTTTCAAGGTTCCCTGTGTATCTTAAGTTTTAAGCTGTCTTGCAGCTGCAAAGAATGCTGCACATATGATCGTACACCATTACATTTCATCCCACTCAATCACCAGGTGTGAGGCTTCCTTCTGCTATCAGAATGCCCTGCCAAAGACCACCAGCTGAAAGTGTAGGTCATTATGCACTTTTCCTTTCTAATTGTCTCATCCTGACATACCCACTTTCTGCCATATCCATTCTTTGTGAGATCCACTTCCTATCATGCTTTGTGAGTCTCCTGAAATTTACAGCCAAATCTGCAGAAATCAGTTTTATGTCAGTATTTCAGCTTGACATTTGTTGATAAACGTCCAGGGCATCTTTCTCTGTAAAACTGAAAGTCTGGAACAGAGATAATTTATGCAATTTGAACCCAGGAAAATTGTTGTTAATTGTTATTAATTACTAAATAGAGACTCTTCCCCTACATTCACAAGTAGAGCAGATGCAGGAAGATTTTTTTCACCATTCACATCCTAACGTCTGTGCAAGATGTACAATTAGAATATCAGCTATTTTGTTGTCCTTTTCCATAACCCCATGTGCTTTAACTAGGCGATCAAGGCTGAAAGTGTAATATAGCAAAAAAAAACCCCAAACCACCCTTTAAATTCATAAACAAAAAGACAATGAATTATGGGTAGCTGATTGTCCAGCATCAGTGCACTGCTCTCTTGTCGTACTAGATCGATTTCTCTAAATTTCTGGCTAGAGAGCATATGGGGAGAACACAAGGAGGTACCTATTCATCTTTGATCCCAGTGGGGTGAGTTTGCTACACTAATTTAATCCTCATTGTCTTATTTGTTCTTCTAACTCTTTCACTAAATGCTTTTAAATATCTGGGGTCTGTGTTCACACTGGCCAATAATCCATTGCATGTTTAGGCATTAGTGATCCACATTAGAGTTAGCCTGAATGGGCACAAGCCCCTGCTGTGCTGCACCTGCAGTGTGGCTTTCAAGCCCATCTTGTTCTGCACAAAATCTTTGACTGTGAGATAAACTCAGCCACTTACTGTAACGGACAACCCTGTAGGCAGCTCTCACTGGGTATCTGCGATTATGTCACCCGCACTGCCTTGTCTTTATCTAAAAGTTCTCATGGGAACATCCTTTAGCAGTAGAGCTGTTTCCTTGTAAGGAAATTACATATTGTCTTGAATGACCAAAAGGGAGAGATTCTCTCCAGACAGGATCTGCTCTGCTCACACAGTGCTCTGTGTAAATACGTGCACTGTAGGAGAGAAGCAGCACTGGCTTGTCTATCTCCTCATTAAGACTGGATTCCTTCCTGAAAGGTTTTTTTCAAAGATATCTTTACATTACATGCAAGTGACTATGTTCAGCACAGGAGTGACTAGATGAGGCTGAATGACATGTGAGATAATAGAGATTGGAGTAGATGACATAAAATACCGTTTGGCCTTACATCAACGAGTACAGAGAATTATATGCTTCAAATCACCAGGAAGAAGCAGAAACTAGCTGTGAAAACTTTTGTTTATTTTTGAATATGGTATCTTGCTTTCTGGACAAGCTGAGATTACAGTCCTTGCTAATGTTAAAATAATAAGTATTAAATATTTATAGTAATTAAAGAGCCATAAATAATTTTATTGACTGGAAGAAGTCTGAAGTATGATGCACCTTCAGGGGAAAGCAAAAGTAGTCACAAGTTTCACATCAACTGTTCCTACATACACCTACTTTTGGATAAGATCAATCATGTTCTGGACAGGGCTATTTTTTTTTTTTTCACTTCCTTTAAAATATATTCACAGTAACTAGTGAATTAAAGTGTGTGTGTGATCAGATAACCCTCACTGCTTTTCTCTAGTGATAAATCCATTCCATAATGCTGAGCAGGAGAATGCAGCCTACAGCCGTGCTTATGCAACAGAAGTTATGAAGGACTATCACCCTGCGAATCACTCTGCTCCCTGACTCCATTCTTCCTAACCCCCCCCAAAAAAAAAAACCACAGTGAATTACTAAAACGGGGGGGGGGGGAGAAGGGGAGGGAGGGAGTAATTTCTTCACCTTGCCTCAAAGTTTCTAGCAGCTGAAGCAATAGAATTTACTGAGACTCAGAATGACGAAAGGAAGGATTTCAATCCATATCTCCTGTATCTTGCATGACTAACCTAGATACAATTTTGCCTTCAGAATTCCTTTATTTTTTAATCTCATAGGTATGTTTAGAATTTATTTTTTTTTAATAAAAACTCTTTTTAAAGTGAAAAAAAAAATCTATAACCTTGTGAATAACTCTATACAGAAGCCTGGTCTCAAACTTTTATTATTGTTTAAAATGTTTATCTTAGACATGCGTGACTGTTCCAAAAAAGGTTTAATTGCAGAATCATTTAATACTCTGTAGTCTAAAGAATACATTCTAGCTGCTCTGTATTATAATAAAAATTTAGTTTAGCAAAAAGAAAAGCCATTTAATTTAAAAAAAAAGAATGAGAAAAATATTCTGAATTAAATCCCAAATGTAAAAATTGAAAACCCAGTTATGGAGGGGGTTTATGCTTTAAGAGATTATATTTGAAAATGAATAAAATAAAAAGAAATGTCATACTGATCTTCTTGTGGTAAAAGGACAAAAAAACCCCAGAACATTGTACTTTAAATAGTTCATCTTCTTTAAGAACTAGTTCTAAAGCAATTACTAGAGAGAAGGGCAGGAATCTTCTTTAAGATTCAGTTTAGTTCTCTTACTAGGATTAGTGCATTTATATATGAAAAATAGTGCTAAATGTCTAAAATTCTGAAAAACTAAAAGCGACATGAAGAGGCAGATGGCTGCACAGCAGAACAACTAGTTTTTAACATAAAAGCTGCTTTAAGTGAACCCCATAAAGGCAACAAAAGTTCTGCCAAATACTTTAACAAAAAGACAATTTTATCTGAACTGTCCCTGCCCTTCTTGAAAGAATGTAAGGAAATCTGTAAAATATCTTTCTGGGTGGGGTTTTCTGACTTTGCAAGGAAGGATACATAGTTTAGGGAAAATTAATACAATTGTGTTTTAATATATATTGTGTTTTTTCAGGTATTTATGATGACATTATAATTTCAAATTGTCGTGGTTTAAACCCAGCCAAACAGCTTTCACTCACTCCCCCCCACCACTTCTTGCCCTCCCCCTACTCCTGGAGGGACGGAGAGGAGAATCAAAAAGAATGCAACTCCCACGGGTTGAGATAAGAATAGTTTAGTAACTAAGGTATAACACAAATCACTACTGCTACCACCAATAATAGTAATGATAAAGGAAGTAACAAGGGAAGAGAATACAACACCCCATCACCAGGCGACTGATAACTTGCCCCCCCCGCCCGACCAAGCACCGACCGATACCTCCTCCAACCCTGCAGTCCCCTCTGCCCTTCCGGGTAACTCCCAGTTACCTCCAGGGCATGACGTGCTGTGGTATGGAATACCTCTTTGGTCAGTTTGGGTCAGATGTCCTGTCTCTGCTTCCTCCCGGCTTCCCCTCCTCCCTGGCAGAGCATGAGACTCACAAAGTCCTTGGACAAACCAAAACATCATTTTTATCAGCTCTGTTCCCAGCTGAAAGTCAGAACACAGCACTGCACCAGCTACCAAGAAAGAGAAAAATGACTGCCACTGCTAAACCCAGGACAAAATGCAGAAATGTTTTCCACTCACTCTAGAACTGCTTGTAAGTGGTATAACTCATTCCTGTGCAAAGAATGGAACTATAGAAAATTTAAAAACAAGTGTTCTAGCAGTGACTGACTGACCTGTAGGACTTTAGCTAGCTTCTGAACATGGAGAATCATCACTTTTTTAAAATACACAGGTTTTAATGTAATGATTTATACATGCCACCCAGGCACAATTAAAAGGCCAAATTTTAGTATCTAAGAAATAACTAAAATTTCATTCCTTTCATTTTCTTCTAAGTTAAATAATTAAAAAACAATGGGTTAACAGTATTAACAAGCAAACCAGTAAATGTTCAAAAATGTGCAGTTCTGCGCTTTGAAATGCCCAAGACCACACTCCACTTTTATATACAGAAAGACTCATGATCCAGTTTCCAAAACTGCCACACTTCGTTAGATGTCTCTGTTTTCTGAACTCAACATGCTTCAGTTTTAAACTTTAGCTGTCCACAGATAATTCATTTAATGGCTTGAAATTAGGCAAAGTTTCCTGAATTTATTGAAAACATTAGCCAAAGTAAATTGCCAAAAGAAATATAATCTTAGGAAAAGCGGTGCATCTGCTCAGGAAGGGAATATCTGAAAGCTGCGGTTTCTGTCCAGCAGGAACAGAGCATCTAAAAAGTTTCTCTGAGATAACACTTATCCTGTCACTAAGTTCCTGCAAGATCTTTTTAGTTTTGTTGAATCAGCACCTTCCAAGAGTAAAACATTATGTCTGAAGATTCTTACCCATATGAAATCAGAACTCATAATCCATGCAATAAATACCAGACCCTGTGAAATAGTCTTTTATTGTATGACTTATATGTATTAATATAAATATCATAGACAGCAAGTGACAATCACATGGAGGACAAATGGTGGAAGTTAGTAAGATAATATTTGTTTTCTGGTAAGTCAATCAAATAATTAAAGAAAAAAATATAAATCAAGCTCTAAATGTAAAAAGAAATCAAAACTGTTCCTATCCAGAATTGTGACCTGACCGGGGAAAGCATAATCCATACAGCAGTAACCATCCAGGGGCTTCTTTCCTCCCACAGATGCCACCAGCACTGCTTTCCTGAAAGCTGTGCGAAGTGCATGTGCCCAACCTCTGTAGGAAAATGAAAGACTGAGGCTTTATTTACCCTGATCTTTGGACACTTTCTTTGGCAGCTAAAGCTGCTCAAACACTTAAGTGCTGCCTGATGAGTCAGACTGACTAAAGAAGATACTCCAAGGTGGTGTCTACTACTCTTCTACTAGAGGGTTTTCCCTCAGCCCTCTCAAAATCAGCAAAACCAGACCTGTGTTCACTCCTCTATTGCCACACTTACCAGTGCTCATTAAACTCACATCACTGTCAGGCTGAGACCCACAGAGCGTTAGACATTTGTAGCTATTTGCTTCTACTGCTCTGCAAAGAGACATAAACTGGAGGGTCATAATTTCTTAAATCACTCTACCACAGATTGTGATAGTTTGTCTGGAAGCCTCCTTATTCACTGTGTAAAAACAACACATACAAAGATATGATAATATCCTTTCAATTTTAAAATGCAATTAAACTGTGATCTAGAGTAAATAAATATCAAATCAAGGTTAACACTGAGGAAAAAAAGGAAGTCCTCTTGAAGGAATTTCAGGATCTGCTACAACTTCTCCTCCAATGTGCTTAAAAATTGATGGCGTATTTTTTGACAAATCTGTATTGCAATAAAGCATAAATCTAGTAACAGTGCATCCTGCTTTCTCTAGAACAGACATCTCTATACAAAAAATTCTTCTGAACGCTGGCACTGAAGACATCTTGAGCTTCAAAGATCAAACGACTGACTTGGGTTGGTGCAGAAAATTTGAAGGATTTATTATACAGGACACATAGCAGCCTTAACTAAGAAGATTTAAAACCTCCTTTATTCTGTAAGCCAAAACAATTAAATCTTACATTATTAAAATCTCTGTGACTGAAAATTACAGGTGTGGAACATACCTTGTATTTTGTTATGCAGCTGAGAAAAAGCTTGCCAATTTTATGGTAGTGATTCTTTCCTACGTTTCTGCATGTTGCTGAGTAAAATCAAAGGAAGGATTTTCTCTGGCAGCAGGAAACAAGTACAAGATTTTAAAGCTATCTGTGTCCCCTACACAGCTACTCTTTTAGGTCTTGCCTTGGTTTAGGCTTAAACCTGCAACTTAGTTCTATTGCTATTTTTATAATACAGAAGTGATTGAAATATTTCTTTTATGACATCTTTCAGTATAAAATTATTTTCTTCTAAACACTATTGGAAAATTTTTTTAAATTATTAGACAAAAAGAAATATCACTTTTTGCAGGAAGAAGAGGAGGATTTTTAAGTCAGAACATCCCAATTTTCAGTTTTCAAAAGAATAGACAAGACATATCCAGCTGGTTCTATATATGGAAAACCAAAAAAAAGGCCAGGGAAGAACTGGAAAAGGTTGACTGAGAAGCTAGCAGTGTTCCACTTGGAAAAAAAAAAAAATATATACAGTTTTGACCATATATATCCATAGCATCCGCAGTGGCATCTGAAATGCAGGCGTCTGCTGCAAACATCCCTCTTTAATTATGTCTTCAGTTATTTTTAACTAAACAAACTTGTCTCAGATATTCAGATTCATGCTAAAGGCTTTACATCTTAGATATTTGCTTACATCCATACTTTCATGACACTGAAACACCTTCCCCATTTTTAATCCACTTATAATGCCTCTGTGATATAGGGAAATCTTCCTGTGTCATTCAGTAACTGGTTTATAGTTGAGAATTTAAAAGAAAAAGCAGATGCTAAGAGAAAAACGTAAAAGCACATAGGATTTGCAAAAGGAAGCAAAACTGAATATAATCTGGTTTTACACTACTCCAAAGTTAGTTATGATGAGACAAGATAATCCCTCTTGTTTTCAAACTGTTGTTAGTAGCTGAGGTGCACTTTATATATCTGCATTTACATAGCTCGAAAAAAACAGAGTCCAATACACAGAATTCCTTACCTGCTATCTTTACAAAAGTATCTGAAGAGGACAAAAGTAAATTTCATGTCATTTGTGTCATCCCCTTAAAATTTTGAGTTACCTATTGGTCCCTTTTGTTAGACTTGCCACTGTTATTATTATTATTATGATGATGATATACTATTTTAATCCACCTATCACTGTTCCTCTAAATTCATGGAAGACATGCAGTTACATTTCCTAGAATTAAGAGTTTAAGCTTTTTTATATGAAATGTCTTCCTCATGTATTATGTCCTCAGCATCCTTCAAGCCTGTATAGAACTTTTGGTTTGATGCTGCCTTTCATATCTGCACGTCTAAGTTGTGTCAGAGACCAGCGTCTCTTCCCTCTAGGAACAGTGGATAGAGGGCTAGATCGAATTAAACACTTAGCAATCTTAACATTAAAAACAAACAGGATGAATTGTATTAGAAAGGTAATGGCAAATTCAAACTTCTGTTTTCTACAAAGTTAAAAATGAATCTGCAGTAAATGAAACCTCTGCTCTTAAGTACTCTCAGCAGCAGTTTTTCCCTCCATAGTAAGTGTCCCTTATCTACTCTACTGAACTGCAGAACTTTGTTTCACCTTTCAAGGCTCTTTCAACTCATATCCCAGCACTTTTACCTCTGGGGACCCTGCCAACCATGTATGTTTCCTAAGATCTACACCTTCCCTTATCCGTTTTCTGTATTTCATACCTCACAACTTTTAACTATTTTTGCATTGGTTTTCTGCTTATTATCTGAGTGTAGTTCTGTATGTATATTTATATATATGTATATTTGTGGCTGTAAATCACTGTGTAATGACTTAGAGCAAATGTGTTCTTAAAAGGCTGGAAGTGAGAATCTAGTGATTCAAAAGTTACAAGAAACTACCTTAACATGAAATATTTGTCCAATTCATTTAAGGTTACCCAGCAAACAATATGAGCACTGTTTGTGTTTAATATTGAATGCACATTGATATGCATAAATGAAGAAAGTTAGCTGCTTCATTTCATGTGAAATCTACATAGCTTTTAATACAGATGTAAATGTAAAAATGTTACATTAAAAGTTTTCTGTTGAAAATTAGAGAATGTTCCCTACTGTGTTCTGTAACTTGAGGATATGAGAAGTTTAAATGAATTTGTATGCCACAAGTATGTGTCCAGACCAGTAGGTTTTGATCAGAAAACTCAAATAAATTAAACTCACTTCAAAAAGATCATTTGATTTTCATAATTTTCGAAGAATCTGAGTTGCAAAAGAACTTTTAAAGACTTATTAAAAATAGATATGTTTAATATAAAAATGCAAAGTACAAGAATCCAAAGACCAGTATGAATAATGATGAATGGTAGCTTGTGTGAATTTCAGAAGACACAGCTGGTAATTATTTCAGACTTTATGGGAGCAATTTTTCATGTACAGGCAAGCTTTTGGCAAGGTTCACTTCTCAATAAAGTGAGTTTGACTGCAGATGTAATAGGAAAATCACAAGTTAGATTAACATGTTGCAAAGCATGAACAAGATGGAGCAAAAATAGATATGGATGTCAATAATAATCTCCCAGTAAGTTATTAATGGTGGAGCATGGTGACAAGTAAGAATTTAACATCAGCAAGTAGTCATTCCTGAGTTGAAAATGAGGTTATAGATACTGAGTCCTTCTGTTTAGCAAAGTACTTAAAGACTTATTAAAAAATCAATTAAATGCTCACTCTGAATTTTAATGGGCTCTGCATCACATTTCTCACTAGAAGTTCCATTAAAAAACACGAGTAATCCCACTGTTTTGAGCTGGACAACTCTTATTATGCCCTTAACACTGTTGCTTAGAGTCTCAGTCTCACCACGTGCCTATTGATTGCTAAAACCTTACAAAACATCTTGCTCCATGAAAGACTGATAACTTCAGAATAAATCTCTTTTTAACTATATTATTACAATTTTATTATTACCATTTATTATTTTAATACTTTTATAAAGATGCTATCTGAGACTTCAGTTAAAATCAGACAAATTTATTTTATCTGATGTATTTAAATTTAAATCTGGTGCATTTAAATGGAGATAAATGATTTGTATCATTTAAGCACTGAGGAAGAGTACAGATTATTTTTGTATTCCGTGCGCTTCTAAGTGGGGGGTAGCTGACAATCTTAACCCATTCTGTGTGCATTACTCTCCAACTGCCTGAACTACTGATGTTCTTTTGAAGCAGTTCCTGAACTGCTGGAGTTTGCAGCCTGGCATGATAAGTCAAATAGATCAGAGACCAATTTAGTATCAGACCTCCATGCAGAGGCAGTAGAGTTTAGCTGAAGGTGGTAATTTTGCCCACCAGCTCGATGTGAAACATCCTGAAGTAACAACTTCACATAATCACCTTTCTACCAATATGTGAACAGTACTGAAGGTCTCTATTTTCTGCTGCAGACAGCTACATGGGGAATGGGAACAATCATACATACCATAACACTAGTACTAACTTTTGTAAGCATGCATATATACTCTGCCATTACTAAGGACAATAATTTATTATTTTGTCATAAGCCTTGGGGACTACAAAGTTTGAAGGAAAACAAGCTGTGCTGTGATCCTCCATGTGTTGAGAGAAAGAAGCACTCTCCATCAGCTTGCTCTAGAATTAAGTGAACAGCTCTTCTGTAGAGTTAGGGGCTTTCAAAATCACAATGAAACAAACCATCAAAATACCTAAGCCTTTCTGAGAACGTTTCTTCATACAGCTCTGATTACATTTCAGTGGTGTTAGAGAAACATCAAGAATTCTCAGGCAAGACTGGAAGAGATTGCTGTCTCATTACGGATAATAAAGACACAAAGTAGCACACATCTTCTGAAGACAAGGGACAATGAGTTTAAACTTTAAACAGGGGAAGTTCAGGTAAGATATGAGGAAGAAGCTCTTTACTGTGGGGGTGGTGAGGCACTGGAACAGGTTGTCCAAAGAAGTGGTGAATGCTCCATCCCTGGCAGTTTGAAGGCCAGGTTGGACAGGACCTTGGGTGATATGGTCTACTGTGAGGTGTCTCTGCCCATGACAGTGGCGCTGGAACTCGATGACCTCAAAGTTCTTTCCAACCCTGCCATTCTATGATTCTACATATACCACCACATGGGGGTTTGTCTGTGCATCACATGAAGCAGAATTTGGAGGGAGACATTTAGGCTCCCAAGGCTTCCAAGCCAGAGTTCTCTTGCCACTTCTGTCCTTGTTTAATTTACTAAATTTTTCCTTAATATATTTATTATATTGTCATTTAAACACCAAAATAGAAAGAGGTTTTTTGCCAGTAAAATACCATTATGAATCTGCATTCTGTAGACCTTTCCAGGAATGGACAAAAGATAACACAGCACATGAGACGAAAATGTTGTTCTTACATCAAACAGTATCCAGGATTCAGGTTAGTCTCTATGTTGCTGAGGATTTCATGAGTCTTTAAGTGTTTGTCACAGAAGAAACAGAAGTGTGTTGTTTTGCTCAGTGAGGAGAGACTTTATGAAGAACTGAGGAAAGCTAAATTGCAATCTATCGAAAAGTTTAAAATATGTACCACTGTTGGCCTTAGTTCTGTTATTGCCCAGGTGCTCACAAGTATTTTGACATTTGTCACAGAACAGTTCCTTTGTTGGTCTTACCAGCAGTGAGTCTGATGATCAACTGAAGAATGAGTAAATATCCAGCCACCAGAGAGGTTTCCCCTAGATTGTAATTTATGCACATCAATTAGTGATTTACATTTAAATTCAACTTTCAGACACCTAATTCACAAGACAGAACCTGCCTCACTGTTGATACTAATTTGCCAAAATATGCCAAACACTGGGATGTTGATATTTCTGCGATGCAAAGATTTGTGGTGAACTGCTCAACCTGTGTAGAGACTATCTTGTAGGAATTCTGCTGCAGTGTGTTGTTGGACAACTCACTCTAATGCCTTACAGGTAGTATAAGAGAATGCTCAACAGGACAAAATGTTAAAGACAGATGTGGCAGATATCAAATGCTTCCCTACTTTTATAGGTACATAAACCTTTTAGAAGCAACAGCCTATTGCAGAATAATGCAACCATATGATCTCAAGGAAAGGGGATGACAACCAATTATGCCAGAACTGCCATATGAGGGACTGGAGATTTACAGAGCTGCATAAAGTCTGTCCTACCGCATGGTCCCACAATACAAAACTGAGGTCCAAAACCAAAAGTAAAGCTCTTTGAGCTGTTTGTTCTTGCTCTCTGTGAGTCTCTTTAACAATTGCATCAAATTGACCAGTCAACCGACAAGCTGCAGGCTCTTGATGCCATTATCAAAGTTGTTTCCTTAAGGGTTTTGAGAACAAAAAATGTACCTCAAAAGATATCTGGCAATGGGATTGTTAGTGGTAGGTCTACTTATTCCTGAGGCCACCATATTTATTGTGCATGCTGAGAAAAAAATGCATCGTGACTGCTCAGGGGACCCAGTGGTTTCCAAAAACAATAGATCAGTGCAGAATCATGACACAACAATTCTGTACATATACAGCACATGCTGTGTTTCCTGGTCATAATGGATTAATTATACACACAGAGCAAAGTATTAGTACTTATGCATCACAGGCAGTCTTCATGCATATGGTAAATCTGGCGCTTGAAAATGTACTATGCCTTTGCTAAATGCTTTCTACATACAGTAATACAATGGGAGAAGGACAATGGAGAACAAGGAAGCTAAAAAATATAACTGATTAAGTGCTGCTGTTTAATAGATTAACCTAGTTTGTTGCTGGCTCCCAAAAATTATATCCAAGAAGTGACGATCTTTGGCTGAATTAATTGTGTTCATAGTCTTCATGTGGTCTGCTGTTCAAAGACTTCCTTTAGTTATCAGAGTGGACAAGCACAAGCTGTTTGATACAGCGTGTAAAGTATTTACACAGATTTATAATAAGGGGTCAGATTTATGACATCACAATTTCTACGTCTGGGTAAGCAGAGACCCTCTTCTCTTACAGTCACATTGGTAGGGATAGGAAGAAGAAACTTTCTTTGTTTTAGGGAACTCCCCATTCTTGCCATAGTTTCTGAAACTAAATCTAAACAACACAGGACAATTCTGAAAATTCACATGCTTGCAGTGACAAGGGGAAGACAGCTTGGAAAAGCTGAGGGCAAGAAAGACCTCTCTCCAAACCACTGAATGCAAACAAACACTGTCCTCCTCCTAACACAATACCTCTGAACCAAGGGTCTTTCTCTCTGTGCGTTTCTGAAGCATTCTTATATGAAATGAACCTGGGCATTTGGGATGCTTTAGCCAACGTGCTCAAGTAGGGACTACTTCCCTCTTCAGTAGAAGGTCCCAGAGTCAAGGGGAAAAGGAACAGCATATGTGTTTACATTCTCAGAGGCTCAAATATCTTACTGATTTGACATGCATATGCATTGCACATTACCACTGGATTTGTTTTACAGATATAGGTTTTTCAGACCCCTGGGATTGAAAGATTGCTAAGCTTACTGGAGGATTAAATACTTGCTTAATTTCAGAGACTGTTTTGGTAAGGTCTTTGTCAAATAAAATATTAATTTAAATGTAAATCATACTGGGTTTGAGTTTGGAGATATAGGGTGCCATATAATTGACTGATATAGATGGTTTGTTGCTTTTTAACACATCAGTAAACTTTTTATAGAACTGGAAGTGAGGAACTGGAAATGTAGAACTGGAAACTTCTGGGGAAGGCAAACACTGAGCATTATTGACTTAGTAATTTCATTGGGAAGTAAGGACTGAATGATAGTATCAGACCATTCAACTGCTGGTGACAAAGACTTTTTATGGGGTTAGATAAACAGCAAAAATCAACATAAGCAAAAAAGTCCAAACCTGAAACTCTGAAAACCCACAAGTAACCTAAATACCAGTGTCTTTTTGTGTCTACCTATCCAGGAGCTATAAAAGGTCAGACAGAAAGGAATCATTTGTACCCACAGTTGATTGAGCTGACTTTCTTCAAGAAATACAAACAGTTCCTGGTAGTGAATGCTTATGCTGGAATTACTTGAGTTCTTCAGATTCATAGGTTCTTCTCTCTTTAAGGGATGCTACCAAGATGTCATAGTTGCTAGTCCTGCACAGGGTTCGGTAGCTGCCACTAAAGCTGTAAATGATGAGCAGGTTGCCTAAGGACAAATCAAATATAGAGTCTGGATGGACAGATGTTCTATATTATCTGATCCCCCAAAGCCCTTTCTCAGTTCTCCCATCAGTTACAAGGGAAGTTCTCACTTTTTCCCTACCTGCAACAACTCCTTAAATTAAATATTCCCTCTTTAAAAATGTTAGCTATAACCTTCCTTTCTCATCTAGGTAACTCTGCCTTCAGATCTTCAAAAATTTGCAATAATATTCTCTATTACATTTTAGTCTTATATTCCCCATAGCCCCCCAACACAATGAAGCCACAATTTACAGTGCTTCTTGTTTTACTGTGTAATTCCTGCAGGCTGACTCTGTAGGTTTTAGATACATTATATCAGCTGACTGTGTGTTATAAGAACATGACCTATTTTTAACTTCTATCTCATCTAATAGACCAAAGTATCAGGTGATGGAAAAACATCCCTTGAAGCATTAGAAATATCTTACAAAATTTTTTCTGAGTTCAATGTGGCTGGAAGCACAGTTGTTGCAGTTGTATTTTGACACACAGTATTCTTTTCCTTCCACCACTCTAGAAAAGCCCTGTTAGAAAACCCAACCTTTTCCTAATGCAATCTCAGTGCTTAGTATCTTACTTGCAACCACCTCTGCTTAGCAGGGCATGCTCATCGCCAGCATCCTCTGTGTTACTTAGCCAGGCTAAGTGATCTCTTCAGCAGAGTCCCTGAACCATCTGCCAGGAAAGCTGGCTTTAGATGACTTGGCATGATAGCAACTATTTCTGCTACTTTTGCCAAACTTATGACTTGATCATCAAAACCTCCATGTACTTCAGAAAGAGAAACACATCAGAAACACCTTCAGACTGGAAGAGAGGTAAGGAATTAAATTCTGTGTGATAAAGGGCTTCCAGGAAGTAATGGCACTGGGACAGAAGAGCTGGAAATTGCAGTCATACCAGAGTACAAGATATCAGACTATGCTTATTCTAAGAAACCCCAAAACAAATAGCAGTAATAGCGTGTTCTGATCAAAGGTGTGAGTCCAAAAATTACATACATGTACACAGAAGAAAAATATTTGAACATTTCAGAAGGTCTCCACATCGCTTCTCTTGATAGATTGTTCAAATAGTGATCAATGTTTCTGTAATGTTCTCCACAATTCTGAAAGAGGACAGCACTAGAAAGTTATCATCTTCTCATTGCATGAGTGCATCACCCTTTTCTCTCTAAAAACAAAACAAGAGTAGTGATTGAGCACTTCTACCCTTTGAGCCCCACCATTAACTAGAATTTCCTTTATCTTTTAGGATTTTCTTCGTTCAGATCTTTGTCTTTGGTCTTTCTGATCATACCCAAATTACATCTCTAAAAACAGAGCAGACAGTGATCAGCCTCATGATGCTTTATGAAGGGCCTAAATATCCAAGTTACACAAGACAAGTCTCAGTCACAAGGAGCTAGGAGGAACATAAAAAGCTTCCCATTTTTATATTTTATCCCATTTTACTTTGGCTTTCAAGTGAGATATTGAAGCACTACTGTGTAAGAGCATGCTCGTTTGGATGCACACAGATTTCTGGCTGCTCACTTTTATTTCACCTCTTTTCCCTTCAGTTTCTGTGTGAACCTGTATTTGTGTTCTAAATATGTCACCGTTCTAGGAGACACCTTTTTCAGCCATTAGAGATATAAAAGATAAAGGCAGGAGTAGCAAACATTTGCCATTCTAAAAGTATTTTCACAATTGTTTCAGCTTCTCAGTCTGGAGCTCAAACACTTGTCAAGGAAACGAGACCCAGAAACAGTTCTTCTCACAGCCTGTGGGGACACAAGACATCTAAGAGGGTACCATCTGCTTAAAAAGTTCACCATCCTTCTTATTGAACCTGTCACTGCAGAGAAAAAATAGGTCATGATTCATTGGGTCAGGGTGGTCTAGCCTCTGTATACAGCCCTGTTTCTTCTTCCAGACACCCTTTAAAAGGAACCAGCTGCAATCACTTTTTGCAGGAGGCCTTGTCTTAGTGGCAGGTGTGCAGTTTGTTCTGCTAAAAAGCCCAACAGAAGACCAAAGGGAAGATGACTCTGGATTTGATTTGTAAGTTGATGAACATTTGCTGGGTTATGATTAGCTGTGGGCTTTATCAAGGCACTGGGCTATTTGGACAGGGGTAGTTGTGGATATACACAAACCTACAGTTTCAGTAACAAAGTGAAGGCTTTGTAGGTTTCAGTGCTCTAAGGATAAGCAGTGGCTGAAAAAGCAATGTGGATTTTTTTTTTCTTTCCTCGGTTTTGGACTTTGGCATGTACCATTTACCCAAATCTCACTTCAGGAACTCGGGGACAGGTTTTGAACTGTCTTATTTGGAGAGTAAGTTGAATTCAGGTTCCTAAACCCAGGACAGCCATTCAGCAAGTCTCATGTATCATATACCAGTGAAAGTCAATGGGACAAGGATCGAAGTTACAGAATACATGACTACATGCAGTAATCATAGCTGATAGCACTTCAGGGAATTGCAAGCAGGCAGGGTGACTCACAGCAGTGGGCCACTAGGCAGACTGAAATATGTGAGAGGAAAGCGATTTTGGATACCCAGCATTGTCACTGTGATTTTTGTTCTTTCCCATCACTAAATTACTATGTGTGTTCCTTTCATGATTTTCCTGACTCATTTCTTTATTTTATGGTTTTATTCCAGATTTTGTCTGTGTCATATTCCATCTTTCAGGCCCCTTTTTGCTCTTCTCTAATTTACATTCGCTTGTCTAACAATATAACAACTGCCTTTTACAGTGTTTCTTTTCTTTCTCAGAAAGCTTTATAATGGTCTTCTTAATGTTCATTTTAAAGCCTACAAGACTTTTAAAAGAAAAAAAACATGACTCACCAGTAAAATTACTTAGCAGCTCTGGAATACTGACAAGAGATCCACTTCCAAAGACTGAGTTATGGTTTAGTTCCACAAAATTTACAGACTTTTAAAGCTCTGAATGCATTACAAGAGTTCATGCTCTGGGGAGTAAAAAGGACACATTAGTATCATTCCTTGGACAAATTAAAGGAATATATTGCTGGAAAGTGCAAAAGCAACACATGCTTTCATGACACATTTGGTCTTGCCAGCATCATTAAAATAGCATCCTCAAGTTAGACTGCAAATATACAGGGTCCAGTGAAAAGCTAAAAATAAACCCATTATTACCAGAAGACTATCACTGAGAACAATTTACATCATCAGTATTAGCCCATGACCCAGCCTCTGTGCTGGCCCACAGGCATGTGTTATGTAAGTGCTCCATTTGCTAAGCACCCTGGCAGGCGAGCCAGGCACTTTGTGCTATGTGTTCAGACACCTCTCAGGGCTCTACCAGTCTTTATTAGCTGTATTTGCAAGCACAAGAACTGCAAGTGCTCTGAGTAACCCGGTATTCAGACCAAAAAAAAAGACACCTCAAAGCCAAAGAAGATACACATGATAAGGCTGCTCAACTTGACTAGAGTTCCTGGAATGCCTTACAGTCAAATGGGTCACTTGGGAGCATCACCTATATGCCTGAGATATTAACGTTTTAGACGTGCAATCAGCTGAACGCACTTATGTGCAGAAAACTATTTTCCCACTAGATGTCAGTGCACCATCCAGCACAAGAGGCGTGCAATAATTCGAAACTCAAGCGGTACTTGAGCTCCATGGAAGTTCAGGAGGATGAACCCTCAACAATTTTGTCTTTATTTTCTTTGTTATAGTTGTATGCAATTATGTCTAATGTGCATTTCAAGGTAGATCACTTTTCTTGGTTTATTCTGAGATTCTTATTTCTGCATTAGTAATTTTTGAGCTAGTAACTTTTCCTTTTGCCACAGCAGGTTCTGCTGCTCTTTGGACTGGCCTTGGCTACCTTGCAAACGCATAGATTTGGTCTGGATAAAGAAGGAGATCCTTTCACCTTCAAAGTATAAACTGTCTTTCCCATTAAAAAACACAACACACACAAAAAAAAAACCCTACTATCCCTTCAAATATATAACCTCAGTATCAAACACTTAATCAACTTGGTCTTTCTATTCAAGTTAAAACTTTGTTAAAATAACAGTATCCTGTAATGAAAATAAAGATGCATTTTGCATTTTATGACCATATTGAGGCTTGGTAAATAAGACCTACTTGTATTAATAAGGCCAGAATTGTCAAATGCCAGCTGGTTAATACAGTTGTCTAAGATTTTTTTGTTTGTTATGTACTAGGCAATGCCTAAGGTGTGCTAAGCAAGTAGCTGACACTGCTGAAGACTCACTTTTCTAACCTGTGAGAGGAATTGTGATTTTGAATGCAATCAGTGTATTTTGTTCATGAGCACAGGTGAAGAAGTGCTTAAGTTTAGAAAGTCCTTGCTGTGATTCTGTTTACCTTTGTTGTATTTCCCTTTATATATTGAACAAATCCACACAAAACAGACCTCTAATACGTCTTCTGTCTTTTGAGAACTTAGAATCAGAAACGCACAGGATGCTAGAAAGCATCCATGGCAGAGAACCCACCTACAAGTCAGAAAGACTGAAAGGACTGGAGCAGGAAAACTGAAATAGAGGACTCTGTCCAGACCTAGATGGGAATCCCCTGGGAATTTTGACAGGATCCCAGAAAAACTCCCTCCATGCACACTCTTCCACCTTCCTGTCAGACCTCTTCTCTGCAAAGTGTCAAAGAGTTTCAGTTTTCCTCTGTGAATGCAGCACAGCTTCACTGATGTGACATGGCTGAGGTGCTACTTCCTGCAAATTCTGGTCAGGTGTAATTCCCCACTGACTTCAATACAAATGGATTGAATAGAACTGACCTACTGCACTAAGGGTTCTTGCTGGGCCTGTTGCAGTACTGGAACAAGAAGTTTGAGCACACCTCAACCTGAACATCAAGGGTGGAGGAGCTAGCCAAGTTTTGGACTGGTCATTGACAGGAATATGTTGTCAGAGGGCAATGATGGATACTCCCATTAGAGACAGCTGTATATGGTACTGTGTTCTGCACAATAAATCAGATATAGGGAGAAGGCACTGCAGAACAGCCTGGCTGGGAATCTAGGACTCTCACTTTTCTTCCACACAACAGATTGTACTTCATGCCCTCTCCCCTTCATCCAGACATTACCAGCTTTCTACAGGCTTGAACTCCCCTCTTCTCTGCCTGTACATCACAAGAGCCTGCAAGCTGTCGCTTCCAAATGGCTTAGTGGGATAACCAGAAGGCTTCTTCATCCCCACCAGAGTTCATCTGGGTATCCAGCTGGTCGGCCTTCCTAGTTAAACTTTGGGAAAGGGTGGGAATTTCAGAAATGGTTAGTAACATGGGAAAGATATGTTCATTATGTGTCCATCCTAAAAATGGTTCCCTTCCCGTATTATTCTTTTAGATTCAGCAGCAGAATCCAAGACTAAAAGACCTGATCTCAACTCACAGGTGCTATTGATCTCATATTTGTGTAAGCTACATGGTTTTCCTGAGGGTCCTTCTCTGATGTTAGCATGACCCAGCAGTCCCTCTTGTTGTCTCCCCATAAAGTTTTGGCTTGAATCAGAATCCTACTTGGAGGAAATATAAAAAATTATAAATAAAATAGCAATATCTAAGAGAAACTGTAATAAAATACTATGCAAGCTATCAGGCACCAGAGTGTCCATACACTATGGTGGCTGTCCTGAAGGGACCACAGATGTAAGCTGATTGTTGCAGAGCTATAAATTTTTCATGAAACAAAGGTCTGTAGGAAAAATACTAGTCCATTGATTCAGCTGGGGCGGGAAACCAAAACAAGGCAGAGCTGCATTAGGACATGCAAACTTTCCTTCAGATTTGATCTTTTCTTTGTTTCAGTAGAATTTTGTCATACCAGTAAGTATCCTCAGGGAGAGCCTGGGGTAAACATCTGAAAAGCACTATCCTAACACTGCATGTCACTGTAGTTATCTGGCTCTGATCACAATACTATTAAAGTCAAACAGCCACACAGCACATGAATGGAACTAATTCTCACCTTGTGCAGTAGTGGTACAGCTGCATCTTTCACTTTAGAGAAGGGATTGCTGCCTTTTCTGGATCTATAAACTTCAGGTAAAATCTTCAGTTGGCTAAGACCCACTAGACACTATGTGTTTCAGAGAGGAGGCATTCTGGAAACACTGCACTGGCAACCGTGGCTCCATGCTGGAGTGAATGTATCTCACAATGCCACGGTGTTATGGGGTTGGACTAAGGAAGCCATCGCATCCCTCCTGCAGATCAGGCAGAAGCTCCTGCAAACTCATAACTCTTGCATGGAAGCTGTACCTAAATTGCTCAGGACCCACATATTTGTCACCCTTGCTTAACATGGCAGCCCTGGGGCTTTCCACTATTCTGTTTTTTTTTCACCCACCAAACAAGACCTTGCTGGAAGCAATCCTCTCCCAGAAATGGCTACACTGTGCATTATGAAGGCATGCTAGCACATCAAAGATAGGACACTATTTAGGACTTCAGGATTCTTCTTTACTTTTGCTTGGATAACTTAGGCTGAATACTGCGACAGCACCCTTCTAATACAACCAAATAATAAAGCAAGCTAAAGCCAAATTCCAACATATTAAGAAAGAATGGTTTCGAGATAGACTTGAATGAAAAGGAAATATGTATGGGCTCTGACAAGCTGCATTTTTAATATAGATTCACTATATAGCAAAGAAATTCATAAGTCTTCTATAGTCAAAGTGACCAGAAATGTATATGTGCTCTAAATGAAACAGCACACAGTGGATAGAAGTTATTGATATGATTTGTCTACTTTGACTTTTTGGGAGTGGTGGAGAGAGAGTATAAACATAATATGGAAAATCTGCTTGACAACAGCCACAAAAAGGTTTCTGAAGCAGAGTGAGTGGGATTCAATTTAAGGTTAAAGCAGTTAAGGTTATGTGTCCATGCATGATGCTGCTGCCTAAACTCACATCATAACCTGCAGACAAATGATTAACAGAATTTAATAGTAATCAGAGGGCAATTCAGTTCACCAGCTACTAACAATCTTACCCTGAGATTGGATACCACCCAATGAGTTCAGGAAAATGTAGAGTTTGTTGATAATGATAAAAAGCTGGCCTCTGCTTAAATAACACCTCCAGGGACCAGAACCTCACAGCAGTGTAAATGCAACAGTAATCACCACCCTTGAGAAAATACGAAGCATGCTCTTTGCCTTTCTCTCAGTGACAGAAACCCTCTGATAAGAGCAGAAAAAAAATCTTTTGAACAGTATCTGAAAATATTCCCAGAGAACAGAGATACTCTGGGCAGAGACAGCATTGCATGGACACATGTGCCATGGAGCAGAGGGTCCTGAGGGACATTGTTGAAGCAAGTGGACCTGCACCACCTAAAGCCAGCCCCTAAGTAACATAAGGCATAGGAGCTGCATCATGCAGAAATCATGCAGAAATCAATGATAACCCTTTCACTTTCAAGGGTTTGACACGCAATTGCTGTCATTGTCCTGCTCCTCCACATTTCATCCTGCCTTCTCCCTGCCTCTGTGGCATCTACTCACTCATGCCTTCCATGAAAAACAGAGCTGCATGAGTTTGCAGGCTCAAACTTTGCACAAGGAGCTCAGATATTTAATATGCAGCTTGCAGGCATTGCTCCCAACTCAACAGGCATCTGGAGGAAAGTTTTGAATCTGACTGACATGCTGAAGAATTGGACCTGATGGAGAAATGATGTTCAACAGCTGCTGAAGGGGGGGTGAGGGGGGATGGGAGCTGAAAGTTTTCACTGATGGCTCCTGCATTGCCCCACAGTGTTACTAGCAAGTAAAAATATGTCAGAACCTACTGATCATGCCCAGTTTATGTTTCATAAATTAAAACATATCAGCTGTTTCTTAACATTTTACTTTCAGTCTTTTTTCGGTTATAATTTGGCCTGAGGACTACATCTGTGATGAATTCCTTGTAACAGGACCTTGCCATTTGGACTGCAGTTGTCATCAAAATATTCTAGTGTGTGCACACAGGCTGAGAGAAAGATATTTTTTTAAAAATACTTTCACTCAAAAATTAGTTAAAAAAATGCTATTGCTTGTTGAGCTGAAACCTAGCCTATATGAAATTCAGTTTGTATATTTCTCTGGTTAGTAATGTCTATGTGTCTCTGTGTATATATATATAAGCACAGCAAAACAATAGCTGTGATATGTATAGACAATACATATATTTATGCAACGTAGTTTTCCAAAATGTAATCACGCTTTAATATGCTCTTTTTAGTATTATGTAGCAGCTTAAAGACAACTCTAAGTGTTTCATTTTAATATTATTTATTTCTCAAATCTGAACCTTATTCAAATGTTGAGGTTAAGTGACACTACAAAAGATGGTAATACAGGTGCAAGGTTCTGGACAGAGATTTTCAAAATCACATTAAATGGTCCTATCTCCCCTCTGAAGACCTCTGTCCCTTTCCCAGCCTTACTTTGAGCCAGTCAAGGTCTGCTTTGGATGAGGAAGTGCAGGAGGGACAAGGAAGCTGCATGAAATGGAGGTGAACAAATGAGAATCTCATCACTACTGAACGTCTAATGCATTTCAGAATTGCTGCCCTTGTAGAAAATGAATAACTGAGGTTGTCAGGAGATCAAAGGAGAGCAATAAAACGAAACCAGGATGGTTGTGACATTATTGTCTAACAGACCACAGGCTGAAGCTACCCACTGTGGTCTTCCCATCCACTGTGATCATACTGACAAATGGAGCCATGGCTGCTGTTAAATGCAGGGATAAGGCCATTGCCTCACCTGTGAGCAGCAAGGTGAGCATGCTCTTTTCCAGATTTCTTAGAGTTCTCCCCTCAACCTGTGTTTTGCATGAGTATTTGTGAAACAAAAGTCTCAATCATAGTTTTTGATTGACTTCACACTATCAGTGCTTCTCACAGGAAAGTCAGGCCCCACAAAAGCACAAGCGAGAAAGGAAAAGACAAAAAGGTTTAGGCCCAGGGCACTTTCTAGTAAGTGATTCCAGAAATAATTCTTTAAAGAAGCATATTTCCCTTAAAAGATCCATGGCAAAGGAGACCTGTTTGGCTCCTCCAGCCCACATCCACTCTACTAGCTATTCCACTAACATTTTTTCCTACTTGTCTATGATGCTCTCACATGCTGAAATGCACATAGGTAATAGCCTTCACTTGTCCAAAGAATCTTACACCACTTATCAGCAAAAGTGAACTATATATTGCAGATCATAGGTAAGAAGGAAATAGTTTTCTCAGCCCTTGTATTATTCTGAGAGTTAAATTATTTTCCTTTCTAAATGAGAAATAAGCTAATGCATGGGAAGAAGGTGACACCCACCTCAGGCATATTTGTTTGAGATGTGGAAAGCACAGGTACACAATTTTCCTCTTTTCCTGTCTTCAACTCCTCAGCTAAGTTCTATCAGCACTTTACAGGCTTCAGACTTCCTCACCCTTTTCCCCTGTAACCTGATCCATTTTATTGCAGTCAGTGCTCATGATATTTAAAACACTGATTTTTCTCAGTTTCTCACCGGTCCAATGGATATTTAACATTTTATTATCAGCTATTTTTATTACAGTCCCCAGAGGAGGAATTAGGTAGGTACACCTTCAGAACTGCCGTTTAGGTATGCCAAGCTCAAGTCTGAGTCAGGTGGGAGTCAAACATTCTAGGCATCCTGATGCTGTTCTGTCAGGTATCCACTCTAGCACTGAAACTGCTTCCCAGCAAACATCACCATAACCTCAGTATTCCTGTACAAAGTCTGAGTCTAAAGAAAGAAAAAAGCTTGACCAAGTGCCTCTGCTGTGCACTTCCACCTTTCTGGCCTTTAATAACTCTTGGCAGCTGGGAATTGATCTGGAAAGCCCAACAGCAGACAGAATTGTTTAGCCGCAGGCATGCTCAACTTCAGCTTCCATTTTTTGGTCAAGCTCTCATTTATCTTCATGGTCTCTGAAGTTACTGATTCTTTGAACCTGACTGCTATTCCACATAAGCAGAGTTTTACGTATAATCAACTTCTTTGTTGCATAGCAGGCAGTAACATCTGAAAGCCTTAAACATATTCTAACATTTTAATGATAGCAAGGAAAGATTTATGGGCAGAGTAAATATATTTTATTGGCCCAATAATGTAGCTGGAAAAATGCAGACTTGCTTTTGGGTGCACAAACCTTTTTCCCAATTTGAAACAGAAGCTGAAATATTGTGGCTTTATGTTTGCTGTTTCTTTTAGTCCTGAAACAGATTATGGATGCCTGAAATCTTTCCTGGTTTCCCAGCTGTATGAGTAGGCAAGTGAAAGTATTAAGTCCCTGTGAAGCTTGCTTTGGTTATATCCTTAGATCATCATGGCTACATTACACAACTATTTTAGACGGTCATTATAAACTGAAATATCTATATACTTGATGATCTTGCCTTTGAATATTAGATTGCCTTATATCATTGTTTTCAAGTGATAGCTTACCACAAAAGTCTTTCCAACCAGCCTCTGTAAATTCATATTTGCTTTTATTCCCTGAGTTGTATTTCTGTTTTAAACTCACAGAGATGTTTACTTGCTTTTAGGCCCTTTCTGTGAAATCTTTCCTTAAAGAGAAGGAAAATGCACCATCTGTGGCTACATAATTTGTAGCTGCATATTTGAGGTGGACTGTTCAGAAGGAAGTAAATCTTTCCGCATTTTAGAGAGCTTGTGAGGGGAGGAATTTATCCACATTTAGCAGACACTAGAGTAAGTACATTCTTCTGGAAGCCACAGGTTTGGGGGGCAATAAATCCTTCCATTGCTATTAGACAGGAGGCAATAAATCCTTTGATCTCTATCACACTCAATGATTTTACCTCCACTCAGAATGTATGTTTTACTGAGGTATTGTCTTCATTTTCCCATTTCCATGGGATTAATTTTTTCCTTCTTTTCTAGGTTACTACCCCTTTTTTTAATTAATTGGTTGTACTTCTCAGCTGTTCACTATCAGGGCATGGCAGCCACTTACATTACCTCACCTCTTAAGAGAGAAAATACATTTTCTTTTGGTTTCTATTTTCCTTCCATCATCTGGATAAGAGATTCTGAATTTTTGCCAAAGTATTCCTCCTCTTGAGAAAGTAGCAAAGAATTTTCTCTTATAAACAGGCAGGTGTGTTTATGCTTCTTATAAGATTTTTCCTGAAGATTTGTTTTACACTTCTGGCCAGTTTCAGATCAACTTTTTTCCCTTATATCTGGCTACAAGCCTCAGTAGGCCTGACCTTAAAAATGCTAGAAAAACTCTATGTTGAAAATTCTGGAGGAACAGGTTTTTCTTATTAATTCAGCACTATTTTTATCTCCACACAGGCAATGGTGGGATTTTTATCCGCAGTTTGGATTCTGCTGCCAGGAAATAAATCTAATTACCAATTTCTAGTGGTACAGCATCTCCCAAATATTCAACAGCTCTCATTTTTCTCATCTTTCCCCTGACTTCTGTTTTTAAAAAAAAAAAACAAAAACAAAACAAAAAAAAAACCTGAAAGCATTTCCCAAAAAAAAAAAAAAAAAAAAATTCAAAACAAAAGCAATCGGCTCACAAATACTCTTTAAAACTCCACTTACTGAGGGGCCAGATAGGGAAGACAAATTCAGAATGAAACCTGCAACTTCTAGCACTCAAACCAAGAAAGGATCTGGAGTTTTTAGTCTATTTCTGTCAAACAGTGACACCCGGTGGCCAATTAAGCTAACCTGGCATAGAGCCTTACAGTGCAAGCCCAGTACCTGCCTCTGTCTTTCAGAGGAGGCAGAAAGGAGCACTTCTGGCAGGCAGGTACCTAATTAGGAGTAAGTGGGACTGTGCAGCAAAAGAAACAAGAGCATAGCTGGGTATATAAAGCCTAAAATCACTGAAAAGATCAGTCTTGTGATTGTTTTTTTCTGGTGTTTATTAGCATCATATTAGACTGGAGATGCTTACCTGTTCCCCTAAGGATAAGAAATAATTTATATTTTGTTTATAAATATGTCAAGTATTCCATTCTGTCACTGCATCCTTGTACAGCTGTTAGGCTGGGGATAGTTTCAAAAAACTGCACTACAAGGTGAAACAGTGTTGTCAGGCTTTACAAACCATCTGGAGCAGCAAGCTGCTTTTCATGCCCTGAAATCCCTAAGTCCTGCTTTTTTACAGTATATGTGAAATTTATATATCTTCCTATAAAAATACAAGATTTAAGCTATGAAATTATTATAAGATGTTCTAGACTTTTCATTAAGCCTCTGATCTTACTACTGAGGTGGAAAGTGTGTTTGACACATGAAATACAGGACAAAATGGCTTGAAGCATCCACAGTGATGCTGCAGCAGTGCCAGCCTCTAGCTCCCGATGGCTCTGCCCTGCCTATCACTGCCCTGGCACACACGACTAGCAAGCAGCAGTTTTACAAATGAAACCGAGGGCCCAGCTTACCACCTTCTCTAGAAAAACCAAATCTGAAAGGTAGAGAGACACATTTCATGAGCTTTGGCAGAAGATTTTCTGCAAACAGTTTGGTACAGACAAGACGCTTTCAGCCCATACATCCACAACTCCTTTACGAAGGATGCTCCAGAGCAGAGGTTAAATTGTCACTGACAAAAATGCCTTTCAAGTACAGCCAGAAAGGGACTGGAGAGAAGTAGGAGGTAGGGTTTGCATGAGCTCTGCTCACAGAGCCAGTGGATTGCTAAGTAAAGGGTAGAAAGAAACTGGTTTCCTGGTTCATTCATTCTTCTACCAAGCTCCATTTCTGATCCATGCACCAGAAAAATGGTTGGGAAGGCCCTATTTCCCAGTTTAATCAATGAGGAAAACTAATATGCTGTTAACTCTATTTTATACTGTTTACTCTGCCTTTTCCTGCTTTTATAGCCCTAAATGGATGGCAACACTAAGTGAGCTTATAAAACTTCTTTGCTATTGTGAAAAATCTTAACCATTTTCTGTTATTGATGTTTTTCTAGTTATCTAAAGCAAAGTTATGCTATGGAATTAAAGACCAGAGAGTAGCTGAAAAAAAATGTAAATAACGGGAATCTTCTAATTTTCCTCATATTCAAGATTCTGAAGCATGCTGTTATATTCAAAAGAAACTCAAATATACTATTATTATAAATGGATGGTAAGTCACTCAGATAGCCATAAATGCTTCATAATGATGCCAGACAGTGCCACATTACTATAACAAAGACATGCTTATAGTCTCTGAATGGATTTTACTGCTTTAAAGACATTTCATGCAGTGCATAATCCATATCAAGTGTGTTTTCATTAAACTTTAGGAAAGGGGGAGGTTAATTTGACATTAGCATTGTTTGCATGTGCTTCATTTAAATCTTTCTGAAGTACATACATTAAAATCATACTACAGTAGTAACAAAAGCCAGATACCCAAAACTGAGGCTGTCAGTCCACATTTGAACTTAGTCCCTGAGGAAATCATCTGCTGTATGACATCAACAGGGCAAACAGGGTAGCTTCTAAAATTACTTCCAGATAAAACACAAGAGCTGGTTGTACCAGTGTTCTGAGGTCCAAATTTCCATCCAAAGTAAAACATTGAGCAAATAAGAAGCCAATTATGCCTGTGACCAGAAGAAAAGCAATGTTGATTTATTAGTTTGGCTGTGCAAAATCACTGTGGTTTTGCTTTTATGACACTGACCCTTCTACATGGAAATACATTGTTTGCATAGAAAACTAGGATACGCATCTGTTGTATTCATTCTTCAGTCACTCTTTTTTCTGTTCTTTGCTACTTGTATTCTTACTTCAGTCTCCTTTCATTCTTCTCTGTCTGTCCCCTTAGTCTCTATACTGCAAGTCCCTCTTCCATTAGTTTCTATCCCTCCTTCCTCTATTCTCTCTTCAGTCCTTCTCCCTTGTATAACTTTTAAACCTTTTTCCAGCGTTGCCTAATACTTCAACCTTCTTTCATTTTTCCTAAATCCTAGCAGGCTACTAGTTAGGTACTTTGAATGCCCATTACAGAACATTTTTGCCCCATGCTTTGTCCAACCTGGCCTTGTCATTTGATGTTAATTAGCTGGGTGAAATATTGTGTGTAATTGGACTAAACAGCTATGTTGCTAATAAGACAAAGCCCTAAGGGTCCCAAATTCTGTAGCCACAAAATACTCACAAATTTTCCTTGTTGCCAAATGCTGCCCCTGGCAGAGAAAACCCATTTTGTGCTCCATTAGGTTCTGCTGTCTTCAGTTTTCTCTCTCATGCCTGCCCCTTTCTTTTCTTAGCCTTCTTCTACAGGAGCTTCTGTAGCCCTTAGTATCAAAAGTGCAGTTCCTCAGAGAAACCTGTCAATGCAAGAATTTAAATCTGAAAAAATTACACAGTAATACCAGCTTGGGGCAATGTACACTGTACACAAACAGACTTTTTATCTTTGGATGTTGGTCTTCGTGACCAATTACCAAACCCATCTTCTTGACTTATTTTTATCATGACTTGATAGCAGTGGCTGTGACAAACACCCGTAACATTTCCACCATTAATTTTGCTGAGGCACAATTTTGTTTTAGTGTGCAACTCCAAAATTCCTAAATGATGTTAAGAAAATAATACATATTTTGCTGTAATTCCAAAGGATTTGCCTTTCTCAAACCTGTTTGTTGGGTTGGGGCTTTTTTAAGTTTAAATAGTATAAAATATTTTTAAACAGTGGTTAGGAATTTCATGTACACATTTTACTGTCTTTATGCTAAAGAATTTAAATGGCATTATTATGCAACCAGTGCCCCACTGAGCTGACAGTGTATATAACTCTGTTCATGATGTTGAAGCAATATTACTTTTCTGTTGATTTTAAGCAAGGGGTGAATGAATGGCTGAGAGTCCATGAGGTATAGAGCATTTCTAATGTGAGAATGCCAGTGTTCAGCAGCCTTGCCCCAGTTCCAAATGAGAAGACAAGGAAAGGCAGACAAACCTTTTAGCTTGGGCAAGGTGATTTACAGATATATACACCATAGAGTGTAGAAAAGCAGGAAAGAAAACAGCTATTGAATTTATCTCAAATGTTATACTTAAAAATTGCTGGATTCTTACTTATTCTCACTGCACTGGAATTAGGAGGCACTAAATTAAATTTCCAGGTAACATATTTTTTAAATCATTTTCACATCTGTAGTTTTGCCAAAGAGCTCATTACCAAATAAAGATGATTTTTATGCTAAAGGTATAAATCAGTTTTAAGAGCAAAGAGATGTATGAATGGAAGTATGGCCCACCTGGAAAAGTGTAGGTAAGGCATTTTTTTCAAACACCTGACAACCAGGAGTGAGCACAAAGGGAAATATCTGTTTACTTTGTTCTTGAAAATTATTGCTTTTAGAAACAGAGTATTTTAAACATGTTTCATATTTAAAAAAAATATGAGAACACTATGTATGACTGTTGAACAAATCAACATTCAGTCACAAAATAGTTTGCCAAATCCAGACAAATAGTGCCTGAATAGGATGCCTTTCTTATTCTCTATGCAACTTAAACCAGAGGGATGTTATGCCAACAGAACAAAACTTATAATCATAAAACAGTTTGCTTCTATAGACCCCTGCTCTCCTCATCCCTAACAACAGGAATGTCCAGAGTCTAACAACTCCTTCTCTCTAACAAAAAATCTGTATTTTATTAAACAGAACAATGTTCACAATGTGCATGTAGTGATATCTTTTCACTTTTATCCGTATAGGAATACGTTATTACATATTCCTAAAGCAAGAGTCTTTGGTTTAGATTGGGCTGGAACATTTGAATGTCCTCCTTTACCTTTGAAGCCTATGCAGAAAATCTATTCATGTAGAATCCTGCATCAGTCTATTCTCTCTCCACCTGCAGCTCTTTGGCGAATCTGTGGCAGCTGCAGAAGGCGGCCCTTGAAGTGCAGGTTCTGTAGAAACCATGATGTCTCCAGGCCAGCCAGAACTGCAGACTTGTCTATGCAAAAGGTTTACCCTCTCAGGTTCCCTGTGAACTCAGGGGATCAATGGGCTAAGTGAAATATGCAGTGTCTTCCACACAAGTCAAATTTTCTGGCTCTGAAGGAACTGATGAACAGTACAGCAAGAGTGGGGGGTGGCTTGAAGAGGATTTTCAGACTTCATGGTGGGAGGTACAGGATTTTCAGAAACTCAGCTCTTGTTGAGATTTGTAGCTTAAGAGGAGTTTCCTAACCATGGTAGACACAGCCCAGCATGCTACACACCTTCTCCTTCCTAAATACAGTGAATAGGTCTCTCACAGCTGAGGAAACTATATTAGTTTTCAAAACCACAGGACACAGCCCACTACTTTGTCACCTCAATTCCAAAGTTTGGAGAATCCTCTTGAATAAATTTCAAGACCATTTTCTTGATTCCCTTCTCCCTGGTTTTTCAGTTTAGGTGTCTGTGATTGTAATAGTAGTGCTCTCACAGAGATTACGAGTTTAGGAAAACTGTTAGCAGGGGGAAAAAATGTGATATGATTTAGCTTCAACACATGGAATCAAGAAAGGTTTTGGGCAACTGCTGGTTCCAATTTAACTTCCAGCTATCCCAGTCCTCAGAGGAATTGTTTAAGGTGTGTATAACTCCTCTCACATAACACTTACCACAGATTTTCTGCCTTCCGTAGCTAAAACAGCTTTTTTAGCCTAACATTCTCATTTGCTACTTTATAAAGTACAATTCTTGTCAACTTGCATTATACATGAGTAACAGGAAAAATAAAGGATATACCTGAGAGTAAAAATAAATCAAAGCTTTCCATCCTGAGCAAAAATGACTATAGATAGTAACAGTTACATTTCTGAAGGACAATACTTAAAGCATCACTTCATAAATATTCAAATGGTGGAAAATTCACTGTTTCCTTAGCAGTTTGCATTCACTCTCATTGCTCACATTCTGCTATAATCAAAAATTAAATTTGTATGGTTTCCGCTTCCACTTGTTAATTCTTATGATCCTTTTCTCTTCTGGATTGAAAAGCTCTTTACTACCATCTACATTAACCTTCTTCCTGAGGGAAAACATGTATCAGTCTTCTTGTTTATCAACCAAATAGACTTACCTTCTCAGGTAGAAGAAATAATCTTCAGCTCTTGAAGGTTTCTTCTCACTTTTTTTTTTTTTTTTTTATGATCTAGATGAATGATTATAACTTTGTTCTTGTAAAATCTCCAATACTGAGGTAAACTGAACCTCCCCAATTTTCATTGCCGCTGCCCTGCTTCTACAGCTGCAGGTATTTTGCCTTTGGAGAGCAGCACAGACCAGCTTCTGGTTACTTGATCACTGGGATCTTCTAAATACAGTTTGGTTTCAGAGGGTTTACAAGGGTTATGAGAAGACATCAGGAGCTGGCCCTGTGTGAAACACACCAGTTTCAGCTGGCTCTGGGACACCTGGCCAAAGCTAAGCTCACCAGTGACACTGGTAGTGCCTCTGTGATAACTTATTTAAGAGAGGGTAAAAAATGCTGCACAACAGCTGTAAGAATGAGAAAATATGACAGAAAAAACTCTGCAGAGTCCAATGTCATTGAAGAAAGAAGGTGGGGAGGTGCTCCAAGCACTGGAGCAGGGATTCCCCTGCAGCCCATGAAGTTCCACACTGCAGCAGATGCTCATCCTGCAGCCCGTGGAGCACCCCATGCTAGAGCAGGTGGGTATAATCTGAAAGAAACTGTGGAATCATCCCTGAGAGGAGTCCAGGCAGGAGCAGGTTTTTTGGCAGGAAATACAGCACATGGGAAGGACCACACTGGAGAAGTTCATGAAGGACTGTATCCTGTGGGAATGACCCTACACTGTAACAGCGTGAGGAGGAAGGTGCAGTGGAGAAGTGTTGTGGACTGACCACAGTTCCCATTGCCCCTGGAAAGGGAGGAGGTAGAAGAATCGTGGGTGAACTTGAACCTGGGAAGAAGGGAGATAAGTGGAAAAGTTGGTTTTGGTTTTATTTCTCACTGTTCCACCCTATTATTAATTGTCAACAAACAAAATTTTCCCAAATCAAGTCTGTTTTACCTGTGATAGTGATTGGTGAGTGATCTCCCCCTCCTGACCTCAACCCGTAAGTTTTCCTCCCCCTGACCTGCTAAAGAATGGCAATGAGAGAACAGCCAGGTGGGCACCTGGTAGCCAGACAAAGTTAACCCACCACACTGTTGATGGGGAGCCAAGAACGACATGACAAGAAACTACACATGCACAGTGAAAAGGTAGATTGGCAACCTTTATGGGCAGCACCAGATGACCTTTTTTCTTCTCCAGGTGTAACTGGCAAATTCTGTTTTTTAATAAAGAAAGATGGCATCAAATATCTTCTAAAGCTGTCTTATGTTTGTGGCAAGAGTCCCCAGCTAACCTTGGTACTCTAAGATGTCTGGGAACTGGGCACCTCAGGTTTTCAGCCATGGAACAAGGTTAATGGTACATTTTATTTGCATAGATGGGAATGAACAACATAGTTATGTAACATTCTAAAACTACTATAGAGATCATCTGTTCTAATAATAAGTCAGCGTGAAAGACAGGACAATGAGAAAGTACTAGGGAAAAAGAGCATTGGCCAAGTAAAGTGAAAAAGAAACAGTTTCACAATTTTGAAACTGAATGAAACGTTTTCATAGTTAAAAATAAAAGCACTGACCACTAACTGCCGGCCAGGATTATGCTGAACCACAGTTTCCACAGTGACAAATTTTACTTTAAAATTTTGTTCCAATTTTGAGGTTTGAATCAAATGAGTCTCAAAAACATGAACTGAATTTGTTTAGGGAGATAAAAAATTGGGCCAGTTAAAATAGGTCATTCAGTTTCTATTCAGTCACTTTAATATATGTGTATTGCACATAGATACCGAATATGCAGTACTTGTTGCCCAAAAAAGTTACACACAAAGTATGTGCTTATTTTTTCACGCAGTGAAAGTTTAATAAGATACAAATATAAAGGTCAGAGAGTTTCTTTTTAGAGTGGAAACAAACTTGGAACTGAGCATAACCGGAAAGAAGAAGAAACATAGAGGCTACCATTTGAAATCTTGCAAATAGCCTGTAAAGTGTTTAAAATCTTGATGTAGATACAGCAAGCTAAATACATTCAAAGGCTCATTTTGACTGGCTTGAAGGATACAGAAAAATTGATTTAATAGTAAAAGGACATTTTTGAAGCATGGTTAAATTCTACTATTTATATTGTAGTTCTATCTGTACCATGACTTGAACTATAAAGTTTTCACGTCTAACAATTTCTAGCTGAATCCTGTAAGACCACAGATAAAAACTGCTCATTAAAAGTAAAGGAAAATTAGTCAGCATTTTCATGTATTACAATGTTAAAAGACTGTCTCCAATGAATCAAAGCATTGTAGTCTCTCTGGAACTATCTATTATCCTGTACATAATAGAGTGTTTAGCAACATATGGGACCTTAAAGATAAAATCACATTTAAGGCCTGCCAGAAGAACATCAGACAGTCAAAGCAGGTGATTAGCTACTAGGCAGCAAATCTGGGCTGCAATTTACTGCTGAAAATATGGATAGAGACAAGACAAATGAACTCTGGAACAAATAGAACAGACTTATAATTGTCACTTATGAAACAGAAACCTTGCCCAGTCAGGTGAAACCCACAGTTGATAGCATATATTACTACTGTGTTTGCCTTCTGATTTACAACACTCTGTAGAGAGAGAGTCTAAAAGTACTTTTTCAATACCCTAGTTAAGGCTAAAATAACATTAGTGACAGACTGCCTTTATACTGTGATCTACCCCTTAAGGATTATTTGAAATGTTTTATAAAACTTGCACTAAAATATAAAAAGAAATCAGTGAATGCAGTTAATAAAGGTGTTTGGAATCATGAGTATGTGGCAGAAGTTGGAAGACAGCAAGCAGACAAAGAGGGAGAAGGATGTAAATTCTATTCCTCTGTTAGCTTGTGAGTAAATGTGAACATGATGGTTCGCCGCTCTGTGCTTTGTATTTTCCAACCTGTAAAATGGGGACGGTAGTACCAGCTGGGATAGATGGAGATTGCCAAGCACATTCACATGACAGGGTAATTGCACCTCCAGGGATCCACAGATGGTTTCCACAGAGCTGGTTTCAAAGGCAGTCCTGCAAAGAAAAGTAACATCAGTAACACCACCTACAAACCAACATGGCCTTAAGCATGGTGTCAGCTGGTGATATCACATGATAAATTGGTTCCTTTCTATAACCTCTTCACCACCATCTACTGCACAAGATTATGGGATTTGTGAATAGTCTGATATTAGTCTGAGCTCAAGCTACCTACAGGCAGATTGTAGACAGATTCAGGTCTTCCAGATACAAAACTGAGTAATAACTGTATTCCCTGCTTGTATTATTTGGGAAACATTCACGGTGTTGGCCTCACACACAAGCAACTCCTCAAGCAGTTATGCTCTAGCACCAGCTCTTGTATGCTGAGAAACTTTCCAGGAGTAAGCTGAGAGAGGAGAATCAGCCCTTCCAAGATACACCTGGTATGTCTGGCCCTGTTAAAGCCTTCCCTCTATGCTGAAAATGCTCCTCTTTGTCCTCAATCATGAGATGTGCAGAAGCCAGCAGAATTTATTTCCAGCTTTCATTAACACACTCCACATGCAAGTGTCCTATCTTATAACTTTTCATGGGAAACAACAGTGTTTAATATTACCTCAATTTAATAACACATCTCAAATTATTAGTTGTTAATTTATTGATAGTTATTCTTACTGTTGTCCTTCAGAAAAGGGAGTTGAAATAGGCATAAAACTGACAGTGAGCTACATCCCTGCCATCCAAGTCATAAAACTACGACCATAGTACCCACTCCATCACTCTGTCCTAACATCACACATAAGATCCAGAATGCTCTTCTCCTTCAACCTTATTCTAAATTCTATAACTCCAGTACTCCAGTAGTATAATACTCCAGTTATATTCCAGTAGTGTAACTCCATTAAAAGAAATTGATAAGTTTTTTTACTTCCTAAAGCTGTCACCAAACTTAAGCCTATAGGATAAAATCATGGCTCAGTTTTGGAATTAATAAGTAATTATATCTCATGCTGGAAAGCTTTGTGTGCACATTTTACTAGAGGTTATATCATTAAGCCTGTGTTATTCATGTAAAATGTAGGTTGACAAGAATTACAGTGAAGGGGGGAAAAATTTGTATTTAGTATTTTTTTCTGAAATTACTTGTTAGGAAAGCAATTAATGATAGCGCCAAAACAGCTTCAATTTTCCTAATAATGTTAATAATTATAAAAAATATGTATTCATAATTATCCTATACTTTCTTTGCAAGTCTTACCTATTTCTTTATTCTATTATATTACCCCCTGTCCTTACAGAATGTTATTCCCAGCAGCCTTTTCTGAGACAGTACCTTTAACTCTGCAGCATTAGGATGTCCTAATTCATTATCCACAGCGTTAATTTAGTGAAAAAATGATTGAGTTTGTGAGTATGAAAAGCCTGCTATAAGACCCAATAGAAAACAAGCATACTCCTCACCAAATCCTTTTTCTATTACATCTGATGCCTGGGTGGTAAGTTAACCTGCACCTCTTGTTTCAAAATGAACCAATTTCCTATAAATGCCATCACTTCATCTCTCACCTTGTGTATTAGGAAGACAGCAACAACAATAGCTATAGCAGTCAGGGTTCCTTTTTTCTAGTGTTTAAAAGTTGCATGAAATGTATTTGGTGTGTGCTTTAGCACTTAGAATAAGTTCCAGATAGACCACTCAGGCATCAGAAAATAAACTGAATGCCTGGATTCCTGGGAACTCTTGATCAAAGTACAAAGATAGTCATTGTAGCTGTGTGACAACAAGGAATATTCATCCTCATAGGAGGTATCTGCTACTACCTTTAAAGGGCTGAATAACTTCTGGCATTTCTTATGACCTCGTAAGTTGCCACTAGCACGATTTGGACCAATTAAAACAGAAGTTTGAAATTGATGGTCTGCAGCTGTCTCTGCCCAGCATTCTAATCCTGGGTTGATGTGGTCCAATGCACTCATGTCTGGCTTCAGCAAATTTTGAAAAGTCCAGGAAGGAGTTGGATGGGCAGAGCTGGAGGCAGTTATTATGTATAGGCTACATGGTCACCCTCCACTCCTGCTGCAGACCTGTGCCTGTTCTAGTAACTGCCTCAATGAAGCAGCAGTGCGACCCCTTTCATTCCTACACCACTGAGTACCCCAGTACCACATCCCTCCACTCTTCCACAGGAAAACATCTGCTTTGCCCATTGCTGTTCTTTCTCTTCCCTGTCTTTCTTGAACAGATAAGGAGGTACAGGAGGCAGGAAAAGGGCATCCTTTGAGATTAGAGAGGGGACTGAGAAGGTTAAAAGGAAGAGGAGAAGAAATGAGAGAATACCCAGCCTATAGTTCAGTACCAAACACAGACAAGCCATCTAGCTTGTTTCCCTCCCTCCTGCTCAAATTATTGCAACTTTCTCTCTGTGATCCCATTGCCAAAGTAACAGTAATCAACAGACAGACATTTCTTTCCCCAATACAGATTGTTTTCGGGTGTAGTTATTGCTTTCTGCTTTTTTATCAGTTGAACAGGGCATTTCTATGCAAAGTCACATATTTTCACCATCCTGATATAAGTGCCTTCTTATATGTCATAAACCTCTTTGAAATACTATTGTTCATTCTTTGACAGTCAGAACATGCGAAGCTAACAGCAGACTGATAATTATGTGGGCATTACTGTGGTATATTCTCAAACCACATTTTTAACCTGAGTGGTTTTAATCTATGTGGTTTTGAAGTGACTCTTCCAGGCATCCCCACTTACCACCTTATGGTGGAAATCACAAAACTCTCTCAGAGCACTTCACAGAAACAAATAATAGTTTGGCTTGGAAGGGACCTTTAAAAAACTTCTAGTCCAAGCCTAGTGGACTAGGAGGATGCCCTACTTGAGTGAGTTTCATTTTGGATGAAAACAAATGAGAGGATTTCCTTCTAGCAGTAACTTAGTGTGACCCAGCTTCTAAGAGGCAATCAGTCCTTGGGACCAGACTAAAGCCAATCTGCAGTTAACACCCTGAAAACATGTGTAGTGTGAATCTAGAAACCTCAGTACTGACTGTGTCACCCTAAAAATCTGTTGGGCCACACTGAGAGCTAATGTAGACCTAAACAACGAAGACGCGTTGCAATAAAAATAACAAATAGCATAGCTAGAAGGAAAAAAAAGAAAAGCAAAAGCTGTACCTGTACACAAGGTCCTCTTCAAGTGTACACGTACAGTTGTCTGATTCTGAGAGAGAAGTGTGTGAAAATATTTCTTGCCCTTTCTGTTAGATAAGACCTGCACCCTCTGATCAATGTGTTTTTAAATTGCAGAATATCATCCCTCTTTATTTGTTTAGCGGTGTTTACAGTATAATATGAACTGCAATTTATTTCGCTGTAAATTGTACGCATTTCTAAGATGTGTGTCAGAGTAGCAAAGCACGTCCGCCTTCTGGTCACTTTTTAGAATGACAAGCAGGGGTCACACTTACAAGCACAGAGTTCTGTTTTGTACTGTATCTGGAAAACACCCAGACAGCATTGTCCTCAATATGTCCTTACTAAGCAAGCTACTGGGAAACCAAAAGGCAGAGGAGAGAGATGTTAGTAAATACAGATCACTGAATAGGCTGGTGTGCTTTAGCTGTCTACTACATCTTTTATAGAAGACATTAATTCTTCAAAATGCAGAAGAACACTGAAGAGATGGTGAAGCCCAAGAGAGGTTTGGTTTTACATCACAGGATGATGTAGGAAATTTTTCTTCATACAAAATCATACGTTTGATTATACAAGAATATTATGCAAATTCTGGTAGTGCTCTAAAGATGACAATTCAAAAACGAACACCCCCAAAAAAAAAAAAAGAGAAGTAAATAAAAATAAGGGGACTGTAAGAAAGGAAAATATTTTTTTCCACGAAGTATTCCTATTCCTAATTAACAAAGACGCTTTTGCATGTTTAAAACCTCTTTAAAACGGAGCAAATAGTCGAGCAGTGGAGCTAGCCCAGAGCCCCCCCCTCACTGCAGCCCAGCAGCAGATGGAGCTCTCGGCTTGCGTTTGAATTCCCTTCTCCAGGCTTCACCTGCTTGAACCCTTTTTAACACTTTCCATTTTGCCCGTTAAATACATACATTGCAGGGTTTATCCTTTGACATTCAGAAATAAGTTGAAATAGGAAAAAAGAAGTCAGAGGGTATTTTCCACACTCATACTACATTTCTTTTGGGGCTTTCATGCTATATACATATTTTATGAAGCCACTGCTCCTGTGTTTTAACAAATGTACAAGTCAAAGCTGCAACTTGATCAGGCCCTGAATGAGACCACAGCTATAAGCATTTTAATAAATGCACTTCTAATAAAATGTATTTTTTATTAGAGGTTGATTAGTCAGTAATTAGTATGAAGGACCTATATTTCTGTTGTATTGCATATGTCATGTTATGCTATGCTATGTTATGTTACATTATGTTATATGTTAATTATATTGTCCAATCAGTTTCATGGCAAATTTCTTTCAAGGTTTAACCTGAGTTGTTTCACATTTTAATATACTGGGGGTTTACTCATTTTCAGTGCAGAGGATTTGAATTATAGTACTTGCAGTACTTATCTGGTATTCATCTCCACCATTTTCCATATTGCTTAAATTTAATGCAGAGAAATCAGGCACATATTTGGTACAAGACAGCTGATTGAACAAGTGGCAGCATCCTTTTATATGCCAGTTTAGCCTGAAGTCCTGAATTTCAGATGCACCAAAGTCTTATCAACTAATTGTTTAGATCAACTGATGTAATTCCTAGCAAAATGACTTATTTCCTATGCCCAGGGTTTGTCAGGCACAAGGCACAAGGGTTTGTCTGAGACTCATGTGGCTTTACAAAGCTTTCAGAAGTACTTTAGCAGACCCCAGGTTAAAGCACCCTTGCAATGCCCATTTGTTCTTGATTATCTAAAGACTGAGTGTGATCTCAAAGAAATCAAAACATGTTTTCTTTGCATTAAATGAACCATTTTACACGTGCAATGGTAAAAGCCATAGACATACTATGTTGCATTCCTGTAGCTAGTACTTACATTTTTACATTAGGATCTGGTAGCAGAGCACAAAATAAAGTCACTCTGTGGAGGGGGAGCAAATTTGCTGCTTCTGAAAGATCTTTTGCCTTCAGTAGCAAATAGGCTGTAGCCAATTTGTCTTAAAACCCTGGTGCTCTCAAAAGCATGACTGCTGGAAGCAGTACTGCACTGGAGATTTGAGGAATATAGGACGAGAAGCGACATGTATCTGGGAAAAGTAGCAGGCTGAATTCATGTAACCAGCTTTGGCATATATATTTTGCAGAATATATTGAAGAAATCCCTTGGCTTAGCCATTTTGGATTAAAGTTACAAAGAAACCCCAGACTCTCTATTCTGACCTCCCAGGCAATGATCTAGTTTAAAGAATTTGCAAAGACCAGAACCTGGCAGTGAGGAAAAATCCAGTTGCCAGGAGTAGGCTGCCAAATGTTGCCAAGCTCTTTAGCTGGAAAAGGGTACAGAGAGCATGAATGGTAGGGAAATTGAGCTTTTCAGCCTAGAGTAACAGCTATATGAATGTTGAAACTAAACATAAAATTGAAACAACTATTTCAGCTCAGAAAAGCCTACTTAAGTACTATTACACTAGACCCCTTGAAAGGATTGTTAATTTTGTAAGTACCTGCCAGGGGAGTGGGGGGAGGTTGAGCCTGCACAGGGAAATTCAAGCAGCAAATGGGCATGAAATAAGGTTAGGCGTTTTCCCTTTGCCATCACCATGCTTGTGTTGTCCAGCTTAGTCTGTTTCTCTCTGTGGAATATTAGTTTCTGCACAACAGTTTACCTCCACGAAAAGAAACACACACTGCAACCGATAGCTGAATATCACATTAAAATAATTCTACAAAAAGTTCTTTTTTTTCTGGTTGCAGAAACACTGAGAAACTGCATAAATCTTTCTGTTATAGCTCTATCTGTGATCTTGAACAAAACTTTACATCTGAAAACTTTGAGCAGAAACAATAGCAAACCTACAATCCTAGTTTGCTCAGAATATGTGAAGTACATTAGAACGGTAAACAGGTATCAAAACACTAGAACAATTTTCACAGAAAAAGTATGTGCAAACAGGGGTTCTTAATGTAAGAATCACTTAAAAAACCTTTTAATACACTGAATCTGGAATACATGTTTCCTAACTTAAGAATCTGTGGTTGAAAAGTACTGCCATTTTTCACACAATATTTTGTACTGTTTTGCAAACACTGTTCCATATGCATAAAAAGCTTTCAAAGGCTAAGTTAAAACATTATCTGTTACTGAGTTTCCACTGACTTTTACATCTGTTACCTGGTGATACAACTAAGCTGTCTGTGTATCTGCATTAAGATCATGCATTCATATTTTTAAACCTTTATATATATCAAGAATGAACCTGCATCCTTAAAGGGAACAGCAAAGGTGCAGCAATGGCAAGGACACTGTTCAAGAGAAAAGAAGCAACATGCCAAACTCCAGGAGTCTTGCTCTTGTCTGTTGCTCCCTTCCAAGCATCTGGGCTGATCTGTCTCCTGCCAGAGGCCAGGCAGGTTCTCAGCTAATCCCAGGAGAGCTAACAGTTTGTACAGCTGCCTCTGACCTCCCATAACCATAGGTAAAGTCTCTTAACATTGTCAAAAGTCCTTAAATTATCATGACAGTGAATACATGAATACATTTAAAACAGAATAATTGCTTTTAAGCCAGCTTTCTCAATTAATTCTGGGCTGCCCTTAGTTTGGGGCTTTAATGTGCAGCACATCTGCAGGTCTTTGGAAGCATCAAAGCGTTAGTAAGACAAAACCTGATTTAAATTAACGTCCAAAAAGTGAACTGTGGCTAATAATAGTGTATCATGAGCAAAAGTGTTTGAAAACTGAGAGTGGCATAACAGGGAACACAGTATTAAAAATATTTCCGTGCTTCTTCACACAGGGTCTTTTCAGCCTGTGCTGGAAGTGTGTGCTGTAGTACACTTTGGTCCCTGTTAATGGCTGGCATGGCTTTCATCTTTCTGCTTGATGCACGGTGGCCTCTTTCTCTGCTTCACTTGTGGTGGAGAAATGTTGCCCACATTTTTATCGTTTTACCTGCCTGAGAGTGGTTGGTCCCATTTGCAACAAGGATCTGCCAGCACTTGAGGAAATTGGCCAGTAAACTTGTAGGTAGCTCCAATTTAGAATACAGAAATAGGAACTCAATTGCATAATCAGTCAGCATCGTTGTTCTTTTTGACAAAATTGAAGAGGGGGGAAGAGCAAACTTACGGAAGTACAAATACATTATCATCATTTACCTTTGTGTTCATTCAACTTCAATTAGAGCAATAGCTCTCATGAGGAGAAAGTATATGCCTGTACTAAGGGATCTATTGCCTTATCCAAGCCGCAAGGCAATGAGAAATCTGGCTGCTGCTCCCCGTGCTTGGAGGGATAGTATCTCAGTACATTCCCTTTTAAGCATTTTAATGAACATGCACAGCCTGTAATTCCCAGAGGAACCTGGGTGTGGGCTAAACAATGCCTATGACGGGAGGGAGAATATTGCCCTTTTCTCAGAGTGAGAAGACACTCAGAGAGAAGACACAGCTCAGATGGCTGCATCTCTTCTCAACTTCTTGTGCACCCTCAGCCTCCTTGCTGATGGGGTAGGGTGAGAGGCAGAAAAAGCCTTGACTGTGCAAGCACGGCTCAGTAATAACTAAAACATCCCTGTGTTATCAACACTTGTTTCAGTGATTGTTTTCAGAACAAATCCAAAACACAACCCCATATCAGCTACTATGAAGAAAACTAAGTCTATCTATCTTAGCCAAAACCAGAACAGGGAGACTGGGGCAGAGAGGAATGTGGCCTTCCAAATATTTGTAACAGAACATTCTTTCTACTCATTATATAGTTTTCCTTGTAGCACATGTAAGTAAACTATTAGCTCATTTTATTACAGAAATAAGAGTTCTAGGATGAAAACCACCTGGAAAGCTATAGTGAGTACTGGGTCTGAACCAGAATATTGAATCCAGTTATTTTGTACCTCTGTTTCAATGTCATGTAGTATTTCCATGGTATTCTTGTAGGGCCTCAGGGAGAAGTGTAATTGGTTTTGACCACCATATGTGATTCCTGTTTAGTTAGGTGGACTAATGACTGGCATCCACATCCACACACAGTTTAAACACTTTCCTCATGGAGTGTTAGTTATCTACATTACAGCCAGCTTTTGGTTTGTAACAGTGAGTGCTGCTGGATGGAATGGGTGAAGTCCTCTGGCAGGCTCCATCACTGCATCCACTGTCTCTGCTTAGTGCTCCAAGCCCCAGAAATTGCTATATGGAACCACATGCACTTCCTAAGGTCTGGCCTTGCATTCCTATTCAGAATTAACTTTATTATTGTAAAAAAAGTCTTGAGAAATTTTTGTCAACAACAGAAACCTTGGATCTCCACAGAAGAGGTATCAGTAATGCAGCAAATATCTCCAAAGCTCTCTAATGAGATGAATGGGGAGCAGTTCAGCCCCCAGTGAGCACTTAATCTGCAGCTGGTTCTGAATGCCAAGCTGTAGCACAGGTGTGTATTTCTGCTTATGTCCAGTATCTTCCATACACATTCATGTGGAAGAGTGACAAAGACCACCATCTTCTGGTTCAGACTAAGCCTTTTCTAACGTGCCACGTCCCTTTGGTCTACTTTCTAATACTTACTTGGCTTCAAATAATGCCTCAGACTTCTAATTCCAAAGAAACCAAGGTTTTTGCAGACTCTGTTTTCACTGCCCAGTAAGTAATGCACTAGTAATGCGGAACGAATAAAACCTCAGGGTCATAAGCCAAGCCATGCTAGATCTGTGCACAGCTGACATTGACAAGAGTTGTGTGCATGGAACAAGGCCAATAAATACTGGGGCTCTCAATGTTTGACTTCTAAACGATTCTATTGGCTTTTCAGAGATAGGCTTAACGGTATTATCTGTGCCCTTAACTGCATATTCAACAAATGAAAAATGTATTTGATAACCCACTCTAGTGTATAGCATGTCCTGACAGCTAGGGACTCCTACTCCAACTCTTCCCCTGAAATGAACCAATTTTGCCAATGTCATTTTTCACCAACTGAAGCCTTTTCACCTCATTTTTATCTCAGTGACAGCTCTTCTCTAGTAACCACCACTTACACTGACAACAATCTCCTTCCACCACATGATCCACTTGTCAACAACAGCCACTTTGGTAATACAAAAGTAGTTTCTGGGGGGTTTGCTCACAGTCTCACTCAAGTGTAACTGTGTAAGATGATATGTATCTTCCTCCAAAATTTTCATCATCTTCTTCTGTATTGCTTTACTCAGCCAGTTAAGGGTTTAGAAATTAGAACCACATTTCTTCTTCAAAATGCATTTATTATTATAGATGTGTGTATTTGAGGATAGTGCAGAAGCAGTGATCGTAATCCACCTGGCCTTTTCAAGGTCCTCCTGTTTGACCTGGAGGATTGATGAAAAAAACTATCTGAGCCCCTAACCACCTCTCCCAGGGCTCTGTAGTCCTTTTTAATGGTTGTCAGGCTACTGCTGTCAGTATCACTAACATCCACATGAACCACAAGGAGTGGGCAATAGTCAGCGGGCTTACTAGGCCAGGCAGCCTCTCAGCATCATCCCTGATCCAAGACCCTGGCAGGCAACACACCTCCCTTGAGACTGGGTCAGGCCGACAGATGGGTGCCTCTGTGCTTTTCAAAGTAGAGTCCCCTACTACGATGACCTGCCGCTTTTTCCTGGAGGCACCAGTAGTGATCCTCTTCACTGATGCATCCGTAGTTGCTCATTTGGTCAGGTGGGCATTTCCCTGTTAGGCCTCTGCAGAACTGTGAAGCTGCTCTGGGTGGGGAAGATGGAATTTGGAGGAAGTCTCTTGCTTTTAATTGACCTCTTCCTCCTTTATTCATTGATTTTGGGGGTTTTTTTTTAATTTTTGTTATTAGTTCCCAGCTTCCTGAATTATCACCCTCCTCCTTTTCTGTATGCGCTGTGGTGGACGCTTGTGGCTCCTGCACAGTTTGTGCCTGGAGCAAGCAGCTCAGCTCCCTCTTAGGTTCCCTGACATTTTTCAGCTACTGACAGCGTTCCGCAGCTCAGCCTCTGCTGCAGGAGGACCTCCACCAGAGAGCACCGAGTGCAGTCCTGTCCATTGTGCACCCTTGCCCCAAGAGACCCGTGGAGGCACTTTCTACACTATGAGGTCCATAGGAGGGGTGCTCCACCCCTCTGATCATCTTTTTGGTCCTCCTCTGGACTTGCTCCAATAGGTCCATGTCCTTATGTTAGGGGCTCCAGAGCTGAATGTAGTACTGCAGGTGGAGTCTCACAAGAATGGAGTGGCTACTATAAGAGGAAGAAACTCTGGTAATCCCAGATACCATGTAAACGTGTCTTGTGACTTTTCTGATCAGTGCTTGTTTCCTCTGGTACGTAATGCTGCCAAATTCATAAGAAAGAGTACCAGCAGATCAGAAAAGAACAATTTTTCTTAGGCCATGACACAACTGACAGTGCCACTGGACATAACACTGAGGTTATAAAAAGCCTAACAACATGCCAGAGCAATGGAATAAATAAATGAGAGATGACTTATAAATCATACAAAATGAATAGCAAAATAATATTTTTGCTTCTGTAACACTGAAGCCCCTGTTCTGAAGAAAATTTGGCATGCAACAAAGGACTATTGATATTGTGTATAAGGTAGTACACACATGGAGGATTACCTTGAAAAGACTTCAAAGGTCACAGAAGCTAGAACTGACAAAATTACATGCTCTGGAATTAGTTTTCCAGACAGCCTTATTTTGGCTCTTTGTACACATACATCATGATACAGCTGTTAGCTAAATTTTCAAAAGTAATTTTTTCCACACAACACAAGCGTATTTTATGATTCTCTGCAGGGTTGAAAAATTAAGGGGTCAGAAGATAGTCTCAGGATCAGGATATAATTTGTGGTGGATTGACCTTGGCTGGACACCAGGTGCTATCACTCCCCTCCTCAGCAGGACAGGAGAAAAGTAGATAGAAAAAAATCTTGTGGGTCAAGATAAAGGCAGTTTAATAAAGCAAAACCAAAGGTTGCACGTGGAAGCAAAGGAAAACAAAGGGGTTTTTTTGTTAAAAATATATTGGTTTTGTTTTGTTCTCTGCTTCCCATCAGTAGTTGGCATCTGGCCCCTTCACGTAAAGCAGGGCTTCAGTAGGCATAGTTGTTTCTCTGGGAGACAAACACTGTAAATAAATGCCCTTCCCTTTCTCTTCCTTTCGCTTAGTCGTTATTGTTGAGCAGACATCATACGGTACAGAATATCCCTTTGGTCAGTTTGGGTCAGCTGCCCTGGCTATGTCCCCTGCAAAAATCTTACCCACCCCCAGCCTACTGGTGAGGGAAGGATGTTGGAGAGACAGGCTTAATGCTGTGGAAGCATTGCTCAGCAGCAGCCAAAACACTAGTGTGTTATCAACAGCTTTCTAGGTACCAATAGACAGCACAGTGCTATGAGGGCTGCTATGGGGACCTTTATCTCCATCTTAGCCAGAACCAATATATAATTGTATATGCCTAGTGATAAAATTTAGACACATAAGACATGAAATAAAGAAATATGAAGAAGAATTGTTGGTGCATCTAGGCATTTCCAGGACAATCAACTCAGTGGTGGGATAGGGATATTACCACTGAATTTAGGCACCTAAAATGGCAGTTCGCTATTACATTTTACCTATACACTTACATCCCTTTATAAGTCCTTCTGTGCTCTATCTACATGGCTCCAAAAGGGACAGCTTTTCAGGCAAATAGAAAGGTAAGACACCAACAATGTGAAACATGTTTGCACACATACATAGTTTTACTCACATTTTTAACACAGTATGTGTTTATGAAAGACTGCTGCTTGATTAGCAAAATGAAACTCAGAAAGCAGGCTCAGGAGAGAGTAAAATCATCTTAATACTGTTTAATTTAAGCGGCTGAACTGAGGCAGCAGGGAATTCAGAAGTGCTAGAGGGATAACTGCAGGCTGATAGTACCATATGCTGACTCCAAAGGAAAAAAAGTGCAAGTAGTTTTTATAAGACCTTATGGTCTTTTTTCATTAACAAGGACATAGAAAGAGGCTTAGAAAAGATCCTGAAGTTTTGTTTCCAGTGGGTGGCACACAAAGCCCATTACTGTTAATATAAATACTTTTTTTTTTTTGTAGTAGTATTCCATACAGTTTCTGTAGGGTTTTCTATTCTCCATCATGTTGACAAAACTCCATAAATCTGTCCTTTTCTGTTCAATACATCCACATAGCTGAGCGTTAACCTATGTGGGCCTTACATAAAATTTGTGTGGTTCTACCAAACAACCTGTAGGTCAGAATTTTATCAACCAATCAATATTGTACTTCCAGAACAAACTTACAAAGAATCCCTAAATAGTGTTATGCTGTTGAAACAAGTTATAAATATCTAATGATATCTAAGGTGATAATAATAAAGTATAAGTTTATATATGTATTTTATTTTTCTTAAATGTATTTCTTTCTTGTTATGTTTGCAAAACTGATGGGGTTTTTTTCAAGTGATATGTTTCATTTTATTTTAAGGTATTCTTGCTTAGGCTAGAATAGAATTAATATAATAAAAATACCTATTCGATAGAAGAAAGTCTGCAGCAAATATCAGAGGCATTTTTACTTAACTTTTAAAATACTTAACTGCAGCTGGACATCGTACTCTTAACTAGGTATCACCACTGTAGCAACTACCATTTTGACAGTCCTGTGTCATTCTGGCTACAAAAAAACCCCAATACTAACAATATAAGCATCCACTTAGTGATGTTCTTTCAGAAATGGATTAAATAGACAATCAAGTTCAATGGCTTTCTGTGGTATGGAATTGTATACGGCATATCTGCCAAAAGTCATTGCTACATATTCCAAAGCATGTTATTACTCCCCTGTTAGGTCTTGAGGACAGACTAGTGTTCAGCTGGTTTTATCTAGTCCATCTTTCTATTTACATTATATCTAGAATTCCTATCGTTGTTTGTTTTTATCATCTGAAATTATGGAATGAAAGTAATCGGAATGCTTTTGAGACTCATTATTTTTAAAGTTTTCATGTTGATTTTTGTTAGGCAAGAATGGTTTGAGTAAATTCAGAACTACAGGACTACATCTTTGCCTGCTTGAAACAAGAGCCTTCAGTTGGCTAAAATTGCCTTGTTCTCACAACGTTGCAGCTTAATCATAGACAGAAGGAGGCACAATTCCTTGTTTCTCTTTATCACTAGCAGAGAGATTATTTAGTGAAAATATAGTTCTTCCTAAAAGTGTATTGCACAAACTCTGTGAAATTTCAGTCACCACTTTAGTAGATGACTTCCTACAGCCTGACTATTCTGTATCTTGTCATTCAAAACAATGATGTTTTAAATTACAACTGGAAAGAAATCTATGAATCTGCTTTAAAATTAATCTGGTGTATTTTATCTAGTAAGAAGACAGAGACATTTCCACGTTTAAATAGTTCAAGATGCATAATGCAACAGCAACCATATTGCTGAGAAAGATATCCGCAAGCAAGTACTACCTGTACACCTGAGGATGCTGAGATTTTCATAAGGAGAGTTTAGCAGAGAATTCTATTCAAATTTTTAAGCCATTTTAAGTCTCATTCAAAGCAGTCAAAGAAACCCCTCAGTCAATGCACCTTCCTCAAAGAGCTCCACCACTGAAATACAGGGATTGGGCATGTAGAGCCACCCTATTTGTGAACAGGTTTTTGTGAGACACTTTAACAGTAGTTGCTCTTGAAGTGTTAAACTCAGAGTCTGTTGAGTTACTATCATGCATGCTTTCCTATGAGTACTGAAAGCCCAGGCTTCAGTAGGATGTTCTTATTTAAAGAAAAAAAATCAAAATTTGTCTTTTTCTTGCCCATAGATGTGTTAGAACTTCCTTCCTTCTCACTCAGCCCCATTTCCTGCTCCCGAGAGGTAGCCATCCATCTGTCCTTATGCCATATTTGTAGTTGAGAAATGCTTTTGTGTATTGCTGAATCTGAATACTATGTAAGTGACTGTGCTGGAAATACTCAATTTTCATTCAAGCCTGTCAGCTGAGAGCAGTGTTGGGATGCTCACTGCAGCAGTTTGCTAGCTGTTTGGACCTGAACTTATTAAATGCATGCTCACAATTGTGTACTTGATCTTCAGGTTGCTGAGTTAAGTTCCATCGTAAGTCTGATTAATCAAATATGCGCTGCCACTTGGGCACTAGAGACCCTGAAACCAGGAGCTCAGTGCTCCAGGAGTACGTTGGCCCATAGAATACCTGTAAAGCAATCAGCTCTGTGTCTTTTTCCCCATCAAATGTGATTGTCCCTAAAATTCTAACAATTAAACAGAAATAATTTTGTCAAGCATACTTTTTCTGACCGCATGCCTTCTCCACGGGGGTACCATAAATAATTCCTTGTCTCTGAATTGGTTTACATTTACACTTCAAAACTGTGAGGTATAAATCCGACAGAGCTATTTGATCTTTGCATGAAAATGGACTTCAAAGCTGAATGTGTATTTCTGTTCATTTTACAGATACAGATTTCCAGTAGAAAGCGATTATGCCTCTGATTACTGATGCCTATTGTAGTAGCAGTTTCATCTAATGCTTTTTTAGAATTTAATCATTGTCTTTTGTTGACCAGTACAACACTACAGAGAGCTTTGCCCTACATGTGTAAGTGGCTAGTGTAATTGAAAAACAGACTAAATCTACTGGATTTTTGTAATGCAGTAAGACATGAATAGAAGAATAAAAATGTCCTCAATGTCTAGATGTGCATTGTCACTTTGAAGCTACTCCCAGCTACCACCACCATAGGATCAGAGGAGAAACTAACACCTACTACTTTAAATAATTATTGGATTCGTTTTTTCTCATTATTTCACATTCATTCTACTTTGAGCACCACCCCACTTGATGATATAATTAGTCCTCTGAAAAACCTTTCACAAAATAAATGGTTCTGGCTTTAGAGTATCAGAGATATGACAGCTATGTGTGTTAGGCAGAAAAAAACAATTTAGGCACCAAAATCTGCAGTAGGGCCCAAGTTTAATTTTAATATTAGCAAGAAAGACATGCAGATAAAAAGCACATCTTCCTCCTTATAAGTGGAAGTATAAACTGGATGTATACAATTTCGTTATGTTGGCATGTGACTCAGTGCCCTGAATCTTTCAAAGCCACATTAGTAGATCTTTTCAGGTGTATTTTTTTTTATGATGTATCCAGTCTCAAAGATATAGAAACAATTTCATAATCAAAACATAGAAGGAAAAGTGATATTTTCTGCGCATACGTCTAGTCAAAAGAAGCCTAAGGAATTTCCCTCTGTTTTTATATAAGCATTTTTAACATATTCAAGACATTGGGGTTTTTTTAGAGGAAGGGCTATAAACATCCATATAGTAGAGCTTTTTTTGTTTCTATCTTGTCTTTCATCATTCCTGGCTTCCCCTTCACCTCTTTTTCAGGCTTTTAAGTTCTTTTAAGGTGTGCTCCTAACTTTGCATACTACTCATCCCAGAGGGAAATGGTGGGTGCTTCCCCTTCCTGCAGTATGCACTGAAAACGCTGTTCTAACAATCAGGGTTTAAAAGGTTTTTACAAGCCCAGAACAGCACCCAGCCAGTGTTCACCCAACAGCAGATATTGCCTATACAGCAATTATTGCATTTAAGAGGTTTCCATGGGACTGCCAGTACATGAAAACCTCCAAGAATGGTTGTCCCATCTCCCTTTACAAATTCAGTTGCAGGGAGGTTTATATGTGTATGATAGAAAGACAGCACAGAGTATGGGTTCTCAAAACCTGATCCTGCACCAGATCCAGCCTTGAATGCAACTCACACAGACAAAACCAGAGTGTCTAGTGGATCCAGTGGTTTCAGTGGCAGTGCTTTGATATCTTTAAATGTTTGGAGGAAATGTTGATCTTTTACAGTTGTATGTTGGTATAATAAATAAAGGAATCATGGCATTATTAACAAGATGACATGGTGGCATGGCGTGACTTCTAGATTTGCTCCTCCCTTGATCGCCACTCACCTGTGCAAAATGAGTCTGCCACCAACTATTTCCTTTCTAGGAACTGTGTATTCCTGGAAGATACTGCAAAATAAGGAAGGCATTCAGGATCCCAGAGAACATGGACCAGGCTGCCCATCGCTAAACAGAAGTAGTGTACCACTTCTATTTCAGCTTTTCTATTCATCCAGCCAATTTTTTATCCAGTGGAAAGAATTCAGGTGTTCCTTATGTGTTGCTCTAGCAAATAAAAACATGAAATAAAATCAAGTCCTTTCATTGGACAGTGATTTAATGACTCAAATAGTACAAAGTCAATATTAGTATTCATGTCACTTTCAATTATCTCCCTACCATGTACCCCCATTTGCTCTTCCATGTGTTGGTTCATCACACAATGCTAATTAGGTCACTTCAAATGGACCATAATTGACAATGACACTTTTGCAGGTTTATATTTTCACACAGAAAATCTGAGCATAAATTAATGACCAGCAATTTTGACAATTACGGTCAATTAAATTTGTCAACATCACAATTGACAAAATTAATCTATATTTAATATTAAAACCTTGACATTAAGAATACAGTCTTGGCAAGCAACCAGATATAAGTGACAAACACATAATACTGTACCAAAATTATTCACTCAGATATGTGCTTAAACATCAATATCTTTTAGATCAAATAACCTAGCAATAAGCAACTAATATAAAAAAGGTACTGAAGCTCACATGCACCAGTAGAAAAAAAAAATTAATTTCTAATTAATGACCACACCACTGTCTAGGCTTTGATGAAGGTATAGGAAATTCCAGTATTGGGTTTTCAGTGTTTTAATTGCATGCATACTTCATCTAAGACTTTATCTAATATAACAAAGAAAGATCTCTATAACATGCCTTTTGTCATTCCTAGACTGGCTGCAAATTTTTATAGGCAGACTGCAGGATACTTTGGCAATTTTCTGGCAATGCTCAATTTTAACTGTATACCCTTGGGTTCGTGCACCAGAACTACAAATTTTGTTCACCTTCCTGTGCAAGCTATATGCACCGATAATAATCCTCCCCTCAGGCTGCACATACCTTACAGTCATAGTAAAAAAACATCAAATTAACTTCAGAATTAATTAACTACAAAATTAATTTAATCAGATTTAAAACATCAAAATAAAGATGAACATAGAAAAATTAAAACACACTTCAAAAAAAAAGGGCTTGTGATATATATGAAAGAACTAAACACATTACAAAGATTTCCATCCCAAGAAGCCTTGGAGAGCAGATTGTACCAAACCAAAACCGGGTAAGACTGGCAGCAGTTTTCCACTGCTGCATCTGGAAATAAAATGAAAAGTCAATTAACTGAACTTCATTTCAGAAAAAATGAGTAACTACAATTTGAGATCCCATTTATTATTACTACCTTTTGCTTGACTACATTTTGCCCTGGAGACAGACACAGGTCAAATAGTTGCGTTAATGCAATTCAAACAAGGTTTTTGAAATTAAGCTCCCATATTTTGCAACACCCAGAGAGACTTCTGTCTTCTGTGGTCATTTGGAAGTCATTAGTCAAGCTAAACAGCCATGAAAAACATTGATGGGACAGGATAGTAAAGCAGACACAAAAAAATCCTTATTATCCCAGATATATTAACTGTGTGTTTAACATGGAACTAGTGCTATATCAACTGTAAAGCAAGATGGCTTGACAGACATTGATATAGTTGGAACTCTATTATCATAGCCAAATGCAAATTGAGGATAATAGCTGGCAAATCTGAGAATAGACTTCATTAGCTTTCCAGGCATGTGCTTGCATGTGAACAACGTATTCCTATATTCATTTTGACCTAAAGTAGCTAAATTGGTTAAAAAAATTAACAGTTCATTACAACACTGAGTGTCCTGATTGAACAATGGGGCCAAAGTCACTATTTTCACAACTGCCAGGAAGGCCAAATCAAATTTAATTGGAAATTAGAGTAAAAAGAGGCACATGTCCTGCGAAATTCTCCTTGCATTTTTCAGGATACAAGACAGTATGTGGTAACATTATGTATGAGCAAAACCTAGTACTTTGTAGGAATTATTTTTATCTTTCTGTAACTAAATCACTGAAAGGGGTGGAGAATTGCTGACATGACCCAGGGATAAAAATTTAAGTCCTTAAGTTTTTGTCATTTGTATTTGCAGTGCTTATTAAAGTGCTTAAGAAGTTCAAAAAGAAACAGTGTTCTAGTTAAGGTAGTCTTATACCAGAGAGAAAACAAAATTATTTAAAGTCACTAAAAATAAACAGCTGGAATGAAAGATGGAGAGAAAGCAAAAGGACACAATGTAAAACCCATTGTAGGCAAGAGATGTCAGAGTGGCTTAATGGAAGAAGCATGGCATTCCTTCGGAACACATTATTTGTTAACTCGCAGATGATCACCTAGATGAAATAAAATGACAAGAACATGACCAGATCTGGTTTTTGTAGCAATTTTATGGCAATCTTCTGTATGTTCAGATGGAAATTCTGGAACAAGGTTCTAGTGAAGCAAAATTATTCTTCATACTACTGCTGTTCCACTGCTGAGAAAGTTTTTTCTCTTCCAGGCATGCTCAGCCTTTAACACTGACACATGCTGCTGGGTTTTGCAACCAGTTTTGCTCATCAGCTGAGTCAGCATGGATTTGGTTGGTAGCAGTCTTTTTAAAGTTCCAGGAGAGCATTCCAGCCCATCCTTCTGGAGGAAATCAACACAGGTAACACTCAACTGAAAAAGATGCTGTGCAATTCAGTTTACTAAAGTTTGTAAGATGATTTAAAACCCTCAAATGGAAGAAGCCCTCAAAATAGAAAGATGTTACTATTCACATCTAGATTTGTAAGGAATCATTTCAATGCTATTTAAGCACATGTACTATTTAATTTTTAATTAGAGAAGGCAGTTGAAGAAACTCACTGATTATAGCATGAAAAGTGTAATACCTATCCTCAAGCACAAGGAAGAAGCTTTGAAGTTGTCACAATTATACAAAACACTCCTCAGTACCTCTACAAGGTTGCACAAAGGATGAGGCTGAATATGTTTTCATATAGGTAATGTTTCTTATGACAGAAATGAGAAATAGATGGTGTCAATAAGATATAAGTACAGCCTCTTGAGTCACACAGACGTATAGCAGAAAATTACAGATAACTGAGACCGCCAAGAAAAGGTCTGAATACAAAATTTTTATAGCGTGGTTGATGCACTGCAGCCATCTTTTCCCCAGAAAAACATTTTCGTTTGCTTTTAAGAGCTACAACAATTTTCTTTTCTCTCTCCCACTTGGTTGGGATAAACAGGAGTTCTCTCAGCAAACCCATCCACTTTGAACTACCACCCCCCCCACAACCAGCTGAACTTTTCGTTTCATGGTATTCTGATTCTCCTGTTGGGTTAGAAGCGAGCAAGGAGAAACAGATTCAACTAGCAAGGGGTGCCATGAGAGGTGAAAACACACCACTAGCCTGCACAGCTCAAGAGTGACTCCAGCTGCCATCTTTGCAAACCGCATTTTCTACCCCAGGCACTGTGTCTGTGTGAGCAGGAATTAAAACTTCCTTTGTGACAGCTAATGAGTCACTTGCATGGCTTTGGAAGAAAGACATCAATTGCACATACGTGGAGAAAAGTGGCTTTCCCCACACAACCCACTCATTCCTTTGGCTCAGTGCATTTAAACATACCGTTACTGGCCCGGTTTGGGAGGGAGGACATTCGTGTATTTCTTTGCTGGTTCTTCTCCACTAGGTTTCTACGTTGTGATAAAGAGGTCTTATCCAAAGGCCTTACACAGATATGGGAGTTGGGGCAGTGTCAAGCTTTTTCAACCTAGACATGACATACAGATTGAACTATCCTTTAAGCACCAACTGGCACTGCACCTGGATCAATAGTGAAGTGGTTTACAGCAGTATTCAGAAACTCTGCCTAAACTGCCCATGCTGTACCTGGTCAGCAGATAGAGGCAGCACCAGCATGACAATGTCTTCTTTCATTCTCTAGTGGCAAATGAAATGTCTAAAACAGTGAAGGAGAGACTGGTGTAAATGAATCTGATTTTACTGAAAGCACAGGAATTGCTGGCTGGAACTGCAGGCACGGTGCAAGCTCTGTGTAGGGTAGGGCAGTGGGAAGGGGCATAGTTCCTCACCCTTGTGATTCAATCTGAAGTTGCTGATATGTGATCACACTACCTTTAGCAAATTTCTTCAAAATAACACTTAAGCAAAGACCAAATTGATCAGACAAACCAATGTCAGCTGAGAATTGTTCTAGCCACTTATTTCCCCCATTAAGCATTTTGAATCTTTTATCGTGTGCTGCATTCCCTTTAGCTTGGATCCACCAATGTTACTAAAACAGCAGAGGTTTGCTGAATAACACATAGAAAAAGCCCCTTTCTAGAACTGTGCCTTCTGAAATCTAAATTTAGAGGGGGCTCCAGGACATGGTTTAAACTTGGTCCTGAATTTTCTTTAATTATGGTTACAGCTGTGTTGCTTTCACATCAGAAAAGAAGAAAGTTATAAACTAGTGAGAAGAAAATGATTTCTCTTTCCTTAGAAATATGCATTCTGTAAAATTTATTTTATTTTAAAATTGAGATATCTTACTCAGTATGTTAATAGGTTTAAGAGTTAACATTTGTATTATGACATCATGGCCACAACAAATGTGCACTTTAATTGTAGTTCACATCTATTTACAAACAATTCTGATTGATTGATTAATCTGAAGTGCATGGCAGTTCATTTAATAAAAAATAAAATAAAATAAAATCAATGAAAATAAAAAGCATCAAGGGAAAAAAAGCAATAGAAATTTAATGTGCATATAGCTATTTTCTGATCTTGTTGAAAAACCATTCATATAATTTAAAAGCATTCAGAAATGAGGTCAGCTTCTGGCAGATCATGTGGTTCTGATTTTACTGAACCACTGTTCTGTGATCAGCTCCTTATGTGTCATCCTTCTGCTGTGTAATTTTGTTTTCAAAGTCTAAAAAATTCATTAAAGTGACATGTCTGCAACCCAGTATAAAAGACTGACCACTCTGCAGCTGAAGAAAAATAATCACAAATTTGTCAACCATTAAAGATACATAGATCATAATTTCTTTGTGATTACTGTTTAACCATCAGAAACATCTTGTTTATTCCTTGAGAGAAGAAAGCTTCCAAGAAGACAAGAAAAATATTATTGCAGACACAGAGCTTCAAGTTTCCCTAAAGCTTACCAACAGCCCTCAAATTCTGTACACTTTCTTCTTAATATGCTCTTCATTCAAACACCTTGCCTCTTAATTTGGTAAGAGAAGGCAAGGTGTGGAACAACAGCTTTCATGTCATTGTCTTAAATCAATGACAAGAAGCACTTAAGCTAAATACTCATGCCAAAAGCCTTTATGAAATGGTTGATGAAAAGCTAGCATACTTGGATATTTAAGGGAGCTTCATAGAAGAAGGGCATCATGAAACTAACTTGGGTCTGCAGCCTGAATTTCCCGAAAATATGTTTGTTGATCCATGGAGACTTTTTTTTTTCCTCTTTGGTGCATTACGTCTTTCTGAGCATAAAAAGTAACCAGCCAGTACTCAAGCAGTTATAAAATAGTGAGGCAGAGTGGAAATTACTGAAAAGTAGCTTCCAAAATATTTTTAGTTATCAAAACTGATAAGAAATTGTTGTCCAAAGTAACAGGAAGAAAATGAGCTATTTTTAGAAATTTAGAGTTCAGGCTATATGAACAATGCTATTATCTTACAAACTTTTAATTCAGTTAAAGTACTTGTAACAAATTACTGGGGAAAAAAAGTAAATTATTCTTATAGGAAAGATGTAAAATATAAGGGATCATTGGATATTTGGATATTTGATAGTATCTTGGATATTTGATAGTATCTTCAAACAATCTAGTAGAAACAACAAAGTCAAAATGTTGGCATTCGTGTCTAATTTGTTGAAGGAACATGATCGATAAACATCATTGAGCAATTAGCCAGAAGACAATTTCATCATTGCCTAGAATTTGAATAGGAAAAGCTCTTTGAGGCTTGCATGTCATTCGTGACTATCTTAAGTCAACTTCGAATATACTTACCTGGTTTTGAAGAACTAAACACTGGAGAACCTAAAGATCACAATATCATAAAGAAACACATTTTGAAAAATGGAGATTTCCTGTCATTGTAAACTGCAATATAGAGATTATCTAAATTCACCCAAGCAATTTCTTTATCTATCTTTATGCATCTTTCTTGCATAGGGACATACTGCATGGGTCAAATCAACAACTGATCATTCATCCACATCATCTTCTTTTCATAGCACTTACAATGGAGTTTATACAACTTATACTGGAAATAAAGTCCAGACTTCTGTAGACCATACACAACATAAATCCCTTTGATCTGTCATGTATGTTTTAAAAAACACCATATTACATTTACTGTTATGAGTGACTCTTAATTTTCCACAGACATCAAAAATATGAATGAATTGGAATTAGCAAAACAAACTCCAGAAACACAAGTCTTACAAGGTCAACATAGAACTAGCTTTTATCACAGGTGGCAGATTTCACACCTTTCAACTTTATAGGAATTTCTTTTCTTTACCTTTTATGCCTTTCTATGTTAGAGAAATAGATTATTTTTTTTTTTTTTAAGAAACTGTCCTCATCTTCCAGTTTAGGGTCAGTTTCTGCAGGTATATCAAGAGTTCTTATTTAAGAACTGTGACAGAGTTGCAAAACCTGCTACCAAATCTATGTAACAGATCCCAAAAGCCTAGCTGTATGAGTTGTTCCACCATGTGAGCTAGTATTCAGGAGAATTTTGTCTTTACCAGTGCTCACCATTACCAACTCATCAAATCATCAACTCACCACAATGTAATTCAAGGAATTATCCAAGGGTCTCTGTTTTAAACAGTAATGCCAGTTACACTGAAATATCCGATGTCTACTCTGCTTCCAAGAGATATACAGTAAACTTGAACAATTACATTAGGAACTGTTTTATGTTTAGTCCTCAGACATACCTACAATGTTAACAGCTTTCAGATGTAAGGCTATATTTATATATATATATATATTGACCTCTGCAGTTTAGCTAATTGTTCAAAGCAATAAGGGTAACTGCATTGCAACTAGGTCAATTTGCTACAGCAGTACCCTAGATTTAATTTGGACAATTAATTCTCATGTATCTGAAGTTAAGTAAAGCACTCTTTCTTCATACTAGGTGTGATCCCTATAAGGACCAATAATGAACACTTAAATTTACAAAGTAGATAAAAGTAATTTCTGTATTCATTTCAAGCTTGCAGAGTAATGTATTGATAATAAAGTAAAATTTTAAGATAATATGTAAATAAATGTAAGGAAAAGACAGAGACTAATGTATGGGAACCTGACACTAAAATACCAGTGCCAAAGTGCTTCTTTGTAAAACAGGAAATTTTCCATAGGAATTCACCATGTGTTGAAACAAAAGTACCGAGTCATACAGTACTGCTGTTGTGTTTAAATGGTAGTTCAATGTTGTGAATATACTCATAAATTATATCCAAAAAAGTCTACTTCTGATGTGACAGTATTTACAGAAATGACCAAGTTTTTTAGGGAGTAAAGGGAGTACTGAATGCGCAGATGTTGTGATTTTGAGTGGCTGGGAGATAAAATAACTGAAAGTTCAGTGTGCATTAATGAGAACCAAGGGGAGGGGGATGATAAAAATAATAAAAAATATTTACTTATATAGGAGTAAGATTTGAGCTGGCTAATACCTCTTAAAACAAAAGACAATTTGGGTTATAACAGTTTTGGGGAAGGGGAGGGAAGAAGCTTATTGATAAGTAAAAATCAAAAAAGGAATCTGAAAAATGGAATTATTAAGAAAGGCTTAGAAAACAGAGGGAGGTTATTATACCACTGTATAAATAATTCCCATCATGAAAGTGTTCTCTGCCAGTAACTTAGGTAGAAAAAGGCATAGAAGGACTGGTAAAGCTACAAAGAAGAGGATCAAACACATAGGTGAATCAAAAAAGGCCAAGCAAGTAAATATAACAGTTTCTCTATGATGAATTGGAAGAGGATTTCCCAGTGAAAGGAGAAAACAAAAGGGAAATGACTGAATTTAAAAAATTATGAGCCGTCGAAGTGAATAGAGAGCAATATTTTTTTGTATTTTTCAGTACATCACATGAAACTATAGCTAGCAGATTCAAAACAAAAAAAGGCTGTGATCTTTACAAGATGAACTCAGGCTATGGAAATCCTAACTGCAAGATATTCAAATGAGGTGAGTAAATCCATTAATAAATCCATTTAGAGCTATTTATATTATTTATTCTTAAATGGTATTTCTTTGTTTCTGGCATTCTCTGAACTACAAAACACTGACAAATACCTTGGAACGATATTACTGTATCCTTTTTCCTCACCTTCTTAGCTAGGCACATTGCAGCTGAAAAGAACAGTTGGTAAATGGATCTTTGCTCTGATCCAATGGAGAATTTCTAAGCTCTGAAAGGCAGACAGGTTGAGATATCTGTGGTCTGGCAACTCAAACAGCAGATGGGACCCCACTGCTTTGCACATGAAAGTTTTGAAGCTGCAAGAGTTCAGCAGTTTCCATCATGGAGACATCCAACACTATCACGTATATAAGAGTTCAGTTCATTGGCTGCAAGGAAAGCTGGAACCAAAGTGTTAAACTATCACCTGCATCAGATATTGAAGCCAGCGGACACCCTCATGGAGAGGTTTCAGAATAGCCTGAGCCATAGAGAAGGCAGGCCACCAATTCTGGACTGAAATCTGTGGCTTGTCTTCACATTCAACTGTAGATGCAGTCAATCAAAATAATCTGTCCTTGTGATAGCAGATACTGCCACATCTAAATTTGAGAAGAAGGCATGATGTTTCCTAGCTTGCAGTCAGAAAAATAAAGGTTTCAACTGCTCCCACAGGCGGAGAGAACATTTTGGGAGAAACACTGTCCTGTACTTACGCTCTTCCCACAGTAGAAGGGTTGGTTACTCTCATGAACAGGAGGCCAACTAGAGAAACTCAACTGTTTCTATATTCTTGTACAGAATTTGCCCATTTGTGTCTGGTCATATTTAACAAAACATCAATCAGGCTTCACAAAAACCTGATAATCAGTGCATTTAAAAGGAATAAAATTTAAAAAAGCTAATGTCTGAGACACAGTTTATTCTTCAAAACATGTCTATTAACCAGCATTGCTGCACTCCTCTTGAGTCCAGTGGAGCCAGTTGTTTTTTTGTTCAAGAGTCACTTTCTTACAGCTACAATGTCTTCATGCCAACAGCAGCAGTTTCATTAGTGATGAGTGAATTTTACACTTTATCTGCTGCAGCTGGTAACTAGATCATGGTTCTTGCTTTTTCCTGAGGTGGCGGAGACAGTGTAATACAGATCCCTACAGAAATCTGTAGGTAGAGATGTTCTGAAAGAAGAGCCAGAGCCATACAGCTGGTCTCCAAGCACCTGGTCTTACTAAGTCCTTAGCAGAGCAGAAATTACCCAGCAGGTGAAGCTACCAAGAATTCTGGAAGCTGAGCCACAGGCAAGGAGTTTTGCTGCAAATTTCAAAAAGGAGCTATCAACGGTGCTGTTCAGAGGACCAGAAATAGCATCCCTACCACAAACAGATGCATTATCTTAATAAGCCAAGTCCTCATTTAGACATTACAGCATCTCTGTGAAACAAAATAATGTTTTCTCTAGTTTATTGGTTTTCACTATAGATTTCTTCACGTTTAAATAGCATTAATTGGAAACTATAACTACATACCTCTCTTGCTGGATCTGAAGGCTTCAGCTGTTTATGAAGATCTTTGCAGTCCAAGCTGTTTAAAAATCCCATGTGACATGAAAGTAGCTGATCTGCCAAGAATTTTTCTTAAATATATGTTAAGTATTTCCCAAAAGTTTTTCAGGTGCACAACAAAAATAAAAAAATAAAATAAAATCAGGGAACCAAATAGCTTATTAAAGTCAGAGAACTTCACAGATCAAGTAAAAACTACCAAAAAAAAAATTATTATGGAGTTCACTGTCTTGCTCACAGCTTTTTACACTTGTCAGAAAATAATTTTAAATTATTCTATTCTGTATTGAAAAAAAATGCTAAGACTTTGGTTGGGAGGGGGTTGCTTTCTTTTTTAAAGCCGAGAGTCTTTATCTTGTTAGTTCAAATTACAGACAAACATTTCAGGGTTCCTTAAACATTCACCTTCTTATTGAACCTCAGTTTACAAAATGAATCTTCTTAAGACTGAAGTAGGTCATGTATGAGGTGGAAACCCATCTACATTGCACTTCAAGTATTTCTTTTGAATTAGGTGATGAACAATCAGGAGCTACGTATTGACTTGAGAAATGTTTCACAGCAGGTCTTATTCTCCAGGGACTTCTACAGTCACTTCACTCGTTTCATCCATTCACCCAATATAGCCCAAGTTTATTAATATTCAAGGCTTACCACTCAGAGTCTAGTTTCTGTTTTGCAGGTATTATCAGGGGGCTTTATGAGGAATTTTAGCAAAATGGAACCATGGGAGGTAGATATTTTAGTATCCAGAAATAGACCCTGAATTTATGAAGCCCTCCATACTGACAAAATAGAAGAGAAGAAGGGGTTATTTGTGTGAAGGACTCTTCTATGAATCTTGATATGAGATAAATGTGGAAACTGGAATGATGTTTTGATTTTTGCATGAGCTGAAAGACAGCAGATAAACTGAAATGTATATGAGGCTGGCTGATCGACTTGTGTAGAATTATAGGAATTTAAATGGAGCAACAATCTGACAAATCTGGTTGGTTTGAAAATGGAAGGAATTAATCCACACAATTAGTATCATTATTCGTATTTCACTTTTGCTAGCAGGTCACCCCAAAAAAACAGTAATGCTCTGTTGAAGGTAAGTAGCTTCTTCTGTGTACAAAGCCAGACAGTAATAACTAAGAGACTAATTTACCTATCTGATATTTCAGTAAACACATCTTAGAACATTTCCATCTACAATTCAGTTCATTAAAAACCCTAAAGTACCTTTGCAAACAGCTTTGAACATACTGCTTGTACGAGCTCTAAATTTCCATGAGATTTTTAACTGAAAATTATTAGACTTATTCAGTAATGTCAATGACAGACCTGCAAATGTGTTTCCTTACTTTCAACAAACTCTACAAAGTTACCTGAATACAATTTTGTGTATGTTGTCTCATTTTTATTTCATACACTTTACTTTTCTTTTACCGTAATGGTCTCTTTTCAGCCAACAGCAATTGTGGTGTTTTTTTCTGAGTGGATTTGAAATGTCAGATAGCATTTGCTGTGAGACATTTTTGTTATCTCTTAGTTAAAAATATATTCGCAGTAACTATTCATAAAAACATACATAGTTAATGACTACTTCTGATTTCTTGATCTTTGGAGTGTCCAAACAAGTGTAATGTATTCATTTATAATCGGTAATTATATATTAGAGACAATAAATCAATATACAAAAAAATAGCATACAATGTTATAATTATGTGTCTCTATGTACTGACCTTATATATCTTGTTATAAAAAATTATCAGAGAAATGTGGATATACCTAAGGGAGGACACTTTTATTTCTTTTCCTATGTAGGGTAATTCAACAAAAACTTCCATTTCACTCTATTGTAAATTCACTGGGATAAGGTTTAAGCTTATAATGAGCTGTTCTTTGAAAGCACTGAAAGATGGTTTAAACTGTAATATTTCTTTTTACAGAATAGGTATAAAATATTTGATTAATTTATTAATATTTTTTAAACAATACTCTGAAATAAATGGCAAAATCACATACCTGCTGTACTCACGTATGCTAGAAGATGTTATTTTATCTCTTACTCTTAGATACTTTGCAGTGGTAAACTGGGCCAAGTGAACCACATTAACTGAATAAAAAACATAGAACCTCTTCTACTTTAAAGCTATCGAAATGAATTATCTTTGCTCCTAGTTCAAGAAAATTTTAGAGGTATTTATTGAAAACACAGTGTAACAAGACTTTTTTTTTAATGCAGTGATAGAAAAACAAAACTTTAATGCCTGAAAGGTACTAATTCCAGTAGCAGTGTTTCTCTGAGTAAATAACTCTATGTAGGTAAAAAGAATGATTGTATATCAAACCAACTACTAAAGAAATGCATGTGCATTTTGTGCTTTGAAGATATTTTCAGTTGCTATTTTAAGTAACTATAACAGTTTTAACAGTTTTTGTCTTAGTTTTTTAAACATCTTCAAAAGTCTAATATATCCTAAATTTCTTCAGTCAACTATTTTTTTAAATATACTTTCACATAGTACTGAAATAAATGGTAACAAATTTTCCTTGGTTATTCTAAATATCTGGTTCAACTTTTCAACAAAAGTTCTTCCTTTTTTAATATCATCATCCAAATAATATTTGTAATTAAAACAAACATACTCTCAAAAATAATATTGCTAATAAAAATCATTAGACAATGTTTGTAAATACTTTAAAAAAGTGTGAAAAATATTGATAAATCATTTAGCTACAGCATGGTATTTGAAACATGTCTACTGGGGAGGGTTATCTGTCTTTGGAAAGAAATATATTGAGGTTTTATTCAGATATGGAAACCAAATAGTGATTTAATATGATTACATTTCATTAGTTCTAAAATGACACGATTATCAGAATAGAAGTGTAATACAATGTTTTACAGCAAAAATCTATGGGGTTTTTTTTCCAATAGAAAGTAAATTAGCTTGAAAAATAGACATACCAGAAAAAAAACTTAGAAACGAAAATATATTTAAAATTCAACATCTCCATTTCCATAACTGTAACCTAATTTTTGGAAATCTGATTAGTTCAAAATAGTTTAAAATTTAAAACACTCTTTATTATTTCCCAGTCTATTATTTTCAATTCACTCATAAACCAGAAATGTTCCTTATCACTATAAGTAAATATGTCTTCTTAATAAAGAACAACACACAGTACCTGAACTAGTATCTTACAAAAGAACAAACAGTTGTCTTAATTTAGCTTTTACTGAATCCTTATCTTTAGCTTACCTCAGAAATGAGTTCTCCAGCATACCTTCTTTGTGGCTGCCTTTGCAACACATTTCTACTCTGCCAGCACCATACATACATATGCTTTGCTTTATGTATATCATTCATATGGAAATACATTATGTTAAGGAGCCTCAGCACCACAGTGTAGGAAAATTGTAGATGGTAGTGAGAATATCATGTTCTTGAAGAGCTTCATAAAGCATAAGTTATTAAGTAAGCACTGACTTGAACTCAAATTTAGCTAAATAAAGATGAAAGCTTGTCAAAAATTTGAAATGATACCCTAACAAATTGACAAAATTAATATATTATTATAAGTCATGAATACTTTAACCACAAAATTAGATGGGCAGATGTGCTGTTATTTTCTCTTTAATCAAATTAAAATGTCCCTCTATTGTAGGCGTAGATGGGTGATCATGTTTCCATAAATAATTATTTAAATTATAAGCTAAACATTCAACTACTGTTAATATTTAAAATATAGTCATTGATTTTGTGCTAGAGTGTAAATGAAAAAAATATAAATGCTGCCACAGGTAATTATTAGTGGCTTAGCTGTCAGTTAGTCAAATCAACTAAAAGACCAATTACTCTGACGATACACAGGTTGAAAGGCTGGTTAAAGTAGAGTTCATTGTTGACATTAGGTTGTTTGTCTGTTTCTACAGCAGTGGGGTTTTTTCCCTGTGAATTATTCTAATGACTATATTTCGCCTTTTAATTCACATTCAATAACTTGTTCTCAACTTTAATCTCTTAATCTTGCATAACCCCTTAAAACATGGACAGCACACTTCCCATAATGCAAACTCTGATTCACATTTCTTGCTAGGAAAACGGAGGTGTAAAGACACAGATAACAACATAAAATGTTTCCTGCAAAATTCCAGTCCTTTCATGCACATCTATAAGGAGCTGACTAAGTCATGTAAGAAATTCTGCCTCTAAAAGATGGTGAATTGCTATAGAGAATCCTACATAAAGTACAATCATATCCACCTCATGCAGTATGTTCCCCCTCAGAAACATCAGCTCTGAGGTGATTTTTCGGATGAGTGTAAGCAGTCTGGAAAGACGTACCAGTGAGATGAATAACCTTCTATGGTGTTAATTCGCTTTCAGAAAACAGTGATTATAACATTAATTACTTTCAAAGACCCATGACACTTCATTACTTCAGTTTCATTAAAAAATATTTTGACTCATAAATCATAAATCTATGTAAGTACATTAGAAAAGGACAGCAAGGTTTCTAAAGCCATCTCCCTAATCTCTCTGAATAATATTTTAATTTGTTCACGTTTGTGCACGCTGAGAAGCACAAAACCAGAGTACCCTAAAAAATACCAAGCTTTACTCTTCACTGTTCAAACTTTTCCAAAGTTTTTTCAACAAATAGCTCCACTTGTCTTCTTTAGTCATTATGTAATTTCAGTACTACATACTGCTATATGTATACTAGACCAGCTGTTAAAATGTTGAGAAAAGACTTGCAGGTGTTTCGAACCAAAGTCAAGTATTAAGCACCATAATACTTCATTCTTACTAAGGGTATTACATCAAATAGCCTCATCAATCGGGTCCTATTTATGAATTGTATCCCTGTTGTAAAAATAAAGACATAAATTACATAGTCTTATTGCACAGTGCTAACTGGTAAGAAATAAACCAAATTCTTTTTAATAAAATGAGATTCTGCATGTATTAAACAAGAAATGACTGGGTGAATTTCACAAACACTTTAAAGTCCATATATCAGAGAAACTATATGGAAAAGAATTAAAGCAAGTCATGCATTCGTAAGTAAATAAGGCAGAGACGCTTTGTCTCCTGTTTACATGCCATGTATGTAAATAAAGAATGAAAACTTTTAAAGGAGGCATCTTGTGGTACATAATAATTGGTAAAATTACCAATTCATTTATTGTTGACTGCAGGCACTTGCCATTTTCCTTGTCCATTACTGAGCTCCTGAATTGGAAATGAAGAGCATCATTATTTAGCTGCACTATTAGCTAATTTTGGTACATGAAATTAGTTTTAAGCACCTGATACGTTAATATATTTGCCTTATAGTATCTCCTACTATTGATTTTCTTGAGACTGAGAAGTATTTCATCGAAATGTGAGCAGACTGTAATAAAAATCTCAATTTTTCTTAATTTATGAAACACCATTGTTAATGATGGAGCACTGTATGATGCAATTTGAGTCAGAATACAAGCTTAGATTAATTACTACTTGCAGTTAGAAATAGCAGCAATTTTATTTGGTTTAATTTGCCACATTAATTTTTACATGTATCAGATGGTAAAAGTAGAAGTCAATGCCGAGGTGTATTTCCACCTTGGTGGAAGATTAAGATTATTGTTTTAAACTGCTGCACTGCACTAACCACAAAAATATCACTATTAAATCTTGCCTTTTATTTTTCATTTGCTCTTCAGAACCTGTTAGTAATGCAATTTATTTAAAAGGGGAAGAAAAATTATGACAGCTTAATTAAGATATGGGTGCTCTGCTTTGTATCATTCTTAAATGTAAAATGCTAACATTCTATGATATCTTCTAATACAAAAAAAAGAAATACAAAGTATATCTCTTTATAGAAATCCTTATCACAAGTATCCTTTATGAGGTGAAATTACATAAAATGTAATAGCAAGAAGATTATTTTAAAGTAAATGTGTTAAGGTCTATTAAATAACATGGAAGAGAAAATATTTTTCTTTTAATTCTACAGCCACTTGATCAGGGATTAGCAGATCTTAGGCTATATTTCCTTACTATATATCCTTAGACAGCAGACCCTCAGGAGGGTAAAACAAGTATTCTTTTTACTGTTTCAGGATACAGTCTCTCCCGGGAAAAAAATTACCGAGCCTTTTTCTCCTACCATTTTATACCAAAAAAAAATAATTGGCAAATAAGAAGAATTTAAATTCTAAGAAATGAATAGTAATGAACTGATAACTAAAATATTGCTTAAAGGTTCAAATACACGAAGACTGTAGTAATAGTACTATTCTGTTAAGCTATGTATATTTCATTGAAGCCAGTGGAAAGGAAAACATACCATATCACCACCATACCGCAGGCATTTTCGTACAACCTAGCACAAATTCAAAGCTTTCTCTGACTGTGCCCAATAAAACAGCCACAACTATTTTTAAATACATCAGGAATCCATGACCCCATAAGTAGTAACTTCCCTTTCTTGATGGAGTGCGCATCTCACTTTTGTAAGTGTCAACGGTTTCTGGCTGGCTGGGTAGAGACCACAGCATACTCTGCTTTTCTCCCAAAAAGGCCATGTCATTCTTATACAACTTAATCAGTGGCTACATACAAGAAAGCAACACTGCAGCCTTTCTGATCATTTTAATGAGGACCCCTGGCTATTCAGTCATTGAAATATAATTGACTTGCTCTTCTCTTATTTTCATAATAGACACTCCAACCCAGACCACATTTATTTTGCTATAAGAAATGTCAAGAAAGATTGGAAGTTTTCTGAGTGTCCCCATTAAAACTGAAAACATGCCACCCTGTCTTTTGCATTAGCTGCAATCATTTTGTATAGAACTCATTATGCAGATAGAAGATGCAAATGTTTCATCTATCTCACATCTAACCAAACTGCAAGTGCCAAGAAAATAAACATGAGAAAAATAATTTTCTCTTTCTATGTATGTGCATGCGCCTGTGGTGTTTGCATTGGGTCACAATGCCAATATCCGTGTGTGCATGTGCACATATAAGCTCACAGATAACACAGACCAAAGTCCTATTATTTTATTTCAGGTAAAATCAAAAGGTTGTTTGGTGCACATGATCACAGTCAAGGATGAGCATTTTTCAACTGAAACAGCTCCTCATAATAATAACTATTACTTTAAAATCAAACAAGCAGCAGAATCCATTCAAATGTGAAAACGTGGTCATGCACAGGAAAGAATTCAGTATTGGTTTTTAACTAGAATAATGAGTGTTTGCATGACAGATGTGTTATTTTGAAGTCCTAGTCACTTACTTTGACCACCCAATTCACTAAATAAAATATCAGGTAAAGAACTGAGTCTACTGCATGAGAACTAAATTCTGCTCAGATCTAGCTAGACTGTGACACACATTTCCCAGCCAAACACAACATTGCATAGTATACCTAACATGAAAAGTCACTCAGTGTCAACTCTGCAAAACTGCAAAGCTGTGCAATTTGCAGTGTAAACAGAAGATACCTCTTACTGTCAAGTATTAATACACTGATCCTACCAGTAAATACTAACCCTATTACCATCATCTTTTTTTAGTAAAGACATGACTACACAGGTGTCATTACTTAGTATGTTACTAATCACTTCAAGTAAGACCCTCACATCTCTCATGACTTTCCAATCAGGTTTTCAGCCATCTACTTCCAAAAAACCTTTATATGTTGAATTAATCATCACATAAACTTAACGATGAAAAGACCAGAAATATAATGGCTACAAGATCTGATATTTTAAAATCTGCATTTGAATAGGGAAAGTGGATTGATTTTTCCAAGACTTAGAAAATTCTAATGTATTATACCATATTACAGAAGGGACATAAAAATCGTACCTTACCTTGAAGCAACTGCATACTGAAATAATAGAAATAGGTGGCAAAACAGATATTTAAGTCAGTATTTAATGTCATATATTATATTTTTTCCTCATAAGAGTCCTAACAATTCCTGTAACCATTTTTAGCATAAAAACATGAAAGTATCATTCTCTATGGCACATTTACAGTTTGATATCCTTACAAACAGGGCTTGAGAGGAAGGGTTTCTGGGTCTCATATTAATGGGGTGCTATGCACCAACCAAACCCAGCCCCCAAGCAACAGGGCTGGGTCCTTCTCAGCTGCCCCACACTATCTTCTCCTACAACTCAAAGATGCTGCTCCACAGCACCTTCAGGAAAAAAGACTTTAAGCATCACGCAAGCTATCTATTTGCATGTATATCCTGTCACCAAGCCATGACTCCCGTGCTCTCACACAGATTGCTCTGGGCCTGGCAGAAATAATCAGCGTACAAGAGGGAAGGGAAGAACCCCTAGGCTTCCTTTGGATCAATATCAATGCACATGTTCGTGCTACTTTGGCAACATACGGGTGTACCTCACAGAGCTCTTTATGCATAGCACCAGTATTTGGGCACTAACAAATAAAGGTTTTAGTAATGAAAGCATGTACAAACACAGTTTTAATAAACATGGATAATGTTATATAATTTAGATATCCAAAACTGGAACTCTTGAAGTGACTTTTATTTACTTTTTGCTGGAGCTGCTGTAAAGATTTTGTATATAAAACTTCTAGATAATGAGATTTCCAACTTTTTTCTGATGGAAATCATAAAAAAAATTCTCAGTCTTCTCATGAGAATTTAATCTTTAAATTGGAATTATAAATAAGTAAATCTTTGTTTCTAATCCAGCTCCATGTTCAATAAGCACTCTAATAAATGTAATTCTTAAAGAGCAACCAAGACCTAATATTTAAATTAACAAAAAAAAAATTATGTAGCTAGTTTCACACAAAATCTCCCATTTTATTATACACACCTTCTTAAAAGTGAGCGTGTTTCATAAGGAAAACTAAAAGGACTTCTTTTTGAGAGCTGCTTGGCCAACTGATATCTGCCAGGTGCCACCAGGTGAGATGAAACACAGCCAACAACAAACATTTGATCTCTGCTGTGCCACCCTTCCTGCTCTCAATCTGTGTCCAGGCAGCCAATGCATCCAGCTGCCCTGGCTCTCTGACTACTTCATGGCAGAAGCAGCAGACTACTTCACGAATGCCATCTATTCAGCATTTCATTCAGCCATCCATTAGGACCATCCAAAGGTCTCCAACTTTGGCATCCTTCTTCTTATAATCCACTTTAAGATACCATTATTTCTTTTTTTCTGTAAATTTGCATCCTGGTTCTTGCCTGGTTAAGTATATCTTCCCCTCTGACCTCCACAAAATGTCTGTTTCCCCCAGGCAGTCCACCCAGGAAGAGGCAAGAACATTTTCACACCACACAGGTCAGGAATCACCAACCCTCACAAGTGTTGTGAATCAAGTAAAGATTTACTGTAGTGATAGGACAAGGGGTAATGGGTTAAAACTTAAACAGGGGAAGTTTAGATTGGATATAAGGAGGGAATTATTTCCTGTTAGGGTGATGAGCCACTGGAATGGGTTGCCCAGGGAGGTTGTGAATGCTCCATCCCTGGCAGTGTTCAAGGCCAGGTTGGATGAGGCCTTGGGTGATATGGTTTAGAGCGAGGTGTCCCTGCCCATGACAGGGGGGTTGGAACCCGATGATCTTAAGGTCCTTTCCAACCCTAACTATTCTATGATTCTATTTTGACAAAACAGATTCACAGGGAGAAACAGGTTTACAACACAGGAAAACAAGTTTTGGGACTCAGCCAGCTTATTCTATTTCATGTTTTCTCCTGTGATTTGGAGAAGGAAAAGGCAGAGAGGTTTTATCTTCATCTTGTTCTCTGTGTAAAGGACCCTTTCAGTCAGGAGATAACCCACCTCCCGTTAAGAAAAATGACACCGAGGACCAAGTCTGCCTCCCAGGGCTGGGGACTTGTATTGCAGTCCAGATGGACGTGATTTCAAAAGATGGTTGTACCAACCCATGTGGACAACATGTGCTTCCTGTAACAAAGAGAAAAGCCTGTTCAGCCAGAGCGTGATGACATCCCTCTATCGCTATTCATCAACAGAGCTCCCACGTCCAGTCCTCTCTAATTAGACTTGAAGACTTTGCCTGGCCTGACATTCGCCTCCATGCATTGTCAAAGATGTCTTCCTTGTGCACCTCTCTCTCAGATGTCTCCATGCTATTTTCAGACTGTTCCTCACTTCAGGAAAACAGTATTACTATTCCACCTTGATGTGCCTGAGGAAGCACTACTCCCATCTCCATCTCTCATTCACCCAGAGAGGATGGCTTTAAAACCAGAAATTAAGTGAAATGGAAAATGAGAGCGGATATGGAGGAAAGGTAGAAGGAAGAGAATTTTATTGTATTTAACCCCCAGGAAAGCAATGTTTAAATTTTTCGATTTGTATTTCACCTTAATCAAAAAGTATTTTTGCATAAATAGGTAGAATTGTTTGCAGGCTGGGGTGGTGTTTGTGATAGCTGAGAATGGCAGAATTCAGACCTTCTGTCTTGTGCTCTCTCATTGAAAACCAGAAGCACTGCCTTACAGTTCTTTTGGAAAAAAAAAAAAAAAAAGGAAAAATATAAAGCCCTGGCCATACTGTACTGTGAAAACAATATAATACCCAATTATATTGTATAACATACAGACTATTGCTGGTTCTAGGGCATCAACAGTGCTGATATCTTCTGTCACATGTTCTTAATAAAACACTAAGGCTTTGCTCTTCTGATTGGCTATGTCTACTATGGAAAATGCTAGGATTGGGAAGTTGAGGCAAAAAGACCTTGTGGGCACATCTGGACCAACCACTTATCAGCCAACTGTGTGAGGAATTGGACTTGGTGCCCCAAGGAGTCACAGACGTGTGCTCTTACAAAACCTTCAACACCGGTATCTAGCAAAAAAGATGGGTAAATAGTCAGTGTCTGATGGGACTTGCATCTTCAAACCACGCAGAGGTTCCCCTCCATTCCACAGGCCTTCAGTTTCTCAGAACAAAATTTGCTGGACTGTGGGTTAGCCAGTCATAATCCATCTGATTTATTCTAGAAGGTGTTACTGAGCAGATGACAGATCTCATTCAGGCTCCTTTAGGGAAGTTCAGAAATTAGTAAACTTCCAAGCGCCCTCTTCTTTGTAGTTATTTTCACTCCTCCTAACAGTTAACCAGTCCCTTAGGGCTCCAGAAATCTCACAAAAGGAACTTATTCTCAGAATAAAATCTGGGATATTTTTATACTTTACAATTCCTCAAAAATGCTACCTAAGAAAAAGAAATCAGGGAATTCCTTATGTATGCTAACGTCGTTAGTGACAGCTTTGGCTCTACCATTAGCAAAGCAGAAAGTACTTTTTTTCCCTTTTGAGTTACTCTGCATTCATTTAGCATGGAAAATTAGGAGAGTATCAAATATAATTGGCAGAAAGCAGCTTTGATAATGGCTTTTCCTTGCAAAATTTCAATGCATGTAGTGTCCTGTGCACTGTGTTGTTTACCCTGCCTGAAGACCAGCTTCTACCCACAACAACTCAGATAGTTTGATGTATTGGAAAAATAAATGTTCTGATTAATTGCATATAAATCCAGGATATTTTTAACAGCCCAAAGGAAGAGTGGGACACTAGGTAAAAGAAGATTTATAGTCGCTTTCTTGTTAAACCGTGCTGGACTAAAGAAGTAAAAATACATCCATCTGAGGGAAGGCTCTAGCTCGCACAAGCAGATTAATGGGAGAAACTGTATTGCTGCTGGAGCATACTCATAAGAACTCTTAGAACTTAGACAACTTCTGCTGAGTGCCAAAGACGGAGATAGTAGATTTTAGGAAAAACTATGCATCAAATTACTTCTGAGAATCTGAGCCCTACCTTCTACCTGACATCATTTTAAACAAGCCATCAAAGGCTTTAGGAAACTATACATCTTCAAAAATGGGCAACGAGGCTGAAAACAGGGGTAGCCACATAGTTGAGCCTTCCCAAGCTTCCATATTTAGCAGTGATTAACTGGAATTGTTGGTCTTAATGCATTGTTGTCTTTGTGTGCTCATCATTTAAAATATTTTAAGCTATTGGAAATATTTACCGATTTTATTATACACATATATACATACACAGGTATGTGTAGGCATGCACCAAATACCATTGTAATTATGATGCAGTATGTTCAATATCATATATAAATTACAGCCTTGTTCTTTTTCCCTTACGTGGGGAGAATATGTATTTTAACAAAAGGAGCAATAACCAAAATATCACCCCAAAATACTACTTCTGAGGAATGTCCAGATAATCCAGAACTTTAAATATATTTTTAAAAATCTAACAAAAAGCCATATATCTAGATTTTCGGGCTTTTTTTTTTTTTTTTTGCGTCTTTGTCTGTACTCTGTAATATTTCAGAGATTCATTGTGTCCTGACTGATGTTTTTTGTTTTTATCCTCATTTGAACAGGGGAAGCCTAGGGCAGTGGATGTCACTGGGAGTCAAGGTGCCTCACAGATAGGCATGCTTGCCTTCAGCAAGTCTATAGATTTGATCCCCAAGAGCTCCTGGTATCTCCAAGGAGAAGTGGAAACTAAAAAAGCATTCTGGATATCCACATTTCAGATGTAAACACCTAAATCCTTCTGCAATCTCCTTTCTCCCCGAATACGACTGCTGTTTAATTACGATGCAAACATCTGAGCTGCTCATTCTGAATTCTTTGTGCAGTCAGTAGCACTTTAAGAAAGAGATTCATCTGATCTCGTACAGATATCTAAAGCACGACAAAATAAATCACACCTAGAATTGCTTATTTCTCTCCAGTGACCTTGAATAGCCTAGCTGGGATTTGGAGACCTCCATTGCAAGTGTCTACATTTGCTACGGTGAATACTATTGCCAGTTGTCTTTTTTTCAGTGCAAAACTACTATACACGTCATCTTAGCAGGAAAACAGGGGTCATAAATGCATCAATAACTCTGAGATACTAGGATCCCTGGCCTTGGTGATGCATTATATATATCACTTTCAACATTTGCTGGTCTATCTTTAAGTATGGCTATGTTCAAAAACAAATTAAAGTTTCCTCCAACTAGTTAAAGCTGTAAAATTTGTGATGCAAATAGAAGTTCAAGGTGGGAGTAAAGGGCCCACCGTTAATGTTTGAATTTTTGGCTGCCTATTTGAACATATCCCCTCTGGAATCCAATCATGACCCCAGTATTCATGCCAAGTAATGTCTTGCTTTACCAGCTATTGCTCTAAAGGCACTGTTGGAAAGTGAACATTTGCATTCAAAGTTCTTGAAAATGTAGAAATGCAAAAAGAGGCAAGCAAGTAGAAGCAAGTCTCCTTAGCTAAAGGTATTGTTCCAAGCCTGTCAGTAAGCAAGTGTGTCTCTACCACACTGAGGTTCAAGACACATACCAATATGGTTTCTTTTTTCAAATGTAATCAAGTTGACATCTATCTACACTGATTACACTTCAGAAGGGGAGAAGGAAATTCAGGAGGTGGAAGAGAGGTTCTCTGCTGTCTGGGGGCTTCAGACATATCCTCCAGAGGGTAGCTTGGGCCTTTGGGCATAACCTTGAGGGATGGGTGGTGCATAAGGAATGATCCCAGAGGCCTTATGCCTCAGAGGTTCTCTTCCCTATTCCTGCTTGCTCCTCAAGGCAGTAATTTGTTGCTGGTCTATACCAGCAGCAAATTATAGCAACCCCCATGCCAGTTCATCTTGCATCTGGGAACTGGAGGAGGCGGGTAGTGAGGGACAGAGGGCAATGGCCTTTGCCTGACCATCTGCCTGGTGAGGTACTGGTACTATTTAGTAGGTTTTCCACCAACTCTCCAGTGTATGATGCAGGGGGAGCCACAACGACTCTGAAGCTTCATAGTCCTGACTGTGCTGCCTGTCAAACACAACTCATTCTGCCCTTTTCTTCTGACTCCTGCAATTCACAACCACAAAGGAATTTCCCAAATCACAACAGTAAGACTCTGCTCCACTGAATCTCTTTTTGCATTGGAGAGATTGTGTGGCTCAGTCATAGAATCATAGACTAGTTAGGGTTGGAAAGGACCTTATGATTATCTAGTTTCCAAACCCCGTGCCATAAGCCCTTAAAAAGCCAGCCAGAGAAGTGCTGACTAGCTTTTAGCATATTTATGTAGCATCCCAAATGTCAAGTAACACTCCTCTTAATGCCAGCACAGCTCTACTACATTGTTCTACAAATGACAAATGTTCCTATCACACGAGGCACCGAGTGAGTCTGACAAGTTACTAGCAGGCCTTTATACAGACAGCATTTTCATTCTCCCTTTATGGTGGCAGTTTAACCAAACTGCCATTTTTAGCTCCTTGCATGATAGTTCAGCTGGTTTATATTGCTGTTTTGTTATCACAGGGGTTTAAAAATCATTCTTACAAACACAACTCCATTCTCATTGCCAACAGCATTAAATAAAGATCATTTTATTAAGAGTCAGAGTGATAGAGATTGCTCTTGTTTTACTGGTCTTGCATACAAGGCAGAAAATACTCAGGAGATCAAGCTCTTTTAATTAATATGTTACAAGTGTACCCTACAACCTTGAACTCATCCCTGAAGAGAGCTAGCCCTCCCCCTGCCTGCCTCATTTTGCCAGTGGCAATAGAAGATGGAGTGACACATCACTTTTTAAAATGTCGAGTCACATACCTCAGCTGTATTGCTAATGTTAACAGAGACACAACCTCTCATCTTTTTATTTCTATTTTTCTTCTTCTAAAGTAATTTTCTTGATCTTTGCCAAGCACCAGTATATGGATACGAGACTACTGTGAGACATTTGGATGTCTCTTTCAGGGAGTGCTGCCATTAGCTAGCCCACTTGATGAGCAGCTACTGCATGGTCTTTTGGCTGACTTCACTCACATCCACCTGCTAGACAGGCTGCGTACTGGCTCACAAGTCAGTTGACCTGTTTCACTAAGACACAAGTGCCACCAAGGATGCACTTGCACGGACAGCATGCACAGTACTGCCACATGCCTTCTTTGAAAGAAAAGAGTAATTTGTGACATGTGGTATGACACTGCTGGTTTTGGACTGTCACCTCAAGTTGCACCTCTGTTTTCAGGGAAATCACTGAAGAGGATGGTTCATCCTCAAAACATTACCTGAGAGGTTTTCACGTGCACCTCTGTTTCCATCCATAGGTGCAATCCTTCTCCCAGTTCTTCATTTGAAAGGGAACTTCTATTTTCTCCTTGGTGACTCCAGTGTCTCCACAGAGCCTGCAAGTACGGTATGACAGAAGGAACCAATAAATCTTAAGTTCTTGCCTGAATATACATATCTGAGCTTCGCTTCCTTGAGTAGAACAAGGATGAATTTGGATAATAAATTGTAAAAAAAAAAAAAAAAAAAAAAAAGCCTGCTATCCAGGAAAAGATTTTTACCAGATCTCCAAATCTGACACTGCACTGTATCAGCTAACAAAGACTGTGGATAGATCAACTTCTAACTCACTAGGTCACATCTTTTTAAGCCAGAAAGTCACAAAATGACATCTAGCTATTGATCTGTGTATTAAGGAATGCAGATTGCATGTTTTCGTCTGTAAGAGACACTAGCAAACTCTCATGGACTTCTGGGGTGTCCTGAGCTCTATATGGGACTACAAGGAGATATGAAGACCAATTTCAGGTTTAGAAAAAGCTCCATGAAGTGGGATTATGCAGTTAACATCACTAACACACTGTCTACACTGCAGTTGTACATGGTAATCCTGCAGCAGCTCATACCCAGTCTTTCCTCTCTGCACCCTAAGTTTTCAAACATGTCATTTATAACATGACCCATGCTTTTAACCCTTGGGTACAGGTAACCAAACTGAAACAAAAACTCAAGCAAGCTCACAGGATCATTAATAGCATTACCTGCCCACTGCCTTCCCATAAGTCCCTCCATCATGCATAAATAAAAGGAAATCTACCAAGATCGTGGAGATAGAGCAGAGTATCCACAGGGAAAAATACCGAAGGAAAATGTACCAAAGTGCACATACAGCTGTAGAAGGCAAACACAGATTAAGCTAACAATACTGATTTAGCTGGTCATTTGTAAACTTGGACAATAATGGATTACAGAATTGACAAACCACATATCAAAAATTTGGGTGCATAAAGAATCCTAGAATAAGACCCTCACCTGCTCACAAAATTCTCCTTAGAATTTCAACGAGCAGGTTTTCTAGCAGAAATAATAAATATTTATAGATGGGAGAGGGAGGGGGTTTTTTATCAGAAATAAACTCATAGATGTTATTTTTCTGAGAATAAATTGTTAATATTTAACTGCAGGATGACCATTCTACCTGCTTTGTTGACAATTCATTCTTTATATGACACTAAAATTGAGTAAAATTTTCTGTAAACTTAGAGGGGAAAGTAGCTAGCATTAGTACCTATCTTCTGGTATATTTTTCTACAATTAAATAATATATACTTATCCCACCAAAGTATTCACACTTTGAAATATCACTATGACAATGATCCATGGCAATTTACTGTGCTTATGCCAAAACTTGTTACTCCTAATTATTCTCTTATTACACGTGCCTCAATAGAGTTGCGTAATTCTTTTAATTGTTGACTAAAATTTTAATTCAACCAATTTTACTTAGTCACTACAGATATAAACAGAGGTACATAACAGTGATGATAATACTGATCACAGATAGATGAGCAACAGGTTGAAGACTTTAATAATCAAGTGAAGCCCAGATCTGCACTTCCACTGGACATGAAGGTTCAAGCTCTCAATTGCTTAAACACAGAAAATTTATTTTTAATATCTGTTTTTGGATTTGTGACACAGAACATCTGAAATAATAATATCTCTGAAAATGTATTGCTCTGAATTTCAGTATTATATGCCAAATATTTTGATACTTATTCAGGTGAGATTCCCCATTGGTGAATTTGGTGGTCTTAGTTGCAAAACCAGCAGAGCACATTTTTGTGAGAAGAATCTAATCCAGTGACCCTAGTGGAATGGAATAATTTTTTTAAAGACAGGGCACTCTGCAAACCAGATTTACTACACAGGCCAGACTGCAATTAATTTAAATGTAATTGCTAATACAAAAGGGCTCCTCTTCCCTGTGGGGGAAAAAAAAACAACACACAGGTTTTCTAGCATCAAAGTGGTTGGCAATTCTCCACTCCTTTCTGTATACCTACCTCAATCCATTTGCAAACCGTAGCGTTGGCGCCATGCTGCCTCAGGGATGGGAGACTGGAGGTGCTGCAAACCAGGACTGATGTGCCTGACAGAGCTGCACAGCAAAGTCTGAGTGATGGCCTGAGCCATGCCCAGCAGTAGCCAAAATTGCAAGTCGTTTTTCTTTCCTGGAGCGCTGCATTCAACTACAATCACAAACGTGGCATACACAGTAGCCAGTCAGCTGCCAGTTGATTCTATATATATTCTTACATTATGTTTTTGAAAGCCATGTAAGAAAAAGGTTTTGCATGCAAAGAAATATGCTGCAGTTTGGTGACTTACAGAAAGCTTTGGGGGTCAAAGCCAGAGCTGTAGATCAGAAGATATTGCTTGGCATGAATTGGAGTGCTTTCACTTAAAATAAACATTTAAATCTGAGTACCTCTGACTAGATACAAGCTATAGCTTGTCCCAGTGCAGATGGAATTTGTTTAATGTATTACTTTGTCCCAAATTAATGTACCAGCTGGGAAAGATGGTATTCAGCCACTTAACTCTGTAGCAACCAGTAAAATCAGCTATATCTATTCTATGATTCTATTTATAGCTGTATTCTGCTCTAAAGGTATTCAAATATAATAACAGAAATATACCTTTAAAAAGTAGAGGGGCCAAGACTAAAGGACCTATCTAACAAGTGAAATAGCTTATCAGCCCTAATAACTTTTTTCAAATAGTTTCTAAGTTGCTCAATCTATGGAGTAGAATTTAGTTATAGGATGAATCTCAGGTTATACTGTACAGGAGTCATAAGATTATGAGTCATAGCCTTTCATGACAGCTTCAAAACTGAGAGCCTTTGACTCCACGTTCCCTATTATTTTGTAAAAACCTGCAGCAGCCATTCTCAGACCCTGTTTTATTGTCTGTTACTATGTTTGTGTTTATGGATGAATAAGCACTCTGAAAACGGGACTTACTGTTTAACATGTTTTCCCAAGTGTCCATTGAACAGCATTTCTAAAAGATGAGAGCCTGTACTGACTACCTGCAGACTTAAACTTTGATATTTAGTTTTACAACTCTAAATAACATCTTTTGCCAGTAAGGATAGTAGTGTGCTTCAGAGATGGTGCCCTTTGTATCTTAGCCATCTACAAGAATAAATAAAATGCTTTCTGAGTTTTTTTCTTTGTCTAAAAAAAGCACCATATTTTGTCTTCTTCTTGATGCACATACACAGAAAATCAGCAGCTCAGTTCTGTTAAAGGGATGGGTAGCAACTGGTTTCTGAAAATCTCCCATGTATTTTCACTGACAGCTCTAGGACCTTGGCAGACTAAGGACAAGCAGCCAACAAAAAATTAATATTCTTTTTTCCCTTTAATTAGAATCCTGGTTAGTTATGTGTGATCAGGGAAGTAGTACCTGAAAATTCACATTAAAAAGACATTTAAAAACCAAAGCAAGAAAAAAAACAAAATAAACAAAAACCAGAACTGGGAAAAATTTTGCACCTTCTCTGAGAAAGGAAATCAAATCAAGTCTACAAGCCTCTGTGCTGCAATTCATCCTGATATAATTTGTAACAGCCAGGAAATTAACACTAAACAATGAAGCTTATAATGGAAACATTGTGAGTGGCAACATTAACATAATACAGAGAGAGCCTCACTGCCTGTCTACCAACAGCTAAGATCCATCCCCCATACACAGGATGCTCAAGGAAGAAAAAAGAGGCCAGGTTTGTAGCTGCTAATCAGTGTTGATAGAAAAGCAGTGTGCAGCAGCAGAAGAAAAAGACGAGATTAAAGTGAATATTGCACTAATGAGCATGTTCTTCCTGATGAAAGATTTTAATGTAGACTGTAAATCCCTTTCTCTCTTTCACATGCTTATTACAAACGTCTCTATTTGTAAATTTAACAGCAGAACTATATGGGTGGATGCCAATGGACATGTATTTAGGTCTGCACCCAAAAATGATTGAAGAGTTTTGATTCCAAATCCTGCAAGGCCCAACTTCAAAGCACCTGGCCCAGGAAGAAAATCCCAATCCCTGTGCTAGGTCTATAGTATGCATGATACAAAAGCTTAGTTAGGCTCTGTCCATATTAGGGAGTACTGCAGCCCAACAGAAGCCAACCTGTAGTGTCAAAGTGTTGGTGCTGGGAACCCAGTAACTGCCAGAACATGCATTTTGTGGGCTTACATCAGAGCATTACAGCCTGGTTCCACAGACCAAATACTTCAGCATTGGAGCATACCATGTGTCCTCCTGGAACACAGTTTTTGGTGTTTCTTGCAAAAGAAACCAGGCTGAGCACTGCGAGAGCACTCTGTGATGCAAAGCAAGTGCTGTGAATGGGGATGAGTGAGACATTCAGTTCAAGAATGCAGTCCTGATCCAAGAGATGTTGTTGCACATACCTTTTATTGCCTCAAACCAGGCCTTTCAAAACAGCTTCACAATGAGGAAAAAACTGCCAGGACGAGCTGAAAATATCAGCATATGCTAAATCTACCTACCGTTGGAGATGAACTGTCATATTCACAAGTGTTCCTCACCCAGTTCATAGCCAGGACCCTCCACAGAGCATGGGGTCTTCATTGTAATGAAGGCTGTAGAGAAGCACCGCAACCTTTTTATTCAGCTAAGGAGTCCTTACGGCAGAGACTCGCAGCCCCTAGGTGCTATCACTGCACAGACCACTGCACACTGGTGTCATTGCACTGCCACTGACAAGCTGAAAAAGCTGCAGGACTTAAGAGATCACCTGCACCCTATCTCCCATGTTCTCTGAACCCACCACTGTCTGATACACTCACTGTCCCAAAATGATATATGAAGCTCCCACCTGTACTGTAGGCTGCACGGGTCCTTATTTCATATCTGCCTGCAAGGATTCACACTTCCCAGGACTCAGTCTGGCAAAGACAGGAATATTTTCTACCTCTCCTATTCTGTTACACAGAAAAAGAGTTCAAAATACACTGAGATTAAAATACATACAGATATATATATATATACACACACAGAGATGAAACACTAGTCTGTAGATCAGAACCTCTATATACTTTACAGGAGAAATATATCTAAGCAGGATTAAGCAGAGACGGAACAGACAGGGCTGATCAGAAATATAGCTCTTTATAGCAGGTCTTCCTTGCAATGGTGAGTAGTCCCGCACTCCCCAGAATGATCTCTGGACTACTGAATGATCAGCAAGGAAAAAAAAAGAAGACATTTAACCTAGGTTCTCTAAGGTCTGCCTCAGCACGCTACAGACCAAACACATCTGACTGAGGAAGCACCAAAATTCTCTTTCACTCTTTTAAAGCCAGACACTGCCAGTAGGTGGAGCTCAGTAGGTGGTGTTGGCTGTGCCCTGAGAAAGCCCCATGCACTCAAGATACTCAGGCTGTGGAGGTTCTGAACCATAGGATTTCAGATCCCAAGAGAGCTTAGAAATAAAGTGAGACCCAAAATATCACCCTCTACTGACTGACGTTCAATAGAGAGGAAAAAATGAAAAGGGAAAAAAGAAACCAAATGAGCTCCAAGAGACTTTAAGGGCTACAAATCAGACAAACATATTCCAGAACGCAAAACTGTGGCATCACTGTAGACTTTTTAAGTGCTCATTGGTTTTTTTTAAATTAAAGCACTCAGGTGTACCATAGCTTAAATTATTTGTGTGCTCAGGATGTAATTTTAGTATCTATATCCTGGTTGTTTCTGCCCTCATTGTGTTTGACCATTACTTTACAAAGACTACTTGACATTTGGCATGCATGAGTCTTATCCACGGGCTTGTTGAGCAAACCTGAGATGCACTTGGTGAGTCTAAGCAGCAAGAATGGGGGGAAAGGCAGCAAAAAAGGCAATACCTATGTTTTTGTCTTGTTCCTCACTATGAGAGGAAAAAAGAAAGCAACTGTGAGCAGGAAGGGATGTATTTGGTCCCATCACAAATTACAAGGGAGTGAAAGTTGCTGGAATTCTTTGAGATGTGCTCTGCTGACTAAACAGCTCTAGGCTGATGTCTCCAAGGAACATTTGCTAACTACCACTGAGGCAATAAAGGCACATAGATAGTTGCTTCATTTTGATAACAACCAAGAACTGACATCCCAATCCCTATTTGGCTCCATGGGCTATTTTTCAGACTTCTTGGACTCCCCTAGTATCAGAGGGTATCTAACACATTCAGTTTTACCCAAATTATAATATATTGAGGTAAAATTGGATGAAACTTCAACATTCCAAACCACAGAGAGCACATAGTAATGTAACAGCAGCTGTTATGTTCTGGGTTAGTTTCTTAACTTTGAACTACAAATATTAACCTCCTTTTATACTCTATTTTTACTTGTATAACTGATACTTTGTAAATGAACTTTTTAAAATATCCTGTAATCATTTCAACTACAAAATTGTTTTGTTTACAGATCATTCAGTCATACAGATTGAACTCCAGCCATGGCAAAAACAGCAATTAATTGACTCTCATTTTGAGTCACATGGTAGCCTACAGATGAAATCATGTGTTTGTGTGACTACGAATAATGAATAATACACAAAGGAATTCATGCCATTATATGTCTAGTGTGCTGTACAAAGAATCAGTGAAGCCACAAGATCCTTGTGTTAGAAAAGCTACCTAAAATGCCATCTGCAGTTGCCAAATGCTGAAGTATTACTGCACCCAGGAATGCCAAAACCAAACCTATTTATCTCAACAAGCCCTAAAGTGTGAGCGCAAAAGTGAAACAAAACAGACACTGCTTGCTGAAAGCACACATATTTTGGAGCAAAAAATGGACCCAAGTGTCCAGCTTTAGAGAATGAAATTAAGATCGGAACACCATGCAGTTCCACACTGACACACAGCAAATTCAGCTGTGGGCTGCTGTACTGCCCTTCGTTCCCTCTCTCAGCCCCTCCCAGCTCTGGCTACATATTCCAGCCTACGCACCTTGAGCCAGAGAGGACAGATGATCTGGCTGAAGACTTAATTTCCCCACACATTTGCAGAGGTTAGTCAGCAGCTGTTCAGTATTCTTTTTACACCACCTAAACCACCTCTTCAACAAAATCTTCCAATTTCAATGTGATTTTCTAACACCTTCAGTCCTTCCTAGATCTAACCGTGGAGCCCCACATCTACTAATCTGACAGGCTGGCAACTGGTAATTTGAAGTCAACCATAAGATACCTGACCATGGGATAATCATTGACAGGACAAACCTTTAATTCAGAGGTGTTGATACTACAGGCATCAGACTGTCTCTTGTGTCACCATAATCATAATTTCAGGCTATACAGATAAAAGTCCAGACTTCTATCTCTAAATGACAGAATGGAGAGTTTATAACATCACAGAGGCTCAAGAAAAAAGACTACAGACTTTTAAGACATACTTTGAACATTTTGTTTTCTGTAAGGGAGGATTGGACACATGGCTCCCAAGGTCCTCTCTTCTCCTGATTTCCTTCATATAAATTCAGAGACAAGCCCACAGGGGGCTGTTAAACATAATGGTTCAAATTTTGGCTGAGGTAACAGCTAACCTGGTATCTTCTGGAAGTTTGGAAGATGTACAAGACTGGGGATCAGTCTGCTACAAAAACTTTAGCCCTTTAGGTATACTCTTCCCCAAATATCTGTTATTGGTCTAGAAGAAGGTAAGAGATCCACCCAACCTTTGACTAGACCCTTTGGCTAGACACCGTTACACTTTCGCACCCTTATCACTACCAAAGACTGCTTGACAACCAGAGTTATGAAATACCACATCTGCACCTAACACCTACCTGAATCCAGACTGGCACTCGCATGAAGCAACTTTTTCCCAACCCACATGACCAATTGAATACACACCAGTGGACGAATATGAACTTCAGCTTCCCATAAATCAGATGAGTTCCATGAACTGCTGGTATTAAGGATTGATCCTAGATTACTGGCTTTCAGCCAACAGATAGCTAGTTACAAAAGGAAACAGTTAACAGCCCCTCATTTTTCACCCCTCTTCCTACAGCAGATCATCCACCCAAACACAACACCTCCTTCCTACATGTTAACACTTCCCAGCTCTCCAAAAACACCTTTTGAAACAACGTTCTCAGTTTGCTTGTGCCAGCGGGAGGTAACCGCAAGATCCGGGCTCCCCTCCTGGTGCACTCCCTTGCTCAGCAGATCTCATGGTGCGCCAGGTCCCTCTTCCCTGTACCTGCTTCTCTCTGGTTCTTCCCATCACCACCTCCCCAGTTACCACCTCCTCCACTGCATGGACTAAGCTGTTCAACGACACCTATAAAATAAATCTGATAAATGACCTAGTCACAAACAAAACAACATGCTCCTTCTCACAAGCACTGGGGGTGGGGAGGTCGTATTAAATAGCTCATTTGGCAGACCCAGCTGAAAGCAGGGCTGCAGAAACAATGGGAGGAGCACGGCTGAAGGGGAGTAGCAACCTCCCGTGGAGGAGGGTGAGAACACACAGCTGGGGAGGCAGAAAAGAGGTGGAAAGCTCTTCAACCCTGATGAGGAAACAGGGGAGAATTAGGTGTATCTCACAGGCAGAGTGAAATAAGTTAAATTCTGTTAGTGGGTAGGTCAATTTAAATTGAGGGTGCAGTGCTAAATAAAACAATGGAACAACAAGCAAATAGAGAACAAGTGTTGTCTTTAAGAAACTGTTCATGTGCTACATTATTGTCTGGCAGGAAATCAGGAGTGAAATTTTTATTTCCCATGCTTTCTGGTTTTGAGTAGCTGGATGCCTGATACAGATAAATAAGAAGTAAAATAAATTCTCCTTTCTGTTTTGTTCTTTTTTTTCAACTTCTTCCAGTAGTCTCTGCATCTTTTTTTTAAATCCTACAAAACTGGGAAAAGGACAAATAGGAAAACTTACATGCGCATGTAAAAGTGGATGTTGACAATTACCAGCTGAATATGAATATTTTTCACACATGAAAAAAACCAATTCTAAACTATATCAAATAAGAATAAAATATAATGTCATTTTGTATCACAATTTTAAGTTTTCTTTTTTAATTAGCAGTTTTTAACTGCTTTGTAAATTCTCAGCACTGTGGTCTGTCATATTCTTTAAGTAAAGCATGCACTGTATTAACAGAAATCAATCTTAAAAAAAAAAACTGGACTTTCAAGTAAATGCAACACATGAAAATGTAATACATTTGACTGAAGCTTATGGTGAATCGCATAGTGTAACCAAAGTTTCCTTGTATCAAAGATTCTGTTATATAAGGGTGGGAGAACTGTGCCAGCATTACATGATTAGCCCTCCCAGGCAAAATCAGAGTAAGACAAAGAAGAACACCTACAACAAGGGTGAAAGCACTATGTAGCATAGGATTGCAGAAGTCCCTGAGGTTCAAAAGCAAATTGTGAAAGTAGTTACAGTACATTTAGGCCAAAAAGTTTTTTATGTGGCCAGTCAGTCTGCATTATCTATGAGGAAGAAGACTGAAAAGCAAAACAATAAAACTCAGCTGTCTACTACCTGCAGACTGGCCGCCAAACCTGAACCACACACACCTGCAGGTAACCAGAAGAGGTGCTTCCAAATACTTTACCATGTTGCTGGAATAGCTCTGTTGATCAAAAGGTTTGCATTGCATGCTGTACTGCCTCTCCCAAAGGGACAAGACCTCGCTGCTGCTTGCCACTGGCACATAAAAAAACAGTTATAGCTCTGCCACAGAGCACAATTGCTCCAATAAACAAGCTTTAATCATGCACATTATGCACAGCATAATACATGTGAGCTTGTCAGCAGGCAGAGCTCCCTCTCTGAATAAGATCCCCTTCCAAATTAGGAGAACCAAATTACACAAGCAGACAGCTGTTTGCTGACCTATCTAAAACAATTTGGTGATCTGAGTCCAGTTCCCCGTGGGCAGGTGTCTGCTTTGCAGAAAATATCAGCACCATTTGCATGAGTGACAGGCTGGCCAGCAATCCCAGCAGGCCAGCCAGGGCAGGGCTGGCCTTGCCTAGGTTTATTTTCCCCATAGCCCCAGGGCTGATCCCCCCAGGCAGGGAGGATAGACTGGGAATACACTCAGCCCCCACTTAGAGGCTGACTTTCCAGTCATCTCGGGCTAGCCAAAAGTCTATTCCACAGAAAGCAGCAGGAAAAGCAAGAGCTATGTTAGTCAGCAAACTAAAAGTCACTAAAGACTGGTGAATTTTTAGAAAGAAAATGTAGGATTTCACAGCTCTGTTTAGTAGGAACCTTGCATTTATCCAGCTAGAAATCCTGTCCTGAATTCAGCAATAATGAGATCAGTTCTCCACAGCTAATTTATTTCCAGTATCTTCAAGTAAACTTGAGTAAGAAATTAAGATCATGGGCTTTTAAGTTTGCTTTTCACTCTCTGCTTCAGGTTTTCATTACACTGTAATGACTTGCATTATTCTAGGGAATTAAGTCCACTGCTTTACACCCATTCTATATACAGGAAAACCCATGCAGAAAGAGCTTATGTATTTAGCAAAAACCACCTACCTATCTCAGGCATCATTAGTCCAGGGACAGAACCAAGATATCCCAAATGTCAGCATGTACATTAAACCACCAATGTAAAATGTTATTTTTCCATATCATACTTTAAGATGTCTGCCTTCAAAATCATCCAATTTTCCAATCAGCCTGAAAGGACCTGTATAAAGCATCTTTCTTTTCAATGAATTTCAGAAGTTTCACTTTTCATTCTAGCTCTGGACAGAGCAGATGAAAGTCAGCTGATGTGTCTGCAGTACATTCTCCTCTCTAGGTCTTTTCACTGCCTGAAAACAGCATCAAGACCACTAATACTCTAAAATGGTAACTTGGAAAGTGATTCAGTAGCTAAGACAGCAGCTTTGCAGGCATTAATAAAAAAATCCAAGTTACTTGTTTGAATGCTGCTATGTGGGGTTAACTGGTGTCACTACCACCTTCGCTTGTTCCAAAAACTCTGAGTTTGAATGTCAGGAGCTTTTGTTCCTGATGCATCTGTATATAATTAACATTTCTTTATTGAACACTAATTGTGCATGCCATGCAGCTGTGCCAGAGTAAGTCTCAAAATAGATGCCATAAACTGCGATGGACCAAATTGTCTCCTTACTCCCGGCTGACCCCAGACCATCAGAGCTGTAAGTCAGAGCACAGCTATGGCCTCAGGGACCAAATTCACCTCTGAGTAAATCTCTTCTGTTCTATTTTATGAGTCATGCATATATTAATCAGCCTCACGCAGTGAGAAGCTGCTGCTTGTCAGAACCAATCATGATAGCTGGTAACCTCTTTATCCAGCCTTGGGTTTGCCATGTGATTTACCAACAAGGAAGGACTAGGAAGACTAGGGTGGTAATCTACACAGGTACACTCGCTCAGCAGCAGCATCATTTTGAGTTTCTCTTACAAAAAGGAGCACACCTGTGGATCCTACTGCACTGCTCTTTTCATTTTCAACACTCTGGATATTCATGGTGCTGTGCACAAGTAGGTCCTTTCTTCATCAGTTTACATCTCTTTGTGTCTAAGAGAACATACTCACCACCTGTGAGAGAATGCTTGCTACTCCCATAATGCCCTCTCTGCAACTATCTTACTCCATCTTTTTCCAAGATTTTCTTTATCATCTAGTGTTCCTTTATCTGGACACCTATACTCTTCCCTGCACTTACCGGTGCTTTGAACTTCCTCAACATCAGATTTCCCTCAAACTTGTAAATACATTCTCTCTTACTTCACTGCATTATAGAGTAGCTATTATAAGAGCATCTCATTTTCTGTATCCCCTTATTTCTCCTTCAGTCTATGAGATTCCCCTCCAGGTTTTATTGATTATTTTTTTTGTTTTGTTTTGTCTTTATTGTTTTCCACTTCTCTTCAGGAAATTACCACCATATGCTTGCTCTATTGCAATTCTCTTTCCCCTCCTTCCCCAAGTGGTGTCTTCTTTTGGCCATTGTTACAACCAATATACTTGGCCAGATCTGACTCAGTATGGCCTTTCTTATGTTAATCCTAATTGAAAGTACAGCCTCAATCTCTGCATCTGTCCTCTTCTAGCAAATGCAATATCCTAGCCTGCCGTTATGGCATTCTGTCTGAAATATTTAATCTTTGTCCTAAATTTAACACAACCAAAGCTAAATTCTTGGACTTGAGTTCTTGACCACAATATGACAATGCATAGATAAATGGTACTCAGGCTTTAAATTTCATTCAGGCTCTAATGATTTAGCAGCGTGGTCCTTGCAACTTTCTGATGTCTATACTAAATGCCTTCAATTTGTGAAAAACTGAGCAACTGAGATTACTCCTCAGATTATCATTTTGACTGTTATTCCCATGTGTTATTCCCTACTGCTACTATTCCTACTGGGACATACCTCATACTTAGACTTTCATTCTTGATTTCAAGGATAAAGATAACTTTATACTTCTCTCAGCCTTGTTTTTTCACACCTTAATGAGAAGAGTGAAGACAATGTGCTTGCAGTAGCTGTTTCACCACCATTTATCCCATGCTGCCCATTGGTAGCAGAACAGGCTGGTCAGTAATACTGCCCTGTTCTAACCCCTGCTTAAACTTAACTTATTTCATGACACTTTCAACAGTTTATTCTGTTCATATTAGGAGAGAAGAACTAAAAGGAGAGGAGCCCTGAGAGGAGCTCTAGTACAATGAAAACATTGCTGAGGGAGTGATGCAGTGCTGAACAGTGGATGGAGGTTGAGAAGTTAATATTGTTTAACCAGGCGGTGGAGAAGGGGAGGCACTGTAAATGAGTCCATTGATAATTAATGAGCTGAAGCCTGATACATCCCCTTCCCTCAATTTATATATTGGTTTCTTTCAGACCTTGAACCCTTAAGAAGGGTGAGCATGCTATATGCACAGGTAACTACACAGCCAACAACCTGTCTGTTTATTCAGAGAAGATACCCCCGCATTACCACATAAACAAAGGATGCTGTGTCACTAGGACTTTGTGATAGACATGATGAAGTGGCCAGTCTTCATACAGCTGCAGCAACTGTTGCTGTCACCCTTCCAACACAGTGGGTGCTGCGGGGTCTGTGAGGAGGAGAGCCCGGGAGCCCTAGTCTGCCTTTCTACCTCTGGGGTTTGCACCATAGCCACTTACTGCCATGCGACAGCTTTTGGAAACAAATCAGAATAAAGGCTTCTCCTGAGGAGAGCTAATGATGGAGCTTGGGCAGAGGCTCTCCATCACCAGCAATGAGATGCTGACATAAGGCAGCGCAATTTAACTGGGTTTTAATTCAAAAAGCTGTCTTTCTTTTAGCAGTAAAATCAGGAACTGGAGGGGGTATGGAGCTGCATGACTGGTGAACAGTGGTGTAATGCTCGCCAACAAAAAAAAAAGAAATCTTTATCGTAACAACCTGAAGGCAACTAACCTCTTCAACAGCTCACACAGTGGAGAATGGACTAAAGCGTTTACAAGTTTAGAAAGCAAGTACCACTGGAAAAGTTGCTTTGCTGGACAATAGGCTCTCTCTTCCATGGAACCCAGCTGAACTTATTAAGAGAACCACAGTCTAAGAGCATCTTCCCAATGAGAATTAATTTCCATTTTCTTTAAATACACAAACCTGAAATGATCAGCATCACTTCATTATTTTTATTCCTTTTATCTTTGCTGTCAACTTCAGACCTCTTCTCATCCCCACAGTACCACACTACAGATTTGGTTTATTTATTTTTGAGATAGAGGTATTCCTAATCTAAGAGTGCAAAAATCTGTGCCACAACATTATACATTAAAGAAGACCAAATATCCCATGAAATGACCTGACATTTTTTATATCCAGAGATGATCATAAATACTAATCTATGTTACTTTCTTCCTGAACCAACTCCTGCCAAACTCCTGAATTGTTTGTTATATTTGAGCCAGGAATCAGATCTTTAAGTGACTTGCACTTCACAGCCTGTATGCAAGGAACTAGTGACCAAGAGCATTCTTGAAAAAAACTTCCTCTAAAAGGGCTGAAATCCTTAAACCAGAATATAAATGTGTGATGTTTCCTCCTTAAACTTGTTCTCTTATTTCTGCTCATGTTTTATCTTCTGCAACTACCATGTTAACTGTATTTTTCATCTTTCTATATTCACTCTGCCCAATCATTCTTTGTTTTCTTTCCTTTTTTTCTTTTCTTTTTTTTTTTTTTTCCAAGTAGAAAGCTGCCGGTTCAGTCAGTATTAGCAATTTTTGTAGTAAAATGTCTTTCTGTGGCTACTGTGGGCATCTGAGCTCCTGCTCCCACCAACAAACAATTATTTTGAGAGTTCCAAAGCCTACATTGTACAGAGACACTACTTTGGAAAATCAATATATCAGATAAACCCAGCAGCTCTGGACTGAGTGGAAGTGCAAAAAGCATCTGAAATGCTTGACTAAATATACATCACTAGATCTTCTTCTTTGGTGATATTTTCCAAATGCATTTACAAATTTCTTTTACATGCACCCTTTCCCTCAAGTCTCAGAAAACAATAACCAACCCTAAACTTTCACTTCACTAGCACAAAGTCCTAGCCACTATAACTTGCAGCTATGGATGCTTCCCTTCTCAGTTGTATTTTCTGAGTCTCCAGAAAATCAGTCTCGCCAGAATCACCAATTACTTGAATTCTCTGAAACAAATCTGTAATAAATAAATCTGAACACCCTGATTGCACATGTTATGAGGTTCCAAAAGGAATATTTTAAAGCTGAAAAGACTGCAACCTAACATCAGCATTATTCCAACTGCAACATGTTTTAGTGACGTGATTCCCAGCTTGCAGGACTGAAAGCAAAGGTATTAGAAAGAATGAGTAAACAAGCCTGGAGCATATATTTCAGTCAGAAAAACTTTTGATGTGTGGACATGCAATTTCCACCCCTTCAGCTTTTGACAAAACCCAGTTAAAACCCAGTGGTCACAGTATATCAGCCGGACTCTACACATTCCTTCAAATATTGCTTCTCAGTGTTTATCCTTGTGATTTTTGTTTAAAGCCCTCCACATTGTCCTGAGTAGTTAGACCAGCTTCACACATCTTTGTTCTACAATCAAATAAATGTCAGTCTGCTTTACCAGCTGCAACCATATAATTACCTGATTGTGTTGGGTTGGATCTGAAACAAGAAGTTAGCATGTAACAGAACTGAATTTACAGAGCAGCTTTGGCTGGCAGGTTTCTGCTGTAGCCATGCCCACGGCAATCGTAGCCCAGTTGCTTCTGTCTCTGTGACTTTTAACTAAGTACACATATCAAAGAGCTATTTTTCACAGTGCTGTCATTCAAAAAGCTGCATCACCAGCACTGTTAGTTCCAAGTCATGACATTTACACAAAGTAGGTATACAGTGCCACGTGGAAACAGCACAAGTGCACAACAAATGGTTATTTACAGACATTTGTTCATACAATGACCTACTTTGCACATATTATCATAGGAACTGTGGTTGCAAATAAGCCTTGTCCCTACTTCCCTGAAACATCCGTCCCTTGATGAGACTGACCTTTGTATTTTAATATTCTTTTTAGGTAAATAGTGCTCAATAATGCAATTATTTGTGCATACATTTTTGTTGTTTCCACATGGCACTCTATAGCTCAGTTGAAAGTAAATCTTACCAATAAAGGCAAAGCAAGCACTGAGTAACTTAAGGGCCTTCTCAATGTCCTTTGTCATGAGGTCCACTTGTCCATTCATCAGTGAGCCCAAACTTCCTCCAGTCATCTTTTTGCTGCAATGTACTTGTGGAAACCCTTCTTGTCCCTTGCCAAATCCAGCTCCAAATGGACTTGGCTTTCCTAACCTCATCCCTGAATGTTCAGACAGTGTCTGTATACTCCTTTCAAATTACCTGTCCCATCTTCCACCTCTTGTACAGGTTCCCCTTATATTTAGCTAAGCCAGGAGCTCCTTGTCCACCCATGCAAGCCTCCTTGTTTGCAAAGATGAGGTCCAGCAGACCATCTCTCTTATTGGCTCCTTGATTGTCTGTGTCAGGAAGTTATCATCATTGCACTCCAGACACACTGTGTTGTCCCTCCTGCAGATCTCAGAGTGATTCAAGGTCCCCATGTGAACAACATGGCTTATGAATGTGAACCTCTTTCCAGCTCTCTGGAGGAGGCCTCATCTACCTCTTCCTGGTCAGGTGGTCTGCAGCAGATTCACACAACAATGTCATCCATATCGTATGCCTGCTAGTACTGACTCATAAGCTCTAGGCTGTTTCATTGTCCATCTCAAGGCAGATCTCCACTCCTTCCTGCCCATGTCAACTGCCCAGGACACTGAACTTATTCTGGAGGAGCAGATCCATAGATGAGGCAGGTGCCATTCTCTGGTGCCAGACCCAACAAGATTCCAGCCTTTTTCATGCTGGGAATCTGTTTTCCCAACTCCATAAGCATAGTCTTTGCATCTGCACCTCTTTGGTACAGCGGGGGTTCACACTTTGGTAGCTGTAGGGTCTTGGGGAAGATTCAGTCACTCTTCTATTCATTATCTTTGAAGTTGTGCTTGTCTTTAAGCAGTCCTGGCTAAGAAGAGATGCCAAGGTAATAGCTATATTATCCTTCAGCATTACTTGTAGGGAACGAAAAATGGGAAAATTGACACCTAAGGACAAAGAATTATTCCTGTTTTAACTAATCTGTGGATTTTGAAGGCTTATTCAGCTCTCAGAAGTTAAAAAAAAAAAAAAAGTCATTAGCTTTGCTAAAGAAGATACTCAAGGAAGAAATTTCTGGTACTAAGTAGCTCCTTCATGGAGCAGATCAAGGTGTAGTGGTTCCAAAGTGAAATGACACAACTCTGATCACAAATATGGGGGCAAATTTTCAACAGTGCAAGATACCAAACCCTGAAACAGCCATGAACATGATGCCATTTCACCATTTGAAGTCCTCAAATTACAGTAGTATTTCTTTCTCAGAACTACAGCATTGCTCAAGCAAGTAGTATTTGCTTAATTACAGATTACCGAATGAGAATTTTTGCATGTGATACACAAGTCATTAATAGATATTTAATGAATAGATTTTTAATAAACATTTAGGACAGCCTATTAATACTGTCATTAATAGATATTTAGGACCTCCAGGAACTCTAAGGCTAGTCATCTACAGAACTCAACATATAAAATGAAGACATTTCCTTGTAATTGAAATGTCTCAACCGTTTAATATGTTGTGTATTTATACCGGCATGTACTCTAGAGTTCCTGGAGCAGCTCATGATGCTGCTGTGAGATCCTGGAGGAAGGAACACCTGGACTTGCTTGTTTTTTGAACAGATAGCAGAAAACACAACAGAGCCATTGATGGCCACTGGATCACGTAAATGGGATTCCCCAAGAGATTCCAATACTGTTCTCCCTTTTAGGTTAAAAGAAGACTATTCTACTACATGCCAAAATGCATTTGTAGATCAGATCCATGTACCATAGGTACACTGCTGCAAACTGAACAGCAGGAAAAACCACAAGCTGTATAATCAATATTCTCTTAGCAAAAGGGTCTTTAACTTATTTCCTTAACTGATATATTCATTTCTTCTTTCCATATTTATTACCTGAACCTATCTGAAGAATGCCTACATTGGTGTTTTTTCTCTATGTAAATAATTCCATGATCACAGGCACATAGCAACTCTTTGCTGGAACCAGCATATAATGGTGTTTGCACAATAGACAGGACTAAACATTGAGTGCTTCAGTTGCTGGACAAGGTCTCAGATCAATATGTGATATCTGTGGAACACATGCTACCTTATTAGAAATGCAACAAATTCTTATTCATTCTTGGGCATTATATATCTGGGAATGAGAACAAAATATACCCAATGTCAGCGTGCAACAGATAGGACATAAGTTGCCATACAATAAACAAAAACAAGATAGAAAAATCCTGCTGGATGCCATAAACACATGGGGACTGATAACTTGCTGGGAACTGTGAACAGAGGCTGTGGGAGCAGAGGGCTGCTTTGTGCAGACATTGAAGCAGGTCAGTAAATGACAGCCTCTCTCCCACATAGCACTCTGGATTAGTCACGTGTTCACATACATCCACCAGAACTGTACTTCAGATAAACAAAAAAGAATATGTCTCAACTGACCTATCGTGGTCGGCCTTTGCTTTTTTAAATGCCCCATGGGAAAATACTGTGACTGTGACCAGAACGGAATTATTTCTAGATGCACAGAAACTAATTACTTTTATTCTTCATATTTAGAATTTTTTTTATTTATAAAATATTTCTCCCAAATAATGTTCTAAAATAGAAATAAAATAGCATTAAATCTACTTGATAAGAGTTGATGTTAGAAAACAATTTTAAAACATTTACACAAGCATGTATGGTTTTTGCTGGTTTTTCTAGGACTTTATTCTGGGAAATAGCAGCTTTAATTCTTCACAAACAAAACCCTAAAAAAAAACTTTCTGATATCAGCCATGGGGACAAATCCTCTAATAACAACCTGTGGCTTGTCTGCAGGCCTTAATTAGTTAGAGAGATCATGATATAGAGCCTCTTCAAAGAGGATAAGAGTGGTAGTTCTCTATGGAGAAACAGAGCAACCTTTTGTACCTGGTAATTTAAGGAGCAGCAACAGGCTAATCTGCTGCCAATGCGGGGTGTAGCATGTGGTGTGGTTCTCAGCAGAACAGCAGGCCCCTAATGAGGTCTAGGAGTGGATAGCAGCTGGTAAACTCAGTGCTCAAGTAGGAGGCTCAGAGAGCTTTTATTTGCTAACAAAAGGCTGCAAATTGCTCAAAGGCCTGAGTAGGCAATGAGAACATGTTCATATGGTCAGCCAATATATAAATTCTCAAAACAAATATTACAATATATACATTTTTTTCATTGCTGCAGGAAGGGGTGTAGTTTCTGAGGGCTGGACTGTTCAGAAATTATTGCTAAATTGATTTTCCCCAGAAACAACAGCAGGTCTTCTCTGCATTGCAGAGACAGGACAATAAATATGCATCTGATGTATTTGCATGTGATTCTCAGCACAAAATAGTTTCAGGTGAGCTATGCACAGTTAGTAAACGAAAAGTATTTACCATATTCCACTGCCAAATGAGTATGAGTACTTTATTGGCTTCTGAAGTGTAATGGATAGGGAAAGATGAACTACATATATCGAAGAGCTTTGACAAAGGATATCATAAACCATCAGTTCAAAGATCAAGTGTTTGGACAAGATCAGAAGCTGAGATTCACTCAGATTTTATTATGCATCTAACCTTATCCACTGTTTTCCTTATAGTATTAGTGTAATTCTGCTGGTACACATCTCTGTTTAATTGTATGTTATAAGCATGTTTCAGAAGTAGTACATGGATAACCAAAGATCAGTTGTTATTGATACTACAAAACTCCACAGGTCTCAGTCCCACTGGAACAAGATTATGTTATCACAGCAAATATTAACGTAATTTTTTGTTTCCTGAAACAATGAAAATTTTGTCATTGTTTCATTGTTTACTTGGAGTATTGTGTACAGTTCTGGTGTTCCCAACATAAAAAGGACATGGAACTGTTGGAACAAGTCCAGAGGAGGGCCACGAGGATGATCAGGGGACTGGAGCACCTCCTGTATGAAGACAGGCTGAGAAAGTTGGGGCTGTTCAGCCTGGAGAAGGCTGTGTGAAGACCTCATAGCAGCCTTCCAGTATCTGAAGGGGGCCTATAAGGATGTTGGGGATGGACTCTTCATTAGGGACTGTAGTGATAGAACAAGTGGTAATGGGTTAAAACTTAAACAGGGGAATTTTAGATTGGATGTAAGGAGGAAATTCTTTACTGAAAGGGTGGTGAAGCACTGGAATGAGTTGCCCAAGGAAGTTGTGAATGCTCCAACCCTGATGGTGTTCAAGGCCAGGTTGGACAGAGCCTTGCGTGATATGGTTTAGAGCGAGGTGTCCCTGCCCATGGCAGGCGGGTTGGAACTAGATGATTTTAAGGTCCTTTCCAACCTTAACTATTCTATGATTCTGTGAAAACTATGTAAACAGGAGATAGAATCAGCTTTTGATTAAACAAACAAACAAACAAAACAAACCCTAACAGTACATGTTCCTTATTATTGTCACAAAAAAACACCCACAATTATAGGAAGTAACCTTAAAATAATTTTCAATGAAGCCCCAGCAATAGCAGAAAGCCTACAGACAAATGCATTCCATGAAATCTGGTCTCCCCATCTGGTTGAGGCTTTCTCTTAGAACCACAAAGGTTCAAAAACTGTCTTCAAGACTTTTTTAAATTAATAAGGACCAATAACATTAATCTGGAACAAAAAATATAGCAAGATTTTCCCTAAAATTTGGGCTCAGGTTTTTTCTGTTGCAAAATTGAAAATAACTTCAAGCATAGACTGAGATTCTCTTGCATTATTCCTATTAATTATAATCTTTAAAGCACCATATATCACCAGGCTTGGAGAATAAGATTATAAAACTATCAAGTAATACATCAAATACAATTACAGCAACCTCAATTTCTCCATTAAATCACTGTACTGACTTTTCCCAGTCACAAGTGAGATTAAGAATTCTTTTTATTAACCTGGGGATAAGAATAAAGAGAATGTTTTTCTAAACCTTATTCCCTCAAATGATGAAAATGTGGGGTTCAGCATTGTTCATAAATGAGATGTTTGAAACCTCAAAAATAGGAGTTCTCTACCTTTGCTGCAGATATTAGGATAGTTCAAAGACACCATGCAAAAAGAGTGGGTAACCTGGTAAACTCAGTCCCTGAACTAAACCTGAGCAGGCAGTTTAAGCTCTGGATCTTCCCGATGCTGGACAGCATCAGCACCTCGGTAAGGTGCTGAGCATCTCTGTCCTCACCAGGGCTGCCCCATGCCCTTCGCATGCAGCAGTGATGGCCGCCCACCATCCTCAGCAGGACCAAACAAAGTCTGTGTTCTTCCCTGTGTATTACCTCCTGGGTGCTGTTGGCTGTAGAATGGCTTATGTCCTGGGGAGGAGGTTCCTCAGAATCTCCCCCAAGAGAAAAAGCACACTGCTGTCAGTCACTGCCTGCTCCTTGTAGGTCAGGAGATGCCTGCTCTCAGCTGTTCTTGACAGGTGTGATTTAGGATGAACACGTTAAAGGAATCAGTAGAAACAAAATGGGAGTAGTTGATTTCTATCAAACAATTCTGGTCAATGAGTTGGTTTCTTTTAAGTAGAATCTGCTAGGCAGAAATGCAACATAATTGAGTATTTTACGGTCATACTGGTATAAGAAAAGGAACCCCAAGGCAGAATATAATTTCATTTACTCTATTGCAGGAAATTATGATTATCAGAACTCACTGAAGTTAGACCAGTGTGTAATCATCTACAGCTTTCAGAATATATGTGCTACTTTAACTTTGATGAACTTGATTCAATAGCACACCACCTGAATAAGTTCTCATTTGTGAGTATTCATTATGTATCCAAAGAGCTTTTGGTACAAACTAAGTTCTCAGGGCTATAGACCCAGACCCCTGCTCGACTTTTAATAATGTTGTCACAAAAGCAAGATGTTTCTCACTGTTTCCTCCTTGTACCTATATTTTAAAGCAGAGACTGGAGAAATTTTATACTGTCTTTAACAACAATGCCAAGCAATTGATGAATGTGAAAAACAAATGTTCAAGAATCTATAGATATAAAAAAATATCATTTGAGCTGCATATTTTTGACTCACGTGGATTTCTAGCATAAGAGTAGGCCTCTAAAAAGGAAAAAAGAAGATTAAATTGCCAAATGACATTAACATCCATTCACAAATACGGGTAGCCCAATTTGAAATGGAAAGCTGACCCACAAAGCCCTTTGAGTAGACTCTTGAAAGGGTGTATGTAAATATCCATACATGATCCTGCAACATGAAATGGATAAATATGGAGTCTGATGTAGATTAGATTAGGGCCAAAATTAGGTCTTAAAAAAAAGCATTATGCAGATGCCAAGATAAAATAGAATAATTTTGTTTTGGTAAAACACTTATTAGCAACTATTGATTTGGTTCCCGGAGATATAAGATGCAAATAAATGCATAGTAATATAGATGTTGGGTTTGGGGTTTTTTTACAAAAGATAGATAAAAAAACAGAAGTTAGTTTTAGTTTAATTGCTGAGACAACGGAAGCAGAATTTCACCTAAAAGTGTGTGTGGGAAAGATGAGAAGCAAAATCAGTTACCTTTTAGATTTGTGTGTATTTGTGAATGTTCTCTCAGTTCGAATATAAAGTTCTGCAATTTACTTCATAATTACAACATGTAAGAAAAACAAGTATCACACCTATTATTAAAATGCAATAATTAATTTTGTATGGTGGGTTATTGCATTGTTATAAAAATGCACTGTTTATTAATAACTGTAGTGTAATTGTTCTGCAGGTAAGAGTAACTCTATAAATGAACCATGAGTTTTATTGTCATAATGTTGCATGTGAAAATAATTTCAACCTTCTCACACTCAAAAGCCACCAAATGGCTGTAAAAAAATCTTCAAATACCATAGTGAAAAAAAAGAAATAAGAGAAGTCTGAGATTATTTTAGTCTTTTAACAACACATTTATCAATACATTTGTTTCTTGTCAGTAGTCTGTCTAGTTCTAATAGACAGTTTGTATACCTGGATAGGGATTTGGATGTAATGCAAAGAGAATGGCTCCCTGGAGGAAAGTTTGAGATGCGGCCAATTACCATCAAGAGAGCCCAGGTCTGAAAAAAAGGGGTGAAATCCTGGCCTTATTGACATTTATGGCGTATTCCCAATTATTTTAATATGGCAAGATTTCAAGCCTGGGGAGAGGCGACAATTACCATCAGTTCAGGGAAAGATACACTTTACTGCTTGTTTTATCTCGTCATCCTTTTTAAAAGAGGGAAATATATTATTTATTCCTTGTAAGGGCTCAGCATGACTGCGTTTTGCTACATTCTTGAAAACCAGGAACTCAAAACCAGGAAAAATTTTATGCTCTTTCTGCAGTTATTTTCCTTTCCTGAAACCTTTCACCAAAGAGGCTACTGAACCCAGAAGGACTGCAGCAGAAAACTGATGACCTCATATGCTTTTTTATTTGCCTTTTCAATCGATAAACCAGTTTCAGATCATCTGATGTCAACACTAAGCAGCTTTTTTGTTTGGTTGGTTGGCTTTGCTGGAGGCTAGTCCTAAGGACCTGACTGTATAACAGTCTCTCGAGCTCAGAAGGAGGCTCTCAGGCCTGTTGTGGCACCGGCATCTGCTTTGTGTGTGGGGATGTGCAGAGAAGCTTAAGTAAGCGTGGGAAAACAGCAACTGCAGATCAGGATTTGCCATAAGGCAAGACCTAACACATAGCTCTTTCTGGTTCATCACAAACAGATGGAAAAACACATAATAGGCTCCAGCTAGAAGTCTTCTGTTCTATTCTCTTTCTTATGAATATACCACTGAGAAATTAGCAAAGTTTTTGAAGAGCACAAGAACACTCACAGAGAAAGTAACTACATAATTGCAAAGCCTTTTTCTATTAACGATTTTCATACAGATATGAGAAACATAATGATTAAAGGAATATTTGCCCACTGCGGTTCACAATGAACACATTCATTTTTACAGGCCACAATTTCTGAGCAACATGGTAATCTTTAACAGCACAAAGGAAAATTACACTGGTCACATTCACATCCTGAGACCTCTTCATATGCAGAATGGGAGCAGGTCCTTCTGCAGAAAAAAATTCCCCCTCCCTCCTGCCTTTCTTTCCCTGTGTGACCTGATAGGGTGGTGGGAAGAGAAACAACAGGAAGAGACTATATGTATACTTGTGGCTGCTCTGTGAGTCTCAGGTAAAGCCCTTCAGACAGAAGGAATGGTATGTAAGCCTCTTCTTACCAGCTAGGGCTTTCCTTGTCCAAAATCAGAATTTTCATTTGCTGAGATTGATAGCAGAATTTCTTGGAGTTGCAATGTCTCATGGGCATTGAATGCTGACAGACTTTAGGAGTGATGTGGGAGGTATGGGTGAGAATGAACAGAGCTTTTCCTACTGTAATTTGGGCAGGATGAGTAAACTTGCTGGTTTGTTCCTCATGTTGTCCCCTAGCACTTGGAGAAAGCTGAGGGTGTCAGCTAGAAAAATAGGTTCAGAGAGGGTACAATGTGACTGGTGTCCCAAAAAAAAAAAAACCCACTGATTATATATAGGATGCAAAACCCTACAGCTAGAATTTGAAGGGGAACTAAAAATGAATTAAAATTATAGAGGAATTTAAAGTTGAGGAATGCAGTTAGGCAACTCAGCATGCTTTCATGTCCTCTAGCCCAAGACCTCCACATCTCTAAACATACACATCCCAATTAGCCATCCAAACTGTATCACTCACTCCCCCCAGGGACTGTTATATCTCTACTGACTGGGAAGCCCAGCACCTCTCAGCTGGCAGATGATTTCCACATGCTGCCACAAAGTAATATGACCTCTGGCAAAACTTCCTACCCATTCCCTACAAAGGACAACCAGCCTGTTGGTTGTGCATGAAAGTATCTTCCACTTCCTTGCTAGCAGGAAGGCCTGTCTCACCCTGTCTGCTGGTGGCTTGTAGGAGTCCTCCATGACACTGTCTGACAAAGGAGCTCTTCTTCAGTTGCTCAGAACCAGGCCTGCCAAGCCATTTCAGACTGCCTTGGACTGCCTTGTATAATACCTTGCAGATGCATTAAAAGCACTCACTTAGATGATCTTGGAAATTATTTGCTCTCGTTCTTCTAGAGGTACCCTGCATTCAGTCTGCAATAGGGTACCTGAGTCAGCATCCTACACAAGGCTTCATCCTTGATTCTGCTACATGTGCTCCACTTGCCCCCAGATGTGGATGGAAGGTACATTCACTCTTAAGGAAAACCGGTGTTGCTTGTTGTATTACTAATACACATCCAAAACAGCAATCAAGTCAAAACATTTCCCCTAATTTTGTCTTTCCTTGTTTGTTTGGAGAAACCAAACATGCAGCAGAGCTTCCACACAGACTGATGAAGAGCCTCAGTGTCCCTCCTTTTACATCCACCTGCAGCCACAATAATGATTTTGTTTCCAGTCGAGTTATTATCACTTCATGTGAGTGGGAAATGGGAGAGAATTTGCCCCATTATAATTTTCTCAGAGCTTTAGTGAAAACTGTCTTTCATAGGCAAACTAGCCTCCGGTGGCAGCCATAGAGGAGCAGAGAAGATGTCTGACTGCCTGTCTTGGTGTCTAGCAAGAGAATACAGACAAACAAAAAAGTTAAAGATTGATGCCAAATGGCAAATGTTCATTTATTCACTTACGTGCATATTAAACTGCACTGGAAGCAATTAAAGCAAACCTGTCATGGGAGTGCTGCAGTTGCGGTGTAGCTCAGTGCCAAGTGGTGCAAGTAATGGCAATGGCTGATCCATTGACTGCTGAGTTACAGAAAAAGCTGTGTTTGGCACAGTTTTGCCTGAGGAAAGGTTGGACAAGCAGATGGAGAGATGGACTAAGGCTCTGACATGCTGTTAGCGCGATAGCAACAACCTCATTCAGCGTGGTGTCTAGCTGCTAGCATGAGCTTTAGAAGTCACCCTACAACTCAGCCAATGCTGAGCAACTCACCACCACAGCAGTTAAGATCCTATGCCTCAAGAATGCTGAAGAAGGACAGTAAGGTATTACTGAGTATTTGACAGCAGGCAATGCCCAAATGAAAAGGCCAGGTGAAAGCAAAAATAGTGATTTCAAGGGAATTCCCCTAGAGGGAAATGAGTTGAACTCCATAAAAGTTAGAGTTAAAAACAAGCTTCATCCCAGCATCCCAAGAACAGGCAGCCCATGAGGCTAACAGAGGGAAAGAGTTGTGGTTTCAGGCACCCACTGCCCTAGAGCACAGGCACAGATGACAGCACAGGCACAGCTAGCGGCACAGGCACAGCTGGCAGCATAGGCACATCTGGTCTCCCAGCCCAACCTCATGCAGCACAGCTGGCTGGCGACTGCAGACATCCAGCCAAGTTGGAGTCACACTCTGAGCTCTGAGAGCTGCACCCAACTTCCCTCACACCAAGATAACCATTCATGTGAGAGTGGTAGCTGACACGGCCCCACAGGTCAGTGTCCCATGGCTGGAATCTTTCAAAGACAACAAGAAAGAAAAAAACCTCTTCACGTAAAACAGACAGCATGCTTTTTGCTATAGGGAGTGCTTCAGAGGAAACACAAAGCTTAACTATAAGCCTTGTGTGAATACCTGCAACATTTTACTACCTTGATGAAATATATGATAATAATTCCATATTCCGGCTGCTACTGGCATTACACCAGAACCCAGAGCCTTAATACATTTTGTTACTGATGAAGAGTATCCACAGACATGTTCTTATGTTTTGGTTTTCTTTTTGTGTAATTGTACATCTCTAAGCAGTTTCTCTGGTCTTGATCTTTAGATGTTAATTCTATATTTGTTTAAAATGAATTAGCTTTCAGTTGCTAATTTATTAGGTTAGTGCATAGTGGGTTTTCAAATAATTACATAAAAATATACAAAGCCATATACAAGAAAAAGCCGTGCTATAGTATTGTGACCCAGTTCTCTCTGGACCACACAAGAGACTCATAATATGTTTTGTTTTTTTCTGATATTTCCCCTTGGTGTTCTTTAAGATAATTATATACAGTTATGAAGAGGGCATATAAAGAGAAACTGCTTGAAACAGTATAAATTACAAGTCTAAAAATACAGTTCAGAAAAAAAAAATAGCTGATGCTACAACTGTTGAATTTCCTTAAACCCTTATCTCCCAGGAGACTGATTGAACCTAATGAAAATAAATTATATACTGCACTGATTAAGCTGCAGTTATTAACTGAAATTCCATATAATAGAAAATAAGCTAGCTTCTATTAAGCAGCTTTACTTGTGTCAGCAGGTGAAAAATGCATGGAATTCTAAGATATAATCTTCTTCATGAGGTATTGCACATCCAGTATGCTAATTTCTAAATGCAAATAAAGTGTGTATTTGCCTGCGTGCTTATTTTGTCTTAATAAAAGATCAGCAAGGGATCTAGATCCACCCCTCCCATTTGTTTTTTTCATTTTGGCCTGTCGCAAATAAACAAAGAAAGGCCCTGAATTTGACTGACAAGGTCCTAATGTGCAAGGTAGAACAGAGACCCATCAGTACAGAGGTATGCATGAGAAAATTCTGCTCTATAGAAGCTTGAGATAATACTGTAAGTCTTTTAATTTTCATTTCCCATTTAAATGTGTTATCAAAATTCACTTGTAAGCATAAGTTTTTCAGTAAGTATAAAAAGGAAAGTACAACTGAAACAATGAGTAACTTTGTTTGGCGGGCTCATCCCATTCTGTTCATCCCATAAAGTCAAGCACCAGCAACTTTGAGCAATTTGTGAATGAGCAGAAAACTGCCAGTGACAGCAATCTTTCCTACACAAACACAGAGCTACATGCAGGTCTGTGTAGAGCTATAGTCCACAATATAACATGTTGCAAATCTCTTCTTACACACCAAGAGTAAATCTGCAGTGTCTAGTCACTGAATTTCCAAGAACCAAGAGCTCTGCTACAAGCAACACCATTTGCAAGTTTTATTCATATGACTGTAGAGATGGCAATGTTTCAGATGAGCATCAGACTCAATTATTATTTTCACACACTAAGGACTAGTTATATCTTACTTTGAAACAGGTAAACCAGAAATATCATCTGTCAATTTAAACTCCCTGCAAGACTTTTTGCCTCCCTATCCAAAACTTTCCTAACGTCATCTACTCAGAAGTATCAGAGCTTCTTTGCAATATCCTTTGACAGTATTCCCAAAACTATCAATATCTGTGATCCCATTTTACCATTTTTGTTACTTTTACAGCTAGTAATATCAAATGCAAGTCTGCCGCACTAGAAATTGATGTTAATATTCTTTCCCGTAAAGCAAATATCTTTTTGCAGATCACATACAGGTCATAGCAATTGAAACTGATGTAATATAAATATGATCAGGTGTATATTTCTAAGATATTACTTGATACAATCCCCATACATATAGTAGAACTAAATAAATAGTAGAAAATCTATTCACTGACTGCTAACAGATGCAGATCTGAATGTGAATAGGAACTTCTAACACTTGGATTTCCTTTTCAGTTCTATGATAGAGAAATCAGTCTAATACAGACATATTTTTTTATACTCACAGTAGTTCACCTGAGAAGTTTATGAGCTTCTTGGCTTGTTCTTTTCACTATTAGTTCATTTATTGTATTTTTATTTTCCCCAAGTGCCAACAATGGGGGGAGGAGGTGGGAAGATACAGTAACCAAAAAAATTACTCAGATAAGTATTCAACAATGTGAAGTAGAAAATGCCATTTTAGATACAGGATAGTAACAAGAATTCATAGTGCCGAATGAACTGGATGAATAGCTAACTTCTGCCTTCGCCAAATTTTTTTGTACAAATAGAGCTTCACTGTTGAGTCAAATATGTTTTAATTCGAGAAAACAGTAAATTATGTGTCCGGTGTTCAGAAGTCATGTTACAATTTTGTTAAGAAGATCAAAACCCCAGTGTCGTAAACAGGTTTTGCAATGCTTCCTACAGTGTTATACTGACCTTCTTATCAATACAGAATAGTTGAACATGAGTTCATGTAAATCTGGCCAACATTACAAAAATCATTGATGTAGGAATTTCTAAGAAACAGTGAAAGGCAAAATGCTTTTTTTCTTTTTAAATAGCTTCTTTTGTCCTTCAGGACTCCAGGACTCCTTTTAGTGTTTTTATGCAATCATGTTATTTTTCAATATTTGTCCCTCTTCAGCAAAACTAATTCATTGAGTGCTTTTCTGTCTTCCTTTGGGATATGATTCTGAGAGCGTAACATCATTTGGAGTTCAGGGTGTGATACATCTCACAAATCACCTTGCAGAGCAAACGTTTTTTATGGGTGGCTTCTTCATATGTTACAGTGAGCAGTGTAAGAAAATGCCCTGAATACTATCAACAATTTTTAATATATCTTATCAGCACAAGAGCCTTTACTGCTACCTTTGTCTTAAAAAATATTCAGTTTCTTGAAAGCCTATTTTGGTTTTATTTTAACCTTGCTCCACATCAAAGTACAAGGATGAAGCTTTGTTCCTGCTGTCAAGACAACCACTGCCTCTTCAGCAGAAGGGAAAAAAAATCAAAGACTTGTAGAATGCCAGTTGGGTTTGAACCTGAAGGCCACAGTCTCTTTGCACACCTGGTACTCCCCACAAGAGCAGGATACTCAAGAAAATTGAGGCTTCAAATGAGCTTCCATATAACAACCTATAATTTCTTTTCAGGGACTGGGGAAAATGTTAAAGGAAAATTCAACATGACAGTCCCTTTGCTGAAGCGCGAGGAGAAGTTCAAGATGTTCTTCAGAATGCTGCAAGACAAAAGCCTCATTACACATAATAACTGATTACCAGTACCCCAGATTGATAACAAGCTTCCTCTGCCAATTTTTCTCCATCCTTATACGAAGAGGTGATTAAATTATTAGACAAATCAGCTTTCCCATGCAAGATGGAGTTATTGACCTCAGGTAGAACAACAGAGCGAGGTTAGGTAATAAAGGGGGCTAAGCAGCATGGCAGCTTTAAAACGGCACTATTTGTACAAACCTTAGCTACAATATGCAGGAAATATTCAAGGTAACTAGTGAGTGGATACGGATTTGAACATAAACAAGTATATGTTGTGACATTATAGGGTGTGCCAGCCTCCAGACACAATCTTGCATGCATTGCCTCCTTCTCCTTTGCAGGTAAAGAACTCTCCCATGTTTTGATGGCTCCTGGTCTTCTCATGCCTCCATGGTAGCCTGGTGTGGCAATGACTGTCAGGGTCTGTTCAGACCAAGCAAGGCTGCTTGAGTGATTCACAACAGGCTGCTCAACATAACATTTCTTTGCCCCTCTTTGGGTTTCTGGAACAAGCAGCTATCAACACTAATACCATACAGATGGTTGCAACACAGCAGCTGGCCATGTACTCTGGTCCTGTTTGGTTTACTGGTGCAGACACAGCCAATCTTTTCCACTTTATCATTTCAAAAGACATCCTGTAATCAGGATGTTGTTATTCCCTCATTGCCCATTTGCAGTCTTTCTTTTGAGGGACAGGAGGTCTATGCCAATTACCCTTTTTTTTTTTTTTTTTCTTGTTCGAAACCTTTGTAACCTCTAATCCTGCAACAGGAAAATGTGACCGAGATCAAGACATGTCTTGACTGACACAAGCTTAATTTTCTGTGCTGAAACGTTCTTGCTCAAATGAAAATAACTAAGGCTTATTCAGAGTTCAGATGCTGTGAAAGTGAAAATAAGGATACATGCAAAGGTCACATTTAATAAGCAGCCCCACTCTTGGTGAAGTCAGCAGAAGGCATCATTTCAGGGACAGCTTCTACATGGTATCAACCTCCTGTGTTGTAAGAAACAACCAGCCTGAAAGTGAGACAGCATCTTAAGTGGGATTAAGGAAGGTAAAAGCAAAGGTCAGACTGATGTAGCAGTGCTTTGACAGTGTCTGGAACTAAGCTGCATAACCTCCTGGTACAGCTATGTTCCAAATTAGCAAATAAGAGGTTTGGAAGAAGAATCCTCATCTGGAGACTGACTGGGGCATTGTTCCCTCCATGTGCAAGCGAGCAGAGTCCTGACAGTGGCTGGGGGGTCTTGTCCAGGCTCAGCAGATCAAACTGTCACTTCCTCATTCCCCTACTCAATGCACTCCCAAGCATTCCCAGTGACCTCTCCAAAACTGTTCTGCTTCATCCCTCACCATAGCCAGCAGGCAACTACCATCTTATTGGGCTGGGCTGCATAAAGGAAATCATAAGTTTTCTGACTCATTCACATGACCTCTTGGCCAGCTGAAATAAAACGGCTATCCAAAACAGGTGCTGCCAATAATTGGCTTTTTCTAAAACCCATGGCTTGAGTGTGAAAATGGTACTACATATGCTAATTTCTCACTATATGTGCATGAACTATTCTCTTCTAAATCCTTTATTTTGCCACATGAGTGCTTTGTTTTGAAAATCCCACGCTGTGCAGTTTCACACAGGCGCTGCCATACTCTCCTGCATGCTGTGATTCAGGGCTGGTGACTCCCACCACCCCTTCAGTGTGTGGCTACAACCAGTCTATGGTTGTGCATGTGCACATTATGGAAGTAGAACCTGGAAAGCACATCTTACTAGCAGTTTTTAAAAATATGTAGCTGAAATTGAAGGTTCTCCTCTCCTCATTTGTTTTTATCTCGACTTTTCATCCCTACTACCTATTGTACTAATTATATCATTTAACTGGTCTAAAATATAGATCAACTATTAGATGAGGTAAATGGGATTATTTCTTTTCTTTTACTCTTTCTATTGTATGGTTATTTAAAGGTACCGCAAGGAGTCATATTTTATAGAGCATTTATAATCTGACCTATAAGCTGCCTAACACTAATCTTTTACAAGTGGCAAATAACTATCTACTTCCATTTCCATGAGGCTGTCACACAGAAACTATCAAGTTCATTTTCTCTCCTCTTGATAACAACCCCACCCTCCTCCACAGGTAACAACTCCCATTGCCTGTTTACTTGACTAACTGGGTAAAAGGACTACTACTCAGACAAAATGTTCCCAAGCAGTCTTTGCTTTCTGTGTTTCATGGACACCAATAGTCATCATTCTTTCCAGCTTTTTAATTCTTTCCAACTAAATTACAATATTAACTTATCCTATAATTCTTTATTTTACTGTGTCTTTGGTGTCCAGAAGCCAGCACTTTTTTTTTTCAGACTTATGTTTTGAAGGAATTTTATAGGTCTTCCTTGAAAATCAGGACTAAAATGTCAAAAAAGCAACTACCGTTTCATGAAAATATTCCCTCAATAACCTGTTTGTTTCTCAGCTTTCTATATTAATTCCTATATGTTATGATTAATTTCTTTAAAAGTATTTTACACATTGGAATGGAATGTTTAAGAGTGATGCACTCCTGGTGATTCCCTTGTGAGATACATTTACCATTCTAATTATGGAAATCTTGTACACATGTATTTCTTGGTTTGAATCATGCAGTTGTGTCATGGACAGATTCATTCACTACTTCTTGATTTGCAAGAAGTTTGCTCTTAATTACAAGGTTTGTGAGATTAAGAGATGTGCCAATGACAGAGAACGTGTTGGGAAAATATATTTCAGGACATAGGCACTGGAAGAGGCTGCCCAAAGAAGTTGTATATGCTCCATCCCTGGCAGTGTTCAAAGCCAGGTTGGACAGAGCCTTGGGCGACATGGTTTAGTGCAAGGCAGGGGGCTTGGAACTAGATGTTCCTAAGGTCTTTTCCAACCCTAACTATTTTTGCTAACATAGTCTTCTCACAGTACAGGCTGTAACTATGTAAGACAATTTCTATAGAAATCCTGTGTATGCTGATACGCAATTACTAGGAATGTATGACTGAAGGAAAGGGTGGGTTTTATGTTGTGAACAGGTGGCACAGTTAGAAAGCCAACTTACTTATCCAGAGGTATTCTTCAAGGGTGACTGATGCTCTCAAATTTGCTGAAACAAAAAGCTTTTCCAGAGCAGATGTAAGGCCCTCACAATGTCACCTGTGATCTCAGCTGCAAATTACAAATTTTTCAGCATGTTTTGGAAAAACTTTAATTCTGTGGGACTAGGTTTCTGATATTTTTAATGTAGCCATCCGTATGTTGTCGTCATCACCCTACTGATGAGTGATGCCTGTAAAGAGTCTGTGGATATGAGTGCTCCAGACAAAAAATGACGAAATGATGGTTGATAGATTGTAGAAAACTGTGAAGTAAATACTTTTAGGTAATGCAGTCAGGGTTTTCTTCTGAATTATGCATGCTCCAAATCACCCAGAATGAGGCACCTCAGAGCACTACCAACAAGTATCTACAAAGGACACTTTGAGCTTTATCCCAAAGCATCAAGACTTTTTGGGACATGTCTTCATCTTTCAGGTGTTCTTAAGGCAATAAGTAGCACAGAAAAGCTAGCAACTGTTTTTACAACCCTCTGTTGGAACCAGCTCTAATCACTTAACCACTTGCAAAAATTACTGTAAAGCTGAGTTTCCTTGTTTTTTTTCACCAGCCTCTCACTTTCAGTATCTAGGTTCTTTTGCTGCCTTCAAATTTTTAACAAGGTGATCCAGAGTCCTACTCTCTCATAACGATGTGAGCAAACTTTTCCAAGTAAGAGCACAGCAGTTCAATAGGGCATTTAGAATATGGGTCACAATTCTTCTGATCTCTGAAAGAAGCATTAATAAGCTCTTGGCATTTAAAGAAACAATCTTTTCTCTTTCCTTGTATTTTGGGGGCTTTTTGTGTTCATTTTAACTTTTTTTTTTACACAGCTTTCAACTTCTGTAAGAAAAAACCTTGGAAGAAAATTGAAACTTCTGTTTTAAACACACCATAATTTGTTGGTGTTTTCGAGCTTTTCAGTATGACTGCATTCACAAGTTGAATGTGTGTGCTGTTCAATATCAAATAATTGTTTTAGTGCCATTTCAAGTGTCTGGCTGTGTTCATGCCTGCTAATTAAATGTTTTATTAAAAAATACAGCCTAAATTGTACAAAACTTCATCTACATCTGCTTCTCCTATGAAAAGATGTCCTTGGAACAACTCCAGAATATTCAGTAGAAGGCTGTTTGTTACAAATAAGACAGTCATTTACCTGTAGGCTTTAACATGAGTTACTCTATTAAATTCACCATTCATTCACTATTGATGGTCAATAATACAAGTGCCTCTGTGGGATTAAAAAAAGGTAGTATTTTAACCCTGTTTAGATGTGTTATGTTCTGGTAGTTGATGATAGCCAAATATTTCTGTCCCATCTCCAAAGACTTCAGGGTGGAATAAAGAAGTTTTCATGTTTCCCACTCACATTCAGCACCAAGGGTCATTACAGGCTATGGTGAAAACAGCTGCAGATTCCTTCTGGATAGGGCTTCCTCTTTCCTATGCAGCAGCACAGGTATGAAGCCTTTGAGCTGGTGGGACAATAGTCTGTTATAGTAGGCAGACAACACATACATTTATACATTATCATTTTTATATTTTGTGAGACACTGTTCTGCAGCTTTCTCAATATCTTGCAGGTAGTTGAAAAGCAAAGGTTATAAATATAAGCAAGATGGAACTGACAGTGCTAAGAAGAGAAAAACACGATGGAGAGCCTGTCTTGTTTGGACCACCCATCACAATAGTGTGATGTGTCCACTAGGAAATTCATAGGTTTTTGGACTCCTCAACCACTGCCTCCCAGACCAACCATCGCATGCTTTTCAGAAATAAAATTTTCCTCATGCTATCTATTCCATGGCTAGAAGTGACTGGGCTTACACTGAATTTTGGAACCAAGCAAATGAAAATGTTAAGAGATTTTTTCCAGTTGAAGTTGAGAGGCATTTTTGCTATCAGAAGCTCAGTCACAGCAAAACATTGTTGCTTGAAACAATTATCTTTACACATTTATCAAGATAACAAATGTAGTTCATTTTGAAGGAGAAATTTCTGCTGCTTGTTAGATAAATATACACTATCACTAGGAAGCAATTACTTCTGGTAAATCCCCTGATCATTGCAATAGCCTGATTTCTTAAGAAATAACTAAATAAAACATGCAATTGTTAAAAGCAGAGAGATTTTTAATTAGATATAAAGTAGGATTGTTAAAGATTTAGTGATTCTTATTATAATATTTGATATGACAGGCCCATTTGACCATACATTTTGGTGACTAGATTTTTAGCTCTAACCTGAACAAAGGCATTTTTTTTAGCAGCAAAACAAACTCAGTACCATCAGCTGATGTATTTCCATACCTTACAAATTTGATTCCACATAAAATGCCTTTGCTGAGCATATGCAAGGCCCTTGCGCTAACTTGTGTTTCCTCACTGAACCCACTTCAAAGCTAAAAGAAGCTGTCTGAAACTGGGACTGCCTTTGCAGCAAAAGGTAAATGTGGACTCGTAGTTACAAGAAAGCATCGTTCTACTCATGTGGTTACCAGTTTAACTTTCCCCCTAATGTTAGCTCGTTTTAGCTGTTGGAAAGACTCAGCTCCAGATCAAGAGACATACCTGGAGGTATCTGCACTTGGGTATGTACTTCTGCTCCAGCTCTCACTACTGTCAGCAGAGCTTTAGGCAGGAGAGTCAGGGGGAAACAGAGTGAGACTCAGCTCCCCTAGGTCAGACACATCTGCATGGGCAGCTTGCCTCTGCTGAAGAAAAGGTTTTGGTGCAAAGGGGGATGATGGGAGGCATGCAGAAGGCATGCAGAAGGCATCATGAAGAAGTTTAGGAAATAAGATCGAAAATTAAAATATTGCAAGGGAATTGAGCACATAGGGATGTGCAGAGAAATTAAGAGCACATAAATCCATGGGAAACCAGAGTCATACCTGCTGCACTGCTCACAAAACATTTCGTTCTACCTTTCAGACCACAATGTTCCAGATCTGGGACTAGCTAGATTTAATATTTGGGGAAAATGCCTTGACACAGAAGTTCAAAATCTATAAATCCATACCTGTATAAAGATAGTTCAGGACCAAGAATCAGATGTTCAGTATTGCAGCATTCAGAATTTATTGCTGCTTATGCAACTGAAATCCCACTTTCTTTCACTTACTCGTTTTACTTGTCTGACTAGCTGTAACACAAGAGGTCTGCACTGATGAAGCACAGACCTATCTCTGTCCAGGCTGCTTACTGTTCAAATATCACACTGCATAAAACAAATATTAACGGCAATTTTTAGACCCCAAACTTGGAGAAATTTTCCTGAGAACAGCAGAAGAGCCAAGTCAAGTTCCAGAATTACCCATCACTCATGCTCCTAATTAAAAACATGAGATGTTTAAAATCTGGAAAAAGCAAGACAATTTTTTCCTCCTGCCTTCCTTCTTGGGAATATTTCTGCTGAACCACAAACAAACCTGCGATTGACACTGAAACATGAAAAACGTCTGTTCAGTTCCCTGTATTTTGAAGGAGAGTAAGAGGCATTCTCCACAAAGCTGTTTCTTCCAGTTTTACATGTACTGAATTCTGCAGCCACTTAATCTCAGTTGCTGTTAGACTCATGACAGGCTGACAGATGCAGGTGTCTTTTTGTACCAGTCATTTGCTGTACCTCTAATACCATGCCATCACAAAAGTGATGATAAAAAGACTGCTGTTTCCAAGCTTTCTCACATGATACGGGTCAAGCATATAAAACTGCTGTAGGCTACGAAGACTGCTATTCAGGAACTCACCTACCTGCCATTCTGGTTCAATCACCTGAGGATCTTCTACCTTGAGACTGCACATCCAGACTGTTGTCAAGCACCGGACCTCATCTCCACGACATTTGTGTTCAGCATCTTCCTTCTGTCACAATAGTTACAGTCTTGATGCAGCTCATGACTGTATATCTACAGCAACCACCTCTTTTCTACATTTTTCATCTCTAGAAATGCTCCTCTAGTCCAAACAAAATACAAGGCCACAAGTTCCATCCTCCCCTGTCAATTAACCGGCACGCTTCTATCAGAAAGGTGTCTGTGGTCTTCCACAGACAGCAAACCTTTTCCTTCTGTCCAAAACCACAGGAGTATATTTCATTCCAATTATAAATTCTGCTGTGGCTTAAGGTTAACAATTGTAACAACTTAGATAGCAAGAGTAGTTCTACATCTTTTTCTTTTAGAATTCTGCATACATTTACACAAAAGGTGGTAGAGCATCAAATCTTCAGTACAGCCAAAAGTAACTGGAAAAGCAGTGCATGTTACTTTACATTGTCTGCATGTTTTCTATTGTATTACTCTTAAATCATAGCATTTACAGGTAATTAGTAATTGCTGATTTCTATTAACATTAAAAAACAACATCAAGAACAGCTCCTTTTCAACAATGGCACATTTCAACTAGCTTGCCCAGGATTCTTGTTTCTGTGGCCTGGGCTTGACAGACTAAGAATACACCCAGCTGGTTTTCAAACCAATACTTTCAATAGTCTGGGGAAGGGCTGTGTGACTTGTCATAAAAACAGCTGCCTCTGTCTCCCCAACCAGCCAGGAATAAGCTGAAGAGAACAAAACCTTGAATGAAAACACCTCGACTTTTCATGCAAGGACAAAAGGTGGTCATTATGCATACCAGGAAGGTTCTTTTATAACTGGTAATTACATATAAATTGGAGACTTATAATGAAAAAAAAAAATCATTTCCCTCTTCATTTACCTAAAATGTGATTTCTACAGCCATTATATAATTACTGGTATTTTTCAGTAACATTATTAAGAACAAATGAGCTAGTGTTTCTGAAAGAATCATAAAGATGCAAATACTAAAAGTTTCATATTAGAACTGGTTGTTCAGCATAGAATGAAGCAAGTGGCAGAGAAAAAATCTTTTCTTGAAAACCACAAACTGAACTTGTTTCAGTGTTGAAAAAGGATCAATTTCTTTCTACTATCAAGAAAAAAATTATCCCTATTATATCTGACACATTATTTCAAGCTCTCCTTTTCTCTCAGCTTCTCATTTGTTCAGAAAATGTCTACCAAATCTGACCTCCAGCAGCAAGCCTAAAATAAGATGTAGAAAGATCACAAAAATTCCTAAGAGAACAGAAACAGCTCCCTGCTGTCAATACCTTCCCAGAAATTATGAGTCCACCATTAAATAAATGTTATTCATGACATTTAGTCAAGCACTTACTTACAAGTGCAAGTCTGAAATGTCTAAGAAACAGCAAGCAAAATCTTAGTGGAAGAATATAAAAATAAGGAATAACCATCTCTTAAGAGGTATTATATCTCCGTGAACTACTGCCTAGATAGCTTTTAGACAGCAAAGTTAGATGATATACCTCACCACAGTGAGCAATTTCAGATGTCTTGGAGACTGAAAATCTATATTAAATATTACTAATGTAGAGGAACAAAGGGAGTAACACAGAGAGCAAAATTGAGATAAAGACTTGTCTATATTTTAAATGAGGAGGAGGATTGGAATTGGATGCATGATCACGTCGTCACCCAGCCCACCAGAAACTTCATATATCTTAAGGCAAATTATTTCTTATAATTAGCAATGTTTCTGTAAACAGAACCAGTCAGAAAGCACAAGAAATGCAGAAACAAATATCTGGTCCTCCAGGACATTTTCTGTTGGCAGAAGGTGAAAAAACTCACATCTCCCAAGAGCCCTAGGGCTGTGGTGTTGATTCCTGCTGTCCTGAGCTACGTTGCACGACAGCAGCAGAAGGCTCCAAACAAAAAAAAAAGCAACTCAAAACGTGGGAGAGCAAACAGAAACCCATCGCATGGACCTGATGGCAATCTATGAAACTCTGTCTCCTCTCTCCCAGCCCATGCTCTGGTCCACCAGGTGGTTCTGCCTGCTTGACTGCTGCCTCCCAGGGATGGAAGCTGGAAGTTTCTCTTCCAGCAGGAAGCTAAAGGATCTGAGCCATTGATAAGAAGTGATGAGGGGTAAGCAAGACACCTGATTTTCAAAACAAGGTCTGTACTTTTTTAGAAGCATGCAGGGGGTAGGGAGTAATTATAGCAAATAAACTTTTTCAATGCATTACAATTCACCTGACTCCTTGAAATTTTCACATTTCCCACTTACTCCACTGACAACAGGAACAGTCTCCGTCCTTAAGCTGGTTCAGACTATTGAAGTGACTTCTTCCTGGCTTATTGTTAAACGTCCTGGTTTAGCATAATTTTGTTACCTTGCTCTTTCTCTTGTGATTACACATAGTGTTTGAATACCTTCTGTGATACTGGCACTTATTTGTAATGGCATCAAAAAGCTTGGAGTAAATTCATGTACATCTCGGTGATTCATTAGGATAGTTTTAACCTTGTATTTTCTAACTCATAGTAGCAGTTTAAAGTTGCCAGTGACTATGTCTCCAGCATTTGCTGTACTGCACAGAAGTCAGTTGACCTGTTGTTGACATTTTAATCCTTCTTAGTAGCTGTTGCAGCACTGTGGTTTTGACTTTCAGCCTGCGAACAGCGCTGATAACACCAATGTTTTCAGTTGCTGCTCAGTAATGTTTACTCTGACCAAGGACTTTCTGAGTCTCATGCTTTGCCAGGGAGGAGGGGAAGCCAGAAGGAAGCAGAGACAGGACACCTGACCCAAACTAGACAAAGAGGTATTCCATACCACAGCACGTCATGGCCAGTATATGAACTGGGGGCAGTTACCCAGAAGGACTAGCTCGCTGCTCAGTTCGGCTGGGTATTGGTTGGCAGGGGGTGATCGGTTGTATTCTCTCCCCTTGTTATTTCCCTTACCATTATCATTATTGGTGGTAGCAGCAGTGGTTTGTGTTACACCTTAGTTACTGGACTGTTCTTACCTCAACCTGTGGGAGTTACATTCTTTCAATTCTTCTCCCCATCCCTCCGGGAGCGGCAGAGAAAGGGGGGAGTGAGCAAGCAGCAGATTGGTTCTGGATTACTAGCTGGGCTTAAACCATGACAGTTCTTTGTGGTATCCAACATGGGGCAGAAAGTGTTGAGATAATAACAGATCTGACCGGATTGTGTCTAATCATATTTGTGATAAGCATTCATTGTTTTGGATTAATAGTCACTCGTCACAACGCTGATTTATTGGCTCTCAAAGTTGTTGCTTTTGATCTCACAGTTTCAGCATGTCGTACCTTACTTACAGCCGGTATTTGCTGTGTTAGTGTTTATCAGCTGGAAGGGCTGGGCTAATGTTCTTTTTTTCAATGTACTTCATGGCAGTGACTTGCAATAGAATAGACTCATTGATCATGAAACTGATCTGGCTTGTGTTCCGAGTGTGGTCACCGCCTTTATACTTTGGGAGGTATATGATAGAACTGTTTAGCAATTACACATCTTTTTTCCCTTCCTCAGGTGGTCGAATTATGAAGGAGACATACTCTCACCTTCCCAGCCCCCCCACCGGACTATTTAAATCATCATTTGAGAGTTCTGAAGGTTTTGAATGGCCTTTGGATACCCTTGAATCCTGCCTGCTGATTGTGATGAGGATCACCATGTTGGCACACATGCAGAGTGTGTTTTACCCACGACCATTTCGTCTGATCTCGAAACTTAAGCAGAGTCAGGTTTGAGTCTTGTCTGAGGTTGGACGACAATATAGGAGGGCCAAGAGATTTTCCCCAAGGCTGGACAGTCATGAGTAGCAGGGTGTGTGGGATAGTATGGGCAAGTATCTAGGCCAGCGGACCACTCCAGTGCTTTGGAACTTCACCACTGAACAAATGCAAAATCCAGAAAAATTAGTAAAAAACACTTAAATGGAGTGTGTTGTCATTCTGGCCATACCAGAGACAGACAAATCATGCAACGTGCTGGGGCTTGTCCTATGCTTACAGAGCCCTGTTCAACACTATCCAGCACCTTCAGAGGGAAAAAAATGTCTCTGGATCTGATGGCAAAGCAACAGACAAGGCAGCTACCCCAGTTCCAAGTACACCAACTCCAAATACAGCAGCTACACCAACCCTAGTGACAAGTACAGCAGCTGCCCAAACTCTGACTACAGCAGACAATGCAGCTAATCCAACTCCAAGCACAGCAACTACACCAACCCCAGAGACAAGTACAGCAGCTACTCAAACCCTGACAGCAACAGACAACGCAGCTGCTGGTGCTACTCAACCCCCGAGCACAGCAGCTGCACCAACCCCGACTACAGATACTGCAGCCACTCCAACCACAGTAATAATCACTGCAGCTAAACCAAAGGTCCAGTTCATGCCAAATTAAACCATTACATCAGTCTTACGGATTTTCAGTCTATTCGTAGGAAAAAAAAATCACAGTTTCATAGAATCATAGAATAGTTAGGGTTGGAAAGGACCTTAAGGTCATCAAGTTCCAACCCCCCTACCATTGGCAGTGACACCTCACACTAAACCATGCCACCCAAGGCAACTTATTGATCAAGTTATGTGATACACATACTAAATATTACCAATACATAAGAGCCTGAAAAAGTATTTACAGGTTTGTGTAGACCTCATGGGTTCTTCAGTAAAACCCTTTCACTGGCTTCACATCAAACACAAGTTGGAATGTCCCCATCACCAAGATCTCTGTCACTGGGAGTGCCAGAGATAGCAGTGTTGGAGGGGACAGCATTTGGCTCCTGTTGCTGGGATGTATGATGGGATGGGATGGGGAGCCGCATCACCACAGAATTTGTTTCTCAAGGCCCATGATAGTGTTCTGGGCAGTGGCGTGGGGCACAGCGTATGTTTCCAGCCATCCGGTGGTTGCTTCACCGTAGTAGAGCACATGGAACTTGCCTTGGAGGGTTGGTGGGAGTGTGATATAATCAATCTGCCAGGCCTCCCGATATTTATACTTCCACCATTGTCCGACATACCAGAGAGGCTTTAACCACTTGGCTTGCTTAATTGCAGCACATTTCACACTCGTGAATAACCTGGGCAATAGTGTCCATTGTTAAGTCCACCCCTCGATCACGAGCCCATCTGTATGTTGCATCTCTCCTGATTGCCTGAAGTGTCATGGGCCCACCGAGCCAAAAATAAATTTACAATTTAATGTCTTTCTCTTTGTTTGATCACAAAATGCACTTGTTTACATCTCTGGTTTTGCATTGGGCTATTCACCAGTCTTCTTTAGCTGGTATAGGCAATACCTGGTACTTGCTATTTGATACAAGACACTTATCCATGAGAGGATGAGAGGGTTGGAGCCTGGACAAGATAAATAAGTCATAGAAAAAAGTAAAAATTAAAGGTGGCAAATCATAAACAAAATCGTGTGTGTGTGTAAACATGAAGCATTGAACACCGCCAGGGATAGAGCATTCGCAACTTCCTCAAGCAACCCATTCCAGTGCCTCACCACCCTCACAGTAAAGAACTTCCTTTTATCCAAACTAAACTTCCCCTGTTTAAGTTTTAACCCGTTACCCCTTGTTCTATCACTACAGTCCCTAGTGAAGAGTCCCTCCCCAGCATCCCTTGTAGGCCCTCTTCAGATACTGGAAGGCTGCTATGAGGGCTCCATACAGCCTTCTCTTCTCCAGGCTGAACAGCCCCAACTTTCTCAGCCTGTCTTCAGTCCCCTGCTCCAGCCTCCTGATCATCCTCGTGGCCCTTCTCTGGACTTGTTCCAACAGTTCCATGTCCTTTTGATGTTGAGGACACCAGAACTGCACACAATACTCAAAAGAGCAGAGTAGAGGGGCAGGATCACCTCCTTCGACCTGCTGGTCACGCTCCTTTTGATGCAGCCCAGGATACGGTTGGCTTTCTGGGATACGAGCGCACGCTGAAGTCGGCTCCTGTTCATTTTCTCATCGACCAACACCCCCAAGTCCTTCTCCACAGGGCTACTCTGAATCTCTTCTCTGCCCAGCCTGTAGCTGTGCCTGGGATTGCTCTGACCCATGAGTAGGACCTTGCACTTGGCATGGTTAAACTTCATGAGGTTGGCATCAGCCCACCCCACAAGCGTGTCAAGGTACCTCTGGATGGCATTCCTTCCCTCCAGCGTATCAACAGAACCACAGAGCGTGGTGTCATCGGCAAACTTGCTGAGGGCGCACTCAATCCCACTGTCCATGTCAGCAACAAAGAGTTGAACAAGACCAATCCCAACACCGATCCCTGAGGGACACCACTCGTTACAGGTCTCCAGCCGGACATTGAGCCATTGACCACAACTCTTTGCGAGTGGCCATCCAGCCAGTTCTTTATCCACCGAGTGGTCCACTCATCAAATTGATGTCTCTCCAATTTAGAGACAAGGATGTCGTGTGGGACAGTGTCGAACACTTTGCACAAGTCCAGGTAGATGACATCAGCTGCTCTACCCCTGTCCATCAGTTCTGTAGCCCCATCATAGAAAGCCACCAAATTGGTCAGGCAGGATTTCCCCTTAGTGAAGCCATGCTGGCTGTCACCAAGCACCTTGTTGTTTTTCATGTGCCTTAGCATGCCTTCCAGGAGAATCTGCTCCAAGATTTTGCCAGGCACAGAGGTGAGACTGACTGGTCTGTAATTCCCTGGGTCATCCATTTTCCCCTTCTTGAAAATGGGGGTTATATTGCCCTTTTTACAGTCATCGGGAACTTCACCTGACTGCCATGATTTTTCAAATATGATGGCCAGCGGCTTAGCAACTTCATTTGCCAGTTCCTTCAGGACCCGCGGATGGATTTCATCAGGACCCATGGTCTTGTGCACATTCAGATTCTTAAGATGGTCTCGAGCCAATTCCTCTCCTACAGTGGGCCCAAGGTCTTCATTCTCACAGTCCCTGCATCTGCCTTCCAAGACTTGGGTGGTGCAGTCAGAGCCTTTGCCAGTGAAGACCGAGGTAAAGAAGTCATTCAGAACCTCAAACTTCTCCAAATCCTGGGTAGCCAGTTCTCCCAATAGCTTCTGGACGGGGCCTATGTTCTCCCTAATCTGTATTTTCTTTGCTATGTACCTGTAGAATCCCTTCTGTTATCCTTAATATCCCTAGCCAAGTTTAATTCTAACTGGGCCTTAGCTTTCCTAACCTGGTCTCTAGCTTCCCAGACAACATCCCTGTACTCTTCCCAGGCCGCCTGTCCTTGCTTCCACTTTCTATAAGACTCTTTTCATTTGAATTTTTCTCAGCAGCTCCTTATCCATCCAAGGTCTCCAGGCCCTCCTGCTGCACTTCCTTCTAGCTGGGATGCAACACTCCTGAGCTTGTAGCAGGTGATCCTTGAATGTCAACCAACAGTCATGGGTCCCCCTGACTCCTAGGGCTATATCCCATGGAACTTTACTAAGCAGGCTCCTGAAGAGGCCAATGTGTGTTCAGAGTGCACCTTTGCATGATCACTCCATTTTCTGTTTCAGTTTGTGGCCATTGCCTCTTGTCCTGTCAACAAGCACGAGGTAAAGAGCCTGGCTTTGCCTTTTTTACTTACTCCCATGAGACATATGTACATACTGATCAGATCCTCCTGAACTTTTTTCTTCTCTAGGCTGAACAACCCTGGCTCTTTCAGCCTCTACTCCTATGCCAGATGCTCCAATTTCTTAATCATCCTCATTGCCCTTCACTGGACTCACTTCCAGTAAGCCCCTGTCTCTCTTGCACTGGAGGGCCCACAGTTAGACCCAGCATGCCAGATGTGTCTCACCAGGGCTGAGAAAGAGGAAGGATCCCCTCCCTACTGGTGATGCTCTGCCTAATCCAGCCCAGGACACTGTTGGCCATCTTTGCTGTGAGGACACATTGCGCGATCACATTGCTGTCTACCAGGACTCCCCAAGCCATTTCCTGTAATTTCCAGATTTCCAGACAGTCGGTCTCCAGCTTGTTGTGGTGCATGGATTCATTTCTTCCCAGTGGCATTTCATTTTGTTTAACTTCATGAGACTCCTCTCAAACCATTTCTTGAATCTGCCAAGTCCTTTTGAACTGCAGCGTAACTATCTGGTCTGTAAGCATTCCTCCAAGTTTTGTATCATCTGCAAACTTGCTGAGGGTGCACTCTGTCTCATCATCTAGTTCACTGATGAACATCAGTGGCACCAGTATTGACCTCTAGGGCACACCAGTAGTGACTTGCCTTCAGCTGGACTTCCAGTTGCTGATCACAACCTTTTGAGACCATCAGTTCAGGAGGTTTTATCTAGTTCATTTTTCATCTGTTTTTCAATAAGAATATTGTAGGAGATGATATCAGATGCCTTGCTAATAATAAAATTATTATTCTCAAAACAAACAACTGCACAAGACATTCTGTTCTCATTCTTTTAACTGTGATCATCTGCAGATCCACTGCATTTACAAAGTCTCCCACATCCTGACCAACCTGGCCTGAACAATCCTGCACTGATCCTTTTGTGAGCAGGAGATTGAGCTGAATGGCCTCCTGAATGATCCCATGATTTGTTATGGCAAAAACCAGCTGAATTGCTTCCCACCAAAAACAAGACCCAGACCTAGGCTCCTCCTGCTGTGAAAGGAGTTGGGATAGGTGAGCCAGGGAACAAACTGTGAAGGACCAGGCCTGCTTCTCCTGCTGGACAGAGGAAGGACAGGAGAGATGAGGGCAGTGAATGCTGTGTTTTGAGAGGATCATTTCCCACATTCAGCACTGAGCTACTGCACCAACCCAGCTTCCCACATCCCAACACTGCTACACTGAGTGTGGGAGCCCCTCATGCCAGCCTTGTCAATCTGCTACTCTGGGTGAGCCCACCTGACACTTACAAGCTACAGCTTACAAGTTACAGCCCTCATTTCTGACTACCAAAGAACGTTTCCGAGTTACACGAAAAGCCAAAAGATTAAATCCAGAAGAAAAACAGCAGTAAGAGACGAATAACCAGAAAAAAAACAACTGATCATGCAGACTTAGCAGCGTGCAAAAGGTTATTTTTTTCTCTAACATTCTTCTATTGTTTGCTCAGAGATGCTACACTTTCAATAGCCTACAGTGCAGCAGGAAAGAATGCAGTTATTAGATTGTGATAAAGAAACTCAAAGAATATGGGATCCTGGAAAAAAAGATACTTCCAAAAGACAAGATTTTATGCTTAAAAAAATCTTAAACAGGTGATTTCTTTTTGCCATTTAACACACCTGAGACTGTTGAGTCAGGCACGTGGTTTTGTAGTGCCTGCCACAACAATAATTCAAAATCCATTCAAAATAAGGATCAGAAACACAAAAGTGAAAAAAAGTAACTGTTAGATGATTCTCGTCAGGATTTCTGAAGGTTGCAGAACCAGTCTGTAAGTTTTAAAGGTAATATAGATAATGGTACAGGGAATTGAAAGGCAAAGGCAGAGAAAAAGTTATCCTGAGCAGTCCAAAAATTGCAAAACTAGGTATCTTTTGAATGAACTAAGACAGTATCTGACATTAAGGTGAAAGTCTGTCTATACATGACTTAGTTATGTTGAACACAGAGAGATAAAACAGAGATAATGGAGAAGTCAATAAATCACTCCTTACTGTGGTAAGGTAAAATAAAATCACAAAAAGATAATATTTGTAAGAGTTTTTGGAAATGGAGCACTTATTTGAGGGCTGAAAGTATACTAGATGTTAAATCCTGTTGGTCACTTTAATTTTGTTATGAGGTTGTTAATTTGAGGTGCTCCTGAGAGATCATCCAGGATTAAATTATCTTTTTCTTATAGCAGACCTTATATCAGCTTTCCAATACTTTAAGGGAGCCAAGAAGAAATCTGAAGAGGGACTTTTTACAAGGCCATGTAGTGATAGGACAAGGGGGAATGACTTGAAGCTGAAAGAGGGTAGAATTATTCTATATATTAGGAAAAAAATATTCACTATAAGGGTGGTGAAACACTGGCACAGGCTGCCCAGAGAAGATGTGGCTGCCCCATCCCTGGCAGTGTTCAAGGCCAGGTTAGACAGGGTTTTGAGCAGCCTGGTCTAGTGGAAGGTGTCCTTATCCATGGCAGGTGGTTGGAACCAGATGATCTTTAAGATCCCTTCAAACCCAAACCATTCTGTGATTCTACTATTTTCCATCAACACTGCATGGTGCTTTTGGAAACTCAGTCACATCCATACTGCCCCAAAAACGTCTCACCTGTCCTGCAAGGTCTCACTCCGCACTTGGCAAGCCTCCTTCTCCTGGAGTCTTCATAGTCATTGCTGTAATATGTGCCTGTACCTTCATAACCTTTATAACAGAAGTTTCATCACTTTCTGTTACAAACCCAGGACTAGGAAAGAGGGCTGTTGGAAACAGGATGGTTCAGTGGGTTATCAGCCTTTTCTGTGCTTTTCCCATGCTTTGAATTATTGACAAAATATACAGAGCAGCAAACATCTGCTCTGTACAACCGGCTCATCCCAACACAGGAGACTCCTGCAGGGGTGCAGCACACTGTCACATCTCATGGTGTTCATTTGTCATCTCCCAGCATGTATTCCTCAAGCCTGGGCTCCCTTTCCCCGCAGGGAGCCCGTGAGCCTGGCTCAGCATCAGTAGTGCTCACTGTTACCCAGGGACATGGCCAAGGCTGGTGGGGAATCAGGGGCCTTCTCTGATTAGTGCATGTTCAGTTGAATCCTGAAGTTAAGGTCCTTTCCCCAGGGCACTGATTCAAGAAACAAGACACATGTCAACAAAGGAGATGTATTTTATTTACGCCAGAAACCTCCACTACTGTCTGATACTATAATTCCTACTCCAAGAGATCATGGGTGGGGAGCAGGCCCTCTTAACACGCTCTTAATACCCCATGATTATCTAACTCATTTCATAGGGAGTGATCTGCCTCTCAGTTTCAAACACCCTGAAGTTGGCCACTTACAGACAGTATCAGGCTTAATCACTGAGCTGAAGGCAGGATAATGAGGAAAGATGGCAATGTCAGGAGATGTCTCCCAAATGAAACAGATCCTGCAAACCCCAGATCTCTCCTTCTGAGCCATTAAAACTGAGAACTAAATGCCTAGGCAGCGGAGAAGAAACAGAAAAGCCTCAGCCAAGCTGTCCTCTTGAAACAATATTTTTTCTCAAACTTCTCCTAAGCTCTTTGGGCTCTTTTTTCTAAGTCAATCTACAGAGAATGGGCATGTCTTACACGGAGGAGCAGGAATGGGTGCAAAGCAAAGTTTGGGGCTACAGAAGGGCAGAACTGAAAATAAGTCATTCAGGCATAAAAATCTTCATTATTGTGCACATTTAAGACATCTTTCTGAGTAGGCTAATTTTTAAGGCATCTGAGAAAACCAAATTATGACCAAAACATGCTTACTGCAGTCACGGTTGCAGTGAAATTCTTGTGAGTAAATAATAATTTTGTAGAAATAGTGTTAAAATTGTTTAAACAATGTTTAGAAAAGCTGGAGAGTCCAATACAGGCAAGCTCCATACAGAGTACACAGAACTGGCATATAATTCTTGTGTGATTTCTCTCTTTTTACACTGTAGTCTTCTCCATTAGGGAAAACAAGACATTTATGGTCCCATAAGGCTTTTAACTAGCAACTTGCAAAATTTAATAGAAAAAGAACAGATTGCCAGAAAAGAAACTGGTGGTGGGGAGTAGAAAAAGGGGCAGTTTGAGCCAAGCAAGGCAGACAAGAAATGGGCTAGAAGATGGAAAAAGAAAGACAGATGTGAGCTAATTTTCACAAGACCTTGAAGAAAAAAAGCAGTCTGAACTGTATGTGGAAAGCTAAAATACAAGAAATTTCTTCATAAACACACTGAATGATGTTTAAAACCCTTAATAACATATGGATTTGGGTAACACTTTAATTGTCTTTCTGAGAGAATGCCTCAGGTGATCCAAGTCTCAGGACTGTTCGTATTGTTTTCACTGCCTTCAGAGTCACTAAATAATTATGCCATTGTTGTGATTGAGGCCTCACTTATGAGGAATTTTAACAACACCTGGATGTACTGACACTAAGTGTGTTTCAGTGATTCAGTTTTCTGCTGTTGCTTTAGCAACCACTTCTTTGATAGGATTAAACAATTCTGTCACTCTTTTAGAAAACCCACTAGTCTTCAATCATTTAATAATAATAATTCTTCATAATTAACCAATGCACTGACCATCAGAAAAGAAGCACAGACTGCAGGACATACCTTCTGCGATGATATTTGGTAGTGTCTTTGCAAATATATCCTAGTTTTTCTCCATGTTTGAGAAGGTTTTTTTCTCTGTTGGGTATCTAATCAATACCTGATGAAGGATCCCATTCCACAAAAAGCCTTTGTAAAGGCTGCAGTGACACCACCTCTTTCATTTTCTAGCTCTTGGATAAGGCAAATGAGCTACAACTCTGCATCTCTCTTGACCTATGCCTTTCCAGACTCTAAAAAAGGCTCTTACTATCAAGGCACAAATCAGCCTGTTTTGAAAACTATTGCATCTGGAATTTTCCAAAGAGCCCCAAAAACTTACTTATTCACCATATGTCCACATAATTCTTCAAGAGTCAGACATGCTCCTTCAGCTCCTTGAGTAATGCTTCAGCCAACAAATTCAATTATGCTGAGGTACAGGTGATGTGACTAAAGCTGACTGTACTCTAACAATGTCTCATGCTGGATGTGGGCAGGAGAGCACATGGGAAGGATAATGTTAGAAGCCATGTGGCATCCTATGCTTTGATAGTTATGTAGAGCTGTCACTTTTGCAACTCTTCTACCTCTAGCAACTTTAGGTGCCAGGCTGCAAACAGGCACTTTAGGTGAGCCCAAAGACCTATTGAGTGGCACTCTGAATGCAGGTCTAAACATGCAACATTCTGTGGATGCCCAAATACCTCATTTTTTGTGGAAACATACCATACAGCCAGCATACAGCAGACAAGTTCACTCCAGAGTCCACTCTAGAAAGGACCCTGTCATATATCAAAAGGGCAGAGGTGATTTATAGGCAGCTGGAGTCTGGCTTGTCTTTTTACCAGTGTGGCTGTACCTGCCAAAGCAAAGTCCAGCAGTGCTGACAAACATACTTGGATCAGGAAAATTACTATGCTTTTGGGATGCTGTTGACAGAGGCCTTAGTATAAGAGAAGTGAACTTTGTATAAACTCCCGTTAACACTGCTGTACACATTCTTTAGAACTGACCATAATTCTGTCACTTGATTCCTTGTTAGTTTTGGCATCTTTCATAAGCACAACAGACAGAAGCAATTCTGAAAGTCTTGGAAGGGTGTAGAGGAGACATCAGGAAAAGCTTGCACGCCACAGAAGACTGTGCCAAAACAGATGAGTTTATGAAGATCACTTTGTTATGTAGTCTATTTGAACATTGTACATGTCATGTCTTTCACCGTATATTCTTCAGACTATAAATAAATCAAATTGACATATATTCACAATCTAGCACCATCTGCTGCATAAAAGAGGAAGGCATTTTAAAAGCAGAAAAGGATCTGTTCCTTTTCTTACACAATACATCTTAATCAGGGGAATATATTCCTGTTTCTACAAATGTGTAGCTTGACTTTGAATGTAATGAGCATTTGAAAAGAACCATTTGAGAAAACCCTTCTAACTAGGGATGCTCATTTACTATTAGTTTCTGCATTGCATTAAAAATTCATTAATTTCCAAAACACTAAGCTGAGGAAAAAGAAGCAGGAAGGTCTTGTCTAAAGGTGGTGAATCAGGCCTTTGTGGAAGAGATGCATATAGTCAGAGATAAAGGTTATGTTTTCTATATAAATTCCTCCAATTTAAGGAAAACTCTGGTTTTAATAATTGACATGATTCTTTGCATCATCATATAGTGTTTTAATTTGCTAGTTATATTTTTTGCCTGTTTTCTATATAGCCTCACAACAGGTCTTTTCTTTTTCCATTAGCTATGTGTCATGGTTTAAGTCCAGTCAGTAACTTAGAACCACATACTTGCTCTCTCACTCCCCCCCGTCTTCCGCTCCCCACTCCCAGAGGGATGGGGAGGAGAATCAAAAGAATGTAACTCCCACGGGTTGAGATAAGAACTCAGGTATAACACAAATCACTACTGCTACCACCAATAATAATAATGGTAAGGGAAATAACAAGGGGAGAGAATAAAACCGATCACCCCCTGCCAACCAATACCCAGCCGAACTGAGCAGCGAACTAGTCCTTCTGGGTAACTGCCCCCAGTTCATATACTGGGCATGACGTGCTGTGGTATGGAATATCCCTTTGGCTAGTTTGGGTCAGGTGTCCTGTCTCTGCTTTCTCCCAGCTTCTCCTCCTCCCTGGCATAGCATGAGACTCAGAAAGTCCTTGGTCAGAGTAAACTTTACTGAGCAGCAACTGAAAACATCGGTGTTATCAGCGCTGTTCACAGGCTGAAACTCAAAACCACAGTGCTGCAACAGCTACTAAGAAGGAGAAAAATGACTGCTACTGCTGAACCCAGGACACTATGACAGAAGCGTACAATACTATTCCAAACAAAATTCATTTAAGAACAAAAATTATACATTTCTTTCCTATTTATTGGATAATATATATTACCATATATATAAACATATATATACATATTCCTGAAATTCTAAATGTCTCTATCTCTTTTGAAAGCTTTTAGAAGAGAGTGGCAAAGGATAGAGTCATATTCTAAAATCAATACAGGCTACCTCAAAAGATTAAGTTTAAGCAACTTTCTTGCCCCACATGACACTAACATTAACTCATTCAGTAACTGAACTCTCACTTCTTTAACATCTAAGCTGCCTCATTTGACTTTAACATACAGTCTATTACAGAACCACTGAAATCATTTAAAATAACAAACTTATTTACAGTTTCATAAGTCTCTCACACTAAAGCACTGAAAAATTATTTCTCTTCCTCCCTCTGTTTTGTTCAAAAGGCATTACTCTTAGCTAGCTGGATGTCAGCAACTCAAAACAAAAGGGTGTTAAATTAAGTTTCTCTTTTAAAAACAGAAAGGAAAAAAAAAAAAGAAAAATAGCTTACAAAATTACAGCCTATCGATGCAGTGAGTTCTGTGCTGTGCAAAGCCTCATGGGCGCTGACCCATGGACAGCTATCAATGCAAAGCTCTACCAGAATCCTGTCTGAACTCAGACCATGGACTGAATATGGCCTCCAGAGTCCTTTGTTTCAATCAAAAGGTATCTATTTTGATAATTTCTACAAGGAGGCACTCTCTCAACAGATACAAAACACAAACTGTAGGCAAACCATCAGCTGCATAGCTATTGGGACTCAATTTTAAGTTGCTGCTTAGCTGCAAACATGCATTCTTAACAGGGTGCTTTAGCCCTGTGCTGTAGCTAGGAGAATCTTTGGTGAAGTACCCCTGAAAAACCCCAGAGTATTCAGCCTCTTTGATTTTTCAGTAAATATACTAAAGAAGTACATTGCGTAGTACACTGTCTGCTTTTTTAATAATGTATTTTGGTGAGTTACTGCATAGTTTACTGAAAAATGGATAAGTGGAAGTTCTACACAGATAATAGGACTCAGAGTTGACATGTATTATTAGCACTCGAATTTTCTGAATAGAGCTAAAAAAACCCAAAATTGCTCCTGCTGTAAGTGCCGGACTCCAGAGTCAAAGACAGGCTCCAGCTGCTCAGACCCACCAGCAGGTTTCACAAACTACACAAGAGTATAAAGACTTCACTGCTGCCCATTCTTCCTAATGTTTTCCCCATGCAAGTGTTTATTCATATACAATGAGGTTAAAGTAATGCAAACACCAAAAAAGCTATGAATTATTCCTTAGCCCTCTGAACCTCTGTTTACTGATGTTGTCTTTCTAAATCACATTTTCTTCATTTCATATCAGGACTTCAAATTACCTGGTATCAAATCACTCTCCTTAGGAGCAAGCAGGCTACAACTTCTAAAGAAGAATAGAAATACAAGCCCTCCCATTACCCCTGAAGCAGGGTAATACCTTCCACAGCAGAACAGATTTTAAAATTATGGAACATCCAAACCCCACACCTAGCTGCAACTCTGCAGAAAAACCTTGTGAACTTTGCTGAGAGCTTTCCATAATATTTCAGGATATCTACTCTAAACATAGCTGAATATATACCTCAAACCTTGTGAGCTATTTCTTCATCTATGTTTTTTCAGTTGCTAAGAAACTTCTTTCTGTTTCTTGTAAAATACATGTTTACAACCTCCTACATGCTGTAGGATCATTCTTCATCGGATTGACTTTGAATATACCTGAAAGCATTTTGTTGCTCCTAGGTTTTATCTGCTATAGTCCAGTGAACTCCAATGAGCTTGAACCCAACCTTGACATGCTGCTCATTACCTTCAGGTAATAATTTGGAAAGTAACTGCTTGCACTCAAGTTTAAAATAATTCTTTTCAAACAGTTTCGAGGAAAACAAAAAGATCAAAATCAAACCTTGACCTCCACCACACTGACATGAAGCCAAGTGCAGTTAGACCTACTCCAGTCCTCATGTGTCTCTGTCACACAGGGAGTTTGAATCCAAAACTTGTTGCTCACTTCATCACGTGCAGATCCAGGGAGCCTTTTTCATAATGAAAATACAGCTTACATATACAGCTTCTATTTCAAAATGTACTTCCAAACACATAACTTTTACTGAAAAAAGAAAAACAGTTCCCTGAAAATATTTGCAGCATGAATGCACCCAAATTGATTCATAGGCTGTTCTGAATTGATAAAACATTTCTTTGTCACATCAGTCTTGCAGCTGTAGAAAGGGATCCTTAAAAATGGGCACATTTTCATACCTGCAACAGAACTGTCTGATCAGATCACATCTGTGCATGTGTGAATTTAAAATATGAGTTTAACACAAAAAGCTTTGAAACTATATTCTATATAGAAACTGTATTAAACTATATTTAACTGTATAGAGCCATTGCCTTGCTCAGAAGTAATCAAGTCCTCCCTGAGTATTGTACTAGCAATGGGTCCAAAACGTAAACTCACTTGCATTACAGCAGCCTACATCTGTCTCACCAGTATGTCAAAGAACCTGGCTAATTCTAAATCAGTCCCACATGGTTCACTGAGAGGAGCAGGTGTTCAACACCTTTGCAAAATCAGGTAATTTGATGGGTTGGCTACAGCTATAAACTCAAGTCTTGTGTTTAAACCCATTCAGCAACTTTAGAGGAGTAAGACCCTGCCCTATGGTTTTGTCATTCACAGTACCATTGATCCTTGTACATGTATCCTTGGACTACAAACACAACAGTAATTACAGCATTAACTACTAAGATACATGGCAAAGTTTCATACCAAAACCAAGATCAGTTGGAAATCAAAATCGTCCCCAGTCCTTACTATCTGCATCTTGGCAGTGCTTTGCACCTCCTGTCATTGCACCCAGAATTCCTGATGCTGTTTCTATGAACAGGCTAATACAGGGGAAGTCAAAAATCATCAAAACTGCCTCTCAATTAAAAAAAAAAAAAAAAGAAAACAGATTTCTCAAATGAGTTGTTTTTACAAAAATACCTGAGGCTGAGCAGGAATTTTTGGAAACTAAAAGACCAGTTTCCAAAATTGTTTAGACTAGTTCCCAGTAATGTCCAAAAGCCAGCCCAGTGTATGTATTCTTCTTTGCTCTTGACTTCCAGCAAACAAATAGTGTTCTGTTCTTCACTCACAAAATGCAGCTTTTCCTTAATGCCAGTTCAACATTACTCAGAAAACTTGAACTCACCCATAGGAAATAAAACAGTGATATTCAATCAGCAGGGAAATCTTGTCTTTTCATCTACGAGGCAATCTTGTCATTTAATCTCTATGGCCTTTTAGCAAACAAACCTGTCAGTGAGCAATATTAAAAGATCATTTTTCTTCAGCCTCACCACCATTCTTTCTGCCTATGCTTTCCACTCTGTATAGATCAACAAACACAATATGATCCTTTTTCCTGTAAAATTGGTTAATTTATTTCTTCATATCACAAAATGCAGAGGACATACTCAGATTACTCCAGCTACAAGTAATTACAAATTCAGAAACTAAAACCTGTTGATGGGTTTGGGGGTTTCTAACTAGTTGCAAATGGTAGTCCCCATGACAGCCAGCCAGCAACACGCTAGACCTAGAGATGCTGCAATCATGAACTCCGGATCACGCTGTGCCGAGGCTGGTGCTGCCTTCGTCTCAGCACACTCAACCTACAGCCCGCAAGTTTCTCACGTCCTTCCAGACACACATTTGCCTCCAGGGAGGCCGCAGGTAGCAAGAACTACCACCACTGGCACAGGCCTCCACAGGCGAACCCGCCGTGCCCTCTGCAGGATGGATGCTCCGGACCTGCTCCGGCCAGCCAGGACCCCGCCCACACATCAGGGCTGGCCAATAGGGGCGCTGGACTTGAGAGAGCTAAGCCAATCAGCGTCCGCGCAGGCTGCTGGTCCCCTTGCTGGGGATGCGGCTCTCGGAGCCCTGGACCAGCCGCCTCAGGGCCCGCGATCAGGCCGAGGGCGAGGGGCGAGCCGGAGACCCCCGGAGGGCTACAGCTGCTGGTCCTAGCCTTATACCGGGATGCTTCTTGCCACGGCCCAGCTGCACCCGGCCTTCTGGCGCTGCCCAAATCCCGGAGGTTTCGGGAGGACGTTGTCGCCTCGTCCCTGGCTCAAGTGGGACAACAGAGGAAAAGAAATAGTAACAACCAGCTCTCCTCAGGAGAGGGCTGCCGCAGCGCATCCTGCAGCTGACAGATCGGAAGCCGCACTGGAGCGCGGTGACCCTGCTCAGGATTCACACTGTTCTCCCGCCCTGTGCAGCTGTGGCCGGTGCGCGGATCCCAGGCGGATCACCGGAGCTCGCCCTCTGCCCGCTGCACGTAGTCGGTGGGACCCGGTCGGTGCTGAGACGCGTGTCCCTGCTGGGGAGGTCACAGGGATGGAGCCCGAAAAATTAAATGTGACAGAATTTCCCCCCGTTTCTCCCAGTGTATTTTGTGTTTCTGCTTATCCGCTACACAGTAGTAAAATAAAATAAAAGGAAAGAAAAAGGAAAATCACAAAACGTGTTTTGAATTTGGGGGTTTTTGTTTGTTCGTTGGGTTGTGGTTTTTTTTGTCTCGACTTTGGCTGCTCGTGGTTGCTAAATACTTACTTCGGTTTGTGGCTTGCTTCTTTCAACGACTGCATTAATTTGTAGACATACAGACCGATAATTCACTTTTAATTCAAATTGACTGCCAGGAGTACCTTTCTTCGTAAAGGTAGCCCAAGTATTACGATGTCATGGGACACCTCTATTAAAACACACAACCTCCACTGACATGTAAGTAATTCCCAGATCACAGCTTTATTATTCCAGGATTTCCCCGACCTCGTAGTCCAAATGACGAAGCTCTCCCCAGGTTCCTCCCTTGAGAAGGCAACAGATAAGTATGGAAATAAAGACATGGCAGGTTAAATTCCGGGTCCCGCTACACATGACAACGGGATTTTCGATTCAACTGACAGGCGAACAATATCCCATTTTCCACGGGAGACACTTTTTCTATTCACTTTCATGACAGAAACACAGGTAGTGTCCTGGGATGAAAACGAATCGAGTGAGCGGGTATTTAGTGCATTAGCCCAGACATCATCATCATTAAAATAATAATAATTAAAATATTAATAATTAAAATAATAATTAAAATAATAATAGTAATAATAATAATCTCCTAAAGCCTACAGCTTTAAAGGAAATACAAGCCTAGTATTTTAATTCACATTTCCTATTACTGCCAAGCACTTTTAGCCCTAAGTGAACAAAAGGAGGATCTGATATTCTTTCAGCTATGCATCTGAGAGTGACTCAGATGCTGGAAGCAATTTGTTTGCATTTTACATCGCGTCCCCTACACCCTGGGCTGAAATAGGGCCCGATCCTGGAAACTCTCAACTTTCTGTGGATCGCAGCATCAATCGAAGAGATGTACCATCTGCTTCAGAGTTGGGAGCTATGCAAAAGCAAAACGTGGGGTTCTCACCCGTCTCCTCGTCCTGCCCAAGCACAGATTCCCACCAAAAGCACTGGCTGAGCCTGAGAGGGAGGGACTTGGAGAGTTTTCCAAGGGAAACATAATTTTCTAAGTCTTTTAAAAGTTGAACGAGTTTCAGGTTCCCCATGCCAACAGTATAAGGAGATTTTTTCCTTAGATAAAAGTAACAACGATTCTAAAGAAAAGGGTTTGCAAAAGGGGCACGTTTGACAGAACACAGATAAAGCAGAGTAATGATATTCAGCCTTTAACATCCCTCCACTGACCCTGTGCATAAAAAAAGAAAATTGTTTTCCAAAACTCGTAGGCATGGGGAAGAACAGATTGGGTTTTGTTTGGGTTTTGACGGTTCGTTTTGCTGAGTGACAGAAGGAAACTACTTAGACGCAATATTCAATGGGACAAATACTTTAGAGCTTGACTCGAAGCTGAAGCCAGCAGGATGTGCGCCGAGCTCCCCATCATCAGAAGTGTTATGGAGAAACACAAGATCCTGCCTGCAGCGTTTCAGTGACCAACCAAACCGTAGTTTGTCAGTGACTTTATTTAGAGAAAAAAAAAATAAAATAAAACAAAATAGCATGACAAACCGGAACCAAGACCAAAATACTGTATCCACTGTACATCATTCATTAGAAAACAAACATACACCACATTTGTATTCTACCGAATAGAGAGTGTATTTCCCTCAAAATGATATAGTGCGTGCTTTTAGATTCATGCTTTTCAATATGTAATTTACATTTGTTTCTCAAATATCATCTGTTATAAATAATTGCAACTTGATCAAATGGTGCACCGGTTATATGCAAACCTCTTCAGTGCTGCAAGTGTGGCTTTTTGTAGACTTTTTTTTCCCTTTCTTTCTTTCTTTCAAGAAAGCTGCTGGTATTGCTTTATTAGGACCCGAGAGAGCACATCTGAGGTGTCAGATAAGGTGTACAGACGCCAGAGGTGCTTGTGACCAGGGTCTTATGCTGCGCCCTGCGGCTTGGATCGCAGGAACAAGTGGCGGGAGAGCACATAATAAAAAATCGCTTCCAAAAGGCACAGTTTCCTCGACACAAAGGTACAATAAAAATATATGGCCACTAAAATACGGGCGCCTATGGAGGTGCGCTGTCTGTTCGGTGGGATCCCAGGCCCGCCAGGGTTTCGCCCCCCTTACTCTCCCGGCCCAACTCCCGGCCGCCCCGCCGCCAGCGGGTGCCAGCCAGCCCGCGCTCCCCCGCGACACTGCCCCCCTTGGAACCGCCCCAGCTCGGAGTCAGCGGGAGGGGAGGGCTGCCTCTCCGGACCGGCCCGCTCCGCCCCGGTTGCATCCCGTGTCACTGCTCGCGGTTCCTGCTGCCGCTCTCCGGGTCGCTCTGGTCGTCGGTGAAGCAGACGTCCACGTCGCTCTCGTTGTCAGTCTTTTGTTCTTGTTCGGGGGCCGCGTAGCCAGAGTCACTCTTGTCCTCGGCCGCCTTGCCAAGGCTCTGCCCTGGGTGCCGGGACTTGACGTGCCGCTCCAGGTCGCGGCGCCGCACCAGCACCTTGCCGCAGTACTCGCAGCGGTAAGGCGTGTTGCCCTCGGCGTGCAGACGGATATGTTTGTTGAGGTTGCTGGGGTCCCCGAAGGGCCGTAGGCAGACCTTGCACTTGAGCGGCTTGTAGCCAGTATGAGTCCGCATGTGGATCTTCAGCCCGTACTTGCGGGAGTACAGCTTCCCGCAGTAGAGGCACAGGTGCCCGGTCTTGGGCTTCCCGCCGGCCGCCGCTGCCGCCGGCAGCGCCTCCAGCCGCCCGCGGCCCTTCTCAGCCGCCAGCTCGGAGAGCTGCTGCGTGTGCATGGCGATCTCCCGGTCGATGCTGGCCAGCGATCCCAGCTCGGCGGCGTGCAGCCCTGCCGCCGGCCCCCCGAAGTACGACACCGACTCGGGGTACTTGAGGAGGCCGCCCAGGTGCAGCTTCAGCGGGTAGTAGGGAGCGGCGCCGTAGAGCAGCTCTCCGTTGTAGACGGTGAGCGGCATCACGGGCAGCCCGCACTCCCCCGCGTAAGCCTTCAGCCCCTCGAAGGGCGGCAGCGCGAAGCGCTCCAGCGCGCCGCCGGGCAGCGGTGGGTAGCGGGCTGGCGGCAGGGCAGCTCCTGGCAGCCCCCGCTCCACCTGCCGGAAGGCCGAGGCCTCCTCCAGCGGTGAGAGCAGCGGGAAGGCGCGGAGTCCGCCGCCGCACGCTAGACCGGCCGCTGCCGCCGGGGGGGGGGCCTCGCCCGGCAGCGCCCCGCACTTGGGCGGTGCCTCGGGGGCTGCGCGTCCCGCCTTCAGCCCCCCCAGCAGCTTGGAGAAGCCGAGGGCGGCGGCGCCCCGCGCCTCCTCCCGCAGCGGCCCGGCGGGGCGGAAGGCCGAGCGCGCCCCGGGGCATAGCGCCAGCCCGTTGCCGCCCGCCGGCCCCAGCAGCGGCCCCGGCCCGCGGGCGGCCCCTACGCTCATGTCCAGAGCCCGCTCCTGCTCCTCCTTGCCCGCCGCACGCTTGGGCAGCCCCGGCTTGGCGAGCGGCGGGGAAACGACGGCGGCCTCGCGCTTGACGGGCTCCCGCGGGCCGCAGCCCGGCGGCGGGTGGGCGCGCAGCGCGGCGGCAGGCGGCTCCTTGGGCGGGAGGCCGAAGGCAGCGGGCCGGCCGTGGTCGTGGTGGAGGAAGGGGCGGCCGTGGCTCAGCGAGCAGTGGAAGTGGACGTGGGCCTTGAGGCTGTTTGGGTACTTGAAGGTCCTCCAGCAGTACCAGCAGATGTACCGCTCTTCCCCTGCGGAGGCAAGCGGAAGGGCCCGTCAGCGGCGGCCGCGCATCCCCACGCATCTCAGCGCCTAGCCGCGCATCCCCGCTTCCCCGCCGTGTCGCGGCGCGGTGCAGGCTCTGCGCGGTTAGGGCTGCGCTCCCGCGGACGGTCGCCGTGAGGCAGAGGGGAGCAGCTGCTGCCGCGAGTAGTCTGTCGGGGGGCCCATCTGTTGGCGTTTGCAAAGGAGGTAGCGTATGTCAGGGAGTCGGCTGCACCGAACAAAGGCCAATCTAATGATCGTGAGCCCCTCATTACGCGGCGAGACAATATCCGATATGTATGGGCCATATGTAATCGTTCCCTTTCAGAGGACAATGCCCTTTGTGCCCCGTCCCCTAAACACTTCGGCTACTCTAAAGCGCAACAGACCTCGGTGGCAGCGGCCCTGGTGACTCCCCGGCATGCAGAGGAGCAGGCTTCTCTTTCCTCGTCAGGGTGTCCTCCTGAGCCCCGACGGTGAAACGCTGCCTCTGCGGGCAATCTGCCTGCCTGGGTATCTTTATGTCTTTTCCTTTTGCCTCTCTTTTCTTTTTCTTTCTCCCTCTCTCACTTTCCTTTTTTTTTTTTTTTTTTTTCTTTCCTTTCCTTCCCTATCTTTCTCTCTTCCCCCCTTTCCTTTTCCCTTTCTCTTCTCTCTTTCTTTTTCCTTCTCCCTTCTCCTTCCTTCTCTCTCTTGTTATGTCTACATAATATCCATCCTTCTTCCGCCCCGTCTCTCCTCGTCACAATAACATACCACTAAGGCGTTTCGGGAGCCGTCGGGGCCCTCATGAACTGCTGCCCATTCCCACCCCGTCTCCAGCCGATCCTCACTATGTGACCAAGTGCCGCACAAGAACGAGAGGCCTCTCGGGCGTGGGACCAGCTCCTCACAATTCGAGGGATCCCTTGGGGGACGATGGGGGTGGGGTGGGGCACAAACCACGAGGAATGGGGCAGCTTCAGCCGGGGCAACGGCTGAATGGGGCTGGTCGGCAGGCATGGTGGACTCAATCAGTCCCAGGGGTCTTAATTCAGCGTTTGGGGCAGGGACGAGCCGGTGGCCTCTGATCCGGTGAAACACGAAGTCTTTGCTGTCCTCGGGAACTCGCGTGAACAGATCCGGGGCTATTGAGAGTGTCCCGTCTCCTGTGTCCTTGCTCAGCCCTTCCTCGCTTCCTGCGAATCGGATGTCTCAAGCTGCGCGGCATTACTAAGTCCATGGAAGCGGGTTTTCGCCCCGTCAAGGAGGGCTGGCGGGAGGAGGGAGCGTATCTGCCCGGCAGCAGCCGCGGGAGGGAGAACCGCGGCCCAACCCCACCGCCGTGAATAGCAAACCGGTCCGAGGATCGCTGTGGACACAAGGGCGTGCGGCCACCGACCGCTGCCGTCGTTCGCCTTTGCGAAGCGGTTTGGTTCTGGCTGCCCTCGGCAAGAGTTTGGTGGGACCGGCCGCCTCCTGAGCGCCACCGAGCCGGGCCCGGGGCTTTTCCCGGCTCAACTCTAGTCCAGCAAACATCGCTCGGGAGCGGGGGGGGAGGGGGGGGGGGTGTGAAGGGAAGAAAGAAACGAAAAATACCCCTTTCGCATCCCAGTAAAACCAAATAAATGAAGATTTGGAAAAGAAGATTTCCAAAGTTTTGTTTGTTCGGAAAAAAAAATAAATAAAAAAAAAAAGAAACAACAAAGCAAAAAAAAAAACAAAACCCCTTCTGACTTTCTTCTGCTAGGTTGGCTTTGGGATTTTGTTGGCTTTGGATTTGTTTGGGGTTTTTTTGGGGGGGGTGTTGTTTGCTTGTTTGTTGATTTTTGTCGGGTTTTGGGGGGGGGGGAGGGTGGCCGTTGTTTGGTTGGAGGTTTTTAGTAGGACTTTACGGGTTTTTTTTCCAGCATACTGCCCTTAAAAGATGAGCACTTCAGCATTTGATGCGCTTATTCTCAGCCCGTTTTAATTAGCCTGAAAATGTTGGGGCCGGAAACACGACACATCCGCAGGGTCAGTCTGCACTTAAGCCTTGCTTCGACGGGGCGGGGAGGATGCCACACGCCTGCTGCATCTCGCAGCCCCGAGATTCCTTGCCGTTTCCTCGAGCATCATCCGCCGGCAGGGGCTGCTGGGCGGGGAGAGGGGGCAAAACCCAGTCCCGTCTCCTCCTTCCTGCAGCTAAAACTTCGCCAGAGCAGGTTTTTTTAAGAAGGGGTGACGCTCCGCAGACCCGCGGCCTCACTGCCCTCGGTGGAGGGGTGGGACAGAGACGTGACGATGAGTTTCTTTTCCGGATGAAGTTTTAGTGTAAGGAGGGATTTGTGCTCTTGCGCATCTCACGAGTTGGGCAGGAGGCGAGCAGTCAGCGCCAGGTGTTTCTGCAGTCATCCCTCAGGGTCGGATCCCGATTTCCCTCCGGAGCAGCAGGCCTCGAGGGCTGGGGAGGGCTCAACATCCCCCGGATTGAGCCCCTGCTCCCCTCTCGGGGAGTCCGCCGGCTGAAGCATCTTCTGTGTTGGGCAGGAGCAACGGGGTCTCTCGTCGCCAGCTGAGCGGCCTTGGCCCGGTGTGGCCTACTGCCCGCCAGCAGATCGCAGAGCCACCGCCGCCCGGGGGAGCGGCCGGACCCCCGAGATGGGCAGCAGGGTGTGCCGGCCACCTTTTCGTTTCGTATTCTTTTCTCCCTCTCTCTGAATGTGCTGCCACCTTGTAATTTTTGTGAGCAGCAGTGCAATTCCAGCTAAGAATCAGCTCACAGCCCGGTGTCTTCCCCTTCCCGGTATCTTCGGATTTCCCTATCTGAACCCGATTTGACGCCGACTTAATTTTTTACCTCATACATCCTAATTTACAGGGATCGTCCAATACCCGTTTGGATTTGACTATATGAACCTACCGACAAGATAACCTGAAAATAGGCTCTGAAGCTCTGACCGAGGAACATGGGAGATGCAAGAGGTATTTTTAAAGACCGTGAAGCCAAATTGCTGTCTCGCACCATAACACTAGCCTTGTTTCACAGAAATCCCATTTGCCTATCAAAAGATCATTAAATTGTACCGAAGTCGGAACGACTCGAGGCACGGGGCCCTTTCCATACGCTACTGAGTTAATAGATCACCCTTCAAACATAAGCAGATGGAGTCTCAGTTTAAAGGATGGCAGGTTAAAAGTCACTGCAGCTGTGCTGGCATTAATGTTTTCTAAGGGAGCAATTTGAAGGACCCACTATTGCCTACCGCAGTTTGAGTTCCCGCCAAAGGTGATAATTAAGAGGGTCTGGTTTGATTAATTTAATTTGTTTGCTCTGAAACGAATGGCCGCATCTGTACCTTTCTCGTCGTGCGTTGGGGTGGCCGTGACAGGGATGTCAAACCACTGTGCTAGTGGGTTGGAGTACCAAACGGTGAGTTCCTCTCCCGGCTGGACATCTCGCAGCGCCCGGTAGAAAATCTGGGAAGGGGAAAAAGCAAACTTCTTCAGGAGTCTTGTGAGGGGAGGCAGGTGACGGAGAGCAGTACCAGGCCGGCCCGGAGCCGCGAGTGGGGTACCTGTCCTCCTGGCAGATCCGCAACAGCCTCCAGTGTCTGCTCTTGGGAGTTTCGGGCAGCTCGGATTAACCCTATCCACTCCAGAGCTGAGCTCCCGGCTTCATCCACTAATTCCCCTCTCACCATCCGCACCTGGAAGACAGGCGGCACCGCTGTCACTTCCACGCGAGACGAAACAGAAAACAAGCAAACAGCTTACCCGTCCCCCTGCCTCCTTGCCTGCCCGCTCTGCCGTGCCCTGCGAGCCTGCTCTCCTACACCAGGCAGGTGCCTGGGCATCGCAGCTCGGAAGCAGCGGCCAGAGCATCTCGTTTTGCCGGCCTCACATCCTCAGCCTCCTTTGGGCAGGAACTTTCCCGCATCGCAGGTGCATTGGGAATGCTGCGGACGGCTTAGGAGGGAGTGGGTGGGGGGTGCTGCTCTGCAGGAGTCAGGATAGAAGATCCCCGTCCCCAGCACTGCGAAGGGAAATGGGATTTTACCCTCAGATCCCACTGGTCCAAATGCACCTCGTTCAGTCGCAGCTGCTACAATTAGCTTAGCGCTGTATTAAATGACCAGGTAAGATGTTATTTTTTTTTTTTTTTTTGTAAGGGTTTATGCAGTCTCTGAGTCGGTGCAACACAATCGCGACACACACGACTTGTCGGAAGATGTGGAGGGGGAAAGGGGAGAAGGATTCTGCTTAGCTACAAAGTCTCTGTAGCCCCATACTTCATAATCTGCTTGCCCATACAAAGAGAAAATGAAGTGCCAGTTCCCTGAATGACCATGCAATAAAAGTCACCGGAACAAAGCGGTCTAAAGCGAGAAACCAAGGGAGCCAGATGAGAAATAAATTTGAGTGGGCTGGCAGAGCGTTTAAAAACAATTAAAGGCCATTAAAAATCCGAGCGGAACGCGTGAGCCGCGGCTCTCCGGGGTGTCGAGGAAGGGCTACCACCCGCAGTACCCTGAGGAGCCCGATGGACGGGGCGAGCACCCTTCACAGCCTCGTCTGAGTCCCGCCACTGCTCGGACACGCGCTGACCCCGGTGTTGGCAGCCGGGAGGCAATCACCCCCTCCCGCTCCGGCTGTGCGAGTGGTTTGTGGGTTCGAGGCTTTTCGAGAAGGCCGAGTGGCTCCGGGCTGCCCCGGACCCCACCACCAGCACACCCTGCCCTGGAGGACCCCCGGCCCGCTGCCCCGCTCTCCCCTGCGGCCCCAGTCAAAGGGCTCGCGGCTGGGGAGAGGGATGGAGGGACGCGGGGCACAAACCCGAGCCAGAAATGAATCCGTGTATCTGCTGCTCCCTCGAGCAAAACCCGGGGGCTGAGAAAGCCGCATTTCCCCGTCTCACCGGGGCTGGAGATCACGAAGTCAACCCTGTCGGGAAGGGGTAATGCCCGAGTGAACGGAGACCAGCGGGACGGGGGCCGAGAGGAGGGACCAGCACCCTCGGGCACCAGGCACAGGGCTGCGGCGACGTTTTCAGCACGTCTGTGTTCAAGGCGGGAGCGCGTCCGCTCCTCCAGGAGAGCCGCTTGGTCCGCTGGCCTCGTCGCGGAGGCGAGCCGGGCTAGCTGACCCCCGGCGCTGGCGTTGGGGGGAGAGGGCATGGGCGGGTTCTCCTGGCAATGCCACAAGGAGACATCTCGGGACGCTCTGGACATGCTTCCCTTTCCTTTCCTGTCTTGCTCTAAGAAGGGAAGATTGAAGGCGGGGAGGGGAGAGCTAGAAGAGCAGCCTTTTCTCCTAAGCCGGCTTCCCCCGAAAGAAGGAAAAGCAAGGTCCAGCGGTGCAGCAGAGACCGTCGGAAAATACCTTTTTTTTGGGTCCTGGCTCCCTGCGGTCTGACAGGTACTTGCCCAGTTTGAAGGAGCCCGGCACAGGGCCCAGCCGCAGCCCCGCAGGGATGCAGCTCTCGGCGCTGACGCTGCCGGCCGGGGCCCTGCTGCTTTGCATCGCTGCCTCCGGGTGCCAGCGCTCGGGAACCCCAAGTACTTAAGGGGGCCGGAGTGACAGGGGCAGGCGGGGAGGACGAGCCGCGGCGTATCCCCGCCCGCAGAGTGACGCGGCGGTGTTGTGGGCGCCGGCTTTTCAACGGGAGCAGGAGGGGTACCCCTTGGCAGGGGGATGCTCCAGGGCGCGGAGTTTGGTGAGAGAGTTTGGCTCCTCGAGCAGCTGCGGAGTCCCATCCGAGAGGGTCACATGGAGCCTTTCCCTAACCCTCCTGCATAATCAGGCGGAGTGAATGGCTGGCAAACAATGGGCCAGGCGACCTTCCCATTCCTAAAAATCCAATTTGTCAAGGGCAAAGAAAAGGCGCTGGTGAATCAAAGGTCTGGAGGGACCATTAATCCTCAGCATGGGGTATTGTCCCCGAGACAGTTACGATATTTTAAGTGACAAATCCACTGTATAATTTCTCCATAAATTTTACTTCCTTTTATTGTTCCTCGACAAACCAGTTTTGGAAAATAAGTGACTATTTTAAGTCTACTTGGCTGAGCCTTTTGAGGTTTAATATACTTCAAAGATTTTTAATTCTCTTCCCTTGGCTTTATTGTAAAGGAGATTAAACAAAGAGATGGGGAATGTTTTGAGGACTTGTTAACTTCTATTGATTCCCGGCGTGTGCCATACAGAAATTGGGCAGGTACTTGATGGGAAAACACCAGAAAATACCTACACTTTCTCTTTTTTAAAAAGAACGACCATATTACCAATTCAGTGGGTTGGTTGCAGGCCAGTAATCTGTTCAGTACAGCTTTGATCCTTAAGGAGGATGAATAGCTCAAAATATGAGCCGTCGTAGCCCCTGTAAAACACAACCCGTTGCACCTGTGAGCGCTGGGAAGCTGTGGTTGTAGTTCCAACGATGAAGAAATAGGGACAAGAGCAAATAGAGACATACAGGCAAGGGGAAACGAAGGGGCACGACCAGCTGATAACACAGACGTCTAGCAAGCAGCGTGTGGCTGCATTCCTAGTTTAATACACCCACAGGTTCCTCTCCCACAAGCAAAATCGCTTGCATCGAGGCTGCTTTCAGAGGAGGAACCTGCAAAAAGTGGCTGTAAATAAAGCCAGAAGGACGCGGTTCGAACAGAGTGTGTCTCTGTCCCTCCTCCTCGCATAAATATTTTAATTAAGATACAACGAGGTGCTAGAATTAAGTCATCTTGTAACTCAAGCTGGAAAAATCTCCCAAGATTTTTCCAGGAGGAGAAGAGGAAAGGTCTGCGGCATTTTTCTCAGGCACATGCAACAGCCCAGCTGTGCCTGTCAGACCAAAGTGTACAGTAACAAATTCAGTGTTCCATTTTCGCTTTTCTAGCTGGGTCTAGTCCCCACTAGCAGGTTTTCTCCTCTCCGTACCTCGTAACTCTCAAAAAAGGAAGATTTTTGAACCTTTCTCTTGCGGAGAAGTTGCACATGCAGATTTTATTCACTGCTTCCCCCCCTCCCCCCTGGCCCCCCCGCCGCCCCCGGCGTTTTCCTAACAGTCAGACCTAATACATTTCAAAAGAACCCCCCAAAGGCTACGCTTAGAGGCGCATCTGCCGATAGGTGCCAGGTATCCGAGGGGCTCTTCTGAAGTAATCCCGCTTTCTGCAAGATGAACCTTGGCACATCACTTCCGACATGATCCTTACTGTGTGCTTTACCCTGGATCCGCTTGCCGCCGTCACGCGTGGCACCCACCGTGAGAGCACGGGCCACGGGGATGCGCACGGGCGACGAAAGCTATTTTGAACGGGCACGCCTTACGTGTTGGCGGATGCAAAGATGCACTTCCCTCTCATTGCGCAGGGAGAGCGATGGAGTCTCAGCCCGGCAAGTTACCGCCGCTGCTGTCGTGACATGTGCCCACACCGAGCGCTGTTCGCTCCGGCCCCGCAAGGCATCGGCCTCTGGTGCCCTGAAATGTCAGCGTCAATGCTGGGACCAGCGGGGAGAGGAGGGCTGACCGCTTCCCCCGTCCCGCCCGCAGCGCTGGGCTCCTCCGGCCGGGCGACAGGTTGGGGCGTTCTCTCCGCCTGCCCCGGGGGATGCTGGCCGGCACTGGGCTGTGAATCTGGTTTTTATTAATGATACGTATTGGCAAGCACAGGAGATAAATGTCTCGCCTGCCCCCCCGTAGCATCAATGATCATCGATCGCATCTCTCCGGGGTGCAATGGCAGGGACAGTCCCGGGACAGCGGAGGCCGGGGGCGGGGGGGTAGTGGGGGGGTGGAATTGTGTCTTTTTCACTTCGGCAGGGACGGGAGAGGGGAAAGAGGGGATGCGGGGAACTGAAGATGACCCCTTTGATCAGTGGCCTGAATGGGGAAAAATGGATAAACAAGAAGTTGAGGGCAATAAATTTAAGCCATGAACATGTCCCTGTAACCTCTGGCCTGGCCACTTGAGGATGAGACCGGGATGAAATTCCGGGAACCGCAGAGGTAGAGAGAGAGAGAGGGCTTTTAAGGCGACTAAGGTACCCTACTGCTCCGCCTAGGGAGCAGCTCCCTCCCAGGCCTTAATGAGTCAAAAAGCGTGAACGACACGCGAACAATTTTATCAATAGGACCATGTAAAAGCCGACTGTGAGGAAAGTTATTTATTAATATAGCCGATTGTGGCTGGTTCCCATCCACTCAGAAAAGAAAAGCCCTTGCTCTGGAAGCATTCACACCAGTTCTCCAATTTTTATTCTGTCCTGTGGCTCAAAGTTGAAGTTCCCCAAGTGAAATAAATTGTCCACAAAAGAGGAAAGGAACCACATTTTCTTTTATTTTTCCTTCCCTAAAAAGGAAGGGTGAAACCGATCTAATGTGCCCACTGGAGCAAGATGCAGCATGAAAGGCCGGGTGTTAAAAGTAAAAGCAGCCTTTGGAGCAAATGGGATGGAAAATTAAATGAAATTAAATAGCTTGAACGACCGTATTGTCCCTTATTAAAAAGACACATTAATTACATGGTTTCAGCTTTATTCAAAGACAATGTTTAGACTCAATCAAAACATTCCACTATCGCTCTTTATAGACTTAAACCGGGCTACTAGAGGCACCATTAAAGCGAGATCACTTTTGCCCAGAGATGCTATGAAAGTTATTTTCCTCAGCGGCCCTTATTTATGCCCACCGCTGAACTGCCGGTGCCCCTGACTAACACTTTGGCACACTGTTCTCCCTGATTTAACAGGTTGCCCCGTAATGAGGCATGAATGTTAAGAAACAACAGTCATCCAAAGAAGCACAGTTGCAGAGAGCAATGTCCCACCAGGGAGCTCCATTCAAACCATCAAGCCGCTCCGGCACAGAGAAGGTTCAACACCACATTCAGACCAGCATGAATGCCTGTATACAGGGCCCGACTCATTATGCCGCCGAGCACCGCAGCGGAGGCTCCAACAAAATGCTGCAAGTTCATTCAGCAGGCCGGGCTCTGCTGGGCGGCCCCGCCGTCGGCTCCCGGAGAGACCTCGTTCCCAAATGGCTTGGCCCCGACGGGGCGGCCCGGCCCCGGGCTGCGAGACTGAGCAGGGCAGGGCGGGGAGCCGGCCCCGGGGCTCTACCGCCATGGCCCCGCTACAAAGGGGTGGGAATGCAAGGGACTGGGCGGAGGGCAGGGGCCGTCTTGTGAGACCCTGAAATTCGGAAATCACCTTTAAACTGAAGAGACCAATGAGGTCTGAACGTCTTTTTTTTTTTTTCCTTTCTTTAAAAAGAAAAAAAATCTCCTCTCCTTTTTCCTTGCCTTCCCTCTTTCCCTGCCTTCCCCTCTCACTCGCAATTGCTGTACACCTCTTCCTCCACTTCGCTCACCTTCTCTCTTTCAGCCACTCTCCATCCAACCTCCTTCCCTTTTCTACCCTTTCTTCCTTTCTGTCCCTTCCCACAGTAACAATTCCTCCCCTGCACTCAGCAGCAGCAGCGGCGGCACAGGCAGCGGCAGGAGCAGCAGGGGCAACAGCCGCCTCCCGCCGCGGCGCTGCCGGTGCCGGTGCCCGGTACTGCGGTCGGGCGGGGCCGATCGGCGGCTGCTGCCCGGGCCGAGCCGGGTCGGGCCGGCGGCCCCCAACCAGCTGTGCGGTGCAGACGAGATGCGGGTGGGATATTAAAGCAGCTTTTGAATAGTAATTCAGGTTCTATGGGAACCCGGACAGATGACAGGAGCCCGATTTGGTAGTCGTATTGTTAATCGCGAGCGTCACCCCAGATCGGATTCAAACACGTTCTGTGCTCGTTAAAAATTCCAGTGTAGGGGCTGAGATTTTTTTCTCTCTTTCTCTCTTTTAGCCCAGCTTCAATTGGAGGTGAAACTTGCCGCATAAAGTATTCAAAGTCTGTCTAAAGTTGCCTTTTAACCGGATTCTCCCCCTCCCGCAGCCCCCAGCGTATCTCTTGGTTCTTTCGGTTGACATGGTGCAAATAAAAGTCAGTAAACTTGTTGCTGAATTGCAATGTTTCGGTGTACCTTATAAATTCATACCTTTTCTCCCTCGACCGCCTCAGAATGAGCCCCTGCCTCAATTCGATTTTCCTTGCTGTTGGGCACATTTAGGAGAGAGTCTATTTGTGAAGTTCATTTCTAGGCAAATGTATTCAAGAGCTGATTGGGATGAATAGGACCGTGTGTCAGCCGCCCCTAATTGGGATTAAAGCACTTCGGACCATATGCAGAGAGTGACAGAAATTCTCAGGTTTCATTGTGCTCAGACTTCCACCCGCCTGGACACTCCCCCTGGAAAGGGGGGATTTAGAAAGATTTCAAGGAGAAACTGAGGAAATAAAGGAGAGGCAGAAAATGACCGGGCTAATGTCCTTCGGCGGGGCTGCCAGCGTGGCATCTGCCGGGGGCAACGACGGGCACTGGTGGGACGCGGCGGGCCGGCGGGGTTGGGGCTACGGGCAGCCAGGAGCGACCCGGCGCAGGCTTTCACTTCAAGGGGATGAAAGGGAAAGGAAGGGCAAGGAAAAGAAGGGAAGGGAAGGGAAGGGAAGGGAAGGGAAGGGAGAGGAAGGGAAAGGAAAAGAAAAGAAGGGAAGGGAGAGGAAGGGAAAGGAAAAGAAGGAAAGGGAGAGGAAGGGAAGGAATACAAGCTTTCTCAGCCCCAAGGTAGTAAGCTTGTATTTTGGCTTAGAAACACTGGGGACTGCATGGGATGGGAATGAAAAAACCCACGAGGAAACCTCTCCCGGTGTTTCTAGCCTAAGGAACAAGATCCCACAGGAGAAGGGAGGCAGGAAGGAAGAGAAAGGGAGATGTGAGACACAGGCAGACACCGCTCCCTGCCCAGCCTAGTACTGGTACCGGGTAAATGCGGGGTTTGGAAATGTGGCCCTGCTGTGTCAGGAGCAGGGCGAGAGCTGCGCTCCGTAAGCCGGGAGTGCCTGATCTAGGGGAAGATGCCCACGGCTAGCGGGTTGGACTAAATGATCTTTAAAGGTCCCTTCCAACCCAAACCACCCCGAGCCTATGGGCGGTTTTGTAACCCAAAGCTGCTCAACGTGAGTACACATCCACCGCGCTGCCTGCCCATCTGTCCACCCGCATGCCCGCGGTGCACGAATGGCCGTGCCGGGTGGAGGTCTCTGTTCCTGAGGGCCCTGCACTTGTGGAGCCACAGGGAGAGGCGACATGCAGAGCCAAGGCCTGGCCTTCACGCTGTGACTAATCCGGGTGTGGGGTCGTCTGCATGTGGCTGCCCAAAACGCAGTGAGGAAAACATTATTTAGGTTAATGTTTTTTTAAGCTCTGTGGTCGCTTATCAAAACCACGACATTTAATCCCCTCAGCAAGACGGAGGAGAGCCGGCACCGCTACCAGGGTCTTTGTTTGCAGAGGCTACTTTGTCACAGAGAGGTGACCAAGACCTGGTGTCTCTCTTCTGCTCTCGTCCTCTATACGCTCCTCTGCAAAGTACCCGTGGCCCCGACGGGGCGGATGTGTGCCGGAGTCCCCGGCAAGCCCGTGTGACGCTGGGGTGATAGGAACACAGCTTTCCTCGACGACAGTGAGCTGGGTGTCCCCTTTGTACTGTCTGTGGGCAGATCTGTAGCGGTGGGAAAGGTCCTGCCCGCACCCCATTGTTAGCTAATAACGCTGTTCACTTCTGCGCGCACCTTCCCATGTGTCGTGGCTCTGCCTGGGTGGGGAGAGAAGATGGGTCTGACCTCAGCCCCGAGTCTCGGACACGCTGCTCCATTCCCAGCACTGAACAGGGCTCAGGATGTGACATGCGGAGTCCGGCTGGCCTGGAAAGAAGAAGCGTGACTCTTTGCAGCGTTATGTCAATGAACATCTGAAATCTGTTCCCCGGGGTGGGTTTGCCCCTGCAAGTGGAAGGTCTGGTTTAGAGGAGGCTGACAGGGCTAACCGAAGCCCCCCGCGTTTCCTCCCGCACCCCAAGGCAAAGAGCGGGCAGGAGTGGCTGCGGGAGGAGCGATGGTGCGGCACGGTGGTGCGTGGCGAGGTGCGGGGATCGGGGCACAGTCAGGGCCACCGCTGAGCCCGGGAGAAGTCTCTGACATCAGCCCCAGCTTTCCGGGATGGGGGAACGGGTTTGCAACCCCAGCCGGGGCGACCCGTATCTGTTCCTACCCCTCTCTACCCCCCCCCCCCCCCCCGATCCAAATCTCTGCCCCCGGGACAGCCCTAGGAGAAAAGCTCGGCCCCATCGGAGAGCCCCCGAAAGTGATGCCCGGGAGGTCCTGCCGTCTGGAGGTGGCTCCTCGGGTTAGAGGCAGAGCTGCAGTCTACAGCTACAGCATCCATAGGTTTCACCCGTGTATTCACAGGCGCCTAGGGAGCAGGAGGGATGAGGGCTTGCTTGTGTGTCTGTGCATATGCACCCGGAGATGTCTGTGTGTATACGCACGCACACAAATATATTTAGAAGTCGGTATGCTGGAGTCACTGTAATTCCTTTTTCCCGTGGGTTTCGTGACAGGAGCGCAGGGGCGAAGGCCCTTCCTCTCCTTTCTGGCTGCCTTTGAGAGACAGGACTTATGGAGAAGCATACAGAACCATAGGTTACCAAACATAGAGAGGACCGATGCGCTGGAAAGCATCTGTAAAGATCTGTACGGCTCTGAGGAACCGAGCTGTTCCTGTGCTCCAGACAGTACAAGGGTAAAGAAGCAGAAGGTACTGCCATCCCTTCTTGTTTTCCAGCATCACAAATATCCCTGGGAATCCAATTCATGAAGCTGTATTCTTTCTGAGTCGGGCTTTGTAAAGACAGTGGTTGTACCATTTAAATCACACGGTCCTTTCACCTCTAGGCAGGCAACTAGCAATGACTTTATTTCAGCCTGAGCTTTAACCGTTTGGGTGCTTTAAATACAGTGGGAGTCCCCTTATCCGAGCATTTCCACAGACTGTCTATATCCGTCCTGACAGCTTGATAGAGCCGAGCCCGACCCTGAATCTCTTCCAGGGATGAAATTGTGCAGCGACAGAGGAAGCCAAAGCACGCAGACAGAGCACACATACCTCAGATCACCCCCACTACCACATCGCTTCTCCTCTTCCTTCCTCCTCCTCAGAGCACCCCACCACCCTGCTCAGGTCTGCTATAGGCGAAAACTAATTCTTTATACACAGAGTAAATTTGTTGCGTTTTCCACAGGAGCTTACAGGGGAGCTCATCTCTTAAAATCCGCACTGTTTATTACAGGAGGGTTACAGCTGCAAAATGAGGCAAACAATTTCTGTAAATCCTCTCCCCGAGGGGCAGCGTTATAGTACAGCGATGTGGCTGGAGCTTATGGAAGGGTGCTTCCTGTCGAGGGGTGCTTCAGATGGAGGGAGGGGTGCTTCAGATGGCTCATAGGAGGAGGCCAAAGACCTCGGAAGAAGTAGGTGCCACCGATACTGGGATGGGAGTGAAGGCTGGGGCATGGCGGAAGAAAGGCAGGGACCCACTCCCTCTGCTTTGGGTTCAGGAGTCGGCAGGTGAAAAGGACTGAGATTTCCCCTGTTGGGATCCCACTGAATCCATCACTTGATGTGAAGGAGAGGCAGGGAAATAAATCATTGGCACGGAAGAGATAAAAGGATAAAAAACATGGTAGCTGCTGGAAGGAGCAGCCCACTGTTCCTGCAGTGGCACCAGAGAGTAGGGCAGAGCTTGCTGCCTGGCTGGTAATGCTGTAAGTGGAGAGAGAGAGATGGGCTTTGCCAGCAAATGGGAGAAAGGGCTGTAAGAGAGCTGACTTCCTAATGAGCGACTATAATGCTGTAAAGGGTTTCAGCATTTCATGCTTTTCAAGATACGACTATCAGCAAGAAGGGGAAAAAAAAAATTTAGCAAAAATGGAGCCATCAGAAATTGTTCGTTACACTCCGGTAAACATCCCCTCATGGTGAAATCGTTGGTGGGGGCAGCAGGCAGGGCAAGAAAACGCAGCTTCTTCTAGTATGTGCAGCTTTCTAATTAATGAACCTGACAAACTGAAAGGTCTTCTCTGGTTCCTGTGGTTTGGCTTGTTTTATTTCTTTTTTTTTTTTCCTTTTTTTCTATGCATATCAGAAACAAGAAAGTATTTAGGTATTTAAAGAATAGAAATGTTTAAATTTTTCTAAATTTAGTATTTAAAGAAAGGTTTAGATATGCAGAATAACGGAGGATAAACCCACGTTATCTAGGACTTCTCTAAAGTATGCCACGAAGTACAGCCCTTTTCCTTTTCTATTTCGGCATTGCATATTTTGATGCTGAAATATGCATAATTTTTGACAGCTTCGGAGTTACAAAACCAAAGGAACTTGTAGGTGTCATCTGTCGGAAATAATTTTTCGTTTACAGCCTGTAGATTTAACGTTGTTCTTTCTATTCTTTGTTTGTGCTATTAAAATAAAATCTAAATAAAATTATTCATCCTTTTTGTCCGATCGCCTGTGGACTGCTGCCCTCAGCTCCCACGGTGCCATCATCTTTCAGTCTAAATATTCAAATATACGTTTTACAAGAAGACAGATTAACCTCAAAGTTTCTGTCTCTGTGTCTCTCACACGTAAAAATAAGGGTACACCTGGGGCACACACATACAGAAGGGTTAGCTCTTCCAAAACTAGGAAGGAAAATCCTATTTATCTTTGAATTTTTCCAGCACGGCATGGTATTGGGCAGGGACGTCTTTTTAATAAACTGAGCTCCTTAATTTTTTTGTAGAACAAACCCTTCTTAAAATCGGATTTGAGTTAAGCTGAGCTCAAAATATCAGGGCCAAGCGAGCCCCTGTTTTTGAGTCACTGGTTTTAAAACTAAATTTTGATGCCTACAGTACAGGCATTTCTGCCTTGGGAAGGTGACTTACTACCGTTGTGTTTACACATAATGTGTTCCGAGGTCTTTGAAGAAAAAAATCGAGTGTGCACATTCAGCTACCGCTTAGGAGAGGTTTTCAACAGCCCCCGGGGCTTCAGGGCTCATCCCCAGGTACAGAAACTGCTCTCAGATGGTTGCGGGTTTGGACCCTCCACCACAAACATAACCCTTTACGGAGGAATATTTGATTCCCATTCACCCCTTATGAGCCTTTCAGACAGCTTTTTCTCTGGAATTTGAGACCCAGGCCAGTCCCCGAGATGCCCACATCCCTCTGTACTGGTCTGGTCCAAGATGCCAGCACCCTTTCTCCTCCCCATCCTGGTTTGCGGGCTGAGGGCTGCTGCACTGCCCGCCCCGTGGGAAGACCCCACAACTTTGGGCAGTTTTTAAGAAAGGGCAGCCCCGTCCTACAGCAGGGCGTCTCTTTTCCACCAGTGCTTTACCTTGGGGAGGGGGAAGAAGATTAAAAAAAAGAAAAAAGAAAAAAAAAGAAATAAAGAAATAAATAAAAAAAAACACACAAAAAAAAGAAAAATAAGTAAAAATAAAAAAAAAAAACAAAGAAAAAGGAGAAAGGAAAAATATAAAAAAGAAAATGAAAAATAGAATAAGAAATAAAGGGGGAGGGGAAAGAAATAAAGAAAAAAGTAAAAGAAAAAAAAAAGAACGAAAAGGAAAAAAACCCCAAACCTATTTGTTTTTTTTAATTCCGAGAGAGCAAAAGTACGCCTGTCCCCCGGGATGATTCCCCAGGAGGGGAAATACTCGGATATTCGTCACAGCGCACCTGAGGCTGTCACCCGGCCCCTTGTGCCCGTGGTAACAGCGAGCCTGGCTCTCCCAGTCCCTCAGTCCCGGCCAATACCCGCCTCCCGGCGCTCCGCCCGCAACCTGTCCGCGGGAGAAGCTGGCCCGCAGGCTTGCGCGGAGCGGCTGGGGACTGCTGTCAGGCACCCCGGTCCCGCTGCCCAACCGGCCCTGCCCAGGGGCTGGTTGTGTCGGAGGCGATTGAAACCCGGGGCGAGAAGACGGTAGTTTCTCAAACTCCCTTAGGGAGCTGGCAAAGCTGGGTAGAAAAGATGTGCATACAGATGTGCGTATGCATGAAACCTGTCCGGGGGAATATAGATACGGAAATACACAATAAGGCAGTGATTTATTTTCTCTCCTCGGTTATATAGTTTTTGCCTCGCTTAGCTAGTTTCGGACACAAACACCTCCTCAGCTTACGGGTTGGGGAGAAACAGTTTGCTGCCAGATAGAGCGAGGCAGCAAAACCTCCCGTCGGAAAAGCCTCTCAAGCGTGATCCGCCAAAGATGCAACTAATTAACCCGCTTCTCCGTTTTCCGCTCATTTTTTCTCCGGTAGTATCAGGGCTTGCGGAGAAGCGGGGTTTCTCCTCGGGCCAGGAGCATCAACCTCCCGGCTTGCTTCAAGGTTACCCGGTACCTTCGTGAAGCAGAGCAGAACCCCCGGCTCCCGAGGTTCCACGCTACCGAGTCAAACAAGAAAATACGTGTTCCTCATTTTATTTGAGCTAGGAAAAGCAGCACAACAGGTTTGCACACGCGGGCGGCTCGGGCTAGAAGCGGAAGAGCTCCTCTCCCGGGGGGCAAACGCAGATCTCTGAATGAAAACCTGGGGGGGGGGGATAGCAAGAAAGGAAGAAGCCCCGGGCAGGTGGGGAAAGCCCTCCTGCAAGCCTGGGGTGGTACCGAGACACCCCCGTGGTGCTGCGGGGGTCTGCAAGCCGGGTCCGTTTTACTGCAGCATTCTTTCCGTTGTTTCGGAAGGGCCAAGAGCTCAGTGCAAACCCCGACACCCTCGGGACAGACTCGCTTTCTCCAGAAGGCGTTTAGGGTGCGGAGGGGTTCCCCGAGGCACCCGGAGGTAAGGGGCAGGCAGCCCTGTGCTGGGAAGCAGCCTTGGTCAGCCTCCTAACTTCTCAGGACTCCTTTCACCGCCCACAACGGCTTAATGTTTGTTTAACTGAAGGTTTGAGGGAGGTAGACTCCCTGCGAGGTGCAGGCTACCTTAGAGACCTCCGATCTCCTCCTCCTTGTGCCCAGAGCAGCCACCCCGCCCTTTGCAGCACCAACACAGAGGAAGGAGAAGCCGGGACCCTGCTCAGCGCTGGGCTGTGGAGAGGGAAAGGGGGTAATCCCCAAATACCTTTTCGGGGGCCTGCATTTCATCCTGTGAACATGGTCTTTCCAGAAAGGAAAGCCCTCCCTCATGTGCCACTTGCCAAAGAAGCGCCACCCGATGTCTGAGCTGCAGGTTGGTCTACATGGCTTGAAGGATACTTTAATCCCCATCTCAGTCTGAGTATGCTGCTCAGGATCCAGCCTTACCCCGGGCCACCCCCTGAAAAGGCACGGAACCCCTGAGCCTTGGGGAAGGAGGATGCACCAACAACTGACCAGACAAGAAAATATAATAAAAAAATTAATACAACACAACACTGATTTGATACTATCCTGCATATGTTCCTGTTGTTTTACTGAGAGGAGGTGCGGTTAAATGCCAGAGTGCCTGCGACCCAGAAAGGAAACCCTCTGAGATAGCATCCTACTGTGTGGGAATGCTGGCGATTTTTAGAATTGTGCAGGTTGGTAGGAGGTGGCTGAGAGCATCTTTCTGGACCAGCTACCTTCACCAAGGAGTTCTCACAACAGAGCTGATGCTTTTAATAACACCTCATTCTCTTCTCATTTATCCTCATATCATAAACTCGACTCTCATTATTTGAAAGTCGTTCCCTTATCTAATGAAATTACCCTGAATATCTTCTACATAGAATATTAAATGGTTGCCTTTGCAAGAGTCTTTTGTTTGTGCATTGGGGGAGGGTGCTTCAAATAAAAAATTCTCCAGTATAAATCCTTTACCCCTGAAATTGTCACTCAAAAACAACAGGATCCTTATGTTCAGATATGTGCATGACTGAGCAGCTGAATTTTTATTTCATATGTACAAACATTATTTGTGGATACTCCCTACTGGTTTGACATGCAGTCACATCCAGAGTCACCACTCCTCCAATCCACCTCCCTCGTTGCAAAATATAGCCTAAAAGACCACCATTATTGGGAAAAATATCAGACAACTGTCACATTACCTAACATAGTGAAATCATAACAAAGGCTTCCATTAGAAGTGACATAACATAAGCTGGAAGGGGTTTTCAATTCCACTCAGATTTCTTTTCCCTGTTCCTTCCCTGAAACGTCTCACATTCTTGGCATGTTTTGTGAAAGCTTGATTAAAGTCAGGAAATCTGGTTTTGTACCACTCATTCATTTCCTGAGGGGATATTAAACAGAAGAGGGCAAACAGGAATGCCTATTGTCAGGTCTGTGAGAAGATATGTACTGTTTTCAGTTATTAGATGAATATGTAAACACGCAAAAAACCTGAGAGTATTAGCAGAGACTCATTTTTTGTGTGCAGCTAAGGGAAGGGGCTAAAGGAAATATTGTATTTGAAACAGTGGTGGAGGACTCATGAGGAGGAATACGCATCACCCTTCCATAATTTTAAATGCTATTTATGACATGCAGATTGGAAGAAGCATTTATTTTGTAAGAAAAAAAGAATCTATCAAACTATCCTGTGTAAGTTTATATGTAGCGATGCACTACTAGGTATATTCAATATGTTTGTGACAGGTTTTATCAGGGGGCGTAGTGGGGGAAGAGATCAGTGAGAGCTGACAGATAATTTCATCTCACAAATACAACAAAGTATAATTTTACCTGCAGGTTCTTGGCTGCGATTTTTTCATCCCATATCTGGATGTCCCTCAGAGCAGCAGCCAGGTCCAACGCTGAGCAGGAGACATCGGCACACACAGCAGCACTGCACATCTGCTTCGTGAAATCTTTGTTTGCCTGTTTTGACAAAAGCACACAGAGAGGACATGGTAAATAAAGCAATCCTCAGCACTGCTTCTGGAAAAGAAAGATGTAAAGCAATGTCAAAGGGAAAAAGCTCTGCCAGTCTGCCCCCCGCCATGCCCTTGCCCAGGAAACCACCTTCCAGCTGGGCCTTCAGGGAGATGGAGCCACAGCAGTACCCACATTCTCCAAGAAACATGGGAAAATGCACATGGTCCCACAGCTCCACACCATTCGCAGGAATTCTAACCTGGCAATGGGCATCCCCAGCATGCTGCAGTCAAGACGAGACTTTGCCCTTTTGCTCAAGGGATGCTGCTGGGCTGGAAGGACCCCTCAAAGCACTGGGATCCTCCTGGGTGCTGTGGCACAGGAAGGATCTCCAGGATGTCCCTTTGTAGGCTGAGCAGGGCAATGTATATCCCAGAGGCTTTTTCTTCTCTGTGTGTGTGTGGGGCAGGGAGTGTTTCTTCCTCCATAACTCTGGTACTAGTGTGATCTGCTGCAGTGCTGTGAAATTGGTTCATGCAACGCTAGGCCTGTCCTGTTGGGAAAAGAATAGTCTGGGAGCAGGGCTGGCAAGACCCTCTGATGCCAAGTCCTCCTATTCCAGTATCATTAGACAGCCCCTACGTTGCAAGGTGCAGGGCAAGCAGAGCTGTCCCTGTGCCCAGTGTGCAGTGGAGCAGTGGTATTTACCATAGTCCTGTCAAGTCTCCTGCTCGGTCCCTACTAGTTATTTCATGCCACAATGTAACACAGCATCTCAGAATTGTTTTGGTTGGAAAACACCTCTAAGATCATTGAGTCCAACCATTAACCCATCACTGCCAAGTCCACCACTAAACCATGTCACTAAGCTACACATCTACACATCTTTTAAATACCTCTAGGGATGGTGAGTCCAGAAGCCTCTTCCAAGGCTTGACAACCCTTTTGGTGAAGATATTTTTCCAAATATCCAGTCTAAACCTTCTGATGCAACCTGAAGCCACTTCCTCTTGTTCTATCACTTGCTACCTGGGAGAAGAGACCAATCCCACCTAACTACAACCTCCTTTCAGGTAGCTGTAGTCTCTCTTGAGCTTGTGTGAGAGCATGGACATTGAGCTTGTCTCAAACACCACTTACATTCCATAGTGAGAGTCAGAGACAGGAAACTGAGCTTATTTCAGGCATCATTTGTATTTGACCATGGGAGGCCTTGAGCTTAAAGAAGCAAATAACAAGGATGTTGGCTCTCCATACTGAGTAGATAGGACTGTTCAGATCCCTTTATTCAAAGCTGATGAGCCTCTACAGGAATGTGAAAAATGCTTAACCTAAAGGACAACTCAAGTGGAGGGAGTCAAATAGCTGACACCACCATATGAGGGACACTGTATGTGTTCACTAATCTACACCCATCATTATCATATTAACACCTCTCCATGCTTTGTATGCAAATGATGGATAACACCTCAAAGAACATGAACATAAAAGGGCAGGTCTCCGGTCAGAGGGAGAGCTCCCTCTGATGATATCGATGATACCCTGGGTGAAGAGGATCAATGAGACATCACTGGATCCATGGGTAGTAATACTTTTCTTCCCTCTCTTCTCCTCTTTCGTCTCTTTAAGTACGTAGAAAGTTCCTATGTTAAATTTTGCTGAATGAAGCCATTTCCCTGCTTATCGGTGATGTTGGGGTTGGCTGCCTTACAGGATATTTACTTCTGGCTCTGTGGACAGCCCCTTAGTTCAGACTGATGAAGCTGAGAGAGACATTTGAAGTGATGGATAGCAATGGAGGGAGTTTGCCCACTGTGAGGGGAACCTTTAGGAAGCAAGCAGGCTGCTTTTTGCACAATATGATGTTTTCAGATGGGTGAGGCATACTTAAATTCCAGAACAAATAGGTTTTGTCAGACCATGCAAAAAATAGTCCTCATATGCTTACAGGTCTTGATATCCATTAGCACCAAGTACAACCTTCCCAGCAGGATATACCAGGAGTTATTTCACCTTGCCAAGGTTATACCCTGTGTGAGTGCTTCTTGCTACCACCATGATTGCTGACAGGAATTCTGCTGACTTGTGTGGGTGCAGGAGTGGGTCTGAGGCCCAGCCTGAGTTCATGGTGGAATGGGAAGGCCACGAGGGTTCCAGCTTTCCATAGCTGCTGCCAGCTGTTGCCTGTCAATCTGTCTTCCTGTCTTGTGTCCAGGCAGCCTTCCTTTTCCTGCCCACATTCAGCCCTGAAAACTGGGCTTGCGGGAGGGATGTGCATACACTCATCTGGGTGAGACCACACATGTATGTCTCTGGGTGTGAAAGGAAATAACCCCCCCCAGTCTTGGTTATGCCACAGTATGGTCCTCGTTAGGGGTAAACAGCTCAGCCTGTTGATTTTGCAGTAGAAGGTGTGGAAATGGGAAAAATACCCAGTGGACTGACTTACTCAATCCACTAATTTCATATACGGTGCATGCAGAGGACAGGGGAGAGGAATGGATGAGTGTAACTTCTGGCTCCAGTACGCGTAGGTCAAGCTTGCCTTCAAGATCCCAAGAGTTTCACTTTTTTAATATTCTTGGTTAATTAGCAAATTAACGGTTAATTAATCCAATTTAACGGTTGGACGTGATGATCTTAAGGATCTTTTCCAACCTAGTTGATTCTCTGATTGATTCTAAACTAGGAAACTATTCTGGAAAGCTGAGGCAATAAAGTGCAAAACAGCGATTTAGAGAGAAGCTTTAATGCAAACACGCTTGGGTGAAATATTACATCTCATGAAACAAAGACGTCCCTTTTACTGCATCCATGCTGGCACACCACACACCAGCACCACGTGCCAGGGTTTCAAGGACACCTATAGCCATCCCTGTCCACCCCCTGGGGCTCACCTTACCCTTTCCATGGCCCAGGACCCCATCTCAGCTCCCCAAGGCTGTCAGACACTGCTACATGCTGCCAAACTGCATTAATGAGCCCTCTCCCCAAATACGGAGTGGTGTTTAGTCAGCATGTGATAGCAGTGTGGATACTTGGCCTCTAATCACATCAGTCCCAGCAACCTTGCTCAGGGTCCCTTGGTGGCTGAGCACTCCCAGCTCTGCCAAATACCAGGCAGACCTGCTGACCTGGGGGGTGATGGATAGTGTTCAGCAGGACTCCTTCAGACTTTTAAAACATATCCTTATTTACTGATCTTGCTGCAAAGCTGGGGTGTACTTCCCCTAGCAACAGTTCTGCATGAAGAAATGAAGGCACCATGCATCTCCTCCTCCTTCCATGCTCATCCTGCTGGGAGCACTGCATCCTGGCGGCAGCGCAGGTACCAGACCCACGGCTCCTTCCCTGACGCACTCTTCCTGGCAATACATGTATCTCAGATCCCATCAGAAGTTTACAGCTGTGTTCTGTGTGCTGCCACAAAGAAGAGCATGAAAAGAAAGTTGCAAAGGGTTCAGGCCTGGGTTCTTCCTGTTAGATGTTAAATAAAATTACCTCCAGAGACTATCTCCATAGAAAATTCCAGCATGGAGCAAGCTGAGCCCTGGAACCTTGGGGATGGGTAAGACCAATTTAAGTGAGGTAGATACAGTGGAAGACAAGTAAGCGGCCTTGTCTGCAGTCCCAATTGGGACCTTGGTGGGAGTGAACTGGTACTGAATTTAGACTGTAGTGGTTTTCCACTGGAAGAGGGCAGTTTGAGACTGGACATAAGAAAGCAGTTCTTCACTATGAGGGTGGTGAGACACTGGCACAGGTTGCCCAAAGAAGCTGTGGTTGCCCCATCCCTGGCAGTGGTCAAGGCCAGGTCAGACGAGGCTTTGAGCAACCTGGTGTAGTGGAAGGTGTCCCAGCCCGTGGCAGGGGGTTGGAACAGGATGGTCCCTAAACGGCTCGAGGCTGTATGCAGCGGGCATGGCGCGGGAAAGCCCTGGCAGGACGCGCGGCAGTCCGGTGTGTGCTCCGTTTGACAACCCCCCTGTACATTTTGACAACCCCCCTGTACATTTTGACAACCCCCTTGTACACAATAGGCCACATCAGTTTCACCGTGTGTGCGTGGTGCCCTCGCTCCCACTACCGCAGCAGGCGGCTGCGCTCCGGGGGCCCGACTGCCTCAGCGGGGCCTGCCGGGGCGGCGGAACCCGCGCGCAGGGGAACGGTTCCCTGTGCCGCGTGTTGCCGGCCGGCGGCGGCGGGCGCGGGGCGGTGGCGGCGGCCGCCTCCTTCCTGCTGCCGGCGTGGGGGCGGCGGCGCTGGCGCGGCGGGGCCGGGGCATCGCGGGCCCGGGCGCCTCCTCCCGCTCCTGAGCTCCGCTCCGCTCCCCATGGCCGGGAACTTCTGGCAGAGCTCGCACTAGTGGGTGCCGCGGCCGCGGGGGGCGGGCGGGGGGACCTGCGAGCCGCCGCCACGCTTTGTCCATTCATTGCTGGGCCGGGGGCGCGGGGCAGGACGCTGCCGGAGGCCCAGCAGGGGCGAGGGGCGCGGCGCGGCAGTGGGCCGCGGGTCCCGGCGGCGGCGGGGCCTGCTCGGTGCGGAGTCCTGCCGGGAGCCCGGGTGCAGTGGCCGCGGCTTCAAAGTGTCGGGGCTCTCCCGGGCTGTGCCCGGGTGTCGGGCGGCCGAAGCAGGCAGCCGCGGCCCCTGCGGTGGGGTGTATTTTCTCTCGGCGGCGGGACACCCAGCCCGGGCTGCGTTAAACCGCCTACGTGGTGAGCGCGTTGAGGTTTAAATGGGTTCCTGTGAAGTGCTAAGTATAACGTAAAGCTTGCTGGTGTCAGTGTTTAAGGTCTTTAATGCCAGTTTAGCTTGCTGTAGGTAAAGGCTAATAATTCTGGTCCTTTATAGACAGTGCTTTTTCTTGTCTCTTGAAAACCTGTAGAGAGAACGGTGGCGTGAGAGGCTTGTATGTGGTTTGGTTAAAGGTCACTAGCCCTTCAGACCTGAGCCTCAGTCTGTAGGCTGTTTATACAGTAACCGGTGTAATCTTGACAAAGAGTTGCTGACATTATTTTACCTCCCTTTAGTTTACAATGGATTTTGGATAAACAAGATCTATTGAAGGAACGCCAGAAAGACTTGAAATTTCTGACTGAAGAAGAATATTGGAAGCTACAGATATTTTTTACTAATGGTAAAACTGTTTTATTTTTATTTCTGCCATAAAATGCGTTGTCTGCCACATCTAAATGAAAGTTTGAATTGCCTAGAGAATGTTTGATTGTGATACTACATACGCTTTCACAACCTGTTTTGACAAAGAACTAGAATATCAATAACATTGGCATTTGTTTGTGGTATTAACACAATTCAGGAAAACCTACAGGCAAGCTAGCTGCACATACAATGTTTTAATGTGTCACAGGACAAATCACGTTTGTACATTTAGTACATTTTCTTATTTTCAGATGTTCTTAACCAAAAAGGAGAAGCAAGGAGAACCTGCTAAGCTAGCATAGGAAGGGCTTAATGTAAACAATAATACTCAGACCGGGCTTTTGGTGGGCCGTTAAGCTGTGGTGTTTTGTCCCATCTGCGCAGTCCTGTTGAAGAGCAAAGCTTTGAAACTTGTTGCTAGTGCTCAGTTACGTTCTTTGAAACCTGCACCACAGCCTGTGTCTTGCCTTGTGACTCATTCCCTAGCACCGAGTGGCTCTCACGTTGTCTATAAGTTTCCAAGAGCTGTTGGCAGGCAGCCTGTTCTCCCACAGTGTCTGGAGCTTGCCTATGAAGTTATCTAAGTCTTACTTGGTCCTGCAAAGTATTTAACCATATGAGCCATATGAGCATTTTGGATTATGCAGGCACTTAAACTCTTTTCTGTCCAATAGTTCAGCATTAAAAAAACCCCAAACAAACCACTCCCTAAACAAGGATATTGCAAAGGAGCAGTTTGTTTGCAGACAGCTGTTTAAATGTTTTTTCACAGCAGTCTTAAAGTAGAGAATGCTGTCTAGCTGGACTGGAGACAGAGAAGTGACTTTCCCAGTGCTGCTGAAAGATGTTATGTCAGTGCTGGAATGGTATCTCTGAAATATACTTGTCCCAGCTTCTCTCTTAGCATAGCTATTTTTGTAATAATTGTGTATGCTGCAGATCTGATTCCTGTGGATACATCTGTGTTACCACACAGCACCAGGAAATCAAGCTAGTAATGATTTACCTATTCGATCAGTTCCTGAAATGCCTTGAGTTTAAAACAAAGTGTCATAGCTTCATAATGCAAAAAGAGAAGATGGAGTACAGGTATTTCTAAAACTATATTTCTATGCTAATTTTCACTAGCATTAATTTGAATTACAAAATAGGCTTTTAAAAATGTTTCAGTATCGAGTAAGCAGAAGTTTATAAGGTAGACAAGTTGGTTTCAGTTTGTGGTTCTCAGGCTTCTTTTTCTTGGCACTCCTTGCCTCCCCTGAAGGTACAGTGTGCGACCTGCGGCAGCTGGAGAACAGCTCTGCCAGCATCTTCTTTGTGTATGTATGAACACAGCCTGCCATGGAGGAGAGTGGTGCTGGGCTTTCACCCCTTTGGTAGCAAAGTGAGCCACTGTCACAGGGAGGATGGACGTGTTGCTGTGCACTGGTGACACCTCAGCCAGAGCTTGCCTTCTTCATGCCCTTGATATTATCAACACCTGCCTCTGAATAGGACCCTGCTTTGGGTTCATAGAGCCTCCCCCTCTTCTCTCGTACTTTTTGCACTACCTAAGTAGGGATATAAGTCTTGGGCATGGGTTGTCACATTCAGAGTGTGTCTGCCCAAGACATGATTGTTCCCTAAACCAACCAAAAAATTGCATAGAGAGAGAGGCAGTTTCCTGCTGCCTTCTCTTTGGAAAACAAGTACAATAGATCACCAACTGATTGGGTGGCCATGCACAACTTTTCAGAATGTTAATACTCTAAAGAAGGAAAACTATCATGTAAAATAGTTCAAAACGGGAAACTGATGTTGATGTCTTTCTTTAGATCACCAAGTCTTAGTAGAGTTTTTAGTTGAAAAGCACATTAATTGATTTCCCTTTCTGGTTCAGAGCAGAAGCTGTAATGGTTGTGTTACAGGCTACTCAAGATACTCAGAATTTAAATAATTTTTATTACCCCCCCCACTGAAACCACTTATATTGTAAACAGAAGGGTATAAGTAATACAGTAGTTTCTTTTAAAATAATTTAAAAATTAATTACAAGTATTGGACTTTTTCCCAGCATATACAAGCTTCCATTTCATTAAGTCTCTCTAGGCTCTTGTCCATTTTTTTCCCTAAACCAGACTTGATTTTTCTCTGACAGCAGATGGCCTAACCGTTCCTGAAAATCCCATGGGAGTAAGAAACATATTTGGAGAATTCTGTTTATCTGCATATTTGATTTTTTCCTGATGCTCTAGTAGCAGGGCAGCTTTGTAGCCCCATGGTTTAATCAAAGGAAAAAATCCTTTCAAATCTCCCAAGGTATGCAGATAAATATTTTAATATTTGTAGAGACACTGCATACCAGGCTTAACCTCCTTTCTGGCAGTATTGCTTGTCCTACTGTCACTGGCAAGCTAGGCTCAATTTGGCATTCTTCTATTTAGGAAAGGAGTGATGTGACACGGACAGGGACTTAATGTTGCTTTGGGTAGTCGTAGTGGTGTCAAATGAATTACCTTTTCCTGTGGGGGAAGAAAAGTTGCCAGTCATCCATGCTGATCAGGGTGGTTTTCTCCTTCATCTCCTACCTTCCACCCTTTCTAGCCTACAATGCCCTTGATATTTGCATGTTTTAAAATGCTGTGATGCTCATTAGAAGTGAGAATAGGGTATAGCCTGAGTGTTCCCAAGGGATAGGGGATAAGAGCATAAGGAAAAGAAATCTGGACTTGGGTGCTTAAGTAGTGACTGAGAAACATAGCCAAGCCTTGCACAGAATAATGGCCACAAAAAAAGTATGGGAAAAATAACAAGTAATAACCTTATGTTTCACTGTGCCATTCTTTATATCCAACCACTGCACTTAATCTCAGCTTGACGCATCTGATTTGCTTGGCACCTTTCCTTTGCCTGGGAGGCCAAACAAGAGCTACCTGCACAGATGACACCAGGGTTGTTCCTCGGCCAACTGGCAGAGGACCACTGTGATGGAGCAGCTGACTGCTTCCTCTGGTCTCCCACCCCCTTCTCCCTGGACTAAATATGTCATTTTTTTAACACCTGCTGTCTCTGCCAAATTTAATGACCATGTTTGTGTTGGCAGCTTTAGTTGTTTGAAAAAAAGCCCAAAACAGAACCCAAAACATCATTTTGCACAGCACTGAAAAGCTATAGACTTAGATTTTAAGTGTTTGATTTTGTTTTGCTCTAAAATGGAATACTCAAGCGTTACCCCTCTGAGATTTGTGTTGTCATCTTCTTAAAGATCATACCCACTTTGTACACAATGAAGTTACTTTTCCCTTTTCAAAGGTGTCCACAAGCTTCAGGATGCAGTGCTGCTTCTTCAGCTGCAGGTCTGTAGGTTTACAGGAACGCGTTATTTCACCAGAACGGCGTATCTGAACTGGGGCAGAAGACTGCAGCTGCTCCTTAGCATCCCCAGAACTAGTCATATGTTGGATCCTGTGCTATTTGGTGTCAAGTTGTTGTAAAAACTCAACTCAAGCTTCTGTTCATTTTTTTTTTAAGTTATCCAGGCTTTAGGTGAACATCTTAAATTAAGACAACAAGTTATTGCCACTGCTACAGTCTACTTCAAGAGATTCTATGCCAGGTAGGACTGTTTACTATGATGGTACAAGAATAAAACATTTGCTAGGCACATTTTGGTAGACCTTTTAAAATGCAGTTCTGTATTAAAACCAGTGCCACTTTTGTTTTCTGGATGGTATAAACTTTTATGCTAATAAAGTTAACTTAAGCTTTGCTTTTTCAAAAGGAAGTGTGGTGCTCTTAATAGATTAATCGTTCTACGTGTATGAAACAACATATTATAATTTTGTTATAACATTTCAGATATTCCCTAAAAAGTATAGATCCAGTATTAATGGCTCCTACGTGTGTGTTTTTGGCATCCAAAGTAGAGGTATGAAGTATTACGATTTTTTAATGTAAATTATGTTATGTATGAGAGAGAGAAAACGTTTAGAACTTGTAAATTTTTTGTCATTCTTCATGCTTTGGGGTTTGAAACCTTATCTCTTTTTTTTGTATAGATTTCTATAGCATTTGAGAAAAGGAGATGGAGAAGGCCTTCAAACATGTTATTTAATATTTGATCTTTCAGTTTTGTTTGAACTACTAACCCTGAAGGACCTCTGAAAATTGGAAGGAGTATTTTAAATGGCTGTTTCACTGTGATACAGTGTTTACATATTTACATACTCAGATATCTCAAATTGTGAAGTGTCTCCTTTCTGGTGTGTTTTTCCTTATTTATGTTTACTCAGACTTTAAACCCTAATTTGAAATTTTTTCCTAATTACCCTTTTCCCTTTCATATATTTTCCCTACATATAGTCAGGGATTCTCAGAGTTTACCACACTTTCATTACTTGAATTAAAAGTATATTGTAGCTCATACGTCATCTTTGAGAAACTATTGTAAGGAACTGATCCATTAGTGTTGAGAAGGCTCCATGCCTCTACCATTAGAAGTCCACTTTGAATGTGGCCAAGAGTTAGCATCAGCTGGGCACTGCTCTTAATCCTCTGTAATGCAGGAAATTTTTCAGCTGTTTGAGAAGTGTCTACTTAATGGGAAAAAAGAATAAAAATCACAGTGGCCAATCTGTGATATGTCAATGCAAATGAATTTTACAGGAGGAACTCAAATACCTAGTGATGGTAGAAGCAGTCCTGCTAAACCAGTGTCTGCATATGGTGCTGTTGTCTGTGCAAATACTGTGATACCTTTCAGTGTTTGGAAGAGAAAGAGTATTGGAGAGAGTATTTTAAGCCTTTAAGAAGGTACAGACATAGAGTGTATACATATACATGTACCTTATATTTTAGAACAAACACTAGAAGTCTGTGCAGCCCTCCCTATGCTAAAGTTTCTGCAGCTTTAGCAGTAATGTTTCAGCTATACACTTCTCTGGAAGAACAGCATATACAAAAAATTTTCAGCTTGCTGACTGTCTCAGCAGAGGAGCTAAGTCTTTCTGGAAACATAGTAAGAAAGGTAGTTAAAGATAGGTTCCTAAAGGCAGTTTTTTCTCCCAGGTGGGGTAAGGAAAACCAGTATACTTTCTTGAAGCCCTCTTGTCTATTTTATATGTGGAGTGTTATCAACCTGAGCTTTTGTGGCTTTAGTTCCTTTCATAAATATTTACTATTCCTCACAACTCAAACAACAAAGTAACTAACTGACGAAAAAACCTCTTTACCTAAGAGTTTACCCTCTTCACCTTAAAAAGAAAGAAAAAGGGGTGTGTGGGGGGAAATACTGCATAATAGAAGCCCAGTTTAACAAGAAGCTATTGTTTTAATTTGATAACAGTGTGAGTATATAGTGTTTCAGGTGGTTCACATCATTTATCATTCTTTTTCTTCAGGAATTTGGTGTTGTTTCAAATACAAGGTTGATTTCTGCTGCTACTTCTGTATGTAAGTATCAGTGATTTACATTACACTGTGGTTAGGTACCTCTATAGGGAGATCTGACATTTTCTTTGTGGGTTTTTATGTTTGCTTGCTGTTAAAAGGTATCTTATGTCATGGTGGGGCTTGTGTGTTGACTTCCAGAAGCCAGTTAAAGCCATTTAGAAGAACTTCTGTTTCTAAATATAAATCAGACAGGTCCTTTCTGTATTAGTTTGATTCTGATTGGAACTTATGCCAAGCATAAATAAAGCCAAAGTAATAAACTATTGAGGTTTATAAACAGTCTCAAATAGTAAATTGAATTCTGAACTACTGAAAAGGTAGAATTGGAAACTTAGGGCTTTATTTGTCTGTTTTATTATGGCTTCATGGAAGTACCTGTTTTCAGAATTATTGGAAGGCTGTATACCTCCTTGGGTTTTTTAAATCCTTTTTCCCAGCACCCCCCATCATAAAGTTAGCCTTTGCACATGATATTTATAAAAGTACATTTTACAACCTATATATTTTTCACAAATAAATGCAATAAAATCACACTGTAGTTACTTAATTCTCTATCTTTCCCACTTGCCTTGTATTTCGTAGTTCCTGTAACTTGCATCTTATCCATCAAGGTCTTAAAAGCGATGGCTTCCTTAACTGAATATTATAATTTGACCCAGAAGGTCCAGCTGCTCTCAGTAGACAGTTCCTGGCTGTGCTCTTCAAAATGTAGGTCAGTGCCTTTGAAATCCCTCTTAGCCATTGAGGGGACAGGTGACTGGCTGTATCTGTAGCCTCCACATGTAGTAAGTATATCAGTCCATGGGGCTGGCCATATGACAGTTCCACCACCAGGGACTGAAACGCATCTTTAGTGCCAGCATAACCAAGACCAGTACTGGATTTAGCAGTAAGAGTTGCTGTTTTTTACATCAGTAGGAACTCAAAGCACAGATGTATGTGGCAGTTTTGATGAATCAATGAGAAAGACAGATTTTGGTAAATATGCAGTATCTGATTTTACTTGGACATCTGGTCCTGAGCTGTGCTGTTTCTAAAAATCCTAAGTGTCAGAATCCCATAGCAGATTTTCCCCCCAGTTATTCCTTCAGACCTAGAAGCTCTGCCTGCCCTGAAATACTCTGCATTTAATGGAAGTGGAGACCATGATGTCATTTGAAATCTTGCATGCTGGAGGATCAAGCCTGTGTAAAAAATCACCACGTGAAAATCTCATTTGGATTTAGTGTTGGAACTGAGCTACTGAAGGGATCACCAGATTCGGAGTTACATCAGTAGGTCAATAGTTCTGTGAATGATAACTCATGGAAAGTTATGTGTCCATAAGCTAGTTGTTGTTAGTTAACCAGAACATTTAATAATGCCCGAAGCGTGGCTGAGTACCTGTGCAAATCTAGGCTTCAGGTGTATTTCTCTTTCCCTTTGAGGATCTTGAATCTTATAACTTAACTTTTCTTCTTCAAATAAAAACCTTTTGTGTTGCAAGTGGTTGTGCTGCCAGATGGATGTGAAGGGCTATATACACATGAATTAACAGAAAGGAAAACAAATAAAAGTGTTAATTACATAATATTTAACATACTGATTTTTCTTTACTATAGTGAAAACTAGGTTTTCATACGCCTTTCCGAAGGAGTTTCCTTATAGGATGAACCATGTAAGTATTTTGTTCAAAATACAGATTGATCAAATAAATTAAAAGGCAAATAATTGCAGCAGGAAATCCTATCTTTTAAATTCCAAGAAAGAAATATTTTCGTACTCATATGTCAAGTTGCTCATAATGAGTTTCTGATAGACTTTTGCCAAAGTTGCCTTTAAAAGTAATAAATCTTATATAACCTTTCCTTAAATTGTTGACAGGAATGCTATAATACATATATATTACTGAAATAGTAATGTAGTATAATGATAAGAGAGATTTTTTGAGCTTTTTTTTGAATGTTCTTGTTTCCAAATACATTGCTGCAGGGAAAGTAAATAGCCCTTGCACCTGGGATGCTTCCAAGCTTGCACAAAGGAGCAGTTGGCTTATAGAAAACGGTTTTGGTTTTGCCTGTAAAATGCAATGGCGTTTGAAAAATAAGTTTATTTATGACTTACAGTTTAGGTTTATCAGTGGTTTTCAAGGCATTCTTGACCACAGTGTTAAGAATTTTTGTTATTTTTCTTGAAGCCAGTTTTGACCTGTCCTGGAGTATCGTGAAGGCTAAACCAGACCTAATTATGTTTATATCAACTGTGACAAATACTGCTTTTCTGTTGGTTGGCTTTTCACTCAGTCTAGAAAGCCAAATGATACATCAAGAATGTAAACTATCTTAAGTCTTAAGTAAAACTGCACTGTTACTTTAGGGATAAAGGCAAATGGAAATATATTTGTGAGTATCGCTTTCCTATAGCCAAATCAATCTTTTCTTTGGTAGGGCTAGTATGTCACTGTCTCTATGGAAAATAAGAGCTGATTTAATTACTACAATTGGACAGAACATTTAATGTGAAATTAAATCTGAAAATACTTTAAAAGGCCATTTGGCATGTTAGTGGTCTGGTGAAGAGGCTTTAATTCTACAAAAGGATTTTTCTATTGCTGTTAATTGTTAATACACTGGGAACAATTTGTTGCTGCCAAGTGTTGGAACAAATCAGACAAGTACTGCGAATTAGGTAGCTTCTCCTAGTAAAGTCGATCCAAAATGCTTAAATGCATTGTTATTACGACTGGAGTTAAGTTACAATGGTGGTAAGGAAGTTGCTAATGGTAATTTGATTTTTATTTGGTATTGTAGCTTCAGATGAAATGCATTTAGAACTGTTGGAAATGTGCTGAAATTCTGGATGGTGGTTAATTCTTTCTGCTGTCTGAAATGTGCTGCTGTTTAACTGTGATTTTACTTCTTTGCAGATACTAGAATGTGAATTCTATCTCTTAGAATTAATGGTAAGTGGTGGTTTTTTGTTGTTTTTTTTTTTTTTTTTACTGTTGCCTCAGTTTACTTTTTACTGATGAATATTTTGAATTCTGTGTTGCTATGAAATATGCATTACGCTGTCTCCCCCCTCCCCTGCAATTTTAGAATTATGCCCATGCAGGTCTAGCATTTACATTTCCAGCAGAATACCATAATTACTGTGCTGTCATCTAACCTGAGTGAGGGCATTCTCACTTCCTTATGTTAAAGCTAGACTTAACAGAAAGAGGGCATACTGCAGGAGCAGTGGGGCCAGGAGGATCACCTTTGGCTTTGCATCCCAGTGGTTAGGGCACTGTTGTGAAGGGTAAAATCAAAGTTCTGTTTCCAGAACTGTTTCTGTTTCTAAAAGAAAGGTAATTGTATATAAGTCCTGCTGCAGAGACAAGGATGTCAGCATCCTTATTTCCCCAGATGAATGGACTGTCAAGAGCATGAAGAATTGTATTCTTTCTGTGCCTTTTTCTTCTTGCCTGGAAGAACCTGGAGCTATGTTTTCTGCATTTTCTAGGGCAGCTGAAAGGATTCAGCCCAGGCTTCTTAGGGGGCTTAGATAAAGTGGTGCTCAGTTTCTGCCTATAGGCACCAAGCTTGCTCTACTAGAGTAGTTCTGCTCAAGTGCAAGTGCAGAGAAGAGGAGAGAGAAGCCAGGGAGGAGTCTAGCAAGAAAGGCAGCAACCAGAAAAGGGTGTGTTTTGAGAACAGGACACAGAGGAAGCTGTATCAAAAGTTTTTGTTTGTGCCTAGAGTTCTTATAACCCCTTTATAGATAACCTGTTTAGATTTAGTGCTAGATACCTCTGCTGAGTTTTGAATACATGAGTTTTATACAAATAACTGTGTTTACAAGAAGTTAGATTTTGGGAATTAACTTAGTTTTTCAGTATGCTATGTAATATATAGTATGTGTAATAACTGTCTCACTTCAGTGTTCAGCACATGTAACTTAATGTGGCTTTTCCCTATAGTATTCCTTCAGTATATAGTTGTCTGCTTTCTGCAAGAGGGTTACTCTTTCTTGTTTACATCAACCTGGACCTGAAAAGAAGGGATGTGAGAGCAGTGGATTTTTTTTTTTCTTTCTTTCTTTCCAAACCAGTGTCAGTTATTTTGGCATGCTTTCCATGTATGGTATTTAGTGACAGACTGTTTTCTGGCAGTGTTTTGTATTTCCAAGTGGGAATTACGGGTTTGTAAGCAAATGAGGTTTCAGTGTGCTGCAGATGTGGCTTTCTGTGTCTCTTAGGGGAAAGATGTTGACGGACTGGCAACCATGCTATGTAATGGTATTCTAGAGAGAGCTCTGCCCTCATTAGAGCAGGGTTAGGTGTCAGAATGCTACTTAAAAAAAAATAATCAGTAATTGACTCGTAAACCAGATGGTTTTAATATGAACTGACAACATGTTCTGCATTGTGACCTAAGTTTTCATCCCGTTGACATTTTTCCTAGGACTGCTGTTTGATAGTATATCATCCTTATAGACCTTTGCTCCAATATGTACAAGATATGGGCCAAGAAGACATGCTGCTACCTCTCGCATGGTAATGAAGACAGTGATTAACAATAGTGCTTCCTTGCAGCAAGAAAGCAAGTATTTAACAGTTATATTTCAAAGGTGGTTAAGCAAAAGCAGGCTTAGCCGTATTTGAATATGAAGGGTGCCCTAGTTGACCTGTGCAGGATATGTCCCTGACTTAGCTTATTCTGTCTTTAGCTCTGAAACGATTTTACATCACTGTGGTCTAATTTTTATTTTTAGACTAGATCTAATAGCACAGTTTTTTACGCTACAGAATGGTGACTATGAGTAGAGGTAATCTTTTTCTGTCAAAGTGGGCTTTCTGCTGTATCTTGTAATAGAAGGTAGAGGCAGTATATAGGGGTTTTCAGCTGTGTTAGCAGAACTCTTAATCTTGAACTATTTCTCAAGTACAGAAAGAAAGTACTACTTTTACTCTTGCTCTTATTTATTTGTGAAACATGGATAATTATTTTACGGTGTATGTCAGCACCCTCTGCAGAAAGACATTTATGGTACTATAATAGTGCTTCCGAATAGACTTCTGCTGTGAGTACAAGGAAAAAAGTGAAAGGCTTTAGATTTTTTACAGGGGAAGAGATCTCTTCCCTTGCTGTTTTGCCCTTCAGTCTCACAGCTTCTACCATCTGAGGAACTGGCAAAATATGTATAAACTGACAGCCATTTTTGAAATCATATAGTCTAAAGGTGAATAGGACAATACTTACAAGTTCTTTCTTGCACAGGAGGATAGTGAATGACACATATAGAACTGATCTTTGTCTGCTGTACCCTCCTTTCATGATAGCTCTAGGTAAGTAACAGAAGTAATGTCTCTTGCCATGTTTAAATGGGTGTATTCCATGTGCTGTTTATAAAACATAGAATGTTTCTAACTGTATAAAGAGTGGATCTTTATTCAGTATCTGTGTCACCTGATCTTTGCAGCTTGCCTACATGTGGCCTGTGTTGTCCAGCAGAAGGATGCAAGGCAATGGTTTGCTGAGCTGTCTGTTGATATGGAAAAGGTAATTCCTGCCACCTGTTGTGGACTGACCAGGAATGATAGTCACGGTTATAAAACTACTGTCTTACATGTCTGCGGCACTGATTTGAACTTCATTCAATGATCATATGTTAGGTGCTGTTGAAATTAGGCATATCTCTCAGGGAGAGAGACAATGTCAGATTATTTGGTTATCGGCCTGCTCTGAAAGTCAGGACAGAACTGTTGTAAGTGTTGCCAGTTTTCAGATGGAAATATAAACCCCATATCCTTTGCATATTTTTTTCCAGAAAATGAATTCCCTGTGTTTTTCATCATCCAAGATTGCCAGCATGAGTTTGACATTTAAATTCTAGTGCATGTGATTTTCTGATTCACCTTTCAGCATTGTGTCTGCATACTGTTCTGGTTTTCTCCCTATAACTGTGCGTAGAATAGCAGAGCGTAAAACATGCTTGATGCTTTCAGGATGACCAGGACCATGACGTCAGTCAATGTTAAATAGAGAAACACCAAAATTATTCAGTTGAGTTCTATTGAGTTTGCTATTGCAAAATCTGTGTCAAATAATCCCCTTCTTAAATTTATTTATATAAGTAGAAATAAATATAAATAAATTAAGTATTGTTCATCTTCACTAGTTCCTTTCAGTTTTTAGGTTGATTTATTTAATCTTTGTTTAGCTCCAGCAAGCAAGCTGGAGCTTGCTCAGCACTCATGCCTCATATCACGCTGTTTCACTCAGCATGTATTTTTCAGTCTTCCTTTTTTGAAACTGTCTGGAATTAAATAGGGCATTACGGCTGAAACACACGATTGCTCTCTGTGCCCTCAGTATTGCCCTTTAGCCCACTGATGGTATCCTGGTATTGTATTTTTATTCCAGGATTTGTCTTCAAATTAAAGCACAGTGTGGATGCTGAGCTGCATCAGGCACTCTGTGAATTATGCTGTCATGCATGTAAAAGCAGGGTGACAATAAATTGGCAGCAAAGGAGAACCAGCCTACATTTGACAGATAAGGTTACCATAAGCTTGGTACTGAACATGTTTGAATGTTTACATGTTATGGTTGCCAGTGATACAATCTAAGCATGATTTTTTCAACGTTAACACCATGGACCTTTTAGCTAACTGTGACTTTTGTTTCAAGGATATATAATTAAAGTCCATGTATTAAAAAGAAGATTTTTTGATGAGAAACTTAACATGAGCCAGCAGTGTGCACTTGCAGCTCAGAAAGCCAACCATATCCTGGGCTGCATCAAAAGGAGTGTGACCAGCAGGTTGAATGAGGTGATCCTGCCCCTGTACTCTGCTCTCATGAGACCTCACTTGGAGTATTGTGTACAGTTCTGGTGCCCTCAACATAAAAAGGACATGGAACTGTTGGAACAAGTCCAGAGGAGGGCCATGAGAATGATCAGGGGACTGGAGCACCTCCCATATGAAGATAGGATGAGAAAGTTGGGGCTGTTCAGCCTGGAGGAGAGAAGGCTGCGTGGAGACCTCATAGCAGCCTTCCAGTATCTGAAGGGGGCCTGTAGGGATGCTGGGGAGGGACTCTTCATTAGGGATTGTAGTGACAGGACAAGGGGTAACAGGTTCGGATTTAAACAGGGAAAGTTTAGATTGGATATAAGGAGGAAGTTCTTTACTGTAAGGGTGGTGAGGCACTGGAATGGGTTGCCAAGGGAAGTTGTGAATGCTCCATCCCCGGCGGTGTTCAAGGCCAGGTTGGACAGAGCCTTGGGTGACATGGTTTAGTGTGAGGTGTCCCTGCCCATGGCAGTGGGGTTGGAACTAAATATCTTAAGGTCCTTTCCAACCCTAACTATTCTATGATTCTATGAAAGGAATCAACTTTATTGAATTAGAGAATAATTCATCAAATTACGAACTGAACATTGTCCACCTTTTATATAGAATATTGCATTAGAAATTTAATAGGAAATAAAGGTAATTGAGGTTCAGTAGATAGAAAATGTCCAAACTGGTAGAGAATGCTTACAGTTCCAGAAATGGAATATGAAAATTCAACTATTCTTATTATATGTATATAAATGTGAAATAATAAAAATATTCTAAGAATAAGAAGGATTCAGACACTCCTGGACTCTTTATTTCTTGGAAGGACAGAATTAAGACCAGTGTCTTGTATTTTGGGGCTTTTTGTTTTTCCTGTGCTGTTCCTGTGATGTGTATAGAACATTTCTAGCCATCAATTATTGTACTAGTAATCCATTGTCATCTAGCTGCAGTCATGCTGCCAGGTGTCTCCATTTTCCCTGTAGCACAGTTGTAAGCTGTGGCAGTAGTTGCAAATAAATAAATAAAAAGCTGTTCAGCTTGCAGGGGAGAAGTGGTATATACAGTTGAATGGGAGGGGAAGTATTGTGTTCAGGCTTCCTTTCAAAATTAAATCAAAACCTAATTATAAAAATCGTTGATTGCGAGCCCAGATTAAATGAGACATCTCTGTTTATAATATGAAAATTGTGCTGCTTAATTTCAGTTCAGGGCATGTTTAATTAATTGCACACTTAAATTGACTATGGGAAAGATGAAATCATTATTGTGTCTGACCTTAGGATCTCTTTTCTTTCTAATCAGATTTTAGAAATAATCAGGGTTATTCTGAAGCTGTATGAGCAGTGGAAGAACTTTGATGAGAGGAAAGAGATGGCTACTATTCTTAGTAAAATGCCTAAACCAAAACCACCTCCAAACAGGTACTGTACTTCCTTAATACGCCTTTCACATGGAAAAACTGGAATATCCAGAATGAGTTGATATTTGAGGTATAGTGTTATGTTTTTATGGTGCAGACCTTTATATTACAAACTGCCATTCTAATTGTTCAGGAACTAGTGAGAAGCAGAATACATTGTTTTATGGAGGGCATTAATGTGATTAGAATATAATCAATACAGCTTAGAAATATAAAGAATGGCAGTGTGAGGCTCCATGCTGGGCAGGATCTGTTGGAACTAGGCCTGCTTGATGTCATATTTAATTACTGTGATTAAATATCACTGCTTAAATATCCATACATGCCAATTCCTGTGCACATGCTTACGTAATGTGAACTTTGACATGCTGACTTCAGAACTGGATTCAGCAGGCAGCTGCGTGGGGATTTATTGATGTTATTCTTCAAATAAATAGACTGAAGTTATTTATGCACGTGGAGAATAACCTTTGCGGTTTTAATGAAACAGAGCCGAATATCTTAACCTATTTGTGTATATGTTGGAAGTATTTTCCTTCAAAAGTTTTTTACTACTTTCAAATTACTGTATTTTTAATTATTTAAAAAAACAAAACAAACCAAAAATGTAATATGATGCTTCTTTTTGAAGACATGTTTTTGTTTTTTTTCTTCCAAACAGTGAAGGAGAACAGGGTCCAAATGGTAGCCAGAACTCTAGCTATAGCCAATCTTAAGACATTCCAAAGAATTTCTTTATGGACCACTTTGACTCAAGACACCCTGGGATCTTTCCTGTGTTCATGAAATGGACAGAAGGTTTTAGTAACATCTTTGACAAAGAACTTGAAGAATAAATAGCTTGTTTGTGTCAAGCATTTGGAAAGCTTTTTTCTCTAGAACTGCATCATTTTCTCTGACGCTGGAGCGGATGTACTAAGATTTTTCAGTGTAAGGAATCAAACATTAAACCAAGCTGCAAAAGGTTAACACCATCCACTCAAAACAAGTAGGTCATTATTTGGTTTGTTTGCTTTGAGGAAATTTAACTTGCCATGGAAGTGAACTATTTTTAAAGTGACAGTAACCTGAAGCCTAAGTGTAACTGTGTTAATGACTTGTGTTGTCTTCATTTTGTTTGTGACTGAAGGAAGATAGTGCCCTGTGTGTTAAATTTATTCATCACCCTGAGTTCTGTTGATTTTTTCAAACAATAAATGTAGGTTCAGTAACAAGTAACACAGCAATCCTTCAGAAACAAAGCCAGCAAAGAATATTGTTACAGTTTTAATGAAAGCTGCAGGAAAAATTCAGTTCCTTTTTTTTTTTTTATTAGAAGAAAGCTGTTTTACTCAGTAGATGTACTTGGAGGGTGTTTTTGCCATGAAGCCCAGCTGACCAGAGAAGTGCAATATGTATAGTGATTCTGCAGTTTTCTTAAACATTTCAAGTGTTACAAATTAAAAATCGCGACATACTATGACTTTTTTTCTGCAAGTAAGCGTTCTGTGTAGTACAATTGGAATAGTTCACAATCAAGTACTAATCTGGGTATGATTGCTATTTTTTATGGATTTTGTTTCGTACAAGAGACAAACACTGTTAGTCTGCCTTCACTGTTAGTGTGAATTTGTGTGGTTCATTAGAGTTTATTTAAGAGGTTCAAGCTTTTGGTGAGCTTCATACTGGCTAATTTTAATTGTGATGTTAGGAGCAACTTTTTAGAATAACTGAACTGGGATTCCTTGGTTAACTATGTGCTGGAGAAAATAAGATTCCTTCAAGCAGAAGGCCGTATCCTGTGTTCCTTACTCAGGCAGATACCCACCGAAGTCAGGAATTGGCCTAAATGAAATTTATTGATTTTTAGGTAACTTTGTTTCTAATTAAGTTCTGTACAACTTCATTTTGAGTAATAATACCAAAAATATTAAAACTGAATGATAAGAGTGCAGTCACGTGGTTCTCTTTTTTTTATTTATTTTTTCTTTTTCCCCTGAAACAACATATGTCAATGGTCTGAAATCCTGGAGGGAAATTCTTAAAATCTCTTGCTCTCTGGTGCACCTTGGTTCCACAAACCATCCCCTTAAAAAAACCTCAACAGTTTTTGTGAGTAACTGTCTTTGTAATTGGCTGGTCATTCAGCAAAATATAACTGAAGTGTGGTTGTATGTAGCTCCTTTGGCTACTAGCGTTCATTTCTATTCAGGTCATTTTTGTAAAACATGAGGCAAACAAGCCCAAACATCTTGGTCTTTGCTACTTTTGTTGTCATTTCATCCGTATCTTTTATAGACACTTGATTGATGAAGTGGAATTTGGCTATTTGCCTCTGTTTCTTGAAGTCTAAAATGTGCTATTTGTAATGTGGACTGGGGGAGTAGAAATAAATCAATGCAACTTGACCGCTGTGTGGAGTTTTTTTAACGGGAACTGTTCTTTAGGTAAACATCAGTCTTCTCAGTCTTCTCACAGTACCACATAATCTGCTGAGAGCAAATGTTTTGAAATCAGGGATTTCACACCATTAATTAATTAAGAATTGTGTCTGGAGTGACTAAAAGTTTTCTTGTGAGACAAGGGGGCACAAAATCACAAAATGGAATATATAAAAACCTTTAGAATCACTTTCAAGTAATACTAAGTTTGATGGCTTTGTAACAGTAGCAATGGAAAATTATTGAGGTGGATGATACATAGAAAAAAAAATAGTACAGCTAGAGAACATACTGAGAATTCTCACAAGATACATCGTTACAGTTGGCCTAGTTTTAAGAAGAACAGTCTAGAAGAACAGGACACAGGGATAAGGAGTATCTGGGAACCGCAGGTGTCCAGGATGGGCTACAGTTAAACTAACTGATAAGTAGGAGGATAGGAGGATTATTATGTCTCTGGTGATAACGAACCAATTAAACTGGTATGAGCATCTACTGCGCGTGCTTCAAAGGCTGCCAGAAGTGATGAAGATTGTTGGAAGAAGCAACCGACCCTCAGAGACCACCACCACAATTCTGTGCGCATGCGGAGAACTCTCTGGAAAATGACGTAATCCATAGGTAGCCTCATGAATATGTATGTATGCCCAGGGACTATATAAGGATGGCTTGTATAGCAATACGGGGACACACGTTAGGAGGAGCTGTCTCCCGGCGCCACAATAAAGAATACCTGCTTGTCAGCTTGAAAACTTTGTTGGCAAGTTTGTTCCTGGAGTTTTCTCTGAATCACTTGCTGCTCAGGAACCTTTGCGGACATAACTTCACGCCTTAATTAGCTGTGTGACCTAAACCTCAGAGCTAAAAGTTCAGCCACTTCATGATGGTAAATAGAAGTAATTTATCTACTGGGGAGGTTAGGATAGTTTTACTAGGTGTGATTCCAGTGTAAACAGTGAAAGGATATAAAGCGCAGTCAAAAGAACTACCAGTGATGATGGATAGTTATAAAAAGAAATACATAAATTGGAACAGGAAATGGGAGATGATGTGAATTCAGTAGCTTTGCTACCAACCAGACAGAAAAAAAAACTACCGTTACCATGCTTCATTCAAAGGAGAGAAATGTGTAAAAATGAGGTGTATCTTTAAAAAGAGAGGCAGCTGAAAATATTCAGAGATACATGGTTACAGGTGACAGTGGAGTCTCAAAGCAAACACAGGCCATCTATGCCAAAGACCTGAGGAAAAATCTAAATGGAAGCAAACTGAACTGGATCAGACAACTCAAAAACCATAGTTTGAAAAGCAAGTTAAATATATCTTTGTATCTTCCTTATGTGGATATATAGTAAGACACAAAGGATCACTGACTTCAACAAGATGCAAGTAATTTGAGAAACACGTTGCAAAAACCTACCAAGATTAATAAAAACTAAACCTACCAAGACTAATACAAATTATGAAAATAAGTGATACAAAGTGGCTTTCCTATTAAAAAATCCACAAGTCTTCAGCTCAGAAGGGATAGCTGAGGTCTACAAAAATCTTAAGTAGTGTGAAGACTGATGACAACTGTTCATCACTTGTGACAGAAGAAAGGGGAGCATGCCATGAAAACAGTATGTGACAAGCTGAGAAGCAACAAAGGGAAAGACTTTTCACAGCACCCTGTTACACCCAGTGCCACCTGCTGTGAATGCTAGGAGTTTGTATTGGTAATTTACAAATACCCAAATGTACCAGGACATGCAAAGCCTGAGGGAAGTATCAGAGCACTCAAAGTAGTAAATGAGAATAATCTGGGGATTGTATCACTGCACACTTACCCTGTTTTATGTTTTCCTCAGATACTTAGCACTGGTTGCTGCCAAACAGAAAATAATGGGCTATACAGATCTTGGTGTGACCCAATATAACTGTTGTTCATTCTTTGAGGTTATGTAGTTCTAAGTATTCCCAACGAATTTTAACATAAACTACAAAAAGCAGTATTGGCCACTTAGATTAAATTCTGACCACGTGTAGTTGATGAGATTGCCTTGCTTTGTTCATTTGCACACTGAAGTCAGGTGTCTCAATCAGTATAGCTAGGCATGCTTAATTACACATTTAGATAAACATTTTCAGTGTGACCTTAATGATCTAGAGCAAAACACATCATTAGTCCTGGAGAGTCCTAGCACAACACAGCCAACAGTGAGCTTTGGTTGTCCCTTTGACTATGTGCCCACAGTGCTGGTGGAACTGACAGTTCAAGTCATGGTAAACAGGCAAAATCATAGGATTTAGCTAAATCCAAAAAAACTGTTGGCATCTGTTACTCCTCCAGATGCAGTCTGAAAAAGACCTTTCCAGAGTAAGATAGTGCAGAGTAATTGACCACAAAGTAACACCCTTAATCATCCTGGCATTTTAATTTCATCTTACTCCTATTCATCAGTTAAACTAAAGCATTTATTTTGGAACTAGGTCTAAATTCTGGTTCTTGTTTGGGTTTTTTTTAATGGATTGAAAATAAAGTGTAGCAATATGACCACTAAAAAGACAGTAATACTTTGAAAAACATGCACTCATTATTACGACAGCTACATTACATGGTCTTTAATTATTACTGGAGAGAACAGAAATCCCTGTAAGATACGCTGTCCAGCAGCACAGCTAACACAGCTGGCTGGGCCAGCTAGTTGTCTGGAAACAAATTACTGCAGAGACTGCTGGATCTACTACAAATAAAATTCTATTAAGATTAGTTACTTTTTCTTCTCTGTTCTCTAAACTTGAGAAGGTTTATTTTTTAGGTCCTCTCCTCACCATACAGACTGCACTGTCAGAATGGAAGAGCCATAGGGTAAGTGTACCGTGCCTGCAATACTGGTTAGAGCAGGACCAGAAATTTTAATTCCTTCTTCCAGACATCCTGCAGAGTCCCGAATTTCTGTGCTAGGACTTCAATTTTCTACAGGGCAAAGCAGTTCACCTTTGCTAGTTCCCCTGAAATGCTAACAGCATTGAAAATAACAACCAAGCAAACAAAAAAAGCCTTACAACGATGACTATGCATATTTACAGGTGGGGATGGGATAGGTTGGTTTGTTTTTCAAAGTTTAAGACATGCAAATTAATGTACATAAAAGAAGAACAGGGGTTTAGTAACTTCCTTGGATTCCTTAAATTTTCCAGCCTAAAATTATTACCTCTCTTTAATAACTTCAAATACAGTCAAGTTCTCACTTGATACTGAGCTGCTGAGAGAAGTTGTTGACTGAACGCTACAGCATTTTGTGCTCAGAAACAGATCTGCATATAAAAATTAAACACACTTCTAAATAAGGAATCAACATTTTGAACAACAAATATTCTAGCATCAGGTCAGTTTCCGTTTGTGTTTTCTGATCAGTAGTGCTGTTTTGGCCTTACAGTTGTGTAAATACAAACCTAAACATTTGTACTCTACATGTACTCCTTGATAACAATTTTAGAACTCCAGCTACACATGAAGTATAATAAATCCATGCTTAGGGAAGTTACCCCAGTTCCATTAGAATATCTGCAGTTCAGCTACTCTAAACAAACCACCAAACAGAGTTATGTGGGGAAGGCTAAGCTTATTTATTCTATCATCATTAGTTTAAACAGCCATAAACTACATCATACAAAAATCTTAGTAAACATAATAGCTCTTTTCTTGACATACTTTTACCAAAAAACATAGCTCAAAGTAAAGGTTGAACAAATTCAATGTTCTTTATTCATGTCACAGTCTTTAAATATAATTTAAACTAAGCAACTAACGTGCATGGCTATTTGAAGTTGAGTGTCCATTTACACAAGAAAAGAAGAGTGGGCTGTATTCTGGGAGTGGAATACATGTAGCTTGAATGCCAAAACCTACAAACCATCCTGAAGCCTTGATGAAGTAAGGGAGTTATCTTCATTTTGTCTCTGGAGGTTCATGTTTTATCCAGTCCTCAAAGCCACCTGCATATTGCTGAACTCTGACAATATACAAAAGATACAATGTTAAGAAGGAATCTTCTTGAGAAAAGTATTTAAGAGGACATGGAAAAAAAAATCCAACCCCAAACCAAAACTAATCAGAGAAAAAAACAAAACAAAGCCAAACCTTGCAGAAATTCTCTGCAATCAAGTACACCTGCACCTAGCTCCAATGAGACACATCAACATTCCTTATACTCTAATGCTGCCTGCTGCCATGCAGTGTGCTCTCTAACACTTTTTTTCCCAATTGGCACAATGCTAGACATCAAACATCAAGCAAGCAGCAGCAGACGGGTCAACGGAACAGCTTGCCGCTTCATTTTTTAAAAAGAACAGGCTCAATGCAGTGGGAGATTTGCACGCTGCTATGCTGAATACTTCAGATGTCATCAAACAAACCCAGCACACTGATCTTTAGTTCCTTGCAAACCTACATGCTCTACAGATCCAATGGAAGTCTGCACAAAACCAATTCTTTCAATTAGGCAGCATGAAAAACAGGTAATGGAGGATGTCTGCACTTATTAAAACAACGAACAACGTATCTACAAAATAAGAACACGATTACGTATTTTTTACTAGCATTAGCAAGGATATTCCAGTTCATAGACTGCAGCACAGTGAAAACATGAGCAAACAAACAGTTTTCTAAATTTTATCTGCAGTCTTCAGCGAGCCACCTTCTGGCACGGGCTTAACAGTTCTGCCAACCAAACATTGTTTTTGCTTTCACTCCCTGTCAATCTCATTCTCTTTTTAGCCATTGCCTTCATGGCATTACTCCTGGCAAACAATCCCATGCTTTACTGAAAATGAACATGTACTCTTTGTCAACAGTGAACCATACAAGTAAAACTGCAATTTACCACACCGTGTGGTTTCATAAATTAGGATCATACTTCTACCAAAGCGAGCAATTCTCCACCTTTCCAATCATCCTGCATCTCAGGGCTAGTGCTTATGAAGCTGTGTAATGGATCACCATCTTAGTGAGAGAGTCGTCACTGGCAGCATGGTCTTGCAGGAGACTGCACCACCCATGGCACATGCCAAGGGTTTTTTTTCGCAAGGTGACACACTTCACTTTCCTGGAATGCCCAATGGTGTCTTTCAAGCAGAAGCAAGAGGCAGTGTCTAACTCAAACACTAGTAGTTCTGTTTATACTCCACATTTAAGGTTTTACCCTTGCCCACAGGAAGCTGAGCGGGCAAGGGTAAACATTCCGCTTCATGGGGGAAGGCCGCATTAATGTCATCCTTACAGAAGCCATACCTGCTGAAACCCAGAGACATGGCAAACCCAAGTGCTTGTTTACTTCTGGTTCCTGCCAAACAGGAGAAAACCACAGGGTCCGACTTGGATGGCATCTTTTGATTGTACCGCTCCTTGAACTCCGTTGGGTCCATTTGTAGAGCTTCCACTAATTCACCCACTGGGAAACATAGGAAAGAAAAGCTTCCTTTATTCTCCATCCACAGGCAAGCTTACACTGTAAGGTTCTAATTCCTCTGGAGGAAAAGTTTAGCATCACAACATACTAGCAACTGTCTAGCATAGCTCCCCTTTGCTCAGTCACCACCACCTTGATCAACAAGCAAAGGGGAACACCCAACATCCCCATAGCAATGTTAATAACTTATACAGTATGTTGACAACACCCAATGTCTCCGTGTAGCAGTGCTAGTAACTCACGCGGTATGTTGATAGACGCCGGGATTTTCCCAGATCTATCGATCTCCCATCTCTCCCGCACGTCTATGTGGAGAACGCTGGTCTTCTTCAAGTCCTTGAGCTGTTGGTAAGACAGGCTCGGCGCTCCTCCGGCGCACAGCCTGCGGCTGGTGGCACCCGCCGCTCCGGGACCTGCTGGAGAAGCGCAGCCCGTCAGACCACCGCAGGCGCCCGCTCCCCCGGCCTCTCGAGGAAGGAAGCCCATCGCCCCGTGTGTTTAACATCTTTACAAGGGGCTCCCCAGCCGGCCGCCTCCGGAGAGGCCCAGCCGCCGCTCCGCTCCCCGCCTCACCGGGCGCTGCCGCCGGCCACCAGCCGCCGCTTGCCACCCGCAAGCCCCACGCTGCCCCCCACCAGCCCCTCAGCCCCATCTGCCCGCCTCCCAAAATGGCGCCCGCCCGGCCGCCCCGCCGGCGGCGAGGAGACGACTCCCCAGGCGGCACCGCCTTCCCCTCAGAGGCGGGGACTCGGAGACTTTCTTCCGACGCTGGGACATTTTGGGGCTGAAAACAACTCGTTTGGCGTTTGCGGTTTTTTTCTGTTTTGTTTTTTTCCCCCCTTTCTTCCTTTTTTCCTTCCTCCTTCTTCTTCTTGTGAGTCTCTCAGATTTATGACAATTTATGACTTGCAGTTGATAAAATATTTCCACGCTTGCATCTGATAACTTTACACCTTGGCATACAATCGCCAGTCGTGCTGGGCTGCATCCAAAGCAGCGTGGCCAGCAGGTCAAAGGAGGTGATCCTGCCCCGAAGAGGGCAGATCTGCTCTGGTGGTTCCCCACCTAGAGTACTGCATGCAGCTCTAAAGTCCTCACTACAGGAAAGACATGGACCTGTTGGTCCACAGAAGGGTCACAGAAATGGTGAGAGGAATGGAGCACCTCACCTATGAGGAATAGTTTAGAGAGCTGGGCTTGTTTAGCCTGGAAGAGACTGCATCTTTCAGTACTTAAAGAGGCCTGTGAAAGAAGATGGGGAGAGACTTTTGCAGGGCCAGTTGAGATAGGATGAGGGTGTGGAAGACAACTTCCTTTTGCAAGTAGAAGAGGAGCCGACAAGGAGAGGTGCCATGCTTGACCTTGTGCTTACCAACAGGGAAGGGCTAGAGAGGATCTGGTTTGAGACCATCTTAAGAACCTAAACGTGCACAAGTCCATGGGACCTTATGAAATCCACCCGCGGGTCCTGAAGGAGCTGGCAAATGAAGTTGCTAAGCCACTGGCCATCATATTTGAAAACTCGTGGCAGTCAGGTAAAGTTCCCGACAACTGGAAAAGGGAAATATAACACCCATTTTCAAGAAGGGGAAAATGGATGACCCAGGGAATTACAGACCAGTCAGTCTCACCTCTGTGCCTGGCAAAATCTTGGAGCAGATTCTCCTGGAAGGCAGGCTAAGGCACATGAAAAACAACAAGGTGCTTGGTGACAGCCAGCATGGCTTCACTCAGGGGAAATCCTGCCTGACCAATTTGGTGGCCTTCTATGATGGGGCTACAGAACTGATGCACAGGGGTAGAGCAGTTGATGTCATCTACCTGGACTTGTGTAAAGCGTTCAACACTGTCCCACACGACATCCTTGTCTCTAAATTGGAGAGACATCAATTTGATGAGTGGACCACTCGGTGGATAAAGAACTGGCTGGATGGCCGCACACAGAGAGTTGTGGTCAATGGCTCAGTGTCCAGCTGGAGACCAGTAACAAGTGGTGTCCCTCAGGGATCGGTGTTGGGACCGGTCTTGTTTAACATCTTTGTCGCTGACATGGACAGTGGGATTGAGTGCGCCCTCAGCAAGTTTGCCGATGACACCAAGCTGTGTGGTTCTGTTGATACGCTGGAGGGAAGGAATGCCATCCAGAGGGACCTTGAGACGCTTGTGAGCTGGGCTGATGCCAACCTCATGAAGTTTAACCATGACAAGTGCAAGGTCCTACACCTGGGTTGGAGCAATCCCAGACACAGCTACAGGCTGGGCGGAGAAGAGATTCAGAGCAGCCCTGTGGAGAAGGACTTGGGGGTGCTGGTCGATGAGAAAATGAACATGAGCCAGCAGTGTGTGCTTGCAGCCCAGAAAGCCAACCGTATCCTGAGCTGCATCAAAAGGAGTGTGACCAGCAGGTGGAAGGAGGTGATCCTGCCCCTCTACTCTGCTCTCATGAGACCTCACTTGGAGTATTGTGTGCAGTTCTGGTGTCCTCAACATAAAAAGGACATGGAACTGTTGGAACAAGTCCAGAGGAGGGCCACGAGGATGATCAGGGGACTGGAGCACCTCCCATATGAAGATAGGCTGAGAAAGTTGGAGCTGTTCAGCCTGGAGAAGGCTGCGTGGAGACCTCATAGCAGCCTTCCAGTATCTGAAGGGGGCCTGTAAGGATGCTGGGGATGGACTCCTCATTAGGGACTGTAGTGATAGGACAAGGGGTAATGGGTTAAAACTTAAACAGGGGAAGTTTAGATTGGATATAGAAGTTCTTTACTGTAAGGGTGGTGAGGCACTGGAATGGGTTGCCCAGGGAAGCTGTGAATGCTCCCTCCCTGAGGGTGTTTAAGGCCAGGTTGGACAGAGCCTTGGGTGACATGGTTTACTGTGACGTGTCCCTGCCCATGGTGGGGGGTGGTGGAATGAGATGATCTTAAGGTCCTTTCCAACCCTAACTATTCTGTGATTCTGTATTGGTTTAATCTAAAAGAGGGGATATTCAGGCTGGATGTGTGGAAGAAATTCTTTACAGTGAGGGTGGTAAAACACTGGTACAGGTTGCCCAGAGGTGGTGGATGCACCATTCCTGGAGACACTCAAGGCCAGACTAGATGTGGTTCTGGGCAGTTTGGTCTAGTTGAAGATGTCCCTGCTCATTGCTTGGGAGTTGGACTAGATGATCTTTGAATTTCCCTTTCTACCCAAAGCATTCTAGGAGTCTATGATTACGTGTGGCCAGCAGGGCATCCCCCTGGTTCAGGGAAGGCCTGGATTTCACCAGAGCTATGAAAAGCTGATCTTTGCCTGGGCAGGGTGACTTCCACAACCAAGTCAGGCTGCTGAGAAGCCTTGAAGTCCCAAAGGCTTGGCGACTGAACAGGGACAAGGAATTTTGATGCCAAACTCACTCAAAGTAATCAAAAAAACCCCTCAGAGTTACACCTGGGGAGAAGAGGTGATACCAGCACTTGCCTGCACCACTGTCACACTTGCCAGTGCCCCTTGCAGACACAGGGGCTGTGGCCCAAGGGTAGTAAGTTCACCCCTAGTTTCAATATGCCTTTGCATTGAAAGCTCTTAGTCGTTCAGCCCCAAGGACTGATGGCCAAGACATTTTTAAAGTTTAAATGAGGGTCCCTCTGTTCAGCATTTATTTATATCAGTACTCTGTATTTACTACATATCCTTGTAGATACATTATACACCAGCTGTATATATATAAGGGCAGACACGCTGGATATTTTCTTTATAAAATATGAATTTTGAGGAGAATATTGTTGAATCTGTACTAATGAGAGTTTTCCTTCTCAAAACGAGAACAAAATATTTCTCAGTACTGTAAAGTGTGACAAATTGAACTTGGCACATATAACTGGTTCACTAGCTGCCCTTCTGCCAGCCTCTCCATATGGCTGCCTTGACAGGCATTTGCAAATTGTCTCTTTGAGGCAGTATATCTATATATGAGTTGAAGATTTATGCATTTTCCATTTTTAACAAGGTATGGATAGCATACATTACCTCTACAAATTTTCAAGTATAACTTACTGTGTATTTTATGTAGTAAACAACAACCACCTTCTTTCTCTTTAACCTTTTAATCTAGTTATTGTTCTTGCAGTACAATAATTCTCTAATCTCTCCCATCTGGAGAAGGAAGGACCCACTTATTGATCCAATTTGTTTCAGATTATTGTCCCACATTCTTTCTCTTTCATATACGGATTCCATGAACTCAAGTGTGGGGCTCCTTGTTACATGGTCTGCAGTGTGCTTGCAGATCTTTGTGCTCGGCTGTCACCACTGTTATTGAAGTGCCTGAAGAATTCCTCCTACCTAAATCAAACCCCGCTTAATCTGTCAGCCACTTTCAACAGTACACTTCTTGACATCCTGTTTTTGCTTGGTTCAATGACTTCTACATGTTTCCCTTCCCATTCTTTCATCTTATTTATCAGCAGACACACTAGAGGTTCTCCATCCTTGATTTTTGAGGGGTGCCACTGCAACTTCACCCTTTCCCCATTTCTTCCCTATTTCTTATCACTGGTTAATCTTATTCCAATAAAACTACTATTTTTTTAGTCCTTAATTCAGATTTGATTTCTTCCAAATAGCCCTCCTTGCTGTCTAGCCAACATGCTGAGTTTAATCTGAATACCAGTTTCTTCTAGCTTCTCCCTTGTGCACTGGACACCTTTTACTCTGCCTGCCCCTCAGCTAGGATTTGCACCTTTGATTCCAATCACCCTCCTGTCCCTCCCACAGTGGCTGTCTTGAAAACCTACTGTCACTCCCACAGTGGCTGTCTTGAAAACCTACGCAGAGCCTAGACCCTTCTGTATAACCTCTGGATGACTATCCACACCCTTGCAAACATGCAAACCTGTTAGCTTGCTCCCCACATACACAAATGCAGTGCAGCGTGTCCAGATCTTTCAGCAAGATCTCACCAAATTCCAGTGCTAAGGTAACCCCTCTACACCCCTTCCCTTCTTTCCATTGATCTTCTAAGGTGCCCCGCAGCCAGACCTGCCGCGACCTGTTGCCTCTCGGTGGGCTCAGATACGCTCCGACCCGACCGGCAGCTCCACTTCCCCACCGCCCTTCCTACCCGGGAGACCCATTCTGCTCTCAAACCGGCACCACTCCCCGAGCCAGGCCACCCTCTCCGCGACAGCTCCGGGGCCCGCGGGGAGCCGGGAGCTGGGGCCCGGGCAACAGCTCGGGCTGGGGAGGGGAGAGGCGCGGCAAGGCCGGGGGCGGGCCGCGCCGGGCGGAGCGGAGCGGCGCGGCCCTGGCTGCGGCCCAGCTTCCTCCGTCGCTTCCTGCCGCCGCGCTCGCCTGCCTGCAGCCCGCCCGCCACTGCGTGAGTGCGGGGCCCTTGGGGCGGGGAAGGGGAAGGGCGCGGGCGCCAGCCCAGCTCGGGGGAAGCCGTGTCCGCCGCGGGCTCCTCCTTGCGGAGCCGGGGTCGCGGAGCCTCGGCGCTAACCCGCGGCTGCTGCGGTTTGGAGAGCCGGGCCGCGGCGGGCCGGGCCGCTCCGCGCCGCCTCACCATGGCGGTGGCCAGGCTGACGGCCTGCGGATCTGAGTCCCGAGGGCGCCGCGCAGGTGCAGCCGGACGGGGCGCGGCAAGGGGAGAGGATGGGGCACGACGCTGGTGCCTGGCTGCGGGAGGGCGGGCAGGGTCATTGCCTCGCCGTGGTCCCGGGCCGGGCAGGTCACCCTTCCCGGTACCGAGCAGCGCGTCTCTCTGCGTGTTCCGGTCTGATGGCCAACTACGGCTCGCGTGGGCTCGTTTTAGGTAGCTGGCTGCGGGCTGCTGGTGCTGACCGTTCGCTGTCGGTCTGAACTAGGCTAAACCCTACTGTGACATGAAAATAGCAGCACCGGGCTGGCTCCGTGACCTGCAATAAGCATCTCGGCCTGTTCAGTTAGAGTTGGTAGCATCGGGCTTAAACATATGCTCTGTTCACTTTGCATTAGGAAAGTTAGAAAGTGAATGCAATTAAAAAATGGTCTTGTGGTTCCGTGTTATGAGGCTGGCGTGATCATTTCTGCCCTGCTCTGACAGCGTGGCATATGCCAGCCTGGTGATGCCACTGCCCAGCCTGCTGCCACTGCTGCGTGGAGCTCTCCACACCAAGTGTTTTCGCAGGCATTGCGTGTGGCCACAGAGCCCATGCTCCACTACCTGAAGTCTGGTTATCAGCAAATGCGGACTGGTACGTGCCTGGTGGTTAAATGACAGTGTGGTGACAGTCCTCTTGATCAACCAGAGAGATGGTATTTTAGATCTATAACTGCAACTCTGTATGTTGTATTTGTGTTAATGTTTTGATTCTATGGATTTTGAGTTTAGGACTTCATTCTGCTGTTTGCTGTTCATGTCCCTTACTTTAGAACTCCATTGTGCTGTAGAATGTTGCATCTCACATAGGTAAACAGGATATGCACAACAGCATATTGAACGCAGATGCAGAAGAATAAAGTAAGATACCAAGAATGCAGAAGCAGATGGTAATAAATCCAGGTGTAGCACTGTGTTCTTATTGCGTATTGTCTTTAGCTACAAGTGTTTCCCAATTCCATTAAATAATCCTCTTACACAAGCACGTAAAGCAGAGTTGTGTTCAGAGGATTCTTTCTGCTCTCATTTTCTTTTCTCGTTAGCTTTTTAAGTGGAAGTATAGTAGTGGCAGATTGGTAGCAGAATATGCCTTTGTGAAACTGCACTGCAGTTTACTACGGTTGTAAATGTTCTGTCAGATTTCTTCATGAAATACTGAAGAACTGGTGCTCTGTAGTTTTGTTTCTGCGAGATTCACAGAAATGCAGCTGGCATCTTACGGGTTCTGCTGTGAGCATCAATCGTGGATCAAGGACAAGTTGTTCCACTTTACACATGTCATCAAAGGAAACTGGGGCAGTTTGTGTGGAGGAAGAAATTGCAATGAAATTTTTTGCTCTCAGTGACAAGACTTTGACTTTCAAAGAGCCCAAACCAGTTTTCCATAGTCCTTTACCATTTTATGTTTTACTTCCATTGCTCAGCTCACTCCCACAACACCCTTCCAGAGTAAATGGGAAGTTAGGTGGAGCTGTTGTCTTCCTTCATCTGCTCTGACTCAGCCTTTTAGGCATGGGTACAAAGTGAGTCTCAGTTTAACGTATTGTTTTGTGTGGGCTTCAGCCTGCTATCTCACACTTTGTGTTGCATCCCCAGTTCCACTGGTTTTTTTTTCAGGCTTCACAGAATTAGCATTTCTCTGAAGTTCATCCTTTGCTGATGTTGCCCTTCATGTTCTCTTAGTGACATCTCAGATCACTTTTTTCTCTAGTTTTTGTCCACATAGTTATCCTGCCAAGATTTCAGTGGTACTTTCCAGCTGTTTCAGTTGTTATGCCCTCCAATTTTCTGTGGTGATGGCACTGTTACATTGGTGTTCATGTCATGTGAGTGCATGGTCTGTCAGCTTGGTTAGTACTTGGATGGGAGACTGCCTGGGAATGCTGGGTGCTGTAGGCTTTATACTGGGCATGACATGCTGGGGTATGGAATACCCCTTTGGCTAGTTTGGGTCAGGTGTTCTGTCTGTGCTTCCTCCCGGCTTCTTGTGCCCCTCCTCACTGGCAGAGCATGAGAGACTGAAAAGTCCATGATCAGGGTAAGCATTACTTGGCGACAAAAACATCTGTGTGTTATCAGCATTGTCCTCAGACTAAAGCTGAAAACACAGCACTGCACCAGCTATTAAAAATGAGAAAAATGACCGTTACAGCTGTAACACAGAGTGTCATCTGCCTACCTTTCCACATAACAAAGTTTTCACTTGTGGGCTAATATCCTTAGTTAAAAGCTATGGCTCTTTTTATGGAACTTTAACAGTGTTCAGCTTTTTAAAGTGTGAATTTGTGGAAAATCCATGTTAGACCACAAATGCATCTATCAAATGTTTTTCACCTCTTGGTATGTTCATATTTATTTATTTTTTAATACATTTAAGGTGGGATAGAGAACATAACAGAAGTTTCAGTTTGCTTTATGAGGTTGGGTATTGACAGATATCCCTGAAATTTTTCTGTCAGACTTGTGCTGTAAGATGCTAGCAAAAATACGTCATCAAAATACGAATCCTTTTACCCACTCAATCCTTCAGTTAGTCATAAACCCAGCTACAGGGTTTCTCCATCCTTGTTTCTGGACACATCTGGTTTCTATTCATCTTTAGAAGTAGTTTTCTATGGCCAGTGGGTTTTAGGAGGAAATGTGAAGGGGATTGTTCAGGATGCAAACATGGATGTCATCAGACCATGTTTAGCATGGTCAGCTGGATAAAAAAGATTAATAAAAGTGAGAAATGCTGCAGGATTTTTACTGTCACTTAGAAAGTTGTATCTAGTGGTCTGATGGCTATATCTCATTCCTTGTGCAAAAAGCGCATCAGTGTCTCACCCTTTTAGGACTGTAATATAATGTCAGGGTTAGCGTTTGAGCTCCAGTGACGGTGTAGGATGTGTGATGTGCCTTTGGGGTAGGAAATCTTGGAGAAGACACTTCCAGAATCTCAGATGACATTTTCCAGGGGAAGGAGTGTTGCTGCCACTACCAGTCAGCGGTTCTGGTCCTTTTACTGCTCCAGCAGGCAACGGGGGCTTGTTTGCCGCAAAGGTTTTGGTGGCTGTCAGAGCGCTGAGCCTCCTGGTCCACTGATGGGTGACACTGCCCAGTTGCTAACGGTGATGGACACGGTTCTTGCTCTGATTGGGTGACATTTGATCTAGCAGCAAGCAAGCCAAAATGCCACAGGTAACGCTTGGAACAGATGTCCAAAATAGATCAACTTGCAGCTTACATCAAAACATGTAGCAGTTCTGCTGAGAATCTGTCATTACTGACCTGTACAAGGCTCTTCTTCCTATAGTCTGACAGTTATGTGGAAGTTCATAAAGGCCCTTCACAGATGCACTACGGAGCATCTTGGCATTTGGATTTAAACTGCATATCTGTGCTGTTCCTCAGCCCCTTTGGCCAGGATGCTGTTGACAAATGGACAGTTCTGTTGAGTTAAGTGAAATGGCTGATTTTTCACTCCATGTCTTTCAATATGATGCAGTTGCTTTTCTTTTTTTTTTTTTTTTTTTTTTTTTGCATTAGCAACCTAAAATGGTATAATTTTAACATGAAAGTTTCACTACAAGTGGTGAGGCAGCTGGAATTTCAGGTGTTTCAGATGAGTTGAGGGACTGAGGTAAATGTCTTTGTCCCAGCTTCTTTGAATTTGGGTGCTTACTGATGAAATAATTAACAACACTGGTTCCACAGTTAGCTGGCAGTCCTCCTGTAAAATCTTAGCCCTGTCCAAAATAGTACCTGGAGACTATCTGTAGACAAACTTTGCTGTATTTCATAGGGTAAGTTGCTTAGATGAGTTGGTGGTTGTTGCACCATTTTTATCTTGTTTGTATTCTAGTAATGAAATGGTAATCCTCCTAGTTAATCAAGGATCAGGAAAAATGTTGTGATAGGTATTAAACACATAATAAGAATAAAAATGTGGCACTGGCCTGAAATAGCTGGCACCACCATAAGGGGAGAGAACATGATCTTGGCAGATGGAACCAGTGATATGGTAGCAGTCAGCATGGCAGGTTATTTCTTTAACATACTGATGATCTGATTCAAGTTTCTTCTATATATCATAGTGAAGGTACAACACTGGAAAACTCAACTAAGGTGGCACATTTGAAAATTTATCAAGGGAGCTGTAGACATTGTAGGAGGAGGGGCTCACGCTCTAAGTCAGGAGTGCAAGGTGGTAAAATGGGAATAGGTTTTGGGGAGTCTAGACAGTGAAGATGTAGTTTGCTTGTACATCTGTCCTCAAACAGGAAAGTGAATTGTAGTTCACACTAACTTTATGTCCTTTACTGGTCCTAGCTCGACTGAGTTGCAGCAAAAATAAAGTTGTAAAAAAATAACAAGTACTTATTTTAGGAACTGCATCCAGCTCTTTTTAGTTTCTGAATATATATTTTATGAAGACGGTGCATTTCTAAATATAAACATATTAACATTGTTAAATATAGCCTATTTTAGGTATAGTTAACATTTAAAACAGTCTAGGCATACCTTAGATTTAACTTACTGAATTTAGCATGTTTTTTTTTGGCATTTTGTCAGATTCGAAGCTTTTTAAATTCTGTAGGCATATCATTCTGTTTCTTTTGAAGTGGTATGTTCTTTCTACAAAGGTGGAAATGAGCAGTTGTAGTGAGGAGCTTTTGATCTTAATCAGCTATTTGTAGGCAGACTGGCATTAGGAGTCTTTTAAGAAGTAAAAAGCAAAGGGAGAACTTCAGGTGACGATGATTACCCTTCAAACTGAGCTGAAAGAATCTGAATGAGTTTGGCAAGAACTTGTTCTTAGTTTTGTATGAAGTGATTGTTTAAAAGGAAGAGATCTAGCTCTATTTTTAACTTTTCCCCATGAAACTGCATAATTTCTAGTTAAGATTTTTACTGTGTGCAAAAAAAGATCAGGATGGAGCTAACATACCCTCTAAACTCAGCTTTTTCTACCCCCAAAATCAGGGTTTTCCTGTTTGTTAGATTCATTAGTCAAGTGTCATTTGCACTAGGACTTATTTTTTTGTATACAAAATAAAAACATTCCTATATTTGTTTTTCCAACACAAAAAGAAACTTCCAGGCAAGGAAGTAATGGAGACTTCTTTTCTTACAGGGGAAGAGGGAGAGTTGGTCTCCTAGGACACTCCACAGTTGACAGCTGTAGCCACGAATTCATCATTGAATATATTAAAAAAATAGGAGAATGGGTTGGAAAGAGGCAAATCATGGGGTTATTCCCACAGTTTTGAATCTTCAGTGTATCAAGTTAATTTTGTGTAAATAGTTAATTTTTCCTCTGCCTGCCTATCGTGAATGGCTTGTACCTATGTCAACAGAAACCTACAGAATTTTTCTCTTGCTTTTTTCTTAGCTGTATTTTATGCTTTATTTGGTTTATGCTTGTTCAAGGGTTTAATGCCAATAAAATCTTTTATTTCCCGTAAACGGAAATATTTCTGAGAAGTAGTTTCTGTAGCACCTTAGGTTTCTTCCTTATTTATTTCAATTAAGTGTTATGATCAAATTCCTAGTGTAAACGTCTTGATTTTGAAACGTTGATCATGTTTTTAATTGTTAAATGAGATTTTTTTCTTTGTAATGTTTTCCATCCCAAAATACATTGGAAAAGGGCAGATAGCACTGCATATGTACTGTGCTGCTTGCATTGTAGATGTATGCTGAGCAGCTAGTTGCTCTTACCCTTCCATCCCACTTACATGGTTTTCAGAATTGGGCACAGACCCTGGCTGGCTAGGCCCTTGACATGCTGTGGCTTTTCCAAGTGCCCACAGGTCAGTAAACATTGTCTGATGGATGCCTGTCTATATGTGTGTTCAGGAAAACTGATTTATCTAATGGTCCATGTTATCATTTGTTGTGCCTGCTCTTGCTGAAAGAAGGCTGAAGGTTGCTCGGTGGGTTCCCAAACCTGCAGTGTGAGTGCTGGCTTATGGCAGTGTTCATTTCTAATTCCATGTTCATTATATTGGGCTAGAAATGCCACATTTTCAGTTGTTGTGGGTACCTGCTGACACTGTCCTTTCCATGTGTCCTAAAGGACCCTGTAAAGTGAGTTTAGTGGTGGGTTGTGTGTGCCCAGATCCAGATTGTATCACCTGGTCTATGTGCCACAGGATTTCACAGGTGGAAAAACTTGCTTGTATTTCAGCTAATTTAGTCCATAATCATTCTTTCATTAAGTTATCTGAGCTCTCAATGTGACTTCCGTTGGGTGAAGTCTGTGGTTTGGACAGTCTTATGTAATCTGTCCAAAGAGATAAAAATTGTTATGCTGAAATTAACTTGTAGATCCTTTATGTCAGTGTTGAGTAAGCTAAATACAACTGCGTTCCTTTAGGGAAGACATTTTTGCTGCCTTTGCTATTGACTCTACATAATTTAGTGTAAAATCATGGCTTTTCTGACAGCAGATGTGTATCTGCCTTAGTGTTTAGTGAATGTCTCCATGACAGGTGGTGATGGGTGCTTTCACATAAAGCTTGTATATCTGTGATAAGGTGTCAATACAGAAACACACAGTTGAAGTTTTTTGGGTCAGAAGCACTTTTTTGTGTTCTAAGAAGGCTGTTGATGTACATTAGACATGCTAACATTTGTTGAATATAAATAGTCAAGAGCTGGAATATTGAAATTTTCTTTACTATATGGACATGAATTGCAAACCTACAAAAAGAGCAAAGCTGAATTCAGTGTCATTGTTTACTTGCATGTCTAAATGATGGAAGTTTTATACCCTTAAGTACAGGAAATCCTGAAATCTGTAATTTAAGAGGACTATGCTATTTAATATAGTATAAACTGACTGCTATGTAAATGTAGCATTTGGCAAAAAAAATTGAGTGCGTTTTGAAAGGTTGAGGAGACATGAAGCCATTAAGAAAAGAGTAAAGGTTTATTTCATACTCTACAGAAATTTGACTTGTCCAGAATAAATCTCTGTTAGTGCAAAAAACCTCTAGCACTAACAGTATGTGTGACAGATGCAGAGATGTCTGTCCAGATCTCTAGGAACCTGGAACAGGAGCATTGAGGTATGATTGCCTGCTTTGCTTCAGTGAAGGCTGTTCAAATACCAGCAATGATGGTGCTCTAATATACATATTGACAACTGTTCTGCCGATTGGCTTAATGGATAAGAAAGGAGAGGGAACACTGAGTTCAATATACAGGTCAATTCCCCTGTCTCTCAAAGCTTCAGTAGTACAAAGGTCTAAATGCATATACAGAGATTTAAAACCTTAGATTGACAAACTTTCTAAACTTTGGCAATCATCTGCTTGATCTGTAGCAAGAACATATCGTTTGCTATTCTGAAATGTAGAGCTGGGGTTGTTCAGCCTGGAGAAGAGAAGGCTCTGGGGAGAGTTCATAGCAGCATTCCAGTACCTGAACGAGGCCTGTGAGAAAGCTGGAGAGGGATTTTTTACAAGGGTATGTACTGATAGAACAAGGGGGGAATGGCTTTAAACTGAAAGAGGGTACATTTAGATTGGACATGAGGAAGAAGTTCTTTACTGTGAGAGTGGTGAGACAGTGGCACAGGGTGCCCAGAGAAACTGTGGTTGCCTCATTTCTGGCAGTGTTCTAAGTTGGATGGGGCTTGGAGCAACCTGGTCTAGTGGAAGATGTCCCTGCCAATGGCAGGGGGGTTGGAGCTGGAAGAGCTTTACGGTCCCTTCCAGCCCAAACCGTTTTGTGGTTCTATGATTCATTCTATGATTTTATGAATTTAGAGGTTTCCAATATGTAAATTTATTAGCAGAGATGAAAATGCTTGGTAGTGGTGGCTCAGGTGACATTAATCTGTTTAGGGTATATAAAAAGACATAGGGTTTTTTTTCATAACAGAATGGTCCACAGGTTTGCAATGTATGCATATTTGGCTATCTTTGATCCATATGCTTTGTATATGAAAACATACATTTGTTTATGAATCATATTAAAAGCCTGTAAGCTAAGCCTCAGGAGCTGTTTCTGTGCCACACAGCTACATTCCTTTGGTAAATTCATATTTGGATTTTGATTAAGTGAACAGTGTGCTGAAATCTCTGAAGGCTGTTTTTTAAAATTTGATGGCAAATACTTATCCTTTAATTCTGTTTCTCGTAGGACTCCTTAATTAATGACCCTCATTTCCTTTGAGAGACTTCAATTATATGTATTCTCTGCTATTAAATGGGGGGGGGGTGTCGGTCAGCTTGCACTCCAGTCTGTCCTCACTCATGGGATAGGCCACTTTCATGAGATTTGGAAGACTTTTGTATTATATTAAATTGTTTGAAATTGCTCAAAAGGTTTTAGGTAATGTGGAAGGATAAATGGTGACTGAAGCCTTTCCAAAGAGAGGTACGATAAGGAAGAGAAGCTTTTCTTTTGATGAAGTTTTTCTGGTAGGGTATGGTTGGAGCTCTGTAGCATGGTACAGTAACAAACATGAAGAAGATCTCAACATCTCAAGTATTTAATGCCATTGCCTGGAGGTGTGTCCCCTGTAGCTAAAGACACAATTTATAATGTCATGTAGTGTAACTAACTGATCTTCCAGCATTCCTAAGAATTCATTCCTGGCACGTTCATACTCCTTGTTACACAACAGCGAACATTAGTCAAAGCCTAAAACTGTGTTCATAAGGTTTGAATGTGTGATTTGATTTCATGCCTTTAAACTCACTACATTTGATGAAGTGTTCAGACAGTGAAACAACCTCTGTTTCTATTTCCTAGTAAGTAACAGATGCGGGTAAAAGATCCATCAAGAGCCAACCCTGAGAAACCAAAGAGAAGCAAAAGGCCTAACAGGCCACAGGATGAAGACTCTTCAGATGATATTTCAGGTAAATACACTATGTGATGTTTGGTCTTGAAGGCTTGAGGGCTACTAACTTACGTGTTGACTGATGAAACCCAGAAATCAGTGGTACCATGAGACACTTCTTTTTTGAATTTGTAACAGAAATATCCCCAGTCAAGTATTTATGACATGATCTGTTGTTACACAGCATGACTGCCCTGAAGGGGCAACTCTGGAAAATTGGTTGATCTCTGATGACAACCTCTTCAAAGCAGGAGAATGGTCCTTTCCTGTGTAGGGAAGGTCAAGCACATGTGGCAGGAGGCTGGTTGGCTGAATGGAAAGCTTCTAGCTGAGCTCAGCGGCAAAAAGGAGGGGCAGAGAAGGTGAAATCAGGTTTGGGCTGCCCTTGCAGGGGCCCCAGGTGTGCAGGGATGGGATTAGTTAAGCCAGCCTCTGTTAGAGTTGAATCTGATGAGGGTGAAGAGTAAGGTGGGCTTGTATGGATACTGTGACAGTAAAATGAAGGCTAAGGCAAGTGCAAACATGCTGCTTCAAGGGGCAGGGGACATAGGGACAGGGGGCATAGGCAAAGGCTGAAGAATAAAATCCTGCCTTTGTCTTCACATGTGAGCTCTGCACTCAGTGCTGCCTGGTCCCTGAGTCTAGTGGCAGACTCTGGGATTTAAGCATTTCCCAGATTACAAGAAGATTGAGATCTGTTAAGTGAACTGGTCCATGGGAGCAGATGGGATGCATCTGATGGTGCTAAGGGAGATGGGTGGTGTCACTGTGAGTCTACTCTGTCATCTTCATAACAACAAATTGAGAAGAGCAGGTGATAACACTGGAGGGTAGGTCTGCCATTCAGAGCAATCTAGACGGGCAGGAGAAATGAGTGGCAGAAACTTCTTGGAGTTCAACAGAGGCAAGTGGAGAGTTTGGCACTGGGGCCAAAATAACCACATGCAATTACAGGGTGTGAATCAGTGGCTTGAAAGTAGCTTTCCAGAAAAGGGCCTGGGGTTCCCAGTGCACGTGCTGAATAAAAGCAAGCAGTGTATTTTGTGCCTGCTATATGCTGGACTAAATTAACTGGAATGCAGGGTGAGGTACGTGACTCTGTCTTCCCATCACTTGCGAGACTTCATCTGAAGTACTGTGTCCAGCTGTGGGCTCTCTGTTACAAGAAAGATACTGACTTGTCACAGTGAGTCCAGCAGTGGTTCACCCCCTGCATGTGGTTAAGGAGACTGAGTGTGTGAAGAGAGGCTGAAGGAAATGGCTTTGTTGAGCCAAAGGTGTGAAAGTATAGTATCCTTCTTAGACTGCCTAATGGGCAGTTATAGAAAAGGCACATCTGGACTCTTCCAGAAGGTCCACAATGAAAGCACTAAATGTAACAGACAGAAGTTAGGGCGAGGAAAATTTGGGTAGGTATGAGAAAATTTATTTTCTTTTCACCCTGAGGATGTTCAGACAGAAAACTGGTTTTCTAGTGAGTTGGTGAAACCTCTGTCCTTGAAGATGCTAAACTCACAGCTGAACAAAACCATCAGCAACCAGATCTAAAATTGTATTTGGTCTTGCTTTAAATGAGGGTTTAAACAAGATGGCCTTCAGAGGTTCCATCAAACCTGTGTTATTGTGTAATATGTTACAGTGGAATTTGTGCAAAAATATGACAGAGAAGGATGGTGGTTTATATGAATGTTCAGAATGGACAGTTGTAGTAGGGATGCACAGGTATTTGAAAATCTTTCTTTATAGATTGAAAAGGAGGTCAGCTGCCTGTGTTGTTACATGCAAAAATAGATTTATGCAGTATTTTACTGCTCACAAAAATAAAGCCAACAAAAAAAAAGGGAAATGAATTTTGTACAGAAGTAATCCTTGTACTTTTGTACAAAGTAGTTTATCTCTTTTTAAGAAGTAGCTTTTATTGACTTAAAAAAGATTTTCATTATCGAAAGACTGAAATAGATTCTTTATAAAATTCAGTATATGGGGAGCAGCTGGATGATTTTTCCCCTTTTAGTTCTTTGCTATTTTTTTCCAAATGCTAAATCCATTGAAGATTCTGCTCTTCTAGTGTACACGTGGTCCCCTTCATAGCTATTATTTTTAGGATGAAAGCAAGTATGTGTTGTTTTCTCTAGGCTTAACCTGCCAGCACGTGAGCCAAGCAGTAGATGTGCATCATGTTAAGAGGGCGGTAGCTCAGAGCGTCTGGTCGATATGTGCAGAATGTTTAAAGGAGAGACGGATGAGTGATGGTGAGCCCGTGGCACCTTCAGACATATGGCTGTGTCTCAAATGTGGCTCTCAGGTAAGCGTATGCTGTAAATTTGTGGAGGTGGATCGGCCCTTATTTCCTAAAGGATATGACTGGTGTGGATCCTTGTCTCTTGGGCATCTCATTACCTTCAGTGAAACAGTGTGACATAAATGCTTTCTTCAGCTTCTTCAGTGGAGTGGAATGTAGCCTTAGGTTGATCTTGTCTTGTTTGCAGCAGTGTTTTTGTTTACCTTTGGATCCCACAAATACAAATGAATGAAAAACCATGTAAATATGTATATCGCTGAATCAACTTACATTGTGGACACTCAGTTGCTAGACTTGACTGCAACTAGGGAGAAAGGACTGTGCTGAAGTGACAGTTCTGCTTTTTGAGGGAGCTAGCCATTAGACTGGATCAGTTATAGTGTCAAATCGTGGCCTCAAGAGTTTATAATGGCAGATCCTGACCCCAAAGGCTTGCACAGGTTTCTGCCTTCTGAGTGAAGTAAAAATACAGAAAAAAATCAATTTACAAGAAGTATCATGCTTTGTTTAGCTAACAGTTGCCTGAATGAAGCATTTCACAATTTTCTTAAACTTTCAGTAGGTCTTGCCATAGTAAGGACAGAAGCCAGCTCCCGGTATTATCTGAACAGATTTAATTTTGCAAAGAACTGTTCTATATGCAGGCTTCAGAAGATAGCTAATTGGATCTGAGGAGAACCCATATATTTTGTCTCTGAAAACTCGTAGTTAAGGAGGGCTTTGAAAAGGAATTAACTCTATGCATTTTCATGTTTATGCTGTTAGTACTCTCCAAAAATCATGCCTTATTCAGAGACCAGTCCTGACTCTGATAAATCCCATTGTGTAGATAATTGAAAAATTGCAAATGTTTTCTTTTGGAGGTGCTGTATATAAATGGTGTGTTGTGAGTAGCTTTTTAGTGCAAACAAAACAAAGTTAATTGATATCTTTATAATACTGGATTATAAAGAATGTTAAACCCTTTCAATCTGTGGGAATGCTGAATGAGTATTTAGGGCAGTACAGTTTTCTGCTTCATTTTGAAAAGCAAAGTTTTGGTAGTTTATTTAGTAATAATACAGTCTTTTCCTACTTCCCTTTTTTAATCCTTACTGTGCTGATGTTTCCATTTTTAGGGATGTAGTAAGAACTCTGAAGGCCAGCATTCTCTGAAACACTTCCAAACAGCACGCACAGAACCTCATTGCATTGTTATCAACCTCAGCACATGGATCATATGGTAAGAATGAGTACACAGATGTTCGTATATGCTTATATATCAGGACTAAAAAGCATAAGTTAAAGCAGCGTCTTCTCATGATAAAGAATGATTCTGACAGATAAAATGAATATAGAGAAAAGGCATGCTTTCTGGGGAGAAAATTAGTGTCCTTAGGACTTTCAGATGGGGCACAACTCAATACTAAGATAGAAGTTTGTGTCCATTATGTTCTGTAGTGAGTTGGCTAGTTATAGCAGTTTGTCCTTCCTGCTTGTTCCTATATGCTTATTTGCAAGACTATAAACTCAGATTATTTAAATCTGTAAGTGCCACACTGAATTGGGACTGATCTGTAGAAGAGCCTATAGGAGATGAGAGAATTCAGTTTGACTCCTCTTTTTAGTATGAAAAATTGAAACCTAGAGCTTAAGTAATTTATGTGAAGTTGTTTGTGAGGTTTGTTAGAGGTGGGAGGTGTATCCAGTTATCCTAAATTTCAGTTTGTTTCTTCTCTGATTTAGGTGTTACGAATGTGATGAAGAGCTGTCAACACATTGCAACAAAAAGGTTTTGGCTCAGATAGTTGACTTTCTTCAAAAACATGGTTCCAGGGCTGAACCAAGTAAGTTTACATGGATAGTTTTATGTGGAGAGATCTGTAAGTTACTGCCTCTAAAAATCAGTATTTCAGATTTTTAGTCATGTTAAACTTAGAACTGAAAAATTGCGTATGGTGCGAGTATAATGCAGTTGGTAGCTGCACAATTACTTGCGCAAGTAATGCCTGTCAAAACATGCCATTTTTTTTCCTGCAATGTGGCTACATTTAAAAAATACTTTGGGACACTGTAGGACAGTTTTTCCAAGTTTTGTCTTTAATGAAGAAAGTTTATTGTAAAGAAGTTATCTTAAATAAGATGCCATATAAATTAGTGCACAAAAACTATATAGAAGCATAAAATAATTGTATTTTCCTAGTGTGTGTGTGTCACATCTTAAAATTTTTCTTATTTAAATCTGTTTTCCACAGTTAATTAAATTTGTTTAAGTGGATTTTCTCGTACTTTACTGATGGATGTAATGCTTTGTGTTCACTTATGTTACTGGGCTTTAATTGCTAAAACAAGCAATTGCCAAGGGAGATAAATTTGTCAACTGAAAGAGTAGTCAGGCATTGGAACAGGCTTCCCAGGGAAGTGGTGAAATTACTGTCCTTGGAAGTGTTCAAAAACCATGTAGCCCTCAGTGACATGGTTTAGTGGTAGACTTGGCAGTCCTGGGGTAATGCTTGGATCTGATGATCTGAAAGGTCCTTTCCAATCTAGTTGAGTCTATGATTCTGTGACATTCTGCACATGGCAGAGTATGGCTGTGCTGAGCAGTCTGAGTCCCGTTCTTGAGAGCTCTAGGAACATTGGCCCAAATGATTTGTTGGGTTTTAAGTGGCAAGGAAAAGGGGAAAAAGCTGTTTACCTGGCTTGGTCTGTTGCTCTGGGCCAGGCTCCTTGCTGGAAGAGGCTGGGAGACAGCTGTGTATTGATAAATATGGTATGTGTGGGTTGGGAATTCCCAGCCAGAGTTGGCATTCTGGTTTCACTTTGATAAATATAACAGCAATGCATTTGCTGTTTTGTCAAATACTTGGGCTGACACAGTTGGTACTTCCTCTAAATAAATGTAACTTAAGTAAGATTTTTTTTCCTTTTCTTTAAATTACACTGCATTTACAGATTTTTTAAAAATTAAATCTGAAATTGAAATGTAATTCATGTCATTGTCCAAAACACAAAGAACACAAAGTATAACAGTGAAAATTAACTTTTCTATTCATAATCTATCATTTGGCTTTTTTTTAGTGTAGCATTTTAATTCATGTTACAATGATATTTGCAGTGTAACTGCCGCCCTTTAAATTATCAGATGACTTAGATTTTTAAATTTATTTTGTACATTTGGCCATTCAGAACATAAGCTAATTTTAAATAAATGTAAAATAACTTGTGAGTAATGTAAGACTGGTGGTGAATAGTTCATATTTCTCACTTAAAGATCAGTCTTGTGCTTTGTTCCACTGCTTTTCCATTTCTTCCGAAGAAAGCAGCCCAAGTAAAGACACTTAATTTTCGTATAAGAATGTGACACTGTAGCAACAATTCATCTTCTGTCTGATTTTCTTGCTGTTGTAACAACTGGTTGGCATGGTGCGTCATTAAAATTCAAATAGCACACTGTAGAAATTTCTGCAGAAATGCAGGATGAACATGGATCTAAGTAACGGGTGAGGACTGCTAGGGTTTTTTTGCTTCTCGAAAGTGCATGAGTCATTGAAAGATAAAATAATCAGCTTAAACATGTAAGGGAGGGTTATATAGATTTCCTAATTAATGCATCTTGGAAAATAAACAAAAGCAAAATGCTTGTCATTTGGTACTAATTTGGTGGAATAGTGTGGCAGCAGGATCCCTGCTTTTCACTCGGCCTCTCATAAAGATTCAACTTCACTTCAGCTGTAAAAATGTGCAAATTACATTACTACTACATGACTGACTTTTGTAATTACATTAAGCGATTGAGATAAATCCCAGTGCTGGGTTCCCAAAAGAATGCTTGCAGCTGTGTGATTTTCGCATCTGATCCTATGGTTTGTTGTACCCAGCAATGCCTGCTTCTTTTTTTTTTTTGTTTTCCTTTTTCTTGGCTTTGTTTTAGAGGAGTCTGTTTGGTTAAGAGGTCATGTTGGGCACAAGATGGAAGAATAAAGCAAGATTGCTTTCTAGGGTGTACCACCCAGAAATCTGTTTTGTGGAAAAGGTTAGCAGGCCATGATGATTTTCACAGAAAGGCAGGTGCAGTATTGTCCATGTGGCACACTTGTGAGCTTCTCATGGACATAATGCACATGTAGTACATAGAAACCATGCTGAGACATTGCTGTCTGCATGCCTGCTCTTTTGCTGGAGAAAATAAATTGGTTTTCAGTCTTAAAAGTTAATATTACGCATATTTTCCTTTACAAAGGCCAAATTAGACATCGGTGGAGACATGAGATTGCACACTCTGTTTTTTTTATAGAGTGGTTAATTAAATTGGTTTCTGTGGCAATAGAATAAGAAGGAAGAATATTTATCCTCAAATTTTGTAGTTAAATTTATTGTTGGGAAGGTCAAGCAGAGGAATGAGATTTTGCCCGTAAGTTCAGCTGCTCAGATTTGCCAGTAGGTGAAAGTCAGAAACTTGATCTCTGTTTTAATGGTTATAACTGGTGTAAAACAAAGATTAAAACATATATAATTTCACAGTACAAGTAATAGGTGTTAACTTGTAAGGAAAGACAAAAAGTATGATGAATAACTTTTCAGATTTCTATTAATCTGTGGATATTAGCATTTGACAAAGAATCACACTGACAAAAATGGTGATTTGAAACTTGAAGTCATGTTAGTCTGTTCTATCTACTTAAAAGAAAATTATCTAGCAAAGTAAAGTATTTTGATTCTCCAAAGATGAAATACGCTTCAGCAAAAAGGCATTTCTATTGCTGGTCATAAGTTTTCTTTCAAGTTTACTTCCATGTTAGGGGATGCTGTTAACGATGCACATTGCAAAGAAATGAAAACCTAATTAATTGCCAAAAAAATTTTTAAACGTTCTGTCATTTTTGTCCACAGAGTCTTCCCTTTCCTGTGCACATAGTTACTTACTTGTGAGGTGTAGCACAAGTCATGTGAGTGCAGGGATCAAAACTGGTACTTGAGTAGGTTGCTCTTTCACACTCTTCCAGTTTTAACATTCCAGCAGAATCAGGGAAATAGAATTGCAATTTTGAATCTTTAATTTGGCAGGATTGTAACATTGCCAGGAAGGTTGGGCTTTTCAAATGTAAAGCTAGTGACCATTTCAGAAGAGAACCGTGCTGTTTTGCTAACAGTTAGATCCTGTTATTGTACAGTGTTGAAAAAAAATCAATTTTTTAAATGAAAACGGAGTGCCAGATAATTTAGTAGCATTTTATAATACAGCATGATGAGAACTTGGTAAAAGAAAGGCAGTTTATTAACCTTGCTTTTACTGTGAAGACCTTCAGCTGATGTACCACAGTTGTATTCAGGAGAAAAGGCTTGACCTTGGAATAAAAGTGCATAAACCTGGAACTCTCATTTTTCATTAAAAGTTGCATTGAAAAGATGAGCAAAACTGCTTACTCCCCTGGCTGAAAGAAACATTGTATATCATTTGTCTTTTTGCTTGCATACCATCTGCACTCCCAAGCACAACTCAGTTTCAGCAAGAGCGGTACAGAAGCCCATGTGCCTGCAAACATTTGAAATACTGGCAAAACAAATTGATACGGAACCTGTGATAAGTTTTCTGAACCTCTTTTGCAAGTGGATGTGTGAGCACTATGTGCTTTTGTGCACCTGGACTTGCTTTGCTTCATGGACTGAATCATTGTCTATGTTAACGTTGGGCTTAGGAATCTCAGTCGCATATCCATGAGGCTGGTGCTGTGCAGCTGTGGGACAAAATGTTCCCTGCATTCAGAAAGCTTGCTAGACAATATGGCAGGTGAGCAGGAAAAAAAGGCTGAAGAAGAGTAGCAAGAAAAGGCAAGAGCTGTAGCAGAGGAGCAGTCTCTGCTGTCCTCTTTCCTGCGGGTCTGGTGGGAAGTGAGTTTGCTAGCATGGGGGAGAGCAGGTTGATGTCAGGAAGTTTTGCCAAGCATGAAGGCTGTGCCTATGCACAAATGCGGCTGTGTGAGAGCCAGAGTTAGTGCTGGAGGTAGGCATCAATGGCCAGATTGTATGGGGCTTTGGGCAGTCTGGTCTAGTGGAAGGTATCCCTGCCCATGGTAGGGGGTTTGGAACTAGATGATCTTTAAGGTGCCTTCCAACCCAAATCATTCTAGGACTCTGTAATTCTGTGGTGGGACTGTACGCAGTCACTAACCTGGTGCCTAGGAAGAGGTGATCAGTAGGGTGTGATAAGTAGAATGGAGAGCTAGGCAATGAGTCTTGGCAGAGTGTTCCAGCAGGGCATCTCAGTAGCTGGGTACCTTTTGTCTAGGGAAAAGGAGGTTTTGGTGATCTAGGCACAACTTGGGTGAGAATTTTCCCAATGTGACTGGATTAAAAAGGCCACCTCTACAACAAAACTGCAGAAGTAGTCTGACAGAGAGGTGCAGTCTGAATGTGTGAGCTCCAAAACAGTCACAGTTACATGTGCTGTCCCCACTGCAGAGATGGACAGAGGGGTTGAAGGTCACCATGTCAACTCTAAAAGATGTAATAGTGAGCTGCAGACAGAAATCAGTCTATGAATTTAATTACTCTGTGCCTTTCACCCACCTTGCTCTCATTAATGTTAACAAAGTCTTTTATAATAGGTATTGCACACGGATGGTTTGGAGTACTTCATTTCTCCTGTTTGGCTAGGAGCTGAAGGCCCTTGTGGGCAGCAGCAGACGACAGCCATTTTGATGGAATCCTTCTGCTGGGCTCCTTGTGTCTATACTGGCTTAAAAGTGATTTTTCATATCCAGAAGCATGCCTGTTAAAACATTACAGGGTAGCGAGATTGAGTCGGCAAGAGTCCATGAAACAGTTCAGTGCAAATTCACTTTAAAAAATTACATCTTAGCCTTTTGATTAATAGCATGCTTGTAGCCTTGGGTTAATCTTGCAGAAGGACCCTCCAGCCCCAATCTGTAGAAGTATTTAGCTATCATAGTCATTACCAGCATCTTCTATTAAGACTGACCAACTCTTCACATGTCAACTAAACATTCAGCTTCAGGCCTGTCTGTCATGTATCACTGAGCTGGGGACACTGAGCAGAGTTAAAAACTGCTGTCCTTCCTCTGTCTTTGTATATGTCCTTAAAAATATCTGCACGGAATAGAGAAGCAGCAGCTAATGTTTGTGTAGTGGCAAAGCAACATTTTTCTGGCAAGACTGTTTCACAGATAAAAAAACCCATTAAAATGTCACATGGATCGTGTTTGTAAAATCCTTAAAAAATCAAGAGACAGTAATTAAAACTTTCTACAGGAAAGGAGTTTTATAGACTTCAGTAACAACATCTTAATTTACTGTTAGATTTCTTAATTTACTACTAGTTCTCCTATCCCTGTACTAATTATCCAGCTTTGTGCCAGTCGGATGTCTGGTTCTCATTTATTGTCCTTTATAATTGCATATTCATCCAGCTCTTATCGCAAAGCTGGATGCCTCAGCTTTGTTTTCCCTCCCTTAAATAATTTATATGTAAGGTTCAGCAAATGGAACCTTGCTACTTGTGTGAAGCTGCCATTTAACCATGAAGTGAAATGCTTTTATCGAGTTTGCCCTGCAGATATGGTCCGCTGTGGCAGTGCTGTCCATATTTGGTGGCTGTGCAAGGAGAGCCAGGTGGTGCTGCAAAGCATAGCACAGTGAAGCGTGGACAGATCTAGGTTTGACATTTGTCATCCTGTACTGCTAAAGGGAAGAGAAAAATCTGCTTTTCCATATGCTTATGGTTTAATTTTTGCCTGCAGTTTTGTCCAGATGGCCTTGTGAACATTGTTTACTTTAAGATGCTGTCCCAGATGTTTTTGAATGCCGATGGATAAATGCAGCAACTGTGGTATACTAATACACAAATTATTTACACAATTTTGGCTTTTTTTTTTTTTTTTTTTTTTTTTTTTTTCCTTTTTAACTCTCTCTTCTCCCCAGCCCTGCTCTGTATGGCACTCTTCCGTGGGGAAGAAGTCTCGTCTTACATTGTGGAATTTCTGGGAGTGAGCAGTGCCTTCTTGTTGCAGACACTTGGAGCTCCCATTCTGCTGCTATGATTCTTTTGGAGCTCTCTGTGGGTGGACAAGTCTCAGACATTGTAGCGTGCCCCTTGTGAATGTGTCAGTTAAAAGGTGTTACTGCACGTAGCCCATAAAGCAGTGACTGAGGGTGTGAGCAGCTCCCAAGATGTTTGTCACTCATTGTGCTTCTTCCATGGCGAACTTGGTCTCTTAGTTTGGTCTTGTACTGTCTTAATTTTTTACACACGAGTGGAAAGGAGCGTATTTTAAAGCTGTGTAAGCAGTATTACTGAGAACATTTAAAAATGTTCCTAAGCAGCAAAGCACCTTTAACTGCATTTTGACAAACTTGGGTACAATTTGAAAAGATAATTATGCCATTGTGGCATTGTAGGGTGCAGAGGGACTGCACGAGAAGCTTGTTGCCAGATACAGTAGATATTTTAATGACTTCTTTATTTAATTATTTTTTCGTCTTGTAAGCATGAAGCTACCTAGGAATGTACATAAAAAAACCTTTTGGCATGAGCATTTCATTAACGTAAATAGGTCTGTTAGTTATTTCTCAAGAATACTGTAATGAGATTTCAATGTGAAACTCATTAAAACAAATATATGAATTCATATGTCAAGACAGAGATCGCAGCATCACAGTTCTTGGCATTTATTAAGTCCATAACTCGTTTACATTGACATGCATTTGTTAATCAATATTTAAGACACTGCATATGTCAGTAATGTTCACATTTAGTTTTGCAACCATGAAGATATGAAAGTTGCTAGTAGAATTCAAGGCTAAATACGGTTATCTCAATCTTTGCATTACCTCTAGGCTACAAGTTAATGACTGTCTAACTTTGCTGCCCTTCATCTATTTAAATAATAAGGGAAATAGGGAAATGTGGATGTTATACTGGTAGCTTATTCCACTACAAATGTATGAAATTTTTGTTGTTTGAAATTAAAACCCTAGCACTATATGTATTTTGGGTTGTGTTAGCAGTTGATGAGGTTGTGACAAAGGGAGGTGGGTCGAGGAGCAAATGTAGCTTTTGTGGAAACTGATAACAACTCCAGTTTGGCTGTTCACTGAGTTGTATGAGGGAATTCAAACAGAGTGGGATAATTGATAAAGGCTTGCAGCATTCAGGTGGCAACTTTTGGTTACCTCTCTTCAAAGGTGTTTGATGTCTCCAGTGTGTCTAATGAATGTACATCTTAACTGCCTATTGTTAATAAGTTAATAGAGTTAATAGAAATGCTTCATTGCTTGGCTAATTGAAGATGTTAGAGTTTCACAATGTTAAAGTTTTTGTAGGATATATGTAGTTGTTGGGGGGATTTTTTTTCCCCCAGAAGTTTAACTGCTGATGGTGGGTTTTTTTTTTATTTTTTTCAGATTTCATAAAGCAGTTTAGAGTACCATCGAGATATGTTTCTGCATATGTTAAAAATGATAAACATAATCCATGGAAGAGCCAATGTGATTAAACTATGCAATTAGTGTTAAAATTATTAAAAGTAATTCTAATAGTACAATGATAGTAATATTAACATATAGTTTAATTATAGGTTCATCAAAAATCATACGACTCCGTGAAGAGAACAGTGAAACTAGTGAAATACTGAAAGGAAAAGGTTCTGGAAATGGGGCATCGGTTCCAGTTAAAGGAATAAATAATTTGGGAAATACATGCTTTTTTAATGCTGTCATGCAGGTAAGATGGAAAGATCATACAGCTTTCTCTTAATAAATTTCAGAAATACTTAACATGTATAAACTGTGGGCTTCAGAAAAAGTTCTGACTGTTACCAGTATTTGTTCTGCTTTCTGAAGGTCCTTTTCAAATTCTTTTTATTCCTTGCTGTCCAGGATATATTTCCTACTATAACAAAAAACGTTTCCTCGATCAGTAGCATTTTTCGCAGTAATGAGGCAAATGGAAATGTCAAAGTGTTTTACACACTTCATAGTGTGTAGGTTGTACTCTAGCATATGGTTTATTTGTAGTTCAGCATTAGTCGTCATGAGTAATGCACAGTATTTACCATACTGGTGGGTGTGAAAAGTGGTACTTTATGCATAATGTAAATGTCTGCACAGAGCGTTGTGATAATTTTAAGCCCCTACAAGGGATGCAGTTATAAAAGTACTTTTATTGATTGTGGTTGTTTTTTTTTCTGACCAGAATAAGAGGAATGAGCTATACTAATACATTTTTAGTGTACAACTGACTCAACATCCTCAAAAAAAAGCAGCAGTCTTAGTGGGTTTTATATTGGACCATCCTATTGCTTGTCAGATACATCTGTATGCCTGCAGGCAGGAGTGAACAAATCATAGACGAGAGAGAACAGCTACAAAAGTGTTCTGAACTGGCACACTTTACCTTGTGTTTATGGTGGTGATTACAAAACTCAGCAAACAAATAGTGCATGTGTATTGAGTAGAATTACTGCAAATTGTTCTCTGTCCATACTTAGGGCACTGTAGAAACTTCAGTGATCTACAGTCAAAGTTAACCAAAAATAAAGAAACAAAGCTGAAATATGTTGGTTTCTGTTAAATTCGGAGAGGTAATGCTTTTCAGTGTTCCTAAACCTTTGTGCTTCTTGGCGCATGATGGAGGGGATCTAGAGAAATAAATGATTTCTGATACTAACATCCTCATTATAAATAACATTAAAAGTATAATAAAATACCTTGTTGTTCAATAAAAATAACAAAGTTATTACTAGGAAACTATTTTGGAATTACAGAAAAAGAATAGGTACAATTTTAGAATCAGTCTGAGATCAATGATCTCAGCTCATATAAGGGTGATACCTGCTTTTTATAGTAGTCTGATTTAAACCTCAGTTTTACATGTATATTATGAAATACATATGGTTTTGGCTATCCCTGAAGCTAGAATTTATATCTAACACAAATGTACAGTTGAAAGATTAGCTTGTGTTTCTTGGGTTTGTTTCTTTGTCTTTAAGAACTTGGCACAGACTCACGTACTAAATGAACTGATGTATGAGATGAAGGAGAAAGGAACAAAGTTAAAAATCTGTCATACTTCAGACTCCCAACTGGTGAGTATGCAGTAAGAAATACAAATTTGGGGAGATGTGGGAGGAAGCTGAAGGGTGGGAAATCACACTCTTCTTCTTTTGCTTTTTAATTGTTTTAGCTGGTTTATGGTGTCTGTGAATTCGCTACTTTTACAATACTAATTATTCAGTTGTGGAGGAGGAATAATTGTTTCCTTTCACATTTTGTGACACTGAAGTAGCAAATAATGCCTGACCTTAAGAAAGAGTGATTGGCTCATTTTGTTTCCCATTTCATTTCTTCAGTGTGAATGTATGATAGAGGAATTAGTATATATGGCTCTAGAAAGTGTTCATGAAATATTTTATTCCAGTCTGTCCAGCCCTTCATTGGTAAGGCTTTTAAAGATGTATTGTGGCTTTCACAGGCCAGAGGATTAAACTGGGAGAAGTAAAATTTTGGTGAGGACCAAATTTCTTGTCCTCAACTTCCATTCAGACAAATGGGGAAGAGACTCCTGTGGTTATTATCAAAGGATATATACTGCTGTTCCAGGTTGTATCTAAAGGAAATTGCTAAAGAAAGCAATTTGCAGAGGATTTTTTAATTATTTTTCCTTTTTTTTCCCTTTTTTTTGCTCTTTCCCGTGAGCTTCCTGGTGGCAGTGAGGGTTGAGGGGTAGGATTCTGTTTCAGCTACCTCTGAGATGATGAAGATTTCTGTATGTTGCTGTCGGTGATGTTCATAGCTTCTCCAGGCAAGGACAGTGTGGAATTAACTGTGTTGTTGCCTGTATTTCCTCCAGTATTTCCTCTGAGCAGCCGCATGTTTCAGTAAGTTACCCTGAGCCGCAACAAAGGTCTGGAGCTTGTTTGTGCCTAGACACTTAGAAAGCCAGTGGTACGTTGGCTTATTTGCTTGATGCAAAATTTGCACAGCTGTAAGGCTGAAAGATTTTTTTTTTGTTTTGTTTAATGAGAATGTTTACAGTATAAATGAGATCTTTGGAGAAAAGACCGTGTTTTCTGGTCTTTTTATGTCACACAATTAGAGTGCATCAGCAGTCTAACGCTAATGGAGAAATCTCAGCTTCCTGCTTGATAGAGGGCATTTTTCTACCTTTAGATAGTTCATGTAATGCGAATACCTTATATCTGCGTGTATCCCTAGTGCTTATGTTTTGTGCGGATCTCCTTTCTGGATGAGGCAGCCTCTCTAATTGTTTGTCTGGCAGTTGTAATCTGTTTTTGTGAGAGTCAGGCCAGGTAGTAGGAAGTCCTGTGGTCATGTATGAACCTGGGAGCATGTTAGGGAGAGCTGGTGATCTGTGGCTGCTGAGACACACATAGCATGTAAGCAATGCAGGAGTGTCTCCTGCTCTGAGACTGCCTGGGTTAGCTGCTGACCAGCTTCTTCCAGCCCCTGGGCCCGCTGGCTGGGGCAAATCCCACACCAGGATGGGCTGTGCGGAATGCAGCCTGTGCCTGTTCCTCGCTGCCATGGCGGACCTGCAGGGTCTGCTGCCGGCTCCTGCTGTGAACCACTGATGGTGCTTACCTGGCACCTCTTGTCTGAAGGAACAGGGTATGTTTCTGTGGCTGTCGGATGTGTGGAAATCTCAGTGTGGGGCTCACAGGTCAGAGGCCACCCCTAACCCCTAAGGTTGAGCAGACAAAGTGCCACTGGGCCCCAACTCATGCTGGCCCATTGAACAGGCCACCTGTGTTGTCTCTTCAACTGAATTTCAGTGCACATGGGAGTGAGAGTAAAATGGGTAATACAGGAGGTAATTTGTTTCTGTGAGAATCAGACTGGCTCATTGACATGCTTTGTTTCTAAAACTAGCAGTTACCAACCAGTTTACTTGACAAGTATTGTTCGGCTTTACTACTGTTACTGCTTAAGTAATAAGCTTTCTCTTCAACTATTTCAATCATCTAGGAGACATCAACATTTAAAAAACAGAAAAAAAACCCCAGAACACTCTAAGTCTGAAAGTTGTATTTTTCTTTATCATAAATCTACTAACTTGAAATAATTCTTTTATATCATTAACTTTGAAGTCTGATGTACAATTTACCTTTGCTTTGAAGGATCCTCTGGTGGTAAACCTCTCAAGCCCAGGACCTTTGACTTCAGCGATGTTCTTGTTCCTTCACAGCATGAGGGAGGCTGGAAAAGGTCCTCTTTCTCCCAAAGTGCTGTTCAGCCAGCTTTGTCAAAAGTACGTATTGTCAGTATCTTTTACTTGTTATTTAGTTTCAGTTTCCAGTGATATGTTTCTAAATGTGCCGTGTCTGTTGTCCTTTCTAAGATGCCATTAGATTTTTCCCAGGTAGTCCAGAAAGTCTTCATGTTTTGAAGTTGCAGGGCTCCTTGTTGCGCACCAGGGTTGTACCTACTTGCTCTTCAGATGTATGGCCCAGTCCAGAACCAGTAACTTTCAGTGGGCTTTGAACCAAGTGAGGGGGCAGAAGAAGGCATGGTAAAACTGAAGAAAATAGAATTACCTTTCAGGTTTTGTTGTATATTAGCATAAAGCTGTGCTACTACTGCAAAGTGTATGTAGGTGTTTTATAAAAAAAAAAAGGTAAGCTTTAAATGGGAAACTTCTGTTATGATGTCTGACCTTGGCATCAGTTCAAAATTAAAAAGGGTCTAACAAGTAAGGACTTCAAGCAGTACTGAAATGGCATATGGCTCCAGATTGCAAAGAGCTTACAAGCCCTAAAGAAACTCCTGTTTCTTGGCGTGGAAAATGTTTACAGTGGTGCTTTGTAGGTGCCTTCAATTATGATGCAAGCAGTCTTGCCTTTTAAAACACCTGTAGAAGACCTACTCAAAAGTTGATACATCTACTTAAATATTGACGTTAAAAGTTATTCCAGGGTAACCTCACTCTGTAAACAGGGGTTTATGATCTGGTGTAAAGAAATAAAAGTTTTTAGACTAGAGAAGGGACAATGTAATTCTGCTAAATCAGTTATTGTTTTTTCTTCAAAATTCAACTTCAGAAACATAATATTATATTTTTCTGTTGTACTTGACTCCTGTTGACTTTTTGAGCTGTAAAAGGAAATGCGTATAAATTGTCCTTACAGTGATTTTGAGTCTAACAGCAGTGTTCCCTGTTTGGCATTACCTAGCTGGAAGAAAAATAAGTTGTTTCTTCACGCCTTCTCCTGTTTCAGGGGTGACTCAAAAAATGTGATTATAAGAACAAAATTTGGCCAGGAAATGAAAGGGAAATGGTTAAATAGGAATAGTATTCTTTTCTCTTTAAGTATTGAGGACAGAAGGGCAAAGATGATGTAAAACATGTTTTGAAGCCCACCTTAGCAAACTCATTGTAAAATAATCATGATGCAGTACACTTCAGATGGCACTGTATTTTTTAAATTATAGCTGTTTTGTATCTGCTCTTCTTTCTGTGTATGTGTGTTTGTGTTGTCATCAAATGATGTCTACACAATGTATTGGTATTAAATCTCAGATACCTAGTTCTTTTTTTTGTTGTTGTTTACCATGGGCATATACCATTTTACCAGCTAAAATTGAAACATATGTTAATGTGGGCAGCAGACTTGCTGTTTAGACATCTATCCGTCGGCTTCTGCCATTTCTTGCCTTCATTCCCACTTCCTTCTTTTGTTAGCCTTGCAGAACACAACTTGGATATAAATGCTTTCTAGCTCTAGTATCACTAACAAAAGTGTCATTCACATCCTATTGGCAAGAAGTGTTCATGGGCAGTAAGTGGCTGCACAGGCATGACAGAAGGCTTTGGTCTTTTGATTATTTTGTTGCTGATGGTGATGTAAGAAAGAGAAGAAAGGGAGAATGTCAACAAAACAGCAGTCTGCAGTGGTGGAAGTACGATGTATTAACTTAAACATTATAAGTGAAGTTTTCTGTCATGCCATTTTTATGAAGCATTTTTAAATCTTTTAAAGATGGCTTTCTGCTCTGTAGCAAAGCTGAAATGAAGGAGAGGTCATGGCAAGATTGCATGAGTCCCAGTTAGAAAGAAGTTTCTGTTGCTGCAGCATTCTCCATAAACTGCTTTTTGAATCCTGCCAAGAAGTCATGTTAATCATAGAATCATAGAACAGTTAGGGTTGGAAAGGACCTTAAGATCATCTAGTTCCAACCCCCCTGCCATGGGCAGGAACACTTCACACTAGACCAGGTCACACAAGGCTTTGTCCAGCTTGGCCTTGAACACTGCCAGGGATGGAGCATTCACAGCTTCTCTGGGCAACCCATTCCAGTGCCTCACCACCCTAACAGTAAAAAACTTTCTTATATCTAACCTGAACTGCCTGTTTAAGTTTTAACCCATTACCCCTTGTCCTATTGCTAAAGTCCCTAATGAAGGGTCCCTCTCCAGCATCCTTGTAGGCCTTCTTTCAGATACTGGAAGGCTGCTGTGAGGTCTCCACACAGTCTTCTCCAGGCTGAACAGCCCCAACTTTCTCAGCCTGTCTTCATATGGACTCAGTGACCCAGGAATTGTCTTCCCAGTCTTTACCATAACAATGTTTTGAAAGTTGCTTAGAGTTTGCAAAGCAGGGACATGCACACTGAGTGGTTCTTCAGAGTACAGGTGTTTTACTTAATAATTAGTATAGTTGCTTCCCAATCCTGCTAGGCTACTTGCAAACATGAATGGTTGAAATGCTGAAGCTGTCAGCTGGTATGCTGCTGTTCTTTATATACTTAGATTTATCTACTTGACAGGGATGTTATAGTATGCTATCTAGCCAAGAAGTAACACAGCAATTTAAAACAGTTTCCTAATAACATTTTTCTCATGTGTAGCAGCAGGCTGACCCTTTACAAATGTTTGCTTTTCCCCGATGACATAAGTGGATTATATATATTATACAAATTTGTATTAAATTGATATCAATGAGTTTGGGGGGGGTGTTGTTTTTTTTTTGTGTGTTTTTTTTTTAAACTAGGTGAATGGTGACATGTTTTGATGTTGGATCAGTTGATGCAAGGTATAGTAAAGGCAGCTGTATAACTGAACACCTGACACTCGCCCTCATTTCCAGCTCAGTGCTGGACTAATGCTTCTGAATTTAGTATCTGGAGTTGCTCTTTTTGATGCCATTGTAGGACTTCAGGACAGCACCTGCTTCAGATATTGCAGTATGTGAGAGTTTGAATGCTCACATTTGAACTGGGTATCCTCACTCAAAAATTGAAAAGTGCTAAGTGAAAGAAGGCCCAAGAAAGCAGGTAAGGAAGGGAATGCTAAAAAGGAGTGGCAAAGGCATGTAGGAAAGCGGTTAGGTGTGGGCAGAGAGCCTGTAAAGAAAGGGAGCAGGTGCTGCCTTGTTCAGCTGCTGCTCTGTCAAGGCACTGGGTAGGATCCCAAAACCTCCAAGTGAGAAACTCTGGAAGTGGATGCATATTTGCTGCTCAAAAGCGGTAAGAGAACTGGGACATTGTCCTTTCAACTGCAGACCACTTCTTTAAGAGTTTGTGGAGTTCATTGTCTTGTGTACAAAAGGGTATTTGTGGTGTCTTTTTTTATTAAATAACAAAAGAAAAAAATGATACCGAGTGTTAATTTTATCAAGTGGTGGGGTAGCCAGGTTGAAGAAGGGGAGAAGACGAAAAGAAATGGATGAGTCTTTCTGTAGCAACTGTTTAGCGTCTGGTACTAATTCATCCACTGTTAATTTTGTTAGTGTTGCAGCTGTCAGATGTTTTGTGAGGACAGATTGTGAGCATAGCTACGGGGCCCTTCTGTTAGTTTTCCACTATGCTGAATATCAGGACTGCAGACTTCTGACTTATCTGGAGACTTAGTGACTAATGCAACACTGATGTATTAAGAGGACATGAATTTTCTGTTATTTGGTATGATGGAATAATTTTATTGGTGGAGGGATAGGTGGAGGTATAGGTTTGTGTAGCAAGTAAATGTTGTAGCATATAAGTGGTGAGTCCAGAAAGCACTTAGAGAATTTAGCTGCTTTGAACCTCGACGAAGTAATTATTTATAGGAGTATTATATTGCTACATTATCACGCAGGAAAAACTACTTGCCTGACGAAGATTTTACTGGTCATAGGTTTCTCCTCCCCAAGGAGCATTCATCCTTCCTTCTCAGGTGAAGAAAGAAGAACTTGAGACAGAGGGGGGACTGACAAAATGGAGGTCATGCCAGTTAACACTGTTAATTAGTTTAGGAGGGAAACCTAAACAATGCTTGGAGCATTTATCCCCCTGAGAGGAAATGCCAAGGGAAACTGAGGTAATGTTGTAGAAGATTTGAAGGGTGAAAGAAACAGTATTTTTCATATTAATTAGGAGCCTTTTTGAGCCTTTTCTTTTAAAATAATATTGGTAGAGAGAAGAACATCTTTTTAGAAAGGATTTCCAAATTGCTTATTTTTCTCTTTTATCATCTAAAGTTAATAGCAGTAGAACACACGTGGTACTTCCTTGGCCAGTTGTGCCTCCACATGCCTTGCTGACAGTGCTGTGTCATGTTTAGGACCTCACTGACAGAGGAGATTTGAGTCTTCTCTGTGCAGCTGAGAGATCGCAGATCTTTATTTCAATTGGCTGTGTCAGAGTTTCCTTAATTTAGGTACAAGTTAACAAAGTTGGATGTTTATGAGTGCAAAGCAGATGAATGGCATATGTAAGTAGTGTGCAGTGGCAGGAATCATCTGCACTTGTTCCTGAGTTTTGTGTTCACTCCTTCTACTCCAGAGGAAGACCTGTGCCACATTTTGGACAAAACAAGTATTTGCAATGCGTGTGGTATTGGTGAGCTGTGTAAGCTATGCTTGTAGATACAGTGAAGGAGAAAAGCTGTAATTTTATGAGGTATATTGAAGATGTATCCTCAGTAGCAATGTTCATGTTAACTAGAATAGAGCATTGTAAGTTAAAGCCAGTTTGGAGCTTTAGGGAGATGTAACAAAAAAAGGAAGCCTTCATGTAAAGAGGGACTTCAATTATGGGAGTTCAGGCTGGTGAGGACACGAAAAAGAGGCATGACAGCAAGAGAAGACAGTAAATGATAGAAGATGAATTAGCTTTCTTATTTAACTGCTGTCTTAAGAGTTCAAGGAGCTGTCTGTGAAACTGAAAGGCAATGGATTTAGAGCCAGGGGAAAAGGGATTCTTGTAGACGTTTTATAGAGCTAACCTGGGTTCAGCAGTAGCAGTCATTTTTCTCTTTCTTGGTAGCTGGTGCAGTGCTGTATTTTGACTTTCAGCTGGGAACAGAGCTGAAAAACAATGATGTTTTGGTTTGGCCAAGGACTTTGTGGGCCTCATGCTCTGCCAGGGAGGAGGGAAGCCGGGAGGAAGCAGAAACAGGACACCTGACCCAAACTGACCAAAGAGGTATTCCATACCACAGCACATCATGCCCTGGAGGTAACTGGCAGTTACCCAGAAGGGCTAGAGAGTGGACTGCAGGGTTGGAGGAGGTATCAGTCGGTGCTTGATCGGGCTGGGGGTCTAGTTATCCGTCGGCTGGTGATGAGGTGTTGTATTCTCTTCCCTTGTTATTTCCTTTATCACTGCTATTATTGGTGGTAGCAGCAGTGATTTGTGTTATACCTTAGTTACTAAACTGTTCTTACCTCAACCCGTGGGAGTTGCATTCTTTTTGATTCTCCTCTCCGTCCCTCCGAGAGAAGGGGGAGGGCAAGAAGGGGGGGGAGTGAGTTAACAAGCTGTTTGGTTGGGTTAAACCACGACAACTTGCTATCACAGAGCTCTGCTGAAAAATCTTAGCAAGACTTAAAGAAGAGTTAGACATACATATAAAGAGAAACCATTTTTTATAGGGATGCAAGGCCTCATGCATAAAGTTCTTCACTTGTCTAACAGCTGGTAGGAAGAAATTTCCCCAGACAGGTATTTTCATTACTTGGTATGAAAGAGTTGTATTTTCCCTCTGATTGTTATGTGGGAAATGGTTCTGTTGTAGCATCACGTCAGCTATTATATCCATTCAGAGCTATGTTTAACAAGTGCTTTTTGCACAGGTACCAGAGATCTGGTGCATTGCAAGAAAGAGATACTCCCTCATTTTCTTTTTTGAGGGGAAGGTGAGACAAAAAAAGATAGAACTCAGCCAGCACATCCAAAGGAGAGCTAAGTGTTGTCTGTCCATACATGTAGCGGCAAGCTCGTGTTTGGTTGGGCTTTTTCTTACCAGGTGCTTCATGGTAGCCAAGCTCTTACGTCTGCGGGGCAGGTTTGAGATGAGATTAATCATGATGTGGGGTTTCAGTCTCTTTTCTGTCACAGTGCTGCATATAACTTGGGGTCACTAACAAGAACCATTGCTTTAGGAAGAACAAAACTTTTCATTCTCTTCTAGCTATTCTATGATGTCAGTGAATAAGTATTTGATACTGTAACTGGGAACGATAAGTCTTGTGAATTGTGCTAACTTTTATAAACTGCTCCCTTGCATCTTTTTTTTTTTGTAACTTTCATTGGTAACTGCTCAGTCTTGAGGGATTAATGTCTTCATCTGCAGATGAGCAAAATTTATTCCTTCAGGCTAATGTTAGGTAAACGTTTTCTTTGCTTCTCTATAGTGTATTGCAGTATTAAAGGGGTTCCTCTGTATTTTGCAGAGAAAATCAACTAGTATGATCTGTTTTCTCTTCCAAGCACTTATTGTTTCTGAAGTTTTCCAAGGTATTAGGCTATCTTATTATCAAAGACAGTCATTATTGAAAGGATTTTTGAAAGGATTTTTATTAGAGACAGTAAATGTATGGGAGTTCTGTGCAGTATGATTGAACGACAGTAATTGTAGCCCAGTTTTGCTTTTGAAGCATAGCTTAGTTTCCCTCGAATGTAAGATCAGAATTAAAAGTATTAATGCTTAGAAGACTTTTTTTGGTTTTTTTTATCCTTTAAAAAATTATGTTGTTACATTGTTATTAAAACACTCTAGGAAGTAGATGAACATGAGTAGTATTTCTTTAACTGACAGTCAAGCAGTTATAACTGGTCTCCAGCTGAGTAAGGAGAGGCTAGATAAGTAGCATGCGTGTAGATGTCACAGTTGTCCTTCACCACTTATGGCCATTAGCAGGGGTTCAACCTGTTCTGTCATTATCCTGCTGACACTGTACAACAGGTTGTATTGCATTGGCACTGGCTTCCATATGTCAGCACATCTGTGAGCGGTCAACTCAACCAACCATCTTCAAGTCCCTCACTTTTGCCAAGGATCTTGCTTGAAGCATATTTTCAAGGAGACGAGAGTGCACATCTTTTAGTTGTCAGATTTCTGTGTATCAGCATGGATTAATTCCTTTTTTTTTTTTTTTCCTTCCCTCATACTGGTTTATAAGGTGTAGGAAATTTCCAATAAACGCATTGTGTGGTGTGAAATTCCCTCCCTCCTTTTTCTTTATTGTGGGTTTTTGGTTTTCATTTGTGGTTTCCCCAGAAAACAAATGCACTAATCTCAAATGGTTTTATACAGAACATGAGATAATTAGAATTATATTCACTACATAGCATGCTGTGTACATGAGTGACTGGTTACATATACATTAAGCAATGTTAACAATTACATCATTTGTCTAATTAAATGACTCAAACCTTACATAGCATCTTTACAAGTCACTTATCCTGCCACTTCACTTTTTAAGTGATAGCTGTTACATTCCCACCATACTTATTGCCATAAAAATTCAAGCATGTAGATTGGTATGAGGCTGGAAGAGGATTTAGTACAAGTACAGAGAAGCTTAAATAATCTTGTCCTTGTAGACATGCTGTGTGTTAGTAAAAGAAAAGACTAAGAAAACTGCCATGGCTGAGTTCTTCCCCTCCCTGCCCCCTCTTTCATTTAAATGAAATAAACTGTATGAAATGTACAGGCAAACTATTTTCCCTTGAAATATTATTTATTAAATCAGTTTTCATCTGAAATGACTACTATGTGTTCATCAGTGGGAGGTTACATTGCAAACCATAAACAGTAGCGAAAGGTACGTGTGGGGCTTTTATCTGATTTACATTGAAGATGTAGCTCTGTGAGGTGTGCCTACAATGAGAAAGACCTCCTGTAACACCGGTGCACTTTTTGCTTGCTTCTTTGTCAAGTAGTTACTATTATTATTTCCTTTTTACTGTAATGTCTCTTGGCCTGCTTTGTGGCCAAAAAAAAACCAAACAAAAAAAATCCCTATTAGTACAAGGATCCAGGTCGTGTAAATGCAACATTTTGTTTTCTCACTGTACACTGGAGCTATTAATGTGCATATATTGGAGGAGAGAGCTGAATATACTCACTGATCTCACTGTCTCGGGAAAACAAGGCATTTCTCATAAATAAAACTAATGATAACTAACACTGTGGCTAACTAACTGGGTTTCTCAGAAGTGAACTGATACTGGCATCCAGGTAAAAAAAAGAAAAAAGGTATTCTTTCAGATTCCTGGCCATTCAGTGAAACAATCAATGAGAAAACTGTTTTAGCAAATTGAAAAGCAAAACTGCATGCAGGTGCATGTATTTTTTTTAATGGATATTAAGTGTATTATTGGATCCAAAATAGAGTCAGTGTTTTTCAAAATGTATTTGGGGTTTTATAATCAAATTAATTGGAAATAAAACATTTGATTTTAATAGAAGAAAAAATCATTTATCATAAAAACCCCTAAAATGCTTCATTTTTAGGAGCAGTCCCTCAAGTTTAATTTTTTTAAATTAATTTGAAAATAATTGTTTAGGTTGACCTGCACATGCAAAAAAAAAAAAAATATATAAATTGACTTTAAAGAGAATGCTTAAAAAAATCAACCACTCTGCTGACTGCAGATTTTACAGTAAGCCTCGTATGTAGAGCAGCATCATTGAATCATTGTAAACTAGGGATACTGTCAACTTTATGTCAAAAAGTAGATACAAAGTACAAGTGTGAGAGTGTTGTATTTGTAAATGTGAACACGTTGTTTTGCATATGCAGGTCCAGATTGATTCAACTTAATTTTAGGCACTGACCTTAGGTGCCTTGTCACCTTAGATCCTTCTCCAGTTACATTCCACGCTGCCTTCAGGGAGCAGTTCGGAACTGAAACCCTTGTATCACTTGCCTGCCTGTAGCTGTCACTCTGCCCAACTTTGCATCTTGACATCTTGCCCAGCTTGAAGTTTTACTGTCATAGGCACATTGCACATTTGATGCGTCCTCTGATTGCCATTAGTATCTCCTATCCACGAGCACAAGCTTCCAAGGCAAGCCTGAGCAGTTTTTGTGTGTGAGTGGGAGGAAACCTACAGGAGGTGAAGAGGGTGTCTGGTAGGCAAGTAAGATCATTGTGCCCAGAGGAAATAGTGATGCGCATTTACAGCTGGATGTACTGGTCATCCAGAGCATGCAGTGTGAGGCTGGAAATGAAAACTGGCTCATTATGTGTTTAATAAAATTGAGTAACCGAGTTGGTGGTTGGTTTCTCTGGGTGCTCTTTGATAAAATTCCTCCCTTGGAGTCGCAAGAAGGTGGAGATGTAGGAGCCTTCTAGCCATGGTTATCTTAGTAAAGATAACACTTTGAGGATCTATCCATGTAATTATAAGTGTATTTTGTAATTTCTGTGTAATCTATGCTGCAATGAGTGGTAAAAAAGGGAATCTACAGTTTCTGAACAGCGATGATGGCTGTCTACTGATGTAGACTGTCAGGAAGGTTCTGCGAGCATGCATGAAACTCTACTGACAAAGCTGTGTTTTAGTCAAGGTATACCCAACAGGGTCAAAATGTTACTTAGATTGAAGTGCAGTCTTCTTGGTGTAATTGCTGCCACAGCAGGAACTTCCAAAAGCCCCATGAGTTCCAGCAGGGATTTTACCTATTTGTACCCCTGGACTCCAAAAGAGTCTGGTGTAGACATTGTCTCATTAAGAATGTCCCAAGGTCAGTGTAAATTCTTTCCTGCTTCTTTTGTAGGGCTCCTCGATTTAAGGGGTTCCAGCAGCAGGACAGCCAGGAGCTTCTGCACTATCTGTTGGATGCAATGAGGATTGAAGAAACAAAGGTAACATCTTTGTGTTTTTAAAGAACTTACTTGACTGTACAGTGAACTAGTAGTCATTGCTTCAATGTTCTTCATATGTTCCCAGTGTTTTAAAGATGTACTTAATGAAGTAAGAGTGGCTGGTTTTGTTGGTTTGAGAAAAATAATGACTTTATTTGAAAGATGTTGATAGATATTGAAGTTTCAGTCAGCATTAGAAAGAGTGTGGTAAGTAGATCATGATTACTTTAGGAATCTCAATTGTGTTTAAAAAAAATGAATCAAAAAAGACTTTGGGGGTATCCTCCTGAAAGTGTGAAGAACTACTTGTTTTATAAATACAGTGATGCTTTTCATTACTTAAAATCTGCTTTTAAGTATGCTGAGTATATAAAGCAGTTAATTATATGAAAAATTACTTCATTATTTCTGCCTCTTGCACTGTTGAATGCAAGAAAGTGTGTTTGCTTGCTTGAACTATTTTGACCATGTCACATTTCACCTGCCTTAGTCTTGGACCCTCCTTTTCAGATGATATTTTGGTAAATATTCTTTGCCAAGTCTCAAGAGGAGGGCCTTAAATCTTGTATTGACCAGTGTACTTCCTCTTTCCTCCACTTAGTAATGTGACAAATGTCATGATCAGGATCAGGACTAGGACTCAGCAGCTGAGTTATCTTGCAGATAAGATACGAAGCTGTGTCTGAGCCCAGTTCCTGGCACTAGAGCTGAACAAATTGCCATCCTTACAGAATATTAATATACCTTGATCTTGTCAGCAGTATACTTGATCACAAACGAGAACTACAGGGAGAAACAGCTGAACTTTGACATTGTCACATTTACAAGACTATGTATTGAACTGGGCACACAACAGAAGCAGGTGACTTCAGGTAGAAAGTGGTTGTCATGTTTTTGTAGTAATCTTCATTTTTTTTCTTTGTTGATTTTCATGTAATAAAAGGTTGAAAATGTATTTGCTTCACAAATGAGGATTCACTGAAAGCAGAATTATTACAGTGACTAAGCTTCTCCAGTAGGCAATTGTGCTTTTCCTTCAAGTCAGTTTCATGAGTGAATGTGCTATCATTATGATAACCTGCATTTGTGTTTGCCTTTTGAATCTTTTATTATTAGAGAGCAGTGACAGCTACAGAGCTGCCACAAAGGAATGATAGAAGCCAATGAGAATTTTAAGTGACATTTGGGGCAGTATTTCTGCCACCCCATCACCAGGCAGAGAAAGGTTGGTCCCTGCAATTACATCCCTCTGCTGCTCTAATAGTGCATCACTGCAAACAGTCTTTTATCACCTTGGGCTGCTCCGTGGTGGACAGTACAAAAGCACTCTATTAATTGTAATTGTCCCGTGTTTCAGGTCTGTAGATGGTGTGACAAACACCAAACGTCAGGCCTATGCTGGCTGGACACAGGCAGGAGCAGCTCTGCTGGCCACAGGAGCCAGGCAGCTGCCCACATGGCCTCCCCACCACGCAGGCTCTGGCAGGGGACAGCCTGCAGCAATGTGTCTGCCACCAGAGCCCTATAGCAGGGGTTACAGCCACTAACCTTTCTCTTTCACACCACTTTTAAACTTCTTCTCAGAAGAAGGAATGTCCCACTGAAAGGACAGCTGGCTGCTTTGCTATCCACCTGAGAGAGAGCTGAACCTGTACAGTTGTCCCTGCTTCCCTATCCTTATCAGATTCATTGTTTTTAAACCGTAAGAGTTTTGATGAGAAATAAATATAATGCATAACACGGCACTAGTAATAGGAACTAACAGAAATCACATTACACTTTTGCCTCTCCTCTGGTATTGTATCTTGAATCTGACACCAGCATTGAACATTTTCCTGTCTCCATTAAAAAAAGTTAGCAAGTGCATATGCACACCAGTGGACTTTTAAGATAAAAGCTTGTCGATACTACAATAAAGATGACATAGCGTCTGCTGTTTCCAGCAGTGTGGGCTGGAGATGGTTTCACACCGGGGCCTGAAGTGGCTGAACCCTGCTGCTAATTGATTAATGTCTGCTGCCATTGTCCACAGCACCCTGCCCATTCAAAGACTGTGTCTTTCTTTGACCTAAATAAATGGTTCATCGCGCTAATCCCAACAAAAGGGTTGCTTATGGCCCTAAACCCATTTATGGTGCTCAACTTCATGAATTACCTATTGATTAGTCCTTTTAGTATATTGTTGGCTTTAAGATGAACAAAGCTGAGCTTGGGGCAGCGGGAGTTAATTCACAAGCCAGGTCACATACTCGTAAGGTCGGAGTTTGACTTGGTCTGATGGGCGCCTGAACTGGAAACCAAACCTCCAACGCTGCCTGTCATCCTAATGCTTTTGTGATATATGGCTTGAAAGTGTACTTTGCTGCCTGCAAACAAGAGCTATTTATTATTCTTTTCCTGTTAGGACACAGGACATACTTGGAGAACGTTTGGTATCACCATTTGTCTCTAGATGGTACTTTGCTCCAAGTGTGACTTCAGTGACACATTTAATTATAAACATAATTTGCACACCAGCATGGGAGACTTGTACATATTACTAGAGTTTGTGGATTAGACAGCCAGTACTTTTGCTAGGAAAAGGGAAGTACGGGTCATGCATGCTGCAGTTTCCTGTCAGGGCACCCAGTTCATCCTCCTGCTTCCCTTTCCATGGCACACTGGAGGTTGGGCTGAGCTGCCTTTTGTACTACTGCTAGGGTACACCTCTTAGGAACACAGCATCTCCTTGTGTCAGGGCAACTGAGCAGTGGGGAAGGGAGCACTCCCTGTCTTAAGCTACCTGTATGAATTTGCTTCTCTGATTCTTCCAAAACTGTAGGGCTTAGGATTTTTTGAGCAAATGCTGATGACATCTGTGTGGATTCATAAAAAGTTTTCTATCTCTCCTAAGGTCTTCTAACATAACTCCGAAATGTGCAGTGTTAGAAAATAAACAGAAGTAATAAAAGTACTGTCCAAACACAGTCATTGGAGTCTGGCTGTTGAAAGATACTTAGCTGTCTTCAAGTATTCTGTGTCCTAGTCCATCAGTAATAGTCCATTCTTTAGTATATTTTTTCCCTAACAGTAGAAGAAATGGATACTATTTATTCACTGAAAAACTTATAGTTTCTTGATAACCTATTGAGTGCTTTACAATGGCTCCCTTTTTAAGGGGAGGAAATTTTTGTATCTTTACTTACTAAAGTTAAGTTTATGTAATTTTGACACTATTAGTGAATAACAACAGTAGTTAAAAAATACTGAATTACAATTATTGTATGGAAATAAGATAAAACCTAATAATATAGTAGTAGTTTTTAGAATGTTTAAACTTACAATACTTGCTAAATGTTCTGGGTTTTTTTTCTTTTAATTGTAGCGTATACAAACTGGTATCTTAAAAGCATTTAATAATCCAACTACTAAGACAGCAGATGAAGAAACCAGAAGAAAAGTCAAAGGTATGCAACTCTTTATTGAAAACTTCTAAAAATACACAAGTTTCTAAATGCCATTTTCTTCAAAACTGACTACTGCCAACAGCAGTCCTGAAGTACTGTAGTTACAAGACTTTTATTATGTATTATTCTAGTGCCACCCAGTGTGTATCTAAAGTATAGAGCTTTGTATGGGCTGACTTACATCTTTGTGTCCAGTATAAAGGCTTTCACTGTATTAATAATGCCTCTTTTAATGATAGATAGGATTTGATTTTGTTTCCTAAAGCAGCCTGCTGCATCTTCAGGTTTGTTACAAAGCCACAATTACTGTATCACTCAGAGACGCCACTGATACAAATAACTGATTCCTGTCACAGATACTGCGACACTACATCTGATTACAAAACCAAGATAAGAAGCTGTTTCAAAAGCAGGCATGTTCTCTTAAAATTAGTTTTTCGATTAATTTTTTTGTATTCATGCAAAAGTTCTAATTTGGGGACTTATTTTTTTTTAAATTAAAGTCTTAATAATGATTAAGCTATTTTGAAAGTCACCCTTCCCATAGTATGTTTATCAAAATAATACATTTAAAAGAAAACTGAAATTTCATTTTAAAGGCTTCTTCTTGAGTGATACAGTAGTATTAATTGTGTTACAGTAGGTGGGGAAGGGAAGGATAAAAGGGAACCATCTCACTAAAATAGTTTTAAATGTTGAGATAATACAGTATATGATGTATTAGTTATTGTATTGTACTCGAAACATTTTGAGTTTGTTTAAAAATTGTGCTTTCATAATATATCTTGGAAAGAATTTTGTTGTACTTATAGTACATTGGATCTGTTATTTTTCACATTTAAAAAAGGCAATGTTTTTTCAGCATATGGAAGAGAGGGTGTGAAGATGAACTTCATAGATAGGATCTTTGTTGGTGAATTGACTAGCACTGTCATGTGTGAGGAATGTGAAAATGTAGGTATTCTGGAATTTGGTTTGATGTGGAATAGATCACATACTGGTTTGATTACATTGTCTTGAAAGTATAAAATTGTACTGCCAATTTTATACTTGTTTGTTTGTTTGTAAAAAACAAGACTTTATTGAAAGTTTCTCATTTAAAATGATTTATTCCTTCTATAAAGCATTATCCTCCCAAACCTAAGAAGAGGGGTCCTTTGAATTCAAAAAGGATCCAAGAACTGGGCTTGATTTTACATCTAACTTGAGGCTGGAGGTTCCAAATTCTATAATCATGTGTGTTACACCACGATTTTATTTGATATTTCTAAAACACATGCCTATCTTAAAACATAAATCCTCCTGCCTGGTGTTCTGGGATATATCTGAAAATTGGGAATTACTTTGAATTAGTCTGAGTGGGGAAATGCTAAAATTACCTTTTATTTTCTTGAAGTATTTTTGATAATTAACATAATAACCTAATGAACAGCATATTCCTTTCATAATTAATATTACTGACATTTCATCATAAATACTTTCCATGATCCTTATAATTTTCTTTAACTATGGAAGAGAAAAATCTTATTTGCATGACTTTTCTAATTGAATGTTACATTTGTGTTTGGTTTAAAACATTATATTTCATATTATAGAGATTAAGCAAATCAATCTGTCTGAATAATTAAGCACAGTCCTGCAGTGCCAGGTAAACTTCCCTGTGTGTGATGTGTAGATTACACTTCACTGTGCTACTAGTATCAGTGAAGAACTTTGACAGTGTAAAAAATAGAGGTTGTATGTATTTTGCATGTCTCATTTATTTTTATTGGATTCCTATATTCTGTCTGCACAGGACTCAGGAATTTGCTAGCTGTAACCCTCTGAGGAAGAGTTTAGCATTCGCTTTCCTTTGCCTGCATTGGCAAAGGTATTTTTGACTAATGTTTGTTCATGCACACTTGCTCTTTAGAGGAACCCCTGCTTGAACATCTCTCATCAGGCAGCCAGCCATCATAGTTACAGTAGTTTTGAACTCATTTATTGCTTCACTGGAACTAAACCATGCTGAGTTGCACAACAAGTGAAAATAAGCCTACAGTCTGTATCAAATGTCACTGGTGGAAGATAGGGTCACAAATACAAGACAAGGACAATGATGACAGTAATTGAGGGCGTGATTGTATTCAGTAACTTACATCTACATGATCCTTTTTTTCTTTTTAAGGCCTTGTTTTTCAGAATCTTTCCAGAGATAAAATAAGTCAGTTCTGGAAGAAATTTGAGAACAGCAAGGGAGAGAGTTTAAGGAACAGGCTTGGATGGTATGTTCTAGTCATAAAGGCAGATGGAAAGTGCTGAGAGAAAATCTCCTTAGGTACGCTTTGCCAGGTTATTTCCAGTTTCAGCTTAGATTGCATATGGCTTCTATAAGCCATGACAAAACTTAGGTACAGAAAAGAAAGAAGGGTTTTTGTTTGGTTGGTTTTTTTCATTCCCTTTTCCCCCACTAATTGGATTTATTTTAACAATTACTAGAGTATATTATGGTATGAAAAAATTTAATAAATCTTTTGGCTGTAACCAGTAAGCCTGACTTAATCTTTTCTGAGAGGATCAGATTGGAACCTGTCGTTAACTGTCATTAACCAGTCCCTGCTGCTTAACAGTGTATGAGGTCAAATGCCTGTGCAGAAGCATCCAGGATCAGGAAGCTCTAAAAGTTAGCTTTCAGCAGAATTGTACCATGTAAAAGGCCCACATGACTTGAAAATCTGCCTGGAGCTCAGAGAAACTGAGCACTACCCTGCTTCTAGGTGCAGTTCATGCCCAGATGAATGGCCTTGCCCCTTTTTGCCTGTATGCTGTAATTTTGTGCAATCTTAAGAGAGAAAATCAGAGCTAATTTGAAATAAATAAATAAATAAAGTTTGTGGGAAGTTCTTCATTGTAGTTTGATACAGCTTGTAACTGTTTAGCTTTTTTAAAATAGTTTCTGATAAGTTCGTTTTAAAAAGGGAGCTATGTGCTAAACCCATGCAACGTTCTCTGCATTTAATATGCATTTTCTCTTTTCTTCAAGATTTCAACAGTAAAAGAACCTTTCATTGATCTTTCACTACCTATAATAGAGGAGAGGGTAAGAAACAGAATCAGTAACTGTTGCTTCAGTGGATTGTGTTTACATACCTTTATGAAGATGTTTATGTATATATACAGTTTTGATTTCAAGCCTAAAAATGTATGCTTTACTGTCATACGTCTGTTCATGATTTTAAATAGATACATAGACATACAGTGTCTTAAGTGCATAAATTTTTAAATTAGTCCAACTTTGCAGCAAATGACCATAGTAATGTACATTACATGTAGGCCTGAGATGAGCTTAATTTAGCAGTAGTTTTACTATGTACTTATATGAGTAGAATGATTATAAACTTTTTTCTTTTTTTGATGGTTCAGAAAGTTAGATTCTAGCATGTGGTTTTGCATCTAGAGAACATGAATCCCTTGGGCTGAAGTGTACCTATGGGATGAGACAGTGTAAAAATGGATAGGCTTTGAATATATTCTGGGTTTTTTTTGGCATTTCACAAAATGCCTCCATTAGCTGCAGAGGAACTATGTTCTTTTGAAGGCATATATATATATATATATACACACACACACACATTCTGGTTTTGCGAGACTTGGTGTTTTCATTTGAGAGTAGGAGGGGTGGGTTGAGAGTGGTTCTTCCCCCATCCTGCATATGTTCATGTATATTTAAGGAAGAGTAATGTAATATTCAATCCTGTATAAAATGTACTCTAAACACCAGTTTTGCTCATAAGAAATTCTTCGTCTTTGTTGCTGCATTGAGTGCAGATGTCTGTGGGAGTTAAAGCTTTAAGAGTATTTTGAGTATGTGGGCCCCTGTGCTTTCTGGCTCACACATGTAAGCATGGGATCGTCATGGGTTCTGTTTGAGAGAGAGACTTGCTGGCTTTTAAAATATATTAATTATATATGATAGTTCAAGTATAATGTTTAGCTGTATGTTTCTATGTGCAAGAAATTAATTTTAGAAGCAGACAAGTACTTCACAGGTAATTCCTCACATGTTAGAGATAAGACACTGGAACAGGTTGCCCAGAGAAGTTTGTGAATGCTCCATCCTTGGCAGTGTTCAAGATCAAGTCGGATGGGGCTTTGAGCAACCTGGTCTAGTGGAAGGTGTCCCTGCCTGTGGCTGAGGGGTTGGAACCAGATGAGCTTTAAGGTCCCTTCCAACACAAACTAGTCTATTATTCTATGTTTTGGGTTTTTTTTTTAGCAATTGCTGCACTTACCTGAGGACATGCATTATTTTATAGTCATTTCTTTCTGTTATAGTCTAGATATGCTGTTGTCATTAATGTGATGGGGGGACATGCAGCAGTTCCTTCATCATGTCATATGCTAGTAGGCTGCTCCAGAGATTATCTGATGGGGAGCTATGTCCTCTTTGATAAATTCATAACTTATGTGCTTATACAGTACTAAAATAGATTGTTTGGCATCTGTTCTGTACAGGAATTTGTATCATTCCTGTTTTTGTGGCTCAGTTAATCCTTCAAAGATGTTGACAGTGAGTTTATGATAAATAAAATGAGAAAGTAGTTCTGTACCACAATTCGGGGGCCAGTTAGTTGGAATTATGATGGTTACTGTTTTCTACAGTAAAGGAAAAAAACACACCTACATTATCTTTTCTGTAGGTCGAAAAGGAATACAAAATTGGCATGTTTCCTTCCCTAATTTCCTGTCTAATTTCTTAGGTTGCAAAACCTGTGCCTTTGGGAAGAACAGGTAAAGGTAAAAGTGTACAAGAGGCAGATCTTGGTCAGTATAACTGTTCTTCTGTCACTACACTGAATAATCAACCCAAAATTGTCAAGAAACATGCTTTAACGAAAGATAAGGTAAGAACTTAAATACACTAAATCTTGAGTTCATTCTGAAGTTTCTATGGCTCAAGGGTGGGAATTTTGACACATATCAATGTTTTGTTTTTTTTTTTTGTATACGTATAGGGTCTTATTATTAACCCTTTTTTTTTAGTAAGCCTTCTCATCCATACCGGGTTATGTAGCCATTTAGAATCTATACTGAATAATAGTGTTAATACTTATAAATGCAAACACACTTACTGAAATGTTTTAAAAAATAAGAAAATGTAGTATCATTCAATAAACTAGACTAGATGGACTAACACAGAAGAAGCGACAACTCTGCTTTCAGTAAGAACAGATAAACTGACCTATGAAGTATGTCTGTCTAATTGGTGAGGTTTTGTGATTCTCTGCTCTCTTTTCAGATATGTATTTATCATTATTTTAGTCTGTTATTACTATTATTTTCAGTGTAATAGATCTGTTTTGCACCAAACTTATAATCCAAAACGGCTGTTGAATTCAGTCAGTGTTTGCTCATATTCTGTGACTTCAGTTTATTGGTTTGTAAGTTTGCTTGTGAAACTTGGGGTGTGTCCTATTGGCGGTTTTGTAAACTAACTGAATACCTGAACATTCCTTGTAAGGCTTTTCTCCTGAAATGAGGAGCAAGTTCCTCTCCCCCTTTGCTAAGGCAAAGGGGAAAAAAAGTTGCTAATTTATTTTGATTCTTTCTTTTGGAAAGCAGCCAAATGAAAGAAAGAAAAGAACCATGAATGATTATAAATCACCTAAATTATGGCAGCATTGAGTTTTTTTAATCTATAGTACTAGTTTTCTGTGGCAGCAAAGGTAGTGGTTTGTGGGGGTTGGAATGTATTGAAACTGTCATAGACCATGGGAAGGAGGAACTACAGCAGGCTGCAACTGGCAAGGAACAAGGACGTCGGAACTGGGGAGAGGATGTCGATAAGAAAATCAGATAGACCTTTCACCTGATATAACCACAAGGCAAACACAGATGTGCTTGGCTAATTGCTTGGAAGCATATAAATATCGTGTAATCTTTGCAGTAAAAAATCCAGCTTGCACTCTACCTCTGGATCCGTGCCTCCATCCTCACAGTGGTTTGGGTTTTTTCCTTCTTGCAATCTTGATAAAATAAAATAAGCAATTTCAGATGATACACAGAGTAGCAAACATACTGCCAGGGATGCTTTATTTAATTCTAAGACTAATGCCTACAACGTAAGTTGGATTTTCTTCTGGAGCTGCCCATCAGCTAAGGCTTCAGAAGGGAGGTTAGGGGACTAGCTTAAACTTAAAGAACCTTTTAGAAGCTTAAGTTAGATTAAGCTTCAGACCACTTCAAACATGCCATCACAGCTGTCAAAGTGAATGTAATTAGCTGGGGGGAAGTATTGATCTTGCAGTAAGTGTAATGCTCTTAGCTGGCTGGGGTGTAGGTTACTAATCCTAAATTGGTTTAAAAAGATCTTAAGGAAATCAACTAGCTTAAACATGTGAGAGATGGAGAATATAAAGTAATAGGTTGAATTTGCTTTGAATTGGTCACATTTCAAAAGCTATGTTAGATCACAGATCTGTTTTACTCTATATTACTGAAACAATAATGCCATAATTTACAGAATCAATTGAACCAGGAAAGACGGCTTGCCAGAAAAGCTTCCTCAAATGAAGAAGAAAGAAGTCCTGTTATAATACAGGAAAAAAACAAAAAGCTTGAGCTGGAAGGTGGCTCTGGTGTTCTGTATTCCAAAGACGCAACTGCTGACTCTGCTGTAAATGGAAGTCAGACGGATGGCAGTGAGAAAGAAGCCAGCCGCTCTGAAAGCAGCTTTGATGCAGACAGTGAAGCCTCAGAAAGCGAAAGTGCTTCTAAGCAAACAGCTTTCAGTCCATCCAGCAACATGTCTGGTTTGCATGTCAACCACATGAATGTTAAAATGCCCCACAACAAACCAAGTGACAGTAACGAAGGGAAGATTTCTAGTGCCATATCCAAACTCAGCTTATGTGATACTATGCATGAAGATAAAAAATCGAGCCGTGGAGATCCAGCAACAGGTTTATCAAATAATTCCATGTTCTCAGGAGACAAATCACCTCTGTCGCAAAACCCTCAAAATGCTTTCCAGACACTTTCCCAAAGCTACATAACTAGCTCAAAGGAATGTTCTGTTCAGTCCTGCCTCTACCAGTTCACCTCTGTGGAGCTCCTAATGGGGAACAACAAGCTCTTATGTGAGAGCTGCACAGAAAAGAAACAGAAGTATCAGAAGAAAACCAGCTCCACAGGTAAAGTGCTTGTACCTGTCTGGACACTTCACAAAATTACCTGTCAAAACCTGTGCTGCTGTGTTGTTGCTCCAGCATGGGCCTCCCCCTTGTGGCTAAATAGGAAATGTCTCCCCAGGCACAACTTTTAACTTAAAACTTCATCCTGACAAGGATAAGACAAAATTCTGTATTAGAACAAAACTGCAGATATAACTTAGAATTAATTTTGCAGATTTTCTTTATTTTATACTAGATAAGTAATGTAAAGATGACCATAAACTGAGTAGACGCATCATTCAGTATTAATCTTCACTGCTGTTCCTGTTCCTTACAATACTAGAAGCTTTGAAATAAATGCTGTACATAATATTCAGCTGTAGCAACTTACATCCTCAGGGAAGTAATGTAGTTAAGTATGTAAGAGGGAAAAAAATACACTTGTGATGAAGGAGGGGGGGGAACACAAAGATTTGTAAGGATGGAGATGAGAACTACCTTCTTGTGACAATGGTTTCCTTGACGTTTGTGTAGCCCAAGTAGACCATTAGGGTTCCCTGAGTGAGAAAAACAAATTTAAAATAATGAAAAATAACCTGTTAAACAGGACTGGAGGATTTGTTTTGGTGTATAGTAATTCAGAAGGATAAAAAATTAAGCTCTTCAGATAATTTGTAAATAAAATATAAAGGGAGGTACAGTAACAAAAAATTGCCCATATGCTGTGCATTTATAGCTATTCAAAGAGATACAATTTAAGCATGAGTAAATTCAGAAAAAATAATTAAGCATAGTATTTTATAATCATTCATTACTGGACTGAGAGTAAGTGCTATAAAATAATGTCTTGGTTCCATAGGCACAATGAAAAATGGAAGAGGAAAATCTGTTCACGACTAAGCCTTATTCTTTTCTTGATAAAACAAAAGGTGTAAGAAGTCACCTGCGTTTACATGAAATGCTCCATTCTGCCTCAGATGAAATATTTTCCTTCGGACATGTGTAAAACCAGTAAATAAATTATTTTTTGTCAGCAAAAAAAAAAAGCTGGTGCCATATTCCCTTTTACTGTATAGCTAATCACTGAGCTACTTTTGGCAAGAGCCCCAGGTTCAGTTTCCTCTGCACCAGAGGAGATTGGAGTCCACATATCCCAGTCCTGTGTGCTTAAGTCAGCAGGTTATGAGGCCTGAAGTAGACACCCTTCCTCAGACCTTTCTTTTAAATAAACATAAATGACTACAAAGTGTGTAGTCATTCAGAAAGAACTGAAGAATGGAAAATTAACCTCTATCTTAGTGGTTGGGACATTAGCTTAGGTAAAAGAGACGTGTGCCTTCCAATTCTTGTTCCAGTGATTGTCCATTAATTTCAAATGAAATGGTTTTAACGGGAAAGTTGGGTGCTATAGTAACAGACGATGTTGGTATCTCAGTGTGCAAGCTAACGTGGATAGTGTACATGCTTTCAACTTTTGATCTGATCTGCACAGGAAGAGCTAAAATAATGCTCAGATTTGACAGATTGTTTATTTAAAACTAGAAAAAAGAGGAAATATTTTTGTTACTCTTAAAATTTTCTTTTGCATTTTATATAACATGCACACAATCATTGCAACATAGAATATTCTGTCAGATGTTTAAAAAATACCAGAATTCTGTGTGACTGCCTTCACTTTACAAATTCTTTTGATATTCATAAATACAGAAAAGAAAATGGAAGGTGTCTACACAAATGCTCGGAAACAGCTGCTGATTTCTTCAGTTCCTGCTATTCTTATTCTCCATCTGAAAAGATTCCACCAGGTAAAAGGCCAAAACCCTCCTGTATATTCCTCTGCCCCACCAGTGGACGAGCAGTTCTTTCAGTGTTGTCGTGTATACTGATATTTGCTTTTTATATGGAGAACCACTATCTGAAACATGCCTGTGTTGTTTTTTTTATTTTATTGTCTCATACCTTCGGAGTCCATTTAGCCATTGAGACGTATCCAGGGAAACCCCTTACATGTCTATCATGTTTATGTGTAGCAGGCATTGTATTGAAAGCAGAACAAAGAATGTTTAAGTCAATCTTACTGTTGGTTTTGGTTTATTTTAATAGTATAATAATACACCTTAGCTTTAAAAAGCTTCCTAGTAAAAATATTAACAGTCTTTTTTTTTTCCTTTTGTTTTGAAGGCTGGTTTGAGTCTACGGAAAGTGAATAGGCATGTGGATTTCCCACTGATTTTAGACTTAGCACCATTTTGTGCTGCATCTTGCAAGGTACCCATTTCAAATCTTTATTGTTATGGTACTTCAAGCTGTTGTTCTGAGTACAAATTAAACTGGATTGATGATAATGATGATGATAATGTTTATTATTCCTTCCTTTCCTAGAGAAATTACAGGGTGAATTTTTCAAATAGTATCCTCAGGTCAGAACTGTGAATTGAAATTCCATTCCTATCAAGAATATCACAGAAATTAACTAGTATTAATTAAGCTATGGTGCCCTGATGGTGTTAGTGTATCTAACAGAGTTTAAGCAAGTATTGCTGCTTCCATGGTAACCAAATTCAATTAATAGACTATAGAGTATTTTTAATAGATGTATTTCACCACTGGAAAGCTGTAGATGTCTGTCTGCTTCTTTTAAAGTGATACTGTTGATACTAGTGAAGATACTTATAAAATACATCTTGAAATAATTTACTTTTTATTTTCTGTGTTTCTGGGAATGCAGAATGTTACGGATGGTGCAAGAGTGCTGTACAGTCTTTATGGAATAGTGGAGCACAGTGGGTCAATGAGAGGTGGTCATTATGCGGCTTATGTAAAAGTCAGGACACCCTCCAAGAAATTACTGGAGCATATTTCTACCACTAAAAATGTTCTGGGTATGTACAGAGCCTCTTTTCTCTGTGAGTAAACCCAAAAGCAACCACTGGCTACAGCTCCTTATCCTTAAGGGTCTCATAGCAAATAACTGTTTTAGCTCAGAATATTGTTATTTCTGTACCACATAAGTAAATTCTTCTTTTTCTGTTACACCCACTACATGACCTACTTCTGTATTAATCCCACATACAGCTGAGTGAATAATGGAATTTTGGTTCAGTTGTTAAAGAGAGAATTGATGGAAAACTCTCTTTTTCCTAGCCAAACTAGTATGTCCAGATGAAGAGTTGTGTGAGATCTGCTGTAGGGTTTCTGCTTGAATTTTGAGGACAGCACACTAGTTCTCATTAATATGTTTTGGATGTACAGAATGAAGTCAGATTCTAGGATAGAATCTGTTACTGAGTGACTTGTGGAGGCAAGAATGTTGAGCTGTCAGAGCAAGGTGAATATATTTATTCTTTCCCTTCATGGGGCAAGTGAGAACCAAGCAGTATCCTGTCTATCCTATGATGTGTCACTTTGCATTTGAATCTCATTTCCCAGAAGTAAAATTTTTAATATGATTTTTGAAACTGAAGTCTCTCTCAGTCTTATGCTTCCCATGCAGTGTTTATTAGAATAGGTTAGATCTTTCTGTGTTCTTAATTTCACACCGGTCAGCTTTTCAAATAGGATTTTTTTCTATCTCAGAACTGGTTGTATGCTAGTATAACTTATTGTTAGAACTCAGCAAGCTCTACTTGAAATGTCTTAGGCTTTTTAAACAAAATAGGAAAAAAGAAATGGAAGTGTACATTTGTAAGCTTTGTCTTCCACCAGTTTCTCTTACAGTACTTTCTGGCATGTAAATTTCAAACTGAAAATACTGGATTGCATCTAAGTCATGAGTTCTTGGGGCTTTTTGAAATATCCACTGTACTTGTTTGATAATGACGTGAAAGACAAGAAACAACTTACTTTGCTTTTGCATTTCAGGTTTAAAAGAAGCCATGGGAGCGTCAGGAGGACAGTGGGTGTATGTCAGTGATGCACATGTTCAGATGGTTCCAGAATCGAGAGTACTAAATGCACAAGCATATCTACTTTTTTATGAAAGATTATTACTATAAGTCTCAATGATTTAATTTAAAGATGGTAGTGGTTATTTAGTTAATCTTATTTAAAGCTGCAGTGGTAAGAGTACCTGTAAATATTGTGCCTTTATCTTGTAGAGAATTTATCATATGTTGACTCTGAAGTTCAGTCAAGCTATTATAAATATCTGAATTGTTCTCTTGAAGTATGCACTTTTCTAAACATTAAAAATTCCTGGATTAATTAAAATACAGTACCGTTAGAATGTAAGATGATGTCCTATCCTACTGAGGTCTATAGAAAGTTTGTTTTTGATAAAGATAAGCTTTCACCCATAGTACTAGAACAGTTGAGAATAAAAATACTGATAGTGTTAAGTGCCTGGATTTGGTGGTGTACAGTAACTATATAAAGCATTTCAACTTCTGTGATCTAGTCCACATCCTTCCCATCTCTGGGTCGGTTGTCAGCTGTTAAGAATCCTGCAGACAAGAACCTGTCAAATCGTGTTGCTTCCGCATGTAGTAATTGGAAAGCACAGTGCTTCCAGAATGGAGTAACAACAGCTGCCTCTGGATAAGGCTGCAGTGCACTTTCCCAAGAGCTGGGAATAGATTGGGAAAATATGGCTTCCTCAAAGTAACAGTGAATCCTCAGATACCCAGTACCCTTTCAGCTGTCTCCAGCTGGCACTGGTATAGCAATGTATTCCTGTTTAAATATACACTTGGTGTGCATATGTATATCCTTCTATATATATATATTTATATACACACAGGTGTGTGTATATATATGCACACCATAAATACATCAATATATATTGTCATTTTACCTGCTAGGAAAGACAATTGCAAATACTTCTGTATTTAGTAAATTTTCAACTTCATATTTATGACAATGTACAGCATATAAGCTTGTGTATGAATATGTATGGAATTTAAGTGTAACTGGGTAATTCTGTTACTTTTGGTTCTAAACATAAATTTGTTTATCTGTTCCTGAATACTTTTCTCACAGGAGTAATAAACTATAAATTATTTTTGCACTGTGTCTGAGTTGGACAGTAAATGATAACTTTTGCCCTCCAATATGTGTCTGGACTTCTCTTTGTCATCACTGGAGGACAGGTGTCCTGGTGGCAGAACTTGTTTCCATATCATGTTTGACTGCCCTGTATGGAGTTGTTACTTCTTTTGGCAATTTCTCATTTCCATCTCAGAGAGCAATAGATACATAATAAGATCAAAATCTGATTACTACTTTGAAGCTATATGGCAATTAGTTTATTTAATAAGCAGTTACTTCAATACAAATTACTTCTGTAACAGTTCCATTCTGTCCAACTTGCTCTTTGGTAGGGAAAAAACTATGTTTATTTCTGTTTACTATTTTCACTTATGGAAATACGTTTTGGTGGAAAAAAGCCAAACCCCAAACAAAAACCAGCAACCCATGTTGTCCCTATTACTATCTGTACCATGCCATCATACCTATTTGGACAGCTTTTCTATTCTTTAGTTCTGTTTCAGGGCTTCATCTCACTGTATTTACTCTTCTGTAGAAAGAAAACAGCAAAACGTGCCATAGCAGCATTTGCTCAAACTGCTGAGATACATTTTATAGCCACGTTACCTGTACATACTTGTGCAAGGTACTAAGGATTATTAGGCCATACAGCTGATGGTCATACCAGAATGAGCCCCTGCTTGCACAAAATTTTATTTTCCAAAGGAAGACTCCTCTGTTTAGGTCAAAATTAGGCTATACATTTTGGCCAATGCAATAATTTTTTCTTCCACTGATCCCTAAGCTCTTTCTCCTTTTACACTCTTTCCCCCACCCTTTTTCTTTCTTTCAGGCTGAGTCCTGGAAAGACCTTCCATTTTCTTACGGACTCACTGACTTTTCCTGGCCCAAATCCCTCTGCAAGACCTTGCAGAAATGACATTTCTTTAAAATCATCATTTTGAGGCCACATTTTTCTCCTGCCCATTGATGTTCTCTCCGTTTGAATTGCAGGGTTTAGTTTTGACTGTGAGGCAAAGTTGGCAGGTTCTCGACTAACCCAGGGAGGTTATGAATGCTCTGTCCCTGGGGGTGTTCAAGGCCAGGTGGGACAGAGCCTTGGGTGGCATGGTTTACTGTGAGGTGTCCCTGCCCATGGCAGGGGGGTTGGAACTAGATAATCTTAAGGTCCTTTCCAACCCTAACTATTCTATGATTCCATGATTAAAACAGAAACCAAGCAGTCAACTTTAGCCATCTGTATTCAAACTAAACACTTCTTAACCTGAGTCTACACTAAGAAAGAAAAGATAATGTTTATACTGGAGTTAGTTAAAATACATTAATTTGCTTTAACCTCCTTATCTTCCCATACCCTTCATCCACCTACACGCACCTTCCCCCTCTTTGTGTATTGCTGATCAAAACTCACCAGTTAGTTCTGGGCAAGAGTCACAGCACATACCAACCGAGTTTCACTTCTGTGACACAGTCTTGCTAGGAGACCACACATGGAGTGTATTTCATCCACCCTAAAGCAGACAGACTTGACTAGATGAGCCCTGGTCCTAGCTTTGCTGACTTCTCTAAAACTACTAAACTTAAGGACCTATATTAATCTTCTTTTCAGTCTTTTCAGTAATCTTCTGTTACCAGACCAAAGATCCTTTCAGGCTTATAGCATCTTCTTTTCATAGAGCTGCACTGTACCTTTGTGGCTCTCTCCCAAGCCCTGAGAAAGTGTAGTACCCTGCATCTTCACATGGAATAACTTATAAATGGCTCTCTCTTTGTTCCACCCTTCTCACAAGGGCACCACTGTTTTCTTCATCAGCCTCATCTGTTCATTTCCTGGATCTCCGTAAGCCTGTTTCAATGTCTTATTTCACTGATCCTTAACCATAACGCTTCCCAGTCCCAGCACTTGCATTCTTTGTACTAGACACACTGCTATTGGAAGAGCTACTGAAACTGCAGTCTTGCCTCTTCCTACAGGCTGCAGTATAGGTATCTTGAGAAAAGCTGTGACTGCCAAGCAGCTCTCTGCCAACCAGTCACAAGACAGTGCCTTCAAAACAATGAGGAAGGAAGCAAAGTAAACAGTTGCTCACTCTTCAGTAAGTAAATCTAATTTAAAGAAGTATTTGATTCACATATGGACAACTGGAACGCCCCACAAAGCTTCCCTGGAGCAGAGGCATCGATAAAGATGGCTGTAACAGTTAAGGAATTAGTCCAGATTATAAAGCCTTTCTCCTCAGAAGGAACCTTTTTACCTTTGGATTTAGGTACAATTTATACTAAACATGGCAACAGGTCATGGTGAGATTTATTATACTAACCTGCCTACACCAATACATGTACAAACACCATGTTTGTGTAAGTCTCTTCTCCTAAGAGAAGGCTACAAATAACTCAGTGGTGAAGAAAAAAACCAAACAAACCAACCCTCAACTTCTTTGCCCAAAATGTATGCACTGTGACTGTCTTTGTTCAGAAAATGAAATTATACAGTATGCCAAACCCTGCTCCCCTGTTCCCATCTGTGCGCTCTGTGTGTATCAATGAAGTGCTCTTGCTTATGGACTTCAAGTGGTAGCAGGTGAGAGTGGTTTATAAATTCATTAAAAGGCTGAAATGTCTTAACTTCACCAGTTGCTTCTCTTCGGAATTCTTTTTTTTACCTTAACACCAACTGAATCATAAAGGAAGATATGAAATTAACACATCTGCATTCTCAACCCATTATAAAAAGCTTATTTGAACACACTAGTAAAAACCCTAAGATTTGGAAAGGAATAATTTCTTGAGAAGAAACTTGAAGATGTATTAAAATGGGAACAAAGTATTTGAATACAACGCTTCTGTTAGCAAAAACCTGGCAAATCCACTTTTGAAGTGGCAGCATGCTTCACGAAACAATTTCACAGTAGTCCTGGTTAAACAAAGATTTGATATTTCTCAGTTCTTATCAGCTGGAAGCTCTCTTGCTGTGCCCTGTACATATTTAAGCATTTGTACAAAGATTTATGTGTGAAATCATATGGAATCATAAAGAGATGCCACTAATGTTTAGCAGAACCATTTCAGTCTTAATTACTTTAGAATGGATTATTTTTGCTTCTGTATCTATTTACTCTGTCCTAGGATTTCATTTTGCCAGCTGTTTTAGCTGGGCTTGGTGTATAAATAAACTGCAGAAACAGTGGGTAAGTGATTATTCAGTATGATTTAAAATCTGTTTTTTTTCTTGTTAACTGAGATTATGTGATTACAAAATACATTTTCAGACAGCAGTCTGTTAGTGTAAGTCAAAACACTTACTTTGCACAACCTTATATAAAAAGCCTAAGTGAATTTATTTGTTAAAACAATTCCAATGCATTGTAACTACTTCAAGAATACTTGACATAAATTCCATTGACATAAAATTATAAATACTCCTGTCTTCATTGATATTCATAGAAAAACTATTTTGCAAGTGTCAAAAATGTTTCTTGCATCTACTTCAGCTTCCGATATTTTTTCAAGTATAAAATAAAAATGTGCAGTACTGCTTTTAAAAGAAAACAAAAGTATTTATTTTGAGGAGTTTTATGATTTCTTAACACTTACACCATTGCTTTGCTAGGTTAGTGTTTTGGTTCTGAGCTGTGTAACATGGGGACCATTACAGCAAACTCTGTAAGGCAACCACCGTGTCAGTGGCAGCCATTTCACAAAGTTGAATTCCGATTCTACTGTTACTGTTATTCATTCAGATAATCCCTGGTACGTTCATACGTTCTTGCACTTAAACAAAGGACAATCGAAGTAATCAAAAAAGCCTGTTTCTAAGTCCAAAATACTTGTGAGCAATAAATCAAGCATATTAGAAATTTCACCTTCTTTTCATTAATTTTATTTTTAATCTGTTTGAATTAGTAGTCTAATTTTATTCTGCAGGTATTTAAATAACAGTATTTTCAGAATTTCTAGCATTCTGATACACTTCATTTGTAGATTTGTAATTCCAAATACTACTAAGTAAACAGAGCCTTAAACACAGACTGTATTTAAAAAACAATCTGATCAGTTTTCCAGCCTGTCCTAGGTGCTTTAACAAGTTTCTCAGAATAAAGCTGCCATTTGTCTTCTGTTCATTTTGTCTTTTATCTATGTTACATATTATTTGACAAATGTATAAATAGAACATCCAACCATTTGAAAACTATATTGTTTAAATATAAGCTGTATGTTGTACAATTTGTGTTCATAAAGCTTCAATTTTTTTTCCCAACTTAAAATGACAGTATTTTTTCCTTTCACCTTGTGTCACAACTTCACCGCACTTGGAGGAGCTACCCAGAGATGAGTCCATATCCTTAACCTACACCATTTGTTTCCCCTGCCTTACCATCTGTGGCATAGGTTACAGATTAAGACAGTTTCTTCCCTTTGCACAAACCAAGCTCTCTAGTTCTGTGATAAGAGCAAGACAAAGAGTGGGTCCCCCTCAGGTCCCCACCTTCAGTAGCAGCTTGAAGCTCATCCATTCATAAGCATCACTCCAGGGTTCCAGCTGTGTGTCAGTCAATGCTGCACAGATTTAGAACTTCCAGAATACTTAAATCCATGGAAACCATTCTCTGTCTAGCCATTCTTTGTGACACAAAGAGAAAATTCTAGAACACTTCAGTGAACAGTAATATGTAGCGTAAGTGGCACCAACAAATCTCACACTGAAATTATTACATGAAGTAAAACACAAGTTTCTCAACACTTTCCTACAGATTTATAAAGTTATTTTGCTACTGCATGTATTAATATTAATTTATCCAGTGATGAAAGATGGATGTTTTAGGCATTTACATCAGATGACACTGAAGGGAACGTCAGGCACTGACCATGATAATGAGTACTGTGCCAGCTAATGACAATGTCTGTTCCACAAAAAGCAATGCGAAGTCCTCCGAAAAAGCAAACGAAGTCCTTGCCTACGGAAACAACCCTAATGTCGATGCAAGAACTGTATACCAATTTTGGCTTATCTTCATACATTAAAATGCAATTATAACTTTAAAGTTAATTTGGATATTCAACAGACTTAAAGAACTGTCCTCCTCCACATATGCACACACTGACCCTACTTACTCAGGACGCCGACACCTTGTAGCCATGCAGCATCTATGTTACGGATTTCAGTGCAATATCGCTACCCAGAGTTACACTTAACGGAACAACTTTATATACTTCTTCATGCCGACTCCGCCCTCCTCTACCCTGGGACACGCTCACTAGCAATCACCTGTGGAGACCGCAGGGCTGAGGACTTTTCCCGGCTCCCCTCACACTAACGCATACAGGCGGCATGCGGAATCCCGCGCCGCGCCCTCAAGAGGCCGGCTCCGCTTTGGGAGGGCAGACCGCCAGGAGCACGGCCCCACCTTTCCCCCCCGCCGCGGCTGCCATGGAGAGCGCCGACAGACAGGAACTGGTGTGGCTGCCCATAGTCAAGATGGCGGCACCGGGCACTGCCCGCTGCCCTTCGCTTCCTGCCGCTGGGGGGAGCAAGGGATGCACCACCCGACTCCCCCCGCGCCCTTAGCAAAGATGGTGGCGAGAGGCGCTCGCGTGTTCCAGGCAAAGGTCAACGCCGTGACGCATTTTACTTCCGGGTGAGAGCCACTAGGCGCCATATTGTCTTGTTCGTGAAGACGAGGAGTGAAAGAGAGGAGGCGACGGTGGAGCGGTAGTAGCGGCAGCGCCTGCGGCGGGAGGCGGGGGAGTGTAAGTAACGGGGCAGGCTGCGCTCGCCAGCGCTCCCGGGGGCCGGCGGGTGCCGAGCTGACCCGAGCTTCTCTTTCGCTCCTCCTTCTCCTCCTCCCCCAGCCGAGCCAAGCCGGGCCGGCAGTCGTTGGAGGGCGTGCAGCTGCGAACGGAAGCCGGTGGCCTGCACGAGAAGGGCAGACTAGAGCTCCTCGACCGCCCCCGCCGTCCGGTGGCCCGTGGCGCATGCGCGGTGGGGGGACGAGGGGCGGCCGGCGCCGGGGAGTCCTCGGGACCCCGGTCCCGCCTAGCGCGCATGCGCCGCTTTCTCTGCGGTGTCTCCGGTGTCCGCGGAGGCCTGGTCCGTTACCTGCCCGTGCGCATGCCCCGGGGCCGCCCGTGCCGGGAGTGAAGCCGCCGCGGGTGCTGATGGCCCAGCGCTGTGACCGGGATCGGCCCGTGAGGAGCGCACGTAAGCGGGCTCGCGGGGGGAGTGCGCAGCCGGCCCGGGCGCGCCGAGGGACCGGTGCTGCTTGGTGCCGGTGCAGCAACGCCCCCGGATGTGTAGGGGAGAACGTCTGCTGGTGCAGTCAGTAGCCTAGCTAGGGAGCACCAGTAAGGGGTAGCTGACAGTGTCAGCAGCCTGGCTCCTGCAGATAAAATGTCTCCGCGGAATATTTGTGCTGTTTCATGGGTTTCGTGTCGGTTCTCGTGAGCTTATTCCGCTGGAGGGCTCCAGAGAACTAACATTAACAGTTTAATCACACGCAGCAACATTTTTAAGATACCTGAACCTGGTTCAGTAGTTTGGTAAACGCAGGATGTTTCTACATTGATCCTAAACAGACCACGGGTTTGCAAGCCCTTTTGCACGGATCACTTTATACACAGACTCTCTGACAATCCCACAAAGTTAAACACTGAACTAAACTTGGATGGGATGTGCTAGGCTTTACAGTTAAGGATGAGGCCACAAAAATGGTAAGAGGGGTGGAACGGCTCTGCTGTGAAGACAGGCTGAAAGACTGGGGTTGTTCAGCCTGGAGAAGAGAAGGCTTAGGGGAGACGTTATTGTGGCCTTTCACTATATAAAGGGTGCTTTTAAGAAGGGTGGGGAAAGATTTGTTACTAAGGTATGCAGTAACAGGACAAGCGGCAATGTTTTTAAACTGAAAGGAAAGCTTTAGAGTGGACATAAGGAAGACATTTTTTATGATAGGGGTGGTGAGGCACTGCACAGGTTGCCTAGAGAAGTTGTGGCTGCCTCATCTCTGGCAGTGCTCAAGGCCAGGCTGGACAGGGCTTTGAGTAACTTGGCTTAGTGGAAGGTGTCCCTGCCCATGGCAGGGGGTTGGAGCTGGATGAGCTTTGAAGGTCCCTTCTAACCCAGACCATTGAATGATTTTATTATGTGCTACTCCAGCTGAAATTTACCAAGTCTCTGAAACAAATTAGTATACAGACTATTCAGCCACCTTGGTTATTGTTTATTTCTTCTCTTACAGCCATGCTTGTAAATGTTTGTATGCAAAAAATATTGAAAGGTGTGGGATACAGGGAGCTAGGTATGCCCTGAAGGATTTGTGTTAAGACAGAGTGTCAGCCACCTTTTAAAGATGAGGAATTGTAGTCTTCAAAGCAGAAGTCCTGTCTACCAGCAGACAGTATTTAAGCATCATTTTACAAAGGCAGAGTTACAAATAACAGTTCAGTCCAGTTGAATAGCTGTATCACATGTAGAAGTAAGAAACCCCTTTCAAATTCAAAAGTCAGGCCATGCTGAGATAGTGCCGCTTCTGAAGGTGACAGAATCTGTGCCTCCCCCTGATTGTAAAACTGGGGAACTGAGAACCTCACCTTTGTCCAGGGACAAGGCACTGGCATTACTGACAATTCAGTGACCAATCAGAAGACAAGCTACTGATTTCTAATTTGTCTGGGGCAGCAGCAAACCTGGTGTCATCTCTGCTATTATGTCATTACAAGAATTCCTTATTGTCTTTGTCAGAGTGACATGCAAACTCCTGCTCTCAAAAAGTGGTTTCTCCACTTCTGGGCTTGGAGGTATTGCAGGGCTTAAGTCCATGAATTTAGCATAGTTCCACAGTGTTTTAGTGGACAGCTTGCCGTACGTAATCTATTGTGGTAGAGAGGAGTCTTAACAATGTTTGATTTTGAGTTAGGTGCAGGATTATGCAAAAATACTATGGAGACAGGGGTGTCCTGTCTCCGTTCTTTTCATGACTGAGGTACCTGCCTTTGGCAACAAGTGACACTATGAGTAGGTTTTATTAGACCTGCTTTCATCACTACCTGAGCTCTCTTCCTTAAGTGATAATGTTTATCATTGAGGGTAATATCTGCTCCTGACCAGCAAGGAGTAGTTGGTTGGTTGTTTAGTTATTGGTAGTACTCTTTTTGCAGTGCATATTCATCAAGGAGGAAGTTGCAGATGGACAGTTCACTGCAGAAAAAACATAATGCTAATTGCAAATCTAGCATCAGGTCTTCTATTGGAATGATATGTGCAAAAAATAAGCAGATCAGACTTCCCCCAAAATTCATTTTGTTCTTTTGAAAGGGTTGGCTTCAGCTGAGTGGATATGTAGATTTAAGTTTAAAATAGACTGTGGAAGCTGCACTGCTTGAATGACTCACTGAAGAAGTTTTCATAGTACTTTTTTTTGTTGTTGTTTTTTCTTTTTTTTAATTTGGCCTTTGCTCAGCCTACTTCATCTTGGTAGCACTATAAATATTAGCCAGACATGCTGATGTGTGAACCCGGTTCTGGAAAACTTTGTCCCAGAACAAGCTGTTTTCTTCAGTTCTTTTTCTGGTTCTGTATTTTGGATTTTGGTTACACATTTGGAAGTCCTTCGTTCTTCAATCTGAGAAAGAATAGTTCTGATATGGCAGAATGGGTGTAACTGAAGTTACACTGAGGCAGTGGGGTAAGTGAAGTTGACTTCCAGCATTCTAGTAATGCACAGATATAAACAGGCTGGAAGATTTTTGCACGTTTTTTGGCTGGACACAGCAGACACATCAATGTAGCTACTAGCTCTTAAGAAGAGAAAGATGCATAGTATCTGGGCGTTAAACACATGCAACAGCTTAGGGTAATGCCCTAAGGGATGTATACAAGCTTTTGGTCAACTTAAAGTGTGATAGGTGAAACAGAGTAGCAGTCAGCATAGTTATTTTAATTTTTTTTCCTAATTTATTACAAACTTATCTCACCCCAGAAATGTTTCATTTGCTAATCAGCGGCTGAGTATAATACAGTACTAAATATTCATTTTCCCAAATGAAATGGAAGCTGGTGTGCTTTTGTCTGAAAGATAGTACTCATTTGTTCTGACTCTTGAGTGAATGTGTGTCTGCAGCCCTTCTGGAGTAATGCCTAGAATTGGTTCCTACACAGGTGCATAGGGTGCGTCATGCTCCCGTACTCCCAGATCTTTTCAGCTGCAGAGGTGTTCTGATTTATGTGGGTCCCCCCCATTAGGACCGCCAGCTGATGATTCTTGTGGTACCCTTTTGCATTAAATTTTTCATCTTGGTAGAAGGGCTCCTCTGGCTGTGTGAGGTGATTTTTTCCTTTGTACCTCTCTTTTCAGTCACCTGCTGTGTACATATTATTACAGTAAATTATTATTTATTCCAGTGGCAGTAGTGGAAGATGTGCTTAGTTTTAAGTTTCCTTCCAGTTTGGAGTACACTGAGATAGATATTCTTCAAATCTATACATTGTGTTCTTTATTGAGTTTGGGACTCCAGTTCACACGGATGAGCTGCTCTGTGTCATTCCTTGGGAGAAACATGTGAACTGTAGGGGTTGTATCTGTATTTATCCACTAGTCCTTCCAGCCTCATCAGCGATGCCTCTGCTGTCAGGATCCTGATGAAGCAATAGCATACTGGGAGGGGGCAGGGGGCAGGTGGGGGAGAAGCAGCTCTCAAGCTTGAACTCTTCATGTTGTTGGTCTGATTCCTGTCTTTCTGCTACCTGCTTTGTTCTGGGTGTTGTGAATGTATGGTTAGATTTATCCTGTGTGTAAATGAGCGGTTCCATAAAATTCATCATGGAAATTCACTGTAAACCTTCAGTCACTGTGCTAAAACTTCACAAAGTCAATTTTGACTACCTTGAATGAAAGGAAGATACCTTATGTTACAACAAGGTGCTTATACAAAAGGTCAAGAAATCGGGCTTTTGATTTCAAGGACCTCTGCTTCTGAGACATCTTCTGTTTCCTTTAGATCCATCTCCAGGCCTAAGCCTATAGGGGACAGAGAAACTCTATCCACACAGTATGTGGTGCTTTTGAGATCCTTCTCTGGATGCGAGATGGGTGACTCCCTGCATCTCAGGAGTTCCACGAAGAGCATCAGAGACTGCTGCTTGTGTTGTCTTGAACTCATTCCGAAAGCTAATGGCACTGATTATTTAATATTAATTCCTTTCAAGAACAGTATTTTCAGTTTATTACAAACCAGGACTACTACCTCTTGGGATCCTTTCCTTCAGCTACTCTGTAGATCAAAAGATAGCCAAAAGTCATGGCTGCAGTGACAGGTTGTCTTACAGGAGATGCAGGATCTTTAGGTTTGTTTTGTTGTTGTTTTTTTACCCTATGAATACAATATCAAAAAGTGTGTGTTGTGTTTAAACCCTGGGGTCCAAAGGCTAACTATGTAGGTGTTCTCAAAGCATGCATGATTGCCTGTGGTTTCAGCTTCTTTCTTTATTTAAATGGTGGATACTTTGCTAAAATGCAGTGACTATTTGGAAGGCCTTCAAGATGAGATCTTTAGTCACCGCAAGAACTTCTGCAGCTATGTGTTAGAGGCTCAGATTGCAAGTAAAACTTGTCAGGCCATCTTGCATCACTTGTGAACCAGCTGTTCAGGGATGATGAGTAACATCAGGAAGGTGATGCAATAGCCTCTCTTCTGCATCAGAAAGCACTTGATTATTGGCTTTGGTTCTGTACGCTCCAGAATCATATCATTAGTCTACCTGTCTACAGGCTTGAATAAACCAGACTGACAGATTTTGTGTCCTGGAGATCTACTCAAAGGATGTTGATGTCTAATGTAAGAGTTCCTGACTTTGATCTCTTCAGCTCATGACACAGCAGAAGGTGCCTGCTGTGTTCCTCCTAGGGACAGCTTGAGTCCTACGCCCTCTTCTTCTTTCTTAGAGTTGAGGTAATCTTCCTTCTAACAAATATCCTGCTAATTTCATTTTTCAGAGATTAATTGTATTTCATTGCCAAGATATTTCACTTCCATGAATTTCTTGGGACAACCCATTCAGAATCTCCAAATCTCTTCTTCTGCAGAACCAGTCAGTGTGCAAGGTGTTCTGCTGTGTAACATTCATAATGAGGAGAAACATAATGTCACAACAGGAGGTTGTTAGAGTGTCCTTGATGTACTCACCTGGCCAGCTAGGTATGGTTAGCTATTTTCCTGATGCTCACCTGCAGCTGAGCTAACTTTTTAAGTATCTGTGCTTCTATCTGCATCCATTGGAGCAATTGAGATTATCCATTAGCTCTCTTAAATTTTATGTAGGGGCAAGTCTTGCTTGCCTTTCCGGGTGAAACTTCCTGATATTTTTCAGTTCTGCTGCAGCCAGTGTCATAGGTGTGTAAGAAAGATAACATCTCCAGGATGATAAGTGGGCTTTGTCTCTTGAACTTCACAGGGCTGAGCCTTGCTCCCTAAGACTGTTCCTATGTATTGTTGAGAGGGCTGAGCATAGTTACCTCTGCACAAGTGCTGTTGAACTGGCTATCAGATTTGATAATCTTACACTACAAAGCTGCCAATGTAGAGTTGTCTGAGGAATCAGAGTGAACCTGGTAGAGCTCAAGTTCGGTTGGTGGCCTTGTCTAAAAAACAGGCCCATTTTTTACATGAGTGGGCAAATAACTGAAAGACTCCTTCACCAAGTACTGTGCCATTGGGAAATTGTCAGGAAACCATGCTCTATTTGACAGGGTGGCATCCCCATCTGTGTGAAAGTCAGATTATTTCAAGCTAACTGTGTTTTATGGGGGGTGCTGGGGAAAGTCTCCCAGACTTAAAGGTGAGCATGTGAACTATCAGTCAAAACTCTGGTTACTGGTAAGTAGCGTCTAATATTTTTCAGTATGTGTGATGTGTCTGGACACATCATATAACCATATCAGAAAATAACTTACTTTGCAGACAGATAAACATGTTGAAGGAGATGGCATTTTCCTAAAACAACAGGTTAACACAGGGTATAATCTATAGCTGAGATGCACATTGCAATTGAGAAGTGGAAAGTTGTCTTTTGAAGTACCTGTTCTTTCTCTGTCTTAACCTAGCTTTTTGTTGGGTAAAATAGTGTAGTAGAGATTTTGACACCAACTTTAAATTTTCGTGGGTGCTGTTGTCTCTCAGAGGTTGCTGTCTGCTGGGGATCAAGGTAAGTCCTATCTATGCTGCTGTTGTCAGCTTTTGTTGTCAACAGAGGAGCTTTCACCAGAAATCCTTTCAAAGGTGGTACATTTAGCACCAGTACTTCGCTGTAATAAAACTTCAGCAGATCCTGCCTTTGAATAGAGTTCCAGTAGGTCCCTCCTTTGAATTGGAATCTTTTTCTTGTAAACATACAACAGAACATATTTCAGAACATGGCTGCTCTTAAATACTCTAGCAAAATCTTAAGATCTCATGTTAACTTTTCATGATCTGTTAAGTACATGTAACTGAAATTAAATGCGGATCGATGGGGTGTTTTTCCCCTGTGATTGTGCCTCTGTATAAAACATAAAGAATCCTGAATTGGCTTCTGTTTCTTCATTGGTAAATGGGTTTTTAATAGATTCAGGTTCTTGTTCTGTGATCTAACATTAGGGAATGTCTCTTTAAGCACCAATAAGTGTTCTTTCGTTTGTGTCTGCTAGGGAAAGCAGAAACACTGTGTCCAAATGGAGGATAGAAGAGGTAAATAAAAAAAACACCATCATCATGAGAAGGGTAGTATCTGCATTTTCCTTTGCAAACAGGTACCTGTAAAATCGATCCATTCTTTGAACCTGTTTGCTTTTCAAAACCTGTTGTAAGCACTGGTGATGTTAGAACCGGTGAGTCTTAATGATTTCTCAGTTCTTGTACCTCTCTGTTAGCGTCTTGTTAAGGTTTGAATTTAGTAGATTATCGCCAGTATTCATCTGCCTCCTCCCCCCTTCAGTGAAAAATAAAACTTGTTTCACTGCAGTTTGGATGTTCTGATGTGTATTTGGCCTTGCGTTATTAGTGGGCCTAAGAGCCTTCCACTGTGATAGGTGAAGCCTCTTTCAGGTGATGCTGATTTTTTTATTTCTTTTTTTGTAAGAAATTAAAACTCATTTATAATTCATATGGCAGCACCCTAAGTTAGTTTTGGCAGTGCAGATTTTAATTAGGTGGGAGAAGACTTTGGTTCTCTTTTCTCCATTATTACTACTTTATGTGTCTCAGGAAAATGTTTGCTTCTTATCCACATACAATAGTGCAAGAGGTTTCAACTGTTTCAAGCTCTAAGTTACCTATTTGGTTGGTGGAGAGGCATTGTTTGTTGGTTTTGGGTTTGGTATTGTCTCTGCTTTCCCCAGGTTGGGTGTGAATCCCTTGCAGTAAAGTTGCTGGGAACAGGCTATGTTTTCTTTGCTGTGTTTTATGAGTTCTTTTAGAAACAGTTTGTGCCCTTTCCCTTTCAGTGTATGGCACTGAGGTTCAAAAGTGTTGTTTTGGTTTGCTTATTATCAGAAGACTTGCCTCAGACTGTTTTTATTTTTGACATCCTTAAATTAGCATCATTAGCAAAGGAAACTGTTAGAGATGTTTCCTGGGATGATATTGAGAGTTTTAGGTACACAGTAAAGTTTCCCAAACATCATATGAAGTTACATTACTTTTATGTAAAAAGGAGTAACTAAAGCCAGTTCGTTTGCCTCAGAAACTTAATAGGAGATGAAACCATTAAACAGTGCTTAGCAAAATATTTTGTGAAGGGAGTAAATTATCTTTGAATGCCTGTAGCCTCTCTGTAGTGAGAAGATTGTACATCAAGTACCTTTTTCATGTTTACCTTATACGAGTGAGTGAAAACTTTGAAAAGGTGCAGGAAACCAAGTGAGGAGCAAAAAATGGAGGAATTAGCAAAGGTGTCTCTCTCTTTCAGGTCACCATATAGATGGAGAGGCCATACAGCAAACCTGTTCTGTTCACTGTCTCTGAATGGAGCATATTAAAATACATCATTTAGTTTTCAGTATTAATATTTGAATACATGTGGTCTTTTAGCCAATATACCTTAAGGTTAGTTTTATAAACATTTTAAGATGATCATTATATTCCTTCATATCTAGTTCCTGTTTCTTTTCAAAGAATAGCATACTGAAGATCAAGTTGAAATAAAGGTAAGAATTAATAATAGTTTTGGCCAGTTTTCACATGATATTTGAAAAAGGGCTTTTGCCTGTACAGTTTCATAAAGAAAGTGATGCAATTGCTTAAGTATTTGTGTAGTATGTATTCCTCGTGAGTAAAGAAAGCTTTTATACTGAATTTGGTAATAAATCTGTGTGCTTGAAAGCCAGCTTTTTTTATAGTTGTCAACCTAAGAAAATCAACAGTGAAAGTACAAATGCAATACAGAAATCAAAAGCTTTCAAATACAGCACATGAACAAAATTTAGCAGTTTCAAATAGCAGTGATCTTAAATCAGTCTGTTCTGGATGGCATAAATTGAATTAACCAAATGTTGAAGTTTTTCAAGGTTTTACACAGCTGTTGCTGTCTTGTCATAGTGTTGTGCATCAAAATAGAAATGAACTCCCCCACCTGATTTCTCTGCCCAAAATAGCAATAATAAGGTGAGATAATCTCTTGAAGACTCTAGGCCATATTACGTTGCAGACTGATGAAGAAGCAGCTATATACACTAACAGCTAAAACCCGACAGGGTTATTCATTCTGGCCCTGGAGCCAGCTGGCCCTGGATGAGTGTCTGACCTTCCAGACCAAAATGAACATGTCTTAACTGCCTTCTGAGTCTCAGGTCTGTGCTGATACCTGAAATGTGTTTGGGAGCAGCCTGGATGAATGTTAGGTATCCTGGGTCAGTGCTGCTCTCTGATGGGGAGATGGTGGAGTCCTTCGGCACCACTTCCCTTTGGAGTGTGGATATGGCCTCAACGTCCTATGCTGAGAGGGAAGCCAGGAGGGGAATGAATATTGCTGCTGCCTAGAGTTGCTGCCTAAAGTCGCTGCCTGTCTTCTCTGTCTCATGGTCACCTTTTCAGATGCCAGTTGATATAGCTGCAGAATAATTTATCTCCCCATCACCAAAAAGTTGAATTAATTTCTTTGCACACTTTATAAAATGGTAAGATAGTTGCTGTTTCAGGGACAGGATATGCACAGGAGACCTGGAAGGATTTGTTACCTTAGGCCTTCTTACTCTCCAAACTGGTGCTTCAGCTTGCCCACAGTGAGGATCGAGGCCTGCAAATAAACAAGAAAAGGCTCAAATGCTAAACGTCCTTTTCAGTGCAGAATCCATGAGAAATCGATAACTGATAAGCATTTGATCAGATACAAAAGTTTATTACAATCTAATTCTGTTAGCTGGAACTTGTAAAAAAAAATTCTAAAATATCCAAGATTTTAGGACAGAGATACATAAATGGTCTGGTAAAATTAGGTCTTATCTGATCCTATCAAGTAAAAGCTGTATGTAGGAGCTTACACTTCAGTTGAATTTGTAGAGGTGCCCTTAATATTGTTACACTTCCATGAGAGAAATTGATATTTAACTGTTTCTTTTTTTTTTTTTTTAATTGAATTATATGTAAACCTGCGTCTTACATTATTGGTGAAACAATTTAATCTTCTGAATCTTTTGCTGAGTTTATTTTAGTAAATCTCACAAAGTTTTTCCAAGGTATTATGTATTCAGGTAAAAAAATGCTACTAGAATTACTGAAATTTTATTACTCTTAGTGTGATTTAACAGCTGGGAACAATGGGAGAGGCCGTGTAGGGCTTTGAGGCTGGTGGTTATCTTGAACCACAGTTGTTACAACTTTGGTTTAAGATGTTAACAAGCTTATTTTGACAATTGAAAGAATTTGGATTCTGGATGGAAAGATAAACTGAGGGGAAAAAGAAACTTACCTTTTTCTTCTTTAGGGTGGAAATAGTATATGAGGTTACTGCTTCATACTTAGTGTATGAAATACACACATAGGAGTATTTGGAGAGCTATGTATGTGAGGGCCTACTTAAATGTTGCATTAAGTGCATTATTAGCCAGCCTTGCACTCAACTTGTATAAGAAAGTTGATTTCCTAGGTACAGATAAAAATGTAAAAAAGGAAAAAAAGGACAAAGAAAATAAAAAACCCAACAAAAAACCCTACCACAAAAAAACAACTACCATACTGAATTTTGTAGGAAAAGATAGTGAAAATGGTAAAGTAGGTTTTGCCCAGTGCTCTTGCTGTTGTAAAGTTGATCTGGTCGTGTTTTAAGCCCCCCCCCTCCAGTCCTGTCGTGTCGTTCCCCCCCCCCAAAAAAAGGCATTTGCAACTGAATTTTTCTGAGCCATACATATATAATTTTTGTACTGGCTTGAATATAAGTGATTTCAGAACAAAGGTGTTCTCCAGTTTTTCAGCTTAAAAAGAAAATATGACAGAAGTATGCAAGAGACAAGCTTGCATTCACCTCTGCACGACCCAACACCCTGCGATATCTGTACAGCTCTTTTTGTTGTGCGTTTTTGCAATGTGATGCTCTCTTCCTGTGCAGTCATGTAATTATTTGTATGAATGTGTAATCACTAAGCATGAGATCCCTTTGCAAGTAGGATCTACTCTGATTGGTTTTCTGTGTCCTGAAAGCCAGCTCTGTCTGTGGGGCTGCTTGCGTCCTGCTCTGTAAGAGCAGTTATGGTTATGTTCCTGGCTGGCCACCTGAGTGGCACTGGCTGCTCTGAGCTACTTTCTTCTGAAGTTGACAGGCTGTACTCATCTATCCTGTATTGCACCTCCTGTGAATGAATGTTTCTGTTTCTTTTAAGTTTGGAGTATTTGAAATAGCCTACATGGGTGATGGTTTTACTGCGTGAAATCGAGGATTGTCTGGTGAACGGTATGAGGATGTGTTCTTTGAGAGTGAAGCCTGTTGAGAAGTGGGTAGGACAGAGGGAGTCTTAACCCACTGGTGTTTGGGAACAGCTTCTAGAATGAATCTCAAATCTGTGCCCAGGGTTTGTCTGCAGAAAAGCTGTTTGGAGTAGTGCATGTGGCCACTGGTCCTCCATGTGTAGTAGCAGGTTAGATGTACGCAGGCGGTGCAAATGACCAGAAAGAGCTGGCATTCCATTATAGGCATACTGACCTGGTAAGCTGCTCTGCCTTGTCAGACTCTTGCAGAGCTGGTGCTGGAGCTTCACTTAAAGCAGGTTATGGAGCCATCGGCTCCTAGAGCTGCTGCTGCCTGCTCAGGGCGTAGAGCACAGCACCAACAAATGTTTCTCATGATTTTAAGAGACCATGTGGTAAATGTGCAGCTAAGCAGAGGCTTTTTGTTTTTTTTTTTCTTCTTCCTCAGAAAGCATGTATTATTTAGAAATTACATTGAGCCTGTACAGCACATAAAATGCATGTGGACACCATGTTGTACCTGTGCAATCATTAATGATGTGTTTTACCATTCAGTGATTTTCCTTTGTCTCGCTTAACAGACTTGCATGACACTTGTATAGAAAAATGCACATCTTTTCCTTAAGAAACAGGCAAGAATATCACTTAATGTCTTTTACATTTTGACTTTAAATTGCATTTACTGTCAGATGAGTTCTTGTCTTATAAACTTGTCAGACCTCTCCTTGAACATCGTTTTGTAGTTAATTTCTTTGTGAAAATACAGAGAAAGCATACTGGGCTTCTGAAATCTGACGGTAATATTTGCAGATATTACTCTAAAGGATGAACCATTTCCTCCAGCTTAAAATATTAAGCCAGCATTGCTTCAGCTTGCTTTGCAAGGCTTAACTATATCTGCAGTTATGTAAGTTTCAGTTATGTGATATTTCATGGGCATCTATTTAAACATACAACTATTATTTTTAGTTGAAATATAGACTATATAAAGACTTAAAAGATGTGGGATCAAGGTGGACAACCTTGGCAGCAATGGCCTTTGAACCAACAGCAGTGGATGCAGTCATTTCAGCACCAGCAAGATCCAAGTAAGTATATGGAAAGCTTTGTGGATTCTTTTATTTTTCCTGTTGTCAGTTGAATTTTTGAATCTTTGTTCAGAGCATGACTGATAGTTGCTTTTTTTTTTGTAGCTGCTCCCAAGATAATACATTTATAATGTTTTTCTAAAGAACTAGAAAAATAGCGTCAGTTCCAAATGTTTTGACATAGTTACTATTTAATATGCAAAGTACAGACAAGCAACCTAAGTTATCCTGGACAAATTATCAGTGTTTTACCAATCGTACCAATTAACATTTAGACCTTACGTACTTTTACAGAATCTGTCCCTGTGAGTTACAGAATCTGTATTTCTGCCAGTTCTATAGCCAAGATGAATCATTTATTTGAGGAAATCTGCTTTTTATTCAGCGCTTGTGTGGCAGAAATACTAATGCAAGTTTATACACAGAAAAACTCTCACTGGAAGATTGGTATGGTATTTTAGGTTACAGCAGTGATGATCATGATCTCTTGTTTGGATTTCTTTCCCCCACCAAAAAAATAAACCCACCAAAGCAATAAACCTGAAACTGAGAGTGAGGTGACAGCAATTCAAAGCATCAAGAGAAATATAGGAATAGATAAAAGAAAGCGAAGGTGTGTATTTGGTAATCTGGGTGATTGGGCACACTGGTTTTACATTGCTTTCTGTCACTTCAGTTTCTTTAACTTCACTAGAGAGACTTCCTGATTTGATAATGAGCAGAATACACAGAGTAGTGTCCTCATCTGAGAGTGCCGCTTACTTACTGGAAGAAATGGTAGTAAAGAAAAAAAGGGGGAGAGAAATATGCATTCCAGAAATAGGGGATTATACAAAGACTATACCTTGCAAAATGTAGTTTTATAACTATGCATCTTTCTTAGACTTGAGTTTAGAAATTAAGGCTATATATATATTTCTGATACCAAATTAGATCACTTAGGTAAAAAATGTATTGCTACCACCCATACAGTGCTAATGTGAACCTAAAATAATCTCCCTTACGGCATTTTGAATATATGCAGGTAAACGCTACTTCAGCAAGTATGTACACTGACATTTGCTTTCAGTTTGTTTTACTCTACACTGTATGTTTTAATGGTGCTTATGGTACTTGCTGAAGGTAAACGTTGACCTCTTGAGCAGTGATACATGTAATTGAGAAACATTTAAACTTCAGACATGTGAATACTAACCTTTTATATTTCCTCTGTTTTAGGCCAGATTGACTGGGCTGCATTAGCTCAAGCATGGATTGCTCAGCGAGAAGCCTCAGGGCAACAGAGTGTAGTGGAACAACAAGGAATGATGCCAAACGGACAGGATATTTCAGGAATAGAATCTGGTCCAAACAACCATAATAATTTTCAGGGGGATCCCAACTTCAACAGAATGTGGCAGCCAGGTTTGTCTTCCTTCCCATGCATTCATTTTCATTTTTATTTAATATATAATGAAATTTTAGTTTTGTCAGACATTTTTGGGTGTGAATATGCCCTGTCCCTCAGGTTTCAAGATGCAAAACTACCAGTAGCATTGTAACTGAGTATCACAGCTGCTACTACCCAGTCAAGTGTTCCACAAAACGTGTAACAGTGCAGACACAAAGGTCTGATAACACAATTTAATAATCTCTATGTAAAATAAATCATGTTTGTAATATACATACGCAAAAGATTTGTTCTGTCCTGTTGTAGAAAGATAATGGCAATTCACACTATCTGTTTCCCTGGGTTCTTATTCTTACATCTTTTTTTGTTTTGCTTATCCCACTGCCCTAGGAACAGCAGCACTGAATGCAGCAGGGTGCCTCAGAATTAAAGAGCATATGCTGCCCTCTCCTGTAGTGTAATACCTGCTTCTTGTGTAATCTTGACGTGTAGAATGAGGTCAAAATATAGCTTGTAGATCCTGGGTTTGGGCGTCTTAAAACGCTGAAAAATGAGATGAGCAAAATTTCATCTGTAAAATACGTTTTCATGCATTGGAATGGGCTTCCCAGGGAAGTAGTGGAATCAGTGGAACCATGTAGATGAGGCACTTAGTGACATGGTTTAGTGGTGGACTTGGCAGTCATGGGGTAATGGTTGGTCTTGATGATCTTAAAAGGCCTTTTCTGACCTAGTTGTTTCTGTGATTCTCAGTTTCATATACTTAGTACATTTTTTGCTTATGTATCTGATTGTCATCTGCATAATTTTTTAGTTACAAGTTGATTGAACATTTCTGTTAATGTGAGTTATTTCAGTTCTTTATAAATTCCTCAAAACTTCAGTTTTGGCCAAAAAATCATTTTCTTTTTAAAACTTCATAAAGTAACACTGGCAATAAGCATGGGGTAGAGATTGGTATTTTCTGCTGAAATTTTTCTGAAGTTGTTTTCTGAAAGGTTTGTTACTTCACCATTCTCTAATGCAATTGGAAATGCATGAGCAAGGTGGTTAGTAAGCCTGTATGCATGCTTTCTGTCTTCTTGGTGAAAACTGCACTTCATGCCTGTTTCTGTTAATGATTGAAAGAGTAACACCTCCAGTTTTGACTGTGACTATTCACATTTGTTTTATTGCAGTGCTTCATAGAAGTAGGCTGAAAATGTCCTTGGCAGTTCTTAGGTATGCTTTGCAAAAGGGAGGTAGCCATCAGGTTTTGCATAAGTTTCACCTGCCTGCTCTGGGCTCTAAGTTATTGTAGCCATATGTAAGAATTTGAACTTCACTATGTGGCAGTACACAGAGTGTATTCTAGCAGTATTTCTATATAAGTAAGTAGAGGTTTTCACAGAAATACTGTGTCATTATTGGACAACTTTGTTTTTCATATGATCCTGTGGTGTGAGTATGCTCACATAAAGCATATTCATCCTATGCTTTGCCGTCTCTAAGGTGAAAGAGAATAACATCTTAAATGGTATCTTTTGCAAACAGTCACAGACCGGTAAAAGTGAGGAAGACATTTTTACTGATAATCATAAATGCTTGGTGCCCAAGCTCACACAGAAAATGCAAACAGGAAAACAGCCTAGGTCTAGGAGTGAGAAGAATGTAACATGTTTTATTGACAGGAAACAATGTGCCAATGCATTTTGTTATGATTGGATGTATCATTCAAAGGATATGCTGTTTTCCCAGGTTTTTGGGATGCTGATAAAAGACCATGCTGATGAAGATATGACCTAGCTTCCTTTAATTTAGCCAATGCTGTTCTCAGTGTGTAAAAGCAGACAAGCTGAATCGTAGCGTGCTACCCAAAGTTCTCTTCGCATATTTACTCTGTTTCTACAAAGCTTAATCTTTCTCCATATTCTTCCAGGTTTCTTTTTGGATCCAAAAGTCCTTTACATGCTATTAATAAAAAAAGCAAAATGGCACAAGTGAAAAGAGCACCTCTTGTATGCAACTTGCAAGCTTTCAAGTCAGTTGACTTGGTGTAAATTGAACATTTACATAGTGTCAAATGTTAACACATTTATTAACAATAATTCTTGTAAGATGTATTTAAAGGATAAAGGATTCTGTCTTTTAGAATACTCTAGGAGTATTTAGACTTATTTCCTAGGAAGACAAAGGTTATGGCCACATGACCTATTAATTCATTCCTTAGGCACATTTCGCTCTGTTAGCCAGCTGTAACTTATGTTTGAGGGCTTATGACTAGCTTATGCTAGGACCTCTGCTAGATGTTGGAGAATCCTGGGAATCACCCATTATCAAGACATAAGACTTTGGAAAACAGGTTTCAGTGGCTGTGCTCCTCAGAAAACCATTAGCTTTCCTTAATAGGTCTTCTAAGCCTGTTATGTGAAGGAATAAAATAGCTCATTACTTAGAAAGTTGAAGTAGAGAAGTAGGGTCACTTCTTCTACAGTTTATATGATTTATAAGTGCTATGGACTCAGTATCACTGGAAATATATAAAAAAGATGTACAGTGTGTCTGTGTACATCCAGTTCTGCCCCCAGCCCCTGGGTGTTAGTTCAGCTACAGCTATTTGTATTTCCTTCAGTTACTTGAAGAAATTGTTGAGACAGTATAGAACAGTCTGTAGATTAATGATTCTTCATAATTTCATCATCTGTGTTGCTTTGAGGAACCTTTTGAGAAGTACAAAAACATTGAGTGATTGGTGACTCATAAATTGTACTAACTTGGTATTGAATTACATTCTAAATCCTAAACAGAATGGGGAATGCCTCACCAGCCCCCTCACCCACCTCCAGATCAGCAGTGGATGACTCCAGCCCCAAGTCAAATGGAAATTGTTCCTCCGTCTGAAGACAGCAACAGTCAGGACAGTGGGGAGTTTGCTTCCGACAACAGGCATATGTTTAACCAGAACAATCACAACTTTGGGGGACCTCCCGATAACTTTTCAATGGGGCCAGTGAACCAGTTTGACTATCAGGTGAAACATATTTGTTGCTTTAATATTGTAGGCGCGCCGAGTCTCTTCCGTGGATGTGTTCCTCTAATATCATCTAGCGGCGACTTTCATTCTTCAGTTCTACAAACATCTGCAGAATCTGTTACCTGCTAAGATACATTTTTACCAAATACCTTGCAGAAGAGACTTCAGAGTTTTCAGTTCTGTTCTGAGGCGAAAGGGTTTTGGTTTTTTTCCTATACTAGTAATGAGAAATGGCTGTTGTCTGCAGTATTAAAACAAATCATCATGTTCCAGTATAGAAATTAACATTATGTAGTTTTGTGGTTAAAAAAAAAAAAAAAACAGTAAAAAAAACAGAGGAGGAAAAGGAAAAAAAAATCATCTCAGAAATATGTACTTAAAACCACTAGATAACTTACCATAGGGAACAGTCCTGTACTTGCAGGGAGATAGACTGAATGATCCATTGAGCTTCTTCATACCTATCTACTGTGATTCTTTGAATAAACAATGGTATTTCTAAAAAATCCACATACACTTTTTTTTCTTCATTCTGGCATATAAATTGCATAGCATAATAAATCTGTAGGTGGTTTTAGTGCTCATAATAGCAGAGGGCATTGCAAAAGTTTTTTGATCTTCTCCCTGTTTTCAGTATTTTTCTTCCAAAACTTTGATATAAAAGACCAGCGGTACCTGTTAGAACACCTACCTCCTGTTCATAAATAAACCCAAGTGAAGATGGGTAGAAATGAGTGTTTATCTTCTGGCCTACTTTATTATTAAATTCTCCTTTTCAGCAGTATTGTTAGGAAGTGAACCAGTAATTTTCAAGTACACTAGTTTATTATAATTTCCTTTGTTTACTATTATGAGATCAACTCTTAAAATTAATTTTTATAAATTCTACAGAAAACTTATTTTGCAGTGAATAACAGAAGGATGCTCGAACTGAAGTTGTAGTGGAAGAGTGTTTTTAGCACTAGTGACTTAAATATACAGTACAATGTAATAAAACCAGATTTGATGTTGTAACTCTCTTCCTAAATACTCTCTTCTTAAATAGTTTAATTAGGCATTTCTGGGCAGAAAATACTAAAGCAGTCCCATCCCCCCATCTTTGCTTCAAGACTTGTGACTTTTGTATTGTATACAGCTTCCTCGGTACCGAGGGTCTCTACTGTACTTGCATATTGATGCAGTTAATATGTTAATTGGCCATATTAGTAGCAGCCATGAAAGATTTCTGGAAAGTGCACAGTGCAAAACACTTTTGTAATAAAAGCTTGAACTTTCCATTTTTGTCCTCATATTGTAGTTACAGGGAAAGACTGCTCCCATAGCTAGACTTTTTAATTTTGTATACTCTTCATTTAACTGCATGCTCTGATGTTTAGCTGGTAAGGAACTGCTGGGATAGGTGGTGCTTGTTGGGCTTAATGTTTAGCACAGTATGAAAGGAGACTGGTTGAAGCCCTTTCAGCTTTGTTAGGATCCCTGCTTAAATCTAAGTTGACTCATTAAATATTTAAGGAAAACTTGTTTCTTGGGGACCACAGAAAGAGATTGAGAGCTCTTAGTAGCCTAGAAATCGTGGATTTCTACTTGCATGGATTTGCACACATGCTGTATTTAGTGTTACCATGTGAAGAAAAATAAACTGCATTACTCTTTCAGCATGGGGCTGCTTTTGGTCCACCTCAAGGTGGCTTTCATCCACCTTATTGGCAGCCAGGACCACCAGGGCCACCAGGTCCACCAGCACCTTCTGCACCTCCTCAAAATCGAAGGGAAAGACCCTCATTCAGAGATCGACAGCGTTCACCTATCGCGATGCCTGTGAAGCAGGAGCCTCCACAGATTGGTACATGTTAACCACTCCTTAATAGAAAAACATAAAATTTCGAAGACTTTTTTTTTTTTTACATATAAAGTACAAAGGAAGGGAAAGGCAAAGCTATTGTAAATGCTTTGTTTTTTTTTCTTTCCACAATCAGATGCGTGGCATTTTTGGATTGGGGTGAAGGGTTTATTTCTTTGGGTTTGTTTATTTTGTTTGGGTTTTTTTCTTCTTTTGTGGGAAGGGTTTGTTCATCTTACAGAACTGTAAACCTTGCTTATGCAGATGCTGTGAAACGTAGAACTCTGCCTGCCTGGATTCGTGAGGGCCTGGAAAAGATGGAACGAGAAAAACAGAAAAAGTTGGAAAAAGAGAGGATGGAACAGCAACGTTCACAGTTGTCTAAAAAAGAAAAAAAGGAAAGTGAGGAGGCTGGAGAAGGGGATGGCCCACGGTTACCTCAGAAAAGTAAATTTGTAAGTAGAAGTGTTTGCATTTTGCTCAGGTTTGTATTTCCTGAAAGGTATCAACTTCCTGGTCTCCTCAAAAAAGAGACTCTCTATTCCTGGTTCTCTTTGATTCTGTTGCTTGAAACTAAGGTTAGGCTGCTGCTTTGTCGATAGTTACTTGGTGTTTTGAAGTTGCTAATGTCTTAAAGATAAAAGTATATTATTTGATGTGTGTAGCAGAGAAGCAAGGATGAAATTGGGCTTTTTTCTTTTCTGTATTTTGGGAGCATGCGTGGTCTTTGAAGCAGCTGAACAAATTCAGATACCTGTATTTGTTAAACTGACCCCATTTAGGAAACCTGTTCACTTTAGCAGTTATCTCCGTTTTTAGCAGTTCTCAGTACCTCTCTGGCAGTGAACTGACAACTACGTGCTTTGTTACCTCCTGTGGGTAGAGAGGGAATTGCATGTTTACTGGGAGGGGAGAAGTAGAGTTTTATGATAACTGTAATACAGACTTCAGTACAAAGTAAATCAAGTTGACTATCGTCAATAGACACTAATGAGCTTGGCATCTAAGTTTTCCCTGAAATACATGATGCTGTTCTTGTAGGACAGTGATGAGGAAGATGAAGATGCTGAAAACACAGAAGCTGTAAGCGTTGGGAAAACCAGCAGGAGTCCATCCCCAGCTCCTCAAGAGGAGCAAAGCGAACCAGAAATGACAGAAGAGGAAAAGGAGTATCAAATGGTATTAATAATACAGTTCTCACTGAGTGTTTCTGTCTGTTTGCTTCTATTTTCCAGATATAGCAAAGTGAAAGACTTTTTCTCTCCCTGATGCTGTCAATAGAAGTATAGAGCACATACTGTAAAGCAGTTATACTTGCATGTCTGTATATTGCTGTCTTTTGCATATATACAAGGATATAGGTTACATAATTTATATTTAGCACAACAGTGAAATAATGTAATGACTGATCTTTACACACTGATCAGTATTAATTCTTTGGTTTTGCTTAATTTGCCAAATTTCTGAAAACTTTTTATAATCAGGTGGACGTGTCTGAAATCTATGCTTAAACCTCAGTTCCTGTGAAAGGGGGTTTAAAAAAATGTATTATTGAAAGAAAGTCCTAGATGAGCAACAATTTTTCTATGTCACCAGGAACTTAGAAACGTCATATTTTGAAATCAAAGTTGCATGCTAAGTGTACAACTGAAACCTTGTTAATTGAAAGCCCTGTATTTTTGCAAAGCACGTGGCCAGGCTGAGCAGCTTGGAGAGCTAGCTACCAACATTTTCAGTTTTTGTAGGAAATATGTCATAATGAAATCCTATATAAGTTGCCTCTGTGATTTTTGCAGGTTTGGGGTCAGCGAGACAGCATACCGTACTTAAATGTGCTCTTTATTCTTTTTTTGAAAGATAAATGGGATCAGTCCAAGTACATTTCTGATTTACATATTCATTTTATCATTTTTGACTTTAGGAATCAGTGGTGTATAATACACATGGATACAGTTCGCAGTCAAAATACAAACTGTTCTAAAATTTTTGAAGTCAGGTCAAATTTAAACAGTTTCAGACCTATGTTTTTAAATCGTATGTTCTGAGAAGTCATAAAATAACACAGGTAGGAGCGTATTTTAACAGCCATCAAAAGAAGGAAAGCTCTATGGACATAATTTGAACATTGTATTTATTCAAGGTGGTTTGGCCTTTAATTGTAAATACCATTTACTTCAGATGATGCTGACAAAAATGCTGCTGACAGAGATTCTCCTAGATGTCACAAATGAAGAAATCTATTATGTGGCCAAAGATGTTCACCGTAAAGCAACTAAAGGTATGCCAGCTCTTTTGGGTTTTTTGTTAGTTTCTTCAGTGAATATTCTATATTTGCATGTCTCTAGAACATTTAACCTCCATAGCTATTCCCCAAGAACAATTTTAGTATAATGCATCCAACTTGGTAGAGTTCAAATCCAGTAATCATGTACTGTCATCCTGTGCAGTGTATTGTGAGTTACTTCAGTTACTCCATTTCTTTCATACAGTTCATTTTAGATAAAATGGTACCTGTGTGTCAATGGCTCTTGAGTTGTAGCTGTTTCTTAATGCTATCATCTTTATCTCAAGTTCTTAGCTGTTCAGAAGGGAAAAGAGATAAGCGTTGAGTCCTCAATTAGTGATTAATTTCCTTTTCACTATTAACACATATTGTACTTGCGTAACATATTTCTTTAACATAACTGAGTAATCTAAACATGTAACTACTGAAACTTGAAAATGATGCGCAGATGCTGTAACTTGGAAAGTGGTTTATGAGTATATTTGTGTCTTTTTTTCTGTTCACTGTTAATTTGCAGTTAAATTCTAAACCTTCGTGGTCAGAAAATCTAGAAGTGGTTTTAAATGGATGATGCATTTTTAATGTTTCTTCTCTCCCTCCAAAGAACAGCAATAGTAGTAGATTTAACAATACCATAGACTCATGACTATGAAATCGTGGCTATTTGTGTTAACATGTTGTTCCTGTTGTTGATGTGATACAAAGCTCCTGCAAAACAGCTGGCACAGTCCAGTGCACTGGCTTCCCTCACTGGACTCGGTAAGTATGTTCCTTATTTTTGAGAGGGCTTAAAGGGGGAGTTTCACTCTTGCCTTGCATTTCTAGAATTGTGTTTTGAAACTAGATTTTCATTGCCCAGGAGTATGGGTCACTTTCTGATAACTTTATCAGCACTTTTGTTTGTTCCACAGGTAATCCTAATGATATAAGTGGGATGGTTTTTGGAGTAAAGGACTAGTCAGTGTGAGTTAGTGTGTGAGAATCTTGCCCTAATTTTGAAAATACATAAAAACTTCAGATAAATTTACTTCTCAAAGTATGATTGTTTCAGAAGCATACTGCAGTCTTTAGAGAGAGGAATACTGTTTGTATTTCTTTCCTATTTTGATCCATCCAAGCAGGAAGATAAAGCTGATAGATTAATATGAAAGTCTAGAAATAAAAATATTTTTTTTATTTTTGGTATTATTATTTCACTTAAAAACTACATAAGCACAGAGGCTCCCATATCATATATTACCAGAAACAACACAAGAAAAAGAGTTTGAAATCCCAGCTTGAGAAACAATAGCAAAAGATCTTTCCCAATATACTTTTTATCATCTAAGACTGTCAGTGTCAGTGACCAGTTATGTGTTCGTAACTTGGAATTCTGATTAATAGGGTTGAATGTTATCACAATTATTCACATGTTTTAAAACTAAGTCAATAAAGATTATAAGAACCTCAGCCTGAAAGAAAGTAAAATATCTCCATGTCAGCTGTTTAAATTGACTTTATCTTTCTTATCAGTCCAGTCATTATTAATATCTCTAGGGGAGAAGAAAGTCCATTTCTGTTCCATCTCCATACCTGTCAAAGTGCAGTGTTTTCTAAATCAATATAGGAAAATTGAAATGGCATTCAGAATTTCTGTAGCCTTGGACTGCGGAGGCGGCTGAAGTAATTTCAGAGGTGTCTTCTGGGAAAGGTCCCAGGCATTTTCTGTCCGGTTGCTGATACAGAGGCAGGCACTGTTACGATCTCCACAGAGAGCTTTTTTGCTCTTCCATGCAATGGAAAAAGTACCATGATCACAGTGGTTGCCTGCTGAAAATAAACATTCCAGAAGAAGTAGAACCAGACAGTGAGCATCAATGCAGATATGGGGGCCTTGATCACACCAGTCAAACACCATTGGCGCTTACCAGAATAAAGTGACTTCATCAGAGAAGAGGAAGTGAAGGAAGGGCAATGTTACTCTCCTCTTTGCCCCACAGAAATATTAGGAACAAAGCTTAATCTTTCCTCGTGATAGACTGGACTTTATGCACGCAGGTGGACTGGGTGGTTATGGATCAGGAGACAGTGAAGATGAGAGGAGTGACAGAGGCTCTGAATCATCTGATACTGATGATGAGGAATTACGACACAGAATCAGGCAAAAACAGGAAGCATTTTGGAGAAAAGAGAGAGAACAGCAACTACTACTAGAAAAACAGCTAGAAGGTAAATCATATCATGTCTTCTTACATATACTGCTTACATATACTGTTACTTACATACACAGATGCTACATATAGTGCTGTATGTGGAGTTTACTACTTTGAGAAAATACATTTTAAGCCAAAAAATATCAAAACAAATTTAGAAGTAATGTTCTTTAAAAGGTTTTCACAAAAAAAGATGGTTTGAGCTACTTGATCAAAATGGGGTTTGCTGCTTTTACTTGTAAGAAGAAAAAAAAATCCATGTAGTGTTTTCAATAAAATATTCTACTTCAGAGTTAAGGCATGGTGCATATCTATATGCTATAGATACTGTACTATAGTGTCGTGGTTTAACCCCAACCAGACAACTTGTTCACCCACTCCCCCCCTCTTCTTGCCCTCCCCCTACTCTCGGAGGGACGGAGAGGAGAATCAAAAAGAAATGCAACTCCCACGGGTTGAGATAAGAACAGTTTAGTAACTAAGGTATAACACAAATCACTACTGCTACCACCAATAATAGTAATAATAAAGGAAATAACAAGGGAAGAGAATACAACACCTCATCACCAGGCAACCAATAACGTGCCTTCCCAGCCCAACCAAGCAACGACCGATACCTCCTCCAACCCTGCAGTCCCCTAGCCCTTCCAGGTACCTCCCAGTTCCCCCCTGGGCATGACGTGCTGTGGTATGGAATACCTCTTTGGTCAGTTTGGGTCAGGTGTCCTGTCTCTGCTTCCTCCTGGCTTCCCCTCCTCCCTGGCAGAGCATGAGGCTCACAAAGTCCTTGGACAAACCAAAACATCATTTTTATCAGCTCTGTTCCCAGCCCGAAAGTCAAAACACAGCACTGCACCAGCTACCAAGAAAGAGAAAAATGACTGCTACTGCTAAAACCAGGACATATATAAATACTAGTATTGCTTTATAAAAATTAATGTGTGTATAATGTATTTAAAAAAAAATATTAGTATCTCAGTTGTGATTGGACTGCAAATTTCACCTTTATGCACCAGATTGCAGTTTGTATAAACTTCATTCCTCAAAGTTGTGTATACTTTTAAGTATATAAAGCATATTTTGCATCATCTGAAAAACATGCTTTTCTGCTACATAATGTAGTATTATTTACACCTATGGTGGTAGGCTGTAGCTTCTTCAAACTTGCTGTTCTCAGTTGTAGGAGAGGTTTGTTTCCACACGTTGGTTCTTCATAACTGGGGTTTTATACCTAATACTGGGGAAAGATAACCGAACCCTTTCAGTTCGCACTTAGCCTCTGGTAAGGTGGCAGGCTTGATTTTAAAATACAAGCCAAAACCAAACCTCTAATTTAATTCTTCTTCTCCATGCAAGGTAAGGTTTGTCCTTTTGTACCATTAATGTAGGTCAAAAGGGAATCACAGTCACCTTGCACTGCTGAAGAGCAGCGTAGATCAACACACAAATACAGTGGGCAGAAGTCATGAGCTAAGTTCATAAGCTGCAGAAGAAATAAAGTGCTATTACAATAGCATACTTATTTCAAGATGGATGACTTCCTCTTTTTATTTTAAAGGCCTAGAAATAAGACAAATGGATCTCTTAATAAAAGGTTGAACTAGCTAAACTTTTGGGTTCCTTAATATTTCTGTCTCTCTGAGTATTTTAAGATGTATGCATAACAGGATAGCTTTTTATGGAGAGTTTCTGAGCAGTGGCCTGTGACTGCTGTATTCCTAGTGCAGGAAGCCACATGTCACTCTGTGGACATCTCCGTTGGGCTATTTACAGAATTATAACTCTGGAGTAAGGAAGCTGACTCTATACATGCAGAATACCAAGGAACACTAAATTCAGGGTCTCACAGTAGTGGTGTTTAGGAAGGGCAGCCTATTTCTACTATATAATACAGCACAGCATCTTCTAACATAGCCTGGCTTCTGCCTTTATCACCTAATAACTCAGGGAGCAGGTGGAATTCTTTTTGTGGGTTAGATTTGACTCCCAGTTGCCACTAAGATCACTGGGTTTGCAGATGCAGTTTTATTCCATAAGTTAATTCAGCCCACATCAATGTGATAGCCCACATCAAAAGGCTGTGTTTGGGGTTTTTTTGGCTAAAAATGTATGTCAGTTATTTTTTTCTTGGGCTCAATTAAAAATGGGAAGAGGAGATAAACCCTGGCCAGTGATGCAAAGGATCCTAGGTTGAATAGAAATAAGTAAAACTATTTTTAAAGTTGGAAATCTCTGGAAAATGCTCTGAGGGTCTGAATTTCTTTACTTTTCTCTGTGAAGATCTTGGCTTGATATTTGTTATGTTACTTTCAAGAAATGTATTTGTAATTCTTCTGTCGTTTTCTTACCCTGTGTTGCTGACTACCAAGCTTACATATAATCCAAGCTGACTAATTTTTTGTTTTGTAAGAGCTTTGCCGTCTATTTGTATTAAATACCGTGGTCTTAACTTTTGAGCTTAATCTTAAGCAAAGAATTATCTATAAGTCTCTCTTCTATACTGTTCTTACCTTCCTTAGAATTCATTGGCTATAAAACCAATATAAACAAGGAAAAATTTGAATTGCTGGTACCTGTTAGCATTTAGGACTAATCTAAGTTATCTTACGCTCTAAACCCAGTGTTTTCTTTCAAAAACCAAACATGTTACTACAGCACAAGGTACTCCTCTAAGGCTTTTTGTGGTCCTACAGAACATGCAGGTACAGCTGCTGTTCTGAGGTTTAGAGCCTGCCTGTGCACTCTAAGGAAAATGCAGCTTCTTCAGACCAGCTGGTGATTACTTGAACCCAGATACGTGGGGCTGGAAGGAAGGCAGGAGGTATACGTACAGCTAGAGGAGTGTTGTAGGAAGGAGAAGGAAAGAATTAGTAAGTTGCAGGAGGAAAAATAGTGTTTGTGTAGATGAGTTTGAGAGTTTTGGTGTTCCAGGGTGTTTGTTAGAGAACTTTGTCTTCAGCCACTGAAACATGAAATGACATCAAGGACTTCTAAAAGTGGATTGCGCACTTTTTCTAAACCAGGACTGCAGCTGTTCTAGAGTTATAAAAAAGAAAACAAGTCTTTTGGTGGGTAGTCAGCATGATGGCAGACAGTGTATTTATTATAAGTATTATGAAAGATGCTTGGAAATCTGGTTTTGCCAAAAGTCATGGTATGGAAATTATTGTCATTTCACTCCAACTTAATTGCTTTTTTCTTTTGCATACTTTTTTTTTTCCCCCAGAAGAAAAGCTACAAAGTGAAAAAGTTTCAAAAGAGATGAATGAATTTATCAACAAAGAACAGAATAGTAACTCAGCATCACAGGAGGCAAAAGAAATTGAAGCAGATACGGTTCATGAAAAGAAAAGATCTCCAAATGCAATTGCTCCTGATACAGAGCTTAAAAAAGAGGGTAAAGAGAGGACAGGAAGGAGTGGGTCTGGAAGCTCTAGCAGTGGTAGCAGTAGCAGCAATAGCAGAAGCAGTAGCAGCAGCAGCACTGTATCTAGTTCATCCTATAGCTCTAGCTCAGGTAGTAGTCGCAGCTCTTCACGTTCTTCCTCTCCTAAAAGGAAGAAGAGGCACAGTCGCAGTAGGACACCTTCACATAAAGTTAGGCGCAGCAGAAGCAGGAGTTACACCCACAGAAACAGGAGAGAGAGAAGTAGGAGCAGGGAGAAACTAAGGGAAAGGAGAAGATCTAGTAGAAATCACAGTGCTGAAAGAGGGGAGAGGCGAAGAAATCGGACTCCTTCAAGAGAGAGAAGCTGGGATAGACGTAGTAGCCGTTCCAGAGACAGGCGAGCTAACCGTGCAAGCCGTAGCAGAAGCAGGGATAGGCGTAAAGCTGAAGACCAGCGTAGAAGCCCTCCTGGAAATAGACACAAACATAAAAGTGAGGGTAAAGACCAAGAAAGAAAGAAGGAGCAGGGTGGAGCTGTAGATAAGGACAGAAAAAAGAACAGAGAAAGGGAGAAAGAACAGGAAAAAAGAAAAGACAGGTCCAAAAAAGAGGAAAAAGAAAGTAAGGCTGGCAGTCTTGACGACAGTAGATTAAAGAGAAAAAGGGACAGCGAAAGAACTTTCACTCGCGGTGAGTCCATATGTGTGAAAATAATAAGACAGGATTCCAGGCAAGAATGCAAAAGAATTACTACCAAAGATAGCAAAAAACGGTCAGGCTCCGAATCTAGTGCGAGGAGTAGTTCTGAATCGCCAGGAAGCAGCAAAGAAAAGAAAGCTAAGAAATCAAAGCATATTCGGTCATGCTCCATGGAGAAATCTCAAAGGTCTGGTAAGAAGGCAAGCCGCAAACACAAGTCTAAGTCACGATCAAGGTAGTATACTTTTTAAGTATTTTGTCTGACTTTTTACTTTTATTTTTTGATATTCGTCTTCATGTGTACGGCATATGAACTTTTTTAATAAAGTATGGTATTTGTTAATTTTTTTGTCTTAGGCAAAAGTAACTTTGGAAAAATCTTTAAAAACTGTTAATAACTAAAGCCTAAAGTGTGTGTGGGTTTGGGGGTCTTTTATTTTTTCCAATTAACTTTCCCCCCCTTTCCCTTCTATTTTTCAGATCAACGACTCCTCTTCGTCGTAAACGCTGAGGAATTTATGGCACCAGTGCTATGATGTTTAAAAATTCCATGAGTTATAAAGGCTTGTCTCATTATAGAGGCACATTGTGGCTATGTAGGTGAAACCAGAATCCTTTTTTTATCTGTAAATAGGTGTATTTTTTCCAAATGCTGCTCAGAATTAAATACCTAATAGGATTTCTTTGCATTACCTTTTTTTTTTTTTCCTCCCCAAGAACGGTAGTGCTTATTAAGAATATAAACCAGGCCATTCTCTTTCAGCTGTAATGTTCTTAAAATTACTATTGAATGTACTGTGATGTCAATAAAGCTCTTTAGTTCATTTTTTTTTGTTTAAAATTCTTGCACCTGAATTTTGTGTTAAATTGTAGAAGGTACTTTTTTTTTTAAGGAAAAAATATAAGCAAAGAAAAAGGCAGCTTTTTTGGTATAACAGTTTTTAAAGTACTTGAAAAAGATTTTAACATAAACCACTTGTCAGAATATGTAATCCATGGACACGATGAAATTAATCTATTGGGGGGGGAAGAACAAAGCAAAGACATTTTTTCTTTAGACCTGTGTAATAGATTTTTAATAACCTTTTTATTTGAACTAGCAAGTAATATATGCTGTGTGTGTAAAATATGGGTCACTGTAATACAAGCTATACTGAAAGAGACTGAACCCCACTAGGAATATGTGCAACTAACTGATCTTGTGTGACATTGTTAAGCTCTGGAACTATATTCCTCACCCAGTTTTCAGAGAGGACTTTCTGGATGTCCAGGGATATTACAGGAACAAGACTCTATTTTAGATGTTTTTACGGAATATATTTATAAATGGCACTCAGTACACAGTAGAAAACTGACAGTAGGTTAACTTCACATTTTGGCACATGCATTAAATGTGTAGTAAACATTAAAGCTGCTTTTTTTTGTTAGTGTTACGAAAGAGAATTGTGATTCCTGTAAATCACAGTGATGAGACAGCAATGCAACTAAATTTTTCATTTTGACATCACCATAAAGTGAAAAAGGTCACTGATTTTACCTCCTTTTTAGGAAATTAACTGCTGCTGTTAGTAACAGGAGTGTGAAATAATACTAATTAACAAAAAAAGCCACACTGCATAACTCCAGGCCAGTGACTGTTAACAAGGAACATTAATGCAGGAAAAGATTGGGGATCTGTGCCTAGAAGGTCTGGTTATGATACCAACTGTGAAAAAGACAACAGGCTTAACAAAGTAAGATCTCTTTGATGGCTGTATCTTCTGAGAAAAAAAACCTAGTAGTATGGGCAACTTTCTTCATGCTTCAACAAGAAGCATGTCTTCATGAACAGTTTAATCCATTTAACTAAAACTAGAACTCAGTTATGCAGCATTTTTGCCAGTGTAATTTTTTCATAAGTTAGAAGTAAACTGCTTCAGTGCAAAGAATCACATTTTAAATACATGTTTATTAAGCAAGCTAATGGCTGGTGAATACATGATGCATGTTTATGAAAGCTGTTACAGATAAATAATAATAAGTTAATTGGTTATAAATAGCATACCTCCCCCACCCAATTAAGTCATTTTACATAGCATATGCGCTCATACCTGTTAGCAAAATAAGGCACAATTTGCAGCACACGCCTTTTAATTGCATTGGTGTGGATATAAGTAACGATGCATTAATCCATTTGCAGTACATGATTTACTCTTGGTAAAAGGGAGAGTTTTATGAGAACTAGGTAGCATAACAGATGCCTTGGAAGGATGTCTCTTGAGGGCAGGAATTAAGTTTAAGAAAAGCTATTGAGGAATACAGTTTCCATGGTGCATTGAATTTGATTTTCAGTTCAGATTTTATATTCTCTGTCTAATAATAAAAAAGATTGTGTATGGAAAGCTTTATATACTCTGCCAACAACTGGAATTCTGTCACTTCCTGTAAATATAAGAATTATTTTTTGACACTAATGCACTTATATGGGTAGTGAGTGTATGCCAATAAAAAGAGCATACGATCTCTGTATTTAACTGTTTCAGAAATCTTCCTGAACAGCATACTCAGCACACCAGTAATTAAAAATACATCAGTGCTATGTCAGTTTCACCTACATTAGAATTCTTTGTGGATTAGTAACTCCCTTCTGACTGTTTTTCAGTGGTAAAGCTAACATGACATCTGGTCTAATTCCACACATGTAAAGTGTTCCTACATTCAAACATGCAAATATTACACAATGGGAATGTATCATTTTGGAAAAATATGAATTCGGCTGCTGCTCTGTTCTTTTTCTTTTTGAAATAAACCCTGCAAAAACCATTTTGGTGTGCTGCAGGAGAGCAGGGCATACAAGTTTGTATGGCACACAGCAGCATGACAGTTGCAGGCACTTCCCTTGAAAAATTGTTTTAATAAGTAACGGATGGTGTGGAATTGAGTAAAAAATGGTTTCCATGCAAATTGTCCTGAAGATGAATACAGCAAACCCAATGTGAGCAAACCCCAAGGCACCCATTGCGCCATCTATGAACAGGAACCGGCTGTGGCCATGGACAGGCTATTCGGGTAAAATATTCCAGCTTTTAAAGATTGAGCAACTACATGCTTTTTGAAATACGGGATAATTGGGGGTTTGGGGGGGAAAATCTGTTGTCATTTGTGTCTTTGAGGAGAGACTGTGTCCTGTGGGAGAGATTGGTGCCCAGGCTCCTGCTCTTAATTACAGTTACCTTAGAAGTCTGTTTAGTAACAGAAAAATGGAATAGCTGTCCCCAGTTTAAAACCAGCTTATCCTATTAAGTAAAATACTTGCCATTGTGCATGCATTTAATTGCTTGTTACTAAATTTTTAGAAGACACAAATATAAAAGCAATGGCAACAGAAGGATTGGCTCTCTCTAGGTTTTACATTTGCTGTGCTAAATAAATGGCAAGTAATAAATTAATCTGCATAAATAATATGCAGAAGCACACTTGAAAGAAGGGTTAGTTTTGTGTCTTAAAGAGACTGTGTGTCTCAGCATAAAGGACTTCTTTGAGCTTTTTCCAGTAGCTCTGAGGTGTCATTCATGACTCCTAAGTCCACTGCAGTGTAAACTTTGCTGCATGGGAGGTAGGTGCATAGTGAAGCGATGCACACACATAGTGAGCAGCTTTGCCATGTATTTATTTGCTGCTGAGACCAGGTCTTTTGAGACCTTTCAGCAGTCCTTAATTAGCTTTAAAAAAAGTAAATCCGAACATTACCTAGTAGATGAATTGCCCTGTATTTGCAGGAGACCTGGCAGTGGGCAGATTGCAAGCAGCGAGGGTTGGTGCACTGAGCAAGGTCAGTTAATGAAACACCCAGGTTTTGGATAGAGGTTGTACCGTTCCAGACCTGCTGCTGGGTGGTTTGTGCAGGCCATGCTCCCGCCTGTGGCTGCCAACATCCATCCGCAAGGCTGGACAGGGAACCGGGCTACTGCAGTCATCTGCGTGGAAAGCATGGGAGCACTGCCAGCTCCTGCCTTCATGGCTGGTCCTTGCCTTTCTCCACACCCCTCCCTTCCTGACAGCTTGGATTTTCATGGGACTTCTTCATGAGACCTGTGACTGAATAAAGTGTCAGAAAACGATTCTTTTAAAAAACTGCCTGAATTCTTTACCATTTAAGCGTGTTAAACTAGCTCACCATGTGGATTGGAAAAGGCGAAAGCCTGCCAAGGGGAGGCAGGAGGAGAAGAAGGGCTCCTGTGTGTCAGCTCCGACAGCCACTCAAAGGGCCATGCAGATTCAAACCCTCAGCTGAACCTCTGTGCAGGGCCCTGGGCAGCCGTGCCAGGGCAAGGGATGGGGAGGGGAAGGCAGCCTTGTGCTTTGCCTTGTGCTTTGCCTGCACACTGTGACAGGGCAGCCTCTGCAACAGGCAGGAGCAACACGGTTCGGGAATTTCCCAGGCACCCAGGGGGCTGTCTCAAGCTTGGCCGTGTTGGAGGCTCAAGAGCTCTGCTTCCAGCCGTGGATACGGAGTGCAGGCTATTGAGGATCGCTCCTCCCCGTGTCTCCCCTCTCCCAGAAGTGAGGTGTCTTGTAATCCGGGCCTTCCCCTGCAAGTCCAGTGTGTTACCTGGTGGTACAAGAGACTGAAAGCTAATGGCTGTCTCATGGCAACATGGCTCTCCTAAAGAAGTGCTTCCTTGTCCCAGGACATGCAAGGATCAGGTCCACACGCAGGAGTAAGGGGACATACATAAAACGGCTGTGAATTTTGAGCGGGGTGCCCGGGTGAACCCCTGCTTATGCAAGCCATGGTGCACTGCAAGTTGGCATGGGCTGCGTAGGAAGCGCTCCCGGCTGCTCCATCAGCAGTGGTGCCACGCAACAGTGCTTCACTGTTGTGAAGGGAAAGGTAAAAACAGTGTTTTCACGTCTCTTGTACCACATCTTCAGCTGAAGTATATATATATATACACACACACATAAATACATACTAGCAAGCATGATTAAGTGCTTGTAATGGTCTGTCTAGCGTTTTGCTCTGCTTCCCTTGCATTTTATAAAATATTAATAAAAATACAGTAATAAATAATAATCTCTAAATAGATTTGTAACACATTCTGACCGCCTGCGGTACCTCACAACACCTAAGGCCGCAGCAGGCGCTGCCCGGGGCGGCGGCCGGACACTACCACGGACAAAGGCAGCACTGCCGGGCTGCGACGACTGACGGCAGGACCGGGCCCGGCCGGGCCGGGTTCCGCGCCGGGCGGAACCAACCTTCCCGGCGCCCGGCCCGGCAGGCAGCCGGCACCGTGTCGCCGCCGTACGCCCGGCGCCGGCAGGGGAGCGGGGCGGGGCGACCACGGCGGCGGCGGGGGCCTCGGCGATGTGGGGCGGCGGTGGGGCGGCCCGCGCCTTCACCCGCACCGTGGGGCGCCGGCGGGCAGTGGGCGGTGAGCAGGAGGGCGCAGAGGGCGCGGGTGGGAGGGCCCCGGCGCGGTGCCCGCGGGGCCTGGCTGGTCCCCGTACCCCGCCCCGCGGCCGAGGTGGCCTAGCGGGGAATCGCTTCTCCGGCTGCCTCACTGCAGGGCGCCGTAAGCCACCCATCGGCTTCCACCTGGCCTTTGCTTCTGGCAGTTCCCGGGGGGCGTACCCGTGGCCTAGGCTCGGCGTTGCGGCCGCGGCCTGCCCCCGCTCGGGTGCGCTGGGCTGGGGCATGGCTGATCCTTTGCGCGGCAGAGCCGGGAGCCCGCCCGGGCGCACCGCGTTCATGCCGGTGATGAGCCACTCGTGCTGGCAGTGCCACGCCAGGCTAACGCCGGCCTGTGGGGCCTGGTGCGGTAGGGACTGGTGGGCTCCACGCAGCCCTAACGGAGCTGTCCTAATGGAGGCGTTTTTCCCCTGCTGCCTCCTTTACATCCCGTCAGCCCAGAGATACCGGTAGTTTACCTAGCTCACCCCATCGCTCGCTGCTGCCTAAACCCATCTGCAGGGGCTGTTATTCCGGTATCGCTGTGGTTTGGTTGCTAGTGTCCTGGCCACAGCTGGATCGTGTTAGTGTGTGTTATGCTGGGAATGCCCAGTGCATGTTGGCAGGGCTGGTGTGAAGGACAGGTGCCCGTGGCCTGTCTGCACTGTGTGAGAGGTTTTATGTTTCATCACCAGTTCATAAGACACAAAATGAGCATGCAGTTGTGTATGCCTTACTCCAATAGGCAATGGAACAGGAATCATCCCAGCGTTGATTAACAGTAGGCATGTGTATGCACAACTTGTCAGAGGAAATGTTTTTGTGCAGTAATGGAAATACCTCAGCTGGGTGAAAAGTTCCTTCTCATCCAGGCTCTGAAAAATGCCACCGTACATAACTTGAGAAGTACAAGTGTTCTGAATTAGCATGTGCTCTTTTATTCAATCCTGTTCACTCACCAAGTACGATAGTGAACACTGTGTAAAGGTTTGTGTGGTTAGTGGTGGTGTTCTAGCACAGCATTGTCAAACGAGGTTCATAAAGCTGATGTTTTCCATTCGGTTGCCTTCCTTTTATTTCTGCAGAGAACCATGCTGATCTGTCCTTTCAGGCAGGCCTGAGAGGTGCCCTTCAGGACTGCAACTGGAAAACACAGCCGAAAGCCAGCAGTACTCTGCCTGCCTCTCTGTCCAAAATGAAAAGCAGCATGTAAGTGTGGTATCTAAAATTTCCTGTGTGACAAGGACCATCGTTTTCTGTAACAGTTCAATTTTACTTTGTGACAGTGTCCTGTGAAGTCATTTTTAAATCTCACAAATGTTTAAACCTTTAATGTGGCCTAGTTTTGTTTTGTTAATTAGTAGCTTAAAACGTACAGGTATCTGGCCATCTGTACACATAAAGTGTATAAAATCTGTTTGTTATTAATCAGGTGTAACTGGAGCCTCTAAAGGAGTGTGAGTTTTATCTCTTTTTCATGTTGTGACACAGAATTTCCCATATTTTACCTGACCTGAATACCGGTATGAGTTTCATGGCATTCAGCTTTCGTTATTCAGGCTCACTGTGAAGAGACTTTTCAGCACTTCACGGTCATCAGTGGATCCCAAAGAAATGAAAAAATTCCAGTTCCTTGCGCAGAAGTGGTGGGATGAAGAAGGAGAATATTCAGCCCTTCATTCTATGAATGATATTAGAGTGCCCTTTATTAGGTATGGGTTTGAAGACAGATTTTTAAATAATACATACTGTTTCTGCATAAGGTCAGTAAGAGAAAAGTAGTTACCAGCCCTTAAGCTGCATATTGAAGCTATGAAAGCACCCATGTGTTTGCCATTAATCCATCCCTTTTGTTCCAGAGATACTCTGTTGAACTTGAGAAGTAATTACCACCTGGGAAGTCCGCTTTCTGGAGTAAAGATTCTGGACGTTGGCTGTGGAGGTGGACTTCTCAGTGAGGTAAGAAATGGGGTTCTCTACTTTCTCTTGTTAAAAAGCAGACAGTGTTCGATTTGTTCTATTGTTACACTGCCTAGTTTCTAGTCCCCCGAGGAGGAGTTTTTCTTTTGCATGAGATATTAGTTACTGCCTGGTTTGGAGTGTGGAGTGTTCTACAAACCCCAAAGGAGCTGGTAATGAGAAGTTCTGAAATTCCAGGGTTCATCAGATAAGTAAGATTTCAAACACTGTGAAGGAAAGGAGAGGGGAAGAACAACGTCAAAGTCTTCGAGTACTCCTCTGGGCAGTCACAGTGTGACAGCTATTTCTTTTTTCAATTTACAAGCCTAGGCAAGAACACTTTAATCATGACAATCCTTGTTAGCAAAGACGTGTTTTCTGTTACAAACTTGTTCTTACACGTTCATTTCTTTGAAATGCTTACCTTCAATTTCTTATACTGGGGGTGGGGATTCTTGCCTTTGCTTTGATCTCATGGGAAAAGCAGGGAATAAAGTCAAATACCCAAGACATGCCTTCCCTCCATCAGGAGAGGTTCTCCTGGTACAGGGGCTGATGTTACAGCTGTTTTCACAGGAGTCTGCACAAACCTGGGAGTGAAAAGTCACTGTCTGTGGTGGAACCTTTTGGTTGCACCGCCTTGGAGCAGTGCTGTATCCTGACAATAGGGATTGTTTGTAAATTTACTATTACAGATCTGGGAACTTCTATCAGCATCTGAATCATGGTGTTAAAGAGGGACCTGAATCTCTCCCTGTGTTTTCTTCATTGTTTTGTTTCTCATTTATTCTGAGCAAAACCCTGTGGTCTTGTGAGAGCCCACTCTCTGACAAGGCTGGCAAAGCCAGAGTGCTGCATCAGGTTCTCAGACTGCACAAATGGTGAATTTCAGGTTGGAATAACATAGATGTGGTCATGTTCTGCAGCCTGTTTCAGTTTCAGAAGAGGTGATGGCTGAGGTGTTAACCTGTGAGTAAGAAGACACGGGAGAAACCTGAGTGACAGCCAAGCCTGATACTATCCTAGTAAACATCAGTGTTTAGTTCTCAGCAGTGAGAAAGTCCCAGAGATAATCATATATTAAGTAACCATTAAAAAGAGATGAGGATTTACCATTACAGGTAGATGTTGAAGAAAGTAATGACCGTAATTAAATACTGCATTGTTTTCCCCACTTTGAGGACTGTGTTGATTTCCCCCCTTTGTTTTTCCTCTGTTGGAAGGTAATAGTGGCAGGTTTGAAACAATTTATTCTAAAAGACAATTTCAGTATGTCTATTGCAATGCATAATTTTCTAAGAAAATTAACACCACCTCCTCCAGACCTAAGAATTTCCTTGCTTTAAGAAACATTTAATATAAAACTGCCATGTCAGAGCTCATGATTTTTTTTTTGTTTGCCTTGTGCTCTCATGGATGTTTTCTGCTTCATGTATGTACCTTGCAAAGCTGCAGACACCTTTAAGTAAATTGTTTTCATGCAGGGAATAAATTATACTCTGTATTATTAGCCTTTAGGTAGACTGGGAGCTTCAGTTACTGGAATTGATCCTCTGGAGGACAACATTAGAACAGCAGATCAGCACAAGTCATTTGATCCGGTCCTGGCCCAGAGAATACAGTACAAGTCCAGTTCACTGGAGGAGATTGTGGAAGAGTCTATGGAAACCTTTGATGTAATTGTAGCTTCTGAAGTAGTGGAGCATGTGGCTGACCTTGAAATGTTTATCAAGTGTTGCTCTCAGGTGTTAAAGGTAAGAGAGTTTTTGCTTTCATTATTGGGAACATTTATTCCCTTTTATTATTAAGGCTTGCATTTGAATGGGTGTGAAGGCACCTACATCTGCATTCATTTCTCCACCTTGAAGTCTGAACCATGCTCTAAAGGTACGTTCCATTCTCCTCCATCATGCAAGTACATCTTCCCAACTTCAGTAACTAAAGTTAGAGGAGATTCGTTTCCCCAGCCCTCTGTTAGAAAAGTGATATTGGCATTACCCAGAATTGCATTGTTGCTTTGAAGCAAGACCTTAAGAAATCTGGTTGCTTCTGATTTCACTCAGATGAGAGAAAACATGACATTGTTGCTATTGATTGATGGCTGTGGCTCAGACTGCACTGAAGCTGACTGTAATGATGTTTGGCTCCTAAGATTGCATTCCAGCTCTAGCATCACATCAGATGTGCTCTTGGATTGCTTATCAAGAGTCATAGTTATGCCTGGATGTAATCAGATGTTGTTTTATTCCTCTCTGATAAAGAAGGATGGTGGGCCCAGTACACAAGTAACAGCTTTCATTTAATCTCTTGATTTACCTTTCTGGTCATCAGAAGGAATATAGATGATTTGAATGAAACGCTGAACTAATTTTTAGCCTGCTATGGTAATGGAAATTATCTTTTATTTCTACCAAACAATCTCTGAAGTCCTTAGAACTAATTTCTGGCTTTGTTTTTTGACCCTGTAATCATTAAGACAAGCACAGCATTCGGCAGCTTTAAAAATTAGGCAGTACTGCACATTTTACTTTGGTTTTAAATTTACAAAGTGTTTATTTTTGCAACAGGTATTTTATGTACCTTAGTATCTTCTATTTATCCATTTCCTTGGCAATGGTGCATTATAAGTGACTTTGTTAGATATTTTTTGAGGAAGGAAGTGGTTTTCAGACTGCCCAAGACTTTGATTAGGTCGACTCTTGAAAGACTACTGAGTAATATGGTTAGAACACTATATTCTTTGTTGTATTTAATAGTATATTTGTAAATACTTATCCTGGGATGAAACTAATCCTTACTCTTGCAGCATGTAGACTTGTAGATAGACAAATTATGTGTTTTAATGCCATTAAATGTACATTTTAAAAATAATAAATATTTTTCTAATTTAATATTTTAATCTTTTAATTAGCCTGAAGGTTCTTTATTCATTACTACAGTCAATAGAACACAGTTGTCCTATGTCCTGGGAATTGTGGTTGCAGAAAAAATTCTGGGCATTGTACCAGAAGGAACACATGAATGGGAGAAGTTTGTCCCCCCTGAAGACCTGGAGCGCCTCCTGGAATCAAGTGAGTTCCAGGCTGGATGATGGGAATGCAGAGAGGTATTCACATGGTCCCTGTAGAAATGGCAAGGAGATAAGTTAGGTGGGGTGTGTGCTAGCAACAGTACACAGCTTTTCCTCTGTGAGTTACCATTGATTTCTGGCTTAAGGACACTACTGCTTACTGCATTTTGCATAAATGAAATAAACTAAGTGGAGCCCTGAGGATGCAGAGATCAGTCAAACAAAATCACTGGTACAGCTGCCCTCTATTTGATAGCCTAAATGAATATCCCAAGGTTTTCCATCCTGTTCAGATGACAGAATGTATGCACTGAAGTGGTTCCACATGCTCTAGGTCAGTTTTGAGAAAATAACTGTATTGGCATTCCAGAGCTGCGCCGCACTGTTTTTCATCTTTTCCTTGGGAAAAAGGTGTTTTTATTTTTGGTTGCTGCTCCGTGCTCTTTATTCATATTATATTCATATTATATTTCTTAAAAAATGTGAAGATTAAACCTACCACAAATTCATTAGTCAGTTCTTGAGAAACTGTATGATACCAATTTGAAGAAATAATTAAGTTGCCGTGGCTTGATTGCTTTTAAAATATACAAAACACTGAGCTGGGAAGAGTTCCACCCATTTCCCTGCTTCTCTGCAGATGTTTTAAAGCCCTCTCACTGAATATTTCACTTTGCTTTAGTTCACTGTAAGGAAGCTGTCCTGGGTTCAGCTATAACAGTTATTTTCCTCCTTCCTAATAGCTCATGCAGTGCTGAATTATGAATTGAGCTGTTCTCTTGGCAAGGTCTTTTTCTGGCGCTTTGCAGTACTGCTGTAAGGAACATGACTAATACCAGTTCACATATCGGTGTCTCTTTCTGTTCTCCCTTCAAAAGGAGAAGGAGGTGCAGTGCAGTGATTTGTTTCAATAGGATGTTTCTACTTCCATCATGTACCCTGATGGGACACAGCAGAGCCATGCAGTGAACTGAGAGCTGCTCAGCAGGGAGTGCTAAATCAATTTTCATTTGCACTGGGTCCTTGATGTCATTTTTCTGCCTCTTTCTTACATTTTTCTACTCCTAAGGGGAATCTGCAGAATCCTTCCAAAGATATGCTCAGGTTTTCACTTTGAAGTGTGTGACATCAATCTGAAGAACATTTCCACCCACAGAAAACATCACCAGTCACAAAGATGTGGTGAAGTTGGGGTTTCTAGCTTATGACTTTGCAGTGGCTCACTGTATAGCATGCTAATGGTACATGGTCAGGCACAGAGCTACTGCTGCTGCTGCCAATAATGGGACTCACTGTTACCAGTGATCCCTGCTGCCGTTGCTGCTTGTGGTGCTGTCTGACAAAGACAAGCTTGTGAAGCACTGCTCCCCAGCTCAGAGGAAACAGCCTGTTTAAGGCTTGCTGTTCTAAATGGTTTGATGTTGCAGTGACTTACAGTATTTAAGAACATCACTTGCTTTATGGCTTCTTTCTTTTCTAGATGGCTTTTCAGTCAAGACAGTGAATGGGATGTTCTATAATCCCCTCTGGGGGTCGTGGAGCTGGACAGAAAGCACAAGTATTAACTATGCAATGCATGCTGTGAAGTCTGGGGCTCAGGGACAGTCAAGCTCAACAAATGCGCCATCAGAGATGGAAAGCAAACAGCACTCAGCCACAGCTGGCACTGCGGTATGATGGTCTGAGATGTGTGGTGATGGGCTGTCACCAGGCACAGAAAAGAAGGTTTTACCCAGATGAACATAATAAAACCTTTTGTAACAACAAGCTTGCTGTTTGTGTTAATAATGCTATTTTTGGCCAGATATTTTTGGGCAGTCTCAGAAAAAAAAAAGTGCCTATTCTCAGGAATCTCTTAAGATCAAAATGAGCAAAGCTTTTAAAGAGTATTTTTATAAGAAAGTAGTTTCAAATTGTTGGACAGGAAAATGCAAGTTACTCTTTCTGTAGCTGGGGGGAAGCTCTTACTTGTGATGGCGTTTTCAGATGGCATGTAGACTGAGCTAAAACCCACAGTGATGTACAATAAATAAAATGCCTTAGGTATTTAAGTTACCTAACTCAGTTAAAATACAGGGAACAAGTATTTAAAAAACATAAACACTTATTTCCATATTATGTCCTCTTCCTGAGAGGATAAAAAAAAAGAGCAGCAAACCTTTTCTGTCAGGTCATGCTGTTTTCTACAGTTGACATGAGCTGATTGTGCGGTGGAAGAAGAGTCTCCTAGACCAGACTGCCTCAGCTGTCAGAAGCCTCTTCACCATAAAGGTACTTGCGGCTATTATTTCAACTCTCTTCCTCTGCCCAAATAAAGGAAAGTAAAAGTTGTGGGTAAAATTTTTCTAAGCAACCACAGCTTTATGCTAGAAAAATGATGTTGGCGCTCTGTCCTAGAATTGAAGTGCCATACCTGCTCAACCTTACAGCCCTGGTGTTAGGGGAAGAAAACGTGTTGGTTTACAAGGAAACATAATGTGTGTGTATCCATTGCTCTCTTTCCTTCTCTGTCTTCTTTCAGCTTACATACAGACAGAGAGGTGGCCTTTCTGCGTTTGAAGGGAGGAAACAGAAACTTTAAAAAATGTTTTAATTTTTTCTTTGTTTTCTGTCTGATTACTTGTGCATTTCTCCTGCTGTAGCGGTTTGGTGGCCTAAATTATTGTTCTGCATGTGCATTCTTACTGTTTTGCTGAATCTGCACGCTGCCTTAGGATCCAAGTTTCATGATTGATCTGATGATGCGTGAAAGAATATTTATAATAGAAATACTACTAATTTATAGGTATTAAGACTAAAAAGGATTATCTAGTGTGATCATTTCCATGACAGTAAGTTCTGTTTTATAATATTTGGCTATAGCCTGGCTTTGAAAAGAAGATTCATCTTCATACAGAGAGTTGAGTGATGGAGAAACCACTATGTTGATAAGTCAGTTGTTCCAAAAGCTCATCAGTTAAAGTGGTCTAACCTCAGATCCTAGCCAGTGATGTCTTCTCATCTTCGTTTTTCAGGGTAAGGACCTATCAGCTGTAATTTCAATTGAAGTCAGCCCTTAATTTTCTCTTGGATAAATGGGCTGAGATTATCTCTATAGCTATTACTGCTACAGTGCTGAGACTGTATGAAATTTTGTGGTAAACGTCCTTTCTGAAGCATGACAGCGGAAATGGATGCAGCATTTCAGAAATGGTTTCACTAATGCTGTCTGCAAGAGGAATATATCTTTCTTTCTGCTTGACAACCTTCTTCTGCAGGGGAGTCTCTGCTCCACTAGTCATGCATGCAGCGTGCCACATAATGTTCAGGAGAGGAGTGGCACTGGGACAAAGGTGAAGCCACAGCAGATAACCAGTGGTCTTTGTTTCTAACATTCCCCTAACCAAGTTAACAGCTTCAGCGTAAGTTACTACAACTGTATGGTTGGTTGTTTCAAATATTGCCAGCAGTGAATTGAAAGAAAACAGCTCCTGAGAAGTGCTGAGACCTGCACAGTTTCCTGGGTTAGCCCACTAGAAGTGTCCCCCAAGGGGCACAGTTTCCCACTTCATCTATTTATTTTGAGACTGATCAGGTGAAATAAAACTAACGCAGATAAAACTGGAATAGAACAGCTAATTTTTGTTTGCTTTAAAAGCCTTAGATCCACAAGTTTGTGTGATCAGCTGTTATCCTGGCTTTCTCATCCTTTCCTTTCTTCCCACTTGCTTGTTGCTTGCTTGCAGTTTTTCATTAAACTGTGAGCTGCCTGGGGAAGGAACTGTATGGTTTTTGTTTTGGACTGCTTTTCCTATATCACTTAATACAAAAAGCTTGTTTCTCTGTATCTGGTAAGAGGGATCACGTACCTAATTAACAATGGTGGGCATTGAAGCAACAAGCACATGGAACTAATTGTCTGTGGATACACCTGGTTTTGACAAAAACCTCACCACGGGCACCTGACGTTCTGCTTCTAAGCATGCATAGAAGCCCTGCCAATGTGGGAGAGTTCAGTGAGTGGTGTGGGCAGAGGGGTGGGACTGCTTAAGAAGGTCCTTGTGTACTTAACGGCCTGCCTCCAGATATCTCCATGTGCTCTCTCCTCACTCTCTAGCCCTCAGGTTTATACTCCAGGTGGAGTATCCTATCTGTTACGGCTGTAGTTCATTCCTCTGGTTAAAACAATCTGTTTTAAAGCTAGAATGTAAATGATTGCACTAGAGATAATTTTAGCAAGATAAACAGTGCAAGAATACCCTGCACCTTGGTTTTTAGCTGTTTTGGGATTTTTATTAAAAAATTCTTGTATTATTCATGACTGTGCAACTCTGGCACAGTGTAACTGAGTACTGTGCACTGAGTACACGCTACATGTTAATGCTGCAGAAGGTTTTTTCTTAATCTGTGCATAGGAAACCAATCAAGATTTCACACTTCTCTTAGCCCAGTTCTGTGGAAATTTAATAGGTGCTATTGAAGGGGACAGCATTTAAGTCAAATTTGCAAATCTTTTTGCCTTCGTGTTGAAACTTGTTCGTATGAAGCCACAGCTTTGACGCTTACAGAAATAGTGGTGGTAGGAGATAAAGTCATGTTACAGCATCAGACACACACTTGGGACTAGGGGTGAGGCAAGGAGTGATTCTCACCTTGAAATTGAGAAAGTCATATTTGGGGCTGGTTCTTTTTCAGTCTCTGTGTTTATTTCTGGTTGTAGGCCCCTGGTTCTCCTGTTCCCAGCTATTTGTTTCTGCAACACTGCAATCAGAGCAAGGAGCTGATATGCCCCAAAAAAGTCAAGCAGAGACAATCATGGTGGTCTGGGTGGTCTCAGCTATTCAGCTCTGTTGTGGTTCATCATGTTGTCTCATCTCTCCCCTGTTGCTCCAGACAGTCCCAGTCCTTCACGGAGACTGATGCTTGTCTGAATTGTAAATGTATGTTTTTTTCCTTTGAGGCACCGCTGGTGGTTTTGCTGTTCAAGGAGCTGAATTTTCCCCTTATTGAGGACTAGTGCCAGCCAGGAAGTGAGCAGTGCCAGGAGGGAGCATACAGCCAGGGAGGTGGGGCAGAACAGCCCCTTGGAGAAGGGCAGTAAGCTTTAAGGTTGGCTTAACCTGTGTTTTGAAACAACAGTTTCAGACAATAATTGAAACATTAATTGCACCAAAACCCAATTGGAGTTGTATGAGAGCCTCAGAGGAGATTTGTGTTTAACTTCCTTGTAAAATAAAACCAGAACTTGAATTCCATCATGTCCTGTTACACTGTCTCGTTGCCCATTGTTCCTTGGTGATCCAGTGACATTAAATGGTCATTTTTGAAGGACTTCACAATTTCTTTACATATTTTCCACAAACACCCTATGTCAAGTTCCTAGGAAAAGGAGGGAGAAAGTATTGGGAAAAGAAATATACAGTGGCTATGAGCAGAGATAAGAATAAAGACCATCTCATAGAAAGTTTTTCTGAAAGTATCTTCTCAAGTTCTTTCGTTATGTTGAAATCTTAGCTGTAATTAAAGAAAAAAAAAAACACAGTTTATTTGTTTTCCACACGCTTCCAAGAAACACTTGAACAGTCACATGTAGCCTGGAGGTTCAGAAGTCAGAAGGCTCAGCTTCTGTAATTAGCCAGCCTGCTGAAGCAGACAGGAAGAGAAAAAGTGAGATGGAACATGAATCATCACATATTGCAGTTGCAGAGATTTGAGATACACCCGGGAATATGTGGAAGGGGGACAGTCATTCTCACTGAAAAGCCAGAAACTGTAGAAGGAAGAAGTGTGGTGCCTGGAAGATAGAGTTCTGATCAGATAGATGCAAAATGTGAAGTAAAGTTACAGAGGGCAGTCAGGTTCAAGTGTGCCTTCAAAGAAGAACTGCTGAGGGTTGGGAGAGTGGTTCTGGGTCAGTCTGGAGCCTAGCAGTTCAGGTATTCCCAGCCTCCCACTTGGTTTTGTACATTAGCCTCCTGTGTCTTGTAAATGCCCACACCCTTGCTGAGCTCCTGGGAAGGAAAAGAGCACTCCTCTCATTTCAGACTGAAGGTTGGTCACTTGGTAATCGTGAGTTGCTGCCAGCTCCCTTATTAATTGTGCTCACTAATTGTGTGTTAGTGTGAAGGATCTTTTGCCCTGCCACATACAGATGTATTCCCACTTACTTCTTTCCATTAAATTCCCTTTTATCAGGAGCAATAACCTAGAGCAAAACTTCACTATCTACTCCAAGATGCCCACAGGTATGAACAACTTTTGTCCTGAAACTGTATCTCTGTTGACTTCAGTCAGCATTTATTTAGTAGAATTACTAACATTATCTTGTTAAAGGGAAAATGCAGAAGCCCAAATGCACAATTTCTCTGCCCCATCACTTCATCCTTGAAGTTTGTGAGCTACTGAGGGGTACTGCTTCTCCCTTACTGCCTCTGCTGGGCTTTGCTGAGCCTGCGAGGGAGTAGTACCACGTGGTGTACAATCATCAGGTGTGGTGTACAATCATCCTTCAGTACCTCTAGCGCAGAGTTCGTGGTTTATTTGTTTCTGTGCTGTATCACAATAACTTTTCTGGTTTTCTAGCTTGGGGTGAATTTTGTTGCATTGTTTCCTGCTTCATGGTGGGTAACCAAAAAATTCTTTTTTTTTATGTAGCACACTGTCTTGCCATCTAACCACAGATTTTCCCCTGCCCCTTCTCCAATAGAAAGTAGAAACCTGCTTTTATAATCCTTTCAAAATAATTTGATTCTGCTTAGGCTGAACAGTATTATCCATTTGAATAAAGATGAAGTTATTTTCAGATCATGTTTTTGTGATAAAAAATCAGGCTGTATTTCCCATTTCTTTCAGGTTATAGGAAAAAGATCCTAATCATTTAAAGCTTGTGCTACCAGTAGACTTCATTTGTATTGACACATGTCCCATTTTCTTGAAGCAATATAAAATGTCATGTTTTATTCTAACCAGAAGGGCTGTGATTTCACCTGGGCTGTAAAATCATGTGACCTGTCTTGAGTTACACATGCATTAATTGCACAGCCACCTCTTAATGCATTAGGAATGAAATATATATATTTTGGTCTGCATTTTATTGTGCTTTAATTCACCCATGGAGTTACTCCAGCAATATAATCAATATTCACTTTTTCTAAAATAATCTTTATTTTTTCTTCTTAAAAGGATTGTGAAGACCATTAGTGTTCCATTAATAAATCCAAAACGTCTGTTGCATCCTCTTGAGATGTGTTAACTGGAAAAAAAAACCAACCCTGAAATAACTTGGAGCTTGTACTTCAAATACTGCCTTATACAGTAGCTATAGTATAAAAACTTGCAATAATAGAAGACATAGAAAAATATATGTTTATTTTCCTGAATTAGATAAGCACATACAACCTGAAGTCATACAAAAGTAGAAGTAAACAAAGCATAAAATAAAAGGAGACCTCAGAAGAATATCCACCTCATGAAAGTAACTGCCAAAGTTAGCACATTTTCCCCGAATGCCCTCTCATGAAGCCTAGCTCCAGCACTGAAATTTGGGGTTTAATTCACAGCTTTGCCTTACAGCTGTTAGAGATGTGGCAGCTCAGAGGTGCCAACCAAGTCCTGACAGTATATACTGCAAATATTACTTCTTCTGAGGATGCTGTCAATGGGAGAGCACTTACAAATGGGCAGAGTGGGAACCGCCACAACGGGCTGTGGCAAGCAGCTTGTAGCTGGTTCCCAGCACTCTTCTGCTACCAAGAAAGTTCTACATGAAAGATCTGACTATAAAAGTGTGTAGTATTTGTTATGGCTTTGTTTACCAGAAAGTACAAGGTAAACCTTGGGGAACTGCTGGAATTGTACTTGATGTGGACTTAGATACAGGTAATTTTGTATAGCATGGAGGCAGTTTAGATTCTGGATGGTTTGCATTTCCTACATATTTGTACCTTTGTATGTCATTGAAGTTATCATTAACCCCTTTTCTAAATCCAAACTGAAACACAGAACGACTGTTTTGCTGTTATACCTTAGCTATTTTTATCTGAATAATTAAAAAAGATGTGCACATGAAACTCAAGCTGCCCAGAGAGATCATTAATATTACAACAAAACCAATCCTGCCAGCAGTCAGTGATTGTCTCTCTCAGAAGGATCTTTGAGAGCCTCCTGGTGATGAAAAAGCCTTTTTTCACCCTCTCATAAACTCAGCCCTCCAACAAAACCCTATTAAATTATTCTGCAGACAAGGGCTCAGTATGTTTGGGCTATTTGTGGTGACCTCATAGCAGCCTTCCAATATCTGAAGGAGGCCTATGAGTATGCTGGAGAGGGATTCTTCATCAGGGACTGTAGCAGTAGGACAAGGGGTAACAGGTTTAACTTAACTTAACTTAAATAGGAGAAGTTCAGGTTAGGTATAAATAAGTTCTTTACTGTAAGGGTGATGAGGCACTGGAACAGGTTGCCCAAAGAAGTTGTGAATGCTCCATCCCTGGCAGTTCATGGCCAGGTTGGACAGAGACTTAGCAGACATGGTCTAGTGTGAGGCATCTATGCCTATGGCAGGAGGGGGCTGGAACTAGATGATCTTAAGGTGCTTTCCAACCCTAACTATTCTATAATTCTATTTAAAAGAGAAGGAAAGCATTTCTGTACCACTGTAGGATGCCCTGCAAGCACACAAAGTGAGAGTCCAACCTGAGCAGGGGTATCACTTTGGCTGGGGACAGCTTGTCACTGTGCTGGGCACAGCGAGATGCTTTCACTTCAGGCACAGCAACCTGAAAATGCAACCCATACCGAGTAATGGAGCTCTTAACAGCTCCCTGCTGCCTGAACTCCGCCTGCTTGGAAGAGAGAATGGCAGCAAGTAGGAGCCATAGGTGATACCAGTGTGGGAGACAAGTGGAAGATGGGTGACCCTATTTCTCAAAGCCTCAGGGGAGATTTGGCAAGTGATGCTCTGCTGCTCAAACCCAGTCAGCAACAGTACAGGAAAGCAAAACTTGGTGTGAGGCATTCAGTGTGAGACCTAATTTCAAAAAAGCTTTGTTAGTTCTCAGCCAAAATACAGATGGGACAGCTTCTGCAGTGGGACTCTGCAGAGACCCATTGCAAACAGGGATTCTGACATGTGCCGCCCTCTACACAGGCAGCCCGCCACGCTAACTGCAGGCTTTTTTTAGAGGTGCAGCGAACCCAAAGGCATTACAGGAAAAAAAAACACATTGATGTAATGAAAATCAAGAGTCTTTATACCAACATCTGGTAACACTGATGAGTTTCTTAGTGCCTCCCTGCCCCAGATTAAACTGTAGACCTCAGAAGAAAAATTTGGCTTGCTATGCAAGAAAGTAAGCTTAGCTTTATCTTAAAGAAATCCACTTATTTTGTTCTGTTGTCCTCTCTTCCTTTAGGTAGCCACACTAGAACATATTACAGGTAAAAGTGTGCTTTAACATATTAGGTCTTGTTTTGCTCTCTGTGATAATATATCTGAGGGATGACTGTGCCAGACTGTGCCACACTCAGTGTCTGAAGCCAAACAGGCATGAGGGTGCATCAGTGTTAGCTCTTATTTTCCCCACCCGAAAAAGAAAATTGATAATTTAGCAAAGATGCAGAGCTGGATTCCCACACTCCCTGAGCAAGACAGCAAGGTGGCTGATGTCCAGCGGGCATCACCTGTGAGCTTCAAGGCAACAGTGGGAATACCAGACCATATCTCAAGAACCTGTGATGCACAGGAGCAGAAAGTGATACCCCCTGCCAAAGTACTGCAGCTTGGCTTCCTCAGCACTACTTCTGGCTAATAAGCCTCTCTAATACAAGTCACTGGCTACAGGCAACAGTGCTGCCTTGTGAGGCTGTGCACCTTCCCTGGAGGAATGGGTATTGCCACAGCCAGGGAAAAGGCAGGCTGAGGACACGCTCTTTGCTGTCTTGCCTGTAGAGCATCTCAGCTACCCGACTACCAGGCCAAATGGACTGAATACCTGCTGGCAGGAGTCTTAGAAAGGCTGTCAGAGCACCACTAACAAGTCAAGTGTGTAGGACAGGTATGAGGGTACAGAACCTGTGTTTTGTACCATGTTCTTTATTTGCTGTTGTTCCACTGTGGCTACAAAGATGTGGTATTGGGACCTACACCTTTTAAATGGCTAAGTCTGGTCAATGCTATGCAGATCATAACCAACCTCTTAACATCTAGTTTATGAGCAGCACAGCAAAGCTGCGGGGTGTCTGTGGGGATCTGTATCTGACATACCATGAGGCACATGGGTTCTAAGCTGAGGCTTCCTGTGCTGTGTCCTACAAGACATTGCTGTGCATTGGACAGCTGCAGCCTCCAGGAAACACTGCACCCAGAACAGGAGTAACATATCACAAGGTTCTTCTGGACCCACTGGACTCCTACTGGAGTACTGCTGTAATAATCCCGGGGCAACCGGTTTGCCTTACTGTCTCCTTGCACCTGTAAAGCATCTCAATGCCAGCAAAAGCACAAGTACGACTACCAAAACACAGCATAAGCTTTCAGAGCATAAATTGCACTAATGCTTCCTCCAAAGTACCAGGCTTGCCTGCCTTGCCAAGGGCAGCACCAGAGGAGAATGATTTACTCCCTCTTTACCTCTCTCCTCTCCCTCACAGGTTTTCCCCACTTGTGCTGGCCACTGACCCAAAACAGGTTTTAGGAGAGCTCATTTGCCTCTGAAAGAAAAGCAGTGGCAGCAGCTGGGATGTGGATACCCAGGACCTTTCCCTGCCCTCACAGAAGCTTTGATCCCATCTGTCACTGGATCCCTCTTATCAGTAACACAGCAAGCAATTCCCTTGCAGCAGCAAAAGCTGAGACCAGTCAGCAGACTGTGACTGGCCAGATTTATTAGGCTGTCTGCCACTTGAAACAAATCTTCAGCCTGAGATTTACAGGTGCTGTAGCAGAGAAAACCCACTTTTCTTCCTTGTGTCTTCATTGCCCTTTTGTAAGAATTTAACAAAACCTCATGCTGCAAATCATCAGCTGTGGCATAAAAAAGCTGCTGCTCCCACATTCCACTCTTACTTCACTACCTGTGCATCATCTATAGTGTGAAATGCCCAAAAGTTGTGAATAAGGTGCTCAGCCAGCATCTCACTAAGGAGGGCAAAGGAGCGCAACAGATGTGGAGGGGGCAACCTGCATCTGCAAGGAGATGTGCTGAGTCCCTGAAACTGCTCTGATCCCATTGATTCCCAAGAGCGGGGCGTCAGCGCAGGGTCAAACACATGCTATATATCAAACATGAGGCTCTTGTGCTGTAGCCTGTGATTGCTGAACACCCGTAAAGAACAAGTTAAAAGTGAGGAATATAATCGGAATTTTGCAAGGAGCTATTGCAGGACAATGCCAGAGCACAGCAGTGTTCCTGATGGGTGCAGGCAGGAGGCAGAGACACTTGCTCTCAACGATGTTGCACAGCAAAACTAAGTGCAAAACTGGCCACTGCTGGCACTTGGAGAAGCTGGCATATGGCTTTGAACTCAGCTCATCTTCCTCCTTTGTCTAATCTTTCCTATACCCTGAGGTAAAGCCCTACAAATCTGATCTACAAAGCCCTGGTCATAGACCGCATCTATCTCCTACTGGAGACTGAAGGTTGCTCCATTTGTACGAAAAATCAGGTCACTTCTATTGACTCTGGTGGCTTAATAAAACATGTAAATTGCAGGAACTCTCTGGAAGAGCTGTGTACACACCACAGCATCTGATGAAGGACTAAACATTTGGGCAGCCATATTAATCATAAAACAAATGGCACCATCTGCATTTTAGGGTCACTGTGATGTGCAGAGCTGTGGATATTGGGCAGAATATAATGTGAGTCCTGGTCATGCCATCACGGAGCACACAAGGCTTCTCCTGCAGCGGGGAGGTGGCAGCCCAGGATGCGCTGGGACCTTCAGTGCCAGTAAGATCCCGCTACCCTGTGGGCTGAGGGATGTGAAGTCACTTTGCTTCCCTTTGTGCGTGTAAAGGCGTTCTCCCCTGTCACCGAGCACCAGAGGAACAAAAAACTACTGCGGGGTGTCTCTTAAGAGACCCGTGCGGTAGCAGCCAGACACCGCGGTGTGATGGGTAGGTGGGTGGCTGATGGCCGCCCCAGATACGGGGTAACATACGAGGCCCCTGCTCAGATCACGGCTATTTCAGCAGGACGGGCTTTCACACAACACCCCACTCGCGGAGAGCGGTCAGCAGTCCCGCACGCATTTTAGCCCTGCCTTTCGGGGCAGCGGCTGCCTACCCCTACTATCACACTCCAGCCCTGGGCCGGCGGGGGAACCTCCGCAAGGGCAGGACAAACCCAACCCTCCCCTCCTGCCGCCTTGCGCAGCCGCGCAGGGAAGGCTGAGGGAGCCGCCGGAGCCGCCCACCGCGGCGGGGCCGGGCGGGGCCGGGCCGGGCCGGGCTGGGCTGGGCCGGGCCGAACCGAGCAGGGCAGGGCAGGGCAGGGCAGGGCAGGTGCGGGGCTGAGTGCTCGGCGGGGGATGCAGTGCTCGGGCGCAGCATGCTGTGGGGGGTGGGCTTGGCGGCGCCCCGCTCCTGCGTGGCGGACCTGAGCCGCAACCGCAGCCTGTCGCTGGGGTGGTGTGCGGGGCCCGAGGAGCCGCCGCCCGCCTTCTATGGGGGCGAGATCGTCGCCTTCCCGCTGGCGGGCGGGGGCGCGGGCGGCACCATGGCGGCGTTGGGCCCCGACTCCTGGTGGAAGAAGACGTTGTACCTGACGGGCGGCGCGCTGCTGGCCGCCGCCGCGTACGTGATCCACGAGCTGCTGGCCATACGGTGAGGATGCGGCGGGGGCCGCGGCGGCAGGGCCTGCACTGGGCACTGGCGCTGCCCGCGGCGGAGTGGGGCTGAGGCGGCTCTTACCTGAGGGAGAGAGGGCCTCGGGGCCTGGCCGGCTGGTACCTCCGCTCCTCCGGGGTTTTGCCATTTACCCCTTTTTGTAACCCGGTTTTCCCCCATTTGCCGTCCGCAGTAGCGCAGAAGGCAGAAGGGGCCGCGGTCGCCTCCACAGGTGGCCCAGGGCGGCCGAGGGGCTGGCAGCCCCTGTGCTGGTGCTGTGCCGGGCACTGCTTGCGCTCACTGGTGCTGGATGAGCAGAGCCCCAGAGCGGACTGGGCTCCAGATCGGAGCATCACCTCACTGCTGCAGGCCGTGGTGTGTGAGCTGCCTCTATCAGGGCTTTTCCTGTGTGTGTTCAGTGAGCTGATGGATCACACACCGGTTTGGGTTTGGTTATTTATTTATTTGTTTTTAATTCTGCTTTGTTTCTGACAGGAAGGAGGAAGAGCTGGATTCGAAAGATGCTATCATACTGCACCAGTTTTCAAGGCCTACCAATGGTGTTCCAAGTTTATCTCCATTCTGTCTGAAAATGGAAACTTACTTGAGGATGGCTGATCTGCCCTACCAGGTACATTGGCCTGTTTTCCTTTTTAATTTCCTATATTGCAGCTATAATTGTGTGAAATGGCAAATAGGCATCCTGTCTCCCTCCTTCTCCCCCCACCCCCGAGTCTGTCTCACCCAGGAAGATGTAAACATGCACCTACAACTAGGTGGGTACACTCCATGTCTTCAATTCAATTTGGTATGTAACCTTTGAAGATGTGGCTTGAAATGAGATTGATCTGGAACAGCTCTAGATTTAACTGGCAAGGCTACATGAATGTTGGAAGTTAACTTGACTGGAAATGCTGAAGTGGGAATGTAGTCTGGAGTTTATAGGATACTAAATAACACCCCAAACCTAAAGCATAATGGTCTTTGAATTTGACCATGCTGTAGAGATCAAGATTTGATAGCTGCAGCTTCTTCCTTTTCTGAAGGGTTTCTCTTTAGAGCTCTTCTGGGAAGACGTGCATGCCTTTTGCTTCACCTCCCATCACTGGTGCTTCCTCCCAGTGAAGGGAGACAGGATGGCTTTTAGAGGTTGTGAACACTGCTCCTTAACTGTGGTTGGGTGCATACCGTGCCATTTTCCCACAGGGCAGGGGATGAAGCTTGAACTAGTCTGATGAATGAAAGCCATGAGAACAGGAATAGTATCAGGGTTGAGCTGCAATGCCATGAGTCTGGCGTGTGCCTTGATGTGGTGTCGGCAAGCTATATAGCATACAGGCTCTTTGAAACATGGGGCCAGTTTCTTGCCTGCTTGTGTAAAGCATTGAGTGCATTCCAGGTAATGGAACAATGGTGATAAATATAATGAGGATCTTGAGCAGAAGAAAGCTCCTCACTTATGTAAATTTGTCATCCTTCTTTGTCTCAAAGAGGCTGAGCTGTGGGTAAGTTGCATGCTCACCCCAGTTGGGTTCAAGTCACTTATTACTGCAGCATGCCAAGGTGCTAAGAGGAATGTTTTGTTTATGTCCAGTATTTTATAGAGGAAAACCAACCATATTACAACTTTTTTTTTTTCCTACACATTTGTGGTTGATATTTATTTGGCTTCATATGCAATTCAACTCGTTTGTATTGGAAGTGAATGAAAATCCCTAATTAGTACATTTTAAAAGCCTGAGTTTAATGTTCATTATCTTAGGATTTAATGGTACTTGAATCAGATTCTTCAGAGCAATAAAGAGGAAGATTTCCATCTGTGGGATGCATTTTTTACATTCAGGTGTACAGAACCTGCAAGGTACTGAAGTTTAAACATGTCATTGGAGCAGGAGGACTTAGTACCCATTGTTTCTCCACCCAGTGTAATTTGGGTAGAAAATGCGCATTTGAAAGAAAAACTGTTTTGGCCAGATCTGTTTTCTTTCTAATGGCAGTTGATGTGGTTGGGATGTTTGTGTTCATTAAAGTTGCTTTGGTGGAAAGTGGTTAAAGAAAGCTGCAGTATAAGAGATGGTTGTGGCAGGGTATGGTCACTTGTAAAAGACAGCACAGCACATTTGTGCGGTTCAGGATGGAGCCATTCAGACAGCTCACCCTGGATAGAAGTGAGTCGTTCAGCATTTTGGATGGAGACCGATTTCCAGAGGGTTATCCTCCCCTCTTTATTTTTTCTATACTGAAGGTCAGCATTGTTTTTTGGGGTTGCATCTGTTTCTATCCCTGCTTGCTAGCTGTGACCACATTAAGCTGATGTAGGTCAGCAGGACCACCAAAAGCAACAGTCTTACGTCTAGCAGCTCCCAGTTGTCCTTCCCTGCATGTGCTTCTTTGTGCCTGATCAGACTGGGCCATAGCTGGCCTAGCTGGAGCCATGAAGGTTTAGTTTATTTGGTTTTAATCCACCTTGGTTGCCCACATTCTCTGTGTGCCACGCTGGAGGAGCAGGAATGGGTCCTGTGCGTGCTGGTAACACCAGGTTGCTGATTTTATCTGTGCTGTTTTATAGAGGCTTGAGGTGTTTGTGGGATTGCCAACCCTATGCATGGTTTTAGAGTTAAGTTTGGAGCTAAGCTTACAAGCTGAGGATGCAGCTTTTTTCTCCCCAGAAGAGGCAAGGTTCTATTTCTCCCCTTGTGTTAGGAGTACAGTGCTGTGTTTTGCTCTGGGTAGAGGAAGGTGTGGATGCTGCTGTGGGATTAAGTGGTAGGGGAGCAAGCAGGTACATCCATTCTCAGCTGGAGTTATGAGTTTTCCTGTACTTGGACTACATGGAGACTTGATTCATGTGCTTGTGGCTGCATTACCTGTAGAACACTGGAGGTAACAGAGGCACTTGATGGCTTCTCCAGCAGGGAGTATGGCTGGATGCAGGAGGAAATACCTCACTTCTCTGTGTGCCGATGGGGGCTGTGGTAGAGAAGCGATGGCACTCCAGGTGGTGGTGGGTGCCGGGGCTCACCTCTGGAGATTTGCTATGGTCATCACCTTCCCAGGAAGAGGCTGCTTTGAAATGAAAAGGCAGCAGTGTGGTCAGACTGCTTTTACTCTTTCAATTCGTTATGTTTATTATAGTGCATCAGACTGTCGAATAATATGCTGTGTTACACAGCAAGGCTTTAATGGCATGTGAGAAATGCAACTGGGTGGCACATTCCTACCTTGCTCTCACCTGAATTTCTCCCAGCAGATGTGCTCTTGTAATGTGTTTGTATTCTTGAAGCTGCCTTTCTGGGTACGAGTTCCCCACCAAAAATAATTAGGGCAGCCCCACCCTGGCTGGGCTGTCATAGTACCTGGCTGTTCTTTCAAAACCTTTGATGCTTTACTTGATAAAGCTTGCTTTGAAAGAGCCCATTCTCCATTATTGTGGAGATCCTTTGGTGTTTCTTGATTCCCTCCTGAATGTGAAACGGTGAGGGTTTAATGTAATCTGATAAATAATTAGCACAGGCTGCAAAGATGGTAGGCTACTTGGGAAGAGACATCAGTAAAAGTAAAAGCATAAGCAGCAGTAACTGAAAATGTGGAGCCTAATTTCTTCTGGATAGTACTATAAAATTACCCCAGAAGTTCCCTGTGCCATTCTGTTTATAAATTTCTCTATAAATGAGGTTCTGGGGGACTCTTCTTATTATTGCTCTGTAGGCTGCAGTTCAATTAAATGTACTATGAGGTGTGAGGGGATATTTTGTTGGGTTGTTTTTAAAATAAAAGAAATGATAATAACATAGCTTTTTCCCGATTTGCAGCTGGAACAATTTGTAAGTGGAACATTTGGTGGCAATTAGTAGCAGCCGTAAGGATACTGAGGTTTCAAGCTTAAAAATACCCATCTGAGAACAGTGGATACAAGAACAGTATAACAGATTTATCAAGAGACTAAGGTTTTCTCAGGTTGTGTTTCCTAAGAAACATCTCTAAGATGTTTCCTATTTTGTTTGATAAACTGTATGTAATGAAACATGCAAATCCTGAAAAGACTTTTAAAGTTTAGGCAAACCAATTTTGCTATGAAAACCTTAGCTCTCATTTGTGTTTTTGAGAGTGTAATATTAATGCAGTACTAGCAAGTTTTTATGCAATGTGTTTTTATTTATTATATATACATGTGTTTGAAGAAATATGCAGCTGAATAAGAAGAACTTGCTTTTTTTCTGGATTGCAAATGATATGGACTACAGTAATTGCAGTACGTAATAAACACATCTTCAAGTCTAGCATCTTCTACGAAACACCAGTGTTTGTGCACAAGAAGAGAGATCTCATACCGGAAGGGCTTAACCAAAGGTTAAGCCAGAAATGGTCAGTGCCATATAGACACACTGTGTAGTTCCAGAAAAGGTTTGTGGTTATATAGGAAATTCATAATGAAAAATTATGGAAACCTGGGTGTTGAAAGAGCCTTCTTGATGAAGTAAAGGTCTGGAAGGTGGAAGGATGTGGCAGTGCTTTCCTTTTGGTTTCAGATGTTCAGCAGTTTTAGAGTTTCTCCCATGGACCAGAGTAATAACGCCCATTCACCCACACATGCAAGCAAAGGGACTTGGCTGCTTTATTCATCCATGCAAGGATGCAGTAGGTGAGACATTATGTAATCAGGTGTCCCTAACATGCTATTTGTTTGTGCTGGAATCTCGGAAGAGGCCACAACCAGAAGACATTGCTTTCCCAGCAGCATTACCTGTTTTGTGTTTTTATCCACAAGGGAAGGGCCTCCAGGAATGACTGCGTGTTCGTAGTGCATTGCACATCTGTGTTTGAACAACAGCCAGAATGTGGTGCTCTTAGACTGAGCTGGAGGAGCATTCTGGTGTATGCTCCTTGCTGCAAGAGGACCTTAATCCGTCTTTAGTGGATTCAGGAAGGGTAGATACTTGGGACCTAAACAAGTTAGTCCAGAACTGCTAACCCAAAACCTCTGGCAATCTGGAAATGCTTAAGGTGAGTGCCAGAGATAGTGCAGGGTCTTTATTGTGAGCCCTTATGGCTCAGCTTTCTGAGGTAGGTTTTTTTCATTCACTAAATAATAGGACTCAAGGACAGGAATCACAGGAAGAGAAAAAAGCTCTGCCTTGTGTCTTTGCTTTCAGGAGTAGGACACAATTGAAGTTAAATGTCTGCTCACGTTTTGACAGCCAGCAATTCCACTCCTGTTCATTGCATGAGGCATAAAGTTTCTGTTTCACCTTCTTCAACTGTAAACTGGGGGAAGATAGATGACTACTTCTGTGTGAGTGCTATCCTGAGCAGACACACCAGTGTTTAGCTATGTACTAGTGCTGTACTGGTGTTGGGCTGTTAGAGACCCAATTGTAACAATTGTGTCTGTAAGCGTATGGGATTTCTAAGTTACAAAGTGGCAGAAGGGAGAGGGGAAGTTAAAGGCAGATTTCCTTCCTGCTCAGTGGGAGAATGATATGCCTTTCATTATACACTGGTGATTGTGTTCATTTCATCCTCGGGAGTAGTGCAGCTGTCCAAGATAGGCAATGAGTTAATCTTTATAAAGTCCATTTAACATTAAAAGTGCTGCTCTCTGCAAAAGCCAAATGTAGTTGAGTCCTGTGATTAAAAACTTGTTGAGAATAATGGATCCAGCCTTCTGAGAGATCTGAGCACCTCCAACTCTTAAATAACCTGGGTACTGAAATAATACTTTGTCACTTGGCATCTAATATAATAGTGTATAACACCTCACTGGGCCTGGAGACAGTTTTATCTCAGTTATCCTATAGACAGTCAGAGCAAGAGCTCTGATTTAAACAGCTTCTATTAGTGTAGAGTATTAATTTAAAATGAAACAAAACAAAAGAAAAGTTTGTTGGATAATGTTGCCTTTAAAAACACAGAAAAATATTTAAAAGCTTTACTCACATTGAAACATAACCCGATGGTCCTTTTTTGTCTGTGCGTCTGTTTGTTTACTTGCTTTTCTTTTTCCTTAGAACTATTTTGATGGAAAACTTTCCCCTCAAGGGAAAATGCCTTGGATTGAATACAATCACACTCAAGTATCTGGCACTGAGTTCATTATTGATTTTTTGGAAGAGAAACTTGGAGTGAATTTGAATAAACACCTCGGTCCACATGAAAGAGCTGTTTCCAGAGCCGTGACAAAAATGGTGGAGGAGCACTTGTACTGGTGAGTTTGCATGGCAAAGCTGGCTGCATTCTTGTGCTGTCAAATCTGCCCCTATGCTTGTGCCTGGGTGTGAATGCTTATTTTCTCTTGCAGAAAGCTTGGCAATAATTGAGTACCCAATTATTAATTTTACAACTCTCTTCACCCTGGAAAGCTGCAGCTTCTTTCTATGTACACTAATATGAGCCAGGGGTAATTCCTCTGAAAAGCTGTCATGCTGTGTAAGCAAGGTAAGGAGTTGGGCCCTTCATCTGCAGCTTTGCAGAAGGGAGCAGCAGTGGGCTGTTCATCTGTCTTGATTCATGTGACTTCCATACAGAAACAGCTTTGTTAATAAGGAGCAAAAACTCATTACATTTGTGGTTTGGGGGTGCAGGGGAACAAATTGGTGTTCATAGTGAATCTGGAATACTGTGTTTTTACAGTTACTGATTTCAGTTATCTGTGCGTGTGATTAGAATATGGATTATTGTCCTTCCTTTAACACGGGATACTCCTGTTAATGTGTTGTTGACAATGCTGTCAGTTGATAGGACACAGTCACAGTATTCTGGGAAGCTAAAGTACATGTGTGAATGGAAAACATGAATATAACCTTGCTGGTACTTTATGCATTTTACTGGCACTTTTGAAAAGAATACCTGTGATTTCCTCCCCACCTTAAATTTAACTCCTTTTTAAAAGCCTTTTCCAGTCTGGATTCATAGAAGTAGCAAGTAGACATGGCATCTTGGATGCTGCATTGGCTGCCTCAACAAGCATGAGGCTTTTTCTTTTTCTATTCCCCCCCTCCCCCCCCATGTGTTTTAGCCTGCATTTAAGTCCTGGCTATGCTAAGTCTTGCATTTATGTTGCACTTTTTTTTTTTTCTTCAAAACAACACATAATTTAAATTGAATGCATTTACCTGCTTTTTCTTTCACCTTGTGATGGAAGATTAGCAGCAACATGTGTACATACAGTTCTTAAAAATAATTTTTAGTGTTTCCTGGGAAAAATTTTAGCATTCAGTTGGCAGATTAAAATTATATGGTTTAGAAATATAATCTCTGCCTTTCAAGAAGTGTGAACTTTACCAGTTATACCCATCTGTTAGTGCCATAGCCTCAAAAATGTCTCAGGTAGCATGCAAATGTAACATTTTTTTGTTCATTTTCCCCCCCTTAATTGTTCCAGCTGCCAAAGGGAAGAGGCCTTTTAATCCCCTAATGCTCCATCTCCTTGCCTTAGCATTGTTGTTTGTTGTTTTGGTTTTTTTTTTTTTGTCCGTAGACTTAACTGTTTAAAACGTATCATGACTGATGACAAATTTATACTGCTGCTGTCAGTTACAAACCACACTTTGCTCTGTGAAGCTGTTATCTGTCCATCCAGGCTCCCTCCGAGTTGATTTGGACACTGCTGGGCATGATGTAGGGGAACATGGGAGGCAGGTATTCCAAATTCAGGCACTGACCCAGGGTGGTGGCTAGGCCAAGTAAGACTAGAGATATGCATACCTGGCTTATATGCCTGTTGTCTTTCCTGCAGCTGAGTTTCCTTAAGGCATGCATTTTTGCTGCAGCATAGTGAAACATCCAACTGTAAGTCTTATTGTATGTCCCTGCTGTGTGGCTGTGCCAGAAGCTTGCTATGTTGGTGAGGTTATACCATGCTGGTTCTCTGTACAAGGCAAAATCTGAGCTATGAGGCATCACAGCTGTAGCACTGTAATTCCTGGGTAACAACTTTGACTATCTTGTAGATACACCAAAATAAGATCAGACTTTAGCTGTGAAGGACCCCTTTAGCATTGTATCTGTGGTTGCAGAATCCCTTCACACTGGTTCTTGAACCTGCCCAATTTATCACCAGAAGCTTAGGCTTTGCTCATGGTGTCCTCAAGTCCCATTGTGAGGAATTTAAAACAGTGATCACCTTTCTGCAGATGAGGTTTATAAAATCAAGCCTCCAAAGCAGTGATATAAAACTTGATTCATAGTGTCTCACTGCCAGCAGCATGCAAAGTAGCCTCATCATGAATAAGTAATACTATAGGACATTTATCGAACAGAGCAGCAAAGTACATCTTGTGGTGTGCTGTCTTCGGATGGAGGTAATTCTGGTAGGTGCTTAGCATTTCCTCCTGAAACATTTTGCTTTTGCTGAGATAATTGCTCATCTTTACCAATTAGTGCCTCTTACAGGTGGAAATTGCTGCTCTGGCTGGAGCTGAGAGCAGTGCAGAGCTGTTGTGAACCTCAGCCTCTAGACACCCTGTCTCTGCCCTAGGCTACCTAGCAGGGGTCAGACAGAAAGACAGCATTTGAGTGAGTGTATCTATTTTCATTCTTGGATTAGAGTCTATCTCCAAGAGGCTCAAGACTAATTTGGAGCTGGTGCCGGAGCTCCTGTTTCTGGGGAATGCTATAACTATTAGGCTTTTGCTACATTTATATTGGCAAAAGACTATAAGACTGATAACCTAAATGGGTGTTGGGCTAAGTCAGCAGGGAAGAGATGGGAGCAGACCAATTCTGTTGTGCTGACTGCAGGTCCAGGCTCTGATGCAGACCTCTGTCAACTGCTCACTTACCCTGGGTTGCCTCCATTGTCTGCAGCAGCTGTGTGCCCTCAGAAACCAATGTGACATCCACGGCCACCTTTAAGATGTGTTAAGTTTTTGGTGTATCTGCAGCACATTTGTGGGATTGGACCTCAGCGGTAAGATAGGTTGAGGACATCTGTTTCTCATGTCCTTCTGGTGCTGGCACACTGGGCTCGGTGGCACTGCCAGCTTTCAAGCCCAGCAGCTGCTGGTGCCTGGAGGGCTGCCAGTCACTGTGAAATGCTTTCTCGTGCTTTAATCTCAGGTGATGGATCTCAGGTTAGTGACACTGATGTGCTTAGTAAGAACCTAAAGCCTTGAATATGCAGCTTAACCACACTAATCCCTTAGACTGTATTTGACAATACAGTTAAACCAGCCATAGTGATTTATAAGTGCGTGTATGTATACATGTGCACACATATGTATTTAACTCATTTTTTGCCTTGTCTTTCAAGAAGATGGTGTAAACATATGTGGTGAATGCTTGAAGTACAGGAAAAGTGTGGTATGAGAATACAAATAAATCTGACTTTGGTATTCGGACTTACCACATATTAAACATAAAATATGTTTATAGTATAAATGTTTAAATACATCAAGCCAATTGTAAGAGTGATGTTTCTCCTATTAATGATGAGGCTTGAACGTCCCACATGGCTTAAAAAACAATTGCTGTGGGAAGCTGCACAGTAGGTGGGGTTTCTACAGTTGACTGTGGAATTAATTTGTTACAATCCTTTTGTATATCAAGAAATTCCAGTCAGATAGGAAAAATAACCCCCAGTTCACATCCTTGTGAACAACTCCCCCTTTTCTTGATGTTCAGACAGTTTGGGGATAATCAAGCAAGCTGCTACTGATGAGTCACTTTCTCCATCTCCTCTCCTGATTTATGTATTGAGGCCAAAGCTGCTGTTACATTTAGTCTTCAGATTTGCTTTACCTCCATGGCATTGCTCTTTAAAGCATTTTTGGTTTATTTATACACTTAATATTTGTACAGATGTGCTGGCACAAATGGGACTGTTAATGCTTCCCAAAATGCTCAGTTCAGGACAATATTTAAAGTAATCATGTCTTCCTATAAATACTAGCTGTAGCTTAAAATGTGTAGTTATGCTGAAGTAGGTTATGTAGACTACCTGATTTCTGGCATTTCCTTAACCTATTGTAGTGTTGATAGTACTCTAGTAATGTAGTCTGAGCAGAGGCGTGATGGGTGGGAGCATGTTTTGGTAGGAAGCAGATTAATGAGCCTTTGAATAGAATTCTTTCAACAAAGTGCTTGTAAAGCCAGTTTTAAAAGTGCTTGTAACTGTTGAATCTGAGCTTACTATTTTCTTTCCTTTTGCCTGCTCAGAACTATACAATTTTAGAAGTAAACTCTGTGGTTGTCTATTTATCGGCCTTCATTGCTCATATAAATTTGAGATTTGGGACATGTGGCAACTTGACTAATTCAAGATGACAAGCAGATATATAAGTCTGTGCTTGACAGTTTAGCCTAAACAGGATTACCTAGATCCTGTGCAGCTCTGATCTTTCTGTACTGGTGTCCTGATCATTAAAAGCTTGATCTCTTCTCTGCCTCTTCCAGACACAAAGACCTTTTCCCCCAAAGCAAGCAAGTGCTAGGGAAATGTGTTTTTACTTTAATGCATAGGCTAATTAGCTTTGTGGGAAACCTTGTTAATCTTGTCTCATGAAATTAAAAGCATCCTGGACATGGTTGGTCATTCTTGGTGCAGTACCAGCTTGCTGGTGTGGTTGGAGTGAGCAATACTGATGACAAGCCCACAGGGCTACGTTAATCGTGGTTGACTGGAGTGATGCTTTAAAAAGTGCTGAAGCAGAGTCTCCTCTTTTCTTTTTCTGTTTTGTTTTGCTGTCTTGCTGTCCCTTTCATGGCCAGGCCTGTTATCCTAAAGAAACTAAGTTGTGTTGCAGAGTTGGAGGTGAAACTGGTCAGGTCCAGGCTGGGGAAGGAGGGTCTGTGCAGCAAGATACAGCAGTGCTCTCAGAGAGGAAGTTTTTCTTAGTTTATTCAAGCAATAAATAGTAATTTACAGATATAGATAGTATTTGTAGTTATTTCCCGGTGTTCCAATCAAGACCAGAGTCTTCTTGCCCTATTCAGGGCTCTACCTGCCCAAGGGACTTTGTTCTGTCTCAGGCTCATGAGTCATGACGACCGAAATGTTCTGCTCTATGGAGCACCCTAAAGCTTTCAGTCCAGTCTCCTCTTCATCCTTCTTAAATCCTGTTTTACCTTTGGTCATGGAACAAGGCAATCTCACACCATGTTTTCTAGACAAAGGTTATATATTTCGGGAGTTTCAGTATCTATTTATTCCTGTGCTTGCTTGCTTCACATTCCCATTTTGTGCTGGTGCCTCTCACTAACTCTGCCTTTGTTTCAAACTCTGCTGTGATGCAACCAGCCCAGTGACTTGAGTTTATTTACCCACTGTGAAAAACAAGGATTGTGCAGGACACCAGCAGTTGGAAGAGTGGTACTGAAGTGTGTGAAGTGTCAGTGGTATGCTTTTGTCATTAATACAGCAAAAGAGGTTGTGGAGAAAACCTCTGTTGAGGATAAAGCCACCAGTAACGTAGCAGGGGCATCTTGTTCTTCAGTATTCATGCATTTGCAGCAAAACCTGCACATGCCTCACTGTTACTGACTTTAATGCAATCAGTTTGAGCAGAGGGCATTGTCCTGCAGTGGACAATCTTTAATAGAATTAAAATGCCTTTCACCCACTCTGTCAGGAGCATTCTAAATTTGAGCTGTAAGTAGATTTGCTGTTATGCCAAATACTCTCCTTTTACTTCTTGTTATTGGTAATCCAAGTAAAGAATCTGAGGAAACTTAAAGGTTAGATCATTTTCCTATTGTAAACATAGTTGTTCCCTGATGGTAGTGCTGAATTCAGCTTCATGATATACAGGAGTTTGATTTAGAAAAGAAATTCACAGGAGTTCTCCAGGGGATACTACTACTATTTTTTGTTTGTTTTTAAATTGAATGAAATAATCCATGTCAGCATTAAGGAGATTATGTGCAATTGGAAGTCATATTCCAAACTAAAAAAAATGGAGCTCTAATCATACTGGAAATGGAAACATTTGATTATTAATTTTGTGTTTAATATAATTGCATGTGTGAACTTGCAACTTTTGATATTTCAACTTTTTGGTCCAGTTTCACTATTTTTATTACGTCTCCATGAGCCTGTTTTTATGTGACCTCAAATATGTAAATCCACATTTATATTTTTCAGTTTGGAAGCTAATACAAACACAATAGAATATGGGTATCAACTTGCAATATTTCTGAGACTCTGTTGGCTTCATATGTCTACTTTGAGATGTTTCTAGTCCTTTTTCCAACATTCCTTGAATTTGATCACAGAATTTATGTGGTGCCTTTGGTTTCTTTGTAATGTCAGAAGATGCTAGATATTCAGAAAGTTAATGTTGTTTTTTCACAAGTTTCTTGAGTAGTGACAACAACAAATCAAATTTTTGTTTGCCTACAATATTAGTAAAGAACAAAAAAAATCACTTGGGAAACAAAAATTTCACCTGCAAAGACAAGTTGTTTTTTTTTCTTTCAAAAGAATATATTTGCCATTCAGTACAGCTGAAATGCAGCCTAAAATACAGGAGTCCTTTAGAAATACCTTGCTGATGAAATTGGCATTTTGAAAAGAAGGAAAAATAGAGGACAAACCCTGTGATGGCTACAATATTTACGTTAGGGCACAGTTGCTTGGCCAAGTTTCAGCAGTATAGAAGATGAGGAGTATATGTTTGTAGGAAAGACTGGTTTCTTTGCGGGCTGTCTTGTTATTTTTCCCAGGTCTACACAGTCAGTCATCTATAGCTAATAAATCCTTTTGGCACTGCATTTTGTTATGTGAACTTTTATTTTATATTTCAATGTGAACCTCATTTTCTCTTGAAGTGAGTCATGATTTACTGAGGGAATAAGCACTGGGCGGTCTGTGCAAATATCACAAAGTCAAGTTTTCTCTGCTGTCACTCTTGACTTGCATCAGGGTCTACTCTTCACTGGAAACCACCTCTCCATCAGGGCAGTGAGCACTCAGCATTAGGAAGTTCAGCATTAGTTTGCTGCCTACCCTTTGTGTGAGCCTTTGCAGGGGCTTGAATGGGCTGTTTGGGTATTACACCACTGTAACTTATTTTGGTATCCTTCTAGGACTTTAACTTATTGCCAGTGGGTGGAAAATCTTCATGAGACGCAGAAGATGGTTTCGCTTTTTGGCCCCTTCAGTGACTTGCTGAAATGGATCCTGTGCCATCTGACCAAAGGGATTGTGAAGCGGGAGATGTTTGGCCATGGCATTGGCCGCTTCTCAGAGGAGGAGATGTACACGCTGATGGAGAAGGACATGCGGACTCTAGCAAGTCTCCTGGGTAACGTACAGCGAGTTACACGTGTTCTCTGTGTTTTCACCCCACTATCTGCAGGGTGGAATCAACTGGCAGCTTGATTGTGTGCACCATCTCTTTTTGTCAATAGGCAGAGTCTACACTGCTTTGTCATTCAGTGTCACCCTCACTGGCAGGGACAAGCGTTTCTTTCCCTGCTGTTTGCCGCTAAAGTTGTGTGTTTAGAGGAGTAAGTGGCACCAGGTACGCATATCTAGAGGAGCAGAACGTGGCTTGTGATTTTAGAAGAGCTTTTTTCTGTGTGAATTTAGGAAAGCATAGTGTTTAGTTCTGCAAATGAAACTTGCTTATATTTTGGGGGGGGCTCATTTTTCTTCAAGAGTCATGGTTGTTTGACAAGATTGTTAGGAGGCTGCCATTTGAAACTTGCAGATGTTGTTTTGATAAGCTGGACTTTGTATTTGGTTGCTATTAGCAGCTTTATTCAAAGCTGCTAGTAGAAGATGGGACTGTGTTGTTAAAATAGGTGGTTTTAAGCTTCTTAATTGCCATGGGTGGATCCCATGGAGTTAGCCTTAAAGTTGTCCACAGTTAGAACAGCATGGACCTCGTTTCTGTTGCATAGCTTAGGCTGAAATCTGCACTGTAGGTGTCTACACTGTGCTTCTCCCCTTGCAGTGTGCTGAGAGCTAACCATCTTGTGCTTTTGTGTAAAATTTGCATTTTGAGGAGTTGGTTTGGAGCAGGTTGTTTCTTCCCTTGAGCTTGTGCCTCTCTGGCACAAAGAACCAAGAGAGATGGTACACGTGTGGCTGATTTGTTCCCTTTTGTGGTTGCTTTAAAGAGGTGGCTGAGTGGAGGGCAGGAGGGATGCCTCCCGTACCCTGTGCTTAAAATAGGTGGAGTGGATGAAGGGAGCAAGGTGAGGGAGAGCCCAACAGAAGGCAGAAACTACATGCTTGCTCAGAAAGGAGGGGAAGAGAAATACTTCTAGAATTCCAAGGTGTTTTGGAAAGGAGAACCTAGATGGCACTGTGTAGAGTTTTCCATGAGATTTTATGAAACAGACCTGCCAAGTGGATGGGTTAGGAGCAAAGTGGAAAAAAAGACACGTGATGCATCAGCACAATGGGCAAGGGGAGGAATTGTTGACAGCTCTTCTGCCAGCACTTTCTCATGCTGTATTTTGTTTGTTAACAAAAAAAATTATCTACTTTAGTGCCTTCTCAAAGAAAACCTGGTTTGGAGTTTGAGGTCCCTTTTCTGTCTGGGGGGAGGAAGGGCAGCAGCAGCTCAATTTAGAAGAGGTCTGGGCACATCTACTGCAGAGCTGTGGCCAGATCAACGTGCCCTCAACCTTTGGACTTCTGCTGCCATAGCTTCAAAGTCAGCACTGTATGGTTCCTTGTATGTCACAAAGACGAATGGGGTTGGAATGGAAGCTGAAGCGAGTTCAATTTATGATTTGGGACCTTAGCAGAGCCCCCCTAGTTCTGACTAGACAATGCTGGCAGGCTTAATAGAGCATCAGTGAATGTATCTGTGTTAAAGTAATCTTTGTCTGCCTAGAGCAGATATAGCCTTCAAAAGAAAAGTGAAACGTGTTCCTGAGTACCTGTAGAAGCCTCTAGGTTTGCTTATTTGAAATCTGCATCCTTCTGTCTCTGGAGTCTATATGGACACTCAGATTCATAAAGTTTGGAGTTCAAAGGGAGCATTAAATCATCTAGATAGATCTCTGAATTGGACTGTTTTGTTGCTGTCCTGAGGACTGTGTCTTTTTTGTCTGGAGTATATCTTTCATTCATTTTTGATTACAAGATTTTGGCAGGGGGAGGTGCCACCATTTTCATTAGTAATTGGTGACAGATGTTGGTCACCATCAAAATCTGCTCAATATCTGACCTATTCAAATTGGAGTTTGTCCAATTCCAGCCTGCAGGCAGATGCTCCTCCTGGTTTCTTCTCCTTCCCTGGGAAGCCTGGGTCATCTCCTTGTGAAAATAAATGCTGTAACTGCTCTCTCCTGGTTTTGGTGGGAAAAATCACTGGAAATCCTCAAGGATAAGGTGTTTTCTTCACTATATATATATATCTTTTTAAATGGTCTGCATATGTTATCAGCAGAGGTTTTGTATTTACTTCCAGATTATTGATGAGAAGGTTGTGCTTTGTATGCTTCAAAAAGCCTTGATGGGAATCTGCTGCGTACCTGTTATTTTACTACATTAACATCTGAGTATTGTGCATTTTTTTTTCATCTTCCCTTCTGAAATGGATGTCAGGTTAGTTAGTGTGCAGTTATGTGAATCATTGTATTAGCCCTTTTGATTATTCCTGCATTTGTCTACTGTTCTATAATTGTCTTGATTTTTTTCATTAACATCAGCATGCTCAGGTTTTCTCCAGCCAGCTGTTTAAGGTTGAAGATAATAACTGTGATCTTCAGGTACTATCCTGGAAAATGGGAGCAGGAGGTGGAATGAGGACTTCTAGCCTGTCTGGAGACTCCCCTGTTTCACAGGGGAAGGGAGAGGGCAGTCTCCGTTCTGAGCCTGTTGCCTCCACAAGAATCTTCGTAAGATTCCCTTCCCCATACACGTGCTGATGTATTTTCCCAGAAGAGGAAGCAGTTTCTCATGGGAACAAAAATAATTTTTAAATTCCAAGAGTTGCTTTCAGAGAATGATAACATGGCAGCTGCTAAGTCTTGTGGCACTCATTTTGACATTTCCAGTCACATCTTGAGTGCTGTTTATTCTTTCTTTTTAATTTCTGAGAATCATTTTTCCTTCTCTCATATACCTACTTCCCTAACAGACTCCTCCCGATCTCACATAAATGTGAAAATTGGAACTAATCCTCATGTGGTGGATTAGCCTGCCCCCTTAATACCATCTTGCTCTCTGTTGTGCAGTCTGTAACCCACAGATGTAATTTCCTTGTGCTGTAGTAGTTTCTTGCTGCCTGGTAGAAGTGTAAGGAAGCTGGGGGAAGCAGGCATATGAACTAGCAATGTATAAAGATATACATTTGGGTAATTATTCATTAAGATGCAAGTCAGTGAGCAGTGCCCATAGATCTGTTGGTGCTCTCTCAGCAGTCTGCCTGCCTCAGGCTTTAGGGTAAATGGGGATTTTGAGCAAGGAGTTGCAGGGCAGTAGCTGCTGGAACCAGCTTTTTAAAAGCATTTGATGTTTTGTGGAGGGCAGGGGTGCTCAGAGCTGAAACACAGAGGTGGGACCAAGCTGAAGGTGAGCCTCTAATGTAAGTTGAAATGCCCTGTGATGGCCTGTGCAGGCTGTACATGCTGCTGTGGAAGGGTGTAGGCACAAGGTGCCCTGTGCCTTACATATCTCTCTCTTGATTCTTGACCCAATGCTGAATTAGCTGCTTTTGAATCCTCTGGTGCGTGCATTCAAAAAGAGCAGAGCCGTGTGCTTTCAAATCCCCCTGGGCTGTACAAATTTGCCCAGGTGTGATGGGGTGATTACACTTCCATTAGACTGGCCGCGGAATGCAGAGAGGTGTTTGCAATGGTAAGCACTATGGCAGCCTTGATGTGACAGGTTGTGTGTAATCTGAGAGATGCCTGCTCTGTCAGAAAGTCTTCTGGATAAAAGTTGCCCTGGAAGTTCTGGGTACAGGTTGCAACTGGTAGAAGGAAATGGGCATGGAGGCCATGTTATGTGGTGCAGATTGACCTGCCAGATTTACAGTTTTACGGAACCCCAGCTTTATTTCTTCCTCTTCCTCTTTGTTTCCACACACCTGAAGGTGTGGAGTGTTGTGCTTGGGGAACCACTCTCTTTGTAGAAGGGTGGGATGGTTCAGCCCTCACCCACGCTCTGTCTCAGTTGTACCAAGATGGAAATGGCAGTATTCCTTCCCAGTGCAACATCTCTATGGATTGAGTCTCAGACCTGGTTGTATGGTGCTAAATCCTGGCGTTGGCACGTAAGTGTGGTTTGGAGACCATTTTTAGAGCTGTGTTTGAGATCGATGAATGCTGGGTGTCGCATAAATACTGAAAATGCATGTTTACCCCATACATAGTTTTTCAGCAGTAGATTGATACAACTGTGGAAGAGCTGGGGAGAGCCAACTTCGTGTTTAAATTACACCTGATAGGCTAGAGGAGGTTATTGTTACTGGTTAATCCTGAGCACTGCTTTTTTACACCTGCTGTACAGGGAGATGACAGCAGTCTTTGTACTGTACTCTGGAATTTGATGCATTTTACTGCTGGACAGTTTTTCTAAGCTCATGCAATAACCCTAACATTTAATAACCAGCTGAATTATGGGCAGAGGAAGAATGTCCTGGGGATATGGGATAACTGGATTTGGAGAATTGAATTACTCACCACATTTTATGGAGTTTATAGCACTTTAGGACAAGGCAGGAACAGTGCAACCATTTAACCTGACCTCTGCAATACTGCATGTTTCACCTGTGTTCCCTGTTCACACATTTATCCATCTGTTTGTGCTGAGGTGGCCACTTAGAGCCATCATGGCATTGGGGTGCCCAGAGGGGTAAGCAGAATAGCAGTGTGGAGCAGACATGTCCCTCCTCTGGACTAGGCTGCTGTTTCATGTGCCTGGCTGCGTGTCTGATGTGCCTCTGTTCCCTGCCAGGTAGAGCCAGCATTTGCAGGTAGGGACACTGCACTGGTGATCTGTGAGAGGAGCTGTTCACTCCTACTTGGTTTTGCCCTCTTCCTGGAGGGTTAGGGTTTTCTGAGCAGTTGCGGCCAGTCTGGCTGGTGCATTGTTTGCAGCCTGAACAAATGGTGGCAGAGGAAAGCTTTGTGCATGACATTCTGTTCTCCTGTGATCAGCTGGGTAATCTGAAATGGGGTCTGCATGCACATGAAGTACTGGGTGACCAGCTTCTTTCAGTGCAGTCATGATTTCAAATGATGTTTGAGTGATTTTGGGTTTGCACCAAAAAGAATCATGCTTTCAGGCACCTGCTGTCTACAGGGAAGGCTTTAAATGCAGCAGAACTAGTGCAGTGTGTATGCTCTGCCAGCTGTGATGAATGGAGAAAGTTACTTGGCCAGCAGTTGCTCTATAATTGGTCTAGTTAGAGAATTGAGCACAGGGGAAGCTGCAGTAATGGATTTCACCCACTGAACCCCAGCAAACAGTTTTTGAACTGTATTCAACATGGAATCCCTGTCCTTGAAAGAGTGAACCTTTCAGCTAAATGATTTCAATTTAAAAAAAATGCTAAGGATATAAGCAAGGATTTTAAAAAATTTATTTATTGTTAATTGAGAAGTGACATTCGGTTGAGAAATGTTTTCTGTTGTATTTACAGGTGACAAGAAGTACATTATGGGACCAAAGATTTCCACTGTTGATGCCACTGTCTTTGGGCATCTGGCACAGGCAATGTGGACACTACCAGGGACTCGACCAGAGAGACTAATCAAAGGTAAGAAAGCTGAAGTGATCTCTGATGAAGAAATTCTTGGTGGCATTCGCAGTCTTTAAACTTGGAGCACTTCGTATGAACATTTGAGGAATGTAGCAATGTTTCAGCTGCATCGCAGACTGTTGTGGCTTTCATGTAGCATTTGTATCCCATAATGTTGTTTTCTTTCCAAGTTCTTGTTTTTCTTCTCTTTTATTTTCTACACAGTAATTGTTTCTGTCCCAGTCTTTGATTTTTTCCCTGTTTAACATTCAGCAAAACCTGAATGTCTCTAAGGAATGAATGCTGGGTAAAGTATGAGAAGACAGAAGCATGGCCATGAGCCAAATTCTGCTCAACTGAGTAGTTTCATTGATTATAAGACTGCAGGTGTCATGGAAATTACAGCCTTTGCTGTTACTGGAGGTGCTGGGCAAGGAGAAAGTGCAGCCTTGCTTTGGAGTCACTGTCATTTTCTGTGAATTGGAAAGCAACATGCCCTTCCCCTCCACACTTCTGTTTTTCTTCTTTTTTTTTTTTTTTAATCTTGTGTGCGGTTACAGGCATGTGAAAGTGTGTTTGCATCCCTTTTCAGAATCAAACCACACAGTGTGAAAAATGGGAAGAGCTAAGGAGGAAAAAGATGTGAAACAGGTGTAAAAGAATGAATTTGACCCGTAGATCTACTCTGTGCAAGAGTGCTACTGAAGTAACAGTCAGGAGGCATAGACTAGTTTGAAGTTTTTTGTGATTTCTTCTCTAAGCATAGTTGTGTATTGTCGTGGTTTAACCCGAGCCAGACAGCTGGTGCACTCACTCCCCTCCCTTCTTGCCCTCCCCCTACTCTCAAAGGGACGGAGAGGAGAATCAGAAAGAATGCAACTCCCATGGGTTGAGATAAGAACAGTTTAGTAACTAAGGTATAACACAAATCACTACTGCTACCACCAATAATAGTAATGATAAAGGAAATAACAAGGGAAGAGAATACAACACCCCATCACCAGCCAACCGACAACTCGGTCCCCCAGACTGACCAAGCACCGACCCATACCTCCTCCAACCCTGCAGTCCCCTCTGCCCTTCCAGGTAACTCCCAGTTCCCCCCTGGGCATGACGTGCTGTGGTATGGAATACCCCTTTGGTCAGTTTGGGTCAGGTGTCCTGTCTCTGCTTCCTCCTGTCTTCCCCTCCTCCCTGGCAGAGCATGAGGCTCACAAAGTCCTTGGACAAACCAAAACATCATTTTTTTCAGCTCTGTTCCCAGCCCGAAAGTCAAAACACAGCACTGCACCAGCTACCAAGAAGGAGAAAAATGCTACTGCTAAACCCAGGACATTATATAAACATAAGGCATGAATTTATCTTGCAGACAACGCTGCCATCTGGTGGTGAAAACCCCAAATTCACTGTATTTTAATAAGCGTATTGTGTATGTATAGGATCATATTCTGTGTTTAGAAACCGGGTTTCTGAAGAAATAAGCAAGAATTTTACTTAGTGTCAGTATCTTGTCCTGATTTATTTCAGTAGAGGTTGAATTTGGGATAGTAGTTTTGCTACAGGCATTTATGTTCATTCCGGTGTAACCTTTCTTGTTTCATGTAGGTTAATAATACGTGTTTTGAGTTACAAACAGAGGATTGATGGGATCTTGGAACTTGAAACCTCCTTGGAAAGAATCTGCACAATTTATTTCCATACAGTGCTAACCTGTTTCTGGATTAACAGATGAGTTAGAGCATTGTTGGTTGTATGTATTTACTGGAGCTTGTTGTGCTGTGTTGCAGGTGAACTGATCAACCTTGCTATGTATTGTGAAAGAATAAGGAGGAAATTTTGGCCAGAATGGCACCATGATGATGATAACACTCTGTATGAATCTGAGGAAAGCAGTGAAGCAAGCAAGACGTACTCCCCTTTGCAGGACTTCAGTTTTTATTCAAGGACAGAAACCTTTGATGAGGAAGGGAATAGTATTTCTCAAACCCCTGACACGGATTACACTGGACACTCCCTCTTTGATTCGGATGTGGACATGGATGAGTACAGAGATTATGAACAGCACAAGTGATGTGTACAGGCATATCCCATTTTACAGATAAGCTGTTTCTTGGGATCAGTCTGATTTATTTTCTCCTCCAGGTCAGGAAGAAGTTTATACCACTTCAGAAGAGACCATTGTGCTTGTCTCAGCTGTCACATGCTACCTGGACTATTTCAACCTTATTTCATTTTGTGTAACTATTCAGGTGGAACCAAGGTAAAGCGTTATTTAAAACAAACACAGGCAAACTGGGGGTCCAGAGGGCAACAGGACCTTTCAATGACCTGCATTTTTGTTTGTGTTCAAAACCAGATCCTGCAGCCAGGTGGGACAGACCTCTGGGAAGTGGAGCATTTGTCAGAGCTAGTTTGTGTTGATACATTCTCTTTACAGGAATGCACTGAGGACAAAAATGGAAGAAGCATGACTGGCACATCTTTCTCCCAAGGAAGGAAAAGATTGATGCTGTGTTGAAAAGTACCTTTGGGTGTGGGTTGACGGCTGGCTGAACGTGAAGAGCATCTTGGCTAGTATCAGAAGTAGCGTAGCCAGCAGCACTAGGGAAGTGATTGTCCTCTTGTACAAGGTGCTGGTGACAAATCCTGTGTTCAGTTTTGGGGCCCTCACTACAAGAAAGACACTGAGGTGCTGGAGAGTCTCATTCCTGCCTAAAGAACAGCAATGAAGCTGGTGAAGGGCCTGGAGCACAAGTCTTATGAGGAACAGTTGAGGGAAATTGGGGTTGTTTAGTTTGGAGAAAAGGAGGCTTGGGAGAGACCTTGCTGCTCTCTACGATGGAGGTTGTAGTGAGGAGGATGTCAGTGTCTTCTCCCAAGTAACAAGGGACAGGAGGAAAGATCCTCAAGTTGTGCCAGGGGAGGTTTAGATTGGATAGGAAAAAATGTCTTCACTGAAAGCATTGTCAAGCATTGGAACAGGCTTCCCAGAAGTGATGGAGTCACCATCCTTGGAGGTATTTAGAAGACATGTAGATGTGGCACTAAGGGACATGGTTTAGTGGTGGACTTGGTAGTGCTAGGTAAACAGTTGGACTTGACAGTCTTAAAGGTCTTTTCAAGCCTAAAGAATTCTGTGATTCTATGATTTGGCAGAGTTCTGGGAGGATTTTATTTGATAGCTACTTACACTCTGGGTTCATATGTTATTACAGTGTCTGCAGGAAAGAGCTGCTCCCAGTTCTTTTGGAGACAGTCAAGGAGGACAAGAGAAAAACATTGCTATAGAAAGAAGCTTTTAGTGTTTCTTGTTCTTTGAAAAATATTGAAATTGCTACTTTAGAATATGTTTGTTCAGGAGGGAAATGTCAGTTTTATTCTGTAATCTCCCAAACACTCATCTGGAATGTGTGTTGGCTGAATTTCTTCTGTGTTTTCAATTTATTATTATGTTTTTACTTCCTGCCTGTGGCTTTTGCCTGCTATTGTTAGGCAAGGCTAAAGAATTGGGTTTTGTTACTAAATGTCTGGTGTATCTCAGCAGTGAGTGCTTTGTGCTTTTTACCAACAGGCACATCAAAGCCATGGAGCTTGCAAAACGATTTGGGGTATTTCTAGGCGTGGAATGCTGTGTAAATGCAGGATGTTGGCCCAGGCAGTTGAATGCTTTAGAGCTGTTAGGAAGGTGCTTCAGGGGTGCTGGGCACTGTGCTGGCTTACAGTGCACAGTCCCTAAAGCTGATGCATAGGAGGCAGTTGAGACAGGACAGCTACATCAGCACTGCTGCCTGTAGAGATTTCCAGGTGCTTAAAGAGTGACCAGAATTGATCTTAATGCGCCTTTGTTAGCACATGCGTGAATCTGGAACCCCAAATCCAGAATGATTGCACAGGTGCCGAAATGCTTTGTGTTCGTGTCTCCCTAAATGCAGGTTAAGGGTGAGAATGAAGCCATTTGATTTACTCACCACTTTGGAGGCGAAGCATTGATGTCAGGGTTGCTTGGCCGTGACTAGTTGATGTTAGGTAAAGGTAAAGCATACAGAACATAGAGAGCTGTGGTATTTGTAAACATGCATATACAGTTGGGTGTTGGCCTGCAGATATTGATGGAGGTCTGTTTAGAAATACTTTAATTATGACTTTCGCAGTTATTTCTAGTTAGATTAATCAGGATCCCACAGCAAAATTGTTACAATGCGTTGTTTGTGCCATACATTCTGGGAGCAGACAGGGCAGACAACTTCTTTAGGATGTTAATTATTGGTAGTCCTAATAGTCTGGAGGTTGATGTGATTCCAGCTTTAAAAATATACCTCTCTTTTTTATATCATGAAATGTCTTCTGCAGAGGAAAGCACTTGTTCTCGGGAAACACTGAGCTAGCTGTGGCTCTGAAAGCAGAGACACACAGGTCTGCAGTGAGTTCCTGGGACTGTTCATGCATAGGAACCACTGCTTCAAGAGCTGAGGTTTGGTGTGGTCTGAGATGGGTCTGAATTTGTACCATTTCCTCAGCTCCTCAGTCATCATGTTCCATTGTTGTGGGCAAGTATCATGTGCAAATTGAACCAAAACTGAGAAGGAGGAAGATATCATCCAGTTACTTGGGAATCTTCTCAGGAAACCAAGCAACAAGAGTAGGGCACAAGCATGTCTTGGGCTTGAAAGCACAGAGGTGATGGCCTGAAATGCCTGTGAAACTTCAGAGGCAAGTTAGGGCAGATTCTATCTGGAAAAACATAGGTATTGGTGTTCTAGGTAAGACATCCATGTGAAAAAGCTTCTCTTTAGAAACATTTGTGTGTTGGAAAGTCAGATGGAGATGTTCTCAGTCATTTACCAATGTGTGTTTGAAGGCTGTGCTTTCTCCATCTTAGCTTGCAGCAGGTGAGTCCCACCTGTGAGTCCCAGTTATAAGACCAGCCTGAGTTCAGCTGAGAGTATCACCTTTATAATTTCGGTGGGCTGACAGATCTGTCCATGGCAGTGGCCTTGCAACATCCCAAATGCAGGTTAACCACAAGTCAGTGATATCGTTTCCCCTCCTGTCTGCACACAGCCAGGTCTGGATTTTTTATGGCCCCAAGCAGTGGCAGGTGCAGAGATAAGAGACACAATGCAATCTGCAGCTGGTGTCATGCTCAGAGCTGCTGGCATGGCAGGGAGAGCCGGTGCTGCTGCACCACTGCATGGGGACCTGCGCGGAGGATGTAGGTCCTTCCCTGGGCTGTGGTCACGTTCACACCTGGCATTGCTGTTGTTTTGAATAACTGGTGTGTCTCAGTGGAGGCTGAACCTACCCTGACCAACCAGGCTTTGCCTCTGGAGAGGGTGAGGAAGAGAGGATTGGAAGGGGTTGCAGAAGGGAAGCAACTTTTTGCTGTAGCTGTGTTCTTCAGATTGTTGATTAGTGAAATGACTATTTTGCAGCTTGTCACATGTGTTCCCTTTGTGAAGGACTGCCCAGGTTACTTTAGAGAAGTTAGCTTTCCTCCTCATGACAGCTACTCTTGATAAAGTCATGGGTTTTGAGCTTAGCTGTGTTTCCAACTGGAGGTGAAATAAGGAAGTGGCACCTCTGTAGGAATTTATAGGTGTAGTATTTTGTCCAGGTTTGGTGGGAAATCCTTAGGTTTGTGTATCCCTTCTGGAAACAAAATTTAACTGTTGGATTTCTTTAAAAGGATCTAATGAAAGCTTTTTTCCTTCAGAAACTGGTCTTGCTAAAGGGTTCCAGGGGAAAAAATGGACGTTAAAAATATATATACACAAACAACTTCTTTAACCTCTCTGAAAAATTGTTCATTATGGTTTGCATTGGGAAAGTGAAGATGAGTTTTCGAACAAGTCCATTGTAGGGATGCTGGAGGTCCTGTCCATGCTGCTGATGGAGGTCAGGGACATCAGGTATCTCTCCAGCCATGAAACTTGGGACACAGCAGGATGCCAACTGCCTGGCAGGTGAGCTGGGATGGCTGCTCAAGCTGGAGGGTGATGGATGCCACGATGTCGTGTCTGAGGTGACTCAGACCATATAAGGTGTTTCTTTGGCTGGGATTCTTGCTCCTGCAGCCAGTCACTCAGTGTGGGACAATGTAACAGGGGTCCCTGAGCCCCTCCTCATGAGAGTCGGAGGTTCGTGAGGTCTCTGAGAGCATTACAGCTGCTGGTGACAAACCTGGTTGTGGTCCCAGCCACAGCCGTTTGCTGATTTTGTGGAGATGGTGGTATGTAGTCCTGTCAGGAGGAGAGGAAAGCCAGCTTGGCCTCCTCAGTGCTGTCTGGCCCCTCCCAGAATAGGGCAGGGGGCCTTTGGGATGGTCAGGGGAGGAGGAGAGGGTGGGGTGCAGGGAGACTGAACCTGTGTCCTGGCTAATGCCACTGTTCCAGTGACTGGACAGGGTGCCCTACCCTGCTCACAGACTGGAGCATGAGCTCTCATCCTGGTGAGGAGACAGTGCCATTCCTTCCAGTTACTTTACCTTAAATACCACCAAAGGCCAAGTACTGCCTTTGTTTCTCTATCGCTGCTTTAATAGAATGGGTAATTGTCCTGCTGCTTGTTTGGCAAAAGGGAGTTTAAATCAAGGCCTGCATTTTCAGTAGAGCTAGATTTGAAGTAGTCTTGTTTTTTTCATGTGAATTGCAGTGTTTGACTGGGTAACACTTTGTCATGTCAGAAGGGATTTGTTTACCCTTGCTGGCCTTGTTGGCTCTGTCAGCAGAGCTCACTGTTACCAAGGGGGTGAAACAGACAGTGGGATGTATAGGTCCTACAGAAATCCTTCAAATGTGGTGCTTGATTTAAAAGCCAAAGCGAACCTGATGTTTCATATCTGAAGGACTGTTTCCATCCAATTATAACACTGAAAGTCACACATTTTGATCTTTAAAACCTTGGCAATGTCCCTCCAGATCTATATTCTCTTTGAAAAATTACTGCCTGAAATATTTCTGCAGCAACAGTTCAGGCACGAATTTCCTTTTGTCAATGATGTCTGCTCAAGTAATCATGACAGTTTCATACTGTTTTCATTGAAAGGGCTGTATCTGTCAGATACTAAGCCTTACAAAATATTGCCTGCTGGAAAAGTGTGTTATGTGCAGATTTATGCAGGGCAGCTCACCAAGTGAAATTTCTGTGGCAGGGGATGAATTCAAGTGGGTCTTGTCCTTAGATGTTTGAATAAGAATTTGAATCTGTTTTCTGACAAGTAGCCATTTAGCCTAACCCTCCCCATCCCCAAGCACTGCAAAATTATTTATTAGGCATGTGATAGAAGTAAAGCAGATTGTGCTCTCTAAAAGCAGAATTATACTGGGTGGTCCAGTAGCTGGCATGTGGAAATGGATATACATAGCGTAGGTGTGCGTCATGCCCATACGTGTCAGAGGCTGTAATCTGGAGGATCACCCAAGGAATCCTGTTTAATCCCATGGACCAAGAGGACTAGAGGTACCTTTGACTGACTGCTGTGTTTTCCAGCATTTCATTAGTGCTACGAGTATTCATGTACACTGTGCTATGCTTTGAGTATTTGTTAGGGCTAGGTAGCAGCGCAGGGACTCGTTCAGTAGCTGTGGCTCCAGTAAGGCTGTCAGAATACTGTCATCCTGTGCCTGCACCGCAGAGTTGTCTGTGTCCTGGTGATGAAGGGCAAAGAGCCATTTGGTTTTGACCCTTTCCAGAGCATTGCAGCAAGCACAGCTTTGAACTTCTGGTCACCATGGGCTGTTGTGTTCCAACTGTGGCCCCTTGTTGAGGGAAGGTGTTCCCCTGTACCGCATGCATTGCTGGCAGGAGCAGGGGTTTGATATTCAGGTCGGTGACCCTAATCTTTATAGCTCTGCCTTAGTGGATGAAAGTGTTGCAGCATCAGTCAGCTCTGTCTCTGTGGTTTTGGGCAATTCTCTCTTTGATGGCCATCGGGGAGGACTTCTTTTGCAATCCTTCCCTATGGAGGTACCCTAATGTGAAGTACTTGTTGGCAGAGGTTTCTGATGCTCCCTGGGCTTCTTGGAAAAGAAATGGAATGTCTTTGTACAGCACAGGAATTTCAGTTGATGAAAACATTGAGCGTGTCACTACATGCTAAAATGAGAGTACCATGTCCTGGTTGCCCCACTTCCAGATTCTTAAGGCAAGAGTAGATCGTTATGGGCATTGTTTGACTTGTGCATAAAAAGGGTTGTGGGATTTTGTCTAATGATTTCCACATTCAGCTCAACAAACTAAAGCTGAAACGAAGCATATGCTTCCAAAAGGCATTCAACTTCTGCAGAACAAATAAAATCCTTGTCCCCTTTGAAGCTGCTGACAAAAGTGCCATTTGCTTCAGCAGGGCCAGAGTTTCCAACCAAGTTTCCAAGTGACCCAGAATTTACCACTTCTCTTATTCCTCTAATTATCACCACCTAAAAATTTGCCTTACCTGGGGCAGTAAGGCAAACAAGATGTGACTGTTGGGATTTTTTTAAGCTCTCTAACCAACAACAACAAGAAGACAGTGCTGTTTTAAGCATCACAGGTTGTGCTGATATTCTTGCTAGGCACTATGTTTGTGTGTGTTCTTCCCTCACTTCTTAGTTTGTTCTTATGACAAAGGTCTCCTTGAATGCACAGGGTTTTATTTTTCAGGATACTTGAAGAATACAAGTCCCAAAGTTTTAATCATTGGGGTGTGCAATTCAGCAAGAAATAAAATATATGTGGATGGGTATGGGGGGAGGGATATATCCAGCTAGCTGCAGTGTACAAGGTTCAACTAACAAAAAGAAGCAACACATTGCTAAATGAGGACTCTAATGCTGTAGCTACACTATGTTGTTTGTCTATGAACTTACATGAGACGTACATTATTTTAGCACTGTTATTACTACTAGTTTATAAAGCCATATTTAAAATTGTACACTTACTTGTAACATAACTGTGCATTGTGTTGATCCATATATGTATATATATGAAAATCTGTATATTTTGTCTTTAATGCTGTATGTCATTGGTGTGTAAATTATAACTAATGGATCTAAAAATACCTTTCTGGCTTATGTCCTTATTCTGACAGTGGGCTGTGGTTTCTGTAGAGCTGTGAACTAACAGTGTTCTCTTTCAGTATGACAATAGGGAGTACATAAACTGTCAATGCGGAAGTCACGGACAACGCAGGAACGATCAATGAGATCAGCGAATGCCAATTTATTGCAAGGTTTTAACTCCTTATATACCATTTCTTACTGGCACTTACAGTGATTTGGCATATTATGATTGGATGCATGTCTTGAAGACCCTTAGTGACTAACATGTAATTGGTTAAGCACAGGTGTGAGAACTTGACCTCAAAAGCTTGCCAACAGTCCACAGTTCTCATAACTCAGTGAATTACAGTTTCTTCTTATCTTGCTTGCTTAAGCTTCCTCGGGCCTCTCATGGCCTTGCTGTATCTTTCAGGATTATTCAGAGTTTATGTACCAATTATCCATTCTCCTGTGAGAACACTGTCTCCACAATAAACTTCAGTGGCCAGTGAGTTAAACCCTCAACTCAGCAACCCTGAACTGGTAACCACCAGTAGTTGGATGGGGTCATTCTGTCACTGCTCATCTCACCCCTTGACTCTGCAGGAAGGATTTCAGGGGCCAGGACAAGAGGAAGGGCTGCACTTAAACTTGGGTATGAGGAGGGGTCCCTGCTCCCCTCTTGTCTCGTGGTTACTGCTACCAACAAGAAAACAAGTAATCCTGAGAAGGGAGCTTCTTAAAGCTTATGCATCCTGATGGTCTGTGTCCAAAGCACTGTGTTAGTTTCATCAAACAGTTAACATTCTGGACACTCCTCAGTAAGTGTAAGTCCTTAGCTAGAGTTAGCATGCTGCACAAAATGCAGTGTGGGGACTGTGTGGCAGGAGATGTGACCTTGCTGGAAGAAATATGGGGCAACAGCGTGGAGGTGATAGAGCAAGACTGTACACAGGTGCCTTCATACCTCGCAGAGGCTTGGACATCAAATACCACTTTGTAAGTGATGTCAGTGTTGTGGGTGCAGTTCAGCTACCTGAAAAAAAACAGAAGACAAGTCAGGCTCAACTCTGTAGCACCAACCCGAATAGATTTTTAGCTCCTTTTCATTGGGTCACAGCTTTATGGCTGGTGAGGTTGGTGTTTATAGACTTTTCCTCCATGAAGACTAGAAATGTCAATGTCTCTAAACAAGACAGAGGTCAGAAACATGTACCTATGTTGAAATACAGGACTTGAAATGTTAAACAGTGCAAGCCTAGAAGAGCTGGCAGCCAAAGCTGAGAGCCCTGCCAAGGTAAGGGGTTTCTCCATTGCAGGGAACTTCTGTCTTTGTGAAATAGTCACAGACTTTGTTTATCCACCAGTCCCAAAAACTTAAGGCATGTGAGAAATACTCTGGAAGTTACACAGTAGTTCTGGGCCACGTGGGCACCGGGCATGAGTTTGGTCAATCACAGTAACTGGGGCTAAGCCTGATCCTCCCTTCAGAAGGATCATCTGCTGAAAAGGTGAGGGTGCCCACGCTTGTTCCATGTGAGGAAATGGAGGAAGGCAGTCCAAGAGTGCCCCAGGACAGCACCCTTAAGGAAACTGCGCAAAAATGGTGTCTGAAATGCAGTTTAGCCATCGGTCAGGTCCTGGGTGGAAATACTGTGCCTGCTCATTGTAGGAGGGGTTGGTTGCTGGTATGGTAGGGTCCAAGTGACCTGATCAGCATTAGTCCTTGAGTACAATGTTCTTCACAGGCTCAGACTGCCTACCATGAGGTTTACAATCCCAGAAATGTAGTGATGCGACAAGACTGAGAAGAGAAATTCTGTTGTTTCAGTATATGGCTCTGGACTTGGCCATTCACATTTGATTTCATATGAAGACTTCTCTAGCCATCTCTAGGTGTCTGTGCTGTTGTAAATCCATGAAGATCTGCTCCAGGTGGTCTGTGCAGCCTCAGGGCTCCTCAACAGAGCCAAAGTATCTGCCCTGGGTGAGCCTTCCTGCTCCCACTGTGCTGGCTGTATGGCCCAGAGCTCTGTGGGTGACAGTGGAAGCTGAACATACAGCTCAGGAGCATGTCCTATAGTCAGACATCAGAATTAACACCTCTTAATCCCAGGCTGAATCCCACCTTAGAAGGGCTCTGTCTTTTCCTGGGAGCCCAGCCATCACCTCTGTTTTCATACATCTTCTGTGAAATGACGTACCATTTCAGACAGGAGAAGCAGTTCAAGGAGCCTTCAGGTTTTAACACTGAGCGCTCCGTGGTTAGGAAATATCAGAGCCCATGCAGTTTTAATGCCACCTCTTTCTGCCTAAGTATCAAGCTGCAGATTTCATTTCTGTCACTCTTTTGCTATTTTTTTGTATTTTTAATTTCGGACCTCTGGTGCAGGGGGTAGAGATTGGTGAGTTAATGATGAGCTGCTGGTGATCTCATTTGAAGTGTGACCCCCAAGCCTTATTTGCTGCACAGGGTTCCAGCCCTACAGTGGAAACTGGTGATTGATTTCCCCAAGCTTCTCTGTGGCAGTCATTACCATGGTTTCTGGGAACTTCAAAAATACTAACGAGTTTATTTTCACAACATCCCTATTGACATGCAGTAATAGACAAGACTAGAAAGATGGAGTTGTCAAGCACATTGAAACTAAGTGCAAGAAAGTGGAATATGGCATAGGATTGCCAGTGGATGGGCTCAATGACAGGAAAGACATAAACAAATGATGGGCATCAAAGATACTTTTAGCAGATGCACTTGATGTGGGGTAGAGGGTTTTAGAGAAAAGCTGATTACTCTAGGATGGAAGTTGAGGGTCTAAACCAGAGCCTTGTTTGTCAGAACAGGAAGAAAATTGTTTAAAGGAGCAACGTGATACAGAAATAGCAAGATTTGGAGACAGGAGGCATGGGCTGTCAGCAGTCAGAGGCCTTTTTTTCTGTCCTTCACAGCAAAATCTGCAACAGCTGTGGCTGTGCTGCCCTTACAGGCAGTAGTGAAAGGACCGGAATTTTCTCTGTCCAAGCACAAAGGCTTTGAGGTTGGGCCATGCTTTGCCATGTGTTTGGGAGCCACCTGAAGCACAGTTATTGTCTAATAAGAAGCTTTGGTTTATTGACTATGTGTATGCATAGAGAAATTGCCATGATTTCACAAACAGCAACTCACTGTGGCGAAGAAAACCAGAATCATTCAGTGTACAAATTGCTACTGTGGTATGCTAACTGTGGCTCTGGTCAGGGTGGCTTCTTGCCACCCCTTTTAACCTGTGAATGCAGCATCACAGAAATAGCCAGCGGAGCAGGGAAAAGTGATTGCAGGGAATGGGATCTGAGATGCCTGGAGCTGGAGCAGCATGCTTACTGTCACCTGGGGATACAGGAAACATTCCCCCCACCCCAGCCTTTCTCTGCACCCAGCCCAGTTTTTGGTCCTGCTGCTGAAGGTCGTCGGTGATTTATTGCCACAAAGTGATTCAGAAGGGAAAAATGTGAAGGTTTGTGATGAAGAAAGCATCACCACGAAAGCAGCTGGCTCCCAGATGTGTGCATCTTGAAAAAGCAGGGTGTGAAGTTTGTGCCTTTTTCCTCCCGAGCTGATGTGCAGCCTGTGCTTTTCCTCTTACAGCTCCAGAAAACTTCCCTGTAATATTTCAGCTGTAAGGTACTGTCACGCATTTTAAAGGCAGGACTGTAGCTATTCTGCCTTCTCATGCTTAGTGCTATCTGAACAGTAAATATTCTCCCAGCTGTCATCTGAAAGCCAATGCTAGCCCTGCTATTCTCATTAAAATAATTCAAAAGATTACATTTACTTTTATGTACATGTTCTAACAGATGTGAGTTGGGAAGTGCCTGGGTTTCAGTGTAGCTCAGCTACGAAATCTTGCAGAATACTAATAGGTTGTGAAAGTTTGAGGATGATATGAAGAATTTCTGGCTGCTATAACTATTGTTAGTTTTCGGCTGTGAAGCCAAAAGCAAACCTTAACCAAAGAGGGGAAAAAAGTAACTAAATCTGATACACCGTTTATATAGCTATGATAAATCTGGAACCCCCTTGGAGAACCAGAATGAATAGCAGTCTTTTTAAAGCCTGCATAATGAAGTGGTTCACAGTATCAAATCCCTTAGATAAGTTGTTAAAGAAGTCTTCAGTCTTTTATTGGAAGCCATGAAAATATTAGTGCTCTTAAAATGAGCCTAAAAATATAACGAACAAGAATGAATGGTGTGATTGCTAACTAATCTCTCCATGGTTTTGCAGCTGGCTAACAAGATAGAATTCAAATACTTGGTAATGATTTGCCTTGTCTATCATTATATATTTGTGTTAAAAGACTGTGTAATAGATTTTTTTGGAAACATGCATCGCCTGAGCCAGACAGCATCAGGCAAATGTTGGAAAGGACCATGTATGTGACACATGCTGGCAAATAGCTGTGGCTGGTGTGGAAAAGAGCAAACATTTAAACAAACGGGGTAAACCTGAAGCTGTTGATAGGAGGAGAATACAGAAGATGAGCAATCATGTTGCACATGCAAACCTAATGGTTGTTGTGTGGTTTTGGAGTCCTACCTAGTATAATTTAAAACTTCCTAAGGAAGAAGAGAGGTGAGATCGAGGGGAGGGTGTCTCCATCATTGTTAACACTCCGATACCTGACAGTAGTGATCAGGTGGCTACAGCAGGCAGGTTTCTGTTCACAAAGTCTGTATGAAACAGCTTGCTTTATGGCAGTGGTGGTTCAGTCTGTCTCGAAGTAGCCAGTGCTGGCAAAGTGAACAGGTAGATTTTGTGTTAAACTTTCACCCGTCTAAAACCATGCTCCCAGGTTTGGCGGCATCTTGAAGACTTCAGAATGGCTTCTTTCAGATTATCTTAAAACTGAGTGGTTTTCCATGCTAAGAAGGTGAGAGACTTCTGGATTTGTTGTTTGAAGTTTTGTTTTAGCACAAGGAGTAAACATTAATAGATTCTGTGACAACTTCTACTTGCACAAATGGAAGTGCACACTTGTGTCATTGGTTTGTAAGTCAGGAAGAGGTTCATTCATCATCTAAATCAAACAGTTTCTCAGCTCTACAGACAGTCATGTATTCTGTTGTCTTCTGGTGGCTGAGATTGGAAGAGAGAGAAGAAACTGGGGTGAGGAAGGCAATGATAAATAAAATGCTATTCAGGTAAACATCTTTATAAAGTCATAAAATCATCCATGATTTAATCTTGTGGATACCGAAACATGGCTGGAATGACTCAGAGGAGTCACAGGTCATTTATTTTGGTTTGAGTACATTGCTGTACCTCAGGGATGCTGCTCTCCAGGGTGCATTTCCCGTACACAGCACGCCACTCAACAAGGCAAAGCACGTTGGAGCAGGATGAGCTGTGCTGCAGGATTTCTGCTTACAGATTTTGTTAAACTTTGCTGTTTCCACCCAGACTCAGGGCAGAAGGGTGATGCTTCGGAGTAAAAGTGTTTTCAGGGAAATGAGTCTGAGGCAGCCCTGACCTGAGCAGCAGCCCCACACCGTGCCCTTATCCAGTTCCCTGCTGCTGGGAAGCACCAAGGTCTGTTATTAATTGCACATCCCCAAACTTCTGTGCCAGAGTTAAGATGACAACTCAGGTGTCAATCACCCTGATTCTGATCTGGTCTAACAATGCCCTGAATAAGGCAAGGCCCAACAAAGTCCCTGTTTAACTGGTTTCTCATTCTCCCTCTGTGTGTAATCTCTGTCAAACAGAAGTGCAGTTTTTAACTGTAATCTAAGCCTACTTGCTTCTGTATTGGAGATGAGGGTAGCTCATGTCATCAGGCCACTGCAAACGTAAGCAAACAAGGCTTTGTTAGGTAAGTAAATATTTCTTTCTCTTTGACATGTGAATGGAATGCAATAGATATGAGTGGTTGACTGACACCAGAGATGTCAGGCCCCTAGATGCCCTGCTCCTGGCCTAGTTTAGTCAGCATTTTATTCCACGCATTCAAAGTATCGCTGGTTTCTCTTTATCCAGAACTCTAAGTGAGATAGTGATGTTTGTAATTTAAAGTGCTGATCCTTCCCCTCCTTCAGCCTCCTCATCCTAAGGAAGGTATAGTCAGCCAGTTTAACATTCAAACCAGGGTAAACATGCCATGAGCTTTCAGCTACACAATCACACCATCTAACACAGATACACCGTGTTTCTAAAACGCCTAATGCTCCCTACTTGGTGCTTCGTCTCTTAGCAGCCATATATGAGGAAGTGGAAATAAACCACCCACTTTGCATTCAGCAAAACATCTTTGTGGAGGACTGAAGTTGAGCTTCTGTGTTATTTGCCTTCCGTTTGCTTCTGCAGTTCAAGCTCCTCTTGGTTGTTCTGACAAGTCTCCAGCAGAGCCGGCTGCTCCCGCACGCAGTGATGTGCACCCTCCTGTTCGTACAGTCTGCCATCTCACTAGGAGAGGATCCAGCAATGAATGAGTCTACCATAAATATTCCTGGTTTCTTTCCTGGGGGAAATAGAAAGAGACTCTGAAGAGATCTTCTGGAAGAAGCTGCAAAAAAAAATGCTGACATCTTTCTTTAAGAGGTTGCCCATGTGGCACTGTTGTTGATTTTAGTTATGTATTGTTACTAGAAGAGAGATATAAGATGTCCCATCCAATCTTGCCATATTTATATTTATACATCAGGGAAACGTACATAATTCTGTTGTTTGTGCCCCTTTCTTCTCCTTTTGCAGAATCCTTGCTGATGAACGATTCCTGTCAGCTGCAGGAAAGGTCCCTGATGCATCCTGAATCATTCTTCTGCAGACACCTATGCTTGCCTTGATGGATACTTGGTGGTAGTGCAGTCCTGCCGGCACACATGGATGACTCCTGGATCCCCCTGTGGTGACAAATCTGCCTCCTTAGTTTCTCTTGTTTCCAGTTCCTGACAACTTATTCTTCCCTGTGTGGTGTCTGGATGCAGCTGTTCAAGCATATTTGCTTTCTGGAGATGCTATGCTGTGCTGAAACAAATGCCTCCAGGCTTCACTGTGTGTCACCAACTAAGCCATCTTTTCTGTGTCCTGGTAGAGAGGAAACCAGGGCCCTTCCTCCTCCTCCATGTTGGCTGTTTACTGAGGCACCCTTTTTAAATAGGAATACATGAGCATTCTTCAAAATCCCCTCTCCATCCCCTTGCTTAGGGGGTTCTTGACAACCGCACATTGGCCATAGCAGGTTTGGGCTGCATGGGACATCCCTCCACTGGATTCCTTTGCCATTGCATGGGGCAGCTGCCTGCCAACCTGCTCAATGGCAAGAACATCCCCAGCAGAGAGCTGGCCCTCAGTTATTACACTGCACTGACATTGCCCCTGAAGCACCCTGTCCTTCAGATGACCTTCAGCACTCTGCAGTGACAGCACCTCTTCCCACTATTTTCCCAGTGTTTCCCAGTATTGCAAACACTACGCAGTGCGGCAGTGCTGGCAGCGTGGCAGTAATTTAGCAATCTGTAGGTAACTGATTGACAAAAATGGGAAATGGCTCCTGCAAACTGCAGAAATTCTGAAAGCATTTAGTCAATTTTTGGTTGAGGGTTGTTGAGCATCTCTTCAACCTCAGTTGCATGCGCGTTGACAACAAATACACCACACGCCAAAAATGCTGCTGGAGCAAAAGCCACAAAATAACGATTCCAACGTACTCAGCAATCCCAAGCCTTCCCCTTTGGCAATGGCACGGGAAAATGAGTAAGAGTTTGTAATCCTCTCTGTGCCTGATACAGGAATTTTTCAGGGACTTTTGCTTTATATTAAAGAAGAATACAGGGTTAATGTCAGAGAATAACACCAGTATAGCAAGAGCTTTTACTGATTTTGTCACAAGAATGCACTGTCATATTCCTCTAAAAATTGTAGGGAACTGTGAATACATTATATTTTCCCATGTTTTTTAAAATGTACACATAAAATATTGTCTAGTTTTTTTTTAAATTATTATTAATATTCTGCCCTTATTTTAGTTGAAAACGATCTTTCAGCCAACAGCCAAGCATTAAGTGCTGGGGAAAGACAACCTAAAGACAATCCACTAACCTGACAAATGTATTTGCATGGACTTGAAGATGAGGCCCTCCTCTGCTGCCAAGTGCTTTGGAGGTGCTTTACAGGCAGCCACAGGAGGGCAGTGGATGACTTGGATATGCGGTTTCTCTCCAGTTTTTATCTGTTTTTTAATCGTTTCGTTTCCCTTCCACCGAGCTCCTATCTTGTCAAGAAATAAAAATTTGACGCTGATGCGAGGAAGGGGATTTGATTTTCATTTCCCTCTGCGGGTTTGGCACATTTTCTTCATATTCTTGTTAGTTCAGCTTATCATCAGTGTGTGGAGAGCTTGCGGATACGATCCCCGGTACTGCACACAGGCCAAGAGGGGAGCGGTGGAAACGTATTTGTACAACTTCTCTGTTTACACAACTTTCAAGGTCAGGACTTCCTTCCACGAGAAAAATACCAGAGAGCCAACAAACAGTTTAATGGCTATCTGTGGTGCTCGCAAGTTGTCCTAGGTGCGCGCTGAATTCTTCCTTCTCCATAGAAAGATCTGACCCACGTTCCGTACAGGTTTCTGCCAACAAGCAGTTTAATTACAAAATTAGAGCTCAAGACCCTCCTGGGGTTTGCTAATGGGCTGGTGTATCTCTTTGCCTTAGCTTTTTGCTAAGCAAGCAAAGGGCAAAAGTTGTAATTATAATCAGAATTAAGCATTTTTGGTTAAAAACAAATGAGCACAGGTCTCCTTGTGATCAGTGTTAGTGGCCAGAGGGTCTCTGTGGTGGACGAGACAACTAAAAATGTCAGGACTAGCTCTTCAGACTGACCCTGCATCCTGATCAAAGGTAGAGAAGTTGGCAAACACTCAGGATCAGAGGAAATCCAGCCTAACAGCAAGCAGAAACAGCCGCATACCGGCTGGACAAGCGCTCCATAGAGACTGAATGCGAGTTTTACAGTTCACAGCAGAAGTGATGTTTGAAACATTTGGAAGCAAGTTAGGGAGAACAAAGGCTGTTTCTGTGGCACAGTGAGTGCGGGGAGGAGAGGAGAGCATCCGCAGCCTGCCAAGGCGGTATGAAATATATGCTTGTGTCTCAATATGCCAGAAGCTTCTGGGCTTTATTCCCAGAACTCCCACTGGCGTGTATGACCTTGTGCTAGTCACCCACGCTTGCCGTGCCTCAGTTTCCCTAGCACAAAGTGGGGACAAAAGTACCTCCGGATGGCTGTCAAGGAGCTGATTTCATAACATTCTGATGCTGGGGAGAGGGTGTCTATTTGTATTTGAGTATCACTTCAAGCATTTTAGAGCTTGTTGACATTCGCAGTAGAGTAGCCAGACTTTGTGTTGAGGCACTGCAGAAAAAGAAGGTCGCAGCAGGGGCAGAACTCACATTTCCCCAAGTACAAGCTCCATCAGCTAATTATAGAAGAACATCCCCTAGCAGCTGACAAGGTAGGAGCTTTGTGATTTGTGCTGATGTAGTTTTGACTCCATGTAACAGACAGGGTATAGATTCGCTAGCCAGATGTGTACCGGTAGGCTATTGACCCATCATTTCAGCTGCCAGGTTGGCTGGTCACCAGTGCCCATGCTGACAGAGGAGGACACTCAGATGGCACTAGAAAAGCAAGAGGAGCCTGACCCTTAACCGTGAAGGGCAGATGAGAAACCACAGGGTGACTGATGAAAATCTCTATTTGGCCAGCCTGATGCTTGCTGGGTCAGGCTCCACATGCCCACTGTGAATGGATTGGACTCACTGTGTGGGTACATATGTGATTTATCTCTCACTGCTTTTACACATATTTACAAATCTGGCTTATTTTGTGTGGGACTTTCAGATCCGCCTTGGGTTGCAACATATTCCTTTCAGCTGAAGTCTTGGATTACAGTACAGCCAAAATTGCATCTAAACTTCAAGAAGAAGGATTTCTCTATACTTGTGTTGTTTTCACTATTCCCCTTTACCAAACTGAGCCTCCAGGTTTGTACCTGATGTGGTATGTGTGCAGAAACCCACGCACAGCCCACCACTAAGTGATTTTGGGGGAGGCAGGGGGAGCATTTCTGTTATTAGAATCTTGTTCCCTTTTCTGGTTGGTTTCCTCAACAGTCAGGGCAGTAAGTTTGTTGGCAGAGCCATCTCTCAATAAAGTAGGTTCTAAATAACTTTCATAACACAACAGGGAGGAATTCAGAAACCATATCTGAAGAGGTGCTTGTTTGTGTTACCTCCTCCAACAGCAAATGCAGCATGGGGGTGTTAAATGTTTCAACTGTTTTAAATATTGGATATTGCATACTGCCAGCTGGTTCCTTGTGACCTACCTACCAATAAGTAGACATTTCCTTTTCTATATACTTTAAATATCTGGAGTTTTCTTTAGCATTTCAGCAACTGGTTCTAAAAACTTAGCTCTGGCTCTGAGGTTTCGGCAGTCTACTTGGCCTTCAAGTTCTCTGTTTAGAAAGTAGGAACAATAATCACTTTTTCCTCTTCTGGGGAAAAGTACACTGGAAACTGTGAGTTTCCCATGTCCTGAGTTAAAGGAGACATGTGAATGTCTATGGTAGATATATTTTCCTTTGTTTTTTTTTGTTTGTTTTGTATTGAGTGCTGTTATCTTGGGAGGAATGTATAAGGACATAGAGAAATGGTGCTGTGTAGGAGGATGGAAACCTGCTGCAGTACATAAAGGTCCCACCCAGAACATACCTACAGACTTGCCATTGAAAGAATACTATGTTTCTCCTGTAAGGAGCAGGTTTTACCATATGGAATGGGAACTATTGTGTCAAATGAAGGCAGAGAGAAGTAGCACATAGAAATGACAAGTTTCCAGAGCAGGATGTTAATTTTGACTTGTAGTCCTAATCCATAATAACTTTCAAGCCTTTTCAATTTGAGTATTACCAGTAAATCATTCAATTACCCACCAGATCTTCCTAACTGATTTAGGACAGGCACTTGGATTGTGAGAGATGATCCTTCCAATTCCTCCTCTAATTCAAACCTGATCCAGTGTTTTCCACTGGACTGCTGTGTGGTTTGTAGCGCTGTTTCCGCATAGCTTCTGCTGAAGCTCTTCTGCTTTGCATAAAGGCTCTGTAGGTCCATAAACATGTTCAAGGCAGTGGTGTGCTCTCCACAGTCCCTAAACCAATAGCTGTGGGTTCAGGAGGGGGACAAAAAAACTGGATTGCAGGTTCCTGTTCAACCTCATCTGCCCTCCCAAAACAGGACCTCCCACTGCCATCTTTGAGAGACAATGAGGGCAAAGAGGGACCACTGGGGATTTAGGGCAGTGCTCCGAACAGTGGAGGATTTCAGTTCAGCTCTCTGCTCTCGCAGAAGCACAGCCATCCCCAACTCCACCAGTGCCTTCAGCACTGGGGCACAAAGTCGTCCCCATCACAACTCACCCCTTCATGGGAGATAGTTCTTGACAATGACTTCTGCCAGGTGATCTCATCTACCAAAAATGACCCCAACTGCAGTCTTAAGCTCCCTGAAATGCTGAAAAAATGTTGACCTGGGTCAACCTGAAGGAACATTTTGGTTCTGAGAACTGTTTCTATTGCCTGGAGAGCTGAAAGCCAAGCGCTTCTAGGCTAAACAATGGAAGAGGATGGTGGAAGAGGAGAGAGGGGCATGAGGTTACCAAGATCAGCTACTCTGCACTAAAAGTTTTGAGACAAGTCTGGTTTGGTTGTTGCTGTTTTTAAAGTCACTAAATAAGCAAGAAATATTAATGACATCAGTAAACCCTCCTGGACACATGCCTGGTCATTAACTTTTCTTAGTTTCCTAAGCAAAGGCTTCACATTGTGTTGATGTTTTTTTGAGCAAATATGACTAGCAAATAATCCTCTTAAGGAAGTGCAAGTGGCTGGAGGCAATGCTTGGGGCTAAAAAACATGTAGCAGACTCAAATCAAAACAACTGCTACCCTCCGTGCTACCCTGCTGCTGGGCCACCCTCAGAATACTGATACAAGGAGGTCTGGTTAGCCAGGCTCTGGCTCACAAAACGTAAGGTTTTGACCCCTTTTGGATGAAAAAAGCTATGTTTGATCAGTGAACGCTGTCATCTCTTATAAAAGTTGATGATCTTTGTTTGAATGTGTTGCATCTCTTATAAAAATGATAAATCAGGTAGCAGATAATTACAGTATCAAATTGACCTGCTGCATGCTGGTGGAATTCTGATATGTTTGACCAAACTTATTCAGTGCTTTTACCTGCCCCAGTTCAACTTCCAACAAAGATGGTGCTAGATGGTTTCTGGTGAGCCATAAAAGTTTTTTTGAGGTGTTCCCAAACTTAATTGCTCTACATAGCCCCAATTTTAATGGACCAAATTTATAAGGCCAAATAATGCTATGTGCCTTGCAATCTCTTTGTCTTTGCATCGGAACAGGGTTCTGAGGACTGTCCTTTTGCAGAAATAGGCCCTACTATCATGACTTCCTGAACAGTCACAGATCCATCTCAAGAGTCTGATGGTAAGCTTTGCAGGTGAAAGCTGCAGAAGAAGAGTAGAAGGGATAAGCTTTTCTGTTATCTTGGGTTGATATTTGTTGCCCAGTCCATTTCCAGTGAAGATTGCAATTAACCTTGTTTTTAAATAGTTTTGTTTGTGCTCCCTGGTACTCGAGTGATGCTGTTTGCTGGACACAGGTCAGAACTCCAAGCAAAGTTCTTTTCTGGTCCTGGGGGTTCTCTGAAATTTTCAGTTAGATATTTGGATAGCCTCAGGCTCCTCTGGGTTGTTTGGACCTTCACCGGCTGCTTCATTTCTTCTCTTTCGTAACATTGCCTTTAATTCTAAATCAGAAAACATCCTCATTCTCTAGACCTTCTGTTCCTTCTCTGTCAGACTGATTTCTTACTGTGTAGCCAGTGCTGGGCCTTCTTCACAGCATCCCTGAATTTTGGTTCAAAAGAACCAAACCTTGGTGGGCTCCATGTTTATAGAGCCTGAAAAAGCTGTCTCACCTTTACCTTTTTCCTCTTTGTTTATTGTGGTGGGTTGATCCTGGTTGGATGACGGGTGCCCACCAAAGCTACTCTATGACTCTCACTGTCTCAATCCTCTCTCTATCTCCAATTGCTCCTGCACAGTAACTTTTTCCCCTTCTTAACTATGTTACTCCAGAGTTGTTACCACCATCACTGATGGGCTTGGCCTTGGACAGCAATGGGTCTGTCTTGGAGCTGGCTGGCATTGACTCTATCAGACACAGTGGAAGTTTCTACCAGCTTCTCACAGAAGCCACCCCTGCAGCTCCCACTGCTACCTAAACCTTGCCACACAAATCCAGCACGCTTATCAAAGTGTGTTACGCTTACTAAAATGCTGTCCATGCCTCAGGCAGATGGACTCCTGTGGTCCCTTCTTAAGGCTGTCCAGCCTGAGTCACTCAGGCGAACACACAGCCTGTACAGGTACAATGGAGTGCATAGAGATTGACCCCAAGCACAGTGGCTATTGCAAAAATGCTGACTGTCCAACAAAATAGGCATCACGGGTGCTTATTCACCTTGCCTAACTGTAGCTTAAGTTGGGAATGAGGTTGCTCCTACAGAACCTGAGGAGGAAATGGTTCCTCCAAAGAGCAGAAACCCACTAGAGATATGACACTGCAGCATGCTTAGAAAAAGTATTGTGTAGTCTATTTGACTGGTGCAAGTCCATTAAATTCAGCTGTCAAATCAGCTGATGGGATACCTCGCATACTTATAGTTAGCCTCATGCTCTGGGAAGCATTAGATCTAGTATACAAGTGTGGGACTGTCACTGAGGGGTGAGTAGCTGTATTGATATAGGTGATTGGCAGAAAAGGTTGGGTGCTACCACAGCAAACTGTAGCAGAAAACAGCAATTCCTGTACCTAGTATCTTGAGTACTGAAAGCAAGATAAAACCCAGCAGTAATGTAATTAAGGACTGTATTGTAAAACATAAGCACAAGACATCTTTAGGGTCACATTCATTTTGTCATTTCCTGACTCCTGAACACTTACATTACTTTCTCATTTAGTAATACAATGATTATTTAGATGGCATGATCTTAGGTGCTTAGATGCTGGTGGATGTCTTCTGCTGTCTTTCTACGCTTTTGGCACTGACTAAGGGTAATGGTAACATTTTAGAAAGTGTTTTCTGGGCTAGGCAGTGTGGTGGCACTGGAGAAGATGTTCTATAAGACCTAGACTACGTACCTCTTACCCAGCCGATTCTGACTGTGGGCCTGATGGTATATGCAGGGGAAAGGGAGATGCTGGTGCACAGCCTTGTGCTGGTGCTGGCTGGTGAAGTCTGGTGCAAGAGAAACCCAGTGGCAACAACAGATGGGGTTGCGTTGTATTTTTAAGGTAGGAGTGAATTTCTTCATTTTGTTTTCTGTTTTTTTTTTTTTTCTCATTTGCTGTTATCACTGGAATATACATTGCAGCAGGTCTATATGGCATTTCCACCAGAGCAGAATTTGAGCTGGACTTTTCAGACCATATATGTCCAGTGATAAAGCTGGTGGCACTGGCCATGAGAATTATGAGCTTATTTCCCTGGTCTGAACACAGAGAGATAAACCAGTCCCTATATATTATGAGGCAATTATATGAGCTAATGATCAAGTTTTCCTACTCAAATTGTAATAGCTATGCTTTTTACTGCCAGCCAGAAAAAATCTGACACACACTCTGGCCAGGCCAATAATGATTGCCAGTTCCCGTTATACCTTTAAAAGTTGAATAATATATGTAGCACTTGCAATGTTTTAGTGGCACTTAACGTAGTCAAACAGCTGAGCAAGCAGTATTGCATTTCACACTCATTTCTGTCAAGCAGGTCTTCACAGCTGCCATCCCCACCAGTGTTCCTGCAATGAAATTAAGGTCTGAGGAGACAGGGGTGAGTTCTTAGCTCAAGCACATCCCTGCAGTAATGCAGCTCTTTATTTTTCATACTGGAGTGAGATTGCATCTGTCTGCACCCAGTCATGTAAGTGTGCCTCTCATGGCTGCTCATGTTTCCCTTTTTCCTCTTCATTATGGGTTTAATGGGGTAATGGGGAAAATATTGTGGGCTTGGGATTTATTTTTTCTTCTGTCTGCATGCAATTTTGATTCTGTGCAGTGAGTGCAGGTATAAGAGCTATTAGCCTGAGTCTTCCTGTGGCTTACAGCAGAAGGCAGGACTATGTATATGCTGGAGTCTTGCTAGCTAAAAAGGCAGGTGCCCAAACTCACCTCTGGAGAAGCCACTGCTGGGGTTTGGACCACTGCCATGCCAGCTGCTGCAGGCTCCTGCTGTGCTCAGTAGCTCTTTGGGTCCATCGCACATTGACCACCCAGGGTCTCTGTGTGGTGGGGTCGTAATCTTTTCCTTCTCTCTTCTGGAAAGGGAAGATGGCATTAAGCAAAAGGAGGACTGAGTGAAGTACACCCAATCTAACTCAGCTGTTTTTAAGTTAGACATCTAAACAAAGCTAGTTTCCTCATGGCTCTTGGATGTCTACACTGGAACTAGATCATGAAGGCTCATTTTGGAGCCTGATGTATAGAATAGGTATCTCCAGAGAGTATTTCATATCCTCAGACAGACACCTACAACAGCTGGCAACGAATCACCTCTAGAGACTTCTGTACGTCATAATTCAGAAAACAACTGGGATAGCCTAAGAGCTCAGTGGAAGTAGATGATCAATATGCAGCTATAGGCGAAAGGATTGAAAGGTTGGCTGTGCAAAGAATGAGGCTGAATACTGAACATGCTACAGTCCTATCTGACATGTTATGAAGACACAAACCGTAAAATATGACATCATCCAGAATTCTGGTCAAAGTTCTACTTCTTTTGTCTCAAAAAAAAGCATGAAGCAGAAGCTCCCTTCCTGCTAGCAGAGGTGATTGTAAAAAGAGCTGCTTCCATCTGAGTTGTAGTTGAAATGACTAAGACTGCTTAGTTTGGAAAGAAGATAAAGAGGTGGGAACATATTGGTGAGTTATATAATACTTAAAATGGACCAAGTAAATAGATTGCATATTCTTTCTGGCAGTGCCAGATGAAACAATTTTCTAAGCTAGAAACTGTTATTACCACTCAAAATCCTAAGAAATTCTTTTTAACACAATGCAAAATAAACTTGTGAAGCTCATGGTGGCTAGATACATTGCTCCAAGTGGTTAGCAGGATTAAAAGCAAATTAGACATTTACTCTTAGGTCGATTACAGATAACTAAGAAGTCTACAGTCACATTAGATAGGATGTGAAATGCAAAAGGAATATAAACCTTTTTGCCACAGTGAATACAGAAGCCATTCAAGAGGCAGGGGTTAAGCAGACACTTCCTCAAAGAGCAGGTTTCTCCTAAGCATCTGCATGAAGATTTTTTTCTTCAAGCCCACTGTCACTGGGCATTACCAAACTTTGGTTACTTGGCTGTTCTATTTTTATGGTGCAGGTTAGGGGAAAGCTGATCAAAACTGGTGAATGTGGCAACTGTACAGCATTCAGGACCAAAACAAATGCAACGGTTGTATGACAGTTTGTAAACCTGGTCAGAAACTAACTTTTTTAGGGGAAGAAGAAGATGAGTTTGATGAGCTGGACAGCCAAGAAACTCTAAGACATGGAAAGAAAAGTGCAGGAAACACGATGCTGAAAAGAAGAAAGCAAAGCAGGAAGAGAACTAATTTTCTGGGCAAAGTGTGAGCTGGAGGAGGTGTAGAGCTGGGACTGAAGAGCTTTCCTCTTGATTCCTGCCCTGCTCAGGAAACAGGGCATTGTATACATGCCTGTAAATAAATGTATTCAAAGAGATAGCTGGCAGCATCATCAATTTTAACTACTCCTAATTGCCAGAGTATAGGCTAATTGATCTGGAGAAAGAACTAACTTCTGGTGTGCTCTGCTCTGCTCTGTCCTATGCTCTCTGATCTACCACAGTAACTCTAACCAGTGTTGTCTATACAAAGCTTTTCCTGAGCTACTTAAAACAACACCTTTTTTATTTATCTATTTTTTGATTATTTTTATTTTTAATTTTGCATTATTCCCAGGGCAGGACCTGCAGAGGCCTCTGCGCTAGGGTCTTCCAGGTTTTTTTAAAGGTACCTTGCTGATAGTGCTAAAGATGACAAGGATGGTGAAACGTGCTCTGCATATGGATCAGGGGAGAATTAGAAATGGTTCATCACTCCTGTGAGAGTTCATTCGTCTGCCACAGACTGGCCCATGAGAATATTTCTGGAGAGATGAACTTTATCTAATAATAAAAAGTCCGCTGACCTGCTTTTATGTCGCAATTCCTGTAGCATGAATAATTGCACCCTCTTGTATAATTGGCAACATTAAGAGTGCTAAGTGAAATAATTAGGAAAGAATCAGGTTTCATGAGTGCACCGTGTTCTTACTTTGAGGATTTTATCCGTACCTCTTCCCCTCTGCCGAAGAGTCACCGCTCGGTTGTGCTTCTGCTGGGAGACGTGGGCAAACATCTGCCTCGGCAGCTCCTGCCAGCCTGACTCTGGCAGGGTGTCAGCAGAGCCCCCAGGATAACGCATGGCATCTTCAGCGTATCTGGCCTTCAGCGGTCCAGCAAATGTGCGCAAGATGCGAATCCACAGCACAGAGTTTTGCACCAGGTGCCTCTCGTGCCTGGAACTGGGGTTTTCCATGGCTGGAGGTAGCAGTGCACCAAATCATTCAGTAACTGCAAGGTCCCTGTTCCACAGATTAATGGAGATTGATCCTCCCCTCCCAGATCTCTTACAAAAATGACAGTAACACATTTACAGGAGAGCAGCCACTCAAAGCTGCTTGAATGTAAGGACGTAGCTTTGTGGTGGGTCACGTGGAGTTGGTGGGAGCATGCCATCTTTGCTGGGTCAGCCTGGAACTAAAAGAGAAGAAGAGAAAAATCCCTGACCATCTGGCAGGATGCAGCTGGCACCTGGGGTAGTTTAAGATCTTTTTGCTGGTTGCAGGGCAAGGGAGAGCTTGTCACAGAGCAGTGCGCACAGTCCCCAGGGAAGAACTCCAGCTTCAACTGGACTGATCCATGCTGATAACATGTTTGACAACAGCCCTCTGCCTTAATAAAAAGGAAGAAAAAAGAAAGAGAAGAAACCCAACAGAAATACAGGAAATATGAACTGCTGAGATGTAACTTGGAATTAGGTAAGTGTGAAATGTTGTATGATGCTTCTTAGGTCACATGTTGGGATGGAAATTGCATATTGAACCATATGATGGATGCAGTCATGTGCAGTGGATCATGATGTGTCCTGAAATATGCTGGGTCACAGAGCAGGGGAGCAAGACCCCTCAGGAGACACACTCCTCACACCCTGCACTGGTGCTGCATCTCCACAGCAGCCATGTGTGCGTGGCAGTGAGGGAACTCACGCAGACCAGGGGCCAATTAGCACAATCCAATCACAGTCTTGGGAGACACATGGGGAGCAAAAGGAAGAGCTGGGGGATTTCTGGAGAAATACCAGAACCAGTAGCAAAACCAACCCCTTGTGAACACAGGAGATAAGGAGATGTGAAGATGACTGTCTCAGGATCCTGCATTGCCAGGGTTTTCTGATACCTGCTGCTCTACAACTGACCTCTGTCTGACACTGTTTGGGAGAGGCCAGGGGAATGAATGATAGCAGTCAGTTGTCCTTGAGTCCAGTTCTGGTCCACCTTCTCTAGCATATTGTCCCTGTGACTTTTCTTTTGTGTGTGTCTCCAAAAACACATGTATACCTTTTACACATAGCACCCATTCCTCCTTACGCCCCTTCCCTGATTCACTAGATAAGCCTCACAGCCCCATTTCTCATCACAGCCCCCATGTTATACTGGAGTTACTTCCTCCACTCATTCAACCTTAAATGTTGACAAGCACCAGTTGTTCTGGTGGTGTTACTTACCCTTTGCCAGGCTTAGCCTGGGACTTGCTTCCACAGGCTTTGTGAAAAAGGTGTGAAGACAGAATGGGGAGTAAGAACAGACAAACAAATATGGAAAAATGGGTCTGAAAAGGGACTAACTGCGGGTCTTTGCAGACTGTTAAGCTGCAGTTATCACTAGTCCATACCCCTCTTCAGAGCCTTAACTGGGAAAATACTGCAAACCAGGTCCCAGAGGCTCTTTGTTGTGCCAACTATTGCTGCAACCCTGTCTAAATACAAATGCCTTTTTCCCTTATAATCATTAATTTCCATAAATCAGTATAACTAATAATAAAGACTAAGGTGGAGTGGGGAGGCAGGGGGGAATTCTATCCAGCTAAAATATAAGGGGAGGGGTTATTAATAAAAAGAGGGGTGTTCCAAGGCATGAAGTCATCAGGCTGCCTACCTGAAATGGAGGAAATAAACACTACTACAGATGATTTATAGGGAGATTCCTAAATGCGCTCAGCTGAAGCTGTTTCAGAAAGAGAGTAGATTCAGTCTCTTAAGCTAGGCTTTAAGCTGTATTCTCCCTGTCTTAACACTCTTTTATTTTGGCAATTATAACATCCGTGTTTATCTGCACTTCTCAAACTTCATGTAATCTGAAGAGTTTGCAGTATCACGTAGTATGGCTGACTCAGACGCTAGAAACAGTTTATGTAGTGAGATTATGTAGAGAGATATTTAGCATTTCTGTCACATTCTTTTCAAAATGTCACATAAACAAATAATTTCTCTATTATTATTGTTTCTAGCAGCAGCATTTGATGTGCTCTACATCTTCTTTGATTTTGCTATTCTTACATGGAATAGAAAGACCAGAACAGTGAGAGCTACATTATGCTAAATGATGTCTTACCACTTATTTAAACCAGTCTTCTGCTTTTCATGCAGTAATGATATAGAGTGTTTGTTATTTCTAGAAGTAGCAGACAATTTTGATTAATACACAGTGAGTTCATAATCAATGACTTTTGATTCTGTTTTATTTATGATAAACTAGTGTGTAACAACTCATCATTAAAAACTCAAAGCATTCTGGACATTGAAAACATCATAACTTTGCCAATTTGGAGCATGTGGCTGGGTCTACCTTGTCTTACAATGTAATGTATGCAATTTCTGCAGAGCCTGCTCTGACCGTGCAGAGAAACTCACTGTGGTTGGTGCTGTTACATAGGCTGGAAGAGTTGAGCTCAATGGTGTGCAAAGGACTCATAAAGTAGGATTGCAGAATGAAAAAGCTGGTGCTTGGTGGCTGGGCCAAGTCAAAACCTTTCCTTCCAACCTGTTTTCTTCAAGTGGGAAATTCGATGGCTAAATAGTAATTTTCCTTGAAATTGTTGCTCATAAAATGAAAACTATAAACTGCTTCCCTTTAGGCATACATATGAAAAAAATGGTTTCCAGATTCTCAGCAAAATTTCAGAGTTCAGGAGCAAAAGCTCCCCATGCGTCTGTCCCTCCTGACTCCTGGAATAGCTCCACAGTAGGACAGGCAGGACAGCTTAGGAAAGGTCATGTTTTGCAGACACCCTCCTTCATCTGGATGTTATGATGCGAAATCTGACAAGTTGTGCTTCCATACGACTTTTTTTGCCATGTCACATGTATGGCTCGGTCAAATGCTGCCTGCTTAAGTTATTAGCATTGTAAACTCTTATTATGTTCGGCATGCACTTCATATGTCATTGGCCTCCAGCTGTTGGTGCTAGCACAGGAGAAGATGACTTGACCCTAGATGGAGAGGAGGAGCATTATGGGGGACCTTTGGAGTGAGACAGCCTGGGAAGCTGTCCAAGGGCATGCATGTGTAAAGAGCAGCTGTGAAAGGTAGGAGCTGCACACAGAGCCATGCCCTATCACTCAGACTAGCAATTTCCTTATCATTTCACACTTTTCTACAGTATCAGCCGAGACCGCAGTTGACGTGGTAGTATAAGCTAGCCATTAATGCATTAGCTGCTGTGTGATACCGGCACTTTCTGAACAAAACCAGACAGCGTGGTGGGTGAAGAGCTAACAGCCCGGCAAGCGTGCCTTATGTTGCTAACTCAAGGGAGGGATACAGTTCACTTTAGAAACATAGTACTGAGAACAGACCTTTTCTCCAAAGGGAATGGAGTTTGGCCACCTCAGTGGCAGCAGAATGGCCAGGACTTTTTATTGTCTAGGAGATGTTCCTTTTACTCATCTGGAAGTCATTAAAGAGTATGGAAAAGGAAATTTTAATGGAGGGAGTCTACATGGAAATACCAGGAAAACGCAGCTCCAAAGGCTACCTTTACAGGGAGAAAAAAAGTGCATCCCAGGAGGGAGGAGGTAATGAAATAAGAAGTTGGGAGCAGCAGAAGAGCCAGGAGATGCCAAATGCCTTTGGCAAAGGCATAGTAAATGCATGTAACATAGTAACAGAGGGAAAAAAGGGCAGGGGAAGGAAAGCAGGTGGGACAATAGTAAGGCCCTTGCACTTCAAGTTTTCGCTGAACACTGAGCTGGAGAAGTTGTTCTTTTCTGTTGTGTTTAACGCAGTTGCACAACTTGCAGGAGCAGAATGACTGCTGGAGATCTCCCAGGAGTGGGCTTCTTTGCAGTAGGGGGTGGCCCTCTGTATAGACTTGAGCTGCTTGGTGAGGTACTTTGGGGGATTTTCAGGAGCACAGCCCAGAGTCTACAGGAAACAAAAGGGAAGAGCATTTCTACTGTTAGTAAGGCACCAAGACTTTGCAGCTATGGAAACTATGGCAGCTGGGGAAAGAGGTAGGTCTTGTGTTCTTCCTAACTCTAAATCAGACCCATAGGTGACATGCTAAGGACGCTTTAGCACCAGCTTCTTTTCCATCTCTTTCAGTTTGGCAGACAGTATGTTTCAGAGTGTTTTTATAGCTTGGGTAGTAACAGCATACTCATGCTGTAGCAACCAGGAGGCAAAAAGTGGCTATTGTGGGGAATCTTCAAGACCATTCCTTTCCAAAGAAAACATTTTCAGGGTGGGAGAACAGAAAACCAGTCAACGCATGCTGTGTGTTACATAAATTTAGGTGAAAGGCTTGCACCTGAAAGACTCAGATAACGTTTCTTACATTGTGCATATATACATATGTACAGATGCCCAGTTATTTATATGCATATGCATTTATGACTCTCACATGTGTACATTCTTAAGCACATAGAGTTCCTTTATACTATTTATAAGAAAAAAACATAATCACACTGACAGTATTTTATAAATGAAACCTATTAAAACCAGAGATGGATGAAGATCTGAAATGCCCATATGCCAGAATGACTTGGGATTGCAGTCACTGCCTGCAATCCACTTTGGACTTTGCTTTCTGGGGAAGAGGCTGTTCCCAGGCTCCATAAGGGGCTGAAGGAGGACTGCAGTGCTCTCAGGCCCTGAGGGGTAGGGGGAACGACAAGGCAATATCTGGGTTTGGGCCCCCTTTTTGTTTCTAATTGTGTGAACTGAGGTTTGAACCCAGCTGAGCACCACTGCATTTCAGGTTACACAATGCAGTAGAATGGGATGTGATTGAAAAGGCTACAGATAAAATCGAATGCGAGGAAAGGATGAGAACTTGTCCTTTCTTCTAGCTATGACTATTTTGTTGTGTCTGTTATCCAACCCTGTAATTAGGACGGCATTCAGAAAATGCGAACAAAGTTGGTATTCTTTTCATAACCCCCAAATCTTTGCATTGCTGCATGAAACTTTTGGCTTCAGCTTTTCCCTGTTCATTAACCATGCCAAAATTTTTAATCTAACACCACTGTTAAAGAGTGGCAGGCTTCCAGGGAAATATATCAGCCAGGCTTATTAATTTCATGCCAAGTGCTGGAGGCGTGAATGTAGAGAACGCTGTTTGAGTTTGGATAATAGGAATCAGGCAGCTTAAAGGCAAGGGATAAAGATCAGGAGCCCTGTGTCTCAAGAGGAGGAGCAGGTGCAGGCTGCAAGCAAGGCCTTCAGGCCCAAAGGGGCAGCCAATGCTTAAAACAATCTGCAGTGCCTTCCTTTTTTTTTTTTCCTCTCTTTTTTTTTTATTTTATTTTTTTAATTTGGCATGTGCCTCTCACAGCTTAACAGACCGCTGCTCCACAAAGAGTGGTAAACAGAGAAAGGGAAATTAAAAAGGGAAGTCCCATGACAGACAAAAACAAATTAGGGCAAACAAATTACACAGAGTCAACAAATAAACAAGGGAACATCTGTGAATATATTTCTTGGATTTTCTGATTCTGAAAACAACCTGAGAAGCAGTGGAGGGATGTATGAAATTTAATCAGGGATCCAAGCCTCTCCTCCTCTCCCCCGGCCCCCTCTTCCCTGGGAAGGTTCAGTTGCAGCAGGGGATACTTACAGCATCCCTGGGGACCCTGCTGGCCGGGCACATGTCATAGCCTCCCCCATCCCTAACACAGTCCTGGTCCTGCTCCCGTGCTGCTGTTCCCACCACCAGCTACACTGGGTCCCCTGGGAGTGCCAGCAGTGGCCAAGGCATCCCTCACCAGTGGTGGGACAGGAGAAGGCTGCAGCAACTTCAGCGCTCAGTGGGCTTCCCTTTCCCTGCTATTTCTCTTGACACTAAGGCTGGATCTGCATTGCACTGGGTAGGCAATATTTTGTTCTCCAGCTTTTTGATACATCACTTGTTATATCCATATATATATATACACTTACATATATATTTCTATACATAAATATATATGAATATGTGTATATATATGGATATACAAATACATCTAAATATAAATGTAATTATATATACAGTACATACACCTGTGCTTTTATATAAAGATATCTAGACATTAATGGATACAGAGATATAGACACAGATCCTAAACATTTTGGGCTTTCGCTTTCAGATTTTTTGCTGGAATGCCTCAGGATCTGAGAGCACATAATTATAAACCTGAACTCAGGTAGAAATTCTGAGACAAGCTCTTCAGAATTAACCTGGTGAATCAATAAAAAGCACCCCCAAACAGCTTTTTTCACCTTTCATGCAAACACTATCAGAAAAAGACATTTACTTACCATTGGTTGTTGGGTGTATAAAACAGAAAATGGAAGAAGTTAGAAAACCAGTGTTTTGTTTTGTCTCCTAGGAATTTATGTGTGGCTGTTGTTGGATTTGGTTTACCTTCAGGAAAGTTCACAGGAAGGGTCTGAAATCAGAGAAATCCACGCAAGGGGCACTCATCTGAGAGTCCACCTGAAAGTGCAAAACAAATATTTAATTTCTTTCCAGCCCTACACGTGGCTCTGTATAAATTTGTTTCCCTCTCTTATATCCATTACACTAGAAGATGCTTTCAAAGGAAATTATTATGTGGACAAGCACTCAGAAGAGACGTATCAATAATGTTTCTATGCAGTCCTTAATTTACCCCCTGCATAACAAGCTTTAGTCATAGTGTGGCATAATATTCTTTCCGAGGAGCTGTGGCCTTATTCTGTACATGGAAGGGGCAATACTTGCTTAACAGGCAACTATTCAGCACTTTGGTTTTGCCTTATTTTGTGCGTGGCCTCTGCAAACTATTCAAACTCAGCTTGGCAGGCAAAAGTTGTTAAGTTTCTTGAGGTCTTGCTGTATTGTCCATCTCTGTGTTTCTGCAGTGCTTCAGAAACCTTGCTTTGTTTGTTTTCATGGCTCTCCAGTGAAGGTAGTGACGGTGACTCTGCTGTTGCTGTCTTACAGATGAGGAGTGGAGGCAAGGAGGAGCTGCAGGTAGACTTCTTTCAGGTGGTCAGTTTGAAATGTGTGGGACCTGGACTTTCTTTTCCCCAAATGCTTGTATTTATATTTAAGCATACATCTATAAATGTAATGCACAGTTACTGTTGGCACATCTTTTCTTGTGAATCTCTCCCAGCACTCTGCTAATTTCTCATCCTGAGCTCCTTGCTCTGTTTGTCCCAGCTTTTTTTCGTTTTCCCATCTCGGTCTTGGCACAGTGTGGTGTGGCTGTTGCTCTAGCCTGATTTTCCTCCCTAAGTATTCATCCTGCTTGATTCCCTGACACCATTCACTCTCTCCATAGTTTTTGATAGATGCAGCTTTTCTCCTTTGCCCTTGAAGTATTGTGCAGGGACAGCACAGAAAGCATAGGGAAAACAAGTCTTCTCCTGCTATAGACCCCAATTACAATAATGAAAGCCCCGGCGTAGTCCCATGCATCATCATGTCCTATATATAGGAAATTCAACCAAAGGCAGCAGTCACTTCAGATGAGTAAGATATAGCTTTGTGCATTGACAGGTGGATGGGCATCTCCTAATGGCCGGTTTCATTTCTGATGTAACTAACACCAATTAAAGACGTCCAGCTAAGTAACAACAAGTAACCTCAGTGAAAATGAAGTTCTGTTTCTGGTAGACTTAGGGATGGATCTATAATTATATTAACTGATGAACAATCCTGAGGGCATCTGAAGGCACCCAAAGCTGTCCTGACTAAAACAGTAAAAAATAAATAAACTGAAGACTAGCCAAAAACTGAAGCAGAAAGGAAAGGGCATGGATAGAGGAGAGCTCCTGCCTTACAGACTGGTGCTGGAACTTTTCCCCATAGATTTGGATGCTTAGCTGCTCAACTTTCAAGAGCAATTTTGAAATGCAAAATCTGGGAGAGAAGTTAGAATTCAGCTTACTCTGAGTAAAACGCACTTATCTGAAAGGAAAATCACATTTTTTAAATGCACTTTCTGCCTCACAGCTTTCATGTGGCTTGGTATGCAGATCAAACTGAGTAGGTGCTGGATAAACATGATCAGTAAAGGTTCATATCAGACCGATGCACACCAGACTGGTGGCTTCCAGCGCTATCCAGGCTGGTTACACCATGCAGAGAGAGGAAAGGAGATGAGGCAGTGAACACTGTCACTTTCTTTCTCTGTGATCAGGCTGGCTTGGACAGGTGCTGTAACAGGAATGCTGAAAAAGTTGAAGAAACTTTTCTTCTCTAAGACTTCCTAAGGAAGGGAGCTGGAGGAGACAGAGAATTCTAAGGGAGTCTGTGCATACCAGCATGCTCCAGGCACTTAAGTTCTGCACAGTCCTGAACACAAGAATGAGAAGTTTCATTAGTAAAAATAAAAGAGCATTCCAGAAACTTAGGGTAGACTTTCAACTGAAAGTTTTAAATGGCAAGGTTTTGTATTAACAACATTAGATATTAAAAAGCTTGGCTAGGCTCCCTTTATTCTTCTTGTCAATCTTCCATCTGATTGCAGATAAACATAGCCTGAACATGAATTTTGCTGGTTGGCCTACCCAAGTCTTAAGTGAAGGTCAGGACTGAAGGGTAAATTTGTCTTTGAGAGTTTTGTACTTTGTCCAAATGGCATCTGTTCTTGAGATCATCATAAAATCCTGCTCTATCCTGGGGAGCATGGTGAGATGTTTAATGCCATCATGCAATTGCAAAGTTCTTTCTGTCCTACCGACACAAGGCATGTTCTAAGTGCCTGGTGCATACTGGGACATTGATTAATGCAAGCTGATTGGGGGCTCATCCTCATGAATGGACTTTGGGAAACATGTGCTGGGCAATCCTTTGGTATAGAGAGCACATATCTGGTCTTTGCCAAGAAGGCTCTTCATCAAATGTTGAAGGCATGTTTTGCAGTTTCCATTTACTTGCAGTTACTGGAAGCAACTATAATGCTCATCTGTATCTCCTTACATAGTTACAACTATTTCTTCTTCAAAATAGGTCTTGTCTCATTCATCCATATATTTGTGGTCCACTGGCTATGGTTTTCTTTACCTAGACTTCATCAACATAGAATGTAAATCCTCTCTCCTGTCTGCTATAGGAAACATGTTTTTATGCAAAGGCTGCTAAAAGTCTCATTTAGACGAACTGGCATTGCATCCCTTGGTATGAGAGAATTCAGTGTTTAATACCTGTTTTATGCTACTTCATTTGCAGCACCAGGCTGTGTATTTACCTTTAAAATTCAGATCTGAGTCCTGCTTATGTTTTTCTGCGGCCACAGGGTTCACCTGAGGCATTTTTGCTAACTGATTTCAAAAACTGTATGTTTTTGGCTTCCAAAGAAAAGGATTAATTACACTAAGGCCACATTAAAGCATGTTGCCTAGCTTCTAAGACTGAAAAATTTGACCACGACCAGCTAACATGAAGCTTCAAATATTGAAATTTAAATGCTTTAATGTTGACTTCATGACACTGGTTTCATTATCTTTCCCTTCCCTCCCCCACCAAAAGTATTTGAGCTCATTTTGTTCAAATTTCTCTTAACTTCTGGGCAATTTCAGGAGCTTCAAAAGCTAAATAACACCTGTTACAAGCAAGTCCCATATTCCCTAGGGATGATATTAACTTGAGTCATCTGTGGTTTTGCAAGTCTATCAGGCACTGCAGTGCCAGTTGCAATGGAGGGAAGTGGAGGTATTGCCTACTTGAAGCGAGCATAAAACCTCCAGTGGTATTAAGGGAGATGGCAAAAAGTCACGAGTCTTTCTCTCCAGATACCTATGAAAACTGTCATGCTAGCACATGGCAGTGTACCAGAAGACGGAAAAGTAACTTCAAACGTCAGGCAGCTCCAAAATCTGCCTTTCCAGTGCATAGCTGTTGAAATGAATGCCACCTGCACCAGCCTGTGTCTCCTCATGGTCATACCTCAGCTGTACACGTGGCATTACCTAACTCTACAGTTTCTCTCATCTTTTCAGGACATCAGTGGCAGGCACCTGTGGGAGGGAATGGAGGGGTAGCAACAGAGATCCTGGGCATAAAGCCTCCGGGAAGGCGGTAATTCCCATTGCAAGAGAGGGACTCAGCCTTGGGATGGAGCCAGATGGCTGTCAGGGTCCAGTGAATAGTTTTGTGTTGCAGATAGTGGCTTGTGAGAACTTGAGTTTGGCTCACTGGACATAGAGACAGCTGCAGCTCTGCATAGAGCTGTCATGATGCATTTTAAGAAAACTTCAGACTGAGGAGATGTTTCACAGTAGATCATGACTTATTCTGCCTCTTTCTTCATCTCACTGCTGGTGCGGGATATGTTTGATGTCCATTTGCAAAAATTCCTGCTTGATGTTTATCATTCCATCCAATCTGTGAGTTTCAGTAACTGCCACATATATCTATATGTACTACACATGTAGGTACGTAGGCATGTATATCAGGTCATGTACGTATACAGCAATTGCAATGGACTTGTTACCTTGCAATTATTTGAGCTGTGGAGGCTCACAAGCTCAGGTTACTGTACAGCCAAAGGTTCCCCACACTTCCTTACCTCTCTGTCTCACAAGGCTACTTGAGGAGTTAGGATTTACTTAGTGAGGAAATGGATTAGATTTGTCTCTTAGCTACTCATGCTGCCAGCAAACACCACTTCAAAGGCTGATTGCTAAAGTGAATCACCAAGGGATGTAAGGAATTGGTGTTCTCTGTACAGCTTGGTGTATCCTTAGCAACACTAGTGCTGGTTTACAGGACTGCAGGACTTACCTGAAAAGCAGGGGGGCTGGTGATGCCATCTCTCCTCCTGCATTGCTACAGATCACCTAGCTTTCTGCCTGTTTGCAATGTAACACTTGGTATTTTAGATACCTTGAGAGCATTGTAGAGCAGATAGGTCTTTACTGTCATTCAAAAATCCTGCTACTGACAAATGGTCAATCCAAACCCATGACTGAAAACCTTGAAGGCACAGGGTCAACAAGAGGAGACTGTTACTTCCCACACCTCTGGTCAACTCACAGGTTGGAATTTCCCTAACACGTCCACTGTTCAATTAAACAGGAGGCCAAACCCTCTGCAAGATCCACAAAGAGCAAAAACCTACTTCCTTTAAAAGAACTCCTTTTATGAGCTGCTTTCAGAAAAACTGGAAAGCATCTTGACAATTCATTAAAGAAGAAAACATTGCATTAGAAAGTGTCCTCAATGGCAGTCCACCAGATTCCTAAGTGTTAAAAAAATAACTGTGACAAAAGATTATTCTTAAATTAAATGGGTGAGAAAAGTGATCGTATAAGATGAAATGACACATAACTGGGGCTAATAAGGCCTGAATCACTCTGGTTTGATTCATTAAGCCCCTGAACTGAGTGACGGTGTGCTTTTTTACATACCCAGTGTTAAATTTCAGTATGGAGCATGGTTTTTTTAAGAAAGGTGTCTTACTTAGAAATTGACACACAAATCTCCATTGGTGGGCAGATGTTTTTGCGAATCAGGTATTGAGTTAAATATCAGACTTTGGTGAAACTTAAGCCATATGGACACAGACATTTTCTTTGACTCATAGTTTGATTAGTTTAAGAAGAAAGATTAAAGCAAGGATGAATGGCTGTGTTAATGAAAGCTGATAGGCCTTGGAATGGGCTCAGTTACATTGTTGGTCTCAGCGTCTCAAAAATGTAGCGTCATTATCCAGGCTTAGGAATTATAACTGAGAAAAAGTTTCTTTGTGTACACAAATTTGTTCCCAAACTCTCTTCATTGGATGACACTAAAGACTTCAATACCACTGTACAAGGTAGTATGAAACAGGCAGTTGGAGAAAACAAACAAACCTCCTCTGAATGAACTGCAATATTCTCTTCCTCCTTCAGCCCATTCTCACCCCATAACGTGTGGACTAGTTTTAAGATTTTGTCAGAAGTGACATAAGTAAGGACTCGTGGGCTCCAGGTAGTTTCCTTCTGCCTGCAAGCATCTTAACTTGAAGCTATTTCCTTGGTGTCTCTGACTGTATCAATGGGACTGCAGGCCCAGGTGAATCTCAGCGACCATCTTGTGTGACCTCTTTAAAGACACAAGCCCGGCTCCCCTCAGATCTATATTCCCAGGCAGTTCCTACCATCTTTAGAAACCTGTCCAGTCCTGAAATGACTGAATGTGGGATCCACAAAACTTCATCCCATGATTCTTCGAGGTGTCAGTAATGCTCCTTTTAAAAAATCTGTTTCTAATTTTTCCCTAGCTTTGTCTTCTAATTCCCGGATGTCTTTTTCTGCTGAATAAGAAGCCAAGCAGCCTCAGAGATGTCTTCCTCATGAAGGTGCCTGTGTACAACAGCCAACCATGTCTAAAGTCTTTTTGGCCTAAATACTATAGCTAAGTTTGTGGAGTCTTTTACTGTGAAACAAATTTTCTGAGTATTTGCTACAACTTGAGGCTTTTCCCCTCGTTTCCAGCTTCCACTTGCTCAGAGCCTTGGCATTTACCACCTTCCTGCCTCTGCAGCTCCATCAGGTTGTGCTTTCAGGGCACTGGAAAGCTCGAGAGAGGTGAACAGCTGAGATCTACCGATCTAACTATACCTGATTTTCTTCCAAGAGCAGCTCAGCAACAGAGTAATGAGAGACAAAAATCAGGCTATACTATGTATCTTACCCGCTCCATAGGTGTTCTGGTGTTGAGGCTGAAACGGAGCCTGCCAAACCAGCCAGGCCTGGTTTGCAACAGAGGTAGTTTGAAAGCTCAAGCTTAAGTAAAAAGGGGGACAAGCACCTAGAGGTATTTCAGGTGTCTCATTAAGTTACTCCTCTGACAGCTTCTTTAGATGCATCACTACTCCGGGGTTTAACACCCAAGTGGAATCCTGCCACGTGTGGAGGTTTTATTTTGTATTTTATTACTTCTTCCTGCAAGGGTTATGCAGTGTAAGTGCCATTAAAACATCAAAGAGTCTCATCTTCCTTTTGAGTATCTCCCTTTCTGTTTCTTCTGTTCTTGTTGCTTCAAGGATTGCTACAGTTAAAAAAATAAAGTCTGGATCTCTTTCTGTTGAAGGAGTCTGTAAATTCCAGGTCGGCATTTCTCAATCTGCATTTGTCATCCTTCAAGTTAATCTTCAGTGCTGCAAAACAACTTTAAATGTTGTTTAAAGCCCTCCATTGAACTCAACGTGACTAACACAGCATTCTTGTAGTCTTTCACTTCAGTCTGACCAGGGATTGTTATTATCTCAGAAGGCCAAAAAAAAGGGGGAAAACTGTAACTTTGTTTCTACACAGAAAAATATAACGAAAATCCTTAAATGGCATGCCTTGGAAAGGTTTTCAACCCTCCAAAATTGTAAGTGATTAAAAAAAATCTTTAAAAAATTGTATGCTAAGCAAACAAAAGTTGCAAGGAGTGAGATGAAAGAGGGCAAATTCACAAATTTCCCTGTCTTCCATTCCTCTGCAGAGATTAAACAGAAAACCCTTTAGCAACCAAGTTACATTTTCACTTTAAAAAATCTTCAGCAAAATATAACCTTGCAGCTGTAAACATATGTCTGAATAATTATTCTGGCTTTATATCAAAAAACCCACCTCTGCCAGAGCAGACAGATTTTAATTTAGCATTCCCCCCAGAGCTCTGGAGGGCAAGGTGGATGATTGAGAGGGCAAGGTGACTTGGCTTCAAGGGCTATCTTTATTTGCATGAATGAGTAACCGTAAAGCACAGAAAATATCTTTAAGTAAATTCCGCCTGTCACTGACAGTGATCTAAATGGAATTATGGCTGCATGAAACTCTCTTTTGCTAATACATATATAGATATATATATATTTTTTCCTGAGAAATATCTCACCCACCCATTTTAAAATCATTAAAACAAAAAAAAAAAGAAAAAAAAAAGAGATGTAAGAACAAAATAATTATTATCAAAGAGCAACCAAGGAACATGTTTAAACACAGGGACAAACCATTCAAACTAACGGGATTTTACCACTTCTTAACAAGACTGGATGGACAACGTTGCAGCTGTATGTCTCCCACTTAAACTCCGAACAGCTACTGCAGAGCCCGTGGCAGCCAAGTCCTCTTTAACATAGCTCGAAGGTATCCTGTAGAGGCCCCATCCCAGGTGAATGCTTAGTTAAGCCTGTTCCTAAAACAGGGATTTAAAATTGATGAGCTTTCTATATACAGGAATTAAATATGGGACTGTCCAGCCTGAATAAGAGGGAGAGTATAAAGAAGGGAAGGCATAAGGAAGCCAGGCTCTTTTCATTGGTACCCACTGTCAGGACCAGAGGCAATGGGCACAAACTGAAACACAGGAGGTTCTCTCTGAACATCAGGAAACACTTTTTTACTGTAAGGGTGATTGAGCTGTAAGGCTGCCTGGAGAGGCTGTGGAGTCTCCATCTTTGCAAGTAATCAAAACACAGCTGGATATGACTTTGCTTATTCCTATTTGTTCATCCTCATCCCTTATAAGTTTCCATTTTTTGAGGGGAGAAGTTCTTGTACAGTAAAGTTTTGTCAGTGGGCAGATGCCCAAGATGTGATGTTCTTTGATGCACAGTTAATTTATGGTTGAGATCTTCCTCTCTCTATATACACATAATTTGCTGATAGCTCATTGAATAGACTGTGACAGTTTGGCCATCTTGTGTCTGAAAATTCCAATGGGAATTGAGAGGTTTTGAAGTAATCCTGAATATTTGCTGCACAGACCAACACATGGGAGCTCATGCCATCTACCTCAACGCAGTTGAGGTGAAACTACTACAGGACACCCAACACAAAAACACCCTCACCTTGACTTGCAGCCTCCTCAGTGAAGTTTTCTGGCTTTCTGCAATTGCTATTGGAGAAGGAAGGAAAGCCTGATGATTGGAGATGTTCTCAGAGCCCTTCCCAGCTTCTCTGGTGAAGCTGCCAAGCACAGTTTGATATCCACAGTGCCACTGCTTGCCACAGGAGATGCAGAACTCAGCTAGAAGTGCAACAGGCTGGCAATAGTGGAGAAACCACCCAGTATTTAGAGCCAGATATGATTATAATTATTAAAAACCAGTTCCCAGAAAAATGTGTATAGTTAGCATTTATCACCACATGGAAGAGTAAGACGAGGGTCTACCTGTGCAAATAGCTGTAACCTTGTAGGCATTTTGCAGCGAGATTTGTTAGCCTAGTGGTCTCACTTTGACTGGAATAATTTGTTTTGCACGACAGTTCCTGGTTTCTTTTTATTTGGTCTGCTGTATTTAATAGCTCCTTAATTCCACTAGATTAATAAAAGAAAGATGTGTTTAAAATCTAAAATAATTCACATTCAAAGCCTCTGCATTTTCACAATTTTGCCAAGCTCCATCACGGTTTAGGGTCATTTCAATGTTATTCTTCTCAGCTCTATGAAATGTCACTCACACTGGGAGAACACTGGGGAATACTGCTAAGGACTTGTCTACATGAGGAAATTTACTGGCAGAATGATACTGGTATAATATTAAAGTGGTATTTCATTGGAATTCACCATGTCACCACTGATCCAGGATATTTAAATGACATGGTAACTTTGAAAACCTCTATTTGATTATGTTACAGAAAGCAATTGCATTTTTTCTTTTGTGTGCGCCTCTTAACATAAAAATGATTTTTACAAGGTGTTTACTGAGTTAAGTGGAAGTGCAGCAAGGAAAGTTAATTGTAAAAGATACAAGATTCTGAAAACATGCTACTCATAAGAGGAAGACCAGAAAAAATGTCAGTCCAGCCTTCAATGGTGAGGAAAATCTAGAAAGGAGGAAGCTAAGAAGAGCAAAGTTTTTGGTATTTCTTTGTATTTAATCGATGCTTAAATGAAATAGCTGAGCAACCTGATCTAGTTGAAGATATCCCTGCTCATTGCAGAGGGACTAGATGACCTTTGAAGGACCCTTCTAACGTAAATTATTCTATGATTCTAGGTAATACTAGTAACAAATGTCTAAGGACTGTGGCTAGAATGAGAAAGGAATTAATATGGACGTTGGGACATTTTTAATCTGCTGGACATGCCACTGTTGAATTTAAATTGCTTGGGAGCTGCCTGAATGAGTTGGAGAATTAGCAGAACTTTGGGAAAGGGGTGTGCAGTTTTGGAGAAGGGGGGGATGGCAGCTTGGGGATGTAGTTTCTCTTAGAAAGAGAAGGGGGATCTCAGGAATTAGAGTCATTTTAACTCAATTCTTTGACACACATGCCAATGGATGAACAACTTGTAACCATTGGATAGAAAGAAAGGAATGACCAACAGCCAGTAATGGCCCCGTCAAGAATAAAATTCATAGAACCAAGATGACTGACTTATGGGTGACAAACCTTTTGGATGAAGGAAGGATGATATGCAGTTGTCATGATTCCTAGTTCTGATGTCTTACATGACAGTATCAACAGCAAATATAGAAAACACAACCTATGGTCAGGTGGGTGAATGGCTAGATGGTAAACTGGACAAAGAATAGCAAGGAAGCCATTGCTGACAGACTGCAAGGCTGCACTGAGTGCCCTCTTCTGTGATGTGCGCACTCTCAGACAGATTTAGAGAAATACCATACTGGGAAACACTTCAAGTGCATTGGTGGGCAGGGTTAGGATTCAGAATGATATTAAAAATTTGAGGATTTTATCTGCAGAACCAGAATAGATCTTGATGGATGCAAGAGCCTACACTTTGGTAGCGTAATTGACTGCAGAAATGCAAGAGGGGGAATAATTGTCTAGGGAGCTGTTCAGCATCAGAAGAGTTGGAAGTTGTAATGATGAATGTACATTCACAGCATTACATAAGGATAATTAAAGCTATGTGTTAGATGTTAGTATGCAGATATTCAAATAGCATGGTACTTGGCACTGGAGATGAGTGTTAGGTGCTGTATATTCAAAAGAGTTGGAGCAGGTAAGGGCAGCAGTAATGGTCACCAGCAAACACGACCTTTGGAGGAAAAATTCAGGATTAGCTTTGTTTCGTCTGAAGAAGAAAATGAAGTAAGGACATAGGCCAGTTTTAACACACAGCAAGCATAAGCTGAAAATGTTTGAGTTGTCTAGGTGTCCTTTTGAGATCAGATGAGAAGTCATGGAGATGTAGGCTAGATACTGAGAAGAAGAGGTTTTTGTCTGCAAGAGCAGTCGTGCACTGGGGCAGGGCCCATGGCAAGGAATTAGGTTGTGGACTCTGAGACTTCCACAGCAATTTCCTTCCATTCATAGAATCATAGAATAGTTACGATATATAATATGATACATCATATAGTTATGATAGAATAATATGATACATCAGTATGCTGAGGGTAATATACCATCACTGCCTTGCCTTCCTTGTAATCATGTCAAACACATTCAATTTCTCCACGAAACGGGAATTACCTCAAGTGTCTCACAAATTCTGTGCATTTACACTCTAAAAATTAAGTTATTAATTTTTATTTGTATTTTTTAAATTTTGTATTTTACTTAAATAAGCAGCATACCAAAACATAAATTGAAAGAAGTTGTAAAGTTTTGATAGAAATAATTATTTTTCATACTTACCTGGGACTGAAACCTCTTCTGTTAGATCAAACTCTCTTCTGTGTCTGTATCTTAATAAACTGGTTTGAAACAATTTTATTAATCCCCAAAATAGCTTAACTAAGTATTTCTAGTCTAACAGAAGAAAATTGAAAGTACCTGTCCTTAGTCACACATCATGTTTATTGTATTAAGCTAGCCTCTTTAATTTGTTCTTTTATGTGACATTTTAAAATGTCAATTTGCCATTAAGATAATATAATAATTAAAATATGCATTCAAGCTCTGACCATGTAAATATGTAATGCAGTAAGTAAATATTTGCATTTAAATGAAATTCAAATAAACACAAAGCAAAATTTTTATACTGCAATTTGCATTCTTACATCAAAATGCTGATTTCTTTTTTAAAGGAAATTTCACTGAACCGGCTATGATTTCACCTGCAGGTATTTGCAGTCAAAACAACCCTTTTCTAAGACATAAATTCTCTGACCATTTCTGCGTCTAGTGGAGGTGAGTCACATAGAGAGAGAGTTAGCCTTTTGTACCTTTTAATAACCAAACCTGCATTTTAATCATATCCTTTGTATTCTTGCATTGATTAACTCAATATATATTGTACTTAGTAAGCATTAAATGACTGTTTCCATTTATTTTGTAGCTTCCTGGAATTGCTGAAGAACCCATTTGTACGTACGGACTGATTTACTTTTTATTTTAATGTTCATACTGATTAATACGATTAATTTTAAAATACAGTTTCATAAAGGAAGAACACATATCCTATATTAAATTAGGCTGTTTGTATTTTTTTTCCATCTCTGTGTGTATATATGTATGTCTGCACTTGCAAATTCTCAAGAAAAAACAGCTCTTTTTAGCAGTTCCATCTGAATAGTGAAAACTGAAGAAAAAAGGTTCTGCAGGGAGCAAAAGACAGATAACTGAATCCTGCAGTTAAATCTTACTCGCTGAATAGTATCCCAGTACCTTGTCTGCGGTGGAAAGGGCTTCTCCGAAAAAAACAGATGCTCAGCATTCAGTAAGAATATATTTTCTCTCAGTCCCAGGTCTTGCTGCTTGAGTTTGTCAAGGAAATTAAGAGCTGAGATGATGATGGGATCTGTTAGAGGGAAAGAAGAAGGCCTCCCTTGGTATCTCGGGAAGAGTTAGGGAAATACCTGTCTTCTCTGCTAGCATGATCTGTGTGTCCTGAATGACAAAGTGTAAAGCACCATGTCACTGCAGGTTGTTTCTGAACTGATTATTTGCAAGAAATGTTAGCGCATTTAATACCAATTATTTCCACTAAGGACCTTTTCCAGGAGTCCTTGCACAAGCCACCTCCCTTTCTGACTTGATCTGCAGGATTAAGTCCAGGGTATGGTGTGAGAAACACTGGTTTTTCTCTGGTCTCCCAGTGAAATGTCAGTGAATTTTAATAAAATTATTGCAAGTAATAAGTTAAATCTGCTGTTACAGGACCAAGAACAAATTGTTTCAAAATCAGAACTGAGTAACTTCAACAGATTTGGTCCCTTAAACAGAAAAAACATATTCCAATATTTTGCTTCTTTTGCGGTTTAGAGCTCTGCTCTAAGGCACAATACACAACCCTTACCAGGAGACCTCTCAGGACCTCTGACTTTCTATTCCATTTAAGCCTTTCATGGAAACCCTCAGGACACACATTTTGCGCTCCCTCAATCACTGGCTCCCAGGAACAACATTATGCAGAAGATGCCTGGAACTACATTAGCAGCAGTATGCAGAAATGATGTGATTCAGATTGTTTTGGGCGAGTAAAGATACTGCAAAGTTACTGAGCAGTGGTGTTATAAGGTGATAACTCGGTGAAATTCAAGCATTTAATCCATGAAGGATAATTAACAGCACCACTGGATACTGATTCTTGTTTTTTTTTGTAGTTCCAGATGGATTAAACTTTGAAGGGCAGCAGGCGTTTAAACAATGTGGGTTAGCATTACACATCACTAAAATCTAAGCCTTAGATAAGATAGACTGGGAAAAATGTCCTAAGTAAACTTAATCATTGTTGTTATTATTAATCCTGGGAGATAGATCTGTATTTAACTATTGCAAACCTCAGTATGAGTTTTTACTTAAGCAACCACTTATATTCTTACTTTATAGTCTCTCTTATATTTGACCAGTTCAAGGAAGGGATACTCTGCATCTCATATATGTATTCTATGGTTTAACTTTTTTCATAAAGAACTCTGTACACAACTGTTTGCAAAGCTTTTTCCAAAGGTTTAAATAATGAATGAATGATGACAATTATTTGCCTGGGGTACTTCTTCTTTCCTTCTAAAAAGGCTGTCCAAAATAACATTTTCTTTACATGCTATTCCATGTATGACTGAGGAAATGACAGGGTTTCAGTGGTAAGAGCTGCTGTCCAGCTGGAAACTTCGGAATCTTGCAAGGATGATGGACAGCAAAGCCCTGCAAGGTCTGGAGGCAAGATCTGTGACTTCATCTTTGCTTTTTATGAGCTATCATGATGGAACTGTGGAATAATTCAGGTTGAAAGGGACCTCAGGAGCTCATTTAGTCCAGCCCCCTGATTGAAGCATGGAAAGATAGGAGATGGCAACCTCAAGCCTTCAAGCAAACTCAAGAGTGAGGTGCCTCTGTCCCGTACTTCATTGCCTACAAAATCAGATTTTTCTCAGTAACCTGGCAGAGGGTGTTGGCAAGTGGGAGATTCACCGCCAAGATCCCCAGGCTCATTGTAACAGGGTGTTGAGCAGCCACTGTAACTTTTTAATTGCTAGTGCCATGAGTCAGATTGAGGGCTACTTTTCAGGTGGTGAAAGACATTAAACTACACAAATCCCCTATGCACAGGGCACTCTTATACTTCCTTACCTTCAAAAAGGCTCCTGATATGTAAAAGTGCAGGCTCTGGGTCCCTATGCTTTGCCTTGCTTCTTGCTCAGCGTCTGTGTTGTGCTCACCTTGGAGATGCTGAAATGCCTTTCCCGGCCCTGTTCTGTGTTTCGCTTGTATGTACTGGCACAGGCTGCCCAGAGAAGCTGTGGCTGTCCCATCCCTGGCAGTGTTCAAGGCTAGTCTGGACAGAGGTTTGAGCAGCCTGGCCTAGTGGAAGGTGTTCCTGCCCGTGGCAGGGGTTTTTTAACTGGATTGTCCCAAAGGTCCCTTCCAGCCCAAACCGTTCTATGGTTCTATGATCTAGCACTGTGGAGACAAGACAGTTTGTGACTTCTGCCAGACATTCCCCCTTATGCATCGGGAGACCACACTGATCTCTTCTGCAATATCATTTCTGTGAGAGCTTCTGCAGAAACACTTGTCTTCAGTGACTCTAAATCCTCTCCTGAGGCACTGCAGTCCCAAGCTCTTAGATCCCCAATGTATAGAATCATAGAATAGTTAGGGTTGGAAAGGACCTTAAAATCATCAAGTTCCAACCCCCCTGCCATGGGCAGGGACACCTCGCTCTAAACCATATTACCCAAGGCCTCGTCCAACCTGGCCTTGAACACTGCCAGGGATGGAGCATTCACAACCTCCCTGGGCAGCCCATTCCAGTGCCTCACCACCCTAACAGGAAAGAATTTCCTCCTTATATCCAATCTAAACTTCCCTTGTTTAAGTTTGAACCCATTACCCCTTGTCCTATCACTACAGTCCCTAATGAAGAGTCCATCCCCAGCATCCCTATAGGCCCCTTCAGATACTGGAAGGCTGCTATGAGGTCTCCATGCAGCCTTCTCTTCTCCAGGCTGAACAGCCCCAACTTTCTCAGCCGATCTTCATATGGGAGGTGCTCCAGTCCCCTGATAGTCCTTGTGGCCCTCCTCTGGACTTGTTCCAACAGTTCCATGTCCTTTTGATGTTGAGGACACCAGAACTGCACATAATACTCCAAGTGAGGTCTCACGAGAGCAGAATAAAGGGGCAGGATCACCTCCTTCGACCTGCTGGTCATGCTCCTTTTGATGCAGCCCAGGATACGGCCTGAGTTACACAACATTCAGCTGTCTTAAAGCACATGCTGCTGGCTTGCAACCATCCATCCAGGCAATTCCTGTCAGCCCATAACAATAAGCTGCTTTCCTTGTTTACCACTCCACCAATCTTCGTGTCATTGGTGAGTTTTACAAGATTTTATTTTATCATCTGGGTTGCAGATAAAAACTGAAATGGGCCCCTGCCTGCGAGCCCTCTCTTGTAGCTGTGACCCTCCTTCGTGTTTCCCCACAAACTCTGGCATTTAAGCCCTGTTATTAAGACCTGATACCTGCTCTGCTTGTTGTGGGTTCTTTCTAAAGGAGCTCAAGGTGCAGCTTTAAAGCAAAGGCAAAGCAAAGCTGTTTAGATTCTGAACTGAAAATAGCAAGTAGCCCAAAGTTACAGAAACAAATACCTTTTAAGCTGTAGAAGTGGAAATGTCTCTGTTGTATTCACCTGTGCTCAGTGTTCTGCTTGGCTCCTTTTATGTCTGGTAGTATCCCTAAAGCTGTACAGTAACTTCCTTTTAATGATGGCTTGAAGTGTTTGATATCATCTAATGTTTTACAAGAAACACCCAGACCAGAATACAAGTCTTGGCAGGTTAAAAAGGAAGACAAAGAAAGAAAAAGACACAGCTTTTAAGTTGAGGTTTTCAGATTGCTTTGGAAACATTTGTCTTAGAGAGGTCTGTTGTGGCTTTAAGGTTTTGAAACCACATCATCTAGCTCCAAGGGACTCCTGGTATTTGCCAGAGCATCCTCATCGCTGTCTAAGCTATTTCTTCTCGTCCCCCTGTAATGCCAAGGGGACAGGAATACAGAGTACTTTTGTTTGCATGGGTAGACATACGCTGACTTACTTTGGTGTCTGTGGCATGAGAGTGCCCTGTAGGGACTGGATAGATTTCATCTGCTGGTGTGTATCCCCGGGGAGGTAGAGTACACTCCCAGGCTCTCCTCACTGGTAGATGGGAGTAATCTGAATTTCAACTGGGCATTAGCTGCGGGGCAAGTGAGACACCTCTCTGAGGAGACACAGTCCGAGACTTGATGAGAATAGAACTGCAGATAATATAGAGCACAGCCCCCTGGATGAGGTGCAGGATCTCCCATTTCCCCAGCCCTGTGGGTTCAGCATCATGGGGCAGGAATGAGCCTCAGGGAAAGCACCCATCCTTGCAACCTCTGGGTGCCTCCTAGGATCCATGTATTCCTCCTCACACCAGCTCAGGGGAGGAGGTAGAGCCCTCCTGTTCTCCCACGTGTGCAGGCAGGGATGGGACAGCTGGGGGCTAAGTGGCTCCCCCAGGGGTCCAGTGCACACCCACCCCTGTGCTGTGATTATTTCACTGAGGTAAATGTTTTCTTTTGTCCTTTACCATGTTATTTTGCTGCATTCTTCTGAGCATCCCTACCCCTTTCAGAGCACACCAGCTCCTGAGGGTGGACTGAGCCTCCTTGTAAGCAACATTTTTTCTTGACACTTATAGCTGTTCCCTGCACAACCTGGGCTTGCTACCTGCACCTAAGAGCAAAGCTCATCCGAAGCCACATGCTGTTGTGCCCCCCAGTTACCCCCAGAATTATGGAGCTGTAGCTTTTGCTGAGCAGATCTGCCATGCTGAGAGAGACCAAAAATCAGCAAAACCCAATTGCTTTCCCTGGATCCTTGCTTGTGAGAGGAGGGATGGAGGCATGCTCGGTGCTAGTGTGCTGAGCAGGAGGTGCATGTGCTGCAAAGGAGCTGAACCCTGCACCTCTGCGCCATGCATAGGGATGTGTGTGGAGTTGTCCTATAAACCAAGTAACACGTGCTCTGATATGCAGATCTAACACGATTTATGGGGTTTCAGCGATGAGCTGTGTTTGGTCTAAAATGTAAATTCAGAAAATGGAGAGAGGGAAATATATACATACATACATATATATATGTGCATATATATGTGAGGTTTTTTTTTGGCTTGCACTCTTGCTTATCTCCAGCCAGTTTAAAAAAAATTAAAAAAATCCCCAAGTTTCTATTGGACTTTGGATGAAGCAGAGACAGCATATTTTCCCTGTCTCTCCCGAAGCATCACACCCCACTTTGGGAACTTCATTTATATGCACATCATATGCAATCTGACTGACTCCTACTGTACCTTTGAACAGATCCAATCAGATACCCATATGCATGTAAATGAGGCTCCCAGAGCTGCACTCTCCGTGCCGAGGAAGAGGAGTTAAAGAGCAGCCTCTTCTTGAAACTTGTTACGGTGACAATCTCATCCTGCAAAACACAATAAAGCCTTCCCCATCCCCCCATTCCTGCTCCCCAGCCCTCCGCTTTTCTCTCTGCCATGCACGTCAGGAGAATGCCCTGTAACTCACTTTTCCAGGCTGAGGTAATTTATTTAAACATGGATTATTTGAGGAAAAAAAACAATAAAAAAAAAAGGGAAGGGATGGAGGGTTTGATTTTAATCCCTGCTAACACAGAGGGAAGAATGCCTGTGTCACAACTCAGTGAGTGTAAAAATTAAAAAAGGCTGAGACCATTGTTTGAAAACAGGCAAAATAATTAAAATTATTATGGAATAATCACATATCACACAACAACCTCCCACTCTTCTGAGCAACAATCCAAAACAGCTCCTCCAAAGCAGGCCCAGGGGCAGAGGTTCTGTATATCATTCAAAGACCATCTGTCATTCAATTCCTGTAGCCCCTTTCCACTATTCTGAGGGCAGGCTGAAATTTAGTCCTGGCATTTCTTTTTCCATTTGCTAACAAACAGCAGTGATGGCAGATAAATATGGCAAACAATAGGTGTTTGTAATGAACTGGAAAGGGATATGGATTTTTGGAAGCAGCACCAAGAAGTTCCCGGTCCTGCATGATGCTCTGGGGACCCCCAAAGCCTGGTTCTGCCATGTGGCTGCACAGACAGACATCTGCAGGCTGCGTTAGGCTTTCAAGAATTCAGCCAACCTGCTAAGGGGCTGATTTAAATAAAATCAAATTTTTTTTTCTTTGGAAAAAAAAAAAAAAGGCAAGTCTAAAAGCTAATTCCATGCCAGGGTAGGATAAAGAAGGACACAAAAGGATCACGGATGTACAGCACAAGCAGTGAAGAGAACCCCCTGTTATAACAGTGATCTTTATTTTGCTTTTTTTATTCTCTGCTTTTCTTAGCTCATTCAGCATTTCTCATTGATTCTCATAAGGAAAAGCAGCCACGGATCCTGCTTTCGTGCTGCTCTTTGGGAACTCATGCCTGTTAAATACTGTTTAAGCCAATGCTTATTTTATCTTTATTTATTGTTTGGAGACTAAAAATGAAGTGTGATTGCATGGAGCTGAAGCTGAATGACAGAATTACTGCTGCCCACCCCTTGAATCAATACCATTTCTTTTCACAAATTAACTCTCTGGGAAGTACCCAGTTGCTGGGATTGGAATGATGCTAAAATGCTGCTAGAGAGAAAGGGGGATACAGGGATATGGTGCCCAGGCCATACCTGCTGTTGCTAGCCCCCTCTTACCTCTGTCCCAGCTCTGAAGAGCCACCTGGGCACCAGGAATGCCAGGCGTGACCCAATCCCTCTTCATTGGCATCAAAAGGGGATGGAGGGAGAAATAATGAAAGGGGGGATACTGGACTGTTTGACATTCATGAGATGTGAAGACACTGTTCAGCACCCAGCCTAGCAGCGAGGAGTCTTGGTTTTCCTAGGTGAGTCGGTTGGTTAGTTGGTGAAGAAGCCATGCAAAGAGCTGTGTGGCCCTTTTTGGAGGACACAGACTGAAATTCAGGTGGGCCATAGCCCAAAGGGATTTTGGACTTGTCTGGACATTGCTAGCTGCCCAATACACCGTGTCTGGAAAAAGTCTACTTCTCCCTGAGAAGAGTTACCAGGAAATTTCTATTGCATCCCAGGCAGAGACTGGGACATGGTGGCTGATGTCTCCATCATCTTGATGCTTCCCTGTGGCATATGGCCTATCTAGGAACTCAATGGCATTCCTGTAGACTGGCACAAAGTGCTGTATCCCACAGCAGGGCTTCCCAGGGCACAGGCAAAGCTGAGCTGTGCTGTGCAGATGGGTGGACGGGTGGAGGAGAGGGCAGTGCTCTGGCTAATACAACTGGTCTCCTGCACCATCAACCCCAGACAAGGGAACCAGGGAAAGGGGAGCCCAACCCAACTCCAGTCAACCTCCATCACCACAAAAACAAAAGGCCATATGAGGATTTGGCCACTGGTTTTCCTTTTAACCTATGACTAGGGCTGGTCCAGTTGTACCCCTCACCCAGTAAACCCTCTGGTGCGGCCCAGCTGCTCGCACTGGTTCTGTGCTAAGCCCAGATAGAAATCAAGGGTCAGCAACAGAAGACTTTCCTAGTGGGGGTGAAAAGACTCGGGAATTTTCTTGTGCACATACAGCCCCATAAATGAGCCACGCTTTCTTCTGCATCCTGGGAAGGGAAAAAATAACTACTGTGATGCTGCCTCTCTTTTTAGAAGTTGGGAATTCTTGGATATGATCTGGGCCCAGGGTAAAACTGGACTTGAGTTACCAGTTTTAATATAGACCCTAAGAAAGCCTCTTAATAGCTCTCTTTTGGTGCCTCTAAGGATAAAGTATGGTTAATTCTTAACAACAGGTGTGCTATCAGGATTAATTAATTAACGTAATGTAATTAATGAGAACTTGAAAGCAAGGTGACATGAAATGCAAACTAGCACTATAGCAATCAGTCACTTTTTCCAAGTTGATTGTCTTTGCTAGAAATAAACTGCTCTTCCAGAAGAGCTTGTAACTGCTTGTTTCAAAGTGGAGAATGACAAGTAGCATGTGTGAAATAATATCCTCTTAATACTGCACTTTGTTAAGAACTGATGACTTTGTTAGATGGTTTGCAGATGACTGAGAGAGTACCCTGACCTCCAGAGCTTCCTATAGTGCTTTATTTAAGCTTTTGCTCAGGCCAAGTAAAAGCAAAGACTCAATATTTCCCAGAGCTGAGGCACTGGGCGCATACAGCTGGTTGTAAAAGAACATTTAAAGCTGAATTTTACTGAATACTTCACTTTCCATGTATGCCTTAGCCAGAAATTCTCTTCTATGCAAGTTAAATCCTGAGAGAAATAATTTCTCCAAACGATGAAGCTTTGTATTTCCTTGAAGAAGAGCTATGTGCTGGGGAGAAAGCTTTTGGCACCACAAGAAAAGGTCATGTTAGATGTTTGGATTAGAAACCATGACTGCAGCCATGGAGGCTGTTGAAGACAAGACTATTTAGATGGCGGAGCTCTAGATGAACTCTGCTCTCAATGTGGAGCAACATGGAGTAATATGGTGGTGATACTGTCAGAGGCACTTTCAACCACTCCTACGTGGCAGGGTTTCCTAATCATCATTTCAAACAAAAAGGTGTGACCGTGGCTTCTCAGGAAAAGGAGGAGAGGTAATCCAAGAAGAAAGGAGGGGACTGGTCTTTCTCTGTGGCTACCCACCAATCAGTCCTGAGACCTGCTGGTTTTCATGTGGAAAACCTTGTAGATGCCTGGCTCTAGGTAGCAATGTATTTGGACACTGGACATGGCATAAGCAAGCCAATAAACCAACTTGTTTTTCCTAAGCTTTTACATGACTCTGAGAGAATAACAATGAGTTATTGCTACTTACCTATGCTAAATGAGCCAGAGACGAAACTTCAGGCTTCCTCCCCAGTCCCCTGGGCCATCTAGATACCTCATGATCATTTTCAAAGGGTATAATTTACATGAGATTTTTTTCCTGCCTTGTGAGCCATAAATGTACAGGGAGCCCCTCTGAAAGAGTTACTGCTTTTGTGAGGCCTCAGATGAAGTCAATCAAGCCAACTGTTATAAAAGCCAAACTCCAATTAATTCTGTCCCTGAGGACCATGTTGTTTGCTGTTAGACTGCAAGGTCTATGGGGCATGGGCTATCTCTTTCCCAGGTGGAGAAGGCCCATGCTGGATGGGGGCATCTTTCAGTCCACGGCTTGAGTAGTCCATGTGCCCTCTAAGGAGATGAACATTGCTCCTGGTGGTGTTAGCATGCCATGCAAGCCCTTAGCAAATGATAAATAAATAGCTGAGGGGTTAGTTTCCTTTTCTCGCTACCCTCTCTACTTGCTACATACAATTATTTTTTGGAAGCTGCATAATAAAAGAAAGTTGTACATTTCAGTGTTCCCAGACCAGATTAGAGAGGATTAAGCATCAAGAGGTGGCAGCTGGTCAGTTTACTGCTCATTTTTAATGTGGAAATGTTTCTAAATGAAAAAAAAAGAAAGGTGGAAGACAGTAGCAAACTCAGGCTCTTGCATCTGCTCCCTAGAACACCAGCATCTCTGTGGGGAGGGTGTGAAAGGCAGGAGGATGGATGGGGCAAATTCCTGGAGCCAGTGTAGGCAAAAGGCCGGGCTGAGGCATTCACAGCAGAGCTATAACTCGGATAGTTTAAGCCGGTGGCCACAGGAGGCCCCAGTGAATGCCAGGGCTGTCAAAAGCTTGGCGCCGAGTCCCGGTAGTTGCAGGCGGAGATGCGGCGGTGGCAGCGGCGGCGGTGGCCGGGCGTCCTTCTCCGGACCCACGCTGCCAGAACAGGATGCTCAGCCCCTGAGCTCAGCCGCCCCCTGACCCCTCGTTGGAGGCTGGCCACAGGAGTGTCAATTAGCGCTAATTGTGAGGGGGTTCGTTTGTCATGTGGCCACCTGTCCGCCCGGAGCAGGGCTCAGACCCCCGGCAGACCCTAATGAGCAGCTGTCAGCCCCCAGCCATGCTCACGCTCTGTGCCCAGGGCTGCGTCTGAGCATGCCTCAAGGTGAAGCCTATGGGCCTGGTTCCCGGGAAGAAGGATCTGTGTCATTCCCATCAAAAGTGTAACCTATATTTTAAGGAAATAGAAACCTGTCTTCTTTTTTTCTTTTTTCTTTTTTTTTTTTTTTGCTAATTAAATTACACCCACCTCTGTAATTCCGAGATGTGTATTAAAGACTGTAATTAAATGAAAGCTCAAGTCAGTAATTAGAACAATTCTTGAAGGGATACGTTCTCCCAGTGACACCTGTGTAACCTCTATATGTGAATGATGTGCATCTTGGCATTGGAAAATAGCGGTAACCCTTAGTGCAAGATTTTTGTATAACAAAAAAAAAAAAAAAGGAAGAAAATTCCTAAGGTCAATCTGATTTCACTGCTGCGCTCTTGGCTTAAAGGCTTTGTCTGGCAGTGTGTCTTCTGAACCATCCCAGCAGGGAGAGAGCCATTGATGTGTGGATTGAGGGTTAACGTCAGTGTGGGAAACCTTGACATACAATCCCGCAGCATGCCAAGGAGGACTGAGGGGATGGATTTAGTACTGCAGCCCCAGGTATGGCAATTCCCAGCACTCCTCTGCTCCTGTTTCCTGTGGGGCTCTGCTGCCTTTATGTGTCCTCCTGATTCCACAGACATACTTTAAATAGGTTTAAAACCCACCCCTAGAACCAAAATGTGTCTGCATTTGTGTGTGTGTACATACAAGCAAGGCTCCCTGATGCCTAGTGTGAAGCTCCTGTTTCAGAGAAGAGCTGCAGCAAATGTCTGTGGCTGTGGCCCGGCTCAGGGGCTGTCAGTGATGTCCTGAGGTTTTCTATAACTGCAAACAGTCAAGGGCATCCAAAACTCCTATGTAGTGACTCCCACATCCTGCTCCACAGCCATACATGTGAGGGGATGTGACTCCTTTTCCCCTGCTTTCATGGTGCACTGAGAAGCTGAACATACATGAAAGAGGAGGCAGGAGCTGGTCTGTAGTTCCCACATGAAATTTTAGGGCATGTCTGGTGACTCTGTTCCAGGAATTAACAGGAAACTTTTGACAGTCAAATGAGGTAGAAATATCTGTGGATGAGTGTGGACCAGACACTGACCTGACAGTCCCAGACACCTGGAATCGATCACCTTGGCAGAGGTGGTGATGACACACTGTGAAACTCGGCTCACAGACAGGGAGTAGTGGCTGCATTTGTTATGCAGGGCGGCCATCTCACTGAGACCATGTTTGGAGGGGAAAAAAAAATATCTCCCTGCTTTTGCTTTCTTCCAACAGCATGCCAAGAATAGCTCTGCAGGGACTAAGCAGAGGAAAGCTGATTACACCTTTTGATTGATGGTGCCTTACACATTAAGAGAGATTTCATACAGGAGCCTTATTTACTTGCACATCAGTTCTAGTGACAGACCCAGAGCAAAGCCCTGGACAAAAATACCTCAAGCTTTTAGGAAATTCAGGAGGGGATCTGAATTTTTGCCTATAAATTGCCTTGTACCAGTTCTTCCTTTAAATGTGAATGTACTCCCTGCTTCTATTTCTTGCTCCCTTAGGGCCCTTCTTAGCAAACCCGAGTAATTCAGGATGCTGAAGCCATTGATCACTGTAAATCTCACAAGGCTGAGCACGCTCCTGCCCCAGGTGACACACGCTGCTTGGGCTGTGTCCATGCCCTCTGTTGGCACAGAATTGCCCTGGACAGAGAAGCAAGCTTTGTCCACAGATGGTCTCTCTTGCCTGCAAGAGCACTCAGTGAACATTAATGAGGGGGCTAGGGCTGCAGTTGTTTTCTGTTATTTATAAAGGGTCTATGTACTTGCCTTTACTGTACAATGGCAGGTGATTCCAAATGCCACAAAGTAAAGCTTTGTAACAGCAGAGACCCCAAGACAGTCTTTAAAATAGAGAGACAGCTACATGCAAACAGGAAAAATTACATATAGAATTATATATCTGAGCATGTAGAGTAAAAAGACCAGAATGAACACAGCTGCAAAATTTACAGAGGTGTTTTATATCTAATTATTTAGGTTAACCCTGTTGTACTTAAGCATTACTATAATGGGCTGAGTGAAACACCTTTCTCATCCAGCATGGGAAAGAAAACAAATATTGAAATGAATATGGAAAACGATGCCTGAAAAATAATGATAAAAGTGATTAAAAAAAGGGTTAAAGTGAGCAGTGTTTCCAATCTTAACTATCGCTGTTGCTACCTTTGTCCGGCATAATAAACATAATCCTTAGCAGTATTAATAGCAACACTTGTGCAGTAATGTGTGTAGCTGGATGCCAGTGCTTTTACAAAATACTTCTCACACAAATACAATGAGGCTAGATTGCAAACTCTTTATCTATGAATGCTGCAAGGCTGGTGGGATATCTTATCTACACATCATGTATTTTCTGTCCTTTTACTCTGGTGGCTTTTTCACTTTCCTTGCAAACTTGTTAAAGCATCAATCCCCTTTGTTCCAGCTATCTGCATTTTTGGTGCCTGTTGGTACCTGCAACTCTAAAGCATGTGGGAGAGACCATCCTTTTAAGAATACCTAGCCTTTTAGAAGCAAAAGCTACCGGGAATTTTTAAAGAGAACAGTTTTCTATCAGTTAAAAAAAATTATTGAATTTAATGACCTACTTTTCTCAAAAGTTGCTGAGCATCCATCTTTGAAGCTGATGGAAACCATGGTTGCTCAGGGACCTCAGATAAGCAACCAAAACATACTGTGGGCTGAAATTCTTCTATTCTTATTACTTGGATGCTAACTTACTCCCAAATTCACATCTCTGTGAGCTAAAGCAAAGTCTGAAAAAGAAACGGTGTTTGATTCAATTTAGCTGACAACTTGGAAGTTTGGTAGAAAAGCTACCTCCAGTAAGATGGGGACTAATCAGGGCCTGGGTAAAGCTTTTACTCTTCAGATGTTACTGAAAACTCACTGCTGAAAGAAAAATATGGAAAGGAAAATATGTCTAGAAACCCAAACCCTTAATCTACAGTACTGCATCAGTAACATGGTCCTGACCTGAGTGGCTGGAAGGTCCAGGCATGGTCTGGGACATGGCTGCTCCAGTGGCTAAAAAAGAGGGGAGTTTCTTCCCTGGACATACAGAAAAAGGGTCAGGAGACACATAGGTACAGATAGACACAGGAGTGCAGGAAGAGCAGTACTGGTCATCAAGAAAAACAGTGGTGCTAGGAAAGGTGACAGAGATCAGGTTTTAATGTGCTACATATGAAGTGGAGATGAAAGAATGAAAACAAAACCCTTGGTGCAAGAACATACAGAGTTTGCCCTTCACCTCCTGCACCAGCATCCTTGAAAACAAAGTAGGTATGGGCAGGATTCAGAGAGGATTAGAGGTTATTTGTCTGTTGATGTCACCTGTGGGGGCACTTAAGGATAATGCTGCCAAGGGACAATGAGACACACACGGGCAAAGACTTTGGGGAATTTGACCAGTAGGAGGAGCAGTAGAAAGATGGAGGAGGAAGATGAGCCACCAAACTCAGAGGATACTGACTGTAGTCAAGAGTAGGGCACAGTCTCCAAAAGTCTTGGGAGGAAGACATGAAGACTGATCACTTGCATTAGAGGAACTGGATAGATCAAAGAGAATGAGAATAAAGAAGGGATCCTGTAAAAGTAGCTGCTGCAAAAATACTTCAGGTGGCTAGGGAGCAATGCTTTATTGCACTCCTGTACACTGTGCTCCTTTTCCAAATCCATATGCTTTCAGATGACTTACACATTCTTTAGGTTCCCTTTTATGAGCAGCATCTTGCCCAGCTGGAGAGTTTATTAAGAAAGATGGGTCCAGTTTCTCCAATGCCATGTCCACGGTATGCAGATGTTGCTGAAATCAGTGAAAAGTGAAGGCATTCATCCAAATTCAGGCTTCCAGCTCCAGGATACAGATGTCCTCGTTGAGCTTCCTTGTTTGAAAGCCAAGCTCAGGCAGCTTCGTTTTGTCTTTTTCCATTTTCCTTCCTTCCTCCTTCCTTCCTTGGGTTCATGCACTGCTTTTAAATCTGAATTGTGGAAAATGTTTGGACATCTGATAGGGCATCAAGAGGAGAATAGCTCTGTTGATGGAGAAGAAACAATAAGAAAAATAACCTTTTTTCTTTTTTGTTTTCTTTTTTTCTTTTCTGCACTGAAAACATAATAAAAGCCTGGCCCTGGTGCGATGCTCTGTTATTCAGCATGTTTTCTGCTGTGAGATGACAAGTGTTGGGTGGGGGGTGAGGATGGAGTTTCAGCTAATTCCATGAAAATATGCTGATTATCTGAGGTGTCAGATGTATATGTGTCAAGGAGCATTTGAGTCTTTGTTTCTTGACAGATCATTTTTTAAATCAGGGTGCCTGGGGCCTTTCTCATCAGCAAAAGCAGGATACAAGCCTTCCCCCCTTGAAGATGATTATCAGTTTTAGAAGAAGTACATCTGTATACTTTCAGAAGTCTGCTTGAAATGTAACCAGGCAACTCATTTGGGGAAGGAGACAAATGTCAGTCTAAACTCGAGGCTGAACTGCAATGCAGGCTTTATAAGTTGTCTTTGAAAGTGAAGACAGTGGGTCAGCTTTTGGGGCCAGGGAAGCTGGTACAAACTAGATTCACTGCTTACGTTTACAGTACACAAAAGGTAGTAGGTATAACTCTGCTGCCTTGCAAAGGCAGGTTGAAGGGATAGGTGGTCTACTTAAGTCCGTATTTCCTTGCAGGATTCTGAGAGCTGCATTTTTGGTAGGTTATATTTTTCTGTCTCGTGGATGCATGACCACATTAGGCATGGTTACAAGGACACTGTTTCTTGCTATGCCCACTCTCGATTCCTATTGCAGGTGGGCTTCTCCATAACTGCCAGCTCAGGCAGGTCTGAGACCCATCTCGAATTGTTCAGCCCTTTGCAGAGGGTGGAAGTGTGCATGCTGGCATTTGGGAATGCTCTGCACTCATTTCCCACAGGTAAATGCTGAAGCACAGGTCCAGACTGTCACAGAAAAGGATGTTGCAGGTTCAAGCTCTCACAGTAAAGAACGTTGCAGCTGTGGGCAGGGACCAGTGGCTCATGCTGTCTGCAAAGAGCACTTTTTCCTTGCTTTGATTCACCTGTGAATTTGCCCAAAGGTGACTCTTGAATGTTCTTTTTTTCCTTCTTAAAAAAGTTCTGCATGGTGAAGTAATATTTTAGACTCTTCTCCAGTTGCTTGGAGCCAATTTCTTCAAGTTAATAAAATCTACCTAGATATGGGTACCTTTGAAACACCAAGGCTGCAGCACCTTCCTACTAATGTACTCATGACAGGTGGCATAAACAACCTCATCCATCCCCTGTGCATGTGCCCCTTCCCAACTCAGCCCCCGCAGCCTGGGGGTGATTGCTCTGCTACTGATAAACCAAGGGGATGCCTTCAAACCTTATCCTAACAAGCCTACAGGACATTGCTGCTGCTCTTCAAAAGAGTTTCCAGTTTGGTTATGTTCCTGCCTGCCACGTGGGGGTCTTTGGATGCAGCAGGGCTTCTTTCAGGCATCACTGGTCCCCATATCCTCAAGGAGGACTGACCCTGGAGAAGGTTGTATTGGAAGGAGGCAAACCCATGTGGAAAGCCCCAAAAGCAGAGGTGTTCCCCTGCCCTCTTAGTGGCTGTGCTGCCCACACACTGCCCACATGCTGTTAGGAAGAAGCATGAAGGTAAAGGGTCCTCTCCTACAGTATGGGTCCTCCTGTACTGCAGAGGTTTGTCATGGCTTGTTTGGTACGGCAGCTAGTTTTCCGCTGGTTTGTCTTGCATTGACAGTATGTCTTTGTAGGGCAAACTGTCGGCTTTTCTTTTAAATGCTTTGGAGTACTGAAATTCATTCCCTGATTTAAGTTTTTTTGCTTGTTAGTGCAACTGCACTTTCTTACTTACATCTTCTGCTCCCTCAAGGTCTCCTACTTACAGACAATCTGTCTCTGGAATGATTCAGGCTGCTGAAGCAGGTGATCGCTGTATAAATCTTCACAGGCTTCACAGTATATGCAGTAAATGTCTATGACCCTAAAACTGTATTGTCCCAGGACTGTGGATTATTAATTATTGAAATATCAGCATTTAAAAACACTAGACCTTTTTATTTGGGAACACCAAAAATAGTTGTTGAAAATATGATGTTTTCTGGATTTATTGTTGATGCTGCTAGCTAGCTAGCTATGCTGATAGGCTTGGAGATGAATATCCTTTGTATCTTGCCAGAAGAGACACTAAACCAGCAATGAAATACGGAATTTGTCCCCAGCAATACAGCCTCCAGACAGCTATGTAAGGATGGAGCCAGACCAGGATGAAAGGTCACACTGGGAGGGCTAGCAGTGATTGCAGCCTGTCCCAGGGTGGTGGATTCAGGAAGAGCAACAGGAACGGGCTGTGTTTGTCATCTGTGGCACGCATCTCCTCTTGCATTCACTGAAATACATGGCGTGCTTCTCATTGTCACAAGGCTTAGCCACTACTTGCCTGGTTTTCTCCCAGTTGAGAGGACCCATGGCCCAGGATAGTCTTGGTCACTCTTCTTGTCTGTCGAGAATTGCAATTATTAGGTTAAATCCTTTGTGAAGATGAAGAGGGTGCTAAGGTTGCTGATTAATTTAACAGTGATTACTGGAAGGACACCTGGGCTACATTTGAGCCTGCGGTTCAGAGGTTACATTGTCTTGTCTCTTCAGGGGGCCACACAAAATAATTATCATTAATTGATCAGAGAAAACTCAAATCCTGCAGTATGGAAAAAACTGTGGAAATGTTTCACATGGCCACATGCCCATTAGCTCTTTACTCTTGCCAGAGTAATTCATAAAAGTGTCCCTGTGTGACACCTGTGCTGGGTAATAGACCCTGAGATTACTCCACAAGTTTTCTCTAAGGGGAATGGGAGTAGAATCTCTGTCCACTAAAGGGAAAATACAGAGATCAGTGGTGGGCAAAACCAGTATTGATGACTTACGCTTTGTGTGTGTGCCTTAAGTACCATTTAAATGGTGTAAAATAATCTATGCTAGTTCATTTCGTAGTAGGAAAGTGGAGGAAAACAGTCTTAACAATTTACAAGAACTAGCAAAAATCAGTTTACACCAACGCTGAGAAATAATATGACTGCTTTAAAGGCAGAATTTACCTGTTCAGTAAAATAAAGGTAGCTGTCAGTTTTTACTTCTCAAGCATATTTTTTTTAAATTCAAACTATGCATTCATTATTACATGCAATTTTAAATTGCTGTTGATCACTTAATATTGTCCATCAAGTGTTAAAGAATGTAGATTTCTTCTTCAGACCCAAATGTTTGTGTTACACTAATGCAGACCTCTCAGGTTTTATTAACAATAAAAAAAAAAAAGCTGAAAGAAGAAGGGCCAACAGAAGGGTTTTCAGATATCATATCTTTCAGGAAAAACTGAATGCAGGAATCTTAAACACTCAAGAGAGGTTAAACAAAGGGAAGCCAAAAATCTTTGTTTAGAAAAATATTCCTGATTTTTTAATATCCATCATACTGGCATTATTGTAATTTTGTAATATCCATAGTACTGGTAAAATAGACATTGTCTAACATTCATTAATGAGCAAAACTATTTTAGTCAGTAACAATTTTTGGTGCCCGTTCGAAAGCAGAAACCCCACAGAATACCGTGGTACATGGAGGATGGCACTATAGCAGTGTGTGCCGTCGTTTGAGCCTCCTGCACCATGCCTCAATATAGCTACTGGCTACCCTGTGGCAAGCCCAGGCACCTTGGGGTGCAGTGTGTCATTCTGCCAGCCAACACACTGGAGCTCCTGCCTGTGGGGACCAGGAGACTGGGAAGGGTGATGGAAAACCAGAGCACATCCCAGCTACTTGGGTGACAGACTTGGAAAGCAAAGTATTCCCATGCCCAGTGATGTTAATGTAGTGACACTGACATAATCTTTCAGGCCAGTATTGCGGGAGCATTTATTCCAGTATACAGCAGCATTTTTATTTTGGATAAAACCTTATCTGTGCTGGCTACTGTTATAAAAAAAAATAATGAGGAAAATCCCTTTCTAAGTGGAGGATGGAGCAGATGCACAGAACATGAGTGATCCAGGTAGGAACACTGCAATTGCTCCCAAGTGGAATCCCACCTCTGCTGAAGTTGGTGCAAAACTCTCAGTGAGAGCACTAGGACTTGGATTTCCCATGGTGCTTTTGCTTCACCTGTGGGAAAAGCCAGTGTGACGGCAGCACTGGGGGGTGATGTGCTGCTTCAGTAAATCATAGCATGAGTTGATTTCGATACCCCTTCTGATACTGTAATGTATTTATAATTTAAATTATAAACTCTGGGGAACAAGTACTGTGTCTTTTCATACAGCATTCAGTATGCTAATGTGTTCAATAAGGAACAGGTACATTCACAGAAGTAAATGCCTCCCCGTTTCAGATGTGTTTTGTCCTCAGGTTAGAGATATATCTTCAATGCAGTTTTTATTTTTTCACAATGAATTGTTTGTTATAGAGCAAAAATAAAAATACTACTGTGGACTCACTTCACCCTAGCACCTAGGGCATACCTCTATGTTGGACACTGGTTCTTATGATTCTTCTTGGGTCCCTGCCCATCAGCCATTTTCTGTCTATCTGGTCAGCATCAGTGAACTTGTCCCTGCTTAGCTATCTCCTAGGCATGATGGGGTGTAAAGGTAAGAAGTCTTAACAGCAGTAAAACAATGATGAAGAGACTTTTAGTTTTAAACCTCAGTCAGCTAGATCTACTCAGCTACAGAAAATGTCTTAGGAAATACTTGGTGATCCGATACACAGACTTAGAAAACCTCCTAGAGAATCCAGCCTTTTCTTCTGGGAAATTACAATCTCTTTATCTGCCCAGGGAATCAAGGGAGGTATGGAATGGAAAAACATTTGCACAGCAATGTGATGGTTTGAGACAAGTGATGCTGCTAACCATAATGAAACACCAGTGTTATGTTTATACCTATAGAAATTTATGTGTGTGCATCTGTTGGGGGTGAGGAGGAGAGTGAAATGTAAAAATACAATTAATTACAGTAAGCTGCGCTGGTGTCCCCAGGTGACATATATTCCCAGACAACAAAGAATATGCTACAGATTAGAATGATATATAATTTCTTTTGCTTTTGCTTTGCCTTTGCATATGCCCCAGCTCCCTCAGCAGCAGCATGTGGCTCCTCACCTTCCACAGAGCTCAGAGTCAGGCTTTGCTGGTCTCTCCTCAGTCCATGCAGGCTCATGGTGAAGATGCTCATTTTCCACATCACTCCATCTGGGGTGCTTGCTTTCTGTTTCCACCCCATTACCACCTGGTATGCTCCTTTTCCTTACCAGCTTCGTTCTCTTCTGTCCCTTTCACAGCTGATGCTCCATCTCTAATTTCTCTCACACCTCTCTATGGCTCTGCTTACATTAGCCAGAACTACCATCCCTACTCAGTGGTGTCGAATAAGTGATGCTCCTGTGCATCAGGTAACCTTGAGCATCTTTTTCTTCCACTTTCAAAGCATACTTCATTGGGGTAGCTCACTGCTGCTACTTACATTTACTCCTTTTGCACTAACCTACATGGACATTAGATGAACTAGCTTCCCGTATGTGAATTGACCTCTTTCTCCCTCACTTTCCCACACCAGTGTCCCTGGCTGTGTTATTCTCCAAGTTAAATTGTAAGCCCATTGGGGCAGGCAGCCTTGCCCCTGGGGTGTCTCTTGAGTACTATGGTAGACCTCCCCGACTACCTAGAAATGATCAGTATTTTTTTCCATGCTTCTAGATATTGTCCAAGCTCTGTACAAGCAGACACCAAATATATGAAATTAAAGCAGCCTCATGGGAAAGAAAGTCCAGAGCATCCCAGGTGGGAAGCTCCCCCCACTGACACCCAATTTGAGCATTAAACAGCAATAAACGGGGAGATGTGGTGCGGAGCCATGCCAGTCTCCTGGTGCTTTTGTTGTTGTCACAACATGGTGGAGAATACCCAAACTTGCCAGTAAGTCAAGGAACAATCACTCCCTATTATGCCAGCCCAAATACTAAACCTTCTTACAGTCACACATCTGCATGATCCTAACCTTCCCTCATTACATACACAGTAGGGATTTACTAGCACCACACTAGCTGCATGGGGCCAACATTTTTATCCAGCAAAATCACATACTGCTACCTCCACATGTACAGTGGAAACAGCATGAGTAATGGAACCTTTAATCCCCATTTTTCAATATTATATTATAGTTTTGCCTTCACTTTCTCTTAGGTTTTAAATTCCTTCCAGTGCTGAGCATAGAAGATACTGCTCTCTAATCGCATTCTCTGGCGGCTCCAGTCGTGGCTGGTTAGAAGTGGCTACCTATGCAGATCCAGACCCCAGGATCACCTTCTGTTACCTTCCTGGTGTCCCTCTAAGAATTAGTTTTATCAAAACAGATAAAGTAAATATAGTGTAAAATTAAATTAGAGCCTATGTGTAACAACAACGTATTAAGATGTAGCCATACTGCCTCTATCTCTGCACTTGCAGATAAACAGAAAGATTTATAAGGCAGGAACTATTTCAGTGCTAAACCAGAGGCTGGAAATATTGAATTAAGCTGCGCATATTTGTCAAAGGCCTGTCCAGAAGCTGTAAGGTCTGCATAGTACGGCCTCTTCTACCTCCTGCTGTGCTCTGGAGTGAAACACGTTACACAGCATAACACAGTGGATCCTGCCTTAAGGTACAAGGCAAAACCATTGTGTGTGATCTACTCAGCTGCCTGACACCTTCATTGTGTAGTTGCAGCCAGTGTATATGCTCGGCAGTCTGCCATGTAGTATTCTTGAGGATCACTTGGCAAATTCCATTTAATTCTTGTAATGTAATTATTCTGCAAACTGCAGTCTGCTAGAAGAGCTAAGTATCTTTGTGTAATCATGGAAGTGTAAAGTTGCAATTAGGTAGCATTATTAGGTCCCCTGTAACAACAAGTAGGAATCATCCTTAGGTCTGAAAATTGCCACATTTATGCTCGTAGCAGCACAGAATATTGCTGAAAACTTTGGATACTCTGGGTCAAACTGAAATTGAATTAAATGTAAAGAAAATCACCTGATTAAAGCACCCTTACTAATAAGAATGTGATGTTTTCATGCATTAATTATTATTATTAAAGCTGTAATATCTAAGCAGCATTATGGATGTGCAGAAAAGACGTGCAGATGCCTTTATGCTAATCACTTTACAAACACTAAATAAAATGATGGTCCTTTCCCCGAATATCTTCTTTCACAAACAAATGTATTTATAAGCTACAACAGATTTTTAGAGGAAGGTAAATACAGTGTATGTCAAACAATTTCTCTCACATCATATACATATATCTATAATGCATGTATACGTACAGTAGCACAGTGTGTGCTTTCTCTAAGCTGTTTTACCTCTGTCTTATTCATCTCCTGGTATTTCTGGTGCTACCTGAAAGGAGGTGGGGACCATGCGGGTCAGCAGGCCCTAGGACAGAAGTCAAGTCACCAAGTGGTATGCTTTGTGCTTGCCCTAGGTCTGAATTCCTGCCCTCTCCAATCCATTTCTAACATAACCAAATGTGTCCAGAGACCAACCTTCGCTCATCAGTGTTTCACTGGATAAATAAAGACTATGTCTTACCAAGCTGGAATTGCTTTTCCACCTGGAAAGGGCATTTTGTGCCTGATGGATGCTCTAAGTGCCATACACCTCTCTGTCCCTCACTGCCACGTCACTGTGTCAGACCTTCCCTACCAAAATGTGCTGACATACAACGTGTTTGAATTTTGCAGACTGTACCCTGTGTTCAAAATCTGTGCTAGCTGCTAGCGTGCCTGTGACTCTTCCTGCCTTTGCTCCTCCAGGTCATTTTTGGGTGTTTGAGTGCTTCTTGGTGGCTGCCAGAGCTTCAGCAGTGGCAGCTGGACAGCATCCCAGCCTGCCAGAACCTTTACTCCTTCTCTTGCCCCTTTTCACCCTTAGCCCCTTATGCAATTTTTACTCCCCTTCCTATATCCCGGCCCTTTTTCAACCACCTCTCCAGAGCTCACTGTCTCCCAAAACAGGAGGCACAGTGAAGGCAGCCCTGCGGGCAGCAAGCACAGGTTTTCCCTTGCCTGCAAGCCCAGCTGAATGCTTAAGCCCCAGAACATGCCTTTGAAGACACGGTCTGCCCTGCACCCTCAGCCTCCTGAGCAGGGGTGGCTCTAAAAAGCCTTTTAGTCCCTGAGTTGGTAGGTTTTCTCCCAGATCACCCGTGGATCACCTCTGTGGGGTTTACAAGCTGAGCTCTAATTAACTTAAAAAGGGAATTAAAAAAAAAAAAAAAAGGAAACTTGCAGGTTTTGAACAAGGAGGCCTCATGAAAGCAGATCATATATTTAATTTGCTCTATCAGACAATAAGGAGATCAAATGATTTAAGGAGCTGATGTGTTGTGAAAACACATCCTGTCACAGCTGAGATGTGGATGGAGTTGTAATCACGCATTTCCTCTCAGTGTCATTCCCTCTCTCTTTGCTGTGACAGCGTAGAGTTTGGAGTTTAAAGTGCTGGTAATTGGAAGATGTTTCTCTCAATAGATTTCAAGACAGTTTTTTTCAGAAAGAGAGTCCTATTTTATTCTTAATAATAAATATAAGAGATAATGCCAACAGATAATTCCTTGTATTTTAGTTTTGCATTTTCCCCTTAGTATATCAGGAAGTTTTGTTTGCAGCTTCAGTTTTTTACTCATATCCTGCTTTTCTCCCCCTCCCCTTCTGTTTCCTCACATTCTTTCTGATTCTTACCATCTTTCTTTTCCCCTTTGAAACCAGCATCCCGGTAAGTTCAGTGAGCATGTCCTACTTGGTATTATTCATGCAGGTGTCTTACAGGACTCTTTTAAACATGCTGTGAGGAATCGAGTTCACTCCTGGGCAAAGGTTTCTGAGGAAGGTGACTTCATTACTCAGATGCACTCTGCAGAATACAGATAAACTTCAGTGCTCCCCTCTAGCCCCCTATTCCTCTTCTAGCACTCCCAGCACAGAGAGCTATCTTCATTAACGAGTTAAAATCACTTCATACTTGTAGCACCACTGGTCAATGAGTGCATGTTTTACTTGGTCTGTGAGATGAGCTAAATGGATAAGTTACTTTCCCTGGTCAAAACCATCCCCTTTCCTTAATGGAACAGCTTAATTATTCCTTCTTTCTCCCAGTCCTATGGGACAGATTATTGGAGACAGATGGGCGCAGAAGTGTGCATACATTAGCGGGTGGGGTTGGATGGAGCCGTTCTGCGGATAGGAGGGACGACAGCTGCCTGGTCGCATCCAGGCACCTGGGAAATTGCCTGAGCCTACCAAACATGTGCGGGTGTGCCAGTGACCCTGTGTCATTCTGACACCTTCAGCTGGGGGCCTGCAATGTCACATATGCATGCACATGAAGTCCTACACAGCATCATAGACTTGGCTGCATGCATCAGACCTGTGCAAATGTTCAATCACACAGGCACGACTGTTTAAAAGTCATCCCTTTGTATCAATGTCATGTTCTCCCTTCCCTATTGCTTTACAACAGCCTTTTAAAATTGATGGCATTGTCATCTCCTTTGCTGCCATTAGTTTCTCACCTTCCTTGCAAACTCTTTGAAGTCACTTGTCTGGAAGGCAGCATTACCTGCTCATGAACAGGGAAGGCAGCAGGGCTGCAGCTGGAGTCTGCAGAACCGAGCCGATGAGGGGAAACTTGATGATTTGTTCAGCTTTTGCATGTGGATTTTGAGCTCTGCTGAATGAAGGAACATGATATTAATGTTTCATGTTTAATGGGAAACCCAGAGCACTGATAGCTATAGACTGATGTGTGCCATGACAGGCAGGGCCTCTGCCATTCTGGTCCCAGGACTAATAGACACCTGTCACTCAAGTTTGGCAGGTCATTAAGGTGGAGATTTTAAAGCACCCAGATGATTTAGGAACAGAAATGACATTAAGTGTATGGTTTATGTTTCTTGGCCCATTTGCTACTAGTTTAAATTTGTGACATTTTACAAACGACCTCCTTGGATGTCTCACTTGAACAATGGTGATAACTATCACTTGTGTGCAACTGGTATAAGGCTTGAGTGATGTGAATCACACAAATCCTCCCTCCCCACTGTGTCTGTGACTAAAGACACTTGCAGTCTCTAGTCTGAGACTGCAAGGTCTCATAACTAACTTCAAATACTCATCTATCTTGAGTGGGACTCAGCTATCTAGATCTAACAGTCTGATTACTTATGCTGTGAGGTTGCTTCAGTTTGTCTCTGTGCTTTGAAAGTGCAACTCTTGTACGTATGATTGTGACATTAAACACATCTATAGAATTGGTGAAGTGGGTCTAAAATGTTTTTCCTGGTTGCATCTCAGGAGCCCATTTGCTCATCGCTGATGGTGTCAGGTAAGAACTGTGCTTTGTGTCATTTTGTGTGGTGTAATACAATGAGTTTTTTAGTGGGAAACTGCTTGGGATGGAGAGGTCATGCTCATTTTGTGTCTCAGTGCAGCATCTAAAACCAGTTTCTCAGGCTATGAGTAGGACTGTGACAAAAAGCCACCAAAAGAGCAAATACTCCAGAGCTTCCTTAGTTCATACAGTAGCTGTGGTCTTGCTAATGAGCAAAGCTAAATACACGTGTCTAGAGAGGACCCCATGATGAGGGGTTTCATTAATCCTCCCACAGAGCTAGTTAAAAAACTTTGAAACAAAGTCAGCTACTGGAAACCCTGTCTGGAGTCTGCACACCTTCATTTGCATTTTGATTTCTGTGGTTTAACTGAAGGCATGGGTTGTCCCTGCCAAATATCCCTCGCCTACCCAGGGATATACAAGGTAGAACTGCCCAAAGCAGCCTGACTTATGAGGACTGCCACAGCAGCACAACCAATGCATCCCTAAACATTTAGTAATAAAAAATCTGTTGTTCTTTAGTCGCCAGGATTTAACAAGCCTAATCCCTAGGAGAGGTGATAAAAATTCATTAATCTAATTAAATACTTCTTATTGCCAAAGTGACTTTGTAGAGTAGCTTTGCTGAAGGATAAGTGCAAAGTAAAATGGAGTCCCAGCAGAGAAACAAACGTTAGACTTCAGCAAGCTGGTACATGCTTCATTAAACTCATAATTATCCTTTGGTTCTAAGTAGCTGATAATATTTAATGAGTATCCAAGATAATTTAAAGAAAATGTTTACTAATGAGGAACAAACAGTGCTATGGAAAACTGATATCAGGGGTACCATATCCATGTATCTTACCTGTATCTTGTGTACTAGATTTTGTACAAGTGATTTAAATGTTGTTTTTAAACTGCTTTACTACAGGCTGGTGTTGCTGGTTTAACTGAGATAGATACCCTGTGAGGTATGAGGCATCCTAGGGAGAAAAGGACATGCTGCAAAGCGGATAGTGCTGCAGGGGACAGCAGGTAAAATAAATCCAAGGGGCCTGAGCACAGAGAAGGGAGCAAAGCACCCCAGGGTTGGAGTCCTTCAGTGATGCCAAGGGGGCTCATTTTGGCCAGGGCTTTCCTAAGAATTAACTTCTGACTACTAAATTGTGAGGAAACCTAATTTATGGCTTCTTGTGGATGGGTTTGTGAGGTCAGGGTGAGTGTGCTGCAGTTTTTATCATTAACCTTGATAGGAAAATAATTTGACTTCTGACAACCCTGCTGGCAGGTGAAGCAGGGTGCCAAGCCAAGCACTGGCCTATTGCTTTCCTCCAATATTCCTTTACAGGGGTAGGTTTCCTGTTTAATGACTTCCAGCTCAGAATGTATTGGAGATACAGCAAGTTTTTCCTTTGCCTTTACATCACGCACAGTTACAGCTCTTAATTTTTCTGGTGCAGGCAAATAAAGAGTTGCTATCCATATTTAAAAGATGGCAGAGAAGAAAATGAATTGTCTTTCTCTGAAGCTAAGATGATGAGATATAGGAAATGAATGGGTGACAAGAAACGGATCAGTGCTGGAGAGTGAGCTGTGCCCTGCCCCTTCATCCGCCTCCTGTGGATGCTTTGCTCCTGATCTCTGCAGCAGCCTGCATCCTCCCTTGCAGAGCTGGGAGCCCTAGCAAGGCTCCCTGTCACCAGCTGGCACCCACTCCTCTTTTTAAATGTGCTCCTTCATGAGGTCTGTTGTGTTTGCTCCCCAGAATGCCCAGAATGAGATACAGTGGCTCAAATCAGCATTGTCACACCACAGCATTATTTACTTTATACGTACCATTCATGTGTAGCAGTCAGTGTAAAAAGTATCAACCTGTTTTGCCCATGCCTTGTTTGCAGTCCACTGTTTCCCTTGCTATGTGAGTTAGCCTGATTTATCACTGGTAAGTCCATTTCTGGGAGATTTTTCCTAACACTAGGTCTCTCCCAGCCTGATCATTGTTCTGAGCTTGCTGCCTTAAGATAGGGTTGGTTGTGCCTAGTTTGATCATGACCAAACTTGTAAGCCTTAAATTATGGTGGTTTTCAGGTGAATGTTGGCTGCTGAGCTCTCTAAAGTCATTGCATGCTTTCCTGCAGTATGTGGTGAACTCCGATAGCAGCCAATGCTTTGAAACCAGATAGCAAGCAGAGCAGAAGCACACATAAATATAAAACTAATGTAGATATTTCTCACTTTCATCATAGCAGGAAAACAGCCTCTTCTCCAAAGTGCCTGCATATAGCCTTGTGTCCTGATGGTGTATGTATATTATTGCAGGTATTCTGGTGCTGGAATGAAAGGAAATGCGGACTATGTGGATTAGCAGACCACATGTATGTGCCTATTTTATGGCTGTGATTATCTTTCTAAGGTGCTTAAATGCTGCAAGTGTAGCATCCTGTAAATGGGCAGACAGATTACAGCTGTACCTCTCAGCAAGGGAGTTTATACCTGCTTGGCTCACTTGGAGGCATGAGTTTGTCTTTAAATGCAGTATTGCTAGCTGTTTCTTATGCCCTTTATCAACTGAGTTTCCAACCAGCAGCCTCATAGGGCTTGATGTCATATCTTTGATCTCAGATAGATTTTTGTATATGAAATCAAATTCCACGCCAGCTTTGCAAGTTGTTATGTTAATTCATTGTCTGTCTACTATCCTGGCCACTATAGACACAGTAAGTACAGTATAAGGAATACACAGAGTAACTAACACACATCCATGCACCAATCCTGCTCCTGAAGCAAAATCCAGGGCAAACCTTTTGTGTGGGGGAAGGGAGGATTTTCTTCCACATCTGTATGTATCAGATTGTCAATTTTTGTCTGATAGAAACCTGATTTCAGAGAGGTTGACAAATAGCTGGTGCTTGGACCATAATGGCTGTGCTACTATTATATCACAGTGCTTCACTGAAGCCAAGACCCTTGTTCAGACGCGTTGGCAGAGTGCCTGGACATGGGCTGTTGTTGAGTTTATTGGGATTGGAAGCAGGAATTGGGTAAGATTACTCTTTTGCAATATTTGTAAGCCTTGCAACTGGTTGTTGGCTTTAAAGCAGGAAAAGAAACATTCTAACAGTTGCCTTTCCTATATTTGACAGTGCTATTTCAGATTTTTTTTCTATTTTATTTCCTTATTTGTTTCCTATTCCAGCCTACTGCATTGGAACCCAAAAGGTTCCAATCTACTGGGCCATAATCAGTCTGTCAAAAAAGAAACTGTCTGGTCACATTTGAGGAATACAGGCATAGGAATGGGAATGGTTTGTGTACTTCCTCTTGGAGACAGGGAAAGAGTCATAAAACTGCCCTAGCTACTTAAAAGTTGATTCCTTTCAAATTCCAAAACATAATGTTATTTAGCATCTTACAGCTGAACAGATATGTTGATATGTTTACAACTACCGTGAAGGGTAGAGTTAAGTATAACAGTGATGTGAGCTTCAGAACTCAGTGCAATAAAACGTTACCCTTGTGAAATGCAATTATTCCAGCTCTTGTTTTTAAACAGCTGTTTTTCTCAGTGTGAAAGCTATATCACATAACATACCAATGTTATTCATAAAGATGCAAGTTTTCTGTTCCTGGCAAATTTAGTTTTCTTTTAAAGGAAAACTCGTATGTAACCAAACCTTTTCTTAAAATCTACAAGGACTGCACAGAGCAAGAGCCAAAAATCCCCTCCAACAAGCCAGCCCAGGGGAATGGGACTATGAGGAGCATCTTTTCTTCTTGTTTCATATAGACATGTGAGGTGAGGGAGAACACAGTTTTAGAGCTACCATCTGGTACATCTCTTTCTCTTTGCACCAAAGATGTTGTTGGTTTTAGTGAGGGAATACTGTGTATATAGCATTAAAATCAGTGTGTGATTATGGGACTAGGGCCTCAAGGTGTTTCAGTGAGGTTACTTTTGACGATCATGACTCTTGGCTTTAAGTATTTGAAAAGATGGGACTTCTGCCCTGTCCTGTTGGAAGCTGCAATCTGGTAAAGGGCTGCTCACGGGTGGCTGTTCCCAAAGACATGCAGTGTGTGCTCTGCCCCTTGCCTGTCCTGTTGGCACTGACCAGGGTGGTGGTGTGGGATGCAGGCTCCGATGCTCAGCTCTGCTTGCATAGGAAGACAGAAGTAAAGGTAACTGAATCAGGGAGTTTGTGGAAATACAGATAAACAGGGAAACAAAATGATTTCTGGATTTTTTTCCTATGCTGACTTCAAAATAATACAGCAGGGTTTCAACTATTCCAGTCCAAAATACTGCACCCAGAATACCAGCAAACTGGAATTTGATTACAGTGGTGGAAACTAAGGAAAAAATAGCAGAATATTAAGCAAAAGTAGAAACTTCAGCTGATCCCTCTTACTACCTTGTAAATGAATTCTCATGCATTCTTCACAGTTTGGTATATAACATTTAACTCCACAATTGAGATTTAATTATAAACCTACCAAAGTTTTAAAGGTAATCTCTAAAAGCAGCCATCATTTCAGTAGGACAGGATGAAGGGAAAGACTTTCTTGTCAATAATTTATGAACAGCCCATATTAAGTATCCAGTGTATGCCAGGTAATTGCACTGTGATACTAGGTTTTCACACTAGGTAAACAAATTACTGTAATGGAAACTCAACTGATTAACGGTTAGCTAAGAGCACCCATAAGTAGTGGGCTTCAGTTCCAAACCCCAATGTTTCTGGGGGGATAGAAAAGAGCTGCTGCATCTTATGAGTAGCCAGGTTGCAAGGTTTGCTGAGATGTGAACTAAAAGTCTATACATAGGGACACCATGGAAGGGCGGAGCAAAAGACAGAGGATGCTGATGCACAAGACGTTCTCATGCTATTAAAAGATTAAAATTAGTGTGCATAATGCTTTGTGTGTTAAACGGGGTGGGCAGCTTGATCTCAGAACCTCACTTCTGAAACATTTGAGCATGAAGGAAAATGCACTGGTTATGCCCTCACCATGGATAAAGGGTAAGAGGGCATAACACGTTGTGTTCATCCACTTGGTATAAACTCTGCCTGTATGTAACATCTTTGTGTAGCATAAGAACTAGGTTTACAGATACAGAATTTATTTGCGTGTCTGGTTTTCCCTCATCTGTTTCCCTCCAGCCCCTCAAATATCTCTCTTTCCATTTACACTTTTATTCCATCAACATGGGGAATGAGAATAAGGCACTGCACCAAATACGAGACCACGTTCAGGAGCCCAAATGTTCTCAGCCCCACCACCAGCTCCCTGAGTAAGCCTGGGGACATCCATCTGCAAACTGGCCTCCCTGCCTGCAACCTGGGACCAGGGTTTCTGCATGCATCCTGGGATCTGCTGGTAAGTGGCACAGTATCAGCCCTGGATTTATTCCATACGTTATTAATGATGACCCTGAAGGAGTGAAAGGAAGCTGCCCCTGCTTCTCTCGTGGGTCACTGACACACCGGTGAACTCTGTTTTCCAGCATCAGATGTCTGCAGCCAAAGCCCTGCTCAGTGTCCTCTCTCTGGCTATGTTGCAGGGCAGAGGAGGGCTGGAGGGCTGGGTGGAAGCAGAAGCTTCCATGCCTTGGGCAAGGGTGCCTTCCTCAACAGATGCTTGGTGCACGTGGGACAACATACTTGTCTGTAAGTGCAAGGGTTACTGCAAGAGCAGACTTGAAGCCTTTGTGGGTGATGCATTTCATAAAGAAAGTGTGTTCGTATTGTTTAAGGAATTGAGTCAAACTAACCTGCAGTAGGGATGCATTCATTTTTGCGTGTAAGGGTTTATACCCATTATGGGTACAGCATAAGCATTCTCTCAAATTGTTTGTAATTCAGCATTTAAAATGATACCGTGTTGTAAGTTAAGCAATTATCAAGACCTCAATTCCAAGACACAGAGGTTCCAGGTTATAGGTCTCATGAGTTTTATTTACTTTAATTCATGTCAGCTCATTATCAACCTCATCAGGGAGTGCAGACTTAAAAGTAAGTCTGGATCAGTCATTATTCTAGGTACACACATGTGGATTAAGAGTCTTTTCATCTATACAGTTTGGGAAAGGGGGGTGGAAATCTATATTGTTTCACTTTCCATTATTCAGATTTGCAAAATAATTTTTAAATGAGCCAGGGAGGCCATGGAGATCACTAATAACATCTCTTGTATCAGAAGTAATTTGGTTTGTAACTCTCTGTGATCAAATCAAATAATCCTTTTATACCTGACCAAAATTACTTTGTAGGGTTCATGTGCTATTGCTAATAATTATCATCACTGTGTGCCTTTGAACTATTAGGCATTATGTTACACACATTTTTATGATGAGGGTGTTAGAACTAGAGATCTGATGTCTCATTCTGGTGGATTTCCCGAAAGGCAAGTACTTTTCAGCTGGCTCGTAAGATGGACACAAGCAGCCATCCACTATTGAAATCTCTTGTGAACTACAAGACACCCTTCATGTTCAGAAAAGCATTATGGTATCTCCACAATCCCAGTCCCCTCCTTTTTGCTGCACACATCCACTTGGTCTGACAGTCTCACTGACTTCTCTTGATAAGGATAATAGCCAACTTTAAAAGTCAGATTAGCTGGCATATAATTGACTGTTATAATTTTCATTTTGATACGTGTTTTCTCAGAGTCAGAATGCAGAATTTCTAAACTACTGTGGGAAAGTGTGAATTTCAGTTTTAGCCTTTTATATCTTCTGTAAAACTGTGGGCAAACTTCTTAATCTTTCAAAGTTATTTCTCTGTCCTTAGGGATCTCTTGCTGCATTAAATCTCAGAGCTATGTTTCTCATTTGGGGCATCATTCTGCACAGGTGGAGAAATACGATTCTAGTTTCTTCTAGGAAGCTTTACTTTATTCAGATTTCAACATAAAACATCGTAATTGTTGGTGTGCTAGTCAAAATTTCATAATTTATTGTTCCTGTGCTAATGAATATAGAGGTGAAGACTCTTCACTTCCCCTTCCGCTCACAGGCTGATCCGAATCCTGTAAAATACAAACTGTTTTGTAATTTTAACCACTATATCTATTTCAATGCAGGACTGACCTCCCTATATGCATTTAAGAAACGTGTCTGTCACTGTGATATTGCACGTTACACATTTTTGATAAGGTTCCTATTTTGGGGTCCCCCCAGGATGTTCCAGCCCTCTCATAGTGGCTGAGCAAACCCTGCAGGCTGAAGCCCATGGCCTGTTGGCTGCCTGCCTGCCTGACTCTGAACTCTAGGTTCTAGCCAGCAGGATATTTAAGCCTTGTTATAACAACATAGGGCAAACAAGAGAATCCATTCTGTTGTACTTTATAGACAGGATTCAAACCTCTTTCAGGGGCCAGGGAGTTGCAGAGTTTGAGGGTCTGCCTGAGCCTGGCTCCTGCCAGCTTTACCTTTGAGTTACACAGGCAAGGTGTCCTATTTAAAAGCAGATGTAAAAATGGGGAAGGTAGTGAGAGATCATTTCTCAGATAATCTGGAGTCGGGCCATCCAGGCCTCAGCAGGTTGTAACTGATATCTTGATTTCACCAGGAAGTAAATGGGTGGCCTGCACAAAGTAATGAAAGTCTTTATTACCATACGGTACCTTAGAAAGCTTCCATTGCTGGTGAATTAAAAATTGCTTAATCGGATCAGTCTAAAAGGAGAAAAAAACCCCAAACCCCAAACTTTGCCAAAAAACCTTAATGCTTCAGGAAGAAAAGACACAGGCTGGTTCATCAAGGCTGGTGCCTTCTCCTCCTTCTCAGATCGTTTGCTGCATTGAAGCTGTGGCTCTGAGGGTCCTCCCGAGGGGAAACCGCTCTGTTCTCGGGCTCCATCTTTTCCCAAAGTGCAGTTTCTCTCTGAGCTAAGTTATATCACTACTGGGTTTTTTCCAGCTGGGTTTTATCCCATCTGGGGTAAAGCAACAGCAGGGAAGGCAAGCAGGGAATAACAGCTCCTGTAAAGGCTCCAGAGTCCTGTTATGTGAGAGAGCCCCAGCATTAGTGCCAGGTGCTTGTTTTCCCTCACTTTTGGAGGAAAAGTGTGTCAACGGATGTCAAGGTAAATTCTTCTCTTCCTTGCTTTTCTCCCCTTCCCCCACCTCTCCTCCTTCAAGTCTGTCTTTGAGTCATCTCTTCAAAGTACACGACCTGTAAAATATTGATTCACAGCAGGCTGAGCTGCCAGGTTTAGATTTCTTTTTCACTGGCAGCAATAATAAACTACTACAGACAGTGCAGGCTCAGTACCAGCCTCATCATTGCACCACAAGCACATCGCTCTGCCTTATGCGTGACTCAACATAATGAAACAAGGACCCAGAGGTATCTCAAAAGGAAGAGGGAACTGAGAAACAACCAAAAGGGACATCAAAGGAGCCTAAGGAGGCTGCAAGTTGAGAATGTAGCGAGTGCCACCCTAAACAGCAGTAACAGCAGCTCTGTTTATTCAAAATAACTTGTCAGAAAAAAACAATACAATAAAACAACTGGTGCCACCTGAGACTAGAAATCTAGAATAAACAAACTCTCTCCTTCCTCTGTTCAGCTTAAAAACAGGAATACCACCCACTCCTAGCTGTCTTCATAGCCTTTGTGTTGTTGGAAAAACGTGTCAGAAATGATTACAGGTAGGTAAAAAGACCCTCAATAGCTTATGGCAGTGCTATGAAAATTGTGCCTGGTGGGAATGGTGGATAGCTGTACACGGTGTATGAAATGTATTCCAGTTTGATCAGAGGCAAGGCTTTCTTGCCTTATGAGCTATACACAGAGTAAGGCAGAAGTCTCGGTGTAAGCCAGGGCCCTATGCTGGCACTTCTCTCTTTGCTGTGTGCTCAAAGCAATAAAGCCAGATGAAGGACAGATGTAAAATGTTCTTTGTAAACAATGAGGCTTTAGGGATATGTTCAGGAAAAAAAAGCTGGAGCAGGATATTATTCTCCTTAGGCAACTATGCCTGCTGTATTACTATTTTTCAATAGATAAAACCAAACAAAACATATCCATTTGTTTATATTTGTATTTTCCTTCTACTGTGACTAATTTAATTCTAAACAGTTCTCAGGTAGAAGAACATGGGAAAAAGTCATATGAGCTCTTCAGTCTTTTGCTTCCACTTCATCATATTTAAGACTTTGGGGGAAGGAAAAGCAAACAAGTAATGTCAATAAATTGATAGGAAGAGGTGATGGTTCTACCTTGGCATTCTTGTTTTACTGAAACTTTCAGGGGACTGTCTCGGCATGCAGTGGTGGAGCTATGACAGGCTGTGGTTCCTCCCTTGATTTTACCACTGGGATGCTATGCCTCCAGTGGAGCTAGAATGCATCTTTGAGTCCAGAAATGACAGTCCTGCAAGTTGCCATCTGCTCCCCTGAATTTTCAGGGTCACCATCCCTTGGGAGCCCCTTCAAACACAGGACTCAGATAAACCGAGGAGCCACTGCTTCTGTGTGGCTAGTAGGCTGGAAATTTAGCTGTGTCCAAACAGGTGCTAATACCTCAGGGGCTTTAGGAAGTACAAAGGGGAGGGATATTGCACAGGTTTAGATACTCTCAGATGTCTGTGTCCAAGCCAACCACCCCAGGCTGGGCTGATGCAGAGGAAGTGCAGTGTTTAGCTGCTGTTCAAGGCTGATGGCTGAAAGCTGTCACATGCACTGACATTCCTGTAAGAGCCTGGCTTGGTGTAAAGTACTCAGAAATCACAACTTGTGTGCCCAAAATAATGAAGTTGGGTTGAGAATATTGAAATTTTAAAAAGAACACATGTAAGGGGCTTACTTGCTTTCAAATATTTTGTCATTTTAAGGTGCTTTTAGATCATGTTTCCAGCTTCTCTTCATGACCATAAGCCCCAGAAAGGCACTTATCACTAGCAAAGGCAGGTTTGCTATGGATGTCTCAAATCCTTCTGCTGCCCCTTCTGCAGCCACAGCTCCCTTGAGGTGTCACCTAGTCATGTTACCACTGCTCCTCCTCATGTCCCTCAGCCCCTAGTTCTGTCCCAGGCTCCTCAATGCCAGGATGCCACTGGCTGCAAGGGTTTAGGGCCAGCTGTGGTGCTCCTGGCCAGCAGTGGGTATGCGTGTACCTGCTGGACAACTGAGGTCATTCAGGGTCTGACTGCAGAGCACACACTGTACATGGCAGCAATTTGTGCCTCTCTTTACCCAGCCACTCATTTCCAAAGCTTGTAGGAGCACAGTACCTTTGCAAAATCCTCCTTCTCTGGCCAATGGGATCAGATATTACTAAGAAACAATAGACGTGCGTGCATCATCTTATGAACTGAGGCTCAGACCAAAGACAAACCCACTCGGGTCCCGGGGTAAACACTTTTCCCACGATTCAGATGCTGCAGTCATCATGCCGTTATAATTTCTGCCTGGCTTTGGCTGCCACTGCTATGGATTTGGTGTTCAATGCAAATAATTTAGTGCCAGATTTTGTCACACTGTCATTACTGCTGAGCAGTGCAATAGAGCTACTGCCCTCCCTGGAGGAGTGGGTTTTTCTTGCTGCATCCACAGACCATTACTCACAGATGCAGCTTGTCTCAGGGAGGAAAGATTGCTGCTGCTGCAGGAAACCATCCTCGGAGGGAGCTGAGGTGTCTCCATCAGCAGTGCAGGAACTGCTTGGTGTGAGTGGGTGCCGGCACTGGTTCTCCTATAACACTGCCTGCCTGTGTGGTGGGTAGCAGGGTTTGTCTAGCTGATGGACCCCCCCACCAGGTCTGCTTGTTGCTGCTGCACTGGGAGCAGGGGGCAGATCCTGCTGGGTCAGGATGCTTTTCATGTGGGCATGCAGCAGTAAGAAAAGAACATGGCTCTCTAGGAGGAATGTGCTCATGAAGCCACAGTGGAGAAAGCGAGGCTAGAGGCCTGTGTTTGTAGCTGTCTTGTTTTTACAGCGTTTTGGTTGAAACATATCTCTAGGCCCTACACCTGGGAGTCCATTCCCATTTCTAACCAGGCCCCCAGGGGAATAGCTGTGTGCCAGTCCACGCTGGGCAATGCAATTACACCCAGCACGCTCTCAAAGGCACAAGGCACAGACTATAGGTGGGGCGATCACAATACATCCCTCCATCACCCCCTAACAGCAGCTACGGTGACTGCATGCAGCTTTATTTCCTGTCATCACTCTAACAGATATGATAAAAGGATGTCTTTCAAGGGATGCTCTCCCTGCTTTCAGCGCGCCCTGCTTTGTATCATGGGCTAAAAACTTGGGTCTTCATTTTGCGCCTTGTTCAGCTGTGAGCGCGCTGCTGCCAGTTAGGAAAGGACATCATCTTGGAGCAGCACAAGATGGTGCTGCTGACAGTCCTCTGCAAACTGAAGTGGAGAGCTTGATGCAAACACTTCCCCCCACCCCCCCACTCCGCTCGCAGACACAATGTGATGCCTTGCCACCAGTGGGGTTTTACAGAGACCTTTCTGGGGGTGACGTAAATCATGCCAGTGCTCCCAGCTGTCTTCCTGTGGGGTAGATAGGAAAGGGCAAGGCAAGCGCTGCTCCATCCCTCGGGCAGACAAGGCGAGGGTCAGGGAAACAGCAGTTAGCTCCTTCCTTGTGCGGCAAGGGAAGCAGTGGAGCAGGCAAGAGAGGTGTCCCTGGGTGGGCTTTTAATGCACTGTTTGTGCCTCACCTCTCGAGGCTGCCCCTAAAGCAAGGATTTCTGTTCCTCCCCTGCCTCAGCCACCAGGAAGATCCTTGAGATTCACGAAAAGTTGGTAAACAACTGAAGACCTGATAGCTTATTTTTAACCCCTTGTCTATACCACTCACTTGTTGTCATTGTGCCTAGGTCCTGCCGAGTGGAAGCAAGAATACAGCGGATGGGGTGAGCAAGCAGGAGGGCAGCAATGTGTTGCATCCTCCCCTGAGAGAGATAACTGTGCCTCTTGAGTGTGGGTGGCATTGAAGCTTCGTTACGTTTTCCTTTTGCCTTTGTTACAAGACTGCAAGATGCTCGAAAATGAAAGAAAACAAATACTTGAGAATCCTTGCAAGATAAATCGGCTGAGCTGAGTGACATGCTGAAAAAGGAGACGTTCCCTGTCTAGTTGCAGGCAATGTCAAAGGCATGGATGTCTCTTGCTGTTTCCCCTCTTCCCTCGCAGGCAACAGCCCTCACTTCTCCCCTGCACCCCTGCTTCCTCATTTACAGTTCCACAGAGATGAAGCTTAGTGGGCTATGGTTCTCCATCATTAACTAAAACACAAACAGCCAAAATAAAAGAAAAAGAAGGAAAAGGCAGGTTCCAGTCTTTTTCTTTGAGGATGCCTGACCATTTTCTTACTGCTCTTTGTTCCCAGTATCTTTATGTAAGACAGCATAGCAGCTTTGAGGGATGCTCCCCTGATATTCAGGGATCTTCTCTTATCATTTTTCTGGTTGTGGTCCCTCTGGGAGAAAGCATCGGAATGGGCTTCTGGTGAGGATGCTGAGCCTGGATTTAGAGGTCCCGTTGCTTTGATGCAGTGAGTGTGAATGCAAGAAGGTAAATGTGCACACATAAAAGAGGGGTGTTTGTCAGACACAAAAGCTGATAGGAAAAAAGGATCAAGAAAACCAGTACATGCATAGGCTGTCTCTCAAAACTGCACCTCTACAGCAGCAACAGCTGGAAGATGCTGTATAGGAACAATAGGTATGAAACATTGTTGTGTTGTTGCCATGGGAGTCTGGGAGCAGGATTTGGCCCAGAGTGTATTTCTGGCATGAGTTCGTCTTGTGTGAAAGGTCAGACCTGTAGAAAGAGGCAATGGGGGCACTGAGAACATTCTTTGTGCCTCCCTTCCTCTGAGTAGCTGTTACCTGGGGCCCTCTCATGATGCTTCCTGGAGGAAGCTCACCAGGGTGCAGGTACTGCCCTTCCTTATGATGGTAAATCTAACTTGCACCATTCAGCATGTACTATTTCGTATGAAGCAGGGTTTTGTGGTGCTTTTCAGGCTAAAAATCACTTAAATTCATTCTACTTTGTATCTTGCAATCCTTAATAACTCAAAATGTTAGTAGACAAGCACCACTTGCTTTTTTCTGTCCAAGGCTCAAAATCAAAAAAGTGTAATTCACTAAAATGTCCAAAGAACCCAAACCATCAGTTGTGGCACTAATGCAAGATGCAAGGGAGACTTACATCATATTGTAATTTTGGGGGGAAAAATGAGGAAAGAGCCCTTCTGAAAACAAAGACTGAGTAATTCAAATCCCTCTTTTCTGTTTCTCTTCACAGGATGTCCACAGGCAGTTCAGGACTATAATAGAGCCATGAGGCACAGGAGACTGCTCTTCATGCCTTGACAACATGACATGGAGCACATTTACAAAGTGTTCATACCCCTGCCGTGTCAGAGGGGCCAGCTGGCTCTGTAGCCTGTTGCTGATTCCTTCCAGTTACCACTGATCAGGACTAGGGGATGTGTTTTGCCAAATTTTCGTTTGCACTCTATTTCTTTTCATTTGTTCTACAGCTTGATTGCTGCTCGCTTGCTTGCAGTTGGGGACGATACTCACATGGCTCTGCTCCCGTCTGCCAACAGGACTTTTCATGCAATAAGGTTATATCTGCAAATGCTTGCTGAAAGCCAATGTTAGAAACAAAGCGTTTCTACTGAAAACTATGGTGTTTTGGTGATGGGCGAGACTGGAATTCATTTTCTGTGAGCGTTTAGCCATTTAGCTCAGCACAGCTCAGTGAGCGGAGCGTCAGACCTGTCACTTGCAAATTCGCTTTGTAATCTGAGGTTTAATCTGGATTTTTGAGCATCATTTTCCTGACCGTACTTGCAGCGAAGGGTAAAGACAAAAGTTGGCTCGAGCTGTGTGAACCCAGCTCCTGGGTGTGTACAGCTTTTCATTACCAGGACATCTTACACATCAATCAGGTGCTGTTGAATTCCAAAGGCTGCGGAGATCCCATTTTGTCATCACTTACCAATTGCTGTCATGGACAAAGCAGACTTGATGTAGGGAAATTAGTTTAATTTCTTAATAAATCAGAGTAGGGTATTGAGAAAATAATAAAAAAAAAGAATCTTAAAACACCCCCACCCTACCCTGCTTTCTGGGCCCAAATTCTCTAACTCTTCCCTGCCAGCAGTGCAGGGGGACAGGCAAAGGCAGTTGTGGTCAGTTCATCACACACTGTTTCTGCTGCTCCTTCCTCCTCAGGGGAGGACTCCTCACACTCTTCCCCTGCTCCAGCATGGGGGTCCCTCCAATAGGAGACAGCCCTCCATGAGCTTCTTGAATGTGAGTCCTTCCATGGACTGCAGTTCTTCACAGACTGCTCCAGCTTGGGTCCCCCATAGGGTCACAAGTCCTGCAGCAAACTGCTCCAGTGTGGGCTTCTCTCTCCATGGGTCCTGCTAGGAGCCTGCTAGTGACTTTTTGTCATTCTTGACTATGTTACCCCAGAGCTGCTACTACCATTGCTGACAGGCTCTGCCTTGGCCAGTGGCAGGTCTGTCTTGGAGCTGGCTGGCATTGGCTCTATCTGGGAATCTTTTAGCAGCTTTTCAATAGTAACCACCCTTATAACTCCCCTCTACTAAAACCTTGACACAAAAAACAATACAGTACCTCATTTTTTTTCTTAAGAATTCATGGTTTTGTCCTAGAAAGAATAGTGTGCATAATCTTTCCCCCTTTATCATCAGTTTATAGAAGATACTGAGCCCATCTGGTAAATTTAGACTTGATTCAACTCGATTCAACTTCATATTTTAAAATCTTTTGTGTTTTCTGTACAGGTCTCATGACTGCTCTCTTTTAAATCCATTCTTGGTTTCATGCTATAGACATCAAAATTTTACTTGTGATTTAATTCAGTCTCTGTTCCTTGTTCTCCTCAGTTATTAAAAGCCCAGCCATTCACCAGAGGTTTGTCTTTTGTGGAGCTTTTTGGTCACAGCTTCCTTTCTCTCTGAGGGAAGGGTCTCAATGAAGAGCTGTGATTTAAGAATTGATGTGATGGCTCTTTGCAGAAAGCATTCCAGAAGGCTCTTTTCATTTCCTGTTTCCATATGAAGACTATTAATGGATTTTTTTCTTGGGGGGGGGGGGGAGTGCTATATTTTTTTTTAAATAGGACTGACAACACATTTGGCAGTGCTGTCCCAAGTATAGGGAAAAGTTAACCCTGACCATTAGAAGCAGGACATTTTATCACACGTGTTTTTACTATTTTCTGTTTCTCTGGTGATAATTGTTCCTCATACTCTTTTCCTGCATGGTAACAAGGAAGAAACTGCATCCAGGCAATTTCTTCTTAAATCCTTCATATCACTTGTTATTTTCCCCATTTGTTGACTCAACCACAGCTTTTCCCTAACTGTTCTACAAACACAAAGAGCGTACAGAGATGCAGTGTGTTTTTCCATGACTAGCATCCTTACCCAACCTTTTCCAAAGTGCTTTTCATACTGTTGATGTTACAGATGGATGAAAGCACCGTTCATTTCACCAAGAGCTTTATCTTCCACTGTGCAGAACTGCTGCTGATTGCATTAATGCAAACTTAATTTGGAAGTATCTAGAAGCATGAACAAGTGCTAGGGAGGAGCACATGAGAGGAAGAAAGTTAGAAAGTCAAAAGTATGTAGTGCCATTTTAGGACAGTACCTCTTGTGAAATAAGAACTAGAAGGATGAACCTTGCAGTTGCACGATGTAAACTACCAAAAACCAGCAACTTATAATATTTGTCTTAATTTGGCCATGAAAATAGATTTATTTTTTGCTTAGAGGCAGTTTCTATTTGGTTTTCTTGATGTGCTTATCTACATGGGAGATTTTTCCAGTACTGCCAGTGTAATTAGACTGTTACAGTTGCACTTTTCTATCAGAATTAGTCTTTCTTCAATAAGGACTTTTTAGTGTTTACATAAGACATAAACTAAACTGGACAAAAAAAGCACTCCGAACAAGCAGTGGGGAAGTAACGCTCATGACACCTTGATCTGACTTCCCTGTGTGCTCTTGTCTGTGGATTCACACACCAAGTTATGGAGCTGAAATGTCTATTTTGCAGATATTGGAGGGGAAAGTGGTTAATCTCCCTCCAGCAGTCACATTGCTGCAGCGAGGTACTACATGCCTGGGACTGGGCACTTAATGCTGAAGACCAAAACTACTCATGGGCCTCCTGTAGCTAGTGCTCAGGTCTGACCTTTGAACTCCCTAGTAGGGGGTGTCCCAGTGGCTTGTAACTTTAAAGGGACACTCTCAGAAGAATGCTGAGCAAATAATTTCCATAATTTCATGGAAAATGCACAAAGTATCACTGTTTTAATGATCACTTATAGAGAAGACTTGGACTTCCAAAATAATCTAAGGTAAATAAAACCTTATTGGCAGGTATTAAGAATGCTTGGCTTCTGGGCAATTAAACCTCTTTTTGATGAAAATTAAAAAAAAAACCTCAAACCCTAAACATCACTTTTCACAAATGGCAGCTGGGGCAGAACTGAAACTTGATGTTGCTAAACTCTATGTTTCATCAAGCAAGTTGATACAAGTTGATGTATCAGGGAAAACTGTAATCCACCACAGTACTTGCATTAACCTGACATCCTTATAGCTGATGAACACGTGCAATGAATGCCAATAACCAAGAATTAAGGTTACCTTGGCTGCTAAATGCAAAGTGCCTTGAAATATGTGGAAAATGGCATAGGACCACAAAAGAACAGCCCTGCTGATTTGTAAGAGAGAGTAAAGCACATGCAAAGGAGACCTTGACCCTGAGCGGTTCCCACACTCTGCCAATGAAGGTTTTGCCAGAAAGTGATGAGAGAGGCTAACATCAGTTTGCTGGGCTGCTCAGTAGCATTAGCAACTTTTAATTGGAACTGATGTCCATCCAGTTGCAAGCTACTGTTATTTTCAAGGGCTTCCAACCTCAGCTGGGTTTCTACCTCCATTAGAATGGTGTACATCAGAAGCTACTGACACTCAGCTCATTTTGAGATGACATTTCAGTGGCAACACAGAGGGAGGGTACCTGGCATAGGGGCAAGACACCATAAAGGGCAGCTGCTGCTCCCTTGTTCCTCTGCCATGCCATGTGGGTAGAGGCGCTCCTGTCTTGAATGGGGAAAAGTCCAGTTTTGCCTTGAGATTGAGCACAGAGGGTGAACTCTTACTGATGTCATCTTCCTTTTGTGCTGCCCTCACTACAGTCCAGAAACTAGAGTGGAGCTTGATCTCCTCCTTGTCCACAAGATACGGATGTTTTCACAGGCACAGCCTGCCGGCATCACAGAGCGGTGTCACTGCCTGGAGATCCTGCTGCATTTGGATGAGGATCCTCATCTCTGGTCTCTGCTCTTCCTGGATATGAGCTGTGCTTCCAGGTGGACACAAATGCACGAGCTGTTCTGGGTGTTACCAGCATTTAAGAGCTGATTGACTATCCTTTGCTGGGAACTAGTGAATGAACAGGGTCAGCCAGTTATGCTGAATGAATGGGTTATGCTAAAATATACTTGGACTCCTCCTTGCTTCCCATGAGTGCTCACCAACTATGGCCAACCTGCTATTGCCTCAGATCTCTTTTTCCTGTTGAATGAAATTTGAGTGGTAATTGCTAGCAGTCACTATTTTCTCATCATTAGTGTTACTGCATCTGTGAGACACTTGGAAGGAGATGCAGGACCTGAATAATCTTCACATAGAAGCACTGGGACCTTTTGCGTTTAGTGTTTCCTTTGCCATTTAATTAATAGCTAACCATATTCCCAAGGAGGCAGCATGACCATGGTTAGGTATTCATGTTTTCCTTTAACTTGTTAACCTTAGCATTGACCTGTTAAGATCACTCCACAAAACCCATCATAAAAAATGGCACAGCACAACTGCTACTTGCTGAAATTACTGTAGACAGGGCTTGACTCCCAGGTAGTGGGAATACTCAAGGCTTACACCAATGAGTCAAATTTGACCACAATATTCATGGGGAAAAGCACATTATTTGAAAGTGTACCAAGCATTAAACAAAGCAGAAACATGGGTATGGTGCACCTGCAATGCTAAATATTCAGCTGTTGAGATTTTCCACTTATCATGCAGTTGTAAGACAACAGGAAGTAAGCCACTGAAGTCATACCTAGCTGAGGGAGGGTACATGTCCCCAGGAACTTTCCCCCACAAAACATAATAATGCTAAGCAAAAGTCACATGTAATTGTTAGAAGAATCAAAATCAATCTCTTTTTAACATCTGGTGATTAGTCAGTATTTTCAAGGTATGTGTAGGAAGGGAGGAAGAAAGGATGGATGGAGGGATGGATGGATGGATAGATAGATAAACCAGAATTTTACCAGACCAATGTTGTGTTTTTTTAACATGTTTCTGAATTTAGTGTAATATAATGATCACTCATCAGAGACAATGCTGGCCACCAGCATGGCCAAGGCAGAGAAAAAGGTTACATTGCTGTGTAATAGGAACTATGCTTAGCTATTGTTTTTCTGAAATAGCTGTCAGTATAATTCCTCTGCTACACAAGGACATTTCAAGAGACAGAAAGCGTGTCAGAAAGCATGATGCTGTGGCTCTCTCCTGAATGGAGATGAGTTTAGGACATGTGAAAAATGGGGTGAAAGGAATGGGAAATGACTAGGGCAGGGCATTATAATGGTTCTTTTCTAATCTTCTTGCTAGATGTCAGTCCTAGTCACTGCCAAGGGACAGTACAGAGCCAAAGGGTCCAGCAGAAGAGCAGCTCCCATGTTCTGTGTGTGAAATATATCTGCCTCAGCTACTGTGATATTTAGAGGCTATAATTTGCAGTCAGTGAATGCACAGGCTTCCACACTCAGCTGGTACATGACAGCCTGGTGAAGTTCTTGGTGCTTTTCCTGGGCAGGTGGAGTCATAGAACCATAGAATCCTAGAATAGTTAGGGCTGAAAAGGACCTTAAGATCATCTAGTTCCAAGTCCCCTGGGCAGGGACACCTCCTACTAAACCATGTCACCCAAGGCTCTGTCCAACCTGGCCTTGAACACCCCCAGGGACGGAGCATTCACAACTTCCTTGAGCAACCCTTTCCAGTGCCTCACCACCCACACAGGAAAGAATTTCTTCCTTATATCCAATCTAAACTTCCCCTGTTTAAGTTTTAACCCATTACCCCTTGTCCTATCACTGCACTCCCTAATGAAGAGTTCCTCCCCAGCATCCTTATAGCCCCCCTTCAGATACTGGAAGGCTGCTATGAGGTCTCCACGCAGCCTTCTCTTCTCCAGGCTGAACAGCCCCAACTTTGTCACTCTTTGTGCCAGAGCAACCTGCCCTCCTTCCTGAAGGCAGCATGCACCTTGCCACACACGGTGCCTTGCTAGGGTTGCTCATACTCTCCAGTCTCTTTTACGTTCCTGCATTGTAAGGGCAACGGTTTCCACCAAAACAGAAATCTAGAGAAGTTAGAACCAGGCAGATGAAATACTCTGAAAACAAGGATATGTCTTATTCCTTTGAGTAAAGACAAAGGAAACATCTCAGTATGGCAGTTTCTGCTAGTGCTGAATATTGATTGCAAAAGTGTTATCTGTTCACTTAACTGCTTCAACAAAGCCTCTCACCTTCAGAAGTGAAAATGTCCATTAAACTTGTTGGCTATGCTTCAGCTGCCTCCCAAGGTAAAGCGGGCATTTGCATTACTTTCTTTAACCCTATTTGCCTGTTTTTACGTACCTGTTAAGTCAGTGCCGTGCAGGGGCTGACAGCTCACATGCAGTCAGGTTTGCTGGTAAAGAGGGGACACTGGAGGTGGTTTGGTCCAATTTGGCCACATTTTGACTGCAAAACCCACTGCTGATTTGGGGGCCAGCAGCTCTATTAACTTTACAGGGTTCCCTGGTAGGGCTATAGAGCTGCAGCTGCAATTCCTTCTTATTGTGGGGGCCAAAAGGATTGGCACTCTTGTTTTTGAGGAGGATTATCAGAAATGTTACAGTATCCTTGCTAAGCACTTTGCTAATTCCTTGAAAGTATCCTATTGCTCCCATTCAAAGATGTTTTCTCTGTACTCTCTCTTCTCATCCTAATTACTGTTTATATAACTGAGATTTAGAAGATAACAGCAGGTCTTTAGTAGGTGTCTCTGTGTTTCTTCTTCTAAACTTTGCAGCATTTCCTTTGTCATTAAGAATAGTGTTTTTCTATGCAAGCCTGTGAGCTACGGGCTAGATCCAAAGCTGCCATCAGTGGCCTTGGTCTTTTCCCAGCAGTGAGACCTCAGTCCTGTGTGTTTACTAGTGCCTGCAACACAGAGTTGGATGCTGTGTGTGTGTACAAAGGTTCCCTGAAGAGGACTCCTATTTTCCATGAGCTACAGAGACCAAGACGGCTATTTCCATTAGAGCTGCCACTGATACCCAACTGAGGATTTTGGTGATTTTGTTAAAACTGTTTGCACAGGAAAGTGATAGACGGGGCTTGGTCCTATGAACCTCTGCTGTCCAAAAGCAGTGATTTTTATAAGGCGATTTAGCAACAAAGTATTAGATTTCTAAACCCCTGAAGCAATTACCTAAAAGGCTTTACCACAAGCTGCCAAACACATAATCCTTTCACATGGATTATAATTAGCTATTGTTTGTCTGGTGCTTTGGAGATGTAACACACAAAACATGGTTCTGAAGCATTCATTTTCTAGTGGGAACTAGGGAGCCCTGCTCTGGTGGTGGCAGAGCCACTGCTCACAGGGCTTTCTGCCTGCTCCTGTCCAGCACTGCTACTGGCAGCTGCTTCAAGGGCTGCTGGTGGGAAAGGACAACAAACATCTGTGGGTCCAGATGATCCAAAAGAGTGATTTAGAGTCTCACACTTTCCTCTTGTCAGGCTGCCCAGAGAAGCTGTGGCTACCCCATTGCTGTCAGTGTTCAAGGCCAGGCTGGACAGGGCTTGGAGCAACCTTGTCTAGCGAGGGTTGTCCCTGGCCATGGCAGGGGGTTTGGAACTTGATGATCTTTAAGGTACCTTCCAACCCAAGCTATTTTGTGAGTCTATAATTCTACAATTTAAGCATGATGTTTTCCCTCCGGCCTCAGCCACATGCCAATGTCTCTCTGGTATAGTAACCTAAAAGCCTCAAACTTTGGTGCTATCAAGTGCAGATTTTAGGAAACTCTCATAAAATGTCCTTAGTTATTTAAGAGGAAATCTCTAATAATAACATTTACATACTATCCAAGTCTAAAGTGAGCAGTTCAACATGCTGAGTTATTTTTTAAATTCATTGATGCAAAATACTGACTTGATGAATCAACGAAGACCATGAAGGTCATCTAATGGAACAGCTCTGGCTTGTCCAGACACTTTTCACGAAACAGCTATAAAGGAGACATTTTGCACATTTCTGGGGTTTAAAGAGAATGTAATGCTTGTGAAGTGGATGGCTGATGGTAGCGGTCACAGACTTGATCCCAGTTTACTCTCCTTGGCTGTGTTTGTACCATCAGGCAGCATGACTTGGCAGGAGCATGTATGTGAAGTGACTCAGCTGGTGTCAAACACTTCCATTCACCTTATGCATTTTTGGAGGGTACCAACAGGGTGGAGCAAATGCCCATGACACTAGAGAACATGAAGTGGAGAACACCTCCTGTGGAGCAAACCTGCCCTGGCCATGTGCAGTGCTCAGAGCCAGAGCTCTGCAAGTGAGCACAATGGGGAGGCTCACACTGAAACCACCCTCTGGATATGAATTAAGAAGCTGATATGGGCTCATCCTTCTTGTGCCAAATCAATGGTACAGATGCCCTGCATCTGTGATGTTTGTCTGTACATCCCCCTGCTCAGTTCACCCCAGGGTCAGGAGAAGCCTTTGCCCCGGGATGCCAACTCAGTGTCACAAAAATCTTGGTGTATCTCTGTCATGTCTTCTGCAAACATAAATGCCTAAACACTTATTAGTGCAGAAAAGTGGAATTTAACATCACAGCAAAGGAGATAATAGAAGGCTATAATTTGAACCTTGTCAGTCTTAAAAGTCTTTCATAAGACTGAAATACAGTAGGTTGAACTAATATTCCTTCTACTAATGTCTTGATCTTTTCTAACTTCAGATTTCCCCACGTTCACTGTTGCTTGTAAAACTAAACATTCCATCAGAAATTATGGGTGTGACTATATTATTTGATTAAACAGACACTTTTTTCAAGCTACTTAAAAAATAATAATCACAAGAACAGCAATAATAATACTAGTGATTATGTACTGCAGTAAGTGGAAGGGAAGTCAAAGCCTTTCACTCAGAGGCTCACAGAACAATATGGGCACAATCACCTTTAGACTTTGCTTTTCTCACAAGAGTACACATTTAAAAATTTGAAGCCAGTGGCCTTGGAGAACCTTTATGCATCGCTTGTGAACATTAAGCCCTTTTTATAGCGCACTGCTGGCAGGGGCAGCCTGACTGGGTCCTGCCCCAGTCTCTTGGGAATTGGTGGAAGTTGTCTCCTAATGAGAAAGGCACTGAAACTCAGCACTGATGTCACAGTGGAGTCCCCACTGAGAAAATGACACCAATGGAGAAAAAAGTTCCTCTTTCGATAAGGTACATGAATATAAAGAGGCTTATAATTGGATTTCCTTAAAGACTCGGAGAACTAACACTCTTACAACTCTTCACATTGAAAGGAAGTTCTTTTAAATTCCGTTAGTTCTCCAGCCTACATTTTTTAGAAAAGTGAGATGTACGGCTTCTGAAGAAAACCAGGGACAATGAGGGGAGCGGTATTTGCATTCGCAAGTTATTCTGTGGTGGCACGTTGTCATCCTTTGTTGAAATATCACAACTTTCAAAAAGACTCCTTTGAAGCTAAAGAATTATATTTCATCTTGTTTTCTAAAAAGTTACACTGAATACACACTTTGAAATGACAACGTGAGATCTGACTGCCCTTTAGCATTGGTCTGTCACCTAAGGTGCCTGTGTTCAAATCAAGGTTGTTGTGTTTTCTCTTGTCTGTGGCTCATAATATACATCAGTCTGTATCTATACCACTGGCATCCCAACATTTGGCATGAAAGACTGCAACATATTTCATTTGGAATATGAACAAGAATGAACTAATCAGGGCATTAGATTTAAATACCAGTATCTGCATTGAATGGTTCCTCAAGATCAAAGTTAAAAGCTGGGCTATGTGCCATACAGAATTAATACTTTACGAGATTGAAAAGAAGACGGTTTAGATGTCTGAAGAATGTAGTGCTGAAAGACTCCTGGACTCACAGATCAGTAGGAGGGCACGGTCCCAAATTTTAAGCCAAATCAGCCATGGTAGAATTATCATAGAATCATAGAATAGTTAGGGTTGGAAAGGACCTTAAGATCATCAAGTTCCAACCCCCCTGTGGGACACCTTGCTCTAAACCATATCACCCAAGGCCCTGTCCAACCCCGCCTTGAACACTTCCACGGATGGAGCATTCACAGCTTTCCTGGGCAACCCATTCCAGTGCCTCACCACCCTAACAGGAAAGAAATTCTTCCTTATATCCAACCTAAACTTCCCCTGTTTAAGTTTTAACCCATTATCCCTTGTCCTGTCACTACAGTCCCTAATAGAGTTCCTCTCCAGCATCCTTATAACCCTCCTTCAGATACTAGAAGGCTGCTATGAGGTCTCCACGCAGCCTTCTCTTCTCCAGTCTGAACAGCCCCAACTTTCTCAGCCTGTCTTCATACAGGAGGTGCTCCAGTCCCCTGATCATCCTCATGAATTATGAACCAAGAGACTCCTCCAGTGTAGAAGCAATGTTTTCCTTTAGAGAAATTGAGAACAAACAGCAACAACAGTGTACAACCAGGCTTAAACTGAGCATGAAGAGTATATCTGCATTAGGAGAACACCCCAGTCACAAATGGGATTTCAGCCTATGGGAAAGTCTGAATTAAAGAAATGTGCATGGCATTAACATCAGGTTGTCTGAACCACCTGTTCTCTACTGTCTGTAGATTTTCGCCCGGGCCTGCGCTGATGGCTAATGTAGGCACAAGCAACAAATATTGAACCTTTCAGTGAAGAAGCCCAGGGAACTGCTCTGTGTATCCTAGATTTTAATATACTCACTGACTGTCCTACTGCAGTGTTATTAACACTGTGCTTTAGTTCAGACAGTTATCATTCTGCTGAGATTTAAAGCCCAGCCCAAAGCCTGCTGCTGACTTCTCATCCATGATGCACGCAGGAAGCCCATCTCCTGTGCTGTCATTTCCCCATTTAGTTAAAAGGAGAACAGTACAAACTTGTGAGGATTGTTTTATTAATCTGAGAAAAATGTTCTATAGGATTTGAAAGTGAAGTATATAGGGAATTTGGTTTTCTTCTTTCTTACTTTTGGGAGAAATCCTGAACCCATTACACAGGCAAAACCCCAATCTGAAGTGCTTCTGAAAGGAAATAGTGACTGAGCCATCATTTGTTGCAATAACTTTGACAGCTCTCTGGTTATGATGACTAGTGAATGCACTGCTTTCCAAGAACATGCCCAAGATTTGGCAGAAACATGTTGTTTCAGGACCGACTTGCTCTTAAAGAGGCATCAATTTTGCTCTAAGTGCTATTCCATTAAGAAGAGCTGCAACTGATGCTATGACTTTATGCTAATCTGGAGTCTGGAAGCTGAAAACATAGACTGCTCAGCAATTAGGAAACTGCACATTGATTAGGAGATCAGAATTTGGTGCCTTGCCAGTTTTCCAGGTTTCATATATGACCTTGAATAATAGCAGGGCCAAATCTGTAAATGGGTACATTAACCCCAGCTGAAGTTCCTCTCACTGTGTCATGGCTCATCTAAGATTGGTCTATGCAAGGCATCTGTCTCACAGAGAGAAAGATCCATCCCACCTTTGCAAGTGCTGATCATTTCTGCTCAGCTACTGAGGGATCCTGGCCCAATGGGCCAAAGACAACTTCCTCAGCCAGGTACCTCAAGTGAGGTCCCTGCTATTATGCTACTAGGTTTCTCTAGACTTTCTTTGCACATGAGCAGAGCATCCACACTGCAGATTTCTGTGGTTGGAAGGAGCATTGAGAGCCAAGAATTTCTTTGCCCAAATCTCAAGGGGATATATAGCCCCTTTCTCCCAGCTGGGAATCCTTCATCTCTCTCTGTGTCAGTTCCTTATTTGTACAGCAGAGATAATGGCGCTACCCCATCCCATAGGGATTTTGCAAACAGAACTCTATGAATATAGTCCTTTGGATTAGCAGAAAGACTGTGATGATTGGGACGATATAAATACTCAGATACATCTCTCTGGAAAACAGCTGGTAAAGATATTGGGAGGGATTTAATTCCCCTCTGAGCAATTAAAATGAGAAAAGGCTATAGTTCTAACTTACAAAGTTAGTAAGAGAGTAAAACTGAACTATATTGGATTTTATTCTACCTAGATGGGAAAATCTGCAGATTTTGTAATTAGTTAGTAGAATTCTCTGATACATTCAGTTGCTTTTACTACCCAATGGTTTACAAAATAGGAGTAATCTCTGAGACCTATAGTAATGGGTTTAAATAAACCCAGTGCCAAGTAATATGAATGGAAAAGGTTGTACCCAAACGACTACATGCCTGGAACAGTGAGACTGTTAGCGCTCTCATTTATGGAGAAATCAGTGCTGAAATATCTGCAGCAGAACTTGCTCAAGATTTAAGGAGGAATTACATAGCCCACTAGTGTTCCTGGCTCTAAAGGTCACCTGTGGGAACAGACGGTTGGGAGAAACTGTTATGCAATCTTACTGCAGTGGATATTAGAAACAAAGATGATTTTTAAAATCATCAGAAGATACAAATAGCATGAGTTGTGATCTCAGCCTCCGTTACTCCATTTCACTCTCCCAAGCTCTTCTATATGATATTGTGGTTTTGAGTCATGACCAGCTGCGCCTGCTATGCTGAGACACCCTGAAATCTCGAGGCACCTCTTTTACCCCCATGGCAAGCAAGGCAGCCCCAGCGCCTGGGACCTCGGCTCAGCCACTGCATACATTTTCTCTTGGTAGCAATCTATCTTTCCTATAATACAACTATTTTGCTGGTATCAAACAAATCTTAATTCCATCACTGTTTATTTTAGTGACCTATGGAGAATTATGGTGTGTGCGCAGTGCTCATTAAACCCTACCTGCAAGTGGTTTAGCTCGCTACTTGTGTTTGTTAGTCTTAAATTTAATGAAAGGGTAGAAGCACAGAGTCCAAAGAACACAAAGGAGTAGAGAGAACCATTTTCAGGCACTGTGAAAGCCAAAAAAGTGCCATATTCCAGAGTCCAGACAGTACGTAGGGTTGACTAATTACACACCTGTATGATACTCGACACTGCGCAGATGTGCTGTACCTTTCTTGTTACACAGCCAATGGCTCTTATGTTATTCTAAGCCTTTCACAGTATTTCATCTACACGTACTTCTAACTCCTCTACACAAGTACAGCTCTTTTCACTAAAACTGCACATCTCTTGATACATGCTATTTAGCACCCATTTCCCTGCTAATAATTACTTTACTGGCCTGTCACTGAATATACTACTCTTTCTTGCATACCTCCAGTGTTTTCATCTCTATTACATCAAACGTAATCTTCTCTGCTGGGTATTTAAGGTTTTTCTTATTTATGCCTTCCTGTGCATTAAACATTATACTTTATTTTGCACTTCTGATCATTTGTTCTGTCAAAAATACTAGAAAAAAAAGCCCCCTCATTCTTAATCGATAGTTTCCTCTCATCATTGTTTTCTTCATTTGTGGCTTGGTAATAAAAACAAAGGTTGCACTGGAAGTTCACCTGAAAGACGAATTTTTTCTAGTTGTTATATGAGTTCCTTCCAGAAAGCCTGCTAATAAAGTGAACAGAACATAAGGTGGAAAGAGATGAACATAGCTACGTGTGGCAGGCATCTGCAGAGAGCCTGGAGAGGACTGCAAGCTGAGGCTCAGCGCAAGGGTATGTATGTCAGTGTCCTCAATTTCCAACCAGCAGTGGTTGTCTTCATATTGCAATAAACTCTTGTCAGTAAGGATCAAGTGAGCCCTAAGTTTATGACTCAGTACTACCAGCTCACAGACTGGTATATATATTACTGCCTGAAATTGAAATTACAAATATACTTTTTAATAATCACACTGTTCTTTGAAATACCTTTTTGTTAACCTTATGATCCAATGGCAATTTAGACAGTCTTAATACTATTTGTGTAGTCAAAGAATGAAGTCCACCTCACTGACTTTGGGGTGCTGGATTTTACCCTGAATATCAGTATTCAAAGTGGCCTCTGAGCATCTACTCCACTGGTGCCTACAGCACTGCAAAGTCTCATGTCCCTCAGCAATCCTGTGAGACACAGTTTTTGACAATGCCTTCACGGACACTCTTTGAGAAGTCAGCCTGTCCTTGAAGTAAAAAATCATTTTCTATTTAAAAAATATGTATAAAAAAGTATGGGTTTATGTTTTGAGGAAGTGAAAAACATTGAGAGGATCACAGCTGGGAAAATCCTGAGAGAATACTCAGGCCTTTACTATAATTACAGTCCTGGTACAGCTGGCTGCATGTTACATGAGGATCTGAAAAGATACTATGATGTTAGAAGTGGGAAGCAGGTTTAGTAACTTCATCTCTTTCATTGTTGAAAATGCTGTCTGAGTGCATTTTATCTGTTTACTTCTAAAATCTCTTTTCCCTCAAGCAGGGTGCACATTTTCTTCCACTAACAAACAGGAACTTCCCATGAATCAATTGTATTTAAAAGCAGAACAGGTGTGAGGATTTATTCACCCATTTCAGTGGTGTCACCCAGTGCACAAGCTGACACAGATAGTTACACAAATACCAGCTGACATTTTACATAAATAGGGCCATCACAGGCATGACAAGTTTTCTTGGGTTCTGAAATTAGACAAATCATGTTCCAGAAGACACCCTGTTCTGCAGCAACCATTCCCTGGGAGATTTTGCCACGTATGAAGTATGATTCTCTAGGAAAATGATGTGGAAGCAGAGGTCCCAAGAGCAGGATGCGCAATTAAGATCAACCCGTTCATCTCAGGCTTTGACACCCTGTTATTTCTGTGCATGTGACGACTGTTTCAGCCACAGGAGGTGTTCATAGGAGATCGCTCCTCTAGGAATGGTGCGGCCCAGGAGCTGCATTCGGTCAGGAGTGTGGACAACGTTTTGTGAGGGAGAGGTTTAACATGGGCTGGGGGTGGGGGGAGCTGTGGAGCCTTCTGTGCCCAAAGGAACGCTGAATGCAGCCCTGACAAGGGGATAACAGATGGTCTGGACAGTCAGTGACCCTACTGTTTGAAACCACAGTGGTTTGTTAATGGACGATTGCTCTCGCAGAGCTCCTGCTATGGGGATCCCACTGCCATGTAATCCTATAAGTGTTAGCGTGCCTTGTGCCTAAGCCACTAGTGGAGAATAGCTGCATCCGTCACTCTCCTTCTGGGGAGCCCTTGGCACATGTCCTATTTCCTCCAGCCTCCTGATGAAGTGGCAGAGACCAAAATCTGATTTAAAGCTTGCCTTAATAGACCAGTGTTTGATCTGAGGTTGCATGCCACACTGCTCATCACATTTGACAGTCCAGACTTGCACCTCCAGGACAAGAAGAGCCACATCCTGCAACAACTCTCATTATTTTGATCCAGTTAATAATGTCTGTCTCTGTATGACAGGCCTTTGTTTTTGCATGGAAAAGTTAGGAAACACTTTGAGCAACATGATTTTCCCAGATATTATATTCATTACTTTCTCGTCAATATAATAGGCAGATTCACACGTGATACGACAGGAGCATTAACAGAGATTACAGCTGAACAATCTCTTTTTATAAGAACAGGCCCTTTATCACTGTCTCCTACCCCCTTCTGCGACAGTCTGTGGTTCTGACAGAAGCTCCGTTTCTGAAATCTTAAGGAACTATATTAAATACCACTGTTGTGATTTCTTTTCACTGTGCATTCAGTTTCCTCTTTCTTATTCTGAAGAAAGAAGCCTCAATTCTGATATAGGATCTGCATAACATGAACAGCAAAAGGAACAGCAAAGCATCCGGGAGAGCCTTTCACAGGTTTTACCCTGTATTCTTCCATTTTCCTCCCCCTCCTGCTTCAGATTCTCCAGGTGCTTTTCCACTTGCTATCAAATAAACAAACCTTGTGATACTTAGAATCTAAAATTCTCAACCAAGCCCTTTCAAAAAAGGGACTTCGGGCTAAATAAAAGTATTTAACGTACTACAACAGTCCTTAACTAGACTCAGAGTTGGTTGTATATATCTAAAGACAAAAACTGGTTTTCAACCTATATATATCTAAGACAGCACCAAACTGCACTCTCAAATGGGATTAAAAAGGTTGAGGTTTTCATGTTAAAAGAAATCTTTGGGGGATTGGCTGAATATGCAAATATACTTTACATATACATATTATTGTGTTAGAAAAGATGTTGCCACACATGTAGCGTGCCTGAAAGCATTATACAAAAAGAAAGTCAGGCAGGTGTCACCTATAATTACTTCAGTTATTTTAAATCTTTGGAAATACCCATGTATTTATATTTTTAACTCTGTTATTTTGCCTTGTAAATAGGTCTGTTTAAAACGCAAAGACAGGACTGAAAGGAAACTTCCCTCATTTTCATTTCTCCCAATTTCCACTTACATTTTCAAGTCAACACCTTCTTCTACTTCAGATCCCAAACTTGGCGGCACCAATTTTTCCACACTCTGATTCATTTTCATCTGTTTTAAGAAGAAAAAAATATTCCATGCTCTTGGTGGAGAGGTACAGAGTGGATATTATCTAAACTTCCAGTGAATCACAGCTGACAGTGTTGCTATTCTAGGCCAGAGAATCACTCTTTGAACAAAATGCAATCGCTGTGTCTTTTCAACCTGCGCTTCAGCAGAGTGAAACAGCAGGATTCCCGTACTGTATAATAACTGTCAGAAACAATTTCTGCTCTGTAAGTGAGGTGAAGCAAAATGTCAAAATATTTGAATACATTTCATTGAGGATATCTTCTTTTAAATTAGTGAAGGCTAGAGGAAGAGAATCCTATTCTCTTGCATAATAAATATGCACGGAACAGTGGGGCTAAGTGAATTCTAATAAAGCTGGGTCCTTGCTTGTTAATGTGTTAGAGAACAACAACAATAAAACACAATAATTATTAGTTAAAGAAATGCCAGCACTGGCCTTTTACCAACACTCCTGAACATATAAATTGCAATAAATTTAGACTGTCTGAAGGCTCTGCGTTAATTACCATATTTTATAGAATGCCTTGGGTAGGGGGAAGCAATCACAGCGACCGAGAAAGATCCCAGCCCCAGTGTATATATCTTGTTATTAGTACAACTGTGCTCCCTGGAAATCGTTAGTCAACCTGTGTTATCTTTGCTCATATGCAGAGAAGAATGGTGAGGAAAGTTTGCTAACGACACCTCATAGTTTTAAAGGGTTTCTCAACCCTGTGGATCTCAAAGCACCTTATTGAAGAAAATGCTTGATATTTTGAAAACGCCTAAACTTCAGATATTTCAATAATATTACATTGATTTTGCAAACAATTCCTCTGTCCTCCCACTTAGTGTTTACAAACACAGGCTGGAGAAGGCTGCATGGGTTAATAAGTCTTGTGCCCAGTGATGAGCAGTCATGCAACAGATTCCCATCCAAGAGGATGGGTGAACAGAACATCTAATTCATGTGTCCCAAGAGCTACCAGTCACAAAACCATTTCAGACAATTTAATACCAGATTCAAGAAAGCTGCAAAGTGCTGCAAGAAGAGAGCATGTGAAACATGGTGGTGAAAGGCACAGCCTGCTCCCGACATACTGCAACAGTGAGGGGATTACATGGAAGCATCTCAGCAACTCTAAGACATCAGTCACAATTACATGCCACAGACAAGTTGGCTCCCTGTTTTCCTAGAGTCCCTGCCAATCTTATCTGATGCCCAAAAGCACTAGGATCGTGGATGCATCCAGCACAGCATTTTATCCATAGCTATAGCCACTCCAAGACAATTCAAAGTAAAGTCGAAAAAAGCCTGCCAGAAGCCAAACTGTATGTTGAGGAAAGGAAAAAGTATCCCCAGCCCCTGCAGGTCACCTGTGGAAACTGAAACACCACACTAATGTTAAGTAAGGGAAAGGCCAGTGGAATATGCATTTGTACAGGTACAGCCCTAGCAAGGGGAATATGAATGCCCAGTATCTTGAATGAGTGTTCTTACTGACTGTATTGAAATGCTGAAGTGGTTCCATCATTAAGCTGGTGAGCAGAAATAATGAGCACAATTTATAATGAGATGGGCACATGTAGACACACACACACGTGCAAAGGCAGAAATTCTCTGTGTCAGTGAAAATAAGACTGGCCCTGAATTAATTTAGGATTCATTAGTTCACAGAGCTCATCATGTCATATCATGAGATAGAAGTTCAACCCTACTTATTGTTCTACTGACATAATCTGTTAAAGCATTGTTTTTTCAGTTGATGCTAAACTGTTCTCATATGACAAAACTCTTCTATAATAATTTGAGTATCTGATACCAATGGGCTGTTATCTAAAACATTGATCTGTCCATAAAATCCCACCCTACTCAGCTTTTTATCTTACCTTTTGCCTATTCAGGACCTCTGGAAAAATCTCTCAGGAGGTGATCAGACCCTGCCATAAAACAGGTTAATACAAATTACCATACTTTTTGCAATGGAAACCACAAATCTTCTTGGTTAAAAAGTACACATTTATGGAAGAATAAAAAATAACTAGATGGTGTAGTTTTCTGCTGAAACTCACATCAGTCACTAGGCTTGTTTTGAAATACTGATCAAATTGGTTGTATTCCCGACCTGTAATAGTGAAGGAGATTTAATCTAGTAAATATCTATCTAGATGCCCAGCTATCAGAAGGCATTTTGACAGCAGTGCAGTGCATAATGACAGATTACTGCACATTGCCTGTGCTGAACGCACTCCCAGTTACTACCAGTTCTACCAAAAAGCATTACAGCTAATATGGGGGGTTGCATCTGTCCAATGCATTCCTTCTGTAGACAAAAAGAGAATTGTTATTACACTCACTGTGGTTACGCTCTTAAGATGTGATTTGATTTTGAAGGCAAGCAATAGCAAATAAATATTGTTGTTTTCTTCCAGATAAGAACTTCCTCATTTGTAAGGATTCTGCTTGTTGATGTGGTTGCTGAGCTGTATTATTTAAAATAATGTAGCTGGAAATTACAGGTTTCTTTGGTAATACTGTGATAAAATTACAAACCATTTTGGCAGCGTTCAGAGGAAGATAATGGCAACCCCTGGTAATGTACAGCAGTCTGCCAAAATTGCTGAAAAGAAAGAGGAAATTTCATCTAATCCACACAAATTGAGTGTGGGGAATATCAGGCTCTCTGAAAAATGCTTGGTTTAGTTCTGGTGTGTAGCAGGTAGCTATCCAAGATGAAATATATGTATCTCAGATCATCTAACCATAGTGAATGCAGGATTGGTCTCAGTTGTGTGTTTGCAAATATTTTGTGTAAATTCAAAACCATAATTGCCTTGTTTTCCTTATTGTTTCTGCTCACCATTCAGCCTAATCTCTCTCTTCTTCTTGTGTTTTCTCACTCTGGCAATCAAGGGTTTGTCATTAATACAGTTTAATATCTCCTTTATTACCCATTTTTTATTTTCTTCTCCATCCCATGAAAACTCTGGCCAATTGAAACCTCTTCTCTATATAGTATCCCTTGCTATGGACTTCTTGGTAATGGCTCCTTTACCTGCTTGCAGAGTATGCACCCCATGCCTGTGCATGCACCCCATAGCTGTGCATGCACCCCATGTGTATGCACCCCCCTCACATGCAGGAGGAAAACAATTTTCAAAACTTTAATTTGCAATTAATTAATGCATTCTTTTATTTGAAGATTACACAGTGCTAGCAGTTCTCCGGTTCCTTTCCTTTCTGGTCAATAGCAATGAACAAATTTCAATAAAAAGTATGGCTTTAAGTTAACTTTTAAACTAGTTTCAGACATACATAAGCAAGAGTAAAACTTTGCTTTGGGAGGAACAAATATGACATGTATTCATATGGCTTAAATTCATTTAATAGTATGTTTTTCACGTATAAAAGAGCATGCTGCTTGGTAAGCATTAGTCAGCACACCATTTGTAGTTCAGGTGTCAGTATTTTTTGCTGTTACTGTGGCAATAGGCAGTGTTACCATAAGCCTTCCAAAAGCTTGAAGTATTTTGAATTTTACTGATTTCAAAATGTCAATGGGATTCCGCTTGCCTTTTCTAGAAAATGCTCTGCCAAAGAGGAAATCTGTTATAACAGTTATAACTGTTCGGAAAGGTAAATATTTTGACAGAGTCATAACCTCTTATAAGAAAAAAGTATTACAGTCTTGAGAGTACAATATAAAGTGGAATAAAGATGATTTCGAACAAATGTATAAAGGAAGAGGTACTGTAGGACTGCCACTTCCTTTCATGTAGGCTCCCAGTATCTCATAATGACCTAGTCCCTCTCAGAAGGCAAAGCAAGAGCTGATGAATATAATTGACCCTATAACAATTTAAATTTCCTGGCTGATGTGATGTAGAAGGTTTGGATCGAATCTATTGAAGCAGGATAGCAGGTTTGGATCAATGCTCTTTCATATTACTGTAACAGTTAAGCATCAAAATTCCTGTAAATATTTCTTGTGCAGTTGCCAGTAATTATCCATGTAAACCACAAACAAATAGCTTTAAAATAATTTAAATCATGAAATCAGGCACCTTCTCTGTGTTTCTCAGTTATCCAACATTTATCCTTTATTCTTTCCTACTACTGTCCACGTTTTCTTCACCACTTTTCCTTCAATCTTTATCTAAACACGTTTGTTTTTGAAAGGGAGTCGCTCCTCAGGTCTGTGGTCTTCAAAGGCCTTTCATTTAAGAAACAAATGGAATGCAATGCATGGAAATGGGACTGTGGCTACTAGATCTATAAACTAATTGGGAAACACATCACATTGCTTCTTGGAAGAAGACTGGGATGAATAACGAGTGAGGCCTTTGTTTTGGGGAAGTGAATAATATTTCATTTGCCTAAGACAGCAAAATCTTAAGGTGGTTGTGTGGGCTGTGCATGGGAACACATGCATGTGAAGGGCTGTGACTGTACTAGCCTGAGAATGATCGTGGTGAGAACCTCCAGAGGACAGTAAACATATGCCACCGGTTGTGTCAGTTTCCCAGTAGACCCTTTTTAAAATTACTTCCTCCTGAAAGTACCCCATACCTTCGTGCATTTGCTTTGTAGGTCAGCTGAACTAACCACAACACACTACTTTCTCATTTCCACAAAGAAACATGGGCCTTTTCTTTTTTACTTAAGCCTTTCAAATAATCAGAATACTGTAGTGATTTGTAGTATGCCCATTGAAATCAAAACCACTTTGGAGATAGATTAAGTACTTAATTGCTTTTGCTAGTGATAGGATTCTCAACCAGTTGTTTACTATATTCCAGGATATGCAATCACCTAAAGACTACCAGAAAGAGAAGAAAGCAACAACCAGCTTTCAGAAAAGTCCTAGGTTCAAAATTTGTTTTGCCATGGGAATGTCATATTTCTAGTGAATCGTATTTGTCATATATGTCATGTATCCAGTGAGCTAACTGCCATATTTCCAGGGACTGTGCTGTCTTACAGAAGACCTGGGTCTTGTTCTGACTCCCTGGGAGCCTGAGCAAACACTTTCCAAGACTTCAGCCTTTAGAGGAACTCAAAGTTGAACCAGGTACAAGTGTGATTCTTTTCAGTTGTGTAAATTTTAAGTCATTGAGATGCAAAAGACAGTGGAGAAGACAAACAAATTCCTCCACCTGGATGGAGGATTTTCTCTGTCTGATACAGATACACAAAGAATCCCAATCCAAAAATCCGTAAACTGCACAAAGACCTGTTTCCCTAATGGTGACACATATTCAACTTGGGGAAAAAAAGATGTTGCTAATGAAAAATTATTCATAATACAGATATTCAGAAAAGCAGAAAAAGTAGGAAGAAGTGGTAACTAAACAGATCAGGAATGGCGAAAGACAAATTAGCTATGAAATTGAGAATAAAAATGTCTATAGAATCTGAAGCTGAATATACAGTAGAGAAGCACCTGAAGTAAAAAGAGTCTCAGACCCTTTCAGAAGGATTTTGTTACAGACATAATTCAGGAAAGAAGGAATTCATTTAAGGCACTTCTTTAATCACCAGATTCTGTCTTACAGGGAAAACGAGTCCTACAAAAATAATTAGGGGCATGGAGTGAATTCATTTACAAGGGGAAAGATAACTAGTTATCTTCGGTAGGTGATGATTAAGAGTGGGAAAGGGATGCATAATAAGAATTTACAAATATTAGAGGCATAAATATCAAAACAAAAAGCAGATTATGAATATGCAGTGAAGTATTTTTAAATCCAAGGACCAATGTTTGGGCTGTAGGTGACTTATTTACCAAGGCAAAAACTACATGATATAAAGCCTTTTTCTAGGTAGGTTGCCTATTCAAATCTGTCCCTGGCATGACATGACTTCATAATCTAAAGACTACTTAAGATTCTAAATAACTCCTGTTTCAGCTGGAAGTGTCTTCATTACAAAGGCTGAAGGCGGGGCAGGCACTGCTGCTTGTTGCCTTCACAGACGGAACAGCAAATGGTGTATGCAGCCCCTTCCCCGGGCTGCAAAAGTGGGGTTTATTGTGGTGGGAAATGGAGGGGACCTTGTGCCATCACTATGTACTCGCACTTTTACTTTGTCCCATGGGAGTGTTGGGATCTTATTTGTGTTACACTGGGCAGGTAATTAGTGAAACAAAGTGATTTTATGGACACTTTTCTGCAAAAAGTTGCACACATATTAAAGCCAATGGGAAAAGGTTTGCAGGAACAGATTTTTATTCATTTCACTGACATACAGAGTTATGGATATGAAATTTCAGATGGAAAAATGTATTATGTTCCTCTCTAATATAATCCTAAAGTCTAAGCATAACAGAAGTTCTGTGTTCCCCACTGACACCCAGACCAGCACTAGGCTTTATCAAAAGTGTCTCTGCTTAAAGTCTAATCCCTCTGCTGCACTGGCCAAAGCCAGCATGACAAAGAAGCACTGCAAGCCAGTACCATCTTGCGTGCCTTGATAGCCATGAGACAAAATCACTCCAACTCTCCAAAGCTCCAACCTGGTTTGTGGCGTAATCTCAACTGAATTGCATATACAGGCATATACATGCATACTGTATGACCTATGTGGACATCCAAAAGAAAGGCTAAGAAAATAATAAAACAGTAACAAACAGTCATAGCAGGTAGCCCGGATGCTTCTAGCAACATGCATAAGTGAATTAACATGCTCTTTAAAGCAGGCTGGTAAACACTCCCTGTAGCAGAAAAGAAAACCCTGCTTTTTAAGCTACCTCAGATTTGACAAAGACAATCTGCTCTGTAGACCTATACTAATTCAGGTGACACAAAATGCCTTTCTTAGAAAGGCTTATTTAGAAGAGGAAAACAAATAAGTCATTTGTTATATCTCAGAGAGGTTTGTAGCATTTCTTTCCATTGCACCAGAACACACTGCATTAGGGCTCTTTCAAGTAAGTATTGTTTCACTGTGAAAGGTTACTGAAACTTAGAGTTTCAGAGAAAATGGATTTGATAATAATTAAATACATTCCAAGTAAGAATAAGCTTATCTCCTCTAAGAAATATAGCAGTATATTTAATTTCCCAGTTCTCAGGTTCTTTTCCAGACCAGAACATGTGTACTCCTTTTAAGCAGAAGTCTCCACTGGTTTGGGTTTTACTGTCTTTAATCAAGCAAATCCACTTCCAGCATCAATTAAGATCTGAAGAATTAGCACTTAGTGTCATAAAAGAATGCATTTTAATTTCATTTACAGTACATAAATTGATGACATAAAGCAATCTGCTCCCTTCATCTTCTGCCCCTCTCCTGCTCCCTCCATGCTCCCATCTGAGTAATATGGCTCAGAGCAGGAAAGGTTAGAATTTCAGTACCTGTGTGAATGAAGACTTTTTTAGTATGATACAAGGTCTCCTTTTTTCATGGTTTGAAAAATCAGAATAGATTTTTTTTCAAGTCTCCTTTACATAGTTACTTCTTCTCAGTGTAAAATGTGATCCAGCCATGTTTGAATCATCTTCCTTATTGATAACAAAAGGTTTTTAAGGGGAAGATGGAAGAATACAGGGTTACTTGACTGCTACTGGTGCTCTAAGCACAGATTTTAAGCAGTTTCCCCTAAAACGTCAGAGGTGTTTTGTTTTGTTTTAATATATCCACAAACAACAGAGTACAGGGAATGGGGAGACATTATCCCCTGTCCTACCTGCAAGTGACTGCGTCTGCTGGCCAAGTGGTTTGAAATGAAACTGCTCCATGCTTGTTTTTCTGATCAGTCATTATGGTTTAGACACTCTCTTTGCTGCCACATGCACTCCTAATATCCATCTTACTAGCTGGTTTTTGTTTGCAAAGGTGGCAGTGAACATGCTTTGGTGATATAAAATTGCATACCCATCCTGACTTGAAAAGAAGTTGCTTTACACCAGCTGAAGATTTACTGAAGAACAGATTCTTTGCTGGTCTGGGGGAGGCTGGATGGCTGATAACAACCAGAAAAAGAAATGTCATTACTCATTTTGCTCTCCATTTTATCAGCATAATAATGCTTGTACTGTTCAAGGCTTCTCTTCCAGTCCTTTGCTGTCAATACATTTCAAACCCAGCATCTAGCAGTACAAGACAATTAAATCCCAAATTCACTTGTCAGAGTGTTCCCTCTATGTGACTGCCATGTTCTGGAGCCAAGTTCTTCAGTTTCTTGGGTCTAGTCCAAGAGGAAACATTGACAATAAATAACTATGAAGATCTGTATGCTGGGAATTAAAACAATACCTATTAAAGGGACTCCATGAAAATGATCCTGAAATGCATGATGTGAAAATTAAATAAAACCTGAGAGAATACTAAAGTTGCAAAAGAATAAATGGAATGACTGCTGAGAAAAACTGAAAATGAGGTGCCCAATGTTTTAAAACTGTTCAGATTTTTGGCAACTTGCACAGTAAGTGAATGCTTTAAATCAGAAAAATTCCAAACAACTTTCAGTTGCCTTTAAGCATATTTTGGACTCAGTTCTCAGTGTGGACAAATGTCATGGAGGAGAAGAAATCTGGCTCAAAGCTATGGCGTATGAGTATTGAAAAAATATGCACAATATGTGACTTTCTATTATATTTTTAACAACATTTCAAGGTTGGATACATAATTCATGGCATTTTGGATATCTTGTGAGAAAGTACAGTGTTGTACAATGTCTGGATCAGCATCTCTTGGCTTGGGAATGGACGCATACCTATGAAACTTTTTCAGTTCCTTTAAAACTGTTTTGAATGTAAAATATAAAATGCTATGATCCAAAGACCACCAAAAAAAAAGTAAATTTTCCTTATTCCAAAATGTGCTCTGAATCTGCCTGCATTGTGTGAGGGAAGGGATTGATTCTTCCTTCATATGGAATGGGCTATTTAGAAATATAAGGCAAAAAAGCAGCATGCATTTCAGAAAATTTCTTCTTTCGCAAAGAAGCGATCACCTTGCAGAAGGAACCACACACTTTTGGAGGGTTTATTTGTTGTTGTTGTTGAGCTTTTCATCACAGCAGCAGCCCTAATGAAAGACAGGGTAACAGACACCATGATCAATGGGCATCTTTGGTTTGGCATCACACTGAGCCTTGTTTCTAAGGTGAGGTTTGGACAACCATGTCCTAATGCCATGGGTGGCACTCATGCTGCTTTTGCATGTGGCTCATGTGGAGTATGACTCCCTCTTGAAGCACCTAAAAAGAAACAAACCTCAGTTCCCGTAAACTCCTGTTTTGTTTTGTTTCGATTTGTTTTTTTTTTTCCCTTAGGTAGTTTGAACTTGTTCATTTCTTGCTGTTGGAAATGAAAAGAGAGTTGTGCAGTTGTATACAGCTCTCAGTTGCTGCAGTGCTGGTGTCAACCTGAGCTAAAACACGAATTGCTTTTCTAGGCTCACGCAGCCAACAATCACTCCAAAACCAACCGAAAGCAGAGTGCCATGAGAACACTTGAGCTGAAATCCCTTTCATCTGTGCTGAAAGGCTTTTGGCGCAGTGTCAGCCAGTGTCTGCTGGTCCCACCAGTGCCAGGCGGGTCTGCCTCCTGCTAGAGATGGATGCCTTGCAAGGGCTCTTCACTCTTCTCCCCCCCCCCCCAGCCTCCAAAAGCACGGTGTCCCTGCAGCTGGGGCACCCACCGCCCGCCTCCCCACAGGGGCCATTGGGGTTGCTCTTCATCACGATCTGCTTGACAGTTGTCTCTCTACTGGAGATACTCAGGGAGGCCCTTCAGTGCGAGACCCGGCTGTGGGATAAAAGCCACACGGTAAATAATAGCTGTTATTCTCAATCCTGTATACATAGAGTTTAAGGCATTAAAAAGAAAAGAAGAAAGGGAGAGTGAGTGCTGCACTGCATGCTTAAGACTTAAAAAAAAAAAAGCTGCTAGAAATGAAAATAAGGAGTAGGTTATGTCCTCACCCTTAGGAATGGAATATTCCTTTAATAACTGCTTTCCTCAGCTACTCTTACAGCAATTTTAGACTCTGGTGGTCTTGCTGGTTTTCATATACTGATAGTGGACTAAGACGAAAATGGGACCAGTTGAGTTCACACAAAGCCTGTTCCTTCCTTCACATAACCCCAAAACCACATCAGAAACTTTGAGGTCTTCTGGGCCATTATGTCCCTCCCTTCATGCTACCTGTTCTCCCCAGCATACTGATATACAGCTGTGCAGCATTATAAACACCTGCCTCAGAAGTTCTTTCATCCAGATATTGGGGGCAACTGAATCCTGGGTCTACAGTTCCTCACAATGCGCCTTATTTCTTTCTTGTATCATACGATAAGTAGCTTCAACATTCCCCATAGCTCAGTCCTGCATGTTGTTCCCTTGCAAAGGAGGTCATCAAGAGACAAGCTTGTCTAGGGCAAGAAGGAGATCACCCATACTGAGATGTCTTGCTTGACTGTCTTCTAAATAACCTTCTCCCATAAGTACTATTAACACTAGGGAATGCCAAATTAAGAGCAATGTGAAATCTTTGCAAATGGCGACTAAATGATGGAGACAATAACAATGTAAATAACTTGGTAATTTAAATAGCTGGTTTATAAATAAACCAGAGTCAATATATATTCCTGCTAGTCTCTAAAGAAATTAGACCAGTAAATTCCTGTGAATCACAATAAGGAACATATTTTGTGCATTTAAAATAAATCTCAAAGCTGCATGATTAAGTACTTTTAATTATTGTAGAGTGGTACAGGCAGGAGCTTTATATATTATATCTCTCCAATCAATAACAGAAGTGCTTTGCAGGAACTGATGCTGTACTTTTGCAAGAAAATAAGTTGTACTTCAAAAGAAAAATTCGAATGCTAACCTTAATTTGTCCTTGCTAGTCATTTTATTTGACATGCATCTTAAAATTCAGTTGGTTACCTCATGAAGTATCACAGTGCTTAGAAGAATGTAGTGGACCTTAACATGTGTAAAAGTGGAGTGGGGTTTGCATTTTAGCTGTACCTGATAAAGAAAGAAAAACACCCAGAAATATTTGTCTTTGACTTTACAGCAACGTGCATGAAAGCAGAGATAATTTCTCTAAACATTCTTTTTATTTAAAAAAATATGAAAAGGTCTTGGCAAGGTGGGCACTTGAGAGCGGTATTTTATTTTAAAAGAAATGAAAAAATGCTCACAGTAGGCAAAATCCCCAAATGGAGCCTGCAGCCCATTGCATTCAGCAGGTAGCCTGGATTGTTAGCATAATAGTAAAACTCCAACAGCGACACACGAAGCAAAACTTTATGCATTTTTAAAGACAGCTAAAAAAAGCCCTGAATTTGATTCTTGGATTCTTGTTTTCAGACATGCCACTGGAAAAATAAGCCAATATATAGTCTTAGTAACTAACATTAGCAGCTTGGACTTACCTCGGAGATACTCTGTGCAGGATGAGCACTTGAGCAACACTGATCCTGTCTAAGGTCACTGTAGATCCATCTTTCAGATAACCCACTTTGGTTATGGGTGGCTTCATGTTTAAATAACCACATCTGCCCCTCTGTGGCCCCTTGCAATCATTCTTCTGCTGTGCAGTCATTCCTAAAACAAGTTTCATAATCCTCCTTACCTGAGCAGCTAGTGATTATGCTATTAGAAAGGAATAGCATCCTCTGAAAATGGTTTAGTGGCCAAAATACAGGAGCACCTAGTTAATGCTGCTGCTGACTATGCTCAGGGAGCCGGTTGTACACCTGGGGCTGCTAGCAGAGTTTGACCCAGATGTGTGAGAGGGTGGCTCACGTCCAGACCTGGAGCTATAGTGCTAAACCACATTAGCTTCTCAGTGATACAGGGCATTTTCTCAGGGGAGCCTACAGTTGCTTGTGGCCAGTAGCAGAGCCCACAGCCAGGAGTGCTTCCTTAGCTCCTGGTATTGTTGTGGGTTTTGTTCTGGAAATGGCCACTATTGCTCATTTTGTCATTTCACAACTCAGGTGTCTCTCAAGATCCAGCTGAGTTGAGGATTACTCTGAACCCACTGGAAATGGGCATCGCCTCAAGATGGCTTCAAAGGCATTTGAGCACCCACTTTCTCATTTTTGTCATGTTTAGCACATCTGGCACAGTCTTTGACCTTTCAGCAGCTGGCATTTCAATGGCACCTCTGCACCAAGGTAGCCAGCAAACTTTGCAGACACTGTCCAACTGCCCCAGGGCAGCAGTTACCAGTGGTTCCTCAAAAGCATGAGGCAGCATCCAGCCTGCACTGCAGGAAGGCTGGGGATGGGCAGAATGAAATATGCAATTTTAGATTGACCCAGGGCTAACATTATCCTGAGACAAAGTCCTTGATAATTGTAATGATGGTAACAATTCAGGAAAAAGCCTCTCTGTTAGATCTCATTCCAGTGTAACATCTTCTCACTACTGTATTGAATAGCAAATGGTTGTGAGGAGGTGTCACCTGCCCAGACTCTCTGTTCCAGCTCTGCCCCTGCTTCCCCTTTACTCCGACAGGGTTCTGTGTGCCCTGGCCCAGTCCTCCCTGGGATGGGAAAGGGGTTGTCGGTGGAAAAAGGGTTTCCCAAATATTAAGATGCCTGCTCTGAATTTCACTCTGTTGCCTCCATCTATATTAAAATGCCCTGCCCAGATAGAACTGGAGCCAGAGGGGATGTGATTTCTTGTTGGATGGTCAGCAGCAAAGCAGCACTTTCTTCAAGAGCTTGGGTTTTGGCTGTGAGAAGGAAGGACATTGATTTCAGAAGACGTATAGGGACATCCACAGGAGCACCTTCTCAGCCCAGTGCATCTATCCTCACTGTCTGATAGAGACAGATGTACTGCTTCTTAGCAAAAGGGAATTATTTCCTGAACAACAGCACTCGCTGCAGCTCTCTTTCTTTGCCTACACAGCCTGCCAGCCAAACTCCTCACAGAATGACTCTGTTTGGTTGACAAGAGCCACTGTGATCACAGTCCAAGGCAACATGCTTGCTGTTCACAGGAAGCCTTGGGTTAAAGCACAATTGACCTTCAAAACCCACTAGCACAGGCAGTGCTTCACCAAAGTGAAATGCAAAGCTAATTTATGAATGGGGCCACTCATCATCCACATTTTAATGAATAAACGATGTGCCCATTCATTATTTTTCCATTTTCAAGTGTTAATAAACAGCCTGGTGATAATTAACTGAAATTCTACCTTTATAGAAAAGTGGCACTTCATAAATATCAAATTGTGCTATTATCGTACATATCTGCTGGGTTCCCATGAATATATAAATTCAGCAATTACCTCTGGAACTATTTGCTAAGACATGAAAGCAGGTTAGTGAAGAAGAGGAAAGTCATACGGCAATTAATATTTGAGAAACAAACAGAACGTCCTCCTGATTCAAAAATTCAATGACAGTAAACAGGACAATGCAATCAGGAAGGAAAGCCCTGTCCTAATCAGCAGAGGTGATTTTTCACATAACTCGAGATGTGGCTGAGCGAGTGGTGGTGAAACCTGCCTGCAATCAGCAGATCAACGCTTTAAGGCACTGAGCACTTGAAATTCCTGCCCAAGGAAGCAGGGTCTGGAGTCTCACAGCTGTATCAGAAGGTCAGTTCTCTCTTAGAGAACAAACAGAAGCCCCAGAATTTTTTGACTTCCTTGAAAATTAACCTGTAAAAAAAGAAATGAACTGACCTTTACCAGGGCTGGGGCTTGCACATCGCTGGGAGAGGTGTGAGCTGCTTCTCTCATCTCAATGAGATGCTAATTTCCTTCGTCTCTTTCTGCAGGGAGACACTAGGTCCTACTGGAGCGGGTGGCTGTGGGAGCAGGGTGCAAGTGGGAAACGGGACCCTCCTTGGCATGTGGAGCATTCCTGAGTCACCAGGAAAAAGGAGGGGGCAAATTTTCCTCTGAATTTTGATGAGTTGCAGGGCAGAAGGGAAAGAGCTCAGGTCCCATCAGGTTGTGATTGTCATCCTAGTCTGTAGTGCCTTGAAAACTCAGCAAGAGTAGATGTTTGGAACAAGATTTCAGAAGGAAATGGAGAATACAGGAAGTGGTGCTGGCACAAAGACAAGTACAGCCACCTGTACTGTTCAGCCTGTGTTGAACCTAATCTGTTTTGGGCTGGAGCATGTTGGAAGTGCTGGAGCACGTTGGGAGGTCTGGAGCTGGAGCTCCCCTGCAGTAGCCTCAGCTGCATTGGTGGAGACTGTAGCAGCACTGACGTGGCTCACTTGAGCACATCATAGCATGGTGCCAGGCTAACCAGTGGGGTCTGACACTGAGACGCTATGCCCAGGTCCTTGGTTCAGCATCTCCATCACTGAGTGGTGGTGGGGGACACCTGCAAAACTTGTGAGTAGTGGCTAGTTACAGCAGGGCAGAAGGATGGCACAGACATCTTAACTAGAGGGTTAGCACTAATATTTAATGTGCTGCTCCCTCACGTTGAAAAGAAGTGCCATGCCCTCCATGGGGACAGTGCTTCGTAAAGAAGCAAGGGAGGACGAATAGAGGGAAACAAGGGATGAAAAAAAGCACTGAGACAGGAAAAGGGGGAAGAGGGATTTCTGTTTTTTCAGACATGCTGCATGGCTTACATTACTATATCAGTTTCAAACCCAAATCCTGACTCTGGGTCGTGGAACAATGAACACAAGGACTGCCTTCCCAGATGCACAAACTAGATCCTATGGTCAGACATCTACTACTGAGCAGTCACCCGTGTGCAGCAGTTTTCCACCAGGCTGGGTGACGAGGAGATTATCTCACTCACAGCAGGTGACAGTGTTGATTCATGGATCAGCCAGCCCTGGTTGCTTAGCTATGCAGCTGCTATCCCCCAGATTCCCACATCTCCATACAGTTCCTGAAGCCAAGACTACTCCAGCAAGGGAATGCACTAGGCCTAGAAAGGCAACTTCCTTTGATGAGGACCTTTCAAACCTCTTTGACCTGACCTCACTGACAAAAGAACCCTTCAAAGAAGATGAACTGTTTCATGTGGCAGCAATTTCTCATGTCAATCAAAAAGATTTTTTTTCTTACAGCAACAACTCTCTATCCTTTCCCCACAAAATTATTCATTTTAATACAGCTATCCTCCTCTCTACAGTGAACACCCTTGGGTAGCATCTTCCAGCTTCTCACAGACACCCTCTTCAATTCGAATTTTCATATTTTATTTTCTTTAAAAAGGGGGGAAGAGGGAATGAATTGAGCTTTCTTTGATTAAGAGTCTTCTTTTGCATTTTTAAAACACATATCTTCTGAAGAGCAAGTTTCTGCATGAGCTCTGATGGTCTTCTGAATATCTTTCAAGAAGGAGATACTCAACTTCCTTTTTTTTTTCTTTTTTAAATGATTGAATGTTTGACCTGTTGGCCTCCAATTTTTAACTCAGTTTCTGCCTTAAAATATTGCTGCAGCAGTATTTGAACTTCTATGACATTGGGAGATACAAGTCAAACAAATATCTCTGATGTTGAAGTAACCATTAAACTTCAATGTGGATCCATAACCTTGAACCATATTTTAGCCAGGAAGGAAATAATATGGATGCACAACTAGGAAGAAGCCATAAAAGCTGCTTTAAATGACCTACAATAGATTTTCATCACATAAAATTGTCCTGTGTTGAAAGGTCATTCTCTCACACTCTTCCCATGCTCAGAGGGAGCCTCAACCTCCTGTGTGACTCTGGTAACCTCTATATCTTTGGGAAGGAGAGGTTTCCTTCCCAATGATATAAAGCATCTGTCCTGATCCTTGAGCAGGAAACACAAAAGAAATGCTCTAGCAGATTAGTTCAGAAGGAAAGCCTTTATCTGTTCAGAGGTTTGGAACACCTCAAGAGCTTCAGCAGGGATGGATGGTTGGTCAGGGAGTCAATGAGGTGGTCAAATACACACGCATGATTTAGTCATGTTCTCATTCCCTGCAGTTTCACGCTCAACCATATGGCCATCATTACCCGAAATGTGCTATATGCGTATACGGTGAGCACATTTGTAAACAGAAGGATATGTAATGCCTGCAGTTAGGACTAACAGCCATTTCCACTTTTTCACCTGCTCCTAATTTCTTTACTCTTCACCTTCTCTTTTGTAACTGTCAGTGTGTTCTCAATTCTGTAATTATTTATTTATCCATTTATTTGGAAAATTAGTTGGTTTAGGTATTTTTTTATTTAAAAAAACCCAACACTTTTTAAAATGAGGTCAAACTTCCCCAGGCAAACAGAAACTGGACATTTTTGAGAAAGAGGATGTGTAGGGGAGCAAAATGTGCTTCCTAAGAGCTGGTGGAAATTAGCTGTGATTTGAAAAAAATTGTACTTTATTTCTTTAAATACCCTTTTTTTTGCATGCTCTCTGCATTTAATAATGTGCTGTGATCACAGCCTAGCAGTTCTGTGGGAATGCCTAGTGTGGGAGTATATAAATCACACCCTGCTTTTTGCAGTGGTTATTGGAGTTGCATGGAAAGCTTTCCACTGAGCTGCCAGAGAGATGCTTGTCAGTGCCTATGTCCAACTTTTGTCCATACAACTCTGCATATTTATCCGTATAACCCAGGAAAATTTACACTAAATGCAAAAAATTTGATCTCAGGTTGTACCATCTGAACAGTCCCAGGTGCCCTGGTGTTAACAGACCTAGGTACATGTCAGAATAGGTCTATTCTTGTCATTTTTAAGAAATAATAAAAAAAAAATCCATAGGAATTCCCTTAGAAGATTATTAACATAGCAAAATTAAAGGTTCAAAGGCAGGGAAAAAGGGTAAAAGTGGCAGCTGAACTTTAATCCTTGTCTCTGAATTAGGCTTTTAATTATGCCATCAAGCAGTCCTGTGCAGAATCCCAGGTCACTGCGAACTCTGAAACCTGCTGATTATTTCTTGCACTGTTATCTGCTGGACACCGTGGGATGAAAGAGTGGAATCCTCATGACTCCACAAGTCACAGTTAAAATGAAGAATACAGCTACAGGCCAAGGCTTGGCTTGAGCTGTACCCACAGCTGCAGTTTTCATAGAGGTCAGTGTTACTTTTACTAATGTGTGAGGGAAACTGAGGCTGAGTTTCATCTGTTGGTCTTTGTTTATGTGGTCTTTACATTATGCCAGAACATAGCTAACATAAGTATTTTTTTAAAGGGAAGATGAGCGTTTCCAAGAGTCTGTAGCTGAGACCTTTTGTCAGAGCTCTTTTTGCAACCTTTCTTTGGAAAAGTAGGTAACAAGAATTCTGATCCAGTTGTCCAGTGCTGCAAGGAAAAAAAGAAAAGACTTAAACCTGTACTGCCTGAGATTCCACCTATCTCATCCCTGATCATTTCTTTAATCCACCGGTGACTGAGGTAAATAAGTTTTACCGACTGCAGCTCTTGGATATGTGAGTTTATTAGAAACTGTGAGAAGCAGCATCTGCAAAGCAAATAGGGATGCAAGGAAATGCTGTGCTGAAGATTTCCTCAGGGAGGAGCTCAGCGGCAGGAGCCTGACCCAGCAGTTGTCTGCGGAGAGATTTGGTTGCCAGCTGGCCAAGCAGGAGATGCTCACTGGCCAGCCGGTCACACCCTCATCCCTTGGGACTGGCCAGGGCACACACTGCCATTTGGGTGGCACGGGAAATGGCAGAGAAGTGACAGTGCTGGGAGAGGTGGAGGATGAGAAGGGGAAGATGCTGTGGGAGGGTATCAAGGCCATAGGGAACACAGTGGAGTTTTGGGATGGCTGGTGGGAAGGAGGAGGAGAATAGGAATATAGGACACAGTTTCGTAGTAAACTAGGCTTCGTTAATAATGCGGCTCTCAGAATTGCTTGTTTTCTAACTTGCAAAGCACTGTCAAGTGCTGCCTTTTTTTCTCTTTTAGACTTTTCTCCTCATTACTGTGTTCTTTCCTTTACTGCCATCCCATGCTGTGACTTTGATACTCTGCTGTGAGTCACAACACATTCACTGACGCTTTATATTTTGAAATGCCTTCACATCAGCATTAATATAAGAATGCATTTTGGCACAATAATTGTATCCAGCTATTGATCACATAATCAATAGTGCAAAGTTGGTAGAACCTTTGCTGCTATTTAAATCAAATCATTAACCAAAGCAATAAAACCATAAATGGATAGATTTAACTGTCCTAACAGTTGCTTTTTATTAAAGAGAAGAAGGGGACTCAAGTTTGGGGTTTCTTTTCCTCTCAGTTATATAAAAAGCTGCCAAATAAAACGATTTAGCAATACAGTTTAACAAAGCAACTTAACAAAACAATAGAACAATAAAACTATTTGCTCATCTCTCAAGCAACCCCAGGATTAGGCACAGATTACCGCAGGTGTCAGGCTGGGTCCCTGGGAAGCTGTGGGCAGCAGTGGAGGGGACTGCAGGTCATGTCACGCCTGGACTGCACGCGTTACACACCGCTGACATTTCCATGAGCTTTGCGCTGGCTCTCGCAGCAAAAATCAAGCTGTCTTGATTTTTGTCTTGACACACAAAGGCTGTGTCTGTGCTGCTAAATAAAGCAGGGCTGGGGAGCAAGCTGGCTGTTCAGGCTACTTAGCTATTAACTGTTAGCTCACACCTTGGCATGGCCTTGATACACGCTGGCTTCTCTCCCTCAGGGAGCTGTGGGATGCGGCTGGCCCTTGTGCTCAGCTGGCACTATCAGGGATGGCACACTAGGTTTGGCTCCCTCTGCCCTGAGGGAGCCCACGATGCTCTCTCCAACACCTCTGCCCGTGCAGTAGCAGCACAAAGCCTGTGTTCCTTCTAGGAAATCATCACCACTGTGGGCTGCAGACCCTCACGATTCAGCGCCAAACACAGCAATGACAAAGTTGGAGTGCCATGTTTATGTCTTAGGTCTGTAGGAGCACCCACAAGGCCCAAGAGAGAGTCAGAGCTCAGTTTCGCACAGCTGATAAGTCTGTGCCTTTCTGAGCCACAGAGCCAGAGAACAGCTCCTGGACCTGTTTGATTTAGCAATACAGGTACGGCTGCTCTGGCTAGGGGTGTAAACATCTCAGATGGAGAATACTTCAGCAAGGGCACATGAACTGGTCCAAGGTGATGCATGAAGCCTTCTTACCGCATTTAAAAAGGTTTATGAGCTTTGATATTTTTTTTTTTAACCTAGATTAGCCTTTCAGAGATCTGAAATGAACTTAATTTTCAAACACTGTTAATGATCAGCATTATGGAAACTAAGACCTTTTATAGAGTCTTACACCAGGCATCTAGAAACTGAGGAGCCTCAACTCATAAGTTACTTTCGAAATGCCTGGCTTGAATTTCTGGCTCACTTGCTCTCTTCCTTTCCTATATGATACATCATTATGACATGTAAGAATTTCTCACTGCTGTACTTTCTCCAAGACCCTGAGTTCTTGCTCAGTTTAGAGGTGAATTACTCCCACTAATGGTATAGGGGTTTAATCAATGTAAATTTTAAGTACCAGCGCACATGAAATGAGAAGCAGACGACCAGAGTTTCGGGGCTTGAGAAAAAAAATCACACCAGCACTGGCATTCACTTCCTTGTACTTGCTGTCAAACTGACAAACTGACAGTAAGACAGTGCAATATTGTTTTGCACTCTTTTTTTTTGGGGGGTGAGGCTGTATCGGCTATGATGGACGTGAGCACATCCTTAGAACAGTGCTATGCTTCTGAGACTACCTGTCTCTGTGGGGTACTTTAGGAAGGCTGTGCTTTTAAAAGGCTGGTTAGAGGTATTTGAGATAAGATGATCCTTTACTTTGGTCCCTTTAAGTCTTCTATTTATATAACAGAAAGAAATGGTTTCTATTTACCAAAATTGTTTCTGTTTACGAAGCCAGCCTTGCACTATGAGCATCGCTCCCACAGTTCAGGCTTTCTGGTCTTATCCCCTCAACTGAGACTTGTCCTGATTACAGGCTCTCCTGCCACCTCCCCTCCTTTTCTTGCCTCTAGGGTCAGCTGAGCAAAAGTCGTATCACAGCCCAGGAGAAAGGAAAAGAGGAGAAGTCCTCAGAAGCCAGCTGCATCAGGGCAGTTCGTAGCTGCTTCCCAGGCAGGGCAGCTCTCAAATCCCCCTCGCAGGTGACTTTCCCCCCAGGGCTGCATGAGTTTTCACAATTCATCTGGGGCTTTTATAGTCAAAGATCAAATCTATAACCCAGATGTTAATTTAATGTACAATGTAAATGTAACCTGCAAGTATAATGGAGAAGATCCAAGTCTGGACCCTGATATGAAACATTTTATATGTGTGCTTTTAGAGCCATGAGAAGACCATAAGCAGTCCTTCCCTACCACTTCACAGATCTTTTTAGAATCTGACTGCAGCATCTGCTGGCATTGTTGTCTACATATATGTAATCTTTGTTTTGCATGCATATTCATGCAGTAGGTCATTTATACACAGCATAAACAATAACAGACCAAAGGCTAGATGGACCCCAACAGGGGTAGGCTGAAAAGAAGATTTAGTGCTTTTACTAACAATATTTTGTTGGCAATTTGACAGCTTTGACCTAAGCCAAGTGACAGCGTTAGGTGATACACAGTATGCTGACAACTTATTACATAAAGTATCATGGTTGGCTGTCAAAAGCTTTCTTGGAATCCAGAAATATAGCTCTGGCCAATTTTTATGGCAGTGAAAATGTGTTCAGTAATTTCTACCAAGGCAGTTGTTGAGTGGGGAGGCTGAAAGACAGGACTGATGGAGAGTTATTTGATAACAACAACAACAAGTTGTCCACCTGCAATCGGGCAGGTTTATCCACATGGTTTTATAACCTTCTTGGCAGTGACTCAGACATTACAGGACAGTCCAGACAGTTCCCTTTTCTTTCTGGGAGAAAACATAATCCCAGCAAAATTAACACCCTACCTATTTCCTCTTTAATATAAAAATGAACTTGGGAGGAGTAGCAGTGCATAGGAATAATGAAGCAATGTCAGTTGGATTGTGTGCCTCAGAAATACAAAGCACCCCATTTAAAATCTTGAAACTGTGAGGACTGAGGGCCAGTGGGTATTGCTCACCCTTGCATGGCTTTGGGAAGTTTAAGGGCATTAGCAGAGCCAGTTATTGGCTCTGCTTTCTTAGTATTCATTTGGAAATACAAAATCACAGTTCTTCATATTATTTTTCTGAAGCTTTGCTTGCCATAATAAAGAGATGATTCTTTGACTGTCATGCAGTTTTGTCATGCAGAGAAGAAGGATAAATATGACAGCAACAGTCACTTTTGGGCAGCAAAAGACCTACGTGGCTTTCCTGATCATCTCTCCTCCTGCTCTTGTTAAGTGAAGGGATCAGCATATGCTCCAGTAGCTGGAAGGACATGCAGTGCTTCGAAATGGGCAGATAGCTGCACTGTAGTGTAAGTCTGCAGGCACATGACTCACATACTCATCAGCTCAGCTATTCTTCCAGCTCTGCTCAGATCTGGGCTGCTTCTTCTTGATGTGGCTTTTGCTACAGCAGTTGAATTCTCTGAGTTACAGAAGTTCACATACACTTTTGAAAATAACATAACAGACACATGCTCACATATATAAATCTTAATCTTGTTTTGACGCACACACAGAAATTGCTTTTGTAGAAAAAGAACATTACCCTAGGGAGTTAATTTAAATTAGTGAGATTTAGGCTGGGGAAAAAAATAGGAGGATCTACTGTTCACAGATGCATCAACAGGCAGCTGGCACCTGGTTTTGGTCCCTTGGGTTTGATAGCTCTGCTTTGACCTGGCTTGCGGGATGCGATGGGGAAGCAAAGTGACACAAGGCTGAGCTGAAGAGAAGGCACTGTGGTTATTGGCAATGGCCTTTCTTTTAAATGATGCGAACCCATCTCGGTACAGCCTTATAAAATGAACTGGTACAATGAGTGAAGCAACCACAGGCAAACGTTTTAGCTGCCTGCACATGATCAGACACGCAGACCCCTTCTTCTGGCATGTCTAGCACAGTCTTAATTAAGAAAGTCAGGAGCTGGAGTTGACAATACAGTATCACATTTCCCATAATGTGCGAATTGATGGTTTCCTACAGTCAGCGCCGACAAAAATCTTCCCTTCACTCCAAGTTCAAAGTAACTGTTGAATATACAGATGGGCTATATCTACACCTTTCCCCTCACAGAAAAAAAATTGCTTTTGGCGATTAAGAATTTAAACTGTATTGTGAGCGAGAACCTTGGCCATTTTAAGGAATAAGGGTTTCCTTAGAAACTGGGAAAAGTAGTTTAGGAGCAGGCGTTTATGAGGGCGAATATGTACACCATCAATTAACACCTTGTTTCTTTCACAAGTTCAGTTATATTTACAACACTGCTAGGAAGCAGTGAAAGCAGACAGTTTTGTATGTGCATCAGGGCTGTGAAAGATAGACTCTGTGCTACCAGACAAACAGGGATTCACACCATATGGCTGGTTCAGGAGTTTTGACCGATTTAGAGCAAATGCATAGTAATTCCCCACCAAGACCAGGTTACAATGAATATTAATACAGATCAGAAATGACACAGAAGTGGACAGAGATTGTGCCCAGATCACACACACCCCCACAGCCTTACAATAGGTTTTAAAGCTCTTTTCTTGGCAAAGTTAGTGGTTTGCACCTGATTTCATGGTACTTTACTTACACTGGGACTCCATAAAATCCCACCCAATGTTTCCAGCTCCAAGTGGCAGATCATCAGCTGCAATTTGATATCCAGAAGAGTTCATAGGTTGAACATGAATAAAAAGCAGCCAAACAAGCTGAGAGCTCAACAGCTCACTATGCTGAGGAGGCTGCAGACACTGAGCTTGGCACTGACAAACACTGCTGTCATTCCTACCTTTAGTGCTTGTTTTATCCAGAGATGGTTTTATATCAAATGTGGTGTTGGAATACCAGCACATTGCACATACATATCCTGAGAGGCTGCAGTACTAATACATTACAAATAACACAGCAGTTCAGCTGACAGGCAGAAGAGTAAACCATTGTGGACCCAGCTGGCATAAAATTAACCCTGGTTTTATCATGCTTTCACTGAAGGAGATTTATTCCCCTTCTTTGCAGGAAGATAATTCAGAAGATAGTTTATAATTGCCTATGAGAGTCTCCTGAATTCAATTTCTGATCAGCTTGTGCAGTGGAAATAATGAATAATTAGGTTTGAGCCAAAACCTGAGTTCTGTATTTGTTGCTAAAAATGTACATTTTGAGTTGTAGTCCTCCACCTCTCTTGTTTCAGAGATGCAGCACTGCATTCAGCTCCGTAGAAGGAGCCATTGAAAGCTCTGCTCCTCAGCTGCTGGAAGAAAGCCGTTTTGGAGATGACAGCTGAATGGGGTTGTATCCCAACAGCTGGGTGGATCCGATCTGAGTACTCACCGCCTGCAGAAACATAACGGTGTAAGTCTCTGCTGTGCTTAGGGTACGTTGATCCTCTCTATGGAGAGATTCTGTTTCAGCTGAAAAACTGTAACCATATGAGTGAAAATTTTTCATTCAGTGGTTTATTTCAGGATCACTGAGCTGAAAGAATTCAATTAAAAACAAGTCAGCTGATTCTGAGGGCAGGTTAGTAGAATTACTGTTTTCCTGTGTTAAAAAACATAGTCCTATGTCCTATGGTAGTAGGACAGTAGCGATAGGACAAGGGGGAATGACTTGAGCCTGAAAGAGGGTAGATTTTGGTTATATATAAGGAAGTTCTTCTGAGGGTGGTGGGGCACTGGCACAGGTTGCCCAGTGTAGCTGTAGCTGCTCCATCTGTGGTAGCGTTCAAGGCCAGGTTGCACAGGGCTTTGAGCAACCTGGTCTAGTGGAAGGTGTCCCTGCCCATGGCAGAGGTCTGGAACTAGGTGATCTGTAAGGTCCCTTCCAATCCAAACCAGTCTATGTTTCCATGAAAAAAAAACCCAACAAAAATTTATTTGAGGAACTGTCTCATGCAAATGCTCTGGATTAGTGCCTTCAAATTTGGCAGGATGAATGACTTTTCTATACAAGATTTGTTTTTTGCAGTTATTCTAAATATTCTCATGCATAGGTCTTTTAAAAGCTATAATTAATACATGCCCTCTAAGAATCTGTTGGATTCTTTTAAACTGAATCATTAAGCATGTTGACATGGGGATTTTCTTGTTACTTCTTAATTTTGATGCATTCTGTATTAGGATTTTGACTATCACTGAACTAGAGTATTCATGTGGTATGTGGTGTTTTACTTCCAAAGAGAATACATCAAGGAACATTAAGTTATGAATTAAAAACTTCAGCAATACCTCAAGCTTAACTTTCCCATGCCCACACAAATACATAACAAACTGGGGGAAGACAACCAACTATCTCAGCAATTATATGCAGTTTAACTTCATCTCCCTTGTTTGGCATGCTTTATTTCCTACATGTTGTTGTATTTCCTAAATGTTGTTCACATTCTGGTCCAAAGGCAGTTTTTCTGATCTTCTCATGGCTTGCAAGATGCTCCCCCTATATATGCTCTTCATATTCCAAATGCGAACTTGATTTTTGCAACTTGATTGGCAGCAAAAAGGAATGAAAAGACTACCACAACCTGGAAACCATCTCTTCATCTTGAGATCCACTGCTTCATCACTGCCCACCACTTCCACAGCAGAAGTCAGCCAGAGACTTGCCTCTTTTTAAAATACAAGCTTATTTCAAAATCTATTGGTGTTATGGCAAGAAGCCCCAACACAGCCATTTACTGCATTTGCTGCAGATAACCAAGAGGAGTTCAAGTTCATGAGTTTTCAAGAAACCTCAGCTGTTGCATAACCTATTTGTTAGATTTTGATTTTCCCACCTTTGAAATAGTCTCATTCAATGTCTGTGCAACAAGTGGACTGTTTATCCACTAACAAAAGAAGAAAACATAACAGACCTAAAATACATGTCCTCAGAACAAATGCCTCCACCAACTATGGATGCCAAAATGACAGACATTTACGATTACATACGGGAGGAAATAAAACAACATGACCAGGCTATGGTTTCTTTCGAGCTACTGCAAAATTGTTCCTTGAGGATAAATGCACGTAAAGGGCCTCCTCCTGAATGGGATGTCTACAACTGCATCTTCTGACCCTGTACAAACATGACACCTCAGCTTGAGAAAGTACAATAGGCTTAAAAATTGGAACAGCCTATGACAGCCCGGCTGAGACAGACTCTGTGAACCGCAGGACTTGCTTTTCATCAGCGAGGCCGTTGTTCACCTCCTGAACATTTCAATCAGCCCGCTGGCAGATGTGCTGCCGTACAAGCCTGCGTGCTCAGCCCCCCCATGGCTTCCAGAGTTGTTTGGCAGCACCACGGCAGAAGTGACACAAAGATAAATGGAAGCGCGAAAGCTATATTTATACAGCATTTAAACATATGGTATACTGGAGATTGAAGGGCTTGCTGATAGGTGACACTGCAGGTTTCAATAGGGAGCACATCTAGTAGAGGCCTTATGCCTCATTCAGGTCATACGCCTCCCATGACTTTACTTCAGGTTGCTTGTTTTGCCTGAAAAACAGGGCTTTATTGTGAGTAAAATCCAGACAATAGTGAAGTTTGATCCCTGATCAAACAACAAAGCAGGAACGCTGCTCTCCCAGAAATGTTCTTCAGCTATTCAAAGATCATCCAAATCTAAGCAGAAAATAAATATGAAAAAGAACATGCATAGGAAGCACAGCTCCAGCAACAAAAGTTACTCTAAAGATACGTTGATTTTGCTTCATAAGCCAAAACCACTAAGCAAGAATAGAAGTATTACATTAATTTTTCATCATTTGCTATTCAAATAACATCTCCATTTGGCATACCTTGAGACATTAGTCTTACACTTCATAGAGTGCTAATATTAAAGCTGGAAGAACATGAAACTGCAAGAAGTATCTGTAACAAAACAGATTTTCACAGCGATAGGCCTTTCTTCAAATTCACATTAGACTGACAAAACTGGAGTAAACTCACGATATTTTGAAGACTGTCAATTCATTTTTATCATAGGATGACTTTTGAATTTTATGTTGAAGACTGGCGTAAAGGAGGCCTCAAGAGATATTACAAGATACATCTTTAATGAACAGTTTTACTACATAGATATAAAGAAATCACCACAATTTACCACATCTCCCTTCAAGAAATCCTTTGATTTTGTTGTGAGTCACTGACAGTGAACACAGAGCATGAATGGCAATAAACACAGTGGTATAAAATAACAAATATTTTTTCATGGTAAAAGTTTATTTTAACCAGGTCTTCTTGGCTGGTGAAAAGAATATTTATGGCACCAAGGCAGTCAAAATCTTGACGTTGTTGATCTATAAGGACAAGGAATAAAGAACTGTTCATGTTACCAGTATCTCAGACATTAAATACAGAAAAGGATGTGGGTCACGCACGCTGTTTGCACAAATAGCGCCTAAGCACGTTGAAGTGGTGCATGAGCTGTTCCACCACAGCAGCTGAGGTGGGACTCAGCTGCCTGGCTGTTTCCTGCAGGCAGGTCTGTAGAGGTTTGGGGAACTCTGGCTGTACTTGTGGGGCATTATTATTTCTCAAAAGACAGATCTGCTCCTCAGAGGATACAGTCCTGATGAGCTGCTCTGGACAGGAGAGCAGCTATACCTCTCCATAGTCATCCCCCCACCATCATATACTGGGGGTTACAGCACCTTCAGCTCTTGCTAATTCCTCCCTGCCTGTGAAACTGGGCCCGCCTTATTGTAATGCAAAATAATTCAGCAGAAATTAAAGTAAAATACTTGTACCAGATGAAATTTAAATAGTATAAAATTGTGATTTGTGAAGCAAAACTGCTGAATGAGTAAAAGAAAAAGAAGCATGAAAGATTTCATATCAGCTTTCCCATTTCAAAAGGCTTGCCTGTAGAATGACCCATCCAACATTCTTGAGGCTTTAATTAATTAAAAGCAAGGAGAAAGTTCGGATTTTGGCACAGGATAAATATTCCAGACTTGAACAGAAGATGTTGCTTTAATGACCTGGACACTATCCAGAAAGTACGTAAAGGCTAGCAGGCACTTCTGACAGCTAATATATCTGATAAAAAAGAGCATTCTGGCCAATTAAAGAACTGGGGTAGAAATAATGGTTTGTCACCAAGTGTGTAACTGAGGCCAATTGGTCCAGATTAACCAATGGGTTATCCTTTGTAAGTGAATTTAAAGGTCACGATGAGCTGTCTTGGTGGGTAAAAGATAAAAATGTTAAATTAATATGGTGGCAAAAGATTTTCAAATGTGAGACATGGAGATAAAAATTAGATTTGCAAATCATGCAAAATCACCTGGAGTGGACTGAGTAAATTGCTCCTATGGCAGAAGGTCATTAAGAAAAATGTGTGAATAAAAGTATGAATTTCTATCCACTCTAGAAAGAAGAAGCTTTCTTTAAGTATTCATAAGCAAATGTAATCCTGAAGGACTTTATTATAAACTAACAGCTGGCTGCATATACCTCTGTATTCTTGAGGGAAGTGAGGTGGGGCTGTTTTAGGGCAATCTAGTTTCCACCTTCTGCAGTAAAACAACTGGCTATATTGTGATACATGAAAACAAAGAGCTCATCTCAAATCTAATCCTGACCATGAAAGAGATCATCTGTAATGTAGCTGTAAAAGTTACCATTTCCATGTTGCAGACTATTCTGGGGACAAATTCCACTGAAGAGTTTTTTCCAGCATGATTTTGACTACAGTCTTCCATTGCACAAACAGGTAAAGTCTGACACCAACGTGGGACAAAGAAGATGGTTACAGACTTCAGGATTCCCACAAGACCTATAGGAAGTTTTAGGATTTCCATAATGATGAAGCTTTGGTGTCCCTGGTTTCACTGTGGAAGCCTGTGACAGAGGAGGGTCCCTAAGGTTACACTGCCTGTGTATCCCAAACTGCAGCCAGGTATCTCAGAAGAGAGAATTGAACCCAAAGGTTTGCACTCAGTGCTGGGACATGGTATCTGTTCCTCCCAGCCTGGCTTTTGATGTTCTTGCTCAGTCCTGCTCTCTCCCCACAGACTGATGTAAGCGGAGAGGCGAGTGGCCACTATGGGATGAAAGGATGTTTTACTCTGTTAACGACTGATTTCCCAAATGCAGGAGAGCCTATGCAGACATAGTGTGTCTCTCTCCAAACTTGAATCTCCCCATAGGAGCAAGGTAAGATGTCCTGCCCTCATGCCTACCCCATGCATGAGGTATGTGAAGGCAGCTTCTCACCTCTGGCTTTCACCTAGCAACACTGGGGACTCCCATCAAAGCACCAGTGAGGTGGCTGTGGCTCACTGCAGGCCAGACAGCCACTCCTTGTGAGCAGCTCTCCCCCATCACTCTCCAGAAAGTCCTGTTGTGCTATTAACGTTAGAGAGAGCCTGACCACCAAACACTTCTGATTCCATGTGCATCACAGCCAGCAACTGTATTTAAATGGCTCTGTTTGCTGCTACTTGAGAGATAAGATTCCCAGAATAAGGCAATAAATATCCACAGTAGCTGTTGCTTATTTTTATACCTGCAATATGGAGGCCCCACATCATCGCTGTAGTGCATAAAAATGTAGATGTTTGTAACAGTCAAGTGTTGCCAGATCCATAGAGAGGCCTTCTGGTGCTCACAGCTTCCCAGCTGTCCTTGTTGCTTCCTTCCCACCTAGAGGGGATAATCCCCAGCCCTGCAACAAGGAGGGATGTCCCTTGTTGCCTCTTTGGTCCCTCTTTCAAGTAGATGAATAGCTTTGGAAGGAGCCTGCCTGCCACCCACTCTGCCCATGTCTGAGGTGCTGAGGATGGTGCTTTCCTTGTCTTCCAGGGCTGCTGGTGAGGAGAAGAGGAGCAATGACAGCCTGAGTGCAGAAGCAAAGAGCAGGACCATGGACGCTGCTGCTGGCTGCCCCTTTCTTCCTGGCATAGTGCAAATATTTGGGTTTTAGCCTCCTACTTTCAGCACCAGGTCCGACTGCGTATGCAAACCTGTCAGGATTTGGGTGGCCTTGAAGACACAGGAAACAGCCCCAAGAGAGCTCAAGAACTGTTAAAAACCATCCATCCCTTCACATAGCGTTGAGACACTGGTGCCAGGCTGTGAGATTTTGGGACTTCAGAAATGGGTTATTATGAGTATATAACCAGTGATCATAAATGGTATTTATTTTTCTTTATGAGTACCTAAAATACCCAAAGCACACATAAAGCTGCTATTTATTTCTCTGAGGAGCATTTAAAATGCTTGTTCTTCCATGGATTAGCCATGTGAGTGAATGAACTTAAACCACTAAACAGCTGATTCTGAGCCAAATTTTCAATGGATATTAAAAAAGATGTACACATACCTACGAAAGTGTGCATTGCCACACGAGGTAAATGCATGCAAATGAAGATATCCAAGTACAATGGCCAGAAAACGTTGATGAAAGGTATTTTATTGACACTGAAGTAACCTTGTTGAATTGCAAATTTTGGCTTCATTTCCTTTTCTCTAACCAGTGCAAAAGCAAAGAAAGAATGTGATTTCCTGGAAGCAGGTTTGTCTTATCTGTTAATATATAGTCCCACCTTTTACACTAGATGAATATATTTGTGTGCCCTTGGTTCGTATAATTTGGAACAAAAAGGAGAAGATATCTTGATTTTTAAGAGAGAAGCAGCTATTTTGAGAATGAATTCTAGGGAAGTATCCTGACATCTTTCTAAAGAGAATGTAGCAGCTAATCATGTCTAGTCAGAGCACTAGTAAATTTCCCTTCTAGTAGAAGGAATTACACAGTACTGAAACTTAGTACATGGTTTCTTAGAGGTAGACTACTTATAGGGTTTCATAGGAAGCAAGACAGCCAAGTAGAAGTTAGTGTGTACATGACATTCCTTAGGATGGGAACTTCAGAAATACTAAGCAGCGTATGAGGTTAATTCCCATTTTTGAAAGTGACGGAGCCTAGAAACACGAGAGCATGTGGCAGCACATGCTGGCTATGGTTGTAGAATCCTGACAGCTGCTCCAGCTCAGGCTGCAGTGGCATCCATCTGGGTCTGCCTCTGCCTGGTGGTGTCTGTATGGCCTTGTTGGAGCTAGTGAGCTCTTCTGATATCTGCTGGCCAGGTTGGTTCCAAGGCTGTGCTCATGTGGTGCCATTTCAGGGATTGATACAGTGTACTTAGCTGCACTAAGGCCCTGTTGATTCTCAGTTCAATGCATGCTTCTCAATCCCTTACTCACTTTTGTAGAATCATTTAGGAAGCTTCTGAAACTTTCACCTTAGGTCATTGCTGATACCTTAAGAAAGTGATGCAGCAGATGCAAGGACCCATGTAAAATAAAAATACATGTATTTAATATTTGAAAATATGTTCTGTTTAGAGATAGCACTGTCCATTCAAGGGCTAGGATGAGAAGCATTGCATCTTAAACCTACAGATCTGGCAAAATCTCTTTCTGAAATCACAGTATTTCTTTCAGGAAGTATAAAACACAGGCAAATAAAGCCTGGTTGAACTTCTCCTCCTCTCTTGGTAAGTAGCACATAAGATAGAAAAAAAGAAATCCCTACACAACCAACAAGCAAAGTCTTCTTGACTCAGCTGACTTCACTAACTAGTGCCTTGTTTTCTCCCTTTTCCTTAGCTGTCATCGCATCTTGCCCCTGTACGCAGCTCAGTCTCATTAAAAGCAATGTGGTGAAACTAGCCACATCATTATACTCACTTAGACAGAGTCTCGTAGCCAGCACTTACCGTTCATAATAACTGCCACTTAGGATTTGTGAAGCCCCTATTGGCACCTTCCTGGGGTTTGCTGGATGTGTTGGTTTTTTGTTGTTGTTGTTTTTAATTTTTTGTGTGTGTGTGTCTTACTTTGAAATCTACATGTCTTCAGAACAACTAAAATTCACAAGAACAAACTAATTAATGGATTCCAGTTTTGACAGTTACAAGAAGACAGATGAGAAAGTAACATGCTTCTGGCAGCGTGTTATCAATTGGGAGGCACCAGTGCATCGCCTGTATGTGGTACAGTGAGCTGGAACCGACACTGACAGATGACACAGCCCTTGACAGTGAAGTCTGTACAAGCTGACAGCTCCACTTGCACTCAGGCAGGTCCATGCTCAGTGCTGGAACTGAATCAGCTTGATGTGCAGAATATGCTTGCTTTTATCTTCCCCCGGCTGTACGGTGGGCAGGCGGAACAGCACCGTCAGGTGGATCCCAGGACATACCTCAAAAGGTACAACTGGAACAAGTGCTAAAATTTTACCAGTAAAAATAAACTAAACCAATTAACAAGTATCATTATCTTCCAACTGGTGCTATGCTCTCCATTTTGGAAGCAGGGTGGCTCCCTGGCAAGTGGGATGAAGGGAGCTTGGTTTCCTATGGACCAGTGGGTGTTTCTGGCTGCATTCTCAAGTGTATACTAAAGGGCTTGCTCCGAGTGAGCCTTTGCTATGACTGGGCACCCCAGCCTCCCTCTGCCACATAGATTCTCCATTATTGAAGAAGAGGTGAACCCACACACCCGCCTTTCTTTCAGGTGGAACTCTCTTCTCTGGGCAGCTATGTGCTTTCACAGAACATGATATACCTTGGGGACTATTACCACTCTGTCAAATTTGGTCAAAAGTGACCAAAGGTTTAAGTTCAGATGGTGCTGGGATGTGGAGCATATGGATGCACATGCAAATTCAGAGACCTAATATACAAATACATAGACCTAATTTCCTTTGAAAATGAGGCTAATGCAGCAAGGGTAGAGTTTCTTTACACTTTACATTCAAGACATATACCTATAGTTTTAAGATTAGATTAAGTCTGAGTGTAGAGGCTCTGGAAGCCTTTTATAATTCTTCCCTAAGGGAACAGGGATGATAGAGGTGCCTGTGTAACTGTTCCATGTTGTGGTGAATTACAGCCCTACAAGTATCTCTTCACGGATTACTATGATAGATCCTTGTTCCAGCTGAAACCAGGATACCTCCTCTCTTAGTGCACATAGATGAGCTCAGGAAGAGACCATATGCTTTTAAAAGGAACAGAATACAGAAATCAATATTATCTTGTGGATTTGAGAGAATATTGTATTAATGAAGAGACAGTCTGATCAAATCAGTTTGAATCAGACTAGATCTTCAAGAAGCTTCCTTCATCTTTAATGCTGTAATTTTTTTCAGGTCACATTACAGATGAACTGAGAGCCCTATTAAGGGGAAAATCCAAGTTTTATGATTCCAGCGAGGGGATTTATTGCAGCCAACACATCTCTCTCACTTGCTCCTTACAGCTCCATGTGGCCCTTCTGCCTGCTTCCCTCCTGTTCATTACAGTCTCCTTTGGCCCTCGAGAGCAGCTGCCAGTGCTCCCTTGGCCTGATGCCGGGGTGACACAAGCAATAATACCAGCAGAAGCCAGAATGGCATTGGGCATACTTGTCCGCATTCAGCAGCTGTCAACAGGAGCTATTTGAAAGATAGATGGGAGGTTATATGGCTTTGTTTGTGCACATGTGCCTCAGAATACAGCCCTTAACTAGAAAAAATATAATTCCACCAGCTTCACTGGGACTATTTGTATCCTTAATATTATGCTTATGTTTTAGTGACTTTGCTGAATTGGGATCTAAATTTGTGAAATTTGCGTTGTGCGCACTGGGTTTCTCTGTGCTGCAGCTACCCATGCATGCTGTCATTTCAGCTACTCAAGAGCTTGGTAGTACTATGTAGCAGGAGGTACATTTCACACAGACTGTTTTTGATTGTGTTAAAGTGTAAAAAGAGAAAAGAGTTCATTAAAAATTGGTCAATAAAAAGACAACTGGGCATTTTTTTTGAAGTGTTTTTCTCTTTAAAGCTCTGTGAGGACAAAATTAAGGTTTTTTCCAGATATTGATATTTTTGCTTGCAGTTACACATCTATGTGATGCATAAATAACAGATCTGCTGGAAGCCTTCAGAAAAATTTGTTTAATGAGTATCAAGATTAACAGAAGCCCACAATTTATATTTCTGTTTCCAGGTAGCTTTTCTACATCACATTTCCTTTCCCTAGAAACCAAAGAAATCCACATCCCAAGTGGCTCCAAGTGGCTTTGGTCATATTATTGAGAAACAGAAAATATATGGAAGCAAGATCATTATTTATCTTATGCTACTGTTTAGATATTCCAACTTCATAGTCAAGGAACAGCAAGGTAAAGTGAAGCAATTGCTTAAAGCAACATTATGGTCCCATTTTGAGCCTTGAAGCCCCTATTTCCTCTGAAAGCAAAGGATAGCCATGTTCTCATGTCCACTTGGTCCCTCTTTTTCCTGTTGAAGCAAACCACCTAGGTAACAGTGAGACAGCTCACAGGCACTACCTCAGTCATGGCAGTGTGTTGGAAGGCAGCATTGAAGGCACTGCCAGTCAGGCTGGTCATTTAGGGGGGAGAGGCTTTGTTTTAACATTGCAGTAGCATGCTATAACTATGTATGAGCAATTAACACTAAGTTCTTGCTTTCAAGATCTTATACCAACCTGAAGAGTTACCTGTCAGAAAGAAATGCAAATATCTCTTCTTAGCCTAGACCAGTTCAGAATTAGCAGACTACATCAAACCAGTAGTTTTCACCATAATTTTTTTTTCATAGGTAAACCCATTGTATTTCCTGTTGCTTGAATATATATGTTGCGCAAGGTAATTTTTTGAAGAAAAAGCTTGTCAAAAAGATGAGCTAAGGATATGTGGCCAGAGGTCTTTCTCTCTTATTTCATACCAATGAAAATTAATTTTATATAAGCAAATACAAAAATGTCACTGGTGTTCTTAATTTTTAGGTACTAAAAAAACCCTCTCTGGGGATAAAAATACCTTATGGATACTGCTCCTGATTTAAGAAAAGTCTTCCCAAGCACAGAACAAACTTGCAGTGGGAGGTGCTCAGTGGTTTTATAACTGAGTGCCCTGGATAGCCTTCTCCAAAGGTCAATAGAAATAGCTATTTAGAAACCCGACCCTCGCTTCAATCCCTCTAAAATGAAATTGAGCCATGACTTGACTACCCTTCATAATGCACCTTGCAGCAGGAATCTAGGGTGTTTGACTATTCAGAACCAAAAATATTGTCCTTCAGGTGTATTTTTTCTTTGATTTTTTTTTTTTTTTTTTTTGCTTCTATATTGGCTGTGAGTGTCACATCTTTACACACTTACAAAACAAAACAGGATCACTGAACAGGCAATTTGTGAACTCTGCCTATCTAGGTTAGGAGCTGAATCCAAATTCAAACTAGATTCAGATGAAATATTTATGAGTATGCATAGATAGATATTTACAGAGACAGACATGGATATAGACAAATTCAGATTATCTGTTTTTCTCCTACATGATCAGACTGTTCCTGGATTGCTTGCTTAGATATATTTTAAATGGCTTGCATTTATATTCATGGTGTTGCATATATCTGTGTTCTTGCTGTTTTAGATACATTTTGAAATACCATACTGAAATTTTATGGAGCCTGATAAAGTTGGATAGCAACTTTCTTAAAGAGAATGAAATTGTACTATCTAACATCATACAAGGCTATCCAGGATACTCCTTAACTTCTTCGAATACAACATAGAGCATGCGGTTCTTTTTCTCTGACATTTTTTGAGCAAGTTCTTTTCAAAACCTCCATCATTTATATCTGCAACTCAAAAATACATGCAATATTCCTTTACAGTCCTGTTTATCAAGAGAATCTCAAGCACAGGAAGCTATGGTGAGCCAAATTTTCTGGTGATATAAGTGGGGAAGCTCACCAACCTCATGAAGGCTCTGGCAAATTATACTAGTAGAGTCTGACATCTTTGATGCATCAATATTATGGAGATTAACAAAACATGCTTAAAACTACAGCTGAGTATATACTATGATACTGTCAGCATGAAAAAAGTCTATTCTACACAAGCTAAAACAAGCTTAATTTGTTTCTTGACGTCTTCATTCTATTGACTTCATCCTGCCTTTCAGACTGGTGAATTTTGTTTCTGTTTTGGAACCATCCATAGAAAAGAAATCCACCAGGGACTGATAAAAACAAAACACTCTCTGGCTCATAAAGCCCCTGAGATGCAAATCTGTGGTTGCTAGGAGAGTATTTTGGGGAAATATTGCTATGTGTTTTCTCTTTTCTCATACTTCTCTGTGGCCATCTGCCCTCGACACTGCTGAAAATGTAGCCTTGGGCTAGATGTACCTTATTAGAGTCAAAGAGGCTAGGAGCAGGCATAGACCCACACCAGTTGTCTTATAGGTAGAAATGTTTCCTGATTCTCAGAGTGCATTAGATTCTGACAGCTACATTTTGCTTTTGTCTAGACAGCTCTGAGTCTTCTCCTCAGAAGTATATGCTTGTTTCTTTCTCAGAATTTACAGTGAGTAATCAGACAAACCCTATTCAAAATATCCTACTCAGAATGTCCTCACAATATCCCTTATATCTCGGAAGGACTAGCACTTTGTTTTTTGCAACAGAATCATGCCTGGCATATGAGGAATGGGGTTCCATCATTCTGTGAGTGGATTTTCTGCTGTAACTCTGAAGACAGAAATGAGGAGCTGAAAGAGGTGAGGACAGCAGCAGAATTTTACCCCTTTGAGAACATTAAACACTAAGAAGCTAGAACTCTATAACTGATTTTTTTTCTTCAGTTTTTTTTAATGGTGTTTTTTCCTGATAGGTGAGGTACGGAAGAGATTATGCAGTAGCTGAGTAACAGGGCTGATTCAGGACATGCAGCTTCAGTTTCTGTCCTATCCCAACAACTTCTTGAACAGCCATAGTAGTCTACCCATACTACTAAAGGAGTGAGGACCAAAGAAGTTTTCACCCAGGGTCCCAGATATGCATCCTGCTGATTGATTTCCCACTTCTGGCTTTGGTTTGGATCACTGCAGACAACTCATTCACAGGCAAGGTGCTGGTGCCTTCCCTGCTGAATTCACTCCTGAATCTTTTCCTGAAAGGCAGCATGGAGGAGTTGCATTAGGTCTGGCTCCTCCTGCCTGGCACAGTTTTCCAGAACTATCTCAACCACTTTGCACCATCACATCACCCTCCAGGACCTGTTACACTGCACCAGTGGGTTGAAGTGCAGGTTTCATGTTATTCCAGCAGTTCAAATTGAAGAAATATATGGACGGAGTCATGATTACATCTCAAATCTGCAGAGGCACCACTTAGAAGAGAGTCAGATGTCGTGTAGATGATCCAGAGAGAGCTGAAAGGAGCACCTCTTTTCCTTCTGCTTTCCTTCCTGTGAAATCTGTCAGCAGCTGCCTTTCTTTAACAATATTCTTTAAGCAGCCAGATTAACAGCTGGAAACTCTAAGCATCACTTTAAGCTTACTACATAATAAAAGTGAATCTAGCTTTTTGATAAAGCAGTTCTGGTAGGAAAGAAAAAGATTTTCCATTACCCTTCCTCAGTGTGATGCCTTTAAAGGATGGCTCATCAGAAATGTATATAGCAATCCTGTTTCAAGACATTCTCAAGAATTTCCTTAATTAGCCATCTATGTTTTCTGTAGTTGTCCCTTATAATATGTGCAGTGTTATATTTGCTATCTGTAATCTCTTTGTTGATATTAATTATTCTGAAATGCATTTTTCCCTCCAGTGAAAAATACCAAAAGGGCTTTCATTCAAGAAAATATGCTTGGCATCTGAAAGTTTGAGACATCTGGGAATCACATCCTTTTTGTACAGTTTCACTTAGTACAGTGGGAGTTTAACTCCTTATTGTCTCCTGCAAAATGAGATCAAACTTATAGAGCTTGCAGTGCAGGTACTCAGGGGGAGAGGAGTTTCAAGGGAAAGACCAGCAGCTGCTGCTCGCATTGAGAGGGGCAGATGGGAGGGCAGGCAGAGGAGCTCTACCTGTGCTCACAACACTGTGCCAATAAGGCTGAGCATCAATCTCACCATTGCAAAATAGCTAGTGCAGTATTGGATGCTGGACTGGACTGGAAAGAAACAATATTCTGATTTTGTCACCTTCTTAATCCTGGTTGACCAGTGGGCCACCGGGGCTCCTCCACTCCCTGCCCTCTGCAGCTGTTCTGCTTTGACAACCTTGTGCAATGGCTATGGTCTGCACCACCATGTACACTTTGCACATTAAATACACTTTCTCCCACCAGTGAGCCACCGTCTCCCTTTCTTGGCTACATTGTTCATCTGATCCTATATGGCACAGGCATAAGAGCAGTACAAATGCAGGAAATGTTGAGACTGCAGCACCAGAGAGCGCTTCCCAGCTCCTAAACTTGCCTAGCACCCAACCAAAGTCTGTACTGCCCAGAAGCAAGGGAGCTATGATGTCCTCCAGCAGGACCACTGAGGGCACCTGCCCTGGGGTAAAGGCACAGCCGTGGGCATGATTTACTCTTTTTGCACCTGGGGAATTGCCAGAGATCATGACAGACTTTTTACTCTGCAGAAGGAGTATAGAAGGCAGGAACCAGTATCTGGCTCACTGACAAAAACATTTCAGGCCAAATGACTCACCTCAGGAGGAGTCAGACAAAGCTTTTCAGAGGACATGACTTACAAGAGAATTCATTAGCTGGGATTTATTTATTTTTCAGGGCTTATTGAGCTTTTTTTAGCTATTACACAGTAAATCTGCATACACAAAGAACACAGACTTCAGATTCATGAGGTTTAAGGACACACTGCATAAATGGTCGCTTGTTGTGGTTTCACCACAGAGGAAGAGAAAGCAGTTTTTTAGAATCTTATTGTTGCTCAGATCACAAGACCCTGACGCTTGTTTGTGAAGATGGCAAGCTGAGCACTTGCCTCTGGTTATAAACACATCATTTGTGAAAGCATCAATCCTGAAAGAAGAGTTTTCTTCTTATGAGAACTGTCTCCTTTTTCCCTTGGTTCTTCAGTTGAAGCTTTGCCAATGAGGTCAAGTAGACAGCAGTCTCACAAAACTGAGAGTCACCTAATGTACTTGGTGTATTCATAACTCTTGACAGTTTCTAAATATACTGCTAGAGAAGGACCAGAGTGTTCAGGAAAAGACCATGGTGACAAAAATGTGAACATGCAGTACAAATAGCCAGATACAGAGTAAGATGTAATAAAATGGGCTACTCGGAGCAGAACTCCAAAAGTCCATTACCTTGAAATTCTTCACATTCTCTACAATACTTTATACCTTAAGTCTTTCAAACATTTACTACAGCACAAACTATGTATGTGAAAATAAACTCACAACTTGCTCTGGATACCACTGAAAATTAACTGGTGCGTTTGCCTGAAATTTGAGATACTATAATATGTGGCAATTCCAATGAAATGTTTCCTTTTGCCATAATAACTAGAAGTGATTATATTATACAGTATTCAGGAAGAACCTCCCCAGTGAATTAAAAGGATAGGAAACTGCTTAACATGTATTGATATTTTTTCCCTTTAAGAAGTCATATAACAGATTTGTTGGGTAGTTTGTTCTGTAACATTTTTTTTATTTTCAGAACTACCTCTTTTACACTGGACAGAGAATGATTTGATATCTGCTGTGATAAAATTGCAGGCTGCATATAATTGCTGCTTCACTAAAATATGATTTGACATAGTTGGAATTAAACTTTAAAAACAACAGTTTCAGATTGACAATTTTTGGATACTTTGTAAGTCCATTCTAATTAACTGATTTTCCTATAGATAATATAACTGTAAACAAAACACATTTACAAAAAGCATTTGTGTTTAGAATTTTGTTTACCAGTAAAAAACTCACCAGAGCATTGGATTTAAAAAAAAAAAAAAGTTGAATTCTTCTGTTCTTGAGTGTTAATTTGGGTTTCCTTGTCATAATGAAGGGTAATACAGAAGGTGATCTAAAGAAACTTGTTATAACCACTTGCAAATGGAACTTCCACTACTACTGCTAGCCTGATCTCCACATTTCACTAGGTTTACATAGTATTTCTAAGTTTATCTGTAGCAGAAGTGAAGAAAAGACATAAATAATGTAGGAAGTCTCCTAGTTATAAAGAAAAACATACAGTAGAAAATAATAATAAAATATATATATATTTTACCAGTGGCCTACAGCTGCATTTTACAGTTACAAGAAATTGTAATGGTTTGATGAGATAAATCATATAGCTTGTCTAATCACACCAAGGTGAGCTGGAAAAATAAAATAGAGCTTTTTTCTGTAAATAGTTCTTGTCCTGGGACCAGATCTCATAGTCTACTACAAGGTAAAAATGGCAGCAGCAGAAGAGGATCAGAGGGGAGGTGTGAGGAAGCTGTTAGGTGCCTAAGAAGCAGAGGCATGCTGCACACTGTTTTCCTGCCAACAGCAATGTGTGTGTAGGATTTGAATGGTCTCAGCTGGGTGAAGAAGAAATGCCCATGGACAAAGATGGAAAGTTAAAAAATAGCGTGCAATTTATCTAAGTAACTTGGATTCAGCTTGCAAAGCTTGGTGCTTAAACAGGATATACAGTTCCAAATTTGGGTGTTGTAATGGTTACATGGTTTGTCGTAATGGTTACATAATGGTTTATCCCTGGTTGGATAAAAATAAGGCAGAATTTGTGCCTCCTACTGCATATACCTAAGTACGAAAAGTTGGGCTCTAAATGTTTGCCTTCCTGGCTCAGAACAATTATCAGACATTATAGCTTGTAAATAACAGCCATGTGTTTTAATGTATTTAATTTTACTGGCCTGACTTTCATATATTTTAAGAGCTTTCTACCTCTCCTTGGCAGCATAAGAAATTTATCTTGCCAGAGGGATATAAATGGTCTGTAAATGAAAATCAGGGCTCTGTTATTCTATTTCTGAACATCAAGGTCTCAGGTATTAGGCTGTTTGAGATTATTGTTACCTATGCAACATTAATGTGAAAGTGAAATCATGCAATGAAGAATGTGCTAGGATGAGTGAAATATTTCTGATTTCTGTTGTTGTGGTTTGTTTCCTTGCAGTTAAGAGAAGCATAAAATGTGCAACTGAATCCTGTTTGGTTGATATTAAGATAATAATTTCATGCAGATACTCATACAAACAATGCTGCAATGAAAACTGAATACATTTCTGCAGCCTGTGAAAACCTGTAGTAAATAGGCCTACTCTAATTTAACTCATAAAACCTTTCCAATTATGCATGGTACAAAGGGTAAAGGAGAGTGATAGCAGGAAATTCCTTTTGCCTCATGCTATGGGTTTGGAAATGCAATGACATCATTCCTACTGCCAAACACTAGAGGAGGTCATAATGGGGTATAATTGTTGCTTGCTCATTTGATTGAACTCCAAAACTGTATCAAATAACACTTAATTATACACATAGAATACCATTACAGAAGAGAAGTTGGAACTGAGAGCTCAGTGTAAGCAGAAGCATTTAAGAATTATACAGCTCCTGTAGACGCAAACAGATAACTTGCTGCTAATTAGTCCGGAATTTCACACTCACAATATCCTAAGTAAACCTAGTAAAAATTAGTTGGGAGCCTGAACATACAGTTTTACTATAACTCCATCTGGTACGTGCCCTCCAATTACCCAGCATGTTGGCTAGCTGTTTGAGAGACACATTTGATATCTAGCCAAGTTTAAAGGTCTGCTGGAGGTAAAACAATGCCCACCCTTTTACAAGGGGATCATTGTTGCTCAACAATAAAGCTCTCTGGCTTATTTGAATGTCAACAATTCAGAAAAGTTGATGTTTGGAGCCATCAAATAAAATGTTTTTGTGAAACAGTTTATTATTTCAGTGGTAATTATTTGAATCATTCATGGTAAAGGATGTTTGCTAATGAGAGCTTGGCTGCTGTAAATTCCAGGGAGACTGAATGCTCTTTGTGCTGACAAAAAGGCCCAAATCACTGGAGAGCAACTGACTGGACAAATCATTCATCTATGCAAATGCCAGCTGAAATGGTCAGATGCATTTATTACCCTCCTCATTATAGTAAACAAGGCAGAAATCGTGACTGGCAGTTATCAACTTGCCCTGAAGTGTGATTTGTTCTTCTACCACTATTTAAATGAGAGGAAGAAAGGCATGCCACCAGGGACTTTGTCGGTTTATAAAAGAGTAAATGTCACATAGCCCAGTGCTTAAAGACTTTTGATTGACAAATGTTTTATTTGACATATCAAACAATAATGGTTTTCATATCAAACAGTCCATATTTGTTAGCAAAAATTTAACCCTTGGAAGAGTGAGAACTCATTTTTCAGAATGCTCTGGATTCAGATGGGAAGTTACAAGTAAAAAAACTAACTGGCTGGACTGGAAAAGACTCACAGTTCTGTAGAAAGATGTCTTTAACAGAGGCTTCAAATAAACTGCTGTCTTTGTTGCTTCAAGAGAGCATCTCACATTGGGATGGCTAGTAGCACGTAACAGAAGGAAATAAAAGACTGATTTATTATGATTTATTATTTTTTTCCTAAAGGAAATGCAATGGAAGTTTGGGAGATTATACAGAATCTGCCTTATCCTAAGCTGTGTTCCTAGAACACTGATGTTTGTATTAGGAGAGGATATAGCCCAGTTTGTTAGGGGGGAATGTATGAGTTTAATAGCCAGAAATAGTACTGGGAAAAAAACCCACAAAACAACAAACCAACCAAAAATGAACAACAAAAAAAAAAAACCCAAACAAAAAAGAAGTAAACAAGAACGCAAATCAGAATTCTTATTTGTATTAGGAGTACGTATTTATTGCTGTTTTCCATTTTAGCAAGCACATGCTTTTGTGTTGGTGGTCTGTCATTACTGAGTATGAACCAATTATGATATAAATGCCTCTAAGACTCTGCATAAATATTTTAAAAAACATGCACCCTCTGGTATTAAACAAGATAGAAGTTACATGTGATTACATGATGCTTCACATCATTAGTTGACAAAGTCTTTTCACTTCCATTAGTTCATGCAAGGATCAGATGGAAAAAGCGTGTATGCTCTATCCAAATGTGAATGTACATTTTGGTTGTTTGAGAATTATCTCCTTCAGCTTTATAAAAGCGGGAGGACAAACTGAGTCACATCCTTTAAGTCTTTTCCATCCAGAACAGTAAACTAGGTCTCAACAATGAGATCATGAAGCTGACAAAAAATCAGAGATCATTAGGTATTGCAAGAGAAGAATAAAGCTCTTTGAGGATGACTTTTGCAGGGTGGGTATTTAAATGCTGGTGTGTTTCAATGATCCCATCAGTCCATGATCCTATATGGCTATCCTCTAACCTATGCATAGTGTTGAAAACAGATTCTACAATTCAGGTAACACAGCAAAGAAGTACTAAGTATGAAAGAAGCAAGAAAAAGCATATCAGAAAGATGTTGTGGGTTATCTGGGATATATAATGTGATTTTAATAATTGTATGAATATGAATAATATTGCTTATTAGCTAGCATGATAGAGGGAGGAATTAAAAACAAACAATGTCTGTATAATGCTTTATGGCTCTTGTGAATCAAACATTAACTGATTCATTTTCTCATTAGCTCCGTGAAGTAGCATCATTAATCCTCCTTCATGATAGGAGAGCATCTGCATAAATAGATAAGTGATAGATATGTAAGGTCACTCAGCTGGCTGGAGCAGACATAGGTGTTATTACCTAGAGCATCTGATTTGCACTTGTGTGCGTAGCTATTATTGCATGCTAGGAGTATGTACAGAGACATTTCCTCTGCTATCAAAATGGATCACCACAGCATTAACTTGTACTGCATACCTCTGCTATCAACATTTAAAGGCCCCTGCCTTTTAAAATCATGAAAAAGCACTTGTCACCGTGGCTATCACTACTGCATTAGAAAAACAGGATTTTCCATTCCAACCTAAAATAATGATTCTTAATTCCAGTATCCAGTGTGTGAAGGCACTTCTACTGCTTCAGAGGAAAATCCTTGGCCCGTCAGGCTGTGCTGCCTTGCATGTGAAAGGAAAAATTCTCCACAAGGACGTCTGGTGAGATCTACATTCAAGACACAACACTACATTCTTGCTGACCACAAAATAATCCAACAGTAGTATTTGATTTTGTCACATCATGTAAAGATGACTATCAGAAGATAATTATTGCAAATACAGGGAAGAAAATACTCCCATTTTTTTTCTGACATAGCTTCTAACATTAGATCTATGTGCCTGCTTCCATTCTGTTCCTACTGTAATCAGAATACACATATTAAAAAACAAAAAGTCATTTGTTACCAGCATTCTCTTTATAGGCATTTTGAGATTACTTTCTGTACGAGGACCTGGCCTGGTCTTATTTATGAGGGTCCCTGTTTATAGGGGTTCCTTCTATGTCCCCATATTCCCCTTTTATCATCCTCATGCTCCTGATTTCTTCCTCAGTCTTTTAGATGCTGGTGTGTTTAAATGCTCCCATTGGTCCACCATGCTAGCTGTCATCAATCTCCTTCAGATGCACCACATCACTGCAGAGCCATTGCTTCTGCAGGTCTGGAGGCTGCTGTCACAAAAGGCTGATTTAACACAATGGAAGAGGCAGACAGACGCAGAGACAGGACAGGCCAATGGAGCTCTGTAAAAGCTATAAACAGCATTCCTGGTTTCAAGGATTTTGCAACTGAAGAAGGCAAGGTGCTAATGAGGCAGGGAGGAGCACCTGCTCTTTGATGACATTGCTGGCCTCCACCTTCTTCACTGAAGAAAAAGTTAAAGGAGTTGATTAATATAGTTCAGGAAGGTTTCAGGATTAATTTTCAGGAATGTGAAGTAATCAACATTTTCTCAAGCAGTTAGTATATTCAGTCAATAACAATGCCACCTTCAGAACTATGTGCTCAGAATACACAATAATGGGGAAGCTGGGGACAGGACAACACTATAAAGGGTTATAATAATACAAGGGAAAAATCTCACAATGTGGGGGTTATAATAATACAAGAGGGAAAAATCTCACTAACAATGCGGAATATCTTTCATTAACGCATACTGGAAGTTAACAGCAGGCAGCAAGAAAAACAAACAACCCTGTTTCATTTTACTGGTTATTCCAAGTAAGTTGGTGTCCCCTGAGTGGAGATGAGTGGACTGCATGTCCCTAAGCAGTGTTCTGTGCATTCTAAGCCTCTTTAACCCATGCAAGAGCTGCAGATATCGCTGCAGCTTCAGGCTTGGACTGATGATCTCTAGCTATGTCCTCCAAACAGTAAGGAAAGCTTTCAGTGTCAGGAAGCAGAGAAATCAATAAAGAAAAAAAAACAAACCCAAACCAAAAAACGATTCAAATTAAACAGTGCTGTTCTGGTGAAAATGCTGCATTTAAAAGCTAAGAATGAAATTGCTCTGCCATGAAAAACATATTGCAGTGTTCTTAACAACTGCACACTGCTACCTTGCTTTTAGATGAACTAATTAATTACAGTACCAGTAACTCACTGGGAAATCACCAGCATGATACATTTGAGGAAAAAGCTCCAAGAAGGACTGACCTACCTATGCTTTTCCTTAAGTGACTTTAAAATGGGGTAATTCCGGTCACTTCAAAGGAGTTACCTTCATTCAGAAATGTACAAATCAGTACAGAAGTAGGCCAAATATTTCAAATATATTTGTAGTCAAAAACTACTTAGCAGTCATAATTATGTGAAATAATTGGCAGATGTGCCAAACAGCCTGAAACTGGAGGGAGAATGGAACAAATAAAACAAACCGTGAAGACATTTCTTCGTTTAAAAAATTGTCTCTTGTGCAGTTGGATTTGTATCCAATACAAAGATATTAATACTAATCTTTTCATTATTCAGAATTCTTTTAGGAACAGCCACCAAATTAACATAACTATCTATTTCCATGTAAGCGGGAATTCATGCTAATTGTACATTAATTCCCAGGATGAATAATTGAGGTATCAGATGCAACAGCTCAAGAAACTAAATCTTGCTTAGTGCTAAAGTAACAAGTTACAAGCCTTACGTTAATCAAGAAAACTATACATCGGTCTGTGTTAACATGCCAGGAATCGATCCACAGCTGATAAAATCACAGACCATGCACGTTTAACAGTGTGCCACTCTATCATACTTAACTCAGTCTGAACATACCAGTGTCTTTAAAGTTTAACAGTGCTGGTAATTTTACAGCTAGGCACCATAACCTCTCATTATGTTATAAGTCCTCTTTCCAAAATGATAATGAAATGTAGATATGGAAAAAGAATGATTTTAAAATTATGCCTATCTTTTCTTGTTTGAGATCAGATAGCATTTAATCCCGCATCCCTGCATTTCTCCCTGGCAATGTGGTACGGAGAACTTACATGTAGATGTCCTGCCCATTATGTTTCCTCTGTGTACTCGTATGACATGATAGTGCTTGATGTTGCTGCCTATTTACCCTCCCTTTGTAAATATTACTTAGATCACAAACCTACTTCATCAGCTGTGGAAAACAGCCAAATTCCTGCAAGAAAATATGGTAATTTCAAAAGCTAAACCATGCAAAATAGAAGTGAGCCAGCTAAATAAACTAAGACCCAAGGGCTGGAGAACTACTTGTAACTAACAGCTCACCTGTTTCTGACTAGCTGTAAGACAGAAATAGAGCATTTAGCTCAAAAGGTAGAAAATTCCAGTACAGTTAGTAGACAAGAATAAAAATAAAAAATAAAAACAAAACAAAACCAAACCACCCAAACCAAACAACCCAGATTCTTGGCTTTTATATTCCAATTGTTTGAATGCCAACATGACATCCATGCATACTTCTAAACTGACTTAGTTCAGTTGTTTCTGTTACTGTAGCAAATTCATTCCTAAACAGAGAATGCTTGGGTCAGATATCTGGCTGTGTTATTTTCTATTTGCACTGTATCCATATTTAAGGGACTTTCACAAATTAAAGAGATCAAAAATGCTTCCTGCAGTGGGGTAGAGGGGATGTATGTGTGTGTGTGTGTACAAATATGCATATTATAAGCATGCATACACAGTGTAATTTTGAGCTGCTGGTATAGCAGGAAAGGAAAGTGGCTACAAGCTTCTAATTAGAAGCTGAAGCTCATTAAGTCTGTCCTGAAGCTGGCTGCTAAAAGCTTACATATTTAAGGAAGTGGCAGTCTACTTTCTTACCCATTGTCTGCTGAAAACAAAAAGTTAATAAAACACAGCAAGCACTAAATTGTCCTAATTTTTCATGGGTACATTTTCTTACGTTGTCTTTTAATACATCACTTTTACTTTTCATACTTGTATGAGATCTTTAGCAGTGGAAAATGGTAATAAATCAATATATGGTTTTACTGATAGTGCATTTACACAGCTGAAAGCACCTTTTCTTCATGCAGTGGATGCATATGCTATTTCTACAAGAAAACTTCTGCACATTTGATCCCTCATGTTGGAAGCCCAAGACATAAGTTGCAAAGCACCACCACCACCTTCTCCATTCACTGCCACTGATAACGATGCTTACATTGATCTGATTGCAACAGCAATATGAACTTCATAATACTTTTCATAGTTTTCCAGGTTTCTAACCCTTGGGTGGAATCATCTTACTGTTTAGCATCTGTAACTTCGTCCCTGCTGAGCTCTGATCTGACGGATCATGCTGTTGTGAAATGGGGCAGCAGTGGATGAGCCACAGACAGTTTTGTACTCATAGAATACAACTGACCTATAAAAAATACCTCTGGTCATATGAACATATTCTAAAGGGTTTAAAATAGTTATGTGATGCGTGATGAGAGGCTAACAATGTCTTTCTGTGAGGTTAAATGACATACAACTATTGAAATCAATATGGCTCAGATCTGCAAACACTAAAGTACTGCACTGCAGCTGTATCCATTCCCTTGAGTTTTGTGATAAAAAAGCGCACAGTGTGGACGTTGCACATGTTTGTCTCAAAGCTACCAGTCATCTGTTCCTTGCTGCCAGTCAGTTCATACAGCCATTTACACAAGAAAATGTGAAATGGCTGATATATTTCTAAGGAAAAAACACTGGCATGATAGAGAAGACTAGAGCTGATTAACAATTGCTACCAATCAATATCATAAGCCTGATAAAACACAGTCCTGCTAACTCTTAGAAGTTCCCTTTCATCACGAAATTACAATAAGACCTTGTTCAAATGCACCTTGCAGCTCTCTAGTTGTTATGAAGAAGGAATCAATGGTCCCTGTTCCTTGAGCATACATGCCTGTGATAGTCTCCTGCACTGCTAGCAGGCTGCAAAGAAAACCTAGAGACTAGAAGTAGCCAACAGTGCACCTGAAGCACTTAGCTTTAGAAATGTGACATTCAGAAGGTTAAAGCAACGGGTCCAGTTTGAAGAAAGTAGGTAGTTTTCCTAAATTGCCTCTGGGAAAGTTTTTACAGCATAGACACCTAGAGCATTTACTTGTCTGCCGGAATAGAAAAATGGTGGTAGCCCAAGGGCTAAGGGAATTTCCTACTTACTCTTCTGAGATTGCTATTCAGGTTCCAATGTTACTGTATATCTTGCTAAAATGTTGCACAGGTTTTACATTCCCATCCTTAAATTTCAATTGAATTCAGGAACAAGCTGTGTAGTGTCAACACAAAAGCTTAATAAGATTGTATCCATCTCTGTCTCTTTAGACCCCTATATGAAGCCTACTGCTGGTTAAAATTAGCGTATTATCCTGACTGGATCCTAGTGCTGCTGACAAAGGATTTGGATTTAAAACTTGTCTGAGGATTCTTGCACAACAACCTTCTTGTATATGGTCGATTTTACTATCTCAGATTCCCTAACCCTCATTAAAAAACCTCACAAAGACTTCAGTCAGCACATCCTTTCCAGGCTTTAGAATTATTGCTCATATTTCTGCAGAAAGACAAAAAAAGAAAGAGGAAAGATTTTTAACCATGATATGTACAGGTAATCCTGTATTTTGATAAATTAAGATTTTCTCATTCTTCATGCTTTTTTTTTTTCTTAAAGTTCAATTACATATTATGTGGAGTGCTTCCACAGTTAAGGGCAGTTCTAAGCCATTGAAATCCTGGAAGAGTTATTGTTAACATGATTTGATACCTAGGACACTAGGTACTTCACAGGAGACATAGCAAGATGTTGCCCTTGTCCCAGTGAGTCTACAGTCTAAATTCTGTGTCACCTACTAAGAACCGATGCCAAGCAGCAGAGACACAAATGAAGTACTGCAGTAGTTTAATTGTGCATGAAATTTAAGCACATGCTTGTACTGTGGCACATTTTTCTCTTTATCTTTTAATAAAAGTACAGCAAAATAAAAATAAAATGCAGCAAATATGATTAACTATGCAATATGGCATTTTCATAGAGCATGTCAGAGAGAGGATGCCACGGCAAAATATTGTTACATGGAAAAAAGAATCATAGGGAATAAAAATTTCATTTAGCAAAAACAGAGATCAAGCTGACACAGAAACCAATGACTTGTTAGGCCTGGCTCATGGAAACACCTACAAAACTGTTAAAATTCACTTGCTGAGGAGTCTCATTGACTTAGTATACTTTCTTTTCCACTTCAAAGAATATATGTAATTTCACATATCAAAAAGCAATAATGCTAGTCCAAGAGGCAGTGAGATGTTTCCTATGCTGGGTTAATATCCTGGATGCAGAGGAAGCCAGAGAGAACGACTCACACCAATAGCAACGGTGTTATGCATACCCACTCAGTGCTGCTCTGCAGTTAACACTTGGATACATTTGTTGTATTAAGGATAACTCACTGATTAAAATGATTTTGTTATTTTTAGGGTTCAATTTAACACTTTAAATATAAAGCTATGCAAAGTGACAACAAAGTTCAGATTACTGAGAGCAGGAACTGGAGACTTACAAGCAAGGTGTTTTTTTGCATGATTTGTTTATTTTACAAAGGGTTTTCTCATCCCATACGTGAGAAATAGTGACACAGGCTTTTCTGGTTTTCTGCAAACATAACTAAAGTGTTACCCTGGTTTAACGAGGATCTGTATCCTAATTAATGCTGTCTCCTATCCCAAGGCTCAGGTAAGATGGTTTTTCATTCTCACTAAAAATCCCTTTGCTGCAAGTGCTTTTTTAAGGACCACCTTGCCTGGAAAAGTGAATCTGGATGTCTTCTGGGAGTGCAAAATGTAAAAGAGCCTTGGAGCAACAACCACCAGACACAATAGCTGACACAGTGGGATCTTTACTTCCTCCTACAAAAAATTCCCTTCTGGACAATTTTATCAGTCATCACAATGGTGCCTTGTGGTGACAAGCAAGTTAAAATACCTGACTGTGGATCCAAGACCCACCCATATGCGCTGGGAATTAAAAGTAATTGAAATGTCACTAGCCATATAATACCTGTACATTCCTTTGGTATACACACAGACATAACTTAAATCAATTTAAGCATGCCAGTGATATGGCCATTCTATCCTTCGTGCCTAATTTTGAAATAACAATATTCTACTGACTTCAGTAAGATTTCCCCTAAAAAGCAAGCCATAGTACCGCCTACCATAAGGAAGGGAAGCTGAAGGAGAAGCAGCATGCTGCTAAGACATGAATTTGGTGATTACAAGGTTTGATTAATACACACAAAAGGGAAGTCTCACTGTTAATTTACAAGGTTTCCTGTACTGTTCTGGCAGTGTATTTCCTGTCAACACAGAGGACCATTTCTGGAACATATTCTATGCCTAGTTTTACTGCTGATGTGTACATAGAAGTACATATAAAGTGTTTATGTGTTATAGCTCACTGGAAATTATCTGTCAGTTCCAGATATGGGTAACTGTTGAACAAAAGCAGATCATCAATTGATTTTTACAAAGGCTGCAGAATGACAATTTGACAGTAATTTGGAACACATATCGAATGCACATAGCTTGAACTTGAGACAGCAGCCTAGACAAAAAGGACACTGTTACCCAATGTCCTCTGTCCCCTTCAACAAATACTAGTCCCTCTGCAGTTTTAAAATGCTCTCTGCTGCTGGACAACCTCTGTGAATAACAGCAGAGCTGGTTCTGTAATTTGTCTCAATTAGTAGGGATGAGTTCATACAGAGCACATCCTATTTGCTGTCTGAAAGCCTGGGTATGGTCTATGCCAAGAAGAGACAGATGTACCTCCAAAAAGTGGTATCTTCCATGTATCTTGGGCACCCATCATAGGAGTGAATGCAATAGGCTGGATCACCTAGAGGTATCCATGTATCCCCATGAATTATAGAATGATCCTAGCAGACTAGATCAAACACATAACCTTTACAAAGCTAAACTTAAGATGAATCTGTGATAACTCCAGTCTCTGTGAGATGGCAATGAGCAGACTAAGAGAAAAACTTTTCATATCTGTCTATATTCTACACCTAAGCAGAACTCAGTCTCAATACAGTCTTAAACACAAGGTAGGAATGATTCAGCCAAATACAGTCCTCTGTACTGATATATCCACTAGTTGCCTGTTTTTTCTTTATAGTCAATAGGCAGAAATAGAAACTTCTTCATCTCCGTTCTTAGGTGACATATTTAATGCTAAAGTAGAAGTCTTCAATAGGTCAGACAAATTGCCCCTTCTGAGTGTTCTCTTTCCCTTCATTACATTCGGAAAGGGAGAATAGCACAATATGTACAAAACTTAAAATGAAAACAATAATGTAAACAAAATAAACCTCAAAAAACCACCTTCATGCCTAACCTATTTTCTGACTCAAACTTATTCATAGTCTTATTTTGACGTATTTTTTCTTTTTTGTAGTAGGAATATAATTTTTGAGGTGGCCACTGCCTGGGAAGGTGATTATTAAAATCACCTTTACAAGCACCCTGTAGCTAGCAACTTACTGCAGGATAGAAGTGAGGTTAAAAGAGGCAGAAAGGCATAACCACCAATGGCACTTAAAACTGAAGATCCTACTTTCTTCTTCCACAGCAATAGTGCCTTAAACTGCTGTTTAAAAATGGTAAAGTGCCACCCTATGCACATAAAAATTGGTTGTATGTATATGTTTCTGTATGTGCACACATGTGCAGGCAGCTATATGAATCACCTATATAAACTGGTCACCCTGGCAGGTCTGCTTGTGGAGAACAGTGGCTTATCTGCCACTACACTTAGCAACAGAGGCACTCTATCCGAAATAAATGGATCTCTCTATTTTGAATGCATTAAAAATATTTAGAATTTGTATTAAAGCATTATACAGAAAGTATCTTAGATGTCAAGTATTTTTAATCTTTTCTGGATTTTTTAGAATTAAATTTTTACCAGTTAGTCAGTCAGCATCATCACTCTTTTCTACCATAACCAGACGGTTGCAGGCACCATCTAGCATGGGAGCATTTCTGGACACATGAGGAGGCTAGGCAGATGGATAGCAATATCAGTAATTGTCACAAGAGCTGGGATCAGAAATGGGGGTTGAAAGAGAAAGCACAAACGCTTGGGTATGCATACCGAATTAAAGGACATGGAAGCAAAATACACTTGCAATATGTGTGTTAGGGACCCAAGAGGCACTAAAGTTCACTAGTTGGGGCAAGCACTCATTAAGATCAATTAAAATCAGGGTTGGCCTTCTGACACGCCGGGGACTCAAAAACACCACGTTAAAAGCGTGAGCTGGTTGCGCTGCCCCTAGGGCAGGATTTACGAACCGCTTGACGAAAAGCTCTCGGAGAAACCAGGCTGGGGCTTGCCACGGGCAGGTGGGCAGCACCCGCCTCACCACGACACAAGACACAGAGGGCTGGATCACAAGCAATAACAATACAATTGGCCTGCACCGCCGCTCGCTTCATTTTGCAACTAAAACAAAGGGACGCCGGGTTGGGCAGAGCTCTCCCACCGCCTCCCTCAGCGAAGCGCACGCCGATCACGGCGGCCCTTAACGGTCGCTCCTCCCGCCCGCGCTGAGGCGCGTGCCCGCCGCCGCTCACGCCCGCAGCTCCGCCCCTTCCCCCGGCGCCCCGCCCCCCGCCGCCGTTGCGGAGCTTCCGGCGGCGCGTGTCGCGGCGGTGGCACGCGGCCCGAGGTGCTCCGCCCTCCGGACGGGGTAGGGTGGCGGCTCCGCTCCCGCGCGCGCGGGGTGGGAGGGGAAGGGGGCCGCGCTGCCCACCGGGGTCCATCCCGTAGGGCGCGGCCCGCTGAGCGCGATGGCGGGCCCGGGGCAGCCCCGTACGGTGCCGGTCCTGGTCCTGCGCGGCGGGTGTGGCCGGCCGCAGGTGTGTGCTCGCCCAACGGCCGGGCCGCTTGGACGGTTCCCCGGCTGTGGTTCGGTGGTTGTCGGTGCCGGGGCGGGTGCTGTCTGAGCGGCGGGGAGGGGACCCGGCGGCGGTGGCCGTGCCAGGCAGCCCCGCGTGCTCCGCGGTGGGGGAGCCCCACCGGTGCCCGTGGGTCTCCGCGAGACCTGACCCGGCGAAGGTCCGTGTCGGCAGGGAGCGCGGGTGCCCCGGGAATGCGACATTAGGGGAGGAGATGGAGCACGCCGGAGGAGCCGTTGTAGGAGCCGGCAGCACCGGGGTGTCGTCTCCTGTGCGGGTCCCTGTAGAGCCGGGCTCCCCACAAGCGTTCAGTGCTGCGTGGTACCTGTTGTATTACACGAGTTACACCTTCCTGCCCCAGCTGACCCGTCACAACACGACAGAAGCACAGGGCGGGAGCTCAGCTGGCAGTACTTACGTATTTGTTATTTTAGGTACGTGCTTCGGGGTGCTTCACTTGGTGTGACTTGTTATTTATCGTAGCGCAGGCTGGTGGTTGGACTGTGGGAGACAGCGCCGTGGCCTAATCCGCTCTGGTCAGGGCAGCGAGGGGGCAGTTGGCATACAGAATATGCCTGCATTGAGAAGTGGTACAACGTAGTGAAGAGAAAATGAGAACACAGATGCACTTCGGTTGATTATTGAGAGTAGTATTGAACTGGGATATTTTTACTTTTTTTTTCTGCATGAGGAGAGTTTCACCATAGGTGGAAGGGCAGCTGGTCTGATGCTGGTAACTAGGCTCTGTGTAGAATGACCCGGTTTTAAAAAGGGGCTACCTGATGATTTACCCATAGTGAGAAACAATTCCTTACATGTGAACTGTGAGTGTCAACAGCGGTCACCCTTGCCGTGTTTCAGATGCCTGAGGAACTTTTGTCTGTTTTGTGCTGTGGTGCTAACACTGTGCAGTGAGCTCTGCTCCTAGCAGGAAGGAATGGGCAGTTAGTGAAGTAATCTGAAATTAGTGGATTTTGTATGTTTTAATGTTCATGATTGTGCCACAAGCAAGATTTTAAATAGATATAATTGCCATGATGTGCCATTATTTTTCAAACTGTAAATTTATAAGTCCCAAATGGCTGCTCATAGTGCCATAACACAAGAAGAATCACAGCGAGTGGGGCCTGAGTTTGAAGTATGCTCAAAGAGCTTATTAATTTTTAATTAATATTGGCTTCTGGTTTCAACAAGTTGAGTGTAGATGTTAGTATAATCTAGGTAATTAACAGTGGGAGATACTAACCTGTGGTAAAAATACTCTGGTTTAGCCTGTAATGTACAGATCCTATATTCCCTCTATTTATTAGTGTACAAAGATTATTAAGAGATTTCCGATTTACTGTCTTCTATCTAAGACACGTATATTAAATTGCATTAATCTTTCTTCAGAGGTAATACAGCCTATCGCTTTTGTCATTTATATGTTCTTTGTAATTTGTTAGTGCTGTTGTTTCTTTTATAGTCAAATGAAAGAAACCTGCACAGTAGTCCCAAGTGTGAGATTAGCAAAGCTGGTGTAAAGAGGAATTATTACCTCTGTGGCTTTAAGAATCAAACCTGATGTGTATACATGACTTGTAGGTGCATGTGCTTTTCAAATAGTACAAATTCTTGTCTAACACATGATTTGCCAGGGATACGTAAGGACAGCATTTCAGGACTGTACACAAAATAGATTTGTGTACATAAAATCCCTGTAAAAAGGGGCAAAACAGAAGAAGACTGAAAAGATCTAGACCTTTTGAATGCTTTAGCTTAATTAGTGCCTGTTCCCATGAAATCTGTACAGAATCCGTAAGACATTTTTCTTTATATAGTCTTGTTGTGTTTGAAAGAAGTCAATTCCAGTCTTAGAGGACTTCATGTATAGCATGAAGGGAAGAAGTGTTAATCATAATAGAAAAAGGTATTTCCTCATGTAATTGAAATAGCTGTCAGTTAAGTAATGATCTGAATAGGAGAGACTGTAAGTAAAGCGATGGGCTGTAATGTATTTTGAAAGAAGGTGGCATCTCTCTCTTCTAGGAAAGTTTTATTCCATGCCAAGTGTGGTCTCGTTCTCTGAAGTCCTGTCTATTTTGTAAACTCAAAGGTAACATTTCCATGGCCCTTCGAGCTGGTCTGCCTTGAGAGTGTTGCAGTCTTAGAGCCAGCACTGGTTTTTGTTAAAACTGGCAGTGAGTTGTTTCAGGGAGATGAACAGACTGAACACTGCACTTACTTGCAGGAGTGGTTGGTGTCGGTGTCTGGCTGGGTTAGCCGCAGTGTTCCTCAGAAGTGCTGGCTGGAGAGGTGGCTGAGGAGCCGAGAGGGGTGAGTCTGCGTGGGGCATGAGGTGGGGCAGAGCTCAGGCAGCCCCAAGAGGCCAGGGGTGAGAAACAGTCTGGAAGTGCAAAATGAGCAGGGAGGCCTGGGACAGCAACTCGCAGTGTTGCTATGCATTCATAGTGCATTGCTTTCTGTTTCTGACTGAACAGTTAACACCCTCGGTGTTAGTCTGTGGTGGCCACTGGAGTTCCTGATGTTTAATAGTGCCATTTCAGTCTGTTTAGTGATATATTGACAGAAAGAAATGATTATATGAAAGAAGCCAAATAAAAGGAAAGAAGTAGAAGGCTGCTTCTTGGGAGGAGGATAATAAGACACAGTTAAAAGAAACCTTTATTAAGCTTCAGTTTGGCATAATTATACTTGTACAAGTGGAAATCAATAATATGCAATGGGCCGAAGATGCTTTTGGCGATTGGAAAGTATAGTTGCATAGGCCTAAATGGATGTCTTAAAAATAATCATGTAGTCTGGGGGAGGGGGAATTTTTCCACATAAACTTTGCATGTACACGAACTGCTCCACTCCAGCGCTGTTTATCTTAACTCCTTGTATAGGCCTGAGTCTGCATTTTAATCTTTTTTGCAAAGTTAACTCCCTTTAATTGGAAACCAGCTTGACCTGTGGTAGTTCCTGAAGAAATCTCTCTATATCATCTGGCCTGACTGGTGCGTATTTAATGTAATTCTTGCACTGGCTTATTATCCTTTAACCTTCTGAGCAATTTTTCATTGGTCTTTTAACTGTACACAGTTCTTGACACTTCTTTTAAAATTCCAGAAGAAGAGTTCTTATTTGTATTGTAGTCCTAATGCTCATTTTCCTTCTTAATAATTTTCTCTTTCATCTTAGTGGAAACTAATCTACTAAATTCTATATTGCTTTTAACTCTCTGGAAGTAATTTACCTCCACTTGTATTGTTCAAACTAATGCATTTTTATGAAAGATGTATGCTCCTCCCTGTTTCTTCCTACTTACTTTTGAGCCTGTTGACCAGTGTCAGCCAAAATTGACAAAGTGGTGTGTCAAAGATACCAATTTTTTCCAGGTTTTATGAAATTAATTTCCATTTCTGCTAATGGAAAATCTGCAGCATGATTTCAGGTTACCTGCTCTGTTAGACCTGGCTTAAACTGGCCAGCTAGTTGATGCCTAGCTCTGGATGAGTTGGCAGTTGAGCTGCTCTTTGACAAGCTGATAGGGAGCACAGCTGGTTTTACAGCAGTGCTGTAAGAGCTCCGGGCTATGGCCAGAGGAAGCCTGGAGTTTGCAATGCAAACGTGCAACATAGTATGTATGTGAGAAGTGTAGGATGTGTATGTGAGGTAAGTGATTCGTACCTGATCTTGAAATACTTCATATTCTTAAAATTGAGCTCTGTAAAGCTATAATTTCCATGGAGAAGCCTTCAAAACATGTTAATTAGTGAAATTTTGAGCTAGAAGCTGGTGTATATTCTGGTTTATATGTGATTCCAGGGTTTGACAGCAGTAAGTTTGTTGAAGTTTAATGTCTGTTGGCATATTCTGTAGATAGATTTTTCTTTTTAGGAGGGAAAAATCCAGGAAGAAGATGTATTTGTAATCTTCATTTACATCTTACAGCAGCTCCATGCTGAAAAGATAAAATAACAGTTTTCAGTTTGGAGTTCTTTTGTTTCTTGGGGTGGATTTCTTTTTGTGGTTTTTTTTTTTGTTTGTTTGTTTGTTGTTGCTTTGGGTTTTTTTGGTTGGGATTTTTTTTGTTATTTTTTTTTGTGTGAGGGGGAGAGATTGGGGGTTGTGGTACTTTTATTCCCAGTGCCTTTTCTAAAAGGTGGTTCAACAGGATGTTTGGGGGAAATGTGACATTATTGGGTTTTGGCATTCCAGGAGAGCTTGAAGTGGATCCAGCATACTGTCTTACGCATTCCCTTCTGCACTGAATGTCAGGAGTAATTCATGTTGTTGACAGTTATGTGAACATGTGAAACTGAGTGAAGGACAGGAACTAAACAAAAAGCTAATAATAGAAGAGGCATGAAAGTGAAAAGTGAACACTTTGTTAGTAAACTTTCTCACTGTCACAAGTTAGAGGGTCAAATAGTGCAGCCTGTCCTTATCTGTTACCACAAGCTCCTTCTTGTTGGCAATGTTCAAGCCAAAGAGAGCCGTTACGTGCATTTTGTCAGTATGGGAAACAAGCAGTTTACCCAAAGAAAAAAACACTGGGTTTATATAGAGGCATACAAAAGTAATTTTGATTCATCTCAATTTGTTCAGTTATTTACTCCTGCTGTCAAAAGCTCTATGAAGAATGGTAACCATTGCACACATCTTTGCCAGGCAATATGAGACAACATGGTAGTTGTTGTTTGATGTGTCTTCTGCAGTAGAAGAGTCAGCTCTGTTAGTTCAGTGATTACCACCCTGTGTATCCTGTGGTAAACTAACCAGCCACTCCAGTACAGGCTGTTGAAGAAACATTTATTCTATTTTGAGACATGCTTAGTCATCCCTGTTTTGGCCTCTTCACAGGTTACAGGCATTACTTGTTTTTCTTTCCTAGTAAAGCTGATGAATAGGTTAATCAGAAGGCCAGTTTGTGAAAAAGTTTGTGGTGCTGGAGGATGTGAATTCTGGAGTGCTGTGTTATTGCCAAGTGTGTTGTGTAATGCTAGTAGTAATCAGAGAAAATGTTCTGCATTTATTGTGTGTTAGTAAATCTGAAAGTTCACATCATGCAGGTATGGAGTGGCTGCTAAATATGGGACAAGCATATGTAATAGGATCCTTATTAGTAGGGAATATGATACAGCCCGAGGACAACATTCAGCTATAAATATTTCTTCATACCTGTTGTAAATAGAAAACTTTACTAAAGAGACTTGCTTTCAATTTGGCTTTCTCTAATTGCTAAACCTGTTTGTATGTTTGTCTTGTGATTTGGTGTATGCTGTGTAAACTGCATCTGTACCTTAATTATTAGTATGTTTTATGTTGATTTTTTAGGCAGCCTAGCAGCATGCAGATCTAGCACATTTTGTGTTTAACCGAGTTGTTACATAAATTAAAATATTTTCTCTTATCAGAATTAAAATGCTTTCTATGGGGACTTCAGCTTCTGATGCCAAGACTCTTTTGAAGACTTACTTTATTGCTTGGCTTAAAGGAAGATGATGTTGTTAATGAATTCTGATCATCCTTCAGGAGGCTCGTGATCCTTCTATTGTTGGTGAATGCTGTTATGGACAACTTTCAAAGGGTAAAGGCAGTGGTTTTGTGAGTGTTTCAGGCTAGTGCTCTAAGGAAGCAGTGGGTTAAATTTTTGGTTTGTATTAACTGCCCAAAGCTCACTTTTTTCACTCTTAAAACTGTTCACAAATCATGGGAACAAATTCGAGATAACAGTTTGCTGGAGCGGCTGTCCAGCTTTCTACATGAGCTATCTTAGAAGAGTGTATTTTTTCCCCAGATTCTAGAATAATATAGATACACTTGAGCTATCTTTAAATGAACTAATTTGGGTCTGGCAAGTCTTACCTCAAAATATAAGCAGTGAAGTAACTTAGGTTTTGTTGAGCTGTGTACTGCTACAGCCTTACTTGAGTACTTTGTTTAGAAGTCAGTTTTATTTTAAGTATTTCAAAGCTATACTATGGATAATTTTAGCTGTACCTTCAGATACTCTTCTACAGTTGTTTACTGCAAAGGCCAGATTTCATTTCATACTTGATTTAATTTCCATAAGTCGATGCAAGTTTTTTTTTTGCCTCTTAATAAATCTCTGAAAATAATGCTTTATTTAATCATTAGGCTTTTTGTTGCTTGAGGGCTAGTTTTGGCTAATTTTTCTTCATAGTCTTTTTTTTAAACACAGTAAATGGGGGGTGGGGTGGGCTCACTTAATAGCCTCTAACTAAATAATTGTCTTAAAATGTAGTAGTTTATTACTGGTCTAATAGCAGTATTTTGTTTAAGACAGTATTTAAAGGAGTACACTTTGCTTTGTAAGAATGCTTTATTTGCCTACTGTGTTTATTCATTCTGTTTTATCAGCTCTTTTCCAAAACATCACAAGCAGTTAATGCACCTTATAAAGGACTCCTGACCTTTTGCATCTTCCCAAGTCAGATCTAGATGTCACCAGTGTTTCCCATGTTAACAGTTCTGAGCATGTTTTACTATATGTGCCTTCGGCGCCGAGCTAGGACAGCGACGAGAGGAGAAATGAACAGCCGAAGGGCTATTGAATCAAACACCCGAGCCTTACCTATCAATGTTGAAATAGTTCAGTATGCCAAAGAAGTGTTGGATTTCAGTTCTCACTATGGTAGTGAAAACAGCATGTCGTATACCATGTGGAATTTAGCAGGTATTCCTAATGTGTACCCTAGTTCTGGTGACTTTACTCAGACTGCTGTTTTTCGAACTTACGGAACCTGGTGGGATCATTGCCCTAGTGCTCGGCTGCCGTTCAAGAGGACACCACCAACCTTCTGTAGCCAGGATTATGTGGAACTCGCTTTTGAGGAACCAGTTTATCCCACTGCAGTGCACATTCTGGAAACGTATCATCCTGGAGCTGTAGTCAGGATTTTGGCATGCTCTGCAAACCCTTACTCACAAAATCTGCCAGCTGAAGTAAGGTAATTTATTTTTTTTTTATCCTCAATGCTTTCCTGTAAGATGTTAAATGCTACAAATAATGCTGTGTAGCAAACTACTTCCTAGTACTTCTGTTTTATATCTGATACACTGATGTTTCCTCTATTTCTGCATGTTTTTAAAACTCTGGTGACATGTTTTGATAGCAGCTTGAGATGTGGATTTTTTTGTAGGAATTAATGCAGATCCTAATTATGTTTGTGTAATGATAGTTTTTGTGTTGGAATTTTAATGAGTAATAATTATTATGTATGTGCAAAAATCAGTTTTGAAGTGACATTTCCGAGTTCTTCTCTTTCTCCAATAAAAAAAGCAAACGATGTAGGAGAGGCTGAGGATTCATGGTTGCTGTATCATCCTTCTTCAAGTAGCCATAAACTTTCTTCTGGCTGCATACGTTAGGCTGTATGTATAGTACAATCAGGCACTATAACTGTTCATATGGAAATGAGGCCAAAGCCAGAAGCACAGAACAGTTGGACAAAAGGTGATGCCATTTGTTTGATTTTACTTTTTTTTGTATGATATAAGGGTGTTAGCCATACATCATTTTTACACTTGCTTCATAGGCTAAAAGAAGCCAATTTGATCCTGTTGGTTTTCCTCATAGTAGGAAGTCATGATGCAATTTCATTTGGGGGGCAGGAAGATGGGAACCTGGAAATTGGTAAGATAATAAAGAAAAGCACTGTACGGGGTGTGAGGCTCTTAGTGAGGAGATTAGAATATAGAAATGGAAGGAGAAAGAAAACAGATAAAAGCATAGTGGGGAAGAACATGGGGAAAAGCTATCAGTATATGCAGTCAAAGTATTCTGTATGCATCAGAAAGATAGTAAAGAACCCATAAAAGAAAACTGATAGAAGAAAAACTATCCTATAGAAAATAGCATGCTAAACCAATACAGTGTTCCTTTAAAGTGCAGACTGTGGCAGTATAAGCAGTGTTAGCTTGGATACTGGGTGGTTTTTTTCCTGGCTTGCCTGTTACAGATACAGCCAAAAAGCATGCTTTGAGGTCTAATGTAGTAACCCATACTTCCTAATACTAGGCCATTGATGTTTATTCAAAATCCCTAGAAAATCAGGTGTCATGTCATATATTCAAAATTCCCAATTAGTATATTTTGTGTGGTTCTGTCACTTACTGTTTTTTGGTACAGTTGTTTTACAGCACTCTGATAAATATATACTGTATAGCTCTAAAGTAAACATCTGAATTCAAGGGACAGTGATAAATCAAACTAATAATAGTAAGCCACCTAGCTTCAGAAGTAGAGTCTCTTTGGCACTGTAATACAGAACTTATTTATGAAATGGTATGTGGTAAAGGCAGCTTTTAAGACTTCTAAACTTGGAACCTAATGTGAAATGGTTTTTGGTCAATTACTCTATGAACTTCCATTTTACTATTTTATAATGTAGCACAGATTTATGAAGATATTTCTGTAACTTGATAATACTGTTTTAGAGTAATAGTAAGATCGTGCTCTGCAGGTCGGTATGAAGATATAATTCTGAGTAATAGGATATAGGATAATGCTGTTTTATAAAAATGCCTGTTTAGGTTTTGGCTCTTAAAATAATACTCCTTGTAGTTTCGTGTAAAAACCAATAAGCATTGTAGGAAAGCTTAAGAAGTGTTAACTGAAAGAGCTGTTTAGTAATGAGCACTAAGAATAAAAAATATTTCAGAGTGCTAAAAGAAGGTGAAAGTAAAAATACTAAAAAATACTAATATGAAACTTCTTGGATGTGCTTTATGACTGTGCTTGGGGTGTGGACAGAGTCAGAGCTCAGACTTTCAATTCTTTGTAAATAAGGATGAACCTTCTGTAGGACCTGCTTTTGAATTTGTAGGCAAGAGTATCTTCTGCCTACCTACGTTAACAATATCTTGGTTAGAAGAACTCAGAAGAAGTTGTCTGTGCTGCATCTTCAGGACTTGTCAGTTTTGATGCTAGGAAAGTGTTAGAGGGACTTTTTTTTGTTTGTTTGTTTCTTTTTGGCTTACCTTTCCTCAGCAGGACTTGTCTGTTGAGAGCTGCACATTTGGTTTGGCTCTTTCTTCTGAAAGAGACAAACATATCTTAACATCTTGAAGGGAAGATAAAGGAACTCTTTCTCCACATGAGGTATGCAGTATTTTTCCTCTGTTCATTCTCTTCCCCATATAAGGGGAATATGAAGAGTTGCAAGAATGTGGTCTCTTTTCTGCTTCAGTTCCTGGCCCCTTGTTTTCATTTCCAGAAATTTTCTGAAGTGTCAACTAAGAATTATTCTTTTTGAAGCTGAAATGCTGATGATAATCTCAGTTACTCTGTGTTGAATTGATGTTTTGGACTTGAAGAACTATTGTACTATCTCCTTCTGTTAAAAAGGCCCTGTCTGAATTACTGGAAGGACACTTAGAATTTGTCTTCCTCCTCTTTCTATTTTGATGCAGAATTTTAAATCACCTTATTCCCTAAAAACCTTAAAGTACTGTTTTATCTGCCGACTCTGGATCTGTTTTTTTCTGAACACCAATGTAGAAACGGCAGGTTATTAGAAAAGTTCCTTTTCATCAGCTCTTTCTTTGATACAAAGAAAAGACCATATTAATGGTGAATTCAAAACTGTTGAGAGGAAAAAGTCTCTTGAGACTTGTTTAAATGTTACATTTAGTGGATTATACTAGTTGAGCTGAGTAGTCTTTTTTTTTTTTTTCTTTGTTTAATATTTAAAACATCAGCTAAGCCAAGACTGCTGTGTGCAAAAACTTCTAACCTACAAGAGGCTCTGTAAGGACTTGGGCCACCACAGCCCTCACTCAAGGGGACTGTATATATTCTTGTGGAAAAGTGGCTATAGCTCACATTGGCCACTGTGCTGCTGTTGCTCACTTTATGCTTCAGTTGTCTGAAAGAGGAACTTACACAGGTATTCAGAAAAGGGTCTTTAGTCATGTTCCTCGGTTGCTGGTGCACTGAATACTGCTATCAGTTGCAGCTTTGTATGGTGCTGTCTCAGATCAGCATTATTCAGAGCCGTTTTTTAGAGGTAGGATCAGCTCTTCTGTAGTGTTGTAGTTTAAACCCAGCCACACAGCATGTTCGCTCACTCCCCCCCTTCCTCCCTCTTTCTTTCCTTCCTCCCTCCCCCCCTCCCCCCTTGCTTCTGGAGGGATGGGGAGGAGAACCGAAAGAATGCAACTCCCACGGGTTGAGACAAGAACAGTCCAGCAACTAAGGTACAACACAAATCACTACTACTACAATACGATACCACCTGCTGAAACGAGTCAGACCCAAAAGAGAGCACCCGTGCCCTTCCGGGTAACTCCCAGTTACCTCCCTGGGCATGACATGCTGTGGTATGGAATACCTCTTTGGCTAGTTTGGGTCAGGTGTCCTGTCTCTGCTTCCTCCCGGCCTCCCCTCCTCCCTGGCAGAGCATGAGACTCACAAAGTCCTTGGTCAGAGTAAACATTACTGAGCAGCAACTAAAAACATTGGTGTTATCAGCTCTGTTCCCAGGCTGAAAGTCAAAACACAATGCTGCACCAGTGACTAACAAGGAGAAAAAATTGACTGCTACTGCTAAACCCAGGACAAGCAGTTAATGTGAAATCATTTTCAACTAACTTCCAGCAGTTTGAGAGTTCTGTGTCTTCTCATAGCTTTTGCAGCTTTAAACAGAGAAGACATTGCATCACTCTCTTCTGCATAAAACAATTTTTAAAAGTCATAAATGTCATAGAAACTGCTGTCTTTACACATGAAGACCTGTGCTTTTCATCAGTGCCACTTACCCGTTGACTGTTGAGAAATGTTTGGTTGTTTCTTAAACTATGCTAACATCATGTTAGTATCCATGTATAGATTTGTTACATGAATTGTCTGAGTGCAGAAAATCCAAGCAAAAATTAATAATCAAAAATTAAGGGAGTTTTGTAGCATAGGGTCTCAGTTGTTTTATGGTGAAGGAATCCATCCCTTTCTTACGTTGCATTCTACTATGGTTATGCTAGTGCAGCCTTGAGATTTTTGTATTGTGGTGCACATTCTCTGTACTTAGGGTTTGGTGACAGCAATGTGGCCCTCTTTGGGCAGTGGAAGAGCTGTCTTAGAACTGCAGGGACTCTTATCTCATGCAGGTTATAGTGACACTGTACATTCAAGTGCTTTTATAAAAAGCTTAAAACCAGAGATTCCTAACTAGTTTGAGATGTGTGGCTGTGCTTGGGGTAATGTCATAGCATATAGTTGCTGGAGAGTGTCCAAAGAAGTGGGACAAAGCTGGTAAAGGTCTAGAGCACAAGTTTTATGAGGAGCATTTGAGGGATCTGGGTTTGTTTATCCTGGAGAAGAGAAAGCTTGGGGGGGACACCTTATTGCTCTCTACAACTACCTGAAAGGAGGTTGTAACCAGGTGGTGGTTGGGCTCTTCTCCCAGATAATAAGCAACAGGCTTTGAATTGCAGCAGAGGAGGTTTAGATTGGAAAAATAGGAAAAAATTCATCACCAAAAGGGTTGTCAAGCGCTGAACAGGCTGCCCAGGGAAGTGGTGGAGTCACCACCCCTGGAGCTTATTTAAAAGGCATATGGATGTGGCACTTAAGGACATGGTTTAGTGGTGGACTTGTCAGTGCTAGGTTAACAGTTGGAAGTGATCTTAAAGGTTTCTAAACATTTAGACTAACCTAAAAGAATTCTATGATTCCGTATGTCCTTATGATATTAATGATAGCTTCCTTAGTAGGTTGAAGATTATTTTGTGATTTATTTTATTTTGGTTTTAGTTCTTCCACAGATAAAGTGTAACACTGATTAGGTGGTTTCTCATAGATGAGATACTATGATCATTTGACTGGCTGGGAAAAGTTCCATTATGACTTGTGTGCTCTTGCCATTTATTTCTGTTTAATTTATTTCATCTTAGAATTTTTCTAGATGCTCTTTTGAGCAGAACTCTGAGTTTGATTTGTAGATGAATGGCTTGGCTCAGTATTTCCTAGCTTAGCTGTGTTTGCTGCTTGCGGGATTCCTTTCGCTTTCTAAAGGTCCTGAAGGCACCTAAGATACTGCTGATACCATCAACACATTAGAGTGTGATAAGGCACCTTCAGGGCTGTATCTCACCTATGTGTAGCATACAAGTTCTAGCCATTTGAATCCTTACTTAATAACTTGTTTTGACATCTTCAGGAAAACAGCCTTTTTCTTGTCTGGATGCCTGTCATAGAAGAATGAAATCTGGGTTCATGTGACATAGTCATTTTTGAGAAAGCCATAAAAAGCTTATGGGGAGAGGGCATTTATTTGAAATACCTCTTGCTATTTTAAATGGCCTGAGCATTCTTGGAGTCCTGTCTGCTGTCTGATATTTCAGAATTGAATTCTTTAAGTAGAAGGGAAAATCTGCTGCATATTCCCTCATAGTAATTAGACTGCTGTGAACTCTGCTTATCAGCTTGATATGAATGTTCTAACGTTGCTCTTATGTCTTATGTTCATATGTTTTGCCTGCATTTTGCATTTATAAATGCACAGATGTGCGAAGGGGCTGACTTCCCAGGTTATGGGGAACCTAGTGTGCTGAAGCATGCCTGCCATGGCAGTAGGCAGGAGATGTTTTCTTGTTAGTAGCCTACAGATTATTTACAGAGCACTTGCTTGGGTAAGAGCAGATGGGATGTATTATAATGAAACAAAGAAATACAAAATGAAGTATAGTCTTTTGTAAATAAGTAAAATCAGTTCTGCTTTGTGGTTAAATAACATTGGGCTTGGTAGCTTTGCAGCAACAGCAATGGGTAAGAGATTTGTGGTAAATTACAGTGAAGAAGTATCTTGGGTAAATGTTTTACGATAACCAGCTAGAACGGAACTAGTGTTTGCTGGCATGACAATGGGACTTTCCAAACCTGAAGTTCAGCCAAAGGACAAAGTGAGGAAGGAGATGAGGAAGAAATGACCACCAGGGGTCCCAAAGACCACTACCACATTATTGTACACATGTGGAAAGAATTTTCTAGAAATGTGATGTCACTGATTACAGACCTAATGAATATATAGAACATGTAATGATTATGTATGTTAATCAACAATATAAACACGGTTTGTTTGATGCTTGGAGGGGACACACTAGGAGGAGCTATTCCCCATGTCTCCCAGTGCTGCAGTAAAGAATGCTTGCTTGTCAACCTAAACTTTTTTGGTGAGTTTTTGGAGTTTTTCTATGAATCAATAATCACTTCATGATTATAATTGTAGCAGAAGTTGCAATTTCAGCAAAGGTGTGATCGTGTTATTCTCTGAGTTTCCTTTTATTCTCCAAGTTTCTTTTGGTTCTACTTGTTGGTCTATCTGAAACTTTCTTTTCTTTTGGTTTTTAACACAGCTTCAAGTTTCTTGGGACAGGGTGTTTATTTTTTTGTGCTTGAATTGCACATAGTGCTTTATTCACTTTCTACACCAATCTCAATTTTATAATGCAAGAAATTGTAGCAGATTGCAGGCAGAGTTTAATCTTTTCTTACTGAAGAGAAATCTGATTACGTTTCCTAGGAGCCTCTTTTCCAAAGAATCTTTCTTATTATATATTTTCTTCAGAAGTAACCAGGTCTACTCAGGCATCATCTTAGGCATTAAAAAGCTTTCCAACAGCATTAGGTCAAGAAAAAAATTAAATGAGCATTAAGTATGTGCACTCATTTGACACAAACCTTGCAAGTGTGTTTCTCAGCCTAAAAATCACTAGACTGTATTTTACTTCACAGCAGAAAATACAGGGTTTTTTAAATGACAGGTTTAAAAGATGCAGGGTTTTATTTTTAACCACATAGGTGTGTGTATGGAGTCTTTAGTATCAGAAATCCGAACAGAGTGAGTTTCTGATTATTTTCTTGAGGTGGAGAGAAATCTAATGGGAAAACTGAGTCTATTAAAGCTGAATGGAAAATATTCACTTAAAGTCCTCATTTTCTTCAGTTGCTAGAGAAAATAATTCTGCCTCTCATTCAGGTTTGAATGGCACTGTAAAGACTGAAGCTTTCTAGCACATTGCTGATGAAACTTTCTTATCAAAGCACTCTTACTGCAACATCTTCAATCAGCTGTTGCTGTGTATCTTCAAGACTTGAGGACAAGCAATGTCTTCAGTCATTTTGATTCAGCTTGATTTTGTGACAGCTGCCTAGTTAACTCAAGGGAGAGAGGAAAATTTTATTGACTTTTTTACAGGTATGTATGTGTTGGGGCTCAGATTCTCTTTGTGTTGGGTTAAATAGTTTATGAGCACCTTAAACTTGAAACAAATGCAGGCAAACTTACTAGGGAAGCTGATTTTGGTACATGTTCAAACCAGGACCGACTGTCAAAATGTGTGTTCTGAAAGGTTTTGGAATGGATGACCAAAACAGAACAAAGCTCCAGAACAGAAGCAGTGAAGTTCTTACTGAAGCCTCTTGGAAATTTATACTTTTTTTTTTATACAACTTTGGAGTCTTCACTCCCATTCCGATCACATGTAGCCCATTCAAGCATCAGAACTGCTGATCCTAGGTGAGGAGACCACTTCTAGTTGCAGTAATGAGTGTATTAAGAGTACATCTAGAAGAATTTGCCAACCCTGACTCAGAGCAATTGTTGTGGCCTGTTCTTGTGTGTGGTGCCACCAAGGCAGAGAAGAACCATCAAATCAGCCTGATAGACTTGAAGTTTTCCATTTTAAGCAACAGCTAATTCCTTTAAAGTTAGGTTAGTGGGCTGTTGATGAAAACATTATGACAAGGACAGTGGAAAATTGTCACCGATCTTGTTCATCAGTACTGGGTATGTAATGTGGAGTTTCACAAGACTATAAGTTCATGCTATGTATCTTTCTCCAATTTATTACAAAGACTGGAAACTTAAGATGCTGCTTGCTGAAGGAGATTATTACTTTGCAGCTTGATGGACCTAGACCTTCAGATGCCTTATTTTTTTCCAGAGCTCTGCTACTGCTAGATAATACTCTCTCCAGGGCACCAAAGGAGAAGTCAATAACAGATATATTCTGTTGAAAGTTGATGGTGCAGTGTGTGCTAAATTAGTGAAAATATAGCCTTGAGTTTCCCTAAGGATAGTTTGAGTGGGTGTATGAAAGCATCTAAGCAAAATGTCAAATGGTGATCTGGATGTGTTCAAGAAAGGTCATGTGCATTGCCAACATAAAGTATTTGCATAGGGAATCGACCTGTGTGAGCGGGTATAGAGTGTGACTGTATCTGCTACATTCTTTCATGAGTTGACTTTCATTTCCTAAATAGATGAAATGTCTTATTACTAAGTCTGGCTTATAAGACCTGTTAACCTTAGGGTGGAGTTGTCCCCTCTCCTACATTGGTACTTTTTGATGTGCCATATATTCACCAGTCCTGCATGTTTTGTTTCACTCCATTACTTTTTTCTTTTTTTCCTTTGACATAAGACTTGTGCAGGCCTCCTGTTCTTCTGTAAGGTATTTGTGGAAAGTGGCATGATGTAAGATAGGAAAATCTGTCTGTACGCATCTGAAAATGTCCATTGTGAAATGGAAGTTTCAGCTGATATAGATTAATTTTCCTATCCTTGAAATAGTAGCGACTATAAAGCTTCTAAGCCTTATTAGTATGTGTGCTGTGTTTTAATGAAAGTCCTTACATGCACTTCCTATTTTTCACTTTCTGTCATGATGGGCAAAGTATTTGGTGCTGGAAAATAAAGCATGTGTTTGTGGTTTGGTTGCTTGGGTTTTATTTCCAATAATTTTTTTTTTCTCCCTCTGTGTGCTCTGCAATATATGTCAGTGTTGAGCAATACTTGCAAATTCAGAGGAGTAGTATGTTAGGGAAACCCAAGATGCTGAGGTGCTAAGGAGCAGATACAGCATTCCTGAGACCCTGTGTGACAGGACAAGTAGCCTGAGGGAAATCCTTGAAGCTGAAACTAGAGTCAGAAAGAGAGGGAGTAAATGTGGAACTTGTCTGGCTTATGCATATGGGATGCAGAATAAAGGCAGAAAAAAGTGGCAGTGGTTGCTGGAGGCTTCCTTTAGGAATTAACTGGACTTGAGGGAGGAAAAGATGGGCATCAGTGACTGAAGGACCTCTAAAATCCATTCACTGGATGAGGACCCACGCAGATATAAAAAGCATGTGTCTGTTTTCAGGACTATGGGCAAGTTTGGGAGCACTGAAGACCTAATGAATGTACGACTTGATTCTCCAGATTACTTAGCTGGCAGCAGGTTTCCCTGCTGTTTACTGGAGAAGATTTGAGGTCTGTGTGTGCAATTAAGGACATAAGTGTACTTGTTCTGTGCGTGCCCTGAACCTCCTTCTGTCACTGGACCAAAGAGGAGAAAAGCTTTTCAGTTTAGCAGTTTGGAAGTTCTACCTTTATTTGCAAAGGACTCTTTCAAAAATTACTTGAAGAGTCTGTCTTTTTTGTAATTTGGCAGTGAATTACTTTTAAAAGCAATAGTTTGCTTGCCTAGACAGATAAAGTTTATATTATTTTTTAGATATTAAATTATAAAATATATGTGTTAAAAACATGCATAGCTGCAATTTGAACAGGTTTGATGTTCTGTGAACAGTGGGGGTTTATTATCATTATTATTATTAAAACCTTTTGTGGGAAATAAGAGATGTCAGCTGACTGGGTATTTGTGCTACATGGCAAGACTGCTGCCTGCATACTTACAGTAACAGACTATCATTGCAAAGTCATCTGTAATCCGTTTGTTATGATTACCTGTGAGATGTTAGAACAGCTTCTGCATGAATAACAGTACTCTATGACTACGTACTCATGACTGTGAGTATGCAGCCTGGTTTGTTAGTTAGCATTGCAGAGAAAATATGCTAAGATGATGAATCAGTTTGCCCTGTTAAATTCCTCTTTAGGGTACTTACAAAATTTAGGGAAATAATGTTTTTCATTGTCTTTTCAACAATGTTTCTTACTCGTTAAAGACTTGTAACAGAGAAGTTCTCTTACTGTATTCAGGAATTGCTTTAGTAATTTTGATTCTAATTCCTATGCTGTCTATGTGTGTGATTTTTTTCCTTTACAGATGGGAGATCCTTTGGTCCGAGGCACCTACAAAGGTGAATGGTCCTCAGGCACGGCAGTTCACACCTTGTATCAAACAGATAAACTTTCCCACAAACTTAATCCGACTGGAAGTGAACAGCTCTCTTCTGGACTATTACACTGAATTGGATGCAGTAGTACTACATGGTGTGAAAGAGAGACCTGTGCTTTCACTTAAGACTTCAATGATTGATATGAATGATATAGATGATGAGGAGGATGAAGAAAACTATGGCTGTGGAATGGACACCCTGAATAAACAGTTCAGCATTGTTACCCTCAGGGAATGGCCGACTAACGGATATTTTGATAAACTGCCTTATGAGGTAAGAAGCACATCTTTACACTGAACATATTTGTCTTGTTCGTTAAAGATATGTTACAGGTACCAGTCAAGATTGTTTTTTTCCAGTTCCCTGCATTCTTTTATGAGTCCCCTGCAGTTATTGTATAGTTATACCTGAATTATGTAAGTCAGTTTACTTCCATCCTGAAATAAGCTGGGTTTCCATGTAATGGAAAGAAACCTTCACCTGCTGGTCAGACCTCTTGACTTGGATATAGGTGTGATTAATCCTGCTCTTCATGATACTGCAGTCTGCCAGAAGAAGTATTTGTTTACTGCAGTAACTCATCAGCTGCTCAGAGTGCTTGCGGCTCGAATTGGACTCGCTTTTGAAAGTGAAGGGAGGATAGTGAGAGATGCTGTCACTGTAGGGCACTTTCAGAAATGCATAATCAAGTAGAATTTTGGTTTTGTCACATCCTTCTTCACTAAGTACCCCAGTTTTGTACATGAAGGCCATGGTTAGGTGACTGTGTGCCCAAGTAACCTGTGGAAGTTTGCTGTGCTTGTAAAGAGGAAAAGGAGAGCAACTCTATCTTTCTCCTATGTGCGTCTTCTAAGTCTGCAGTTCTTGAGTTTGTTTTTTTTTTTTTTTTGTTGTTGTTGCTGCAGTGGAATAATAAATGAGGATACTGGCTACATCCTGAGTTAGCTCTAGTGGTGGTTTCCTTTTCCTCAGAGTCCATACAGCGTGCAACATATTTTACTGTTGGTGCTTGTATATCAGTACTGAAGTAAAGAAAGTACTTTGCGTATGCAAAGGTGCAGCTGATTCCGGAACATCTTAAACATACAACTGTTTGAAAGTTTGAAAATATATTTGTTTTAGTCATTCAAAGAAGTTAATTTTAGAGAAAAACTTGATTTAAATCTAGGAAATCTTGTTTGAAAAGGCTGGATAAATTGGTTTATAATGTACTAGACTACTAGAGAGATTGATTAATCTCTATTCTGCCCACATGATTGCACATATTAAGATTATAATTTAGGAAGTATTTGTGTGGTCCTGTTACTCCTATAAACTTCTGTCTCCATGTACTTTGTTGTGCTTTTCTGTTTGTGAACTAGCTTTCTTTTTTATCCATTTTTGGATAAATTTGGATAAATGTTTGGTTTCATGAATGCATTTATATAGTCTGTCAATACCAAGCACGTTGTCTTTTGTTTTCTTTTTTCTTTGGCTTTGATTTAAAGAAACTGAAAATACGAATAGAAAATTTGTCAGAAACCTACAAAATACTATTTCTGGACTGGTTTTGTGAGAGCAGAAATCCCAGTCTCCTATTTTTCTGGTCCAGCTGGAAGGTTTGGGTATCAGAACAACAAAAATGTTGTACTTTGTAGTATGACAATTTTTTTTTTATCATATCAGATATGGAAACAGTGCTTTGCATGCTGACTTCAGGACTGACAGGTGTCAGATTTTGCTGGGAAGTGTTCAGACCTTGTAGTGAAAAGAAGTAAGGCAACAACTGCTGACTCCTTCCAGTTTTGATTGATACATTACATGAAAACCTGTATCTTTTTAGATGTTCATGTTGATTGTGAACATGTAACTGTCCTAAGTCTTCCCACATATGCCTGTTTCTAATTTGAGCTGTTTCAGGCTTTTTCGTACTGCTGTCCGTAATTCACCAAATACACAGGCTGAATGTTCTTCCATGCTAATCTTAAGTAGATAGCAGTTCCTCCAGCCTTTGTTTTGTTTTCATTGTCTTTCTGAAACTTCCATAGACTATTCTTTCATAGACCGTGTTTTTTCTCAAAATGGCATTAGGAATGGCTTGCTGCAGTGTGAGTTCTACATTGCTCTTGCTCCAAAAGAGAGAAATGCTCGGCTCCTGGGGCACAGACTTCCTTAGAAGAAAGGATAAAATCTTGGGTGAGCTAGGGGAGAGAACTTTCCTTCCCTGCTTGTGAGCAGTAGTAGCTTTAATGTGCTATCATCTGTTCTCCATAATTGCCTTAAAATTGATGAGGGATTTTCCAGGACACGCTTCATTTTGTTGTGTTTCTTCCCAGATATCTTTGACTAACTTGTGATGCTCTTAAAGTAGAAGGAGTAAGGCTTAGTCTTAGTTGGCTTTACAGAAGCCCTTGAGACCTGAAGGCCTGAACAAGTTAAAAACCTTTAAGAAAGTTGAGGAATACCTACCACAGCATAACTGTTGTGCAGTTTGATACTCACCAAGATGTGCCATGTATGAAGAATTTAACTGTTCTCCAGAGAGGAGAGTCAGAAGAAATCCTGTCTGATGCATTCCAAAAGACTTTTTTATATATATAAGTATAAATATATTTTTTTTTAATATAAAAAGATACAAATAACATATTTATCATACCCCAGAGCCATTTTTTCCAAAAACTGCCGCAAGATTTTTGACCTGCCCATGTCAGGGGAAGTGAATTTCACAGTTAAATGTGTATTTAGCACCTATGTTGCAGGAAAATGGGCCTTGAATGTAAGATCTGCATCTCTTATGATGCTTTGATAAGAGGGTCAGAGCAATAAGCAGGAGCATTTTTAAGTGTCATAAATCTTTTTTACCTCAACGGTAAACTTCTTACATCTTTCTATACTTGTAGGCTTTCGGATAGCCACCAAGATTTTATGCGTCCCTTTGGAAAGGGAAACTCATGAGGGTCCTTAAAAGCTAATAACCATATGCAGAAGCTTCCCTTCAGTTCATGGCCCATATACTGCCAGCTGCTATAGCAGAGTAGGCTCTGAGCAATGGCACATGGGAGAAGATCTCTCCAGCTTTAGTCCTCCTGGAGTCTTGATTAATTGACTGTGCAGTCTGTCAGTAAGATCTTTTTTTGGTCTTTGTATCAGGAAGGGGCTTGAAACCTTTACAGCCTTCCATTGCTGAGAGGATCAGAGTCTATAGCCTTGTGATGTAAACCCCAATCCACAAAAGCATGCAATTGAATAGAAAAAAGAAAAGAGAGACTTAAGTGGTTGTTTTGTGAAGTAGTTGCAAGATACACTCTTCATGTGTCCATGTGTGCTATTAGATGTGTATGCATTTGCTAGTGCAAGCTACAGGATCATGTAACTAGGGACTGGGTTTTCTTAAACTATGTTGAGGAACGTCAGAAGCCCTAGAATGCCATCATCTTCTTCCTGTCTTCACTCTGCCTTTTTGTGCATATAACCTTTCTTCTTTATCTGAGTATGCCTTAGTATCAAGTCTGATTAATTGGAGTCTAAGCTGTGGCAGCTGTAGCTGCAGAAGTAAGAAATTGCAAGTCATTGATTCGCATGTTTCCAAATGAATGGTTTGCAAAGGCCAATGTATTTTCATACTGGAAGGACTCACGCTGGAGAACTAAAAAGAGGCTATTTGTAGATAGTGACGATATTCTAGGTTTGACCAGCATCCAGACATTATTTTCTGACCAAGTTCTGCATTACCGTGCTCTAGGCACAGAAAGTGCTTGCTGTTATTCAGAAAAAAAGCTTGAAAAAGCCAGAGGAACTTTTTGGTAGGTAAGTACCATTAGGAATTGCACCATTAGTAAAGTTTTACCCAGTGTATTGAAGAGTGTGATGGAGATCCTTTCTGAGCTTATGAGCAAACTTTGCAGTGGGTGAGATGTCTGGGGTTTTCTTAAGAACTTATATTTTTTAATTGGTAATTCAAAATTTATACATAAATGTAAAACGCCGCAGTCAGGGAATATGGTGATAATAAGGCACAGATCGGATATGAATCAGAATCTTTTTTGCGCTCAAACAGCAGTCAATTTGCATACTGCTCTTGGTTGAATCGTAGAGAATTATGATTTGAAAACCTTTCAGTTTTGAAGGTTTTCAAGGTAGCGGGTCTTGGTCTCACCACATCTCTAAAGCTGGCATTCTCTGTGTTTGCCCTGGAAACAGGAAAGAAAGTTCTTTTTGTCCATCACAGCCTCAAAAAGTGATGTATAAATTCTGGTTTGTTTTCTTTTGCACACTCTGTTGTATTTTTTTTCCAATAATCTTTGCTTTTACTGATTTATAAGAAAGTGTAAAACAATAATGCTTGCCATAGTTTTTTATAAATGCAAAGTGAAAACAGTGGTTTGTGAGAAACTGTGTTACAAAAGTAGTTTTTGAAGCAGATACTCAATTCTGTAGCATTCTTTGTATCATCATGAACACGGTGTAGCACAGTACAGCACATCATGTCACATACTCATTAATGCATCAAATTGTGCTAGGATACACATACATGAAAAATGAATTTGACAGACACCAGACTCCAGACTAAGGGTGATTAATGGCTATTAGCCTGTAGGTTTGGTACCTGTTATCTTTGTTTAATCAAAAGCCAGAAAAAAGTACTTTACATTGTAATGTCATAGTACTGTAATTTAATTGTATTTTTCCATTATAGATACTATGAAGTAGCATAATTTTAGTAAAAAAAGGATTATTTTTTTTCTGATCAAGACATTCATGTGGAAGGGATTTCATCTCAGGGTGTGGAAAGATTGCAACATTCTGTATGTTATGCTCACTGAAGTCATCAGTGTAAAGGGACATTGGTGATGCATTTATAATTGCATTCACCATTATCTTTACTGCTCAAAAGTTACAAAATAACTTTTTTGCCACTGAACAAAGTTTGTGTTACTTTGTTTCTATCAGGCATTATTATACCACATTAGTTGTAGACATAAATTTAGCTAATTTGGCAGCCTTTGCTGAGCTGTCTGCTCTAGAAAACTTACTAAATAAGCATGGGAAAAGTCTGAGGGAAAATACCATTCATAAATATTTAGGTGTTTTATAGAGTATGGAATAGCTGAAAGATTGCAAGAATGTAAAGCTGTCATTCAGAATATTGCAGATAATTAAAAGTTAATTGATGGTCTTAGAAAAATAGGTATATTTTTGGGTATCTACTATTAGGATGAAAGCCAAAATTGTGTTTAGCAGCCTTCAGGCTTAAGTATGTGTCTTAGCCAACCAAAAATCAAGATACTAATTTGGGATTATATCTATGTTAGCTCCATGTTATTTTGCACTTTCTCAAATACCAAAATGCCGAGAACCTAAATATCAATTGGGAGCAAACTTTTTTGATTAATATATCAACTTCATTTATTATATATGGATATATATTTTATATATATATATGTATGTGTATATTGCTGTCACGTTGAAATGTCTATGCAGATCCTTTGCATCAAGCTAAGGTGAGAGCTTCAGGCACCTGCAGAGACAAAAAAGCCTGGTTTTAGGGGAAAGTTGGAGCAAGGAGAAGACTTGAAATTAGACTGGAGAGAAACTGGAGTATATGCAAACACTGTATTTGGGCGTTGGAGTTGAAGTTAAATTTTTTGAGGAGTTGTAGATAGTGTTTGAAATCTAAATACTAAATCTGGAGCTGAGTAGGAAGTAACATTTTTCATTTTGCAGGAAGTTGGATTGTTTTCTTATTTCTTCTATTCCAAAAATGAAGGGGGGAGGAGGGGAGGCGGAAGCTAACTGCATAATAAACTAGTTCATTGGAAGTACAGGCTGTTTGCATCTCACAGAAGGATTCATTTTCATTTTATATCAAGCATTTTATTCTGGCTTTGGGTGGTTTGCCTTATGAATGCTTGTAAAGACATCAAAATGAAACATTATGGTATTTTGAAAGGGCCACAGGATTCCAGTTTAAGCTGATTTGAGGGTTTGTTTGTGTTGATGGGGGTTGGTGTGTTTTGGGTTTGTTTTGGGGGTTTTTGGGTTTTTGGTTTGGTTTTTTTTTATTTACACTAGTTCATGTCAGTGAGTAATCATTTCCCACTCTGCTTGAAAACACTTTACCAATTTTAGTTACATAATTTTGGTGCAGGTACTTATAGCTGTTGAAGACAGCTCTGGTAAAGTAAACATCAATTTTTAGATTTCATTTTTCAAGCACATTTTCTCTCAGTTCCTAATCTAAAGGAGATTTTTTTGCTGAGTGTTTCTGTTATTTCCTAATGTGAGTATATATGTGTCTGTGTTTGTTGATCTTCCCTTGGAAAGGAAAACAGGACATGATAAGAGACGGGATATTTCTTGATTTCTGAGTTGGACATAAGTCATTACGAAAACATGTATAGTGGTGCTAGTCGGAAGGGCTGGTGGTTATTCTGAAACTGATTCAATCTGATAAAAAAGGTAAAAAAGCGCTTTGCCTTTCGGATTTGACTTTGGCATAGAACAAAAATGCTCTCCCAGTATTACAGCAAGGAAGAGATTACTTTGTAAAAGATCTGAAAATGTTGGATTTTTTCACCTAGTTACATAATCCAGCATGGATGGGAGAGGATATAAGGTAGAAGACAAAATACTGGGTTTGTTTTTTGTTTTGTTTTTTTTTTTAAGCAAGAAGCAGAGGAATAAATCTGAAATCAGTTCAAGGTGTGGGGAAACTGGGACATGGTATTGTTTTTCCATATACTCTGCAAATGTGCTGCCATTTTAAAAACCAAATCCACAGAAGAAAGAAAATGCCAATTCAGTGTTCTGATCAATGGCAGTGCAGACATTGTGAAGGGAAATATGTAGACATAGTGTTTACATATATATCGCTGTTTAAATTAGCATGGGTAAAGAAACTTCTAATTTGAAAGCTTCCTGTCACTTTCATATGTTGATCTGCTTTTTCCTTTCTTGTTTAATGTCATCAAATTGAGAAAGCAGTGCAGTCCTATTTAATAGTTAATCAATGATTTATTCATGTTACTTTTAAGTAGAAGGATTTACTTTTCTTTGAAGCCAGAACATCTTTTCTTAATCCTTTTTGGTTTTCTCTTAACATTTCAAGTGCTGTATGACCATCTGTGACTTTTTTTGTTTTTAATATAGCTCATCCAGTTGATTTTGAGTCACCTTACAGTACCAGACCTGTGTAGACTAGCGCAAACTTGTAAGCTGCTATATCAACATTGCTGTGATCCTCTACAGTACATTCATCTCAGTTTACAACCTTACTGGGCAAGGATTAATGACACATCTCTGGAATACCTGCAGTCTCGCTGCACTCTCATCCAATGGCTGAATTTATCTTGGACTGGGAACAGGGGAGCCATCTCTGTTTCTGGATTTAGCAGGTCAGTGCTAAATGTACATAAGTATTTTGATAAGCTTTGTTTGCAGAGCTGCTGCTTAGTAGTTCTGCTAAGTATCTGAAGCATTATTAAAAGACAAGAAATGTTTGATTTGCTGTAAAAGGTGTGATTGTTATGATACAGAAAAAGACGAGCTAAACCAGTTAGAGATTCTGGATACAGCAGCTGAAGTGCATTTACATATGTAAAGTCTGCATGGGCCAAACCACCTGTGACTGAAAGGCTTTTTCCAAGGGGGAGCAGTGTTTTGCTTTCTTCTGGGCTTCTGAAAAATTCCATTAGAACCAAGCTGTCCAAAAGTCTATCTCAGAAAGAAAATACGGTTGTTTTTTGTACAGATGAGTCATCAGTAGGACTGTATTAGAATGGTGCAGTAATAAACTGCATGTTTACAAGGTATGGGCCCTAAGTAATCACTGGAGTGCAATGTAAATGCAAATATTTTCATAAAAATGATTTAAAACATTAGTCCTGTTGGGAAATTGGGGGTTTGCTTGTGCATCTTCCACTGAGCTGACTGTGCTGTAGGTCATTAAAATAGCAAATTCACAGGGAATCTTCTCTGTGTAACAGCCATGTTCTCTGCTTTCTTAAGATATCATTTCTTGCTTCTTTGCTCGTTTGCATTAGTTAAACAGCATCTATCAGAGCATTTAATTTAAGCAAAAATTGCTGCTTCAACTAAGAGGTAATCAGCAGTGGCAGATGAAAGCAGAACTTGACTGATAAGAAACAGAAATGTTTAAGATATATTAAAAAAAATTGTCTTAGCTCTCATTTGTTAAAGGTTAAATCAAGTTTTCAGACTTTTCTTTGCCGGGGTGCCTTCCCGGGGGAAGTAAAATAATTTGAAGAAATACTTTGTTGGGATGAGAATGTTGCTTTCCTGACCTTCCAGCTCATAATCCAGGAGCCCTAAGCTCTTTTGTAATTGTTGGTAGAAAAAGGAGACAGCCACCAGCTAGTTGTTAAGTGGGATAAAATAGATAGGCACCAGCTAGCTGTTAAATGGGGTGCAAGCATTTCTCCTAAATTTGGATTTCATATTAGATACATTATGCAGATGATAAATATGCAAGCTTTAATTGAGAATTCATCTCTGAAATCATGAAGTACTTGCTTTCTGATGCTTAGCTATTAAATCTGTGTTTTGAAAATTTAAAGTGTGTGCATCTTCATGGCATGTTTTTAAATTTTTGGGTTATTTTTGTTTTGAATATGCAGGTTTTCAAATAAATGAATTTCCAAATTCAGAGAATTATAAGCTTTGCAGTTCTGGCATTTCTGACTTCCAGTTTGTTGAAAACGGCTTTATTGCTAGAGGATTACTCTATTTTTCACACTTCAGTGCTGAACTCATAGCAGTACTTATGTGTAGTCAGCATTTTTAAAATGATAGGTAGTCGTTGTTTGACTATTAATAACCAGTGAATAAACATGGTCAATTTATATTCATTATAATGGTGATATTTATTTGTAAGAAAATGTTCTTGGACGTTGATACAATTGTGAAGTTATCTGTATTTCTAGGAAAAAGTATTTCTTGGAAGAGCTCTGCAGTCTGGGAATGGGAAATGCAGTTCAATCATAAATTTTTGAAACAAAGTTGTAAGCAAAATAGTTTTCAGGTGTGACTTCTCAGAATTTTAACTTCTGAATCAAAAATTCTCCACTGTAACTAGGCTTGGTTTTGAAAGTTTTCTTTTTCCTTATACAGAAATAGTTTTGCAACTCTTTGTTCTGTAGAAGTGTCTTTTCTAGTAAAATTTCCAAACACAAATTTTCCTTTGGATATATGTTTTTTGAATTTGCTAGCTTCCAGGAAAGGAAAATTTGCTGGTCATTGCTGTTCCAATATCTGTTCATACAGGAGACCTCTTAGAACAACACTTGCTTTTCAAAAGCATTAATGTGACTTTCTTCAAAGAAGTAGCTTCCTGGTAAGAGGTGTTGTTCCTCAAAGGAGGAATCTGGCAAGTAATGTTTAGCTCTCTTGCCCTGACTTTCATCAAGATACCATCACCATGTGGAATTTGCAGCATCCAGAGCATGTAGTCATGAGCTTCCGTAAGCTTTTTTTGAACATCTAGATGTTCCTCACCCAGCCTCAGTTTTGGGAGATATTACACAAAACAGAGTTTCTAAAGAATGGAGGTACTTTGACTTTCTTAGGAATTCTGTTTCACAATTAGATTTTTTTTTTTTTCAGTTTATTCTTCAGCATATGAGTATTGCAGATGATGTTCTCAGCTGGCTGGGGAGGGTGCATTGCTGCTTTTGTCAGTTACCTGCTGATGTTAACTGGTATTAAAAACTTGTCCTTTGCAGAAATTAAATACTTATGTATTTCTGTCTCTATATATAACAGTAGAAGACAAGTACCCCTATGTTTATTAGTGTAAGATATTCTCTTGCTGCCTACTGCATGATTGTTTGTGAATCAGCTTGTTGGTTTCTCTTTATCCTGCTCTCCTTGGCTTCCTCTCTGGTCTTGGTATTTTCTGCTTCTTTCTGCAAGGGAAATTTCTAAATAAAGCCGATAGCATACCAAGGTGCATCTTTTATTCTGGATTTAATTGGTGATAAAGCCCTCTCATAACTTGAGGTTAGTTGAAACAAGCCTAAATTGCTTCAGGTTTATAAAATTTGTGTTAAATTGCTGCATAAACAACCAGGAGCAGCTGCCAAGGGAATTCTGCCTAGAAGTTCTAACAGTTTGAGGGATTCTATTATGCTGTTTCTAAAAGCCCCACCTATATTGGTCCGTTCAAGGAGAAAAAGCATTGTTTGCTAAGTGAAATTTGTAAATAACTTCACAAACACTACAAATTACGGCAGTTTAGAAATTGCAAGATGCTAAAACCAAAATACCTTATTCTCATAGATAACAGCATTTCACTTTTACAGGACCTGGATTTTTTTGTTTATTTTTGCACTTTTTTCAGCATTTGGTGTTATAGTTGGCACTATTGAATTCAAAACTGGTAAAGTTAGTTTCATTCTTACAACTGTACAATTTAGGTTAATATTCCTGCAAGTCAGCTCATGTTTAAATGCTAGTATTACTTGAATTTTATTTTGGCAAGTATCTTTCCAAACTCTCTTTATCTGTGGTTTCAAAAGAAGTAGCTTGTGTAAATTTGTGTCTTCCTTTTAAAGGTGTATATATAGACATGATTGTAAAGAATAATTGAAAATACATATTTTCTTGCAGAAAGATATTAAAGTAGAATTTTTTTCAAAAAAGTAATTTTAAGACTGAAGCTAATACTGTATAATCATGACAGGATAGAATGCTTCAGGCATATGAACATCCTGAGGCACAGCTGAAGGTATTTTAAGTTATTGATAACATCTACTCCTCAGGGCTAAAAATGACTACTGTAAATTTTTCATTTCAGCATATAATATAAATTAACTAAATTTTATCATTTAGATTAAACTAAAAGTGCATGGAAAAGTGAAAGACAAATGAAGTTTGAGTATCTGAGCAGTCTCAAGTGTCTGGAATGCAATGTGACAGGGAATAGCAAAGATTTCACAGCAAGTGTTACATAAGCAGCACTGCATTTCTCTTGGCGTTAGAGGTACAGTGATTTTCTTCCTGGCAGGAAAGTATCAGTGTGGGAGGGTAAGACCTATATAGGAAAAGTGTGGCAAGTTGACTGAAGGTATACTAAGTATCAAGATGATGAATAAATGTTCTGAGGTTTAAACAGCTCAAGGACCATGGCAGATTAAAAAACGGAGTTCTGCATGCAGGTTTCTTTCTGTCGCTGGTAATGTCATTAGCTTGTTTAAACTCTTTTGCTTAAATATCTGCGGTATTAAGATTTTTATCATTTCTAACATTTTATACTGTGAAAACAAATTAATAGTGTTTTATTTTCAAGTTAGTCACACAGTGTTTGCATGTCAAGCACATCCAGGCATACTTATTCAGCAATTTTGTTGTTAACATTTGAGGGCTTTAGGAGCTGTTTAATAGAGGTGTATTTTGACAGTGTTTAACTTGGTGAGGCTTGCTGTGAATCAGGCTGGCAGGAAGGTCAGAGAAATTACTGAAACATGCATCAAATAGTCACAGAAAATAGGAATAATGTCTGTCTGATTCTCAATTTAAGAACCATGTCTGTCTCTTGCTTTAATTTCCACAGCTTTTTAGTAAAACCTAGGGTTGCTGTAACTGAGATTAAGTAATCATGTTTGTTTTGCATTGTTTATTGAAATGTTTCATCTGTATTGAAAAAAGCATGTAGTTAATATTCTCCCCACTTGCACATAATGTTTTAAGGTTGGCTGACAAAAAAAAGTGTAATACATGCTAGAGTGGAAAATAACATTTAACAATTAGAATAGCTTACATTGAGGGGGACTTCTTACAAGGGCATTTAGTGACAAGAAAAGGGGGAATGACTTAAAGCTGGCAGAGGAGAATGGCTTTTAGCTGACTGAGGGTAGGTCTGGATTAGACATTAGGAAGAAGTTCTTCCCTATCAGGGCAGTGAGACACTGAAACAAGTTGCCCAGAGAAGCTGTGGCTGCCCCATCCCTGGAGATGTTTGAAACTGTGTTGTATGGTGGCAGGGGGAGTTGGAACTAGATCTTTAAGGTGCTTTCCAATCAAACCGTTCTATGATTCTGTAAGGTAACAAACACTACAAAGGAAAGTGCTAAAGAGAAAAAAAATCTATCCAGCCCTGTACTGCTCATAAATGGAAATGGCTTCCTGTCTCTGCCACACCAAATTCAGTGGTTTGTATGTCAGTGACTACAAAATGAGTACATAACATTTTAATTGAAAATAAATTTGGTAAAATCAGAATGATTGAAAACTGGTGGGATAATTGTATTGGAGGAGTACAGTTATACAAAGTAGCTATTTCTGTTTAGAAAAATTAGTAGATGAGGGAGAATTGGACTGATCGCTGCTTGTTGAAGAGTTTTCAGTAACCTTGAGCTATGGGATATTGACTAAGTGAAGATCATTAAGCTAACAGTGAAGTCTAGGTTTTGGATCCATGCAGTTCCATTAGAAATCACTGGAGCAAATGTGGTGTGTTTAGCACCCTCACAAGTATGTGTCTAAAGGTATTTTGGGAATTCTGTTTAGGAGGTCTTATGCAGCCAGTTCTGACATGAAGGATTCTATCTCTTACCTTGGTATTTTAATTTTGGATCATGTTTGGCTCATACAGTATGCTTAGACATGAATTACAAGATTGGAAGTTGTTAATAGATTAACCCTATGATCAAGACGGTTTATCACCACCATGACCAAACAGTGTTTTAACTCCTAATAAATATATTTGATGTTTCAGAAAGATTTCAGTAGGACTAACTTACTTCCCTGAAGCTGAAGTTGGGGGTAGGGGGGGAGGAAGAATGAGCAGCAGTTCTTAAAAGCAGGTAGAAGGTGATGGAAAGTGAGATTAATTTTTTATTTTTTATTTTTTTTCATTAAAAACACCCCCCCCCAAACCAAATAAAAACAACCACCACAGTTCCTCAAAAAAAAAACAAACAAACCCAAACCCATCAAACATACAAGACTCTTGAAATACTGCAGTCTGGAATGAGGACAGACTTTGAGGGAAAGGCCCAATCCAGGGTTTAGCAAAATAGATGTGCATGTTCCCATTAGTTTAGGTTGTTTAGTTGTATTTCATAACAAACATGAAGGGAAATAACTTCAGAAATTGTGTGTATAAAATATTGATTAAAAAATAAAAGAACTAAAGGGATGGATGACTGTGCAGAAAGGAATAGAGACTAAAAACAGGAACCAGTCAATCCTCAGTGATTAAAGGAGGAGTATGTGAAGAAATGTTGATTTGGGCAGAAGGTACTTTTTGGGAGGTTGGTTGTTTACAAATGATCTAAGTCAGAGAGGCACCCAGTGTGTGGTGAGTCTCAGTAGTGTGAAAACCATCCCACATTTATTCTGAAAGCATGAGAACCAATGTTCTACCTTGCCATGTGGTTTTGGAGATCCATGTAGAAAGACATCAGCAAAAACCTCTGTCCTGAGCAGCCTGTTTAGCGCAAACAAATATTGGGATCTCTGGATCATTCAGAAAACTCTGCAGTTCTGCCTGATGTTCTCTGCTCTGTGCTTACTGGTGACTTCCTCAGATTCCTCCTTCTGTTTCCGTTCATCTCTTTATTCATGCCTGTCAGCTCATTCTTGTACCCTTTTCCATGTCCCTTACACCCTTGCCTCTGTGTTAAATGTCTTCTAAATAACCTTTCCCCAAAAGGCAGCAAAGTCATGAAGGGCAACACTCATCGCTGTTGCTGTGTATGCTCTGCCTGTGTGTTTCAAGTGTAATGAATTAAAATAAGATGTTATAAGAATGGTAATTTTTCAAGCTGGTGAGCCTAGAGTTCTTCTCTGAGTCTATGGAGTTAACTGGGTGTACTGACCTGGTAATGTTAACTTTTAATAGTCCGAGAAGGAGAAAAACGTTGATCTGTACCAACATTTGTAACAGCAAATCCCTGTTAAATTGCATGGCCGTTAACCTAACATCTATTATTGTAATGGAGTAATTCATAAAATATTTATCTGTTAGGAAAGTAAAAGTTAGAAGTATAATAAGTGATGACTGACAAGGTTTTATGGAAAATATCACCATACAAACAAACCTGATAATTTATTGATGAAAGAAGCTGTGTTAATATATTGTTAAAATACCCATTAAATAGAAGAATTGGCTAATTGGTAATCAGCAATGAATCCATGTGTCTCTATGTCTCTGTCTTGATTTCCATGGGATTTCGATCTTGTGTTTCTCCATGGCAGTGTTGAACTCTACACTGCTATTTTAGACTAGCAATAATGTTTAAATACCTGATGTTAATGTTGTGAATTGTCGTGTCATTTCAGCTTTGACACTCCCATAAGAAGGCTTAGCAGTCTAAGTAAATTCACTATATTCAGGATTGATTTGCAGTTTGATTGATTTACAGTTTGCGATTGATTTACAGTTTGAAGGCTATCTTTGCAATAAAAAGGGACAAGCTTATGTGTGTGTAATTAAAGAAAGCTTGGATTAGATACAGTAGACTTTGTGACACAATCTCTGACAGAAAGTGTAATTCATGCACAGACCATCAGTTTCCAAAATTTGGATATTTTGTCTTTCAATATCTTAGTTTTTTATAATTCCAGTGAAAGTCATGTGGAATAGCCCTTAGGAATCTCTGTGTCTTAGAACAGCTTCAAAGTGTTGGTTTTGACTTATTTGTTAATGAAGGGGACAGGATATTTGTCTAACAGTCTTAAAACACTTCTTGTGAATATTTTGATTTAAAAGTGTTTGTTTAACCTAACTTTTACTTTTGCAGATTTTTCTGAGATAAAATAAGTATGAAATTATTGTTGGAAACTTGCAGACCATTGGCTTTGAGGAACTGTTTAAAAAGCATTTCAGACATTATCTGTGTTGCACTTTGCTCCATTGTCTCAGGATAAACACCAGGAATGAAGCATTTTCTGACTTTCTAAACTGAAACAGTGTTTTCAAGACTAACATTAGTGTCATAAAAATCCCTTTCTGTACTGTTTTCACCCCTGATGATTCTTTTGCAGTTTATTTTCAAGGTAGAATTGTTTCTTTAAGACTGCTTTAGTGATGTTAGCCTCCTTATGCCACGTACAGCATTATATACCCTTCTGTGTTTCTTAAAATGCAGTAAAATATTCTTTTGTACAAAATATTGTATAATATCTAGGTTATGTACAGTATCAATGTTGGTGAAACAGTCTTGACTGCCTTGGAGTTTTTAACATTACTCTCTAGCTCAACACCTAATTGTTTTGGTCTCTTCTGAATTTGTAGAGATTTGATTCAAAAGTAACTTCTTCAGAGAGCTTGTGATTAATTTACTTTGACCTAATCATATTTTCTGTTAATTAACTGAGGTGACATAAGAGCTGTGGTCAGTAAGCCTTTCATGCTTACAGTCTGAATACTGTTGAAACTTCACCTGAAAGTGTTTGTTTTTCACTTAAAATATGGGGTTTTTTACAGGTTCTTGAAAGTTTGTGGCTCTGAACTAATACGTCTTGAGCTGTCTTGTGGCCATTTCCTCAATGAAACATGCTTGGAGGTCATTACTGAAATGTGTCCCAATCTTCAGGAATTAAATCTCTCATCATGTGATAAAATACCACCTCAGGCTTTCAACCACATAGCCAAAGTGGGCAGCCTAAAGCGTCTCATTCTCTATCGAACAAAGGTGGAGGTAGGAACAAGTATTTTAACCTTTGCAGTAAATACTTTCAGTCCTGGTAAAGTTGTATTTATTTTTTTCTTTGTTAATTAAGAAGTGATTTAGAATTTTGCATTCCAGGGTAAATTCAGAAAACTCAAAGGCAGTTTCAAAAAACATAAGATTTTTTTTTTATTTTCAAAATAGCTTCCGGGTTTAAAAAAAAAAAACAAAACAAAAACCCACAAAAAAAAGTCTGCATGTTTTAACTTGTTTAAGTTGCGTGAGAGAGCAGTGACTTTTCATCAGTTGTTTTAAGCAATATAGTAAAATCACAAATGTGAAAGCTTTTCTCTTTTACGTTTGGGGTGGTTTTTTAAGTATACTTCAGACAGGCTGTATTTGGCAATATAATTGGGAAATGATCATGTTTAGTAACTTAAATTCTCAACATTCTGTCCTTTAGAATGACTTGTTACTTGACACTGGGTGCCTAGTGTCTTCATATATTAGGAGCATTTGAGACATGAAGCACAATTTTTTTTAAATACTTTTCATTTACAGAGTAAAAATGACATATTGTTGTTTGCTGCAACACATTTCCTAGCTGAGATGGAATGGTTTTACATACTACAGTTGAGAAGACTGTTTTACTTTACTTCATTTTATAAATGTTGTATTCTAGTAAACAGTAGATTGAATCAGAAGCAATTCCATTCCTTCTCACTAGCTACATTACTCATGTATTATAACCTTCCTGCTCTGGTTTACATGGAAGCTCTCATGTTTGTGCTTCTCTTGCTGCAAAAGCTATTGCTTAGTAGAACGCCAGAATGGAGAAAAAAAAAAAATGTTTCTGTGGGCTAGCTTTTAGTTCTAGGTTAAACTTTTTAAGAGGAGTTCATTTGTGTGTGTTAGTTCTGCTTATGATTTTAGTAGACAGTAGTAAAGTTATGACACTGGATTGTGTGAGGTGTTATTCTGTAGAATAACAGAAGAACTGAAGCTGGAACAGTAGGTTCTTTCTACTAGATGTCCAAGGCATCCGAGTTATGATACCTTATTTTCATTTACCATCTGTGATGGTAATTTGGTAATGCAAGGTAGTTAAAGGATAGACTACCTGGAATAATTGGCTTTTGCTGTGGGGTATGCAGGCAGTCACCATGAAGCCAGTACCCCTTAATAACTTGTACTTTGTGGTAGTTGCTCCATATATTGAAGCAATTGTCATTTTCTTTAGACTCAAAAATAAATTGGCGAGCCCTGCTTTCAAGTGCCTTTTTGATAGAGCTGAATCAGTGGTTTGAGTCTATCTGTTCGGTTTCTAGATCATTAGTCTTTCTGTAAATCTTTGACAAATCCACTTGCCTCATTTTGACTGTGAGCTCTAATTCAAAAAGCTTTTTGAGATCCAAGAAAGATCATTGTATCAGAGGTAAAGATTGTATAATTTTAAATTATTTTCCCTTACTGTAGATCGATCATAATCTTCGTGATTCTGCTCAGGTAACTTCTAAAGTTTGAGACTTCATGCTTGTGATAGTGCAGCAGCTGAGGTGCACTCCAGAAATCATACAATCATAGAATAGTTAGGGTTGGAAAGGACCTTAAGATATTTAGTTCCAACCCCCTGCCATGGGCAGGGACACCTCACACTAAACCATCTCACCCAAGGCTTTGTCCAGCCTGGCCTTGAACACTGCCAGGGATGGAGCATTCACAACCTCCCTGGGCAACCTATTCCAGTGCCTCAACACCCTAACAGTAAAGAACTTCTTCCTTATATCCAATCTAAACTTCCCCTGTTTAAGTTTTAACCTGTCACCCCTTGTCCTGTCACTACGGTCCCTAATGAAGAGTCCCTCTGAGCATCCCTATAGGCCCCCTTCAGACACTGGAAGGCTGCTATGAAGTCTCCATGCAGCCTTCTCTTCTCCACGCTGAACAGCCCAAACTTATTGGTAATGATTGGTAACTGTTATGTCTCAGATATCACTTTGCTGTACAGAGCTTGCAATTAGAGTGAATGTAGGTTTGACTTTAAGCCCTTAAATTGTGAAGACTCCTTTCTGTCTTTTGTGTGTATGGACATGCATCTGCTTGTAGCTGACAAGAGCATTCATTCATAATCAAGCATACCTAGGATTGTCCTTCCATTTTATACACGAGTGTAAATAAATGGCACTGTTTCTGACAAGCTGTGGAAGAGAAATTTCTAGAACTTTAAATAGGTAAAACTTAACAATGTACATTGTGAATCCCAGGTGGAAGAATAAACAGGAAAGATGTAGCATAGGATTTGAGTTAGGGGATTAGAGTTACAGAAGTCACAGATTTGTAGAAATAACATTGCTTTTCCCAACATTAGCTTCTCTTGATGCAAGCCTTTGGTTTTCTATACAAAATAGGCTGTCTTTTTTTCTGTACTCTTCAGCTGGTGCAGAGGTGCTAGGTAGTAAGTGGTGGTTGGATGCAAAAAAAGACAGTATAGATTGATCAAGCATGCTATGAAGTGATTTAGATTTCTTTAAAACTTGTTGAAGAGCTGTAACACAGCTGTGTTCTTGATTTTTGTGAAATTTCTGCTACTGCTGTGTCTTCATTATTGGTGCTTCTGAGAAGCAAACAGTGGAACAGTGCTAGTGCTTAACCTAGAGCTTGGCATTGTACTGTTGCCAACTGGACATGCTCAGAGAAAAGAATATGAGACCATGAATCTGCTAAAGAAAACTTACTGCTAACAAGTATGTGACTATTAAGCAAAAGTAAGTCAGAAGGTGGGAAAACCAGAGCTGATGTGTGTTATGGACCTCTGTTAAAGTTCTGTCTCTTATATGAGTTTCTTGTTATATTAGCTGCGGGGGGATTAATAGGTTTTGTATTTAAAAATGTTCCCATTGCCTCTGTAATCAAAGCTTCGATTTTTAAATTTGTATTTTTAGTGAAATGAGCAATTATGATATTCTGCTACTTACTGCACTGCATTGCTATTTTGAAAGATAGCTGTATCATCTGAAGGAGTTTCTGGTCTCTTTGGTCCTAACCTTGCTGGTTCTTAAGGCCATATATAATGTTATTTCCTTGACTTATTGAATGCAAGTTTCTGTGTACAAAATCGGTTTCAAACCTCTTAATTGAAGCTTCCAATGTCCTTGAATTATTCCAGCCTCTGTGTTACAAGAAGAGAAGTCCAGTGACCTTCAGTAACTTGTTCCAGGATGAACAAGGAAAAAAAAATAATAAATTGTCCTGCCTTGCTATCCTCCTCCCCATGAAGTGCAGCTCATTTTTCCAGTGCTTTTATTTCATTGTTAAAGGTGTCATTCTTAAGGGTTGTTGGATTATGTGTATGCTTGAAATAATTTATAAGTTGCTTTGAGAAACTAATCTTGGCATTTTATAAATATAACTTCTGCTAGCACAACACCACTATTATAGATGTGGGATTTTTGTGCTGGTGGTTTTGGTATTTACTGATACATGACTCCTTAATATTTATTCATTGAGAGTGTATTCACAGCATAATTTAAGCATTTATTGGCATTGATACATTTGAAGAAAACAATGAACAATGGAAGTATTATTGTGTACAGTAATTGGCTATGCACATCTTTATGGTTTGTGTATGAATATTATCTTGATTCAATGCTTATCATGAAGTATTCCATTCATATAAATAATGCAGCTAAAATTGTATTTTAAAGAAACCAAAGCCACAATTACAGTAGAACTTAACAGTCTCCTTATTGCTGGATGTAAGTTTTAATGTGAAGTTATGTATTTCATCTTGCATGATATTCTAGATTCTTGATAATGTGTGAAGAAAAGGTTTTTAAAGTTTGTATTATGATTGTAATTAAAATACAAAATGAACGAAATTTAAATCAAATTACAGTGGACAAAGGACTTTGCGCACACATTTTAAAACAAGTGTATTATAAATTATCTCTGACTTTAACCAAGAGCAAATTTGGAACTCAGGTAGCTGTAGGAAAGGACACTGGAAATCTAAGATACCAAGAAGAGGCATAAGAATCTTAACAGTAATTATAACAATAGTTCTCATTTTCTTATGCCATTAACAATGAAAGAGTTAATGTTGCCATAAAATTTTTCTGCCATTTTCAGGTATAACCTGTTATGGGTTATGTTATACTTCTGAGAGCTATTGTTTGAGGTTTTTCAGCTTGGACAGAATTTCGTTGGCTTGGGTACAAATCTTTAGGATTAAGAGCTGCAAGCAACTAGTGGAGGAAAAAAAAAAGTGAAAGCCTGTAGCTATAAAATGAATTCTTGGAAGGAGATTGAGCCCATGATGAACAGTTTTGCAATACAGGGCCCTGATGGTGCCTTCTGATCCTGTGTCAGGCTCATAGGGCTGAATTTGGTCATTTGAGCCTGTAGTGCGAAGAGTGAGGGGAAAGAACGAGGATGTAAAACAGATTTGTAGGCATAAGCAGGGGCATAATTTGACCAAATGAAGCAAAACCAAAATACAGTAATTGAATTAACTACAGAGACTACCACTTTCATTGAATTAGTTCAGTAATTGCCATGTTGCTGTGTCTCAGTCCCTGCTGTGTCCCTAGCACTGCCAAGTACCTGTAGAGAACAAAAGGTGCCCCTGTATATCCTGACTCTCAGCTTGCAAATGCCACTGCACCTATTTGTGAGGAGGCAAGTGTTTTGACTTTTTAGAAGCTACATCTGCACTCATTGTTAATAAGATTCATTTCACCCTATTTCCATATACTCACATTTCTCTCTCAACTGGTGCTTTTTTTTTTTTTATTTTATATTACATCTGGTTTTAGGCATGTGTTATTAAGTTTTGGAGGCAAAAGTTGTATTGCTGTCCAGTTCTTAATCTCAGAAGTGGTCCAGTAATCTGAGTACGTTGAGGGGGGAGCTGATTTTTAACAAATGTATTCCAATTCCAATGTTTCTTTCCATGTTCTGTCTTCCAGCATAATAGCTGATGGATGCTCAAGGGAGAATAGAATTCCTGTTCTGTTGCCATCTTAGAGGATAGGGGTTTTACTGCTATATTTATTTTGAATCTGTAAATGAAAATTTCTGCATTAATGCCTCTGTTCAGAAGGCATTACCTAAATACATTTGTGATTGTGGTAGTAAAGGGTAGGGTGGAGGGTTATCCCCTTCTGCAGACATCAGTTGAAAAGTGTTCCTATATCTGCTGGCAGCTTTTTTTTTCAACCTGATTGCAGAGGCAGCTGAACTGGAGCCAAGTGGGCTGGCCTAAGCAGTGTCCGGAAGTCCTTCCCAATGCTCAGCTCTTCTGTGGTTCTGTGCCTTGGTGCTGATGGCACTAATGGAGGACTTAACCCATGAGCTTTGTCCTGATCCGTGGCCAGGACAGCGGCCAGTTGTGAGATGCACTGTTTTTGTGTGCCACACTTTTCTTGTCAGTGAAATTTTGCATAATAGCAACTTTCTCAGCTTGTAGCTGTGGTATGAGGATAGTTACAGAAGACTGAGATTCTCTGATATATATGGTACTCTGCATAGGGATCTGTATAAGATCTTAAAACACTGTACCTTGGTAACATACTTTCCTAAGTTGCAGGAAGTTACAAAGCTTAGCCTTTTTCCTCTTGAAAAAAACAGAAAAGGATTGCTAAAGAAAGCTTGCTTAAGAAGTATAAGCATTTCTGCAAAGTAAATGATTGGAGGGTTTCAGTTGTTATCTCTGTCTGGGACTACATGGGTATCTGTTGTTCCTAAAAACTTCCACAAAAACTGCCTCATAAAGGGTGAGGTGACCTATTTGCTTCCTCATGAAATGCCACCACATACTACAGGGAACTGGAGGACCTAAGCATAAAACAGTTTTGGCCATCATTTAGTTGTAACTTGGTATGTGATTCCCTTCCACTTTCTGTAACTGCCATTTTCGGTAACATTTTATTTAACTGAAAACTAAGTTAAAGAGAAGTGAAAATAGATGAGATGGAAGGTGCACAACTTGAATAGCTTTATGGATGTCTAGATCCAATCTTAGTTTCCAGAAACGGTATATCATGTATTATGTGTGAACATTACTGAATGTTCATGTGCTACCCCAAGATGTGTTCTTTCTGTCAGAAATAAGATACTGAGGATAAATATTTATCCTTAGAACTCAAAGTCTTATAAATAATCTGAAAATGAGTGCTTTCTGGGAAGATAACACGTATGAAAACTTTTTCTGAAAACTAAAGGTAGCACTGCATAAGTATCTAAAATTCATTTTGTGTTCTTAAACTGGTTAAACCCAATGACTCTTATGTGCTTATAAATGCACATATTGACTCATCTCTCTAACCCTCTCAAGTTCCCTCATATTTTTTAACATAGTTGTTTCAAAGTGTCATAGTACCAGCAAGTACATAACTGAAATTATCTTGATGCCTCAAAATACTGGGAGGGTGAGAAAGACCAGATGCATATTCTACAGTTTCTTTGATTGAGTGAATTTAGGTAAGGATTGATTATATTTCACCTTTACTATACATTTGTTTCTGCATTAATAAGGTACTACATTCTTATTTATGTGCGAAGACTTGCTTTGGGGTTTATTGTAGGTAGGTTTTTAGATGCCAAGGTACAATACCTTGAAATTCACAAAGTAGATTTTTTTTGTTTGTTTCTTTTTTACCACGGATAGTCCTAGTCTGGCAAAACTTTTTGGTGCGGTACTATATGAAATAGAACTTCTCTGGTTTAAGAAAAGACTGTGATAGATTATAACTGTAAATTTTCAAATACTTGATGTAAACACCAGTAAAAATGTTTCTGTAGCATTTTTGCTACTAAAAGCCAAAGTCGGAGGGAAGAACTTTCTGAGCCCTGTTACTGGGGGAAGGAAGGGAAAGGATTGATTGTCATAGGTTTTATTTTCCAAGGAGTCTTACTGCCTTTTATCCAGTTTTACATGAAGAAATAAATTGTTATTCCAAAGATACAATAGCTGTAGTCTTAAAATAATCTAGTGATGTACTGACATCAGGATTCCTTGTCTCTCCTTTACACAGGAACACGTAGCAGCTGCTATTCACTAAGGTATTTCTGGAAGTTCTAACACAGAATTAACTTTTAATTGTGTCTCAATTATTTTCCCTGAAATTGGAAGTAATCTGGCTCATTTTCTGAAATGTTTTGGCAAAAGGTGTATACATCAATTTGTAGTAAAAAGAGGAGAAGCTTGCCATATGGAAGAAGACATTTCAGGATGTTTCCTTTGGCTGGTATTTTGAGGAGGGGGGTCTCTCTCCAGAGGGTCAGCAGGAGGCAACAGCAGGCTTTTTCTGTCTGAAGGTAATGATCACAGCGTATGTGACCTGTCTGTATTAAGCCTGCATGTGTTTCTTTAGTTGCCTGCATGTGTCCCATCTATTAGGTGAATTCTGATGGGGAAAACTGCTTTGCTGCCCATGGAATCACGAACCGTTGCACTCTTCAGAAACACATCCTTGGTGAAAAGCAAGCTTTTAAGTAAGACGGGTCTTACCAAAGGAGATTTGAACTGTTGGTGTGAAGCTGGGAAGGCAATAAACTTGTAGCCATTAGTCTGCCCTTCCAAGCAGTTTGGTCTCAATTCTGGTAGTCAGGCCATTCTAAAAATTTCCACATATCCTTTTGATTCAGATTACTTGATCCCAATAAATAACCCATGTGTGAGACAATTACCTCAGTGTCAAGTAGTAAATACCACACATGTGGTTCTGTTCTTGATTTGCCAAGAGCTTCTTGGTAGTTCCCCTTAAGCGAGTGGTGGCTTCCTTCCTCTCTGCTTTCCCATGTCTTCCCATGCTTTTATTTCCTTATTATTGGATTAATCCTCCTCATTCCAGCAAGGTTGAATTTTCTGTCTTGGATTTTCATTCAGATAATTAGTTGTTGCTAAATGCAACAACATTGTCAGGTGTTCCGTTGCATAAATAGGCTCCCAAAATATAACTGCATAGTATCAAATATATGCTGACTGTTTGATGTCATATATTAATTGCCTAATTACTGTATCAAGTTTTAGTTAAATGTGTTGAGAAATGTCCAAATTGTGTCCAAATTATTTGTACACAAACAGCATGTGACAGCTGGTGATTGGGTACTGGATATTCAGGATTCCACAATTCTCTGCTAGCCAGCTGATCAAATCTTTTGATGCTTTCCTTATTTGTCTTATGAAAAGGTTATTGCGGAATAAGCTTGTCTAAATATGTTATCCAGTACAGTCATAGAATCATAGAATAGTTAGGGTTGGAAAGGACCTTAAGATCAAGTTCCAACCCCCTCTGCCATGGGCAGGGACACCTTGCTCTAAACCATATTACCCAAGGCCTCGTCCAACCTAGCCTTGAACACTGCCAGGGATGGCGCATTCACAACCTCCTTGGGCAACCTATTCCAGTGCCTCACTACCCTAACAGGAAAGAATTTCCTCCTTATATCCTATCTAAACTTCCCCTGTTTAAGTTTTAACCCATTACCCCTTGTCCTACCACTACAGTCTCTAATGAAGAGTCCCTCCCCAGCATCCCTATAGGCCCCCTTCAGATACTGGAAGGCTGCTATGAGGTCTCCACGCAGCCTTCTCTTCTCCAGGCTGAACAGCCCCAACTTTCTCAGCCGATCTTCATATGGGAGGTGCTCCAGTCCCCTCATCATTCTCGTGGCCTTCCTCTGGACTTCTTCCAATAGTTCCATGTCCTTTTTAACAATTGGTTAATAAAGTCCTGAAGACCCTGATTCTAACCTCAAAGCAAGTATTTTTTACAATATTTTAACATAGATCTGTAAAGTAAGATGAAAATGCTACTGAGAAACCTCAGTAAATAGTGTGATAGAACCTGTTATTAAATATAACAGCCTCATAAATTTATATGCAAAGGCAACTCAATGCAAAGACTCTTCAAGATGCATTTTTTTGATGGGGAGAGAAATAAGTACGAAAATGAAATTGTAGTCTTTAGGAACATAATTAATTCTTTGGTATTGTGGAAAAATGCAATATTCGTGTTGTGGTGATCTTGCAAATGTAGGCATGTTACCTGATATCTGCCTGCAACTAATGTTACAGAGTTATTTGAATGTAAGTGGAGACAACAGAGTTTGTGGGGGATGAGTCAGGAAGGGCTTGAGATTAGGTCATCACTTGGAAATTATAAGAAAAAACAATACAACTTTGTCCTCTCATATAATATAATTGGGGGGAATGGGTATTAAAGGATATTTTATTTTTATATATGCCTAACTTTAATTTTTAATGTTAAAGAAACCCCCAAATTTAAGTCCTATGTAATTCGAGAGTTTTCTTGAACAAAGGTTAGCTAGAGAATAGTAACTCTATGATTAAAAACATAGCAAGGAAGGGAAACCATATTTAAAGAAGGGTGGAAGCAGTCTTTAATGAGACTTTAAGATTACTCTCAGCATTCACTTCACTGAAAATCTTAAAGAAGAAATTGCAGGAGAATAAAAGTTTTGTAAAAGATTTAGACTCTCAAGTTGTTTCGTTGAGCAGCTGGAAGAGTTCCCAACTTATGTCAGACACAGTTCTTCAGAGAAGGGGAGAAGACAGCCCTTTGTTCCCAGCATTACAAAAAAAAAAACAACCAAAAAACCCAACACACACCCCCCCCCCCCAGTTTTGAAAGCTGGTTTTAAGATCTCTCTATAAAAAGAAGGTTTATTAAAAGGTGCAGACTTTTTCTTCCCTACCCCAACCTTAAAGTTTAAACATTGGGGTTTTTTAGCTCTTCCTTTAATCTTATTTTCCTGCCTTTTATTACAGTGCAACCATTATGTGATAGCCATATTATAGTGTGTTTGTATTTATTTTACACCTTTTGCGTGTTGTTTTTTGGTCTTTGAGTATTTGACAATGAAACTGCAATGACTAATATTCGAAGTGCATCTTTCACAGGTGTGCCATATCTGCCACAGACAGGTGGTTTTTCTATTTGAAGGGATATTGAGCTCAGGCTATCTGTTAGATGCTTTCCTTATCATACTAACATCAGAAGTGATTTGTACTTCCTGTTGGATCATGAATGCAAAAAGTCCTGGAAAAAAAAAGGTCAAGCAAGATTCAGTATTGCCAAGTGTATTACTCGGACACCAGTATTTGGTTTCTTCACTGATGGGTTGTCTGTGCAAACCAGCAACACTCTTGAAACATCTAAGTCAAAACTTCCATGTGATGTCTCAGGTCTTTAAAAAAACAAGGTAGAATTCCAGTATCAGCTATTGAAGCGTACACAACACATAAATGTCTTCCAGACTGCCCTGTGTTACAGACTTTCATGTTTGGGCAGACTTCTCATCTGGAGTGAGTTAGGTTCTCAAGCATTAATCTAATCTCTTGTCCAAGGCAGGATCAGTACTGTTGATGTGCTTTCTGGCAGATATTTGTCTGACTGTTCAGAGACTTCAGAGCCTCTTCAAGCAGTGTGCTCTCATTTTCTGAGGTGTAGGGCTTACTGCCGTGGCCTAAAACATATCTGGAATCTGCTCTGTAAGCTTGTGTTTAGCAGCAGTATCATGATGATGATCAGTTTGATATCAAGAGTCTTCTCTCTTCAAGCAACTCCCATGCTGTATGTTTTCCTTATCTGAAAACACCTTTCCTGGAATGAAGCATTTTATTTGGTCCCTTTGAACTCTTCCTGTAGTGTATGCTATCTCATAAAAGTCGATTACTTTAGTAGCTTTTGTTTTGGCTTGGATGGCAGAACAAATTTAGAACACACTAAAGCCATGCATACATTACTCCACAAAAAATGGTAGCTTTTGTTTCATTTCAGAGTGGGGTTGGTTTTTTTGTGGGTTTTTGTTTATTGAACCACACCTTACCTTTGGTTCAGTAAAAGTCAGAAAATCTCCAAACTATGCACCTCTTGGCTACTAGGCTCAAGAATGGTATTGCATGGGTAGTCTTTGGTTTGACTGTCTCTGTTTGGCTGAGAAAGTGAAACAAGACTCCAGGTTAAAGCTCACTGATCCAGAATTTAGGTGGCCTCTTAGCTGCTCTTGTAAAGCACTCTAACATCAAAGTTTGGCCTTATGTTACAGTTTCAGGGTTGGGTGATTGCCTCGCTCTTCTCCTTTGCTTAAATAGGAGTGTTATCACTCATCTTGCATTGAAAGTCAGAGAGATGAATTGTAGAGACAGATGGCTTGAAACAGACAGGTTATTACAATGATAGTCCTTCTATATGTAGTACATATGGATTCTGTGAGCTGCCATTCTCTTCTGCTATTTTCATGTCTTTTGCCACCTGGATTCTCAATTGACTGAGGCACAAGTAGGCATGCACAAAGGGTTTTTTTCTTCTTTCTTGACATATGCAAACCCCACCTCAGTTACAGAAAAACAGACACTGCTTCTGAAAGAAATCTGATTTGTTGTGTGTAGGCATGTGTGTGCCCCAGAAGAGGAATTAATATAGCCAGTGTAATTAATGTTGGGTAAATTGTTTACACTTGGGCTTGACTTGGCATGATTTATGATGGTACATCATGGTGTTCTATCAGTCTTCCTTCTATTACCTACATTCCTAGTGCTTTTTCTTAAATTGTTTGTGTGTTTGGGTTTTTTTAAATAATTGTTTCTAATAATACTTCAAAGTTTATGGGTTGTGAAAAGACCTTTGAAAATGTGGACTCAGTGCACATTAATACAGAAGGGACTGTCTCACATTAGAGAGGAACTAAAAAAGGTATTCTGAGATGAATCAAGTTACTGCTCAAGTTAACAAAAATAGCTGTTATCTAATCAAGATAACTATGAATATTAGTCGTCTTACCTATTTCACTCTTCTCTGAAGACACGGTGTATGGAATTAATCTTTCCTGGCTGTTCACAGTGACAGTTTGCTTTCACATTGTGTGTGTTAATTAAAGAAAGATATTGCTGTTTTCAGTCCTTTCAGGCCAGTGTTTATATTCTGGTCTGGAAACCATTACTAAAAACTATGGTGGAATGCAGCAAGGTATTCAGCTTTCCTCCAGAATCACCTAAATACCTGCAGAAACCCTCTTTAGAAATGTGTGCAGTCAGAGACTAATTTATTTAGCTCGGTATTTAAGGTTTGTAGAGAGGGGGTTGGGGATTTTGCTTTCAGCTTTTACACCTGAGTAGGTTCTAAAGCTCATAGCTTGCACTGAGTTAAATAGTAAAGACTATGTCGTATTCTCTTGGAGTTACTTGTTTGTTCTGGTTTTAATGATCACAGTGAAGCATTTGCTCAATAAGTACATTACTGGATATTCACACATTTACTAGCTTTAAAGTGTTCTTAAGTGTTGCCTCTTTAATAATGACTTTTTAATGCTTGTGTTTAATTTCCTAGCTACCTTTTTCTGTAAAAACACGAATGAAACTAAAGCAGACAAGCGGCCAGTGGCTTTATGAGACTCTGCAAAGATACATGTGTAGTGTCTACATTTAGGCTGCCTTTGGTAAATCATATCTTGAAAGGCCAAGTTGGAAGCTGAAGTTCCATAGATGTTAAGGTTTGGGTGTTCCCCGTTGTTCCCTGGAGACACGTAAATTAGATGTCTGAAATGGTCTCCATGAATACCCTGTACTATGCCCCTGTTTTGTGTCTGCCAGCCTTTCAGTGCAGGGAATCAAATTTATCTTCACAGTGGTATGACAAAGAATCATATTCCTGCCAAGTTTCATTAGAATATAACTGAAGAAACTAAATAAAGCATTAAACTGTAAACTTCCTGAAAACAGGTAAATTCATATTTAAAAAAACAAAACAAAACCAAGCAACCTGCATAAATTATGCTACCCATGCATACAAATACTGTTAGATAGTGTTCTTGTAGGAATTCCTCTTATTAGCTAAGGGTCATTTTGTCCGTTGTATATCGCTTGGGGTTTGTTTTTTTTTCTTCTAGAAACTGTTGTGCATCCTGTAGAAGTCCACACTTGTGTTGTTAGTATTTTGTGAAACTTACTCCTGATTTCGTGCTCATACAGATTACAAAGTCCTAACAAAGTGATGACTGTATTGAAGTATGATGCATAGCTACTTATGATTTGAATCCAAGACCGTGTTCTTTTTTGCACTGTATTTCAAACTACAAAGCAAAATATGGCTACAGACAATGCACAAGAGTCTTTTCTGTGTCTTGGAAACACAAAAACTCACGAAGTTTCCTTTGTTGTGGAACAGAACAACATTGTACTTTCATAAGATGCATCTGATATTCCAGTCCAATTTCAGGCTGAGCAGTGTGCAGTACTTTCTGAAAAGAATGGCCATGTAAAATGGCAAGAACATGACTGTAAAATGCATGTTATATCTGTTTCAGTTTGCATGCTAGTAGTGACAAGTGCTCAATGGTTGTCAGCATCCTTGTCAGCATGGAGACTCCTTTGACATTAAAGTCATCAGCTCGGTCCTGTTGCTGTTCACCTCTATTGGCAGTTCTATCAGGCCATAGCTGATCAGTGAATGTCAGAGCCTCTGCTGTTCTTCTGGTATGTCGTCAGCCCTCTGTGTTTTTGGGCTGGCCTTGCCTGTTTGAACTTGCCACGCTTCTTCAGCAGCTTTCCTGTGGGAAATGAGCAGATAGGTCATGAGTGTATAGGTATCTTCAGGGCAATGCAAAACCACATCCAAAGTGACTTGCATAAAGGTTTGTAACGATTACCGTTGCTTTAAGCCAGTCAATGGGTAAAATACCCAGGGACTCATTAAGTGACATTTGTGGTGTCTGTAACAGAGTTTTGAGCTGTATTTCAGGATATGCAGTGACAGCCTTTAATGTCTAATTGACCTCTTCTCTTTGTTTCACTTTCCATATTTCCTTCTGATGCGTTCCCCCGTGGCAGCAAACAGCCCTGCTTAGTATTCTGAACTTCTGCTCAGAATTGCAGCACCTCAGCCTGGGCAGCTGTGTCATGGTGAGTACTTACACCACTTGGGGGCTGTGGGTTTGTATGTGTGTGTGTGCAAACACTTGCTTTGGAACCCAGGCTGGGGTTATGTTTCACAAAGACATATTAAATGCTAGACTGCTACTATACTCTCTTAAAGGGTCGAAGATGAATGCAGTTTAGCCATATACTTAAGGCTTATATACTAGTTTAGAAGGTCTAAACCAGTTTGTAGGCTTTCTCAGTTGTTCAACTTCTTCCTAAGCTTTTGGGCATTCTTTATATGCGTAATCACTTTTTCTTTCCAAAATAGTAATCAAAACTTATTTTATTCAGACCAAATCATCATTTCTAGCAGTTTAACAGTACAGTACCACAAGATAAATATTTTCAGTAAAAGCCACTTGTCATAGACTTGCTGGGAACACTGATGATTTAAAAAGAGAATACAGGAACAGCAGCAATTCCCGCAGGGCACTCAACTGAGCTGTATTGCCTGTACATGCGACAGGCAGAGGAGACTTAGCTGATCTTCCTTGTAGTTCAAGAATCATAGAACGGTTTGGGTTGGAAGGGACATCAAAGATCATCTAGTTCCAACCCCCTGCCATGGGCAGGTATCCTGGGTTCAGCTGTAGCAGTCACTTTTCTCCTTCTTAGGGATTAAACCACAACAGCAGGGACACCTTCCACTATACCAGGTTGCTCAAAGCCCCCATCCAACCTGTCCTTGAACACTGCTGTGGGGCAGTCACAGCTTCTCTGGGCAACCTTTGTCAGTGACTTACCACCCTCACAGGAAATAATTTCTTCCTAATGTCCAATCTAAATCTCCCCTCTTTCATTTTAAAGCCATCCCCCATTGTTCTATCCCTACATGCCCTTGTAAAAAGTCCCTCTCCAGATTTCGTGTAGGCCCCCTTTAGGTACTGGAGGGCTGCTATAAGGTCACCCCTGAGCCTTCTCCAGGCTAAACAAGCCCAACTCTCTCAGCCTCTCTTGTCTTCATAGGAGAGGTGCACCAGCCCTCTGACCATCTTCATGGCCTCCTCTGGACTCACTCCAACAGATCCATGTCCTTCTTATGTTGAGGGCTCCAGAGCTGAATGTGGTGCTGAAGGAAGGGGGTCTCACAGCAGCAGAGTCGAGGAGCAGAATCACCTTACTTAACCTGTTGGACATGCTCATTTGATGCAGCCCAGGATACGGTTGGCTTTCCATGCTGCAAGTGCACACTGCTGGCTTGTGTTGAGCTTCATGTCAACCAACACCCTTAAGTCTTTCTCCTCAAGGGTGCTCTCAATCCGTTGTTTGTCCAGCCTGTATAAGTGCTTGGGGTTGTCCAAAGAAGCAAGTGATAAAGGAGAGTTGGCTCAGCCTTCCATGCTTTGACTCTTGGACAGAAGAGGAAGGCAGTGTTGACTGTTTTTTCAACAGTCCTTATTATCCTATGGTTTTTGCTAGTGGATTTCATTTTTTCTGCCTGTATGTTTTGGCCTTTGTTTCAGTCCCTTTGGCTTGCCCAAAGTAACCAGTAAGATTTCCATCAGAAGATGCAGCAACTGGTCAGCCTAGAATGGAAAGAGGCATATTCTTTAATCTGCATGTGCTTATGGTTGCAATGCCCATGGTCATAAAAATCAGTTTTAATCATCTTTTAAAAGAAAAACAATTGTGGAAAAAAAGGGGGGGGTGGTGGGTGTGTTCAGAGAAAAAAAACCTTTTCACTGCCTTTTCACTGATCCTTAGTATTAAGTGAATTAAAGGCACCTATATCTGGGGTTTGATAGGAAATTTATTTTATTTTTGTTGTTTTAAAAAGGAAGCCTCTACTAAATAATAGTTTTCAGAGCTCTTTAGAAATGACAAATGCTTAAAACGGATCTGTAGGTGTGTTAGCAAGCAAATCTTGAAACACCTATGTATGTCTGGAAAGATGGTATAGATGACAAATTGTTTGCTTTCCTTGCAGATTGAAGACTATGATCTTGTAGCAAGCATGATGGGAGCAAAATGCAAAAAGCTTCGGAGTCTGGATTTGTGGAGATGCAAAAACATAACTGAAAGTGGAATAGCAGAATTGGCGTCAGGCTGCCAGCTTTTGGAAGAACTTGATCTTGGCTGGTGCCCTACATTACAGAGCAGTACAGGCTGTTTCACAAACCTTGCACGTAAACTCCCAAACCTGCAAAAGCTCTTTCTTACGGCCAACAGGTCTGTGTGTGACACAGACATTGAGGAGCTTGCTGCTAACTGTACGCATTTACGGCAGCTGGATATATTAGGTAAGAAAATGTGTGAATACTGTTTTTTATCTTACCGTGTCTCAGAATTTGTGCAGTTAAGGAGTCCTTAAGACAAAACCGTCTTCTAGACATATTTCTAAATAAATATTCCTTAAAATTATGGTTTAAAATTAAAAAAAAGTTTTACTCACTGCAGTGTATTTCTGACTCAGAATCCAGTGTATTTGTACCAACCGTGTAATTTGACTACTTAGTGTGAATTGCTTAAACTGAGATTTAAGTGCAGGGTTTTTTCAGTAGCTTTTAGTTTCATGACCATTATTTTTTTACACTGAAGTCTTTTTCTTCTGACTATCAAAAGATGCAATATCTTAACCTTCTTTCTGCTTTTGCTGTTTTATTCCTTTGAAGCATGACAAAGTGTATTTATAGCGTGAGTCTGTGGTCAATAAACAGATTTTTGCTTTTACGCAGTACAGATATATCAAGCAATATTGAATTTCATTGTCACTTTTACCAAGAAGTGAGTTTGACTCATTAAAGAGGAAAAGGTAATTAACAGCAAAACTTAAAATGCACTTTCTAGTAAGGTGTGAAGGAGGTGATGAGGGGCAAAAGGTATAGCAAACCTTGAATTTCTAATCCTCTACGGCTTCTATAGTTAAAAATATTTTTAGAAATGTAAATACAGTTTGGGCTCTTGAGTAAGGACTTAGAATACAGTTTTACATGATACTAAATTTATTCTTTTTATGGTGGAATGTGAGGTTTTCTTTTTAAAATAATGTAGGACAGCAGGGATATTTGCGACATCAGTGTGGGAGAAATGTCTTCGTGCTTTTACTGACTTATTTTCATAGGACTAATTGAAAAGGGAAGATTTAAATGAAAGGAAGTAAAGTAACTGCATTGTGTATTTTCAATTTTTAATACTTTAAATGAAAATATTACATTTGAGAGCAATGCTGTAAAGAACTGAGAGGCCTCAGGTTGAATAATGTTTCAAACAAGTTTAAGGCTATCAGCATTTCTCATTACAAAAAATTTACCATATGACTTCAGATTGTCATTCCAGTGTAGCTAGTACAGTCTTGTATCATGAAATATGTTTCTACTCATCTCTGAGGAAGTTGCCTTCTGACCAGCATGGGAAGAAATGATGAACAGCTAAAAACTTAATTCCACCTAATACAAATTGTAGAGATTTGATGTGTGTGTCCACAGGAGGTAATATCTTTTGTGTATCCCTAAGGAATCTTACTTTGTAGCTAGATTATCAACATCACATTTCCCTCTTCAGACATGAAACATTTCCAAACGCCATGGTGAATGAAGTCTTTCATAAACACGTATGTTGCCCTGACCACCCACTTCCATGCATTTCTGTTACAACGGCATTGTGTCTGCCCACAAAGTAGTCTGACCTTTTCATTACACCAGAGGCTGCCCAATGAATAGTTTGGCTGTGTTAAATCCTGTGGATAGTCTTGCTACTTCTGTTGCCTCTCTGCTGGCAGTGAAGGTTTGTTGCCAAGCTTCTTCAGCATTTGAATTCACGTTTGAATTTAGTTTGACGTCTTGCTGACATTTCTGTGGACAAATGAAACGTGAACGTGGAAAAGGAATTTGTTCTATTCTCTGTGTGCTTGCCCATATTCCTGAGTCAAGTGGACTTGTAGTAAACCTTTCCCAGTGAGACAGCATGTTGTGTTCAGATAAATGCTTTCCGGGGGATGTCCAAGTAAACTATCCAAAAGAAGGGGTAATGAGTTAAAACTTAAACAGGGGAAGTTTGGATATAAGGAAGAAGTTCTTTACTGTGAGGGTGGTGAGGCACTGGAATGGATTGCCCAGGGAAGTTGTGAATGCTCCATCCCAAACTGTTCAAGGCCAGGTTGGACAGAGCCTTGAGTGACATGGTTTAGTATGGGGTGTCCCTGCCCATGGCAGGGGGTTGGAACTTGATGATCTTAAGGTCCTTTCCAACCCTAACTATTCTATGATTCTGTGTTACCAAAAAACTAATATCTGTCTTCCAGACCTCACATTTTTCCTTCAGGGGAATACTTGGTAGAGTGGAAAGAATGTTGTCTTCTGCTGTAAATGAGTCAGTACAACGTGATACAATATGTGTGGAAGAGTTATTTAGCTTTTTTGTCAACACCAAAGAAACTGTGTTCATTTCTTTGTCTGAATACGGGAATCATTACAGCCTGTGGTTAAAGGGAAGAGTTGTCAAGTAGAACCACACCAGGTCATCTGGAGGCAGAGTTGCCAGGTGTTCCCATGTAAGTGCAGAAATCTTTGTTGTCTGATCTAAAGAGCTAGTCTCTCACAGTGCAGGAGTACCAAGAAAGTGGTAAATATCTGTATGTGCTCTAACTTTTCGCAGCTGATGTAGGGCCATCCTGTTACTGTAAGCTACAGAAATGCTTAATATGTTTTTGTACTTTTGAATGAGTGTGACAACAGGTCTGAAGCTGTTAGAGATCTGAGGTCAGTGCTTAGCTTTGCAAGAGTAACCTTGAACAGTGGGTCTTCTCTGTGATGTGAAAGAATGAGAGGTGCTCTCATTATATCCTTTGTCATCTCCAAAGTACAGAAATATCTGGCTTGTACATGCCTTGTAAAAGGTGTAGGAGTGTTGCTGATAGGTTAGCAGTGCACATCATAAGGGAATTTCTTTTGCTTCAGCAACCTGTTTAAAAGCTTGAGGTTTTTTATGCTTAACTAAGTAGGGATCAGAATGTCATACCTTGCACTGTAGTCACCAGAGCTGACAATGCTAGCCTGGTTTCTCTGCAGTTGTTAGAACTGAAAAAATTGTCAGGGCAAACTTCTTGTTTTGATTATAGATTATTTATCATCACAATAGCTTCAGGACTGGAAGAGTCTAAGCCTCTGATAGAAATTTTGAACTCTGTGCCTTTCATTTAAATATTACAAAATGAATGTTATATATACCCTGGATGCTGTTTTCAGGTACTGTGGCTTGCTACCTGTCTGTCCTTTACCATTATCATTTGGCAATTCCCTTGTTACATAATCAGAGCACTCCATACAAGATTAAAATTGCCAAACTTATTGGCTCATATAAAGCATTATTTGATGGTAGGTGTGTTTGTGGTGTGTAATACATACTTCAGAAAGTAAACTTCTGTTTAAAAAAAATAAATCATGGGTTGGATCTATGCTGTATTATGATACAGTTTGGAAGATGAAGCATGATGCATGTCACTGAGTAAGTGAGGGTGTGCTTCTTGAAGTTTTAGTTCTGGGGTTTCTTTTACTCATTACATACAAAGCTGCTTACAGGTATCATTTCCTTCTCTGCCCGCAACTTTTCCAGTGACTGACATGGCAGGTTTCTACTCTGCCGTAGAGTGATCCAGCTGTGATCATCTGACAGTTTTGTGGTAATGGAGTGCATCATCCAGGGCTATCAAAAGTTGTGGACACCTCTAGACCTGTAGTTAAAAACTAGTCTTCAAACTGTGATCAGCACTGAGCAGTGTGACAAGTCAGATGACAACCTGAATTGGCAGTGCCAAAAGCTTTTCTTGTACATTATATCAGCTGCTTTGTTCTGTTGCTGTGGGGCTACCAGCTGCTGTCAAGGGTGAAGAATAAGTCATCTTAACCTCACTGCCCAAAATTCGTGACTGCCTGTGTCCTGCACAAAAAGGGTAATGAAAAGTAGATGCCCTTGTTAACACAAAATTTATGTATTCCTATCTACATACCAACACCTCCCACACCTTCCTGAGCAGCAGAAAACCCAACTGCCCCCTTGCCAGCTGTCAAAATTTTCAGCTTTATCTTGAGAGCATCAACACGTAGTTAGTCAATTCAAACATGAAAATATGTAGAAGGCTAAAATTTTGAATTTGAGTTGTGGACAATAGATTGAATAAAATGTAAGGAATAAAAGGCTGGTCTGGCTGCTCTAAGGAAAGGAAAAGTAAGAACATTTGAGGGGATAGTGCTTGATATTTTTTAGAGTCTCTACTCTTAAATATCATTTAATGTGTAGTGATATCCCTTGCCCTATAGATCAGGGCTGTAACATGTTTTATAGCCGTCATGCACAGGTCTTCTAAACATCTCTACAGTTTGAAGACTTTGATATATGCTATAAATGAAATAATTTACAGGCAATAAACATAATCATTCTAGTAAACAAATCATTACTCAGAAGTGCCTTTATGCCAAACAACAAAATTAAATAACAGATTTTAATATACTGGTTATGTATTTATTCTGAGAAATGTTTGATTAGTCCATGTAAGAGAAGTTGTAAGTAACAAAGGTCCAAAAGCCTCTGAACTCTAGAATAATGCAGGATATGTTGTCAGTCTTTCAAAAGCAAAGGAAAACATGTATTACACTTCAGAAGTGCTTTTGAATATGCTTTTAAGAAACCACATAGCTAAGTGTACATTGTGTAAATAAAAGTATGACTGCAGATGATGCTTGCCTATCCTGTGGTGTTTCTAAGCAAACCCCACCCAGGTTGCTGGGCTTTTTAGCTTTTTGAAAAAAGATATTCCCTAACATAAAATTGTAAGTCTGAAGAGGAAAAAAGAAACAGGTGCAGTAAAACATGCAATTTAGGATGTCCTACTTAGACTGAGATCTTTAATGGATTTGTAACTTAGACGAAACGGTAGGAGAACTGTCGAAGTTCAGGTAGGAAGGGATGAAGAACATCCTACACAAAAAGAATCTGTGACTAGGCATCTAGATCTGGCATTTTTTTGTAGAAACACACATTTGGATCTTGAAGCGTAAAAGCTGTTATGCGTAAATAAGACTGGTTTTAAATGAAGGTGCTGATTCAGTAGCAATTTTAAGGCTTGGTAAAAAAACCCCAGGAGTAGCATAATATGTTGTTTTTAGAGTTTCGTTTGGAATGGTAGAGCAGATCCTGATGGTAGGACAGTGGTAAAATTTATGGTCAAGCAAAGTGAATAACTGAAAGTGTATTACAGAATTTCTGTATATGGCCACAGGGACTGTTACATCAACCACCAGACAGTTGTGGTGACGGTGATCATGTAATGGTAAGGGAGTTAAAAGTCACAATAATAATGACAAGCTCTGGTTACCTCCCTGGAGGTGAAGTAAAATTTGTGGGCATGATAGGAAAGATTGGGTTTTGGGTGATGTTAAATGATATCTCAAAGCAACTAATTTAAGAGCCTGTCGTAAAAGAAGTGAAGACTACAGTTAGATACCCCCTTGTTTACACAGAATTGTACAGGAGACTACTAAAAACAGAGGCATCTTTCTGGAAATAATTCCTGTTCAGAGAAGGAAAATAGGAAGATGAACTTTAAAAAGTGAAACAAAATCACAGTAAGGCAGTATGAGATATTAAGGAACTATTGGTAAAGGTAAATGCTAGAACTGTATTTTCAGATATGTTAAAAGAGGTTTACAGGAGAGTTACTGAGGTTGGTAGATACTCCAGATGTGAAGGATTACTCAGATCAGGAAGGCCATTGCAGCAGAACTGTTGTCTGTCTTTAGGGTTCGTGGCAAGGAGGATCAAGTAGGCTGCTACATCAGAGTCAGTCTTTCCAGGAGATTAGCCTGGAAAGCTGCTTTAAATTGGAATGCCAATACAGAAAGCTTTTGAACAAATCAATACATTGAACAATAATAAATTGTTAGGGCTAAATAGTATTTATGCAGCCGTTCTAAATGAGCTTAAATACAGAGCTGTGGAAATCTTATTTCTGGTGTGTGGTCTGTCACTTAAATCAGCCTTAGCGCTAGAGAAATGAAGGGTTACGGAAATGGGACAAGCTTCTCTAAAAGGTGCAGGTTAGAAGCAACAAAACAGTAAGATCACCTTTTGCTCTGTCAAAACCAGTTGCAACCATGAAGTCAGTTGGTGGAATGAAGGCCATTATGATATTTTGAGGGAGAGCTGCATCCCTGTGACGATAGCGTAGTTATGCTCTCCAGTCTTTTAGAATTCCTTGGAGATCCTCATGATCATGATCCAGTCCATAAAGGTTGGGATTTTCAAAAGCTTCAGCCAAGGTTTTTCTGCTTTTGTGACTTAGCTGTCTTCTTCTGGGTTATGAGTGTTTCAAAGACAACAGAGGACAAGAACAGTGAAGTTATGTCATTACTGTAGTCACTGGGGTTCTGTACTGACCTGCTTATAAGTAATCCAGGCAAAGGGGTGGATAATGCATTACCAGAGGGTAATGCACAGCCATTCAGGGTAGAAAAATCTTAAACTGAAGAATTTAACACTGAAAAAATACAGAATGATTTCATCCTGCGTTATCATCTGATACTTAGTAAACAGGTGATAAAGCAGGAAGAAAACATTCCATCAAATGCAAAGTTATTGCATGAGGCAAAATAACATTCACTAAGAATATAGGGGGAGGGAACTTTATGTTAGTTACTGTTTAGTAGGAAGGAAATCCTGTGGGCAATTTTTGGAAAACATTAGCTCATTGCTCAGCATCATTCTGACAGGCAAAGAGAATTTTAAGGTATTTTAGGAAAGAAATGGGGAAAACACCGTAAGACCTCTTTTAGACTTACTGGCTCTGTGCTTAGTGCACTGTATAGCTCTAGTTGTCCAATTTTAAAAGTACTAAATTAATGCAGAAACAAGATAACGGGTCATCAGAGATGCAAAGGAGTCAGGAAAAACAGGCAGCCTTGAGGGAACAGAAAGATGTCCACAGGATTATAAATGATGTGGAAATAGTTTAATGGGAGTGATCTCTCACTGCTTATTTGTGATTCATTGCCCCTTAGTTATTGCAATTAATAGTGTGTTCAAGGTTTATATGGGGGGCAATTGTTGGTTTTGGGGTTGGGTTTTGGTTTGGGGTTGGGTTTGGGTTTTTTTTCTTTGGGTTTTTGTTGTTGTGTTGGGGGTTTTGTTTGTTTGTTTCTTCGTTGGCTTATTTTTCTGTAAATAATATTGGCCTTGACCATAGACAAGATCCTGGGCTGGGTAGCTTTTTGGGGTGCAGTTCAGCTCAAGGTGGAGCTGTGTAAGTTGAAGTGTTTACTGACAGGTGTGTGCAGTCATGTTGGATGTATAAATTATAGAGCCGGAAGAGCTTTTTTTATCCCACTATGGTCATCCAGGCTTAGTTCACTTGACCAGAGTAGCCTGCCTAGCTTCCACATGTTCCAGTAAGGCATGGTTCTCCTCCTCTGGGTTCACAGGTCCTAATAAAAATTGTGTTACAGTAGCATTTTTTCATAACACAGTATCAAGTAGCTTTAAGAAAAAAAAAAAAGAAAAAGTGTTATTCTCACTAACTTTACAATTTGCTTTGTTTCTTTTTTTGTTTTTGAACAGGGACAAGGATGGTAAGCCCTGCATCTTTAAGAAAATTGCTGGAGTCTTGTAAAGATCTTTCTTTACTCGATGTGTCGTTCTGTTCACAGATTGACAATAGAGTTGTCCTAGAACTGAATGCCAACTTTCCTAATGTGTTCATAAAAAAGAGTTTCACTCAGTGACTCACTACTTAAGCTGCTGTGAAATTCATTTGACAGAGTTGTTTCCTGTGAATTTGTGCTGACTTTTTTTAAGAAGACTATAAAACTGCTATGAAATAGTGGAAAGTATTAATTATCTAAAAAAATATAATAAAATAAATGGGTAAAATACATATAAGTAAATTGTGCGTTTCTTAAAGAGTTGATATTGCACCTAAGAATTGTTTTACTCTGTATTAATTGGTGGCACTGCATGTTTTTAAATACAAGCCATCTATGTGGCTTTAATGAGAAGGAAATTAATAACATTGTCTTAAATGTCCCTTTATAGAGTGTTACACACAATGAATTCTGTTTATATCCAGATGGAAGCAGAATTTCAATATTTATCGGTAAGAAAAAATGGGTGCTTCCTTTTTATGTGTAAGTTTTTGTATGTGTATATATGAGTGCATACAAATGTATTTGTATATACCTAGATACTGTAGCATTCTTGCTTGGTCTGCAGCATAAGATGTTACGATCTGGCCTAGAGTTAGTTGTTTGAAAACCTATTTATGATTGTAAGAATGGATTGAAAAGACACTTTGTCGTCTTCGGATTTTTGGCAATGAATTGCATCTGATACATTTTTCTCCTTTCCTTCACCTGAAATAGATGTGATGCTTTACAGTCCAGCCTAAGTGACACAACCAATAAATGAAAGAACCTTCCACCTGAACTTAGAGCAGAAGCAAAAGAGAAAATTGCCAGATGCTTCTTGGTATTGGATGTAAAGTTGGAGCCAGGTATTTAGTGTCATAACTGGTAATGTGTAGAAAACTACAGAGCAATTTTTGTTTCAAATTTCTGTCATGGTCAAGACTTGATTTGTGGCACATCTGGTTATCATGCAGAGTACCATGAAAAATAGACTTAGGCTAATGCATTACGCTGGCATCAAATCTATTGTCAAGTGTAAAACCAAGCATCTTAGGTAAAACAGCAGTGAAAATATAGTATAGTGGGTTTGAAACAAGGGCAATGTGATTTGGTGATTTAATAATCACCAAACATTAGCATTGGATTTGGTTTGGTTTTGTTTTCCAAGAGGTGATCACTCAAGGTACTATTACACTCTCTTTAGCACTGTTCAGCCTCTGAAGACAGAAAACTATCAATGGACAAATTCTGGAGGTTTCTTCCTTTTGCACTTTCTTGGATGAGGATTTTCTCCTTTTTTTCCTTTTTTTTTTTTTTTTTTTCCTTGAGTACCACTGCTACGGTATGTTGCTATGTACAGCTTGAGTTTAGAATTTTATCTTTATAGCCACCGTTGGTGGATATGGACCATGAAATATAGCTTGTCATTTGATATTAATTCCACTATTCTTGTATTGATGGCACTTATTACCTACTGGAATAATAATAACATTATTTTGTCTGGCAAAAGAACATTATTGCACTGAAGATCACTGGCAAAGAATACTTCAGTTTATGCAGTAAATAACTGACTTCTACTAGAGGACTGATACGAATCACTGAAGATTTGACAATCTCCGTGACTCCTGAATGAACGCTTTGAACTCTTTGTGCTGGTGCCAATACTTTATAAACCATGTCATGAAACAGCTACAGAACGTTTATCTAATCTCATAGAATGACCTTTTTTGTCAGATTTTTCCATTTTACAGAAACTTTTGGGAATTCCAAATCCAAAGAAGGGCATGCACAGTTGGCTTTTTGATTTTTCTTCCACACAGATGGCACTATGGGATTTCCAACCAGATTATTCCATTCCATTATTTTTTTTTCCCAGAAAACTGGACATTGTCAAGAGATCTTTAGCTTGATTTACATTTTTTCCACACTGACAGTTGTCAGCTTTGGTGTGCTTCTATATGAGACCTCATTTATTTCAATCAGGTTTGATTGATTTATTTTTCTGGGAACTTAAGCTTTTACTTTTTTTTCCTACAAGTAATATTTTTCCTTGTAATTGAGTATTAAACATTATTGTTTTAGAGAACACGGGTTCAGATAATGTGAGTTTACAAAGAACAGTGTTTCAAAACAAACGCTTTTGTTGTGAAATTTCACTTCTCAGGGTGCATCTGTATTTATCTCCTTTTTTTTCCTTTATGATCCTTGTTTTTCTCTGTAAATAGAATGGGATGTGGATGAAGTGATAGCCATTGTGCCTTCGAACTGGTAAACTTGGTAAATAATACAGTTTCACATCTATAGCATCAATGAATCAAATAAGAGGTTTTGTAATCATGTATGTGTAAAGGATTTCATTCTCTATTGCTTTTTAGGTAGTATAAAGGAGGTTTAAATTGATGTTTTGTTCATACTAAAGGATTTTTTTTTTTCTTCCATTGTGCCTTCAGTTTGAAATCGGTTCTGTTAGGAATCCTTTTGTCACTTGAAAGATAAATTGAAGGCTGCTTTTTATTTGGACTATTTAAAACTCAGCTATTGCTAACACAGTTAATTCAAATAGCTGAGAAATAATTGGGAAAGACTTCCATCTGTAGTTGTAGACTTTAAACTTCAAACAACGGGTAAGAAGCTCTTTTAGCTGTGGCTTTATATGTCTTCCAGCAAAGAGAGCATAGACCAGACTTGACATTTCTAGTATTTCCTGGGCAAAGACAGTAACATGCTTTTAGACCTTCCTTATACATCACAAAGTAGCAAAAATAGATCACTGTCTTCTTAGTTGTACTATTTTATATTTCTGTGTGTATATGTATACATGTGTATGTATAAATTATATATACATGCATGTATGTGTCTAGGATTTTTTTTGTATGTGTGTACATACTTAAATGTATAAGTCTCAAAGTTTTTCATGTAGAAATTACTTTTATGATGTGAATGTAATGATAGCAAAGGGTGTTTCATGGCAGTTCTGTTTTCAACTGTTCTTTTACTGTACCTAGAGACTGAGCTCCTCTCCACCCATGCAGCAGGAAAAGCCTGGGCAGGAGGTGTGCTAGATTTCCTGTGATGCTTTGCCTAAGTGCCTTTTGGTTTGTTTACACGTGAAAGGTATTACAGGGTATCGTAGAGTGTGAGTGCAAACTCCAATAACTACTGTGAACTGTCTCCTTGTGAAGTAGTCACATAGAGGGAAACTTACTCTAGTTTTATTTAATCCAAACTGAATGATGGCGATTCCTTAGTTGGAGGAATTTAATTATTTTGGAATTGGGTCATCATCTCCAACACTAGACCATCCCTCAATCATGTTACCTAAATTATACTTTTGAGGATATTACATTTCCTTTTATCTTGTCTTTTGATCTTGTCTGTCTTTGTGAAGCATTGTAAAAGATGCACTTTGGCAGCAAAAGTTAAAAAATCCATTGCAAACACATCCAAAAAAAAGAGGCTTGCTCTGAAGTACTCCTGTTCTTAAACTAAAGAACTAAAGGGGAGCTTTACATACTATCTGTATGAAGTTGGTGTGGGATGGCCTGTAGGCAGAGATGTCACTCTTTTGATAATTTTAAAATGAATATGATAATTTTGTCATTTAAAGCAACTTCCCAATTTTTAAAGGCTTCAGTTCAGTAGTGTCCTTCCATGTATTCAGAATTCTGAGCTGACTAGATAGCTCTATGGAAATAGATGGGGTTTCTGTTATTTAAATTATGCACATGATTAAGTACATTAGTGAGCAGGACTTGCATGGAAAACCAGTTTTGCGTAGGAGTTTGTACCTCTACAATCCCTGTGTCCTCAAAAGTCCAAATTACATACCAAAAGAGGAGAAAAAAAAAAAAGGAAGACCCTTGTTTCTACTGCCTGGTTCTTTCATTGGAGCTCTCATGCCAACTTTTCCAGATACAAGATGTAATTATGGTACACAGTGAGTAGAATTCATCTCACTGAGTGCTAGCTCTGTGAAAGTTAAACATCTAGTTTAAGGAAGGAATCTTGGCACCTCTAGAGAGCTATTAATCTCCTCAGATAGATATTTAAGGAAAGTAGAATGAATCACGTTCTAGAGAGCATCTCTGGAGACTGTGGAAGCTATGATTTACTTTAGGTTAGATACGCGGCTTTAGAATACTAAACAGATTAATTCCATCCAGCGCTGTACTACCTGTCCTGCAGTGGCAAAAAACAAGATTGGAACAATGTTCATTCCCAAACCTCAAATCTATCCAAAATCTGTCTGGAAAGCAAGTTAAAAGAGATGCTGACAACTTGAAAAGTCCTTGTTTTAAATGTCAGGATCTCTTTCTGCACCTGAGTCCCTTGCCAATGCCTGTGGTGTGTCTTTGGGGGCTTGGGGTTTGTTGTTTTTTGGTTGGGGTTTTTTGGTGGAACTGCATCCCTTTTCCCTATTGTGAAATCTCACGTACCTAACTGGCTATATGTATAGTTCTGTGAATGCATGAAATTAACAGGCAAATGAAATTAATGTATTGCAGCTATTTTTATAATCTTCCATATTGCTGTAATTAAGATTATGACTAGTTTAACTTGTCTCCTATCATCCCAAATGTTACTAAGTGTGCGTTTGCAAAAATCGTACGTTTAGTCCTGGTTCTGATTCTGTGTACTTATTTCATCTTATGGGATATTTTCCCATGTCACATCTGCAGGACTACTAAATTTACAAAAACTAAACAAAATGTAGCATTTTATTATATATGTTATGGGGTTGACATGTTCATTATTACTCTCTTGCAATGATTCCGTAAGTTGTAGCTTTTGAAATTACTAGGCTAGAAAATTCTGGTTTAGTGCATCTGTATATGCTATGTTAGATACAATGTTTTTTCCCAAATGGAGGCATTTGTCCTTACTGAGATTATGATTTCTGTGATTTTAGATTTCTGACTTGATAATAAAATCCAAGAAGGGCTCTTCATTAAGTATTAATATCAGGGACAGGTTGTGGTCCAGAGGAGGGCCACGAGAATGATCAGGGGACTGGAGCACCTCCCATATGAAGATAGGCTGAGAAAGTTGGGACTTCAGCCTGGAGAAGAGAAGGCTGCATGGAGACCTCATAGCAGCCTTCCAGTATCTGAAGGGGGCCTATAGGGATGCTGGGGAGGGACTCCTCATTAGAGACTGTAGTGATAGGACAAGGGGTAATGGGTAAAAACTTAAACAGGGGAAGTTTAGATTGGATATAAGGAGGAAATTCTTTCCTGTTAGGGTAGTGAGGCACTGGAATAGGTTGCCCAAGGAGGTTGTGAATGCGCCATCCCTGGCAGTGTTCAAGGCTAGGTTGGACGAGGCCTTGGGTAATATGGTTTAGAGCAAGGTGTCCCTGCCCATGGCAGGGGGGTTGGAACTTGATGATCGTAAGGTCCTTTCCAACCTTAACTATTCTATGATTCCATGATTAGGAAGGGCTAAGGCATGAGTCCTCTTTGTTACAGATCCTCATGACCTGCGAAGATGGGCCTCAGCAAGAGCTAGTTCTTTTTAAGATTCAGCCTCAGTAGTAGCAGGCAATGTTAAGATTTTCCTTTTTAACTGATGGACTAAGTACTGTTATTTTAGTTTGAGTTTCATAGCTCTAGTTTCTCCCTGTCTTGTTTTCATTTAAGAATGATGTAAGGTACAGTCAGGGCACACACATCATAAATTGGAGGGCATCCTTTATAATCATAAAATTATAAAGAGGAATGTTTTATTCCTCTTTTTCTAAAAACAAATAAAAAAACCTTCAGCTATTTGAAAGCTCTTTCCCCTTGGATACTGAAGAAATGCAAATGTCAATAAAGTTGAGAAAAGAAACAAAGGGTCTTACCCAGCTTTAAGTGGAAACTCATGAAGGGGTGCCCAGAGCTATTTACAGAGAAGAGGAAAGTAAGTGCATAGTTCTAGATCAGCTGTTACCTTTCCCAGAAATTTAATATCCCATATAATTTCATATGCTCATATTTCAAAGTCATGTTTTAGCATTTAGATGCTCTGAATATTCATATATGTGCTTATGCAGCAATTCCTGATGTCTCTTTCATTTTTATGAACTACATGAAGATTTTGGTTTTTTCAGTTACCACTGCCCAGCTGTAGTTTTTGTTAAACTCTGAAATGATTTTGTGCATGCACACACAGATGCATGTAAGACTTAATTGCTTAGGATTTTTATAATAGTTTTTGAGGACAAATAAACTACAGGTTTTGGGTGAAAATGGTAAAGAAAAGGCTTGATTGTTCTGTTTGCTTCAGTGTACTGATTGCTGCTGGTGGTAGGGAGAGGGAAAAAGAAACTTGTGGTGTTCAGAACAGTCACGAGAATCTTACTTAATTTTTTTCTTCAGGAGAAGTAACATTTTTCTTGGTTTAGGTTAGTAGGAAACTTAACTTATTAAAATGAAATTTTGGTGATGTTTTTGACAAGCAGTTCTGTAGTGTACAAAACAATGTGATTAGTTTACAGCAGTCTGAACGTTTAGTTTCCATATTCTTAGTATTTGTTGACTTAGATCTTGTAACAAATTGGGATTGCCATGCCTTAAGTGCCAGTGGTTTCTGCTTACTCTGGAAACTGTTCATAGTATCAAAACATGAAAATTTGAATTCAGATTAAACAGAGGATGAAGTTTATGAAACACTGAACTGTGAGCAACTTAGGGAGACACTGTGTATAATTGTGGTGAATTCCCATTTTGTGTGTATATATTTACTGTTATACCATTGTAAAGACCTGTTGGGTCATAAGCCCTCTGCTCACTCTCAGAAGATGAGTTCTCTGTATCACACCTTGGTCTCTTCAGACTTATTTTCTTCAGGGTGTTGCCATTGATTTCTGCACATATACACTCTTCTGAAACTAATAGAGGAAAATTAAAAATACCTGGTTTGGTTGTGATTTGGAAACTAGTCTATGCTTGGAGTTATTTTGGAATAGTTACTGAAAGTGAAATAAAATACCCAGGAATTGGTGCGTTCGCAGGGGAACCTTGCACTTTCTGATTTAACCTTTGACAGACAAGTCCTAATTGCCAGCAGTCCCTTAAGGTATCTTAGTGAAATCGATGTAATGGTCTTGCTCTGGATCTTCCTAGTGAGCATAAAGCCATTACAGCCCTTTAGCATCCTGTGGCATTTTGAATTCATCTCCTTACCAGGCACAGTGTGGAGTTAAGGTGTGTGGAGATTGGCCTGATCTCTGAAAGTGAGGTGTGTGAACTGCCTGGGGAAATTTCCTGCTCACATTTATTCCTGGGTGTGGATGAAAATGAAGGGCATCTCCAGGTCTTGAAATACAAATACCTGAACCCACCACCTTTATTCATTTTAAAATGATAGGTCTCTCCCTGCCCCCCCTCAAATAATGAGCAACAAAGTACTTGCACTGTATTTATGATTTAGGTGATATGGTTTAGCATTGGTCTTGGCAGTCCTGGGGTAACAGTTGGACTCGATGAAATTAAAGGTCTTTTCCAACCTAGCTGATTATATGATGTAATAGTATGCTCCATTTTCTGCCCCAGCAATAGGAGTTCGTGTAGTGTCTCAACGAACTCCTACTGTGTTACCTTCTAAAGGGACTGATTTCTGTTAAAGGTGGAAGAGCAGCAATAGAGCGAACACTTCGGACACTATCTGTAAATGGCTTTGTTATGCATGCTATGCCAGTAAGCACCTGAAGCAAGTTATGCCTTTTTTTAATAACCAGTTGAGAAGGACAAAAGGGATAATTGCCTCTAAGCACATTTTCTATGGCTGGAGGACATTTAATTTTAAATCATCTAATTTTAAATAACTAGGGTAGGTGCTAAAGTTAGGAAACTAGTCTCCTAGGATGCTTTCACTCTGGGTGGATGGTTCTTCCACAGGGTAATTCAGACTGGGAGATCAATCCTAAACTGAGGACTTGAATTGACCTCTGGAGAAGCTGAGGTCCATGTAGACCACATAAAACTTCTGTTGGAAACTTCCTGAGCTATGCGTGCTATCCTAACATGGTTTTGGGGTAACAGGCTTTGTACCCCTCAGTGCTCCCTGTTAGTCCCCTAGCTTCTCTTGCTTCCACTGAAGGAAGGCCACTGCTTTCTGTGCTCTGTTGTTGAGCTGTATCTGATTGCTCCCTACAAAACATCTTGGCTAAAGCTGGAAAACCTTTTGTTTCCCAGTAGTGGAGTGTTTAAAGTTGTGGGCTTATTTTATCCTCCCAAGTCATAAAGAGTCAGAGAAGGCTGCATGGAAACCTCATAGCATCCTTCCAGTATCTGAAGGGGGCCTACAGGGATGCTGGGGATGGACTCTTCATTAGGGACTGTAGTGATAGGACAAGGGGTAATGGGTTAAAACTTAAACAGGGGAAGTTTAGATTGGATATAAGGAGGAAATTCTTTCCTGTTAGGGTGGTGAGGCACTGGAATAGGTTGCCCAGGGAAGTTGTGAATGCTCCATCCTGAACTGTTCAAGGCCAGGTTGGACAGAGCCTTGGGTGGCATGATTTAGTGTGAGGTGTCCCCTGCCCATGGCAGGGGGGTTGGAACTTGATGATCTTAAGGTCCTTTCCAACCCTAACTATTCTATGATTCTAAGTCAGGTGTTAAAGCCAACAGAAGGAAAAGGGCATTTAAGTGAAAAGAGTAAGCACCAGCAAGTGAGAGCATGGTGGTTGTGCATATGTTTTAATCCAAATTAGCATAAACAAGGATAGCCACTCTTGATTGTGTTCCAGGGCTCCTTTTAAATAGTTCATCTTGGTACTATGTCACAAAGATGTGCAAACTGAGGTTTATTTTCATCTCATAATGGTGCTTCAAGCCCTCAAATATGAAATGGTACTGTGAGCATGCGAGAACATGCAAGTCCAAACTGGCTCTAATAGATTTTGCAAGGTCCTTTGAGAAATACACGTTGGAAAACTAGAATTAGGCTAGTAAGAGCGTATTTAAAGCATGGTGAAGGCAGTGGTTAGCAAGACCGAAAGTGGCAGGTGGGGGCAACAGTTCATTGATGTGTTTTTCAGGACTGTTTCCTGACGTTAAGCTACATGGGCCCACTGCTTTGCACCATTGCAGTCTTGAATATAGCAAATATTCCAAGAGCTGTGTCTGTATGTGCAATCTGCAATGCCAGATATGTTCTCAGTGCTGTCATTCAATGTCGCACATTCAGCATTAACCCCATTTCTCATTTTGTGCTCCTCTTAGTACGATAGCAGTGTTTACCTGAGCATCATGTGTGTATTTGTTTTTAATATCCCACTCTGAGGCTTGTGTGTTTCTTTTATACTTATGCAAGAACTTGATTACATTTCAAAATTACATTATTTTTTTTCCCCTCTCGGTATTCTGCTCGACCAATTGTAAACAGAAGGGATGTTCCTGGTGTATTACTTCTGTTCAGACTGGACTGCTGCATCTTCTCTGTGTAAACCCAAAGGTGTCTCTTCGTATGCAGAGACAGCTCAGGCATGGACACTTGGCTCCTCATTTGAACACCCTTGACTTGTACCACATATGTTTTGATGGTATAAGGCAGGGGATTACTTGAACACACACAAAACAGAGATACTAGCCCTGTATTTATTATCAATGGAATTTATTATGGATAGAAATCATCAAATGCCTTATATTACTAACTCGAAGATAATTTCTTTTTATCTAAAAAGCTAATTATGTATTTACAACCAATTTTTCTGTTTAGTAAATTAAGCCTGTTTTATTCTGACATGTTGGATAATTTAAAATGTCATAATACTGTGTTGTATAGTTTTATCCCATTACTGCCAGTACAAAGAATTAATGTCCTCTCTGAGATGTCGGTGTCTGCTAATTCAGAAATGACAGAAATGTGTTAAAATATATTCAACCTATAATATTTATCTTGCTTTGCACTTAATTTGTTTCCCTTCTACTGTGTTGAAAAATAACAAGTGTACATAAAATAATGAATAAATAAAGCAAAAAAAATAGTATTTGTCTACGTTCATTGACCTTTTGTGCATTCATTTTAAAAAACAGTGAAATAAAACACAAAATATGATGCATTCAGAGGAATAGTTTGGTCATATTTTTATCACTGTTCAGTTTGAAATAACCTGCCCCAGATGTTTTTAGACACCAATTTATGAACTAGCTTCTTTTTTTTATAGAAGAGTATTATTTAGTATTTAGCTTACTGTAGCCTTGTGAAAGCACGTGGAACTTAGATGCCTTTCATACAATAGATGCTTAGCTGCATGAAACAGTTTGTGATCTAGGTACACAGCGAGACAGCAGATGTATATAGACAGACAGGGCATAAAGCAGATGGACCAGGAGATGCCTCCAAGGGGGAAAAAAGAAGTTGAAATTCTTACAAGAGCAATTTCCTACTCTAGCTCAAATTATGTTAACATTTCTTAATCCCTTTAATTATATAGGTAATGATGTAGTTGTGTTTAAATTAAGTAATATAAACTCTAAACTTCCCAAAGATACTACAGTGTTCTGGAGCTTTGAAAATGGGTACCAGAAGGGGGCAGGCGCAGAAAAACCCAAGTACTGACCTTTAGAGGTCTCTTACAACCCAAGCCATTCTACAGTTTTGTGAAATGAGTAACTGATTTGCTAGTCTTTGTCCTCCTCTTCTTGTGAATTGTCTAAAAGGTTTATTGGTTCAGAAACTGGTATTTGTCTCATCAGTGCCCATTTTGTTGTAGGCAAAGTTTAGCAAGTGTTACATTTGCCTGATAACTGCTAATTACTCAAGAGAGCGCTCCTACTAAAGCAAATGCAAAGCCTTGAGTTGCCTTCTTGCATCTCTAAGGAAACTTTTATTAAGACTTTTTCTCTCCAGCACCTACTCAAGTGTTCAGCTTTTGCTTTGCCTCAGGCCAATATCATTTCAGACGCGCTAAAACTGCCTTCTAGCACCAACTTACAGCTGCTGGTGCTTCTGATTGTTGAGAAGTGTAAGGACAAGACTGGACCCAGCTTCTGTGCATCTTGGACAAAGCGCAGCTGACATTTCAGAACTGCCTTGGTTCTGATAGATACCTATTTCTTAGTGCTGCTTTCTCAGTATTGAAAGTTCACATATACACCTGAAGATTACCAGGTGTCTCTCTTCCTCTGTATGGCACTTCTGATCATGCAGATACTATAAAAACCACACAGATACAGCCAGATGGCAAAATATTTCAGGATTTCGAGGCTTAAGGCCTGAGAGCTTTTAATACACTTTATCACGTTATTACTTGGCAGGAGTGTGTTATTATTTGGGAAAGTGAAAGCAGTTACGTGTTCTGTATACGCATGTAGTTTTACCTATGTCCGGAGGGAAGGAGGGAGGAAAGTTCAGTGTTCTATGAAAATGTTCAAAACCACAAACTTGTCTCTGTTGCTTAAAGACACAATTGGCAACCCTCACTGAATTTAGACAGAACACTGTAGATCTGATACCGTGCGTGCTGCAATTGCTTATTCACTGGTAAAATCAAATGTCATCATATGCAATGCAGGCATTTATTATTACAAAAAGATTTTAACATAATGCTTTTCCTTATGGTTTTGAAGAGCTAGAAATAAAAATGCCTTGATGCGGTAACCAGGCAGTTTTGAATTGCCAGGTAGCTGTAGGAGTTAAAATAAGTGCAGCAGCATTTTTGTAAAGAGGTCATGTCCATCTCTCTGGGTACAAATCAGAATCACAGGATGGTTTGAGTTGAGAGGGACCTTATAGCTCATCCAGTTCCAACCCCCTAGGGTTGGGGCATGGACACCTTTCACTAGACCAGGTTGCTCCAAGCCCTGTCCAATCTGGCCTTGAACTCTGCCGGGGATGGGGCAACCACAGCTTCTCTGGACAACAAATGCACAACCAATTTTGGTTCAAACTTGAGGCCAGTATGTCTCTGAGTGCTGTAGGAGCCCAGTGGTACGGTCTGCATAGTTCTTGTTTAAGAAGGATAAATCAGAACTAGCCTTGTAAATGGGCTACAAGCTCAAGGCTCAAAGTGAAAAATAAAAGGATAATACACTGAATGTGACAAGAATGCAATTGGCAATCTACATAGGTAACTTTTTTCATCGTATTTTCATCCTAAAGTAAACGTAACAATTTGGGCAGCTGTTAGTGTAGCACAAGAGGCCTCCCTCTCATAGAAGGATTAAGAGCACCTTGTCTAAATCAGTCATTATCAAAAGCGACTCGGAGCTGATGGAAAGTGGAATGGGAAATACAAAGTTGCGTTCCCTCTAAGAAAGTGTGATTGTCCTTCTTCAAGGTGCTGCTAGAGATGGTTTGGTCTGGTGTCTGCTATCGCTTCCCAACACCTGTTCCCGGGATGCTGCTGCTGGGAGCAGCTGTTCCCTCGCAGTGACTATGGCAAAATGTCAGAGTGCTAAACTGGTTAATTGGGCCTTTTGCAGCTGCGTAAAATGAGTGTGTTTGGGATGAACTTTAGAGGACTTCCTGCACGGTATCTCTGCTTGGAGAAATCTTCTCTGTGTTCTAGCAGTCGCTTCTGTTTAGTAAATGCAAAGGGTTTGTGTGCAAAATTATCTGACCATCCTATGGAGAGTTCGCTGAAGGCAATGATGTGCTGTCTTCAGCATCTGTGTAGTTATTTTTCCCATGCAACACACCGATAGAATGCTTTGCAGTAAGTCCCACTCCTCCAGCAGACATATTTTCTCTAAGGTCTGCAACCACTACCTACAGTTAAACATAAGAATGTCATCTATTTTAAGTGACTGGGGAAGGGAAAAGAAATGGTGGGTAGCTACAGAGCCTGTAGGTGGGCAGCCTGGACTGTGTCACTATCAGTGCTGTGCCTTCTGCATGATCTGGGGATGAGCTACTGAACTTGTAATTCACTTTCCATTTGTGTGTGATCAGGTGATATTTACTGTATCTCATACCACTGTGATTCATGGAGAACATAATGACTTACTCTTGCATAATATTTATCTTTGAATTGTCTAAGGTAAAGGATTTGTAAGAGTAGAATATATGGGGTGCTCATCAAACCTAGAGATCTGCAACTCCAGTCTGATTTTTCTTTTTTAATAGATATACTTCTAAATAATTCAGTCTTTTCAGAGAATTACAGCAGCTTTCAAGTTAGGTATTGATCCAGGGGTGTTCTGCTGCTCTCCAAAAGGAGCAGAGGCTTTCATATCTGCGCCTCCCTGGCTCAAAGTGGCACATCTTCAGAATGGAAGCAGGGATTGAGATTAACGATCTCCAGCTAATGATCAGGTGCTATCTGCCACCTGACAGCAAGCAGTCAGTCACCAGGGGTGGGGTGACAGCCCACCCTTTTGTGTTTTCCTACACATACAGTCCTTAGGCAGCCTTTGTGTCTTCCAGTTGGCAGGAGCTGAGCCTGAGTTCTGGCAGCTTGAGCTGCGGTGTTCAGCTGCGGCTCTGGACTGGAGGAGTTTAGTGCCACGCAGCAGTAGATGGATCACCTTTGTGCAGTGCATGCAGTTGCTCTGTGGTGTGTATCGTACTGTACTTTCAATGTTACAACCGTGTGTCATGTAAAGTTGTTGAATGCATTTTTTATTAATAGACTCTTTTTTTCCCTTAAATGCTGTAAGAGATTAAGTGAAAATGTACGCTCTTCTTTGCAAGAAAGAAAGCGTGCTGCCTTGCTCCCTAGCATATCTTTTTCCTCAGAACAACACTGTCTCCTTGAAAAAAATCCAACACTTTTTCCCCAGAAATCTCCTATAGATCATGAGTTTAAACTTTGAAGAGTGGGGGAACTCCAGCTCTTTCTTACCGCTTTCTATCTGCTGGATGGCTGGTACCTGTCATGGCCACACTTGCACAGAACAGCAGGACCTCTCCAGGGAAGACAGAAAGCCTGTTCCTGCGGTTGAGAGATAACAATGCTATATTTTGTCTCAAAACTAACAGCAAGGAGAAAATGGGTCATATTCACTGGGAATGGCCCCTCTGTGTTGGGTAACAGGTTGGGATTGAGGCATGTTGATGAGGCTGTTACTCATGTTTTACAGCTGCTGCCTCTAAGTACTTCTGCAAACCCCGCAGCATGTCCTTCTTGCCCTAGAGTCTCTGGACAACGCAGATAGAGCACCTGAGGGACATCAAAGTGACAGGGCTCCCCACTCCCTGTAACAGATGTGTGTTTAGGCTGTGTGTTTTGGACTAGTAGGTGGTGAACACCTCCTGAGTTAACCTTTTTGACCTGTTAAGTGTCAGGTTGGGGTCTGGTGGAAGAGCAGCACTAGGATGTGGGAAACCTTGGGCTCAGGCCAAGGAGAATAGCAAGTGAAGCGGAGGCTTAGCTGCTGGGGTGAGCCCCCTGCTGCCCTTCCACTGGAGGTGTGCCCCTCCCTTGGTTGGCTACACAAGGCATGCGAGGAGCTGGATCCATGTGTCCATCCTCCTCCTTGCCCAACTGAAAGGGTCAAGCATGCAAAATTGGAATAGACAACTGCTCAAGGTAAAGGCCTAGATTCCACCCACAATTACAGCTGTCTGATTTGGGATATGATTTATACGCAGAGGGTGTTCAAGCAAAATTAGTATGCAAAAGGTCAGTGTTCTCCAGCTCCCCAGACCTATTAGCAAATAAATCAATCCTCACTTCTCTGCTGGTTCAGGAAGGGTTCCTGAAACAAAGCCAGCTTTTCCCTTTAGAGGCTGAACCTTTGTCATGGCTTTCTGCAGGCTGCAAACAGAACTGTCTCCACAGCTAGGACTGACACAGGCTTGATCTGTAGTGAAGGTGTAGCCACTGCTTACCTTTCCAGTCCCAGCCGTGTGCATAGCGTCTTATTTCTGTTATCTGAACAGGCCCAAAATTGATGTTCAGCTGGAAAACAGGTTATTTTCTCCCATGTCTGCTCAGTGCTATAGCACTGGCTGTCTGTAGTGTGATTAGCTCTGTGCAGAGCTCTCACTTCTTTCCCGAACTGAATCTTTCTTGGTTTTTTGTTTTGTTTTGTTTTGTTTTGTTTCATCTCAATTTGCTTGTTGAGTTAGCAAGAGACTCTGAGCTCGTGATATGTCACTTGTCTGTTTTCAGTGCACTGAAGTCTGCTGTAGCAGAATGTCTGAATGGCTCGGGTTCTTGATATTCACAATATTTTAATGTTTTCAGCACCTACATAGGCTGCGTGGCAAGCGGTAGCTACGGAACCGGTAGTGCTGAAGGAAACACAAGGAGTGAACCTGAACAGTCTTATCTGTGGCCTGTGAAGACCCTCACTGGCTGTCCGGCAGCTTGGGGGGGTGCTGGGTGGAAAGAGAGCACCCAACCAGCAACAAGCAGCCCCGTGGGAGACCAGGGCTGTCTCTGGGTTTCTGTTCCTGGAAAACAGGGGTTTCACTCGAAGGGGAAGGGTTTGGAGGGAGTATTTTGGGGAGGCCTTTGGTGATGGGCTGGCATCTGGTGCAATGTGACTTCACCAAGAGCAGAAGCCGTTTGGTGACACGGTGGGATTTGAAACCAGCCCCAGAAGAAGGGACCTGGATGGGGAACGTGCTGGCAGAGGTATGCACCCCTCAAGGGACCCGGAGAGATGCTGCAGCTGGTGGGGTGGGGACTGCCTTCTCACAGATGAACCAAAGGTTGGGCTTGATGGTCTTAAAGGTCTTTTCCAACCTCATTGATTTTACGAACCAGGGAGTTGTTGTTTGGTTTGGGGTGTTTTTGTTGTTTTCCTTTTTTGTTGCTTTTTCTTAAATCTGAGCAGGAGAAGCACCACGTCTAACAGGGGATTTTGATGCTGCTGTGTATATTTGGGAAAATAAAACCAAAAGAAAACCCGAGGGGAACCAACACGCATACTCACTTCTTCCCCTCACAGAGGCACCGCGGGCTCCACCGACCTCTCCGCCGGTTCTCCCGGAGCCCATCCCGGTAGTCCTTGCGTCCAAGGAAGGAGAAAGGGAGAGGGCTCGGAGGGAAGAGGGGAGGATGCTCCCCTGCCATTCCCGGAGGAGACCCCGCCGCAGTGGCAGCGGCGGCCGCTTGGGGGCGCCCACGCTCCATGCCCGGCTCTGGTCGCTGCTCCGGCCCGGCCTTGTGCCGGGGCAGGGGCCGGAGCCGCAGCCGGAGCCGAGGCCGGTGGCATCCTCCCTGGTCCGAAGCGCTGCCGGCTCCGAGACCGGTCCATAGGGCAAGACGAAGCTCTGCGGGAGGAAGAAACAGGCCCTCACCACCCTAAAGCACCCCCCAGACCCTACCGGGATCCCCCTTTCCCTCCTTGCTCCCGTCGACCCGACCCCAGAAGGAAACTCGGTCCCCAGCCAGAGAGACGCGAAGCAGCCTCGCCCCTTTGTGCGTGTTGCGGAGTTTCTCCTTGCGCAGGCAATTGGCAAAGGTTAGGAAAGCGTCTTTAGATCCCCTGTAATCCCAGGTTAAATATTAAAAGCATAAGCAGCCTAGGCCCAGTATTTACCTATGTAACTCCATAGATTTCCCTCCAGACCTGGACTTCTAAGAATTTAAGGGGCGCTTTGCGTTTCTTTTTTCCTTTCCTTTTTGTGCACCCCTTCGTATTTATTTAACAAACTAGCGGGAACAGGAGCGGGGAGACACCAACAATAAAAGCAGTGTTTTTATGACCGAGAAGTAGCCGGTTTCCCTGTGCCTGTAACGTGAGAGGAAGGCGAGATTCCAACCCTGCCGCCTGCTTTGTCCCCGCCTGAGTTTAAGTGGCCGGCACAGCAACACAAAAGGCAAAAATCACACACACAGACATCCCCAAAAGTCCACATAAACCCTCTATTGGCTCAATAGTAAAGATGGGTATTTTGATAAGGAAATATCCTCCCTGCCCTGGAGGTGTCTGGACTCCGCTTTGCCCCTCCGCCGTCCCGAAAACAGCAAAAACCACGGAAAAGGGGGGGGAATCCCCCAAGAAAGTGTTTAAGGAAAAAAAATTGAAGTCTCAAACGGGATTAAGGGTTTAATTACAATTCCCCATCGAAGTAAATGTCTGATGAACTGATCCTGTCAATTAATAGCAAACTTCATCCAAAACTTATGAAATAGACTCACATCAAATATATCTCTGACACCCTATTTTCTTTTTTTATTATTATTTATTGGAAATAAAAAAGCCCCAGCCCCAGAGGTAAATGGATTAAGCACCAGCAGGAGAAATTGTAAAGCAGAAACGTGGTGCTTTGGCTAGATATAAATATTTGGGAACACTTGGGAAAGGACGGGAGCAGAAAGTGTCAGTCTGAATGGGGGGCATCTGTAAAAAATGAAAGCTCTTTTAAAAAGAAAAAACAAATGAGTCTTTCTACCCGCCGACGGTATCATTTCATCATATTTTTGGCTCGCGCTATATTAAAGAGAAAAACAAGGTAATTGGAACATGCATCAACAGTTTTCCATGAAATAAGAGTTAAAAGAAGTAATAGAACTAATCACTGTCTCCTCAAATCAAGTAGAAAACATTTCAATGCACTAATTAGAGTAATTAGAATAATAAGACTGCCTATATGTGGTAAGACAATGTGTACAAACAACTTTATTTAATGTATACTGGTAATCAGCGATGCGTGCGTGCTTGAATGCTTAGTGCAATAAAATTCACCCCCGTCCGCCCAAACAATCAAATACAAATTAGTTTAATAATTGTGCCTGCTTGAACGTCTTAGAAATCCACAGGCAGAGGGAAATAAATAGCACCATCCTTGTTTGTACGTCTCCCCTACTGACCAAGGAGCTGATGCCTCCATGGACTTGGCAATGAATGACTGTAGACATGAATGAATCAAGGAGGGAAAGAGAATTAATGAATGAGTCAGGCTGGCTAAAAACAAGTCCTGACTTTTAGACGAGCGCCTCTTACAACTCCCGTGACGGGACGGGGAAGAGGAGGGGAAGACCGGTCTCGCCATCACTTTTATGAGCTGCCTCTGCTCGGGTTTTCCTGTCAGGACTTAACGTCCTGAGAGGAGGAGGGGAGGAAACACCGGCCGTCACCTGCCCACCGGCCTACCCTCTTCTTTTAGTCCTTAAAACCGGCATCTGCGGGGGCATACCCGCGGGCACACGGAGCGCTGCAGCCCAGCCCCGCAGGGATAGACGTTGCGGGGTCAGAGCTGGAGCTCGGTCACGGGGCCGCCTCCTGCCCGGCGGCTCCCCGGGACAGCCCGCACCGCCCCGGCCCCGTGGAGGTCTCTCCCCACACGGCCCGCATGCCTAGGGGGGGCAGCAGCGGCTCTGCCCCGCGGGGACTGCCCCTGTGCACGGACGGAGCCAGGCAGACACCGGACGGACTCGCTCCATCCCCGTGGCGAAGGGATGCGGCGGCCCCGCTCCCAGTCGCCCGCCCCCCGGCCAAGGCTTAGGCAGCACCGGCAAGAATTCCCGCCGCTGCCCTCTCCACATCCCACTCCCTTGCCCGTCGGAAGGAGGGCAGGATCCGACCCCGCGGGGAGGCCGGGGAGGAAGGGGGATGAGAGGGGAAGGGGCCCTGTGCCTGCATAGGCGGCCCCCCGGCCCCGGTGTGGAGTGAGACCCCGGCAAAGCCAGGGCTCTTGGCAGAGTGTCGGAGGTCTCCACACGGAATGTGCGGGAGGGATTTGCTGGTCGAGAAAAGACACTTGCAGCAGGGGTCAGGCCACGGGCTGAGGCCGGGTGTGGCTGGGAAATCCACTCACTGGGGCTCGGACTCGCCGGCCGAAAAGCCACTTGTTTGTTTATGATCTGATGAGAAGTCGGGTCTGAGAAAGAGTTTGTGCTTTTCATTTTAGCACTGCAGCTAAAGCACGCCCTGGGGTTGCCCTATGAACCCCCGGAGAAATACCCGCTCCTGCAAAGAACTGCCTGGTGTCCCGGCCAAGCCAGGATGAAACCCGTCTTCTCCGGAGCAACTTCCTACCGCCCCGACGGCAACCGGGCCGTGCCTGAGCACAGAGTACCAACTGAGCGCCAGCACCCACGAAAATTGGTTGGTCCTTTTAATCTTTTCCACTTCGAGGTTACGGCCCAGGCCCCTTTCCTTCCGAAACACAACATAAATGAGTGACCCCGATAGAATGCCACACTTCCCAGGACAGACCGCAACGCCCACCCTCCATTTTCGAGGCAGGAGGAGGCCGCCGCTGCCCTCTCAGCCTGCTGGAAAGCGGCGGACAGCTTCCTGCTGGCTCGGGCTGGGGGACCCCCATGTACGCGACCCCCCTCCCGCCGTGGCTCCATCTAAGCCCAGAGGTTTAAACGGGATTAAGCCCAGCACGCAGGCCCGCCTGTGGCCTCTCTCTCAACGCCGCCGGGCCCCATGGCCCACCGGGGGCCATTGCTTCCCCTCGAGGGCGAGTCACCAGTTCTCCTCCTCCCGCACCGGAGAATCTCCGCACCGACGGCACCGGAACAAAGAGCCAGCAAACCTCCAGCAGCGCGGCTTGGGACAACCCCGGGGCCTGGGGCCGCGCCGGCGGGCAGAGGCAGGCAGCAGGAGGGAGGAAGAGGGATCCCAGGCTTGGGGCAGGAGGGTGGGAAAGCGCAGGCAGCCGGACCCTTCCTGCCGCACCACTGCGTCCCGGCGCGGGCCAGAAGCCTGCCCGGGAGACCGGGCACTGGAAGGGGAGAACCGGGAACTCCCGACAACAAAACCCCGAAGGGGAGAGAGAGACAACAGGACAGAGCTTGGGGCAACAGGGGCCTCGTCCCCCTAGGGGCTCCTCCAAGTCGCCCACCCCAAGAGCATCACCTGGCCTGCCCCCCACCTGCAGGATTTGCCCGACTGTTTCCTCTTCTACCGCTTTTCTTTTTCAAACCCCCGGTTCCCGTCCTGGTCCCTCCCTTGCAAGCTGCCGGGAGAGCTGTCGGGGCTAGGCGCCCACGGGAGATCCTGCCCGGGGAGAGCAGTAGCAGCAGCGGCCTGTCACCCTCTGGAGCCGGGGACACGAAAGGAGGCAATCACTCAAGGTTTACGGGTTATACAGTCTCCTCACGCCTTCCACTTTCGGCCTTCATCAGAGGGAGCGAGCCAAGGAAGCGGGTCTTTTGTTGTTGACATGTGAACTACGACAGAGAGCCCTTGCTGGGAATGAGGGTGGGGGAGCCGGGGAACTGCCGTGCACCCTGACATCCACCTGCAGAATGTGCATCTTACGGTCGCGCCATTTCCCCTGTTCTTTCTCTCAAAAGAGAGTGAAAAGGAAAAAGGGGAAACGACCCCCGAACCTGCCGGACTGCCCGCAACCCGCCTGGAAGCACAAGAAAAATGGTTCCCATCTGGCCAGCTCCTCGCTGGACAGAGACCCCCAGAGGAGCAGCCCGGGGGCCTCCACAGTGGGAGGCCCGGCCCCAGCGCCGGCTCCCGGTAGCCATCCCCGCAGTGCCGGGCCTGCCCCGCCGAGCAAGGCGCCATCCAGCCAACCTACCACGTCCTGTCCCCTCGACGCGGGGAGCGGTCCCCGACAGCAGGGCCCTGTTGTCAAAGGCGAGCTATTCCCCTGGCGCCCACCCGAGTGTCCTGCAGAGGGCAGAGGCTGCTCGCTTTCCGCAGCCCGTTCCGCGGGCTATTGACCAAGGACTTTGAAATCCATACCCAGCTTCAACATTTTACCCGTCAGCACGTCTGCGGTCACAAAACACTTCTTCTTTCTGTCACTTCTCTTCGAAACTATTGATAACATCATTTAGCTGAATCTGTTCGGGATGAGTGTAATATTGACTAGGAGTTAGAAAAGATAATTCAATCTAATAAGCCCAGAAACTATCCCGAAGGAGGGGAGGGGGAAGAAGAACAGGACATTGCACCTCGAAAACCGAGCCAGCCAAAAAGGACTTGAACACACCGCCTCATGTGCGAACGAACACTCCTCAGCTGGATGCCGCTCCCAGCGCGCCAGCCCCCCTGGTCCCCAGCAGGGACCCCCCTGGGTAAAACCGACCCGGGTCGTTACACACACGGAGCCGCAGACCTCTAAGGAGAAAGCCTCGGCCCTGCCGGTGCCGTTGGCCGGGCGGCCCGGCCCGGGGAGCGCCCGCCCGCTCCAGGGGCGCTCAGCCCCGCTGGGCAGCCGCATCTTTCCTCCCTCCTCTGCACACACACAGCGCTCCCCACAATGAAGCCCCGCCTTTCTGTTTTTGTTTTTCCTTTTCGTATAAGGACTCAGACCTTAAATTATCCAAAGGGACAGAGAAGAGTCGAGTGTCCCCCACACACCTTCCGCCAGAGCATGCAACTACCCTGAGGAGCACAGCTCCCCGCCAGCACAGAAGGCAGGACCCCACTGCCCGCTCAGAAACCAAGGCTCCAAAACACACGGCTGCGGGTCATCTGCGGAGAGACGAGTACAGCTCCTCCTGAGCCTCTCCTTCAAAACACCCTGGAAGTTATGAGCGTGGAACCTCTCTTTATAGGCATCAAATTTATTCCAAAAATTCCATGAAATATAAAGGAATGGCGGTGCTTTTACACAGAACGCAACTCAGTATAAGTACTGGGGTGTTTTCCCTCCAAATCTTAAGAACTATGCAAATCTGTGCTATCTTTAAAAATAAAATAAAGATATTTCAATAATTAGAACAAACTATGAAGGTATTGTGCATTTCTGTTTTATGTAGATAATAAAATATTACTTTAACATAAATATATAAGGATCTCTGCGTTTTTATTTTTCCCCACAAGCACATCCAAATGTACCAAAACAAAGTATTTTTTTCAAGAGACTGAACCAAAAAAAAAAAATTAAAAAAAAATTACATCCCATATAGATTTTGTTCACCTACTCATTTAAAGCTACAGAAAAACAGTTTCCAGAACCTGTTTGCTTTAAAAGAAATAAATATACATTGAGGCAGGCCACTTAAAAATGATATGAAAATATTTCCCTGGGTAGCATTTAAAAAAAATAAAATAAAAAGAAAGAAAAATAGACAAAGAAAACATTGAAACTATTTCTGCATTTCAAAGGACAAATATTAAACATATATACATAGTGGTAAGGTTTGTGTGGTAACTTTTGTGTTTTGTTTTTTAAGTAAACCAATTTGGAGTCTGAGGCTTCTCTCAAACATCCTCTCGACTCCGTTTTCTGACCTTACGCACGTATTAATAAGTGTCTGAAAGTTCATTTCCTCCCTCTACCACTGGATCTGCCCTGATCTGCTTCACTTCACTAGGCGCTAGTCCTCAACGCTTTAAATAACAAGCAGCTCAATACATCCAAAAAAAAGTAAAAGAAAAAGAAAAAAAAAAAAGAAAAAAAAAGGGGGGGGGGAGGAGAAAAGAGAAAAGCTTGGTGCCCGTATCTTTGTAACAATTGTTGGAAACCTAGGAAAAAGGCTAATCATGTGCCTCTTAGAAATCATCATCTGTCTTAGCAAGAAGAAAGAAAGAGAGAAAGAGAGAAAGAAAGGGTGAGGGAAAGAAAGAAGGAAAGAAAACCCAATGTCACAGGCGCTTTGAAAGACAATGAGAAACATACTCTAAAGCCTTAGCTACTGAATGCAATATTTATAGGAGAGTTCTGCGAGAGAACGCTTCACTGTTTCTTTTTCTCCACAATTGTCCAACACTCAACTAAACAAACTTTTCGATTATAAAGATGCTCTGTCTCTGTTGCACCGGTTTGTGCTGCCTAAACGATCCCTTATGAATTCAGAACTATCAGAAAGTTCCTCTCCTGTGGGTGCATAGCTGTGTGTGTGCAGAAGCGCACAGACGCGCACTCAGGCACACGCACATCCATGCGCTGCTCCGAGGTCCCGCTCCTCCGCTTCCCATTAGAGCTTTGGGGGTTGCTTTTTATTTCCCTTTTTTTTGTTTCTTTCTTCCCTCCTTTTGTCCCGCTGTTTTGTTGTTTGGTGTTTTTTTTTTTTCCTTCTTTTTCTTTTTTGTATTTTTTGAAAGTTAACTGTTTCCCACCAAGATAATGTCAAGAAATGCACTTTAAAACTATTAGCGAAGGGGGGGAGGGGGAAAAGACGGCTTGAAAAATGGCCTAGTGTTTCCCCCCCACTTCATTTCATTCTCCAGTGAAAGACACAAGGCTGCTCGAGTTAAAACTGGTCCTTTCCTTCAATAAATGATACCGCAATCTGACCGCAGGACGGGTGGGGGTGGGGATGGGTAGGAAAGGGGCTAGATACAAACAGAAAAATGAAAGAAATAGGGGAAGTAAAAGCGGAAAGGGAGCGCGCACGGTCTCTGCGGGGAGGAGGGGGCAGCGTGTGTTTACACGCAGGTGTAAGCACACACATACACACACACCTTCCCCCGGGCCCAGCAGCTCCTCGTGCTCTTTCTGGCTCTGCCTTGATGCGAAACTCCTCAAGGAAAGAAAGTTTGGAGGTGGACATCGGCCCGTGCGGGGGACCGGGATGCCCAAGGCACGCTCGGGGAGCAGGAGGGAGGAGGGGAAAGGAGCTGGAGGAGGTGGAGGGGGGTGAAGCTAAACAATTCCTTTTTCCCTCTCAAGGAAGTGCCACTTTCCCCGGAAAACTCTGGAAACGTGTTGTTTCGCCTCCGCCTTTCCCACTCCAGGCCTTGCTCGCCCGCACTGCCACAGTTTGGGAAGGCTGCATGCGATTTTGTTTTCCTCCCCCTCCGGCTGCACCTCGGCCCCCGGCCACACTGCCTGAAAATGAAGTTTACTTTGTCCATTCGCATTATTCTTCCTTCTCCAAGCTCGACTCTTGCCGTTGAAGGCGTATATTAAGGAATTACGAGAGTCACGTCTCTGGAGAATGGAAGCTTGTGGTGCATATATATATATATGTGTATATAGCGAGATTAAATATATGTGTATATATGTACGTCTATGCACGCATGCATATGTGTACATACATACAGATATACGCATTCCTTCTGCTACGGTAAAAGGAGAAAATAAGCGTTACACATATTTAAGAAGACTTGTTTATAACAAAAGTTCACATATACACATAAAGCAAAGGCTAGAACACAGTAACATATTGTAGACCGGTCACTGGTTGACTAACGCTCACCGTGGAAAATGCAAGTCATTTGCAAAATCAAGGTCGGAAAGGAAGGGGGGGGGGAAATATAAAGAAAAAAAATAATAAAAGAATTTGTTTATGTAAACTTCGATTTTCTTGCAGTGCAAATTGTACGGTTAAATACTGTCTACATCAAAAGGGAGAGCTTTTCCGTTCTCTTTTTTTTTCTTTTTTTTTTTTCCTTTTTTTTTTTTCATATATTCCTACAGGGGATCCACAGAAAATAAACACAGCAGCATGTGCCAACACCGAGCGACATTCCACAATGCAATCTGCCTTTGTGTGGCTGGAGGGGGCTGCGGAGGGGACCCGAGGTTACTGCCACCCCCCCCCCCCCCCTCCGCCCCTCCAACCCTTCCCATCTCCCCTCCCGCCACCTCCCCGGCCGGGCAGCGCCGGATTTTGTCTCCAGAGGGCAAAGGAGTTTAGTGCGAACAGCTTCGCCCCGCCGGTGCCCAGCCGGTGCCTGACGCTGCTCTACCGGTACCTGCCTGCCTGCCTGTGCGCAGTACTCACTCCACTCCGGTGCACGGGCACTCGCCTGGAAAGGTCAAAATCCAGCATCGCACCCGCTACCGTCTAAGGGATAGTCCGGTGCAGGTGCTTTGTCTGTCTGGCTGTCTGCTGTGATTCGCGCTCGCCCTCTCGCTCGCTTTTTGTTTTGTTTTTCCTTTCTTTTTTTTTTCTTTTTTTTTCCCCGCGTTTTTTGTTCGTTTTTTTTTGTTTTGTTTTTGTTTTTTTGTTTTTTGTCTTTTTTGTTAAAGATAGGAGAAAATTAAAACAACAACAACAAAAAAGAAAAACAAAAAAGAAAAAAGGAGGACAATCAAAAGTTGGGGAAAGGAGGAGGAGAGGAGGAGGAGGAAAAGGAGGAGAAGGAGGAGGAGGGGCCGGGCGCCCCCGCCGCGAGTTCACTGCACGGGGGTCTGCACCCCGTGGTGCGGCGGCGTGTCCCTGCTGGCCCCGTACACGTCCTCGGCTCCCGGCAGCGTCCCTCCCGGGGGAGTCATGCGCTTCTCTTTCTGTCTCCTGTTACAAAACCACACTCTCACCACCTCCTTCTCCAGCTGTAGGCTGTCCGCGAGCGAGGTGATCTCCTGGGCGGAGGGCTTGGGGCACTTGAGGAAGTGGCTCTCCAGCGCGCCCTTGACGCTCACCTCGATGGAGGTGCGCTTTTTCCGCTTGCGGCCCTGCGCCGCGATCTTGTCTATGCTGGTGGGGCTGCCCGAGGAGGAGTCCGCCTCCTCCAACCACTTGTTCAACAAAGGCTTCAGCTTGCACATGTTCTTGAAGCTGAGCTGCAGGGCCTCGAAGCGGCAGATGGTGGTCTGCGAGAAGACGTTGCCGTAGAGGGTGCCCAGCGCCAGCCCCACGTCCGCTTGGGTAAATCCCAGTTTGATGCGCCGCTGCTTGAACTGCTTGGCGAACTGCTCCAGGTCGTCCGAGGTCGGCGTGTCCTCGTCCGAGTGCGGGTCGTGGTGCGGCGGCGGCCCGGGCGGCGCGGCGGAGGCGGCGGCGGAGGCGGACGCGGGGCCGGCCGCCCCGGGGTGGGGGCCGTGGGGCGGCGGCGGGTGCTCGGGGCCGTGGTGCGGCGGCCCGGGCGGTCCCGGCGGCGGCTCCTCGTGGGCATCTCGCAGGCCGTGGTGGTGCAGCGCCGGCTGCGCGGCGCCCAACATGCCGTTCACGGTGAAGCCGGGCGGCTGCGAGTACAGCAGCCCCGCCTGCGCGCCGTTGGCCGCGGCCATGCCGGGCGGCAGGTGCGCCGCGCCGCCCGCCCGCCACGCCGCCGCTGCCGCTGCCGCCGCCGCCGCGTGGTGTCCGCCGCCGCCGCCGTGGTGCACCAGGTGCGGCGCCCGCCCCGGCGGCGGGTGCTGCGGCGGCGGCAGCTCGTCGCCGCGCCCGCCCGTCTGCACCACCGCCGGCTTGATGTCGGGCTGGCCCAGCGCGCCCGCCGACCAGGGCGCCTCGCCGCCGCCGCCGCCTCCCCCGCCGCCGCCGCCACCGCCGCCGCCGCCGCCGCCGGGGCCGCCGTGGGACAGCGCCGCGATCCACTGGTGAGCGTGGCTCAGCGGGTGCCCGTTGCTCTGCAGCGCGTAGTCCGCCTGCACCAGGGCGCCGGCGTCGCGGTAGCCGCCGCCGGGCTGCATGCCGCCGGGCGGCTCGGCGTGCACCATGGGGGAGCCGGAGGCGAGCAGGCTGTAGTGGTTGGAGGCTGCGGTCGCCATGACTCGCCGAGCCGCACTGATCGCGCCGGTTAAAGGCGCCGCGCATTTGACAGCTACTTTTTCGCCTCGGGCGCCGCGCGGCGCCCGCGCCCCCCCGGCCCGCGCGGCGGGGCCCACTGCGAAGGCACGCGCGGCCGCCCCGCCCCGCCGCCGCACGCCATTGGCTCAGAGCGCCCTGACGGACGCGGGCGCTCCTGGCGACCGCTGCCGCCGCCAGCCGCCATTGGCGAGCCCCGGCCGCGAAGCCCCGCCCACAGCCCCGCCCCTTGCCCGCCTTCTGGAACCCAACTCCGAGGGGGAACCGGGCGCGGGGCGGGTACCGGGAGGGAAGCTCAGAGGGGGGTGGGGGCCTCCGCCGCCTGCCCCGCCTCGGCCCGCCCCGCCCCGCCCCGCCCCGCCGGGCCAGCGCCGCTACTCTCCGCTGGCGGGAGGCTGCTGTCGCCGGTCCGCCCGCTGGCTCCTGTTGCGCGCTCCCGGCCGCGGGTCCCTGCGCGGACCTCGGCCCGACAGCCCCCAACTTTCTCTTCGCGGCCGAGAGCACGCAGCTATCCCCGCCGGAGGGGCCGCGGAGCGGGAGGCCCCCCTCCCTACCCGCCGGGTCCGGGGCGCCCGGTGCTCCCCGGAGCGCACCGCTTTGCCGGGGATGTCGGGGCCTCGCACCTCTGCACCACTGGAGTGGCATTGTTCCGCTTGTCCCGTCCCGGCGGCATCGGGTGCCTGCCGGGGGTCCGGGCAGGCGGATCTGCATCGGTATGGAAGATTTTGAGGGAGGGAGGTGGGCGAGGAGAAACAAGGGGAATGGAGAGAGAAGGAAAAAGAAAACAGGGGAAAAAAAGAGGGATAGGGGAAAAAAAATATTAAAAAGAGAAGTTGCGGCCCGGACAGGAAGGAAGGAGACCCTGGAACTGGATCCGGATTTCCTAGGAGTGAGCAGCACCCGGCTGGCCGCCCTGGAAAGAGTTGGGTGCCCATTTCTGAGCTGGAAGCCATAGCTTTGTCTCGAAATAAACCGCTCACGGGGGTAGGTGCGCGCCGCAGGCCCCCGCTATCCTCATCGAGATAATACAATAGGGCGGACCGGGGAATTTATTACTGCTAACAAGAAACAGCTTTCTTCTGCGACTTGTTTATAAATCATCGTATTTAGCGTGAGCGCTGGAAAGGCTCCTTGCCTGGAAATATTCCTCTGCGTGGGGGTATGGAGGAGCGGGGGGATGGGCTTCCGCACATAAACATATACACAGCAGCAGCGGCATAAACAGGATATCCAGTGCCCTGAGACAAGGGGCGCAGCAGGAGTTACCTCGTTTCGTTAGTTTAGCGACGTATCAAGAGCTCCTTCTGCCGGGGGGTGGGGACGGAGGAGGAAGTAGAGGAAGAGGAGGGGGAATACTGACACAAACTTTGTCCATGAAAGAGTGGAGATTCCTCTTGAGGGGCTTTTCCCCCCTTTCTTGAGGTGCAAGCGAAGGGAAGAACAATGCTGCCTGTTCTGCCAGTGTGGAGAGGAGGGAAGTCAGTGCCCCTGAAGTGAAGCTCTGTCTTTTGTTTCCCGTGTGGAAACAACCGAGCACCCAGGAATTTTATAATTTGATGCTCATTTTCCCGTCTCCTTCTTCCCAATTAGGTGTAGACCAGTGAGCTGAAACAAAACAACCGCGCAAGTCCGCAGCAGGCTTCCGCCAAACCATCGCGGGGACCGTCTTGGGAGAGCCGCCCCGCTCCAGGGCCAGCCCTCCTGCCCTGCTCTCGGGAGCCGCCGAGGCTCTCCCGGGGCGGCTTTCCTTCCAGCCCGCCTCCACGGCCGATTCCAAAAGTTCATGCGTGGACGCGACATGCGGGGCCACGCCACAGGTCATTTCCAGGGCTAGGCTCTCACTAGGGTGCCTCCAGGTTGCGGCCACCAGCTACGGTGACTGCCCAAGAAAACTGCCTTGTGCCCTGGCCCCACGGCATGTGTGCGCCCCACGGAGAGCCGATGCCCGAGGGGTGCCTGCAGCACCGCGCACCCCGGCGAGAAAAAGGGAAGCGGGTTTCACCTAGCTCCAGCCATCGCTTTACTTTTGGGGGAGAAACGCCCCCAGCCCTGCTCCGGTCGTGCAACCCCCACCCCGGCCCTCCTTCCGGGCCGGCCGCCTGACAGGTGATGCCTGCGGTCACCGTCCTGCGTGCCCCTTTTTGCCCAGCGGCGGAGCTCAGAGGCTAACGGTAACCAGACAATTACCGAAGTAGCAGCACGGCATCAGGAGGCGGACAAAACCTGCGCCCGGCAGCAAAGCCCCTCGCCATCCCTCCTGCTCCCTCCTCGGCGGAACGCACGCCCATGGAGTCGCAGCTGGGAGCAGCGAGGAGCGCGGCCGGTGCATTCAGAGCCGCCGCAGACTCCACCTCCTCGTCCTCCCTATCATTGTTAGCGCTGTCATTAATACCGCTCCTTAAGCATCCTTCGCGCCCGTCTCCCCCCGGGGAGGGGAGAGCCAGGGAGCGAGCGCCAGACCGCTGATGCCCGCCGCGGGCTCCGGCGGCCGGTCGGGTCCGGGGCGCTAGGGATGTGAAAGAGACAGTCATGCGGCCCCTTTCTGGCGGAGCTGACCCCGCGGGATTAGAGGTCTCACCAGCCTTTCTTTCCTTTTCTCTGCTCGCATAAAAGCAGGTTGAAGGTGATGCGGTGTCTTGGGCAGACACTGCAGTGTTTTGATTCAGCTCAGCCCTTTTCACTGTTCAAAGCAGCTGTTCAAATACTAGGGCTGCTTACTTTGACGTGAAGAAGATTTTCAAACAACCCCAAAAGCTTTGAACTGACAGGCCTCCTTGATATCTCCTTCATTGCAGTGCAGCTACTCGAGAATATTCGCTATAAAATACATAGAGCGCCACTTCACTGGAGCTCTCTCCTGGCTATGAGGCGAGGTGCTGCATACACATCAGGTGCATGCAGAGGGACGCTGGCGGGCCCCAGGACCCCCCGGCACCCCACGTCGGGCCACCCGCCTCATCTCCCGGGGTCCCTAGCCCGCCACCCGCCTCGGGCTCCTGCAGCGGGCTCCGGCGTGAGAGGTGCGGGGCTCCCTGGTGCTTCCCCCCGCTTCTTGCCGGAGAGAAAGCTGCATTTCCAGTAGCAAAGCAGGAACACGGCTCTTTCCCAGCGAGCCTCGGGTCCCGGGCACCGCTCAGCAGCATCCCGGGTCCAGGGACTGGGGCAGCGCTCTGGTGCTGCGTTCCTAGGGTGGACAGCATACATTGCATCTGCCTGCTCTGTTAGAGGTGAAAAGCTTATTTGAAACTCTGGTCTCCAAGCCTTGAGATATATTCAGGCAGCTGAAAGGAAAGGGGAGGGGGGGGGGAGGGGATCCCCGCGCCTCCTTTCTGCGTCTCTATTATCTTCCCATTAGATGTTGTTTTAGGAGGAAATGTGCCAGGAGTGCAAAGACACGGCGAGTCGCTCTGAGAATTGCTGGGTGCAATAAACGTGAGGCTCCCGGTGCTCCCTTTAAAGGCCAGCTTGGAAGATTTGTGCTTATTGCTGGGGCGCATTTAATGCACCTTTTGTGAGATGGGATTGTTTTGATCTCTGCTTCCCTTTTAACCTTTCTCTACGAGGTATTCAAGCCTGCGCTTTCGTGTGGCTCTTTCCAGTGTTGCTCCAAGGAGTCTGATTCGGTGGAGAGACCCAAGGCATGAATGAAACTTCAACTTTAAGGGCCTGCGGAGAGACAAAACTGAGGCCGGGGCTTCACAAGTGATTGCTTAAAAAAAAATCCAATCTACACAAAGAGGCAGCTGGCGGCTTTAATGAAAACTGCTTAAAGCTGCAAGAACCGCAGCCTCAGGGATGTATTTATAAGATGACTCAAAAGCTACACTTTCAAGTTGCTCCTCCTCGGGGTAGATATAACAAACACATTTAACTAAGAAATCTAAACAAAAAGGACAGAAATTGATAACTTTGATTGCACAAGCTCACATTACCCATTGAAATTAAAATCTGCCATCTAAATAGATTTCTCCACCTATCTCTAGAGGAAAGAAATTCTCTCCCCCTGCACATATAGATATACACATGCACACGTGTAATACTATATACATTTCTGCCCTGCTAGAATACTGATTATCCCAGAAGATAGAAAGAGGTAAAATTAAAAAATAGGGGAAAAAAAGTTCTGGTAAAGTTTGCATTAATGTTCATTTCTAACATTCCCCACAACTCTATTCTTCCGGCCGCTTCATTCATGTGAGGCTCTGCTATTTTATCTGCTTCACTGTTTAAACTAGTCGGATATAATGTTCTAAGTTCAGTATTTGAAATTAAATTATTTGAATTCACGGATATTAATCTTTTCCCTTCATCCTCCAGTTCTGAATCTTGTCATTAAAAATGATCCACCCTTTGTAGTCCGCAAGTGAATATTTTATAGACAGATACCGCTAGGAAGACTTCTAACACAACGTCAACCAGTCAGACTTAGCTGTTGCAGGGATTACTTTGAGTAATTTATCAAAGGCAGGCTGCTAAATTTTGAGTGGTGAATATGAGGTCTTGGGGCGGGGGGGGGAAGGAAGCAGAAGAAGCAGAAGGGAGAAAAAAGAATAAAAAAAAGAGACAAATTCCATCAGTCTAGGAGATAAATTCTGGTTGGAGTTAATGCAGCTTGTTTATTGAATTCTCGCACACAGACCCAAATGCGATTGGTGCTGCGGAGTTTGGAATTTAGTGCCAGGAAGCCGGGCTGGGAATGACCGCCCCGCCACGGAGCGGGAGGGCGTTTCTGCTGGCGGGGAAAGCAGGTGAAGCGGTCGGGAAGGGGAGAGGGGATGCTATCCAGCCTCTCTGTCACGGGAAAGAGGTTTCAGCCGGGACTTCCCAAAGCCTGTGCTATTCACAGAAATACAGGACGGAATACAGCAACAGAGGGAGTTAAAAAAAAAAAAAAAGAAAAAAGAAAAAAAGAAATAAAGAGAAAGAAAAAAAGAGGGACAGGAAAGTGCCCACAGCTTTCTCTGACAAATCTAGCAGTTCCCTTTCTGTTTTTCGTTGTGATCACGCCTGACGGAGACAAGCAGGCACCCCGGGAAGAGCTCGGTTAAATTCTGTCCCTGCTTCACCGGGGAACACGAGTCTCCCTCCCCGCTTCCAGCTTTTGGGGCACTTTTGGGCACAGCTCCCACTGCCCTTCCAAAGCGCCTTTCCTTTCGGCAGCCACTGCCCTGCTCTGCCACCCCCGGTGCGAGGCAGAGGCCGTGCCAGGCCTGGGGTGCTGGTTTCTCGCCGCCGAAGAGGCGAGCCCGGGCGCCGGGACCCGGCGGGGTGCTGAGCAGCGCCGGGGCTTCGGGGGGCCCCGGTCGGCCCCTAACAAGGACAGGGGGCAGCCCCCCGGCATCACCCCCTCCAAACCCTTGCACACACACCTTCTACCCCCCCAAGCAGGGCAGGAATCTCCGGCCCCGCTGGCAGAAGCCGGGTCCCCGGTTGGGGGTGACTTGTGTGTCCCCTCCTTCCTCACCCGGGGGGGAGGGGGGGAACACGACGACCACGGCCCCGTCCCGCGGGTGCTGAGCGTGGCCCGGCCGCCCCGAACCGGGATTTGCTCAAGAGCCTGCCCCGGAGTGGGAGAGGGGAGAAGGGAGGGAGGGAGCTGGAAACTTTCTTTTGGTCGGCGAGGAAGATGAGGAGCGAGGCGAGCAGGAAGGCTGGGCCATTGTCCACACAGAGGGTGCATTTTTGTCAGGCTGGCGTTGGTTGCTATAGTGAGGAGGGAAGGGGAGAGAGAGAGGAGGGAAAGGAAAAGAAAAAAACACCCAACCCTAAACCAAACAGAGGAGCACAGTTCGCCTCCCTCCGCTCTCCCGGCTACAGCCGGCAGCGCTGCCTGCTCCCAACCAAAATAAGAGCGCGGCCCGGGCCCACCCGGGCTCCCAGCGGGGTGAGGAGCCTCAGCAGCCTCGGCGGCCCAGGCTACAGCCCTCCGCCCCCGCGGAGAGGAGCTGCCGTGCGAGTTGCCTCACACAGCCCCGCACATCCTCCGCCGGCCGCCTGCGGGGAGCAGCGGGGTCGGCCCGGCGGGATCCGAGCGCTTCTGGCTGCAGACAGCAAAGCCTTAGCGCGGCGGGACGCCCCGAGTCACACAACCCAGCATCACACCTGATCCAGCTCCTACTCCAGCGGCCACAGTGGCTTCGCACCCTGCAGAGCATCGGTGGCACTGATCCTGACACGAGCTGCGTGGGGCTTTGTGGGGAGGGGTTTGGGTTGGTGGTATTTTTTTGTGCCTAAATAACTTAAAGGGGGGAGGAATAACTTCTGATGCAAATGAACAGCTCTTTAATTTTAAGAGACTCTTATTTTGCAGCAGTGTTTTTTGTTGCCTTGCTATTGAACTTTGAAAATAGTGTGGCGGGGGGAAGGCAGTGATGAAGGTTCTTGAAGGCTTAAGATTTAGTTAAGTGAGTGACTCAAGACGGCACAAAGAAAGTTACTTAGTTAATTAAGAATTATTCACCTTCTGATACCGGCGCAGCAGTTTGTTGCGATGACAGTGCGAACCTGGGGCAGGTGGAGGCAGGAGGCAGCAGGGGAGGAGGCAGATTTCACTCGTTGTTGTTTTTATTATTTTTTTTTCTCCAGGACAAGTTAAATTGCAGCTGAAGGAAAGAGGTCAGTATCTTTTCAAATCAATCTCTCTGTCTGTCTGCCTCAGTCCCCATCTATTCCCTGTAAAGGGAAAAGCTCCAACTTTGTTTCTCCATCTGTTCTGTATCATCTGCAATCGACAGTTCTTTAGATTGCATGCACTTTTGCTCCCGATGAAGTTAAACTTTAAAGGTGTACAGTCACTTATCTGAAATAGGGAGAAAAGGCGAGCCGTCTCTTCCAATCTTAGAGAAGAATTGTTCTCTTCCCATGCAACTGTTAATTCTCCCTCCCTTCCTCTCTCTCTCTCTTTTGGGTCTCATTTTCGAATTGTAGTTGACAAGTTTTATTTAAAAAAACACTTTACGAGCCACCACTTAATGCATTATTCACATTTTTTAAAAAATGCTTGAGAGAAATCACGTTAATGAAGAGAACATTTGTAGTAATTTGGTGATAATTATCAGAATCACCAAATATTCGCAAAGGCTTTAACGTTACGTGTTGGAAGAAAAGCAAAACACATTACTTTAATAGTCTGATATGCAAACTATGGACCATTCAATTACATGGCTTAATAATGCATACATGATGTGATCTTGTTATTGGGATAGGAAGGGCTGCAGTAATTCACTCCAAAGACCAAGTGTGCTCTCACATTCAGTAAAATCCATTGCCATGGATCAGGGGGCCCTGCCAAACTACATTTAAGAGAATAAAAATTAATGACTGAGAATTTGAGCGTTAAATTAACATTAATTATATGACCTGCCTGCTGGAAAGATTAAATTTCTTACGCCCTAATTAGATAACGTCTCCTCATACATCAAACAATTTCCATTTCCAGATTTCAGGATTAAAATGCAGACTGGGGAGACCGGGCTTGTTTGGTCACCGGCCGCACCGAGCGCTCCATGTCGGTCCCGCTCCTCGGGGCTCGCCGGGGGCTGGCAGCGGGGCCGGGAAACGGCTCCGGGCAACCTCTTCTTTAACTTGGATGCCTCTCACCCACCTCCCCGGCCGGGGCGGGAGAGCGCGGAGGGTGCGCGGGTGCGGGGTGCGGGAGCGCCTCGCCCGGCCCGGGGGTTGCTCCCACGCGGGGCCTGGGTCCCCACGCTGACCCATGGGCTGCCCCTGCCAGAGGGTAGGGACACAGAAGCAGAGCTCTGCTCCCGCTGCACGAGAGAAACTAATTCGCGTTTAATTGCTTCTCTCAAGAAGGAAACCTCAGCGGTTCCCCCACGCAGACACGCGCGTTCCTGCCCGTGAGGAAATTGGTGAGAATCACCCCCCTCCCCTTCCTCCTCCACTCCTCCAGATCTGCGGTCAGCCACGCGTAACCCACACAGGCACCCCACTCAGCGCCAGCTGCTTGCGCTCTTCCGACACCCCCTTCTCCCCCCTCATCCCTCCCTCATCCTGATGGCACCCGGGCCACGGAGCGGACACGGGTGTGTGTGGCGGGGCCATGCCACCGGCGGGGCAAGGCAGCTCGGTTTCAGGGCTTCGGGTTTCAGGGTTCTAACCTCGACTTTCTGCAGGGGAAAAATAAAAAAAAAAAAAAAAAAAAAGAGAGAAGGAGATGTGGGAGCATGTGCAGGGAGTCTGTGGGAACGGGGTGCATGGATGTGCACCTGTGGGATGGAGGATGCTGGGGGCTGCCAGACAGTGCGGCAGGCAGCATCCCGGGCTTAGTAGTGGGATGCTGGAGGCATCTTGGTGGTCTTTCCTCGGGTCTGTGTTCGTGCTGAGTCTCCAGGAAAGCTCCTGAAGAAAAGTCCAAGGAAGCCAGGATTACACCCAGCATTACTATTCAGAGGCTGTTTTGGGAAGAGGAAGGACCACAGCGGAGCTGGGGTGGCCTTTGGTGTCTTCACAGTTAAACACAAAGGTCATGGCAACCCCCTCCCCACTGCTAGGAAGCTGAGAAGAAGAGGAATCATAACATCATAAGATGTTTCCCTGTTCTCACTTCATCCCATAGTACCAGATAATTGCTTTTTCAACTGAAACTCAGTTTCTGTTATTGCGATGTTACTGCTCCTCCATGAGCTTCAGCATTTGTCTAAAACAAAAATTAGATAATCATGTCTTGTCTATTAGAGTCTCTTGCTCAGTTTCTGGACTGGATTGATAACCATTCACATTTAATGCTATGTTAAGTAACAGCTTCCAGAAATTGAGTAGGTGAGGAGGCTGTGGAGGAGATAAGAGGAAATTGTCTTGTTCTTGGGCTACATCCCTGAGCTCCAAAAGCACCTCTCCTTCAGGTACAAAGCCTAGGCCACGTGGCTAGACTAGTGCTAAAACCAAGTCACCCCAGGGAACTAGGATTTCTGATAAAACCCAAATACCTTTTAGTTTTAAAAAAACAGACATCTTTTATTTTACGTTTGATGGCAAATAAAGTCAGATTGATACGGGGTAGGAGTGCTGAGGGCAGTGGAATTTAGTAGCATGCAGGCAGCCTGTGAACTTGAATAACATCTCCAGCAACATATCCACACTCCAGCAACAACAACCTCCAGCCAGAAACAGTTGAAAAACACATGTAAAGAAAGCAGATCCAGAAACAACACAAAAGAACATTGTGGCAAGTGGCAAAAAAACGCAGCAGCTTGCAGAACTGCTGCTCTCACTCCTTCCAGCTTTACAGCAACTGTTTCTGTAGGAGGTTACTTTTTCCCCTGGTCAGACTCTGTGTCTGTCCTTCCATCTCCTCATGTCAGCTGAAAAATGTGTTGAAGAGGGCAGAAGTGAGTGGGTGACGTTGTGAAGTTGTGTTCTTCAACTAAAATACACCTGCACTTGGCTAGTTACCCAGTTATCCCACTGGGACTGTAACAGCCTATTCATTACAATAACCTAACAAATGGTCTAGAAGTTTTGTATTGAAAGGAGGCTGCAGCTGACATGACTGTTTCTTCCCTGAAAATGCAAACGTGGATGCGATGGGATGTCCCTTTCCCTTTGCTCGGGTGAGTGATAGCTCAAAGTTTAATTTTAAATATAAGCAGTCCAGCACATTTTCTCATATTCATGCAAACTGGTGCTTTGAAACAAGCTCAATCACTCTTGCTTCAAGAGCAGGGTGGGCAGGAACCTCAGCTCGAGCACTGCTACAGTGAAATGATGGTGCACTTCTGCAGTGATGCTTGACTGTCTGGGGGTGCCGACACTGGTTAGAGCAGCAGGGATTTCTCTGCTGCTCCCACACACAGCCCGTGAAAGGCAATCAGTCTTTGCAGGGAACAGTTCAAATAATTCATGTCCCATAATAATTGTATATTCCTACTAAAGTGACACTGAACAGTCGATTCTTCGAGAAAAGAGATTTGCCCATCACCCTAGATGATTGCTAACGCGTTACATATCTAAAAAGAAATCCCTAAAGCCGCACGATGGCATGTAAGTATGGACAAATTAGTGATGATTCCCAAAAGTGGCTGAAATGGGAAGTTCTTCGCACATGCGCTGGGTTGTAGAAAGGAGCCTGAATCCCTCCCCTGTGCCTGCTAGACCCTTCATATCATGATGACTGGCTTGTACAACTCCCCTCTCTTCACTGTTGTCTGCTGTGCAAACATATGGTTGGTGTTTCCTCAGTAGGGAGCCCCCAGCTGAGATTGCACCTGTGGTATAGTCAACAGTAAACACAACTAAAGAGAGTTAACCTACTTATGTGCACTTGAGAGAGGTGAGTTTACCCACTTTTATTTACTGCTACGCCACCGGACTGAGCTTCAGCGTAAATTGGTTCAAGGTGCCTTGTTTCAGCAGTCATACAGAGAACTGGCTTCTTAGTGATGCTGTAACTCAAAGGTGTGCAAAATCACTGCCTAACTGGGAATAAAATTATCATAAGCACAATTATGTCTGTGCTGAAAGGACAAGGTCAGAAGAGAGAATCCAAAATGTCAACAAGACTAGTTCATGATGGATTGTCCCAGACAAAGCTGTCCAATGTTATACATCACAAAAAGTTAAAAGATGATGTAATTTATATGTTAGACTCATTGTTAATTCACACCAGAACTCGAGGAACGGCAAAATCAGTTGTAGTACTTTCAGCCATATGGCACGTTTTGGGATGTGTGGTGAGGGTGGTTGGCAATACGTGATTTTATCTTCAGCATGTCAGGAAAGCATTTTCTGAGCTGACAGTAGCTTTTGCATTTGGCACCGATAATCTTGGGGGACTTCGTGTCAGTCTGCTTTCCCCTCCTTGGCTTCACAACAACTTGCTCTACTTTCGAAAGAAAAGGTGTTTATGCAGCCGGAAGGGTCTTTGAGTAAGTCCTTCTGCTCCAGGGTTTTGGCGTTGATTGTTTAAACCTCTTGGGGTGGTGCATCACAGTTAGACTGAACTACTCAAGAGCAATTTGGTGGCGATAGTGGCTTCTTACTAGATCTCAGATGTTTCTTGCAGGGCTTCTTGTGCTCCTACCCTGATATTTCCTTTCTTCCTTTTTGTTTTAGCCACCTTTTACACTAAACCAACATATTTCTTTAGTAAGCATCCACAAAAGTCTGGTCAGCAACCAGTGTTCACATATTGTTTTGGAACACGTCTGTGTTCATGGCTGTTGAAAAAAAGGAGATGAAAACATCACTCTTTTCTTTGCGTCCAATCTGAACGCATCTTGGTCATTACAGGTGGGAATGGAAGAGCTGCCTCTTATTGTAGCTGTCTGATATTTCTATGAAAAGAAATACTGATTATAATATTTCTAGATTATACGAACAAGGGCAAAATTTTCTGTTGTTACCCAGATCTTCAGGAGTGAAAACAAAGATCATGGCATTCAACTCCCAGGATGCAAAGAAAAGCAGTTATGCCAGTCATGTCAAAAAGCGTCTGGAAGAAGCCCAGGTGGTACGTATGCAGCAAAGCAGCAACAGACATATTTGAAGGTTCTCCCCTTCCTGAAAAACCTTAATTTGCTGACTTTTCTGAATGCATGCAGGCACCCTCAGTAACTGAGTGCAGTGCTGCTGGAGTTGAGCACAGGATGCACCTTCCCCTCCTGCCTGCTGTGTGCTGCTTCCTGGGAGACTTGCTATTGGCAGGCACATGGGCCAGACAGCAGAACTTCCTGGCACAGAGGTGGAGGGGAAGGGATAGAGTGAAAAAAGGAGAACATGGAGGCCTAGATTTTGGTTCCCCTCTGGAAGCTGGAAGGGGGAGAGGAACTATGACTTGGCCTTCAGGGTAGGAGTGAGAGCTGAAAATGAGAAAAGTGGAGTAGGAATAGTTTGGCAAAGAAATTAGAGCTGGGTGAAGAAGGCACCTGGGTCTGAGGACTGGGAGGAGGATCCTGCTGTCTGAAAGAAAAGGAAAGCTTAATGAGGGCACTCCAAGTAAGTGAGAAGCTGTGTGGAGAGCTGGAGTACCTATGACTGGCTGTGTAAAGGAGTCTCAGACTTCTTGAGCCATAAAGGAAGGATTGGGACATAGTGGGAAAACAGGCACACGCAGAATTTTCATTTGCAGTGGAGCAAAGAGATAAGTCCAAAGAGAGGGGAACAGATTGAGAGGGCCTGGCTTCAGGTGGAGTAAGTAAGAGAACTGTAAGTCTCTTGGACCTTGCATTGGACCATATTTATTGTCTTAGGTTAGCCTGCAGAAGACAAGATCATAGATAATGTAATTTGCTAGTATGTTCCTAAAGAAAAAAGGCACTTGCTACATATATAAAAATATACATATATACATTTATTTATTCAGAGGCATACAAAGATGGTATCTGCATGCTAGTTGTTAGATGTGATGTGGTAAAAATGATAATTAAACTGCTTAGGATAGCCATAAGCCCCCTTCCCTCCCATGTGTTTGCTGAGGGTACAGAAAAGAGACCAGAATGACACTTTAGGTGAGATACCTAGAAGGAGGCTGAAGCTCAGGGTCGCAATGCCTAATTTTCAGATACCTGGATTTCCAAGGGAATCCTCAATCTGTAACAGCACTCCAAGTTACTGTAATTACAATCGTGGTAAGTGGGCAGCTCTGGAGGAGCATGCTGGCTGGCCTCAACCTGCTAATAGAAAGTGTTAAACAATGGCAGCTTCTCTTCTCTTATCAAGAATTCTCTTCTCTTATCCGGGTGATTTTGGAGAGCAGGATGCAGGCAGCGAGGGTGAGGATCGTGTCACCTAACTTGAGATGTCTGCAATGCAGGGCCCCTTTGCAGTCATCAGGAGGCACAGCTCATCTGCTGTGTCTGCTCTGGGATGAAACGCAGTGCCTAGGGTAAGTAACTCAGATATAGCTGACTACACCGAGGATGCTAAAGTTAAGCAAAATTAATGTGACGCTAAGCAAAATTAATGTGATGCCTTAGTTAAAAAGCTAGGCATTTCCAGTGATAAATAACAAGCTTTGAGGATGTAAGTTTTGAATGTGGTGCTCTCCAGGGATAATTCAGTGCCCAGCCATGTGTATCTAGAAAGTTGTGGCACTGTAGTTTTCCTTCATATCTAGTTCTGCTGACGTAAAAGATCAGTGCTCCTGTTGGTGTTTTCATCGTGCTTCTGCATTTGCATCAGGGTTGGTAAGCAAGCCAAGGCTGCTCTTTTAAAAACCTTGAAGCAGAGAGTGAGTCCAGTTACTTCTGAATGATAGTTTTGGATTCAAGCGCCAGAATGAAGTGGTGGTTTCATATAGGTTCACCTTTGGCGAGGCAGGAGAAAACTGCTTCTCTTGCTATTAACTCATTTGAATGGGATCTTGTGAAATGTCTGCTGAAAGGCAGTGTTCACATGATTGGGATAGTTAAAGTGGATTTTGATGAGAGGTAAATGAAGGAATATGTATGCACATACATAGGAATACATATCCCCCATACCTGAGATACTTTCCTCTATTAGTTATGGGTGAGGTGTCTTTTCTGCTTGACTTTGTCGTCACTTCAGAACATTTTTGGGCAATGGGTCTGTGAGGCATATGGATAAAAAAAAAAAAAAAAGCCTTCTACAGCTATATTAAGTGTTGGCATCTCTCACAGGACTTTATCACCATTTTTTTCCCCCTTAAATCTCCTACTCCTGGATTTATGTAATTAAATGACAATCTCGGCTCTTGTGAAAAATAACAAATATCGTTTCTATGTATCATGATTCTAGAGGGATGCTTTAAAAAGTGATTTGAAACTACCCTGAGTGTGCAGCAACCAACAGAGAAATGAAATGAAAACCACATTTATTATTAGGAAATTCCTGAAACTTTTAACTGTACTTGTCATTTTTAAAGTTGACTTATGATTTAGATTAGACATTAAGAACAGATTTCTAACTTTCAGTTGCAAAGCACAAGAATAGATTGCCTAGAATGGCAGTGGGAGGATTTTGAAAATAGATTGGACAAGTGTCTGCTGGGAATGGTTCAGCTACAGTTGATCCAGCCCAATGCAGAAGGATGCGCAAGTGACCTCTAATTCTGAGCTGCAGCACATTGTGCTCTCTGAAGGCTGGCAGTGGTCCCCTCTGCCAGTGCTGCAGCAGGAGCCTGGCTGCGTTATGCTGAGGTGCAGCGGGCAGCAGGCGCAGGTGGGTGAGCTGCTGTCCTTCCCAGGGTGTATACTGTGAGGGGGAGCACCAGCTCTGACAGGAGGGCTGTCATGGTTGGGATCAGCCCCCTGCCCACCCTGACCTTTCCGCTTGGCTTCTCTGAGCATATTTTCAGTTATAAGCAGCTCCTCTGGGCAGCCAGGAACGAGGTAGGGAGTCACCTTCTCTGCAAATGTTATACATGAATAAACACCTTCCCAGGCTTACTTAACCCCAGTCCGCTGTGTGTCCGTTTCCCTGCTGACACACCATTAGCTTCTGAAGCATCTACATTTCCTGAATCACAACTGAGATAACTTATCATTCCAGCTGCTTATCTCAGACCTGCCCTGTGGATCTGGTGGGAAGATTTCCCCTTTAGCGTGTAACAACAGGCGCCTGATACTCGCTTTGAAATGTTCCCCTTCTTTAAAAAAAAGAAGATTTGGGATTCTTGCCCTGTACATTTTGCATCTCTCTTTCCATCTCTATGCCCATATAGCTTGGTTTATTATTATCGGACTACTGCCCCATATCTTGCTGCCTGTGATATCAGTTCCATCCAATATATGCCTCGGGAAGTTTTGGGTGCATTAGGAGTATCCTTGTCTTGCAGTTGCCAAAGTTAGTGTGCCTTTTAGAAAGTGGGCGGGAAGGGATTAGGTACATATTCAGGAAACTCTTCTGGAAGGTGCAGGAGTATAGGAGTGCAGGAATAAGTGTCTGTTTAATTGTCTTTTTCATGTCTATTCTTCTCTTAACAAATCCTCTAGATATCAAGTCACCACATACTATGTTATGTATAGGTTCACTTTTTGGGGAAAGAGTCAGCAGATGCAAAAGCACCTATAGCAGCTAGTGTGATGACTCTGTAGAGGAGGAATGATAGGACTGGAGAGGAGTGTTTTCAGGAGACATCCCTGTGTGGTCCCTCTTCCATGGAGCTTCACCCTGCTCCCCAGGGCAGCCAGGTGTGGCATCGATGGAAGCTGCTTGTCTGGTAAGCTTCTCAGCATCCTTCCTTGCAAACACAGCAGACAGGGGTATGCTTCTTGTCCCCACTGAAGCTGGAGCTGCCAGCAGGCCCCTGACATGCTTGGAGTTGTACATAGGTGCACTTGCTGCTGCATGCATTTCTTCAGAGCCTGACCCCAAAAAGGTGTGACCCATCTCAGGTATTGCTCATGTAAGCTGCTGGCTCAGTTTACGTAATCCCTGTGTTTATGCCCACCCCTATAGGCTTCACTGGGACTTTTTAGGGGAGCTGCCATTTAGAAATGTTATAACTTGTTCTTCTTGTAGCTTTAGGTAAGAAAACAGACACGCTACAGGATAGGAAGAAGACCAGAGCAAGAAGTTGAACCTATTCTTGCTATACTGAGTACTGCTACTCCTAAATCACTTACCACTTATGTAATCTTATCAAAAGTGGTGGAAAGGAACACATAACTAACCACAGAGTCAGGATTAATTGGCTGGAATTTTATTATAAGAGAAATGAGGAGTATGATGGACACACTGGTGCTATCATCTATAGATACGCTCCCTGATGCTTTTTACCATAAGATTCTGCTTCCTCTTGCTTATGTAGTTTTGCCATGTCTTGATTTGAGTGTTTCAGTGCTTGATGTTTTCATCCAGATCAAGACCCAGGAGACAAATGAAAATATAAGCAGCCTATCTTTCGTTTCAAACAAAAAAGCATCTTGTTTTCAAAGTTGCAAAGTTTGAAAGGGAAGCCTTGCAAATGCAATGAGGAAGCTAAACCACCTCAACTGCAGGTGCCTGCTTCTGCTACTATTTGAAAAACAGTTTTACATCTAATCTATGAGGTTTTTTGTGCATGGCCTGATTTGTAGTTTCTTAATGCTCGGGACTGGCAGTATTGTTTATAGATTTGCCAAAATTACAACAATGAGAGAGCTTTGTTTTTCAGCTAGTCCCTGACTCTCGGCAAACTACCCTGGAATCAGTTTAGTGGTTCAGTCATTTCAGTGAATGAAATTAGGGGAAAATAATATATTTGAACATCCTAAAAAAATACCATAGTTACTTCATTGGGAAGATCTGGCACAATATGCTTTGGTACAGAAACTCAGCATTCTGTAGGACAAGGAAGTGCCTTTAACCAAGCTCTGATATTTCTGAAAATGTTACTTTACAGCTGCTTGTCGAGGCTGGGCCAGATACAGTCCTTGCAGGCTCTGTATACATTTAACATGTTTCACCCTCTCTCCTCACCCTGTCATGATTAGATTGTAGGAGAAAGAGATCCCAAGTGAGTGGGTTGGGGAGGTTTTCCCTGCAACCTCTCTTTATGGTGACTTTATGTTTCTGTGTTTCTGGGTGGGGAAATTGCCAGTAGTGGTCACTCTCTTGTGATCTTACGTGTTTCATCTTTCTGGGATACTTGTGGAGTATGGAGAGGGAGAAACTCCCAGAAGTGCAGAAAGATGGAGGGAGGATGTGGGTACAGACAAGAAAAGAGGAGAAAGGGGAAAGCAGAGCAGGAGTGGGATGAGATTAAGAGAACGAGGGAAGCATCAGGGCCTGAAGTAGGACAGAATCTGATGCTGAAAGGGGTGATCCAAGGGGCAGGATCCAAGAGTGTCATCTCTCAGCTCTTGTGTTCTGACTTTCAAGTAGCAGTGGACATGCTAGCCTTGGACATGTTGACACACACTTCTGGTGAGCGTCACTTAGAAGATAACAGCCTGTTGCTGTCATTATTTCAAGTAAGAAATGGTTCCACAGATCTAATTGTGAGTGGAAGACTTAATTCTTCTACCCAGTGATACATTTATTTTAAAACAAGTAATAAAGTTCTCCTCCTCCTGAATTCCATCTGTCTGAGGGGTATGAAGGTTGAATAATTGAGCCTTCAAAAGTTACAGCATGCCAGGATTAAGTTTCTCTATATAAATTAAAATGTGCTTATGTGATCACGTATCTGGCCCCAGTTGACTAGGACTGGACATCCAAAGTTGAGTGATCCCTTGTGAAGAGTTTGATCAAAAGATCAAATGCTTTTTAAAAGGTTTTCTTTGCACATGGCAATGACAGATAATAACCACACATTGTGCGTGCATTATTTTCATCCCAAAGCCTCCCTCATAATGTGGGTGGAACACTTCATTTGTCATTGAAAATTAGCCCTCACCAGGAAAGGAAATCTGACCTGTTATTTTCTGGAGCACAAGCTCATTATGCTCTTTCTTCTGGCTGGAAGTGAAAGAAGCCATCACCTTTTTATTTTGTTGGGGAGAACAGGGAACAGCATTATGCAGTGCAACTTTGAGTTGAATGGCATTATGCAATGCAACATGGAGTTATATTCACCGGATGCACTAAAACTTTTCAGTGATAAGCCACAGACACCAGTTAAAGTTATATTGCTCCCTGTCATGATGGCTGATGCTCACCCTGACTTTCCTGGCCCATCGAGACATGATTTTGCTGGAATAGGCTGCAGAAGTTTCCCATGGCCCATCTTGTCCATGCAAATGGGCACAGAGCAGCTGTAGCAGCCTTATAGATAGGTCCCTGGTTTGACTGCTGTTTTCTTCCTCCTTCCCAGTCACTTCAGTCAAGCTCCAAAGAGGTGAATAGAGTGAGAGTAACCCTTGCAAACAGAGGTTTATTATTTTTCTGGCCTTATATGCTTCATAATCTTCAGTGACGACACAGCGAAGGCAGAAGTCTCGGTCCCACACTGAATATGCAACAGACTTTTATCTATTAATTCTTGAGTAGACATGAGCCATTGCTGCACCAAGAAAAATTAGGTTTGTCAGTTCAGTCCCATTTTAAAAACAATCTTACAAATCTGCATGCTCTCCATCCTACTTATAGCTCCTCTACCTCCATCTTTGCATGGCATAAGATCCAGGTTACCTGGGTTCCTGCGGTACATGCAGAACACATGATGTTCTGTTTAATTTTAATGAAGAGCATTTCCAAAATTAATTACCTTGAAACAAATATTAAATGACTGCTCTGTAAAACATAGGAAGAGGAATTATTGTGGAGGAATGAAGGCTGTTATGAATGTTGCTGTTGTGCTCTGAATCGCAGCCCCCACGTCCTCCCCCAGCCCCCTGCCCCAGTGGAAATGTAACAGCAATGGGTACGACACTCCTCTCAGGATTTAGACATGTGCCTTATTTCCACCAGTGATCAGATGTACCCTGAATTAAGCATGTCTCTGAGGGTATTTTTTAGTGAATTGAGGCTTCCAGTTGTATTGTACTGAGGCTGTCAGACTTCAGCTGGCTCTGGATCTGACTGCAGCACCTGAATCTGCCCAGCTTTCCAGCCCCATGCCCCCTCACAGGCTTTGCAGAACTGCTGCTTGTACCTAACTGCTCTCGTGTTGGAAGAGCTCTTGTTCCTCTCCAGTAACTCTTCAGCATGCTGTTTAGAGTTTGAAGTTATAAAGAGCTAAATAGGAAGTCACTGATAAACATAACATTTTAACTATTTCCAATGTTTTGGTTTCAGTAAAAAGATACCCCTCTAAAATAAGAAACTATTCACTTTAAAGCGTTTATGCAGGAAGCCCAAATTTATCATCTTTTATCCTGATAATTAATACACCAGTTAGGGTGGGGATTATATCTGTGAATCATGCCCCTCCCGAAAAAAGAAGTAAAAAGACCCCAACAAAACACACAAGAAAAGAAAAATTAAAACCTGTGCTATGACAGGTGTAAATGGGCTTAGATAACAAGGACTATATTGCAAAATCTAATATGAAGGTGGGTTATAGCTAAACCTTGCCAAAATTAAAAAAGAAATCTGATCAGCATGGAAGGCAGCTGAGTCTGACCCAAAGACTTATGGCATAAAGTGCCATTTGCGTCCTTTTTATTTTCTGCAGTCTCAAAGTAGTGATAAATAGTACAACAGAAAACAAGCGGCAGTGAAATGCCGTATTTAAAAACTTTTTTATATATTAATCTCTTTTCAAAAGGAATAAAATAAGAAACTGAGAGCAAACAGTTCTGTTTAATATATAAAAAGCATATAAAATACGTTTTAAGATTTATGTTTTTATGTATACATGTTTATACTTCTTTGTTGACAGTAAAAAATATGAGAATGAAAAAGAGATCTCAATTTTTTTTATCCTACACATATTCATGCATCTTTTTTTCTAAGGTATCCAGGTGTCAGAAATCACTTGCAATATACATGAAACAGGGGTTTACCGTGAAACACAGTTTTACCAGGTAACAGAGTAAATAGGAGACTGTATGTACAGTAAATGGAACCTAAGTATCATATCATGTAGTAGAAAAAAATAAATAAGCCAGTCCGTGTCCTTCTGGCTGCAGTGTTTTAATTCCACAGCAAAGAGCCTGGTTACCTGTCTGCCTGCCACACTGACCACACCAGGTAGTGGGTGTCCAGGATGGCTCTCCCTGCTCCAGCACCCAGCATGGCCATTGAGGACATGGGTTCAGAAGGGTTTGGACAGCCTTTTGGGACAGATATTTTAAGAGAATTTGACTTTTACATATATACCTCAGCCAGGGGCTTGATTTTCACAACAGCTTAGCTACTGGATGCTGGGCTGCTTGGAAATGCAGATATTTCCTTTGGGTGCTCATGCAGGAACAGACAGGGGCAGGTCTATGGAGAGCTGCAGTTCAGGAAGTCATCTCTCTCCCTGGGGGACACTCCCAGAGCAGCAGTTCCAGCTAGGATGGTAAACACACATGGATGTGGCTGGGTGTCCTACTGGCTGAGCTTCCTTTGGGCACCACTCAGGCATGCCAGTGGTTGCCAGAAAGAAGCAGAGCAGTAAATATATGCATGCAGTGTAAGACCACCCTTAGTGAAGGCCATGGGAGTTTTGCTGCTGCTTTGGAGTAAGGAGATACTTCTGACCAAAAGAGTCAACACTCGTTACTGAAAGCTTTGAATTAATCTTTGATTGAAGCCTGGTATGTCCACAGCTAAGAGTTAGTGCTTTGGTCTACTTGCCATGCTTCTGTTCCTATGTAAAATAATGAAAAAGGTGTGCTCTTAAGGACACTTGTAGGCTGCACAATGCTGTGCTGAAGCTTTTATTACATTGATCCAACTACTTTCTGCAGGTTATGTAAAGTAATCTTTCTGTATCTCACAGAATTTGCATCCTGGGAGTGATTGATACTCTAAGTGTGATGAAGCTGACTGCCATCCCCTACCACACAGGTGTGTGATGAATCCTGGTTTGAGGTGTGCTATTATTTACTGCCAAGGTTATTTCATAAATTCAGTTTCACACTTCTAATTCAGACCTGCATGCTTTCTGTGAGGAGGGCTCTTATTAAGTCATCATTTCTTGAACAAACTAAACCAAACTAAAAGGCACAGGTAATAGATTGGTTTTTTTCCACTTCATAAATGTATGAAGTATTGTTTTACTATACATTAAAAGTATGATTATGTGTGATGGCATCTTTGGATTATGTCAATGGATGAGCACCACTTTTTGTTGCTAGCTTTAATCTCAGAATAGATCATTTTTGGTTTTCTAGGTTTGTTAATGGGATTGTAAAAATTAATACAAGCTGGAAAGGGGAAAAAATCCCCTCTAAAACTGACCAAGAGGTTAGTACTAATTTTCAGACTATCTGAATATCACCTGCCATTAAAAAGCCAGACATCTTATGAAGCAATTATTTTCCATTCTAGGAACAGGGAAACAATGAATCTTCTTCGAGAGCATGCACTATTACTGCTGGTTATTGTTGTGATTTAAGCCCAGCCGGTTACTCAGAACCATGCAGCCATTCACTCCCTCCCTTCTTAGCTCCCCGCTTTCAGGCAGGATAGGAAGGAGAATTGAAAGAATGTCAATCCCATGGTTTGAGATAAGAACAGTCCAATAACTAAAGTATAGTACAAAACTACTACTACTACCAACAATAATAATGATAAGGGAAATAACAGAGGGAGAGAATAAGAAACTAAAAGGGGAAAGGGAAAAAAACAGTAAACACAAGTCATGCACAATACAATTGCTCATCACTCACCGACCCATACCTAGCCTGACCCAAGCAGCGATCTCCCCTTCTGGGTGACTCTCCCCAGTTTACATACTGGGCATGATGTGCTGCGGTATGGAATACCTCCTTGTAAGTTTGGGTCAGGTGTCCTGTCTCTGCTTCCTCCCAGCTTCCTGTGCCCCTCCTCACTGGCAAAGCATGAGAGACTGAAAAGTCCTTGATTGGGGTACGCATTATTTAGAAACAACTAAAATATCTGTGTGTTATCAGCATTGTTCTCAGACTAAAGTTGAAAACGCAGCACTGCACCTGCTACAAAGAAGAAAAAATAACTGTCTAGCTGAACCCAGGACAGCTGTTCAGTGGCAACAAGTGGATCCCCTGCCTTTGCTTGACAGCAGAAAAGGTAATTACAGTTGGTCAGGTAGTTGGTCAGGTAGTTTCTAACCTCTGCCACACATGAGAACAGGGCAGACCTTTCAGGAGTGGGAAGGATGTCTGGTCTGGGGCTGCATTTTGGATTTGTGCTGGAAACAGTGTTGGTAACACAGGGATGTTTTAGTTATTGCTGAGGAATGCTTAAACAGGGTCAAAGCCTTTTCTGCTCCTTACACTACCCCACCAGTGAGTGACTGGGGGTGCACAAGGAGTTGTGAGGGGACACAGCCAGGACAACTGACCCCAACTGACCAAAGGGATATCCCAGACCATACCGTCTCGTGCTCAGCATATAAAGCTGGGGGAAGGTGGAGGAAGGGAGGGACGTTCAGAGTGATGCTCTTTGTCTTCCCAAGTAACTGTTGGATGTGACGAAGCCCTGCTTTCCTGGAGATGGCTGAACACCTGCCTGCCCATGGGAAGCAGTGAATGAATTCCTTGTTTTTCTTTGCTTGTGCGTGACTGTTGCTTTACCTATTAAACTGTCTTTATCTCAGCAGCATAAGCTTTCTCAATTTTACTCTTCTGATTCTCTTCCCCCATCCTCATGTGGGTGGGGGGGGAGTGAGCCATGCTCACAGAGGATAATTCATATGGGTAATGAAGTGGGGTCAGACACAGACACGCATTTTCTGTGCAGATAGCGGGAAACCATATAGAAAAAATCAGTGCAAAGACCACTCATTCTGGAGATGTGAGCATTGCTAATTTGCTGTGTATTTTACTCCTTTTAAAACAAGGATGTGTGTGGCACTTGCTTAGAATGGATGCTTGGCATTGATGTCACAGTAAATCCATATACTTCCTTTATATTAGATCACTGTTTTATTTCAAGAGTTACATGCATACAGGATGACAGCAAGCTGATTTTCCAAATTGCTCTGCTTTGTCACTGTTAGCTTCTGGCATTAGGCCATCAAGATACTCTGTTTTTGAGATGTGCTCTGCCAGTTCCAGAGTTGTCTCTCCAACTATATCACCTTTCCAAAGGTCACTTATGCTCCTACAGTAAGTGGTACATTACTTTTGTTTTTTTTTTCTCCATAATTAATGATTCTGTAGCTGTACAAAGAAATAAAACCACCCTCTCTCCCAACATAGTGCTCTATTGAGAAGCAATGGATTGAAAACAAATTCTAAAGGAAATGGGGCTTATCACTGGCTGCAGTTTCTCAACTCCTGTGAATGTTCCCTACCAAAAGGATCCTATTAAATAAAAGGGAGTTTTGAGTAAAATATTTCTCAGAATCTTTTGCTTCTCAATGTGAACTCTCTGGTGTACTAGGAATCACCTACCAGGGTAAGTATTTTCCAAGCAACAGTGTGGGAGGTTTGGAAGTGCTGAGGAGGCAGAAGTACCAGGGAGGGGGAAAAATGCCTTTCTGTTTTGCCAATACATTCCTGGCTGCCAATTTCCACATAAAGCTGCAGATGCTACACAGGAATGGAAACTTTCAGATAGTGTCACACAACTCTTGAGATTCGCTGCCACTGAAAATATAATTAGAGATCTGGTTATCCAGCTAGAGGTCAGGAAGCTAGAGTTAATTGCTAACCTGTTTATCCTACTCAAGGGATAAAGCTCATAAATACAGTTAGAAACTGCTGAAAGCCTGAGAGACCCTTGCTGAAAGCCTGCTGCAGGCTTAAGGCAACAGTTTCAAAAGTGCCTGAGGGAATGAAAAATGTGGGGGCCCCTGTATGCCACCCGCACTGGTACAGCGAGCTCTGCGGTAGCAGCCTGCAGAGGTCCTGCTTGGCCACAGTCCCATCAGCAGACTGTCTCCCTCATCCCTCCCCCTGTTATCCCAGGCAAAGGCTCTCTGTAAAGCAAAGCTCTTCTGGAAGGGGTGGATAGATCCTCACTGACTTAAGAGGGGAAGGCCCTTGAAGAAACTGGACTTAGGGACTCTTGAAACAGGTGCCCCAGACTTTTGTTTAAGCGGCTGCAGTTTACAAGCCCAGTCCTCCAAAGCCTTCCTTGTATGAATAGTCCTTACCCTTCATCCTAGTGTGGCTGAAATCAATGCCTCTTCACATGCCCCTTTCATGCCTAAATGACAGGAACCACAAGTCGTTTGTTTCCTCTCCTTTCACCACCTGATTTCCTACTTCAAAACCCCCACATCTATCTATTCTGAGAAGGCAATGAAGTCCCTTATGCCTGTACAATGCAGCCCACTTTCAAATGGAACATTTTTTGTTACCCCTTGTTCTTATTAAAAGAGCTCCTGTGCATATAAAGACTTTGATTATCAAACCACATAATTCAGCCAAAACCGAACAGGACTTCCATGGGGCTGAGGAAAGTCACTCCATCACTCCCTAAAGGCAATATTCTTCCCAAGTCCCTCCTCTCTCCTCTGGAATATTTCTGGGCTACAGCACATGAAAGAAGCCAGAAGAATTATTTTTGTATCAAGGAAATGTCATTTTATTTTTACTCTCCCCACACTGGAAAAAACATCCTTTTTTTATCAAAGTTTTCTGAAACATTTTCCTCCAGCACAGGTTGAGCTTGGTGTTTCTCTCCCCTCATTTTCACCACTGAAAAGTCAGCAACCCAGTTCAAGCCACTCGCCTGGGCTCCCTCAGCGGCAGCCAAGAGAAAAGGTGTGGGGTACTCCCAGCATTCTGCTGCATGGTGGATGACAATTCAGCTGGAGAGACGAGTCTCACCCAAACGACAAGGATTAGAAGGTTTTGATGGTTTAAATGGTGGCCCTCAGTTGTGGCAATGCCTGTGACTCTGCATTCAGAGTAATCTTAGGTATAAGCCAGACTTTAAAGCTCACTGGTTCCAAAGAAAATTAAGAGTGTGCTTTAGCCTTGTCCTCTTACTGGCATGCTCACCCTAATACTCTGTCAGGGAGCACATTATTATTGCCTGTTGCTTCATACAAACATGATGGAGTCGTTGATTCATATTATTTAATAAGGAGATGACTGACTGTTCTGCATTGTCTGTGTCTTAGGAGCAGTAAAATGAATCCATTAACTTATTAACTTTTATTTTGAAATCTTTCATGGAACTGTCATGTTATTTTGATTTGAGTAAGCGATTCATCTTTTCTAACAACTGTTCTTTTGGTCCACGGAGACTCACGTACTTCTGTTAATAGGTCAGAATTATGAGATGTATCACTCATGTTCAGAATCTTTTTGTAGTGTATAGCTTATTAATAATAGATTTGAATATCAAAAATAATGATATGCTGTTTCAGCATTTAATTTTGGGGAAACATTCAGAACATTTCCCCCTTGTACTGGCGCAGTCAGTGATGAAGATAGAGGGAGACGAACTGTACTGTAGGTGGGAGCAGAGACACTGCAGCAGCTAATGTGAGGCTGAGCTTTAAATTTTTATGACAATTCATAAACTATTTTTCTTGCTGAGACCCTGGCTAATCGCAGCCTCTCCCTGGCAATTTCCTTGTTCTGATCCTCATGGATTTAATAGTGTTCGTGGGGGGTGAGCTGGGTAAGATAGCTCGCTCTTGTAAGCTGCTTATGAGTGTGTACATTTTTCTTTGGGAATGTCATGTCTTCAGCAGGCTGTTTGCAGGCGAGTGATTTCTCTCTTAATTCTTGTCTGTCTAATGGTTTTACTAGTGGAGGGTGGACATGTAAATTCAAAGTGATGGCTCAGAAGCATTTATTCTTGGCAAAATTGTACTGGGTTTTTATCTTTTACATCTGGTATCTCTCCGTGCCTCTTTCATCATCTCCTTTCCACCCCTGGCCTCACCACCCTGGGGCTTTCTCCAACATTTGCCATACCTTCCTTTTCAGGTTTACCCTGTGGGCACTGCCAGAACTCTTTTCATCTACCATCTTGACTAATGGCATCTTTTCTTATATACATCCACACAACAGCTCTCAACACCTGCCATCTCCTCACCTTGCCCTCCGTCTAACTTTCCCACCACGTGGGGAGAAAGATAAGACACAACAAATGTGGTTTAACTAGTTCCTCATCTCACCAGCAATAGCTCTTACACTGTTGGTGAGAACTCCTTTTCTAACCCCTTTCACTGCTGGGAAGATACTGGCAGCCTCCTAAGTTCCTGCTCTTCCATTTTGAGGGCAGAAGGGACCTTGCTCATCACCACTGGAACTAGACTGGATAACACAAGGGCTTGTCTCTTGCAGTGTCAGACTGTTTGTTTTGGTCATTTTTGGCCCAATTTTCCCACTTCCAGCTCTGTTTTATCCCAGAACCGGTGCCCTGTGTGAAGGGGTTTGTTGTTTTATCCTTGGGGTTTGATGTTCCTTTCTATAGTATGTGCCAGGAAGACAGTGAAGCAGAACCTAATTTTATAATGAACCTTTGCCCCTGTGTAGCGATGGTGACCTCTGCCTTTGGCAATGTATCCCAGCTACTCCTGTTAGGATCATCTTTTTGGCTGGTGGATGACATCATGTTTAGTTTTTAGCTCACACCTTGAATCTCTTCGCCAAAGCCCCACTCTCCACCTTATTGAATACAACTTTTCTCTCCTGCTTAGTGAGATTTAGGTCAGCTTCAATCTCTTTGTGGTTGCTGTTGTACCTTACTGTAGTGACTCCAGCTTTGCCAGCATCAGCAGTCTCATGGTCCTTTCCCTGTGCATGGGCTGTCCTTTCTGAACCAGCTAGTTCAGACATTACCACCTTACGCCTACAATTCCCTCTCAACGTCATCGCAGCTGAAAGGCCTGTAAAAATTGCTACCCACTCAAGGCTAGGTACGGGACCAATAAATAGTTTAAATATCTCTTTTCTATAAATATGGGTTTTAAAGATGTTTGGAAATATTTCTGGCTGACTCTACCATCCAGGGTGAGTCACTCCAGCACCAGCTCCTGCTGCTTTTTCCTGCATCTTTCTCTTTCCCATCATTTAGGTTGCTTGGTTGAACCTGTTAGCTGCAACCTGCATGAAACTGGTGCTCTTCCTCTCCACACTGATGACCTCCAACTACTTTATTCCAGCAGTTATAGACAGTCTCTGTTGATATGATGGAGTGGCATGGAAAGGGAGCATGCTCCCGCTGCCTTTTCCCAGAGGAGCCAGAGGTTAGGATGCATTAGGGGCATTCAACAGCAGGAGATGGATTGAGAGAAATCCCTCTTAAAATGCTGCAGGGTGGCATTGCTGGAACGTATCTGCTGGCCCTTTCACCTTCTGCAGTGCCAGGGCCAGCAGCCGTGTGGAGGGAGAGCACATTCAAGTGGAGGGGTTGCTGGCGTAGGTGGACACTGAACTCATGCAAACAAATGTGTCTGCAGTGAGTGTTGAGAGTCCTGGGACTGCAGTGTGCCCGGTTTGGCAGGACTCATCTGCAATTTAGAATGCCTCTTACTTGGAGCAAAGGATTTTGGCATGGACAGGAGTCTAGTTAGAAGCAAAACTCTTTGGTCCAGGGACTTCTCATTCAGCGAATTTGCGTTCTGCTCCCAGAGCAGAACTTCAGGTTTATACTACATAGTATAAAAAACAAACTCAAAAACTTGACCTATGTGTAAAGCCCATATAATAAATACTGCTGGCCCTGAGATAGAAAAGTGAATTTAAAGGCAGAACAGAGCTTGTCCTTACAGCCCCTTTTCTCCCATTGCATTTCTGCCCTGTGCAGGCAGTGTGACCAAATATTCTCAATGCTTCCCCTCCTCATGTTTTACATATATTACATATACGCCTTACAGTAGTGAGCAGCTTTAAAATTGTCGTGTGGCTTACCTCATCCTCTCAACCAGGAATTTCATAAATAAATCACTGTCTTTCATACCTTTTTTGCAGATCGCATCTGTCTGAAGCGTGTGCGCTTCAATAAGTGTGCCTGACAGAGAAATTAAAAAGAAAAATCATCTCCCAAACAGAAACTGTAAGAGGCATGTTGAGCTAAACACTCGCTGCACATTATTACAAGCTGAATATGATTTGAGAAAGAGTGCTTAGAAAGTAAAGGTGACATTTTGTTTCCCTGAGCTCAGTGGGGCAGAACTTCACCTGGGGTAAATTGAAGTGGTTCGCTGAAATCAATAGCTACTTTGCACTTGCTGGGACCAGTTCTGCTGAGTTTTAGCCATTGGTTATTGAAGGGGCTATTTTTTTTTCTGAAGGAACTAAATATTTCTTCATAGCATGCCTTGCTGTTGGGATTTATTCAGTTTTCTGTGAGTAATTCACAGAGATTTTCCATTGAGACAGTTTTGCAATAGAAATGTGGATTCCTAACTTAACAGATTTTTTAAAGCAATCTATATATATGCTTTTCCCGGAGAAAATTGTCACATAAATAGGTGATTATTAAAAAAAAGCCCCCCCCCCTTTTTTTGCTTGTTTGTTAAAATTGAAACAATTTTAACAAACTGCGAGTGACCCCACATTTGATCTGGAAATACTATGCCAATGCCTTATGGGAAGTGTATTTTAGGGATGTAAAGCCTTTATTTCCCTCATTACTCTGTATTCCCCTGTTTTGCAGCTGCACCCTGAAAAGGACAGGAGCCTGTGAAGCTCCTTGAGAGACCGTGGTGATCTTAAGGTGCTTTCCAACACTAACTGTTCTATGATTCTAGGGTTCTATGGTCTGTGAGAGCAGCCCCTGGGGGAGTGTGAGGCACTGCTATGTTCATGAGGCTTTGCAATGATATGCTTACCTTGAAGGTCTTTTAGCCATTTTCCCTTTAACTGAAGAGTCACGGACTTGAGAAATCCCAGAAAAAGAATCCCACCTCATCCTATTTTCTTTTCCATCAACAGTTTTGAGGCATGGGAGTGATGGGAAGAAGAAGGAGGGAATCCCTTTCCCATCTCTCAGGTTTTCTCAGAAGGCCCCCCCCGGCTTCTGTTGAGTGCTCGCCTCCTGAGAACATTTGGACAATGATTAATGGTCCTGGTGGAGATCGCACGTCTTCACAGCCTCTAAATACCTCTCCATTATGGAGCTGGATACATGCCACATTCAGTGGGAATATCAGAGGAACTCCTGGGAGGCAGTTGAGGCTGTGGAAATTGTGCGGTGGTGGTGTCAGGACTCTGGTGGAGGCTCTGCCACCACACATCTCTTAGCCAGCCAAAGCTGCTCCCTCCCATCAGTGAGACCTGCCTGCCTGCAGTGTATATGGGCCAAAGGACAGGTTTCCTGTATCTTTTAGTGAATAATAAATGTTTACACATTCCTGTTTTCATTTGAATGAACTGTGGATAATCTGAGTGATGCTTATTTGCAGTAAGACTACTTTACACCAGGATCTTGGTGTAAATTTGTCCTTTATTTAAGACCTTTGTTTGTTGCAAGAAGGGGTTAAATTTGCCCTTGTGGAAAGGAGAATTTATTTATGCCAAAGGCAGTTTGACTTCAATCCTGCAGGAAGGTTGATTTTTCTATACAGTTTTATGTTTGGATTGTGCTCAGAAATAGCAGTATAAATACTAAATGCGTACCTAAATGTACATACAGGCTTTTCTTTGTTTTTCTAGTGGACACAACATAGGATGGCCCTGCCTGCTTCTTGCTGGACTCAGCACCCCTCTCTGACTCTCACCTTGCTTCAGCTATGTGTGAAAAACTATTCACTCCAATGGCCTCGAGATCATCAGAGAAACAGCATCATTTAAAGAGGGCATATGCATACTTAGATGGAGCTTTATTGCATTTTAATCGCTATTCCCTTAAACCTATAAATATACCCTAATGCTAAAAACAGTTTTGAACTTTTAAACTTGATTTTAAGGCCATCTTTTTTTCCCCTTTCCTTAACTGAAATGGGAAAAAAATACCCAAACAAAAATCTGCATAGTGATTGTGCACTGTAAGTTGCTGTGCTCTTTTGCATAAAAGATTTTCCATATTACAGCAGGGGGCTTTCTCCTGCTATGTCAGTAAGAAGAAGAAAATTCATTTCTTACACCCGCCTGTCATTTGCCCTTTTATGATCAAACCATATACCATCAGGCAACCACAAAAACAACAAAAGCTTTTGCAACTGAATACATCTGATAATTGCCGTGTTTGGCTAAATTTAGGACTACAGTGGCTGATACTGCAGTGTTTGGTAGAGGAAAAGAATGAAGCGGCGTTGTGCTATCGTATTTTACAGTCTGCGAGACTTCAGTAATTACTTTACATGATCCATCACCTGAAACAGTGTTTCTATTCTGTTAAACTTCTAGATTTTAAGGATTATTATTATTTTTTTTAATTTTAAGGATTTTTCTTTTTTTTTTTTTTTTTTAATACAAACCAAGCCTCTAACACTTCAAAGAAGCAAGTACCCATGGGGTTGCCTTTCCAGTTTATGAATTTTGAGGTTAAAGCGATTCACTTTTAGAGAGAGCCTGCAAGGCATGTTCAACCCCTGGGGTTTGTGAGCTTTGGGGCATTAGGGCTATGAGATCTTCCCAAGAAACATGTTGCTGTACTGGTAGTGTAGGAAGTTATAGGGAAGTCAGGGAGGTTTTGCAAATGGAAATCCCACAGAATTTTTCTTTTATATAAGGGAGACAATGTCTATGTATGTGCTGCCTTTGGAAGCATCCTGTGCAAGGTGCTTGTGTTAACCAAGAATATTGTATTTACTCAAATAAACTGGACTTAGCAATTGATACATTTTGAAATTTAGGTGGGAGCCATATGGTCTAGATGACCTTTAAAGGTCTCTTCCAACCCCAACAATTCTATGATTCTGTGATTTTATGAATCTATGATTGATTCAAAATAAAAAGGACATGGAACTGCTGGAACAAGTCCAGAGGAGGGCGACAAGGATAATCAGGTGACTAGAGCACCTACCGTATGAAGACAGGCTGAGAAAGTTCAGCCTGTAGAAGAGAAGGCTGTGTGGAGACCTCATAGCAGCCTTCCAGTATCTGATGGGGGCCTATAGGGATGCTGGGGAGGGACTCTTCATTAGGGACTGTAGTGATAAAACAAGGGGTAATGGGTTCAAACTTAAACAGGGGAAGTTTAGACTGGATATAAGGAAGGTCTTTACTGTGAGGGTGGTGAGGCACTGGAATGGGTTGCCCAGGGAAGTTGTGAATTCTCCATCCCTGGTGGCGTTCAAGGCCAGGTTGGACAGAGCCTTGGGTGGCATGGTTTAGTGTGAAGGTGTCCCTGCCCATGGCAGGGGGGTTGGAACTAGATGATCTTAAGGTCCTTTCCAAGCCCAACTATTCTATGATTCTATGATTCTATGGACTGTTCCAAAGGTGGTTGGCATGAACAGGAATATTCAACCAAGACTCTTACAGAGTATCCGTTAAAAGCAGGTTCTGACTTTGAATTTGGCCAAATTGTGTTGAAATTTGCATTCCTAAGAACATGAGAAGAGTATGAGAAACAGAGTTGTACAGAAGTTCGAGGTAACTCAAGATTTTGATGTATCGGTAAAACTATTTCAATCAGTCAAGACAATTTAAAGCAATATAAGCACTTCCTCTTAATCTATAGTAATCATTACATGACTTGATTAAACACAATCTGGCAAAATATACACCACTTGGGGGACCCTGATGTGCACCTTGCCCAGGCAAAAGCTCCAGTGAGAGGTTTTCATCAGCTGTGCAATACTAAGCCTTTAAAAACTTCACCAGTCTATAGTCTAACATGAATCAATATAACTATCAGTATTATACTGATATCACAAACAAATAATTTCCTTCCAGAGCAGAAAAATCTTTCCATCAGATCATGAGAGGATACTGAAGTGAGAAATTATTTGGTATGAAGTTTTTTCCAATGGTTATAATTTGTATATGCAGCCATTTAGGGTTTTCTGAGAGTAGCTTTAAGTTCTTATTATTGATTTGATGTGTTTTAATATATTTTCATGACCTTTCAAAACACATTCTTAAAATTGTATATTTACTTTGTTACTGTGTAAAGACATTGGTTCAATTAATATTTAACATGTGTACCTCCAGAATGAATCCTCCTTTCCTCATCCAGATCATATACATCGCGAATCAGGAGCACTGTCCCCTTCCTTCCTTTCCTATTGAACTGGAGAGAAACACCACAATCAAAGAGAGGTACAGTAAATAAAGAAAGGGGTGCAGGAGGTGGCAGGCACTGGTCACACTGGAGGAACGTGCTTAAATAGTATTTTTCAAGTTCCAGCTGTATCTTTGTTTCATGTTTTATGGTTATTTATTTATCAGGAAGCTTGGGTGTGGAAGAAAAATGAAAAGATGTGTGCATTGTGTACGATGGGGGACAAGAAAATGTATCCAGAGCATGGTGGGTGAGGTCTGCACCTGGTTCAGTGGTACCAAGAAGGACCAGGGGTAGCTTCCAGGCATTTGTCCAAAGGACCTGGTGGGTGTTGAGATTTTCACTCTGCCTGTAGCACTTGCAGCTTTTTAGTTCGCAATGAAAAGAAATAATGAAGTGGACCAAAATGTTAACTGAGGAAAATAGAGATCTTCAGCGCATTTGTCAGGATAAAGCCATTAATGGGACTGTAACTGTGATGAAAACTCAAGTCTTTGACTTTAATAATAGCTGATGATAATATTATTAATATGGACATTTCACACTTCATTTTTATTTCAGATTATATTTTAAAATATTTAAAATGGTCTTTAAAATGTGGCTATTATTAGGACTTATCTGATGTTATGCTAGACTTCCATGTCCTTTGGATATAGTACATGCATACAGGAGCTATGGCATACACTCCATCAAATAATCTCCCTGGAATTCAATATGCAAATTATGGGACACTACGATTTGAAGTATGATAGTTTTAATGTAGAGTATGTAAAAATTATTGTTTGGGCTGATACACAGCTTTAATGAAGGGTGGACGATACTCACTATGTTAAGATTTTGATGTCTTGGTACTGGAAGCCTGGGGTGCCTCTGGTTCCCAAGGAGGCTTAGTCATCCTCTGTATGCTGAGAGCTCTCCTACCTGGTGTCCTATTGAGCACAGTGTTATGGCACAGGACTAGTCCCCAGGATCAAAGGGACTTAGCACAAGGGCTTTGCTGAACTGAAATTGTAACCTTGCCAGAGGTGACATACAGTGGATTGATTCCCTCCCTTGGTTGTAGTTGCATTTGTATAAAGGCGCTATAGGCAAGGACTGAACGTGCAGTCCTAGCAGCTGCAATGAGCCAGTGGGGTTGCAGCAGCTGGAGGACTGGGCTGTGGAGCTGAGGGAAGAGATGCAAACGGTCCCAGAGGATCCCATCTCATCCTTGCAGCAGTCGCATTATGGTTTTGCTTTCTTCCTCTTCATGAGCTTGGAAAAGCTGCTGGGAGCCTCATAGCCAGTTTGGATTTGTGGGAGGAGAAGGCCCAGCTACTATGAGCTGGCTGAAATGAGCCTTGATGTAGTTTGTCAGCATCAAAGGGGTGACCAGCTGCTGTGGCTTTGATGAGCTAAACTCAAATTCAGCATCTCTGCACTAGAGTCACTTCTGTTTGTCTTGCAGCCACCCGGAGTGGGGCAGATGGAGCGCACGTGTCTTGCTAGAGGTCAGACAGTAAGTCAATAGCTTTACCAAGCTGAGATACTGGGACCTTTTATTTTCTCAAAACCATATGCTGCTCTCTTTTACATCTTCTGGGGGTGGCAGATGGGTAGAAGCCCCTTCCTTTCAGAGCAAAGTTGGCTGGTGACAGTGTAAATGCCACTACACCTTCCCAAAGGGTGCTGTGCTGTCTGTGAAGTCTGGGGAAGAGGAGAGTCATTGGAAACATCCATTTAACTTCTCTTCTATCCTTGATGGCACTGCTTAGCCTAATGCAATGCAAATTCCTACTTCTTACATAGTGAGGTTTTCTGAAGGGCTGGTTTAAGTCCATGGGTCAGTAAAACTGGTAGAAACCTGACACTCTTCTGAAGATCCTGGAGCATACTGAGGGGGTAACCAGAAGACTTTATACTGTCAGATCAACAAAGCCCCCAACTGTCTGGATAGACACAGTCTTTTCTCTTCTGTGGCTGACATTCAGTCTCCTTGCTGCAGCCATGAGATGAGACAGCACTGGCAGGTAGTTACACTCAAGTTCTGCTTGACTGGGGAGAGGAGTTTTCCCTTTGAACCAAAACTCTGTGACTCGATGGGCCCAGCTCCCCCACCCCTTCATCTCCTTCAGGATCCTCCCTGCTTCCCTTCCTCGAACACTGGCTCTGCTGCTGCTACCCCTCCTGTGCCCTCTGCAGCCTCTTCAGTGCAGCCACCACCACAGGGCTTGCAAAGCCACTGGAGCCCCATGGGCTGATGGAGATGGTGTAGTGAGTGTGCCCAGCACAGTGTTTGGAGTCACCTGAGGTGGCTGCAGCAGAGCCTGGAAGGGGTCCTGGGTAACCCCTTCTAACAGATATCCTCCTGGCATGCCCTGACTCAGGCGACAGGCAGATTCATTTGCGGAGAGACCAGCAGGGGAGTCTGTGCTGTGCTACAACAGGGTGTCACACCTCTGAGGAAGCAGGAACCCTCCTGCCTCCTGAAAACTAACAGTAGCTTTCCCTGAGAGGTTCGTACTCTACAAGAGGCATGTAAACTTGCTGTCCTGATTATACAGCTGCTAGCCTAGTTCTGGCAAACGAGCGCATGAAAATGAGTGCAGAAAATGAGCCTTCTAATAAGGCTCAAAGACTTTGAACTTCCCCCTATTGTCACCGTAGGTCTTCCCCTACTTGCTTAGCAGAGGGAGAACTATTCATCTACAATCAAATAATGCAAATGACCTGAAGGAAATTCATCCTGGAGACACTTGCTGGATACACTGCTAATATGGTTTCCTCTCTTTCACTATTCAACCAGAATCTAGGATGACCTTTCCAATGAAACATAAAACCTACAATGTGCACCCTCACTAATGTATTCTAATGCAATTAGTTCATACAAAAGGCTTGTTAAATTTGCAGTATCTCCTTTCACCTTTACAATAATTGCTAGTGATCCCAGACCATAAGTGTGTGTCATTCTGCAAGGCTCCTGAACTGTAAATAAAATGGAAAGTTTAAATGATAACTCTCCTGCCTGTCTCCTCAACAGTCCTGCTTTTCTTGCAGAGGTGTTTTTTCATGAAGCCTAAATCTAGATCGAGAGAAAGGGTGAAAAGAAGATGTAAGCTGTAGTGAGGTATTAGGACTGGAGTGATACTGCCAGTTTACATCATTGTGCTTTTAGGGGGCAAGAAAAGAAATGCTAAGGTTAATGAGAAATATGGAAACTTACAACACTGCTGGGTAGTGGCTCCATTTTGCTGAGGAAATAGAGGAATGTACTCCTCCCTTGGTGTGTTTATCAACACTGCAATCCCTCCTAAATAGTTTTGTCACGCAGAGAAACCCATGGATAGTTACGTCTTTATGCCTCTTGAATTGTGCAGGAAAGTTGCCATCCCAAATAAATGTCCACTCTGCCATTAAGTTGCCAGGATACCGAGCTGTAAGGGCTTCTGGAGGAGTGTGACACTTGAGTGGGTGGGATGGTGCCATAAGCAAGTCTGGCCCATTAACCAAAGTCAAGTCATCAAGCTCACTGGGATAAAGCCAGCCTCAACGGCTAAGGCAGCCCTGGCTGGCTTTTCCCTGATGGCAGAAAATCCACCTGGGGTGGGATGACAGTACTGCAAAGTACCCTGAGCATATAGGTGTTTCAGAAGGGTTTGAGACAATAATTTGAGCCCATAAATTTAATGAAAGTGCATTAGATCAATGATTCTGCTCTACATTTTTTCTTGGTCAATGTTCCCCAGCGTGTGAGAAACAGAAACAGGTATGATCTTGAACCTTTGCTCTGAATTGTTACTATTACATGAATTGCTGCTATTATTTTGGTAAACCTCTTACCCTGAAGTCTTTTTTCTCCTCAAAATAACTTTTCACAAGCAGAGAGTCACTGTGACACACTGAAACAATGCTGCATTTCCATTCCCCCACTCTGGCATGTAGAGTCACAGGAAATGGACTTTTCTAAGTGACTGAGATGAGGTCAGGGAGAAATAATTATTTCTTCAGTTTAGTAGCTTTATGTGCTCAAGTAGGGTTGAACCAGAGTCTCCCACTGTCCTCCTGTGAGACCAAACTAGAGCATCCACAGATGTTTCTGGGAAATTCTTTGGCACTTTCTGGAACTAGGAAATCAATGAGGAGGTAGCTAACTGTAGGAGAGGACTCCCACAAAGGATGTAAGGCCACACAAAGATGGTTACTCTGTGGTTAGTTCTCTTCCCCTACCCAGAAGTCTTTTTAAGGAGGACTTTGCGGAGGTTTTTTACATTTGCCTAGTATTTCCAGCCACTGGACAGCCCTACCACTGCCACGGCTGCAAACAGACTGTGGGTATGTATATACATGTGTACATTAGCATCCCCTGTGGTGCAAGCTTGGGAAGTCCAACACCAGACTGAGTGATGGCCGAAGATCCATCCTGCTAGTGTAGCTATAAAAGCACTCATTCATGGTGAATCACAGTCTCAAAGTGGTCTGGGGCTGCACAAGGAGCTGAGCTGAAATACTGTTAGACCCCAGCAAGTGGTTTTGATAGTGCTAGACTTGTCCCAGTGCAGCTGTAGGAGCCGAGGAGCAGTTTTGTTGAAACAAGAGGTAACTTGGTGTGCCTGTGGTGTAAATCTTGCCCCTTTCTTTTGCATTCCAGTAGGTTTGGCTGAAGAACTAGCAGATTACAGCTGATATCAAGATATATGTTGGCTTTTTATCCCATTTATTTGTATAGGTTCTCAGTTACAGAGAAATAAAGCACACAAAGAAGAGTTTATCCTACATTATGAGCTTTTTATTATTCGCATTCTCATGTGCCCTGTGTTTTTTTGATGCAAAGCCTTCTCCTTACTGTCTAAACAGGGAAGTAAGTGCTGGTATATATTTAGTTTTTACCATCGATATTTACTTGTGGGCAGTTCCTAATTATCTATTGCTAATTTAAAATGGGAAGATGAAGTCCTTGATTTGACAAACTGCTTTCTGAAGCCAAGGGGAAATGCTGCTGTGCAAGAACTGTGACCTGCACATGAGAAGCAATAGGTTTTCTTTGCATTTTCCTTAAGTGTAGTATCTGCAACGTCTGACTTAAAAACCCCTCCTCAAATATATTGTCAAACAGCAGTAACACCAAAGTATTTGACTTGGCTTTCTTTGGTTGTTGTTACAAAAAGGGAGGGAGAAACAGGTTTTGGACAGGTATAAACTGTTGAAATCAATGCAGCTGCACAGCTGGGGATCTGGTCTTGTGGTGTCTGATGAAGAAGAAACTAACTCTACTTTTTATCCCTGAGGCAAGTTGTGTTGTTAGTTGAAGCTCTGTTTTCCTGAACCACATGTACCCGTGCTGGTGGTAGGAGCTGCTGTCAGACCATGCCCAGTCCCAGCCTGAGTTTTCCTGCTTGGCACTTTGATAAGCTTGTCCTAAACTAGAGCCGAGGCACTAGCCAAAATACAAGCAACCCAGGAGTCTGAGCTTGAATACAAGTCAGAGCTTGCAGGTCTGTATTGGCCCTGAAAGCATCTTTATTCTTGATCTGCAGGAAAGATTTCCTTGTGCTGTTTTCTGTGCAGAACTGATGGGATCGGGTTTACTGTCTATCAGGTGACTGGGGAACCCACTAGCTTGTAGAAGGTATGTGATTAGAGGGGACCCTGGGGTAAGGCAATTCCCAATGGGGCTTATAAGGGAGTGAGTACTGCTGAAACAGCACATGTTATTGGCTTCCACTGCTGGGAAGCCAGGGCTGGCATCACTGCAGACACTCCCCACCAGTGGATGTTGCTGCAGGCACATCAGAATTTCTTAATGTGGTGAAGAAGAAAGGGGGAAGAGGACAGCAGGGAAGAGAAATCAGGGGAAAAATGTATAAAAATTCACTACATAAATTAGCTGCGCTTCTTGCAGCAAAACTAACAGTTTCTTTTGAATGTGAATTCTGTTGCTTCTCTTAACTAAATGCCTAAAGGAATTGTATCACATAATATACAAGGGTAATTATTAAAAATGCATAAATAGTCTTGTAGGTACAAAAAAGTTGCAACTTGTCTCCAGCAAAACATTAAAAGGTTTGCATATGTCAATGAATTACAGGCTGTTTGCTTTTAATCGCTGCTATTTTGGGAGTTCCTGTAAGGATGTTTTTAGAAGAAACACGTTTGGTAATTGGAGGAGGCTGCCCCTTTGTAATGGGCAGTTGAAACCCAAAGGAGGCCTAGTGAGGATTATTCAGGGTGTCTAACGGTTTTGGCTCTGGCTTTGGGTGTTAAGTATCGGCTAACATGTTTATGCCTGGCCTTCAGATGTCCAAACACAAAGGGTCTTTTCTTTTGCTCCTGGCAAGAATCCAGGCCAATCATAGAATATTTGCCCATCCTCCTCTTCTGTATCCGACCCATCATTGAGGACAGTGTTTCTCTTGGAGTTTCATCTGAAAAACACTACAGCAAAGGAATGCTCACTGACCCAGAAGCCCAGTGACAAGAAGAGAGAATTATATGTGTATGAATGTCTGCCTTTGGGAAAAAAAGCACATGGAAAGAGAACTACAACAAACCTGAAGTTTCTTTCCAAATTGAGCCACCAGGATTTTTCCTTTTCAGAAGTCGGATCTGGTGGAACACACTTGCATTTTTTTTTTAATTTTTTGTTTATTTTTAATTTTTGTTTAGACAATATGTTGACAGCCAGCTTAATATTACAACTCTGATATTCAAGAAATAGAAGATGTATGTTTGTGTTCAAGAGCACAGGCATCAGTTCAGATTGATACTTAGAGATTATCCTGAGCTAGAATAATGTATTTATGACTAGGGTCAAAGGGATTACCCAGATGAATAAGGCCTAGCAGGATCAGGCTCTGCTGCTTACAGCCAGCCAGGAATGGATAATGTGATACGAAAACAGACCTTTTCAGATTGTTTTCTGCAAGCTTATGCATCTGATTTCTGTCTCTGTGTTTGAAGCATTTGATGTAGTCCTTAATGTTGATCAATATTTTCTTTTTTAGTCTGTGTGTTTGACACCAGCCTGTAGTTCCAGCTGATGGAAAAAGACGAGTGCTTCTTGAAAGCAGCAAGAAGCCAGTTTCTAAGGACTTGGGTTGTTTGTAACAGAAAGGATTACCAATATGAACATTGGGGGATCAGTCCCAGGGTTTGTCATCTGAGTGCTCCAGTGTTTATATTAAAAAAGATCAGACAGAGAAAACCTGCATTCAGCTAAGTCCTCATGTTTCTCAGTTTCCGCAGATATGCACAGTATCTGTAACGTATCTTCTCAGTTTAAAATCTGATGCGCTACAATGAATGGCGACTACAGATTACAATAAATGCATTTTACTGGCTAACAAGATGGGAAAGAAAACAAAAGGTATCCTTATGTCTTAATTACTGGCTTCTGTATTCAGGCTTTGTCTCAATAAACGCAATTCATCAACTGCTTACAAGAAGTATTTAGTTATTGAAAGTATTTGCATGTTGTTGATCTCCTTCTAGTGTAGTTACTGTGTTTGTATTTATGACTCACAGAAGGACCCCAAGTCTTTTGATATTCATGCCACTGTGTCTCTGATGAAAAAGCCTCTCCTTTCCTTAATCCAGATTGCCAGCCAATGCTCCCAACAGTGAGGAAGAGCAAGGAAAGTGAAGTTAACTGACAGAAAAGAACTGGAAGGCACGTTACTATAATTATGCAGGTAGCAATTCCAGCACTGTTGTGTTTGCCTTCTCCTCTTAGAGCGTGATTTGGATGGAAAGACTGAAGGACCAGCCATCATAATGCCCTTACAAAAGTTGATCCCGTTCCCTCTGCTGCTGAAGCAAAGGCAAAAACTCCAACTGATTTCAAGAGGATCAGGATTGGGCCCTTAGGCTGTACATAAGTGTCTGTGTTGGAAAAGAGAGTGTACAATGTTGGATGCTTCTTATAATATAAGATTAGATCAAATCCTTTCAGTGCCCTGAAGCTTTATACCCTAATGCTGGGCTACCTGTGGCAGATAACGAGTGAATGCCTGTCAGCATGGATCATCCTCTCAGCATTCACTAAAAATGTACAATTCTCATTCTGCAGCATTTGAGATCTTTTAAAATACAGAGTCTAGTGGGAATAGAATGCAACAACAGGACACGTAGTTCCTACTTTTCCTGATCACTGGCGTATCCAAGATATTTTATATATAGAGATGCCTGACAACCAATCAATGGACAGCCAGAAAATCAGTTGTTGATCTTCTTGTACAGGTGTATGAAAATTATATGTAGCTAGTCTGAGGGAATGGTTTCCCAGGCAAATGAACTGGTATTTTCAACAGAGGCAGAAATATGCTGCTGCTTGTTGGGTGAATGGAATTTCTCCCATCCCACTTCTAATTTGCCCATGATGGAAACATTCTTACTGGAGTGTGACCTTGTCTCACAAGCATCCAGTGGCCACAGCTATGTGGAGCTCCGTAACTCCACACTGCTATTCAGGCTGCGTGACCGACCCTACAGCCTTCAGCACACCCAGGATCCTGGGTGGTGGGAGCTCCTGTGGCCTCTCCCAACCCCAGTGGGAGCACTGCCATAGTAGGAAACTGGGAAATATGGTGATTTGACCTGCCCAAATCCTGCTGACTTTGGACAGCTGACTGGAGCTTCCCCGTGTGCACTTCTGTGTTTGAGGACAGAGATTTGTCTGCGTTAGACACGCAGTCTTACCTGAAATGCCACACTGTAGAGATCTGAGACTTCTGAGAAAGCAGGCATGCCATCATACCAAACCCCAAGCCAAACCCACTACCCAGTGTGGTGGGCTGGGACACATGGCACAAGGTGGGTTAAAGAGCTGTACTCCCTTCTCCCCCTAAAACAGTGTGCCTTCGGCTGTCTTGCCTTCACATCCCAGGCTGCCCGCAGGCACCGGCTGGAGAGCGTGCTGCTGCCTGCAGAACTAGCAGGCAGTCAGGGGCATGGTCATGCCAACAGCAAACACTGCAGAGAGCTGCCCAGCAGCACTCATATTTTGCCGCCACGTAATTTGCAGGTATAGGAACTCCACTTCCTGGCACCCAGATGCCCTCACCAGCCCTTCCTTTTGCAGCAGAAGACAAAACTGCTCAAGCCTGATGCCTCACTGTCTGGGGTTATGGAGGTGAACTCTGACGACCTCTGGCTTTCTCTCTACCCTGCTTTTTATGCAGGAGGCGGGCAGTGCTGAAATGGGACTAAGCGTTTCCACCCCACACTTTCATGACTGGAATTCTGAGCCATTCATTTTTTTTTTTTTTGAGTTAAAAGCTGCTTTTTACATAAGTAACATACAATAAGTGAGTGAATACCAATTAAAAGAGTATTTCACAACATTAGACTTTCGGTTGCCTGCTCTATCGAATATCAGTTGGTAATAAGGTTTCCTTATTTCCCTGAGCATGTAATTTTTCCCTTGAATTCTTGAGTCACTGCTTTGATCACTTCTTGATCGCTTAAAGGCTGTGAGTCAGTAATATTTCCCAGTGTTGCTGTCACATCAAAGATCTTTGAGGGGCTTTCTCCAATAGAAGGCAGCCAAGGTTCCTGGTTGACACAGTTCATCACCATGCCAAAGCCATGCTGCACAAATGAAAATAGAGAATAATGCATCACTTTTAGCCATTTGTGTAATCATTTTAATAATATGTATCTCCTCCTTAAATGGGCCAGCTGCTACACAGAATTTTCTTTTCCTGGAGTTTTTACACTTGAAAATATGGAGGTCAAACATAGAGAAGGAAAGGTGATTTTTGTCCAGACATGCTGATGAATGTAAGCAAAAGCAGTTGCTCTCCTCTGTTTACAGACTTTTGCAGTTGCTTTATTCAGGCATTTATAACATGAACAATTCTGGCATTGAAAAGCCTCACATTTTTACAGAAACATTGTTTAATGTGATAATACTCAAAGTATGGCAAAAGACCCCAAAATACAAATAATTTGCACAGGATTCATAGTTTCATATTGGTACAACAATTTGTACCCAACAGTGGCAGTTTTGCTCAGCTTAAATGGTTGATGTGCCTCACCACAGCACACCAGACCCTGACGTCCTCCTCTGCTTTGGCTCAAGCTCTTCTTTGGCAAAACTCAGGCAGATTTCCAAAGAAGATGGGTCTGAGCAAAGTGAGCACCAAATTACCATTAATACCGACAGCTGGGCAGAGTTTTCTTTGGCTCGTGGGAAGGGTGAAAGCCTATTTATTTCACACACTAGCTGCTGTGACCCGGGTGGCCCAGGGGGTTTGCAACACTAAAGCCTATGGGCTGTCAATTTGGGATGAGGACCCCTGCAATGCTGAACGAATGGCATCATGCCCAGCCTCACCTGAGCCACCTTAATCATCGCTTTGCCAATGGAAGTGTCAGGGTGTGCCCAAGCACCCCTTTGGGATGCATTGTGGGGTTGCATCTCCCACAGAGGGAGAAACGGGGGGAAGAGACTTGCTTTGGTATGACCTGAAATCAAAAGGTCCCTCTGAAGAAGGATGTGAAGCTCATGGAGAATTTAACTTCAGGAGCTGTGAGTGTTTCCAGTGTGAACTTCACTGCCATGATTCCTGGAGTAAATAAATCATAATGGGAAGATATCTAGAGGGACTCTGTCACCTTACAGCTCCTACGTTGCAAGCAAACAAATGCTTTTTTCCTGTGTTGCAACTCCCACCTTAACATTATTGAAAGTGAAAGAATTTTTAAAAATCCAATTTACTTGTCACTCTTTCTGCTTGTTTGCTGGTTGTGCTTTCTCACTGTGGACAACAGAAATCAATGAAGTCAGGTTCACCTGCGTCTGAGTCACTTTCGCTTTCAGATTTTCAGGTTTGGGGCGGAAAGTTCATGGGAACGGTTATTTCATCAAATACAATGGTTTTCACATGCAATTAAAAAAATCAATGGTAATGTTTCTATTCAGACATATGTTCTGTAAAAGTCTGCTTCGGTGAGATTTAAACTTTGGACCAACCTTGGCAGTGTCATTTGAAGGATGTAGCTAAGTAAAGCCTAGTGGTATTAAAAACGCTACTTTTCATTATCATGGCAGATGGAGACCAGTTATGCAGCAGGGCCCCATTTTTACAGGCATTGCATAAATAAGGGATAAAGTACGGTCACAGCCTTTGAAAGAGGGGGTACACACAGCCCTAACAAGAACAAGGATAATGAGACACTAATATTCAGCAGTGTGAGCCACGACTTCAGCAACCCAAGAAACCACAGTTCTTGTAGATAACATGGCAAGGGCTGTTCTGCAGAGGAATATGAAAGCAGATAAAAGAGTAACTTCCCAGATATTTACAGAGATTCTCATAAGCACAAGGGGCAGCTTTTGATCAAAGGATATAAATCTGGGTGAATCTAAATGCATTTTTTTTTCCTACTCTGGAGTTCCCTATTCTGCTTCTGCAGGAGGGCTCAATTTAGGTCCTTATAATGGTATGCAAAACTTGCAAAATATATCCCAGATGGGGCAAGCTCTCTAGGTAAGGCTTCTTTCTTGCTCCAGCAGAACTTCAGTTCAGGGAGTTACTGAAAGAGTGAAACACAGAATAGCAAGCACTGTTTGTATTCTGAATAATAGCCCTAACCTAATGCTGCTGCCCACATCAGAAGGGTTTCAGGGTTAGGACTCGAGGTACTGTTTTCTATTTATTTCAGACTAGTGTGTTCCTATGAGATATTGTCAGTAAAATCTAAAGTTTAGTGAAAGTACGTGGTTTGAATAAATAAGAATTAGTTTATTTATTTTAAAATGTAGAGACAAAGAATTTGCAGTCTAAATTTTTTCTTTTCTTTCAAAATATTTTAGTGGAAATGTCATTGATTACAAGAAATAAGTTTTGTGGTTTACTTTTGACTGACATGACTAGCCAGAGTGCCCCTGGTGACCTAAAAGACTTGTCCTTCTTCCTTTCTGAAGGGTGAGAAGTGCTTGGGCACAGAAGTCTCTACTTGCATGACTAGCTACTGTTAATAGCCTGGCCAGTAGTAATTCACATATTTGGACTAATCATTTATACTGTATTTAGCATATACTGCCTAATGCTGCAAAATGCAAAGCAGTACAAGTAGTTGAACAAAACCAGATCATCTCCTTTTCTACTTAGAGAAGTGATGAAACTTCCAAATCCAGGCACAAACCCCAGAAGACAGTAGCTGCAGGTTTCACACACCAAGCATTGGAAGATGTCTGGATCAGAATCTTGTCTTGTGCTCCTGCTGGACTGAGAAATAAAGGTGCCACCTGAAAGGAGTTATGTTTAAAAATGCTGAGACTGCAGATTTTGTTGAGTGGTCACCGCTTCATCAAGTAGGTGTCTGCATGCCTTTCAGTCACTGTTCCTTCGTGTTCTTACAGGCAGCATCCAATTGCTATAAATGCTTGCAATGTGTCATTCAATTCTCCTCCTTAACATAAAGCTTTGGCTTTAGAGGATAATGGCATCTGTTATTCCTGCCACTTCTAAATCTCCCGCTGTTGCTAGATGATACCAGGGAGGGTGGCAGCAGGAGGTGATCAAGTTGCTTCCAGGTAAGCTGGCAAATCACTCTGCAGAGCTGTCAGAGCCACCAGGTCCCCTCTAAAGCTACAGGTATCATGGGCAGGAAACTCCCAGACACTGAACCCTCTTGTACTGGTGGACTGGGAGTTGTTTTTAAAGGGGGGAGAAATGGGGGATAAGAAAAGAAGACCATGTAGAAAATTCCAGTCTCTATTCATAAGACTTGTGATAAAAATGACCTCATGTGTTTCATAGTGCAGCAAACAGAGTTGAAGAATGCAGTCTTGTGGCCAAGAGGAGGGTGTTTCAGTGACCACTTAGGAATATTTGAATCACACAGTGGCTTATTTTGCTGTTCTTTCTTATTCCTGACAACACAGCGTTTAGAAAGGCTCTTTGAGTGGGATGGGGACACTGAGGTTTTAGTACAGATAACTCAGCTGCACTCTTTCATCCGTACACAGCTTTACAGAAGGAGGGACCAGATTTTTGGCCTTCCAGTACATCTTATAATATATCTGTGTCTGTCTGTCATAGATTTAATCCTTTGAGCTATGACCCTAAAAGCCCTTATGGGCCAAACTTCTTGGGGAATGAAGCACTTAACACAGAGTCTTCTGCAATTAATAATAGAAACACTTTTAAAATACTTTAATTTCCTTAAAAGAGAAAAGAACCTACAGTGATGAAATCTATTCAACCCCAGCATTGCTGCTATTATACATAATTCCTACAAAGCTTAGAGTGACTGATGACACATCTCTTTGGCTGACATGTTCAGAAACTTCCCTGTTCTCTCATTTTCCCCATACAACCCAAGGTTGTCTTACCGACACATCCTAAAAATAAATGGGCATGTGAGTACCACCCAGATCACCCAGTTTCTCAGCCCAGCTCCCATCTAAACCTCTGCAAGGAAAACAAGCCTACAGGTTCTTATGGCCAGTTGTAGGCTCTGAGGTATGAGGTGACCATTTCCTTGGCTTCTTATGAATCTGGAGATCCCAAACCTGTATCAACAGTGGTGTGCCTAGGACATAGCAAACACAGCCTGTGGCCCTGACATGTCATCAGCTGCTCAGTCCTCAGGATGTTTCCAGCTTCTGTATTTTTGACTTTTTCCCCACTCGCAGCTTTGCAGAGATCAACACTGGGATGGAAGACAGCAGGAATTGCAAAGCTTCTCTCCCGTAACGAAAGCTCCCACAACAGCCTGCTTCTGGCTCTTTGTCTGCTTTTTGGAGAGGCCCTACCCTCCTGCATAGACACAAGAGATTTCAGCTGAAACACAGGTCTCCCCTTTGCTGTCTCCCCCTCTTCCTGAGACTTAAGAGGAAATCGAATGCTGCAATATAAGCATGTGGGTTACACTTGTATTTAGTTCAATGGCCTCTTCTTTCTAACAGTTTACTTTGTCTCTTCTAATTCAAGCATGTCAGCAGCAAGTATCATATCTGTGACATCGATAATAAAAATCCCATTGTAAATGCTGGGGTGTCATTTTCCATTCTGCCTAAACAATCCCAAGCTTTGTACTTTCAGGAGTGGCCTCTGTCTTTCACAGGTGACATTTGCAAATGGGGATTGGCATGTGTAAACTGTGCAGCCCACCATCTCATTTCCATACATACAGGCTGGCATAAGAGCACTTTGTGTCAATGAAGAGGCTAGTTCAATGAAGAGGCTGGTGGAAGTTTGGCTATATTTGATTTAAGACAAGGGAGAAGGTCTTTCTCCCTTTGCATGGGTGTCAGCCTGGCAGAGAGAGTGAAGGCACGCTGTGCAGTACACAGTGATTTCAAGTGCAGCTCTATGCTTGTTGTTCAGAAGGGAAAACCAGGAAAACCATCCAAGCTTATGTGCTTTGACTTTGAAATGCTTGTCTTGACATGCTTAGGCCCGGGGTGCCAAAGGGAGTTGACATCTGACTTGTGGGGAAAGCAGCCAAAGGTAGTACTTCCAGAGCCCTGGAGCAGCTGGGCATCTATGCAGGCCCTCAGAGATGTGGAAGATGCAGCTCCCAGTTGGGCAGGACTGGTTTCAAGCCAACCAGGACATTTCTGCCCCACCATCATGGCTTATTCTGTGGCTCTGCCAACATTGCATGGAAGTGACTGTGTTACCTTTTGAGAAGAAAAGAAGTTACTCATTTTCAACAAATGTGCCCCTTGGTAAGGCTTAGTTTACTGAGTAGGGGGTCAAAATTGTCTATTTTTCCAAACTTAGCCTTCTTAGAATCATACCACCATCTATATACTGTCATAAATCACACCAACTACTCTAAATATGTACCAACATACACTAAAGTAGCTAAAAAGGAAAAACTACGAGTCTATTTGGCATGGTTACAGCATCTATGAAAAAGACATCTTTTATTTTTAACACAATTTGTCCAGAATTAATGAAAATAGCCAGGGCTGTTTTTATAAAGTAATTTGTCACATTAAACTAAAAAAACCTAAGGTGATGTTGGACATGAAAAGAAACTCCCTGAAGGTCAAAGCAATTAAACATTGGAACAACCCATCAGCCCAGAGGTCACCAAGGCCTCATCTAATGAGAATGTTCAAACGGGAGGAAATCCTGCAATCGTCTCTACTCATTTCTTCACCAGGTTAAATACCCATTTGAAGTTCTGGCACGGCACAGCCAATGGAAAAATTCCCATGGGCTTGATCTTGAGACTGCTCTTTTTATTTTTTTCCTTCTTTTTTCCCTTGGAATTGAATAAAACCTTTGTATTCAAACAGATCTGGAATAGTTTGCGTCTTCTATGAATTCCTGTAAACCAAAAGACCTGCAAGAAACCTAGCAGTAGCCCCTTCAGTAGTTTATATCTTTCCTCCTTCCTCTGCATTAATATTAATAACTAACATTTGACTGTTGTGAAGAGATTCACATTTAGTTTTTTCCAAGGGAATGTGTGTGTCCACAATCAAAAAAGAACTACTGCAGAAAGCAACTTCAGAAGAGAACCATTCAACAGGAGAGTGTTTATATAAATCTGGCAAGTCTATAGTGTGCTTTTAGTATTCAGTCAAATCTTTTTGTAGTTTGGAAATCTCAGTAACAAAAAGAACTCATCACTAACAACCAGAGAATCTGTGTGCTGCCTTAACCTTCTCGAAGGAGATATAACGAGATTTTTAAATACCTTTGCTTTAAAACTGATGTAGAAAAATGCCAGGTAAGCTCACACAGATTTGTGGAAAGAACTATGTGGGTCAAATACTACAAATTTTTTGTGAGCCTCAGATGGGGAAACTGTTTTAGAGCCGGTAATGACAGCACAGCACAGAGCAGTTTCTTGCCATTTCTTCCCTTCTGTGCTTTACTGCCTTAGCGTTTTCACTAGCACTGTTCCCTCTTGTTTTCCATTTCTTCCGCCTCTTTTTTTCTGTGTGTGTGTGTGTGTGGTGTATGGATATCTGAGAAGTATTGCATAGTACTGGGCTGTCCAGAAATTATATTCTAAGGGTTATAATTTCCATAGGCATTTTCCTGTTTTAGACCAGGTTCTTTTACTATAAACGAACAAAGCCCTCCTTAACCCCCCAAAAAGAAGGAACCAATGTCTTTGTGAAAGGTTGAAATATTCAATGTATTTTTATATTAGACTAAAAGATAAAAGACAAAATAGTGCTTGGGACTATGTACCATCATCTGTCCATATACAGAGGTCCATGTGATTCTGTGCTGGGACTGGGAGTAAAACCAGTGTAACAGGTTGGAGTTCATTATGCAGTTATGAAATGTGATAGCTTTTCATCTGGAACAACCTGAGTCTTGATCCTATTTGATTAGGAGCATGCATCGTTTGTAAGACAAAATTTGGTATTTTGAGCTTTGTGTCTAAGTGGGATATAATGCGTTCCTGTTTTCTACACTTGACTGCTCCTCAACTTTAAATTCAGATTGAACAATAACAGTATTCTGCAGTGCGGAGGTGGTGGTGCAAGTAAAGATTGCAGTAATGACTGATGCTGATGTTTTATCAGCAATCACCATACACAAATGGGAAATGGCTCAAAACACAAACTTCATAATGATTTATTCATAACTTCTCTAATTCTCCTCTGTTAAATAATGATATCATTGCTCTAACCATGTCAGACATCATTCATGTCTTGCTTTCCTTCCACAACTGTTGAGTTTGAGGGTTCATTTTATTGTGTTTTCTCCAAATAAACAGCAGACACATAGAGCTGAGAGGGATGAGAGGTCTGAGTTGAAAGTTCTTGCTTTATTCCCCTGTGAAAATACACCTCAAAATAGTATTCATACTTAACCACAAAGAGGAGAAAAAACATTTGGTGTTCTGAAATGTAGGACATGGAAGAACATCTAGGAGAAGGAAAACTTAAAATCTTCCTCACTGTGAGAAGCTCCACAGAAAATCAGCTTGAGACACTGATTTTCTTAAAGGAATCAGAATTCAGACGTGACACAATCATTAATATTGTCAATGCATAAAAATGCTCAGCAGCATTTTAAGTCTGAGAAGGTTTTTTTATGTCCTGCCAGTGCTTTTACATGCTACAAGTACATGGTTCAGCCAGGTTTCAGTCAGTGTATGCTGGGAAAGGTAGGAGTTGGGGTGGTCCTGGGCAATTACACAGGTTTTTAGCTTTAAAATGAGTATTTTTAGGGCTGAATGGGTCCCCTTCAAAAAAGAATAAATCAGAATGCTCCACAATATTAAAAGCTAACATTTTGAATGCTATTTTAACAATTATTCTAAAAGATATTAACCAACAGAAGATGGGCAAAGGCTGAATTTGTATGCACTCTGCTGGGCAAGTTTACTGCCCTGTGTAGCAGGACAGGGTGGAATGGACATATCCATCACATGGTGTTAGCTTCACTGTATTTGGGTGAATTTGACCATTTCAGTGGCAAAAGGGCTCCTGCCAAAGCATAGGAAACGACAATCAGGGAATGTTTCTTTCCCCCAGGGACTGTCCTGTCATCTCTGATGTCTGCAAGGTACATTTTCCTCTGAGCTAGTTTTCATTGTCTGCTTCTCCTCGCAGAAAAATATGTATGTTTAAGGCATGATTCTTCTTATCTAACCAAAAAGCAATGATTCTCCTCAAGTAGCCATAGATAAGTCCCACCCCAAAGGCTTCGCTGAGATCTATGTTTTCTGAGGCTCCCTGTATTGATCCATAAGGCCGCCTTCTTGTCCTTTTCCAAATCTTTCATTCAGACGTTCTTTCTAAGACTTCAAGTGCAACTGAAAGGAAAAGTTTTAAGTAAACACACAGCAACAGCTGATTGAAACCTGGCGCAAGTTTTGTAACCAGGTAGTGGTTCCGTGTGAACCAGAGCGGAGGAGACTCCTCACAAGCTTAGTCTTGGCCACACAGTCCCACGTGGAAGCATCAGGCTCTGGCTTTCATTTTCAGTGGTTGGCTATGGAAAAGAAAGTGATTTTTAAACAGTTTTTTCTACACTACCAGTACAGCCCAGTTTCTTCCAGCTCTTGTCTTTTTCCACTTGGTTGATCAAGTCCTGGGTAAAAGGTATTACATTTTACAAGTATTTGTAGACAGGGCTAACAGCAATCTGGGAACAAGGCAAACCAAGATTGCAACCCACATGTTAGATAATGACAGACAACAGTGAGTGGTGGACATCGAGCTCTTGGGGGTTTCCAGGAATAATGTGGAAACCTCCCTTCTTTCAAGGCTCTCCCCCTCCATTCAATAAATGGAGGAAAGATAATGAGCTTTTGTAATAGGTATGGGACTGCTAATAAAAGCTTGTCTTGCTGACATCCCTTTATTGAAATTATTATGTGTTCCTTTTCATGTTGAAGAAAGATTAAAAAAACCCTTAGGATATTACTGTTTTATTGGAACGAGGAATCTACACAGTGTCAGGAGAAAGACAAAAATCTAACCCAAATTCTTATCTACAAGCTGGAGGTGAGTACTAAATCACTGTTTCCAGCAGATACCATCAGACAAAAGTGATCTCTTAAGACGAAGCTGACTTTCTGTTGACAGAGATGGACACAGACATTGAATGATCTCAGGGCCAAAACTAAAAGAAGAATGTAGCCTGATCAGCAAAATGTCATGGCTAATAGTATCAAAAGCAACCAAAATAATTAAAAAGCAATAGGTCAGTCACATTGACACACTTTGATGACTGTAATAAATAATTAAAAATTCAAAACAATGCAGCCTCAGTATTATGGAAATCAAACTGGACTTTAGGGGAATTTTTTGTGACTAGATGGTCAGACATGCGATCATCTTTCCCTTCACCCTCCCACCCCGCAATCCTTTTGCAAGGTCTTAGATATGTGAGGTGAAAGAGAAGGTGATAATTCAAGATGATTAGGAGACAGTGGTAACTTACTTACAATAACTGAATAACAGCAGCACAATTCAAAACAGATAAAACATAAATACAAACAAGCTGCAGGATTACCCATGTTGAAATAAAAGGATCAAACACAGAGACACTGATTGCACTTAGGGGTATTCTGGATCTGGATCATGAACTTAATTTATTCCCATTAGGTCTGAGAATGTCAATGGAGCAACTCCATCACATGAAATTATATGTCTGCCTAGACTGTTATAGTATCAGATGTAGAGTGAATCTGATCATGACAAGTCAAAATAATCAGTTGAATCTGATCATGTCAAAATAATCAGTTAATTTATAGAAGAGGGAGGGGTGTACAAATAATCAAAAGGCAACAGAAAAAGGCAGCAGAATTTTCTGCAGCAGTTTCAAAAAGGAGATTTGCTGTGTAACAAAAAGAGCTCTTGATCAACTTGAAGCAACTTAATAGGACTTGAAGGCTAACTAGGCTTTTGTTTTCTTAAAGTGACACTGTAAAACGATTTGAGTGTATTGATACTATATAGTGTGTAACAAAATTGAAATTTGGTTTTGATTTATTTTCTCATTCAGTTCTCGAAACACATTAAATCAAGTGTCCAGTGAAGATGGAATACTGAGTCACTAACATCTAAAACAGTGTTCCCATTGACTTGACTTCCCAGCCCCCCAGCCCCATGGGCAGCAGGAGCAGTCCTGTCCATCCTATGGGTCAGAGCTGCTGTTGGGGCAATGCATGCTGCTTCAGCAGCCTGCCCTGCGTCCTGTGGCCCCTAAGTCAAATGGGCCTCCCTGGCCATTTTGCTGTGTTAATTTTACATGATCAGATGGAACAGCAAATCAAAATACGGAGAGAAAACATGCTCTAAGTAAGGAGATTGTACCTTAAAACCATCTTATCAACAATTCATAGGTATGAAGAAAAGCAAAAGATGCATTTTGACATGTACTTGAGCTTCTCCCACTAAGACTGTCAAAGGAAAATATATCGGAATCCCTTCTGATCTAGACGGCATATTAATCAGTACTTTTCTTCACAAGTCAACCACTAAATGGAATAATCCATTTCAAGATTGCTGCATAAATCTAGTTTAACAATTTGTCAGTAGAATGGAGAAGTTCAAAAATCTCTTAACCGAAATCATGAGTTATACCACTATTAGTTTTGAATTAAAGTTTAAACATGGTAGAATACAGAAAGACATACTGCCAGATTTAATGTTTGTTGCAATGGCATTCATTCCTGTTATTCAACAGAATTAAGTCGAGGTCCTGATAATTCATGCTTCCTGCTGATGCTAAATTTAGTTAATAATATGATTGTTAGTATGCAGAACAACATACTATTCTTACTGAGATCTTGCACATTGCTTTTCAGCTATAGATCCCAAAATGCACACCAGACAGTGAAGATTCTGGTTGTGACTTTGTTGTCAGCAAATCCGTAAAAATATCAAGACTCCTACAAAGATTCTGAGATGTTAGTAGAAATACATATGTCTCAAAGCCATAAAGTACAGGAATCATAACAAATACAGTAGGTCAAGTTCACTTCTGATACTGATGATGGTATAAATGGCAGTGAAGATAAGATCTCATACTGGTATAAGTGGTTAAAAAGATAACATACTGATTCTGAGCTAAGGGATCCTGTAAAGCTGAAGCGGTAACAACTAGCAGTGGAAGAGGACCATGCACATGTATCAACTAACTAAAACATTCCCTTCATCACCATCTTTTTGTGTTGCCAACCTTTAAATGCCACCACTGGTGCATGAAGACAACATCTATTCATATCAAATACAATAAGTAGCTCCTATTTTCTGCTGCTAAACAGAAAAAGCCCAGTGGAGAAGCAGAATGGTTGTTAGCATTAAAACATCTGGAGAGGTCATGATTCTGTGCTTCTGCATGCACGCCTCAGTCCTCCAGGCTTCTATAAGTTACTCACTTGTACAACTTACTCTGGCAGTTTTATAATGCTTCACCACTTATGTCTTTCCAGCCAGTTTACAGCTACTTGTAGAAATTACGCTGGATCTTAGATTTCGTTCAGCTGCTCTTTTTTCTTTCTTTTTTTTTTCCCCCCAAAAAAATTGATTCATAGGAAAATATCTTTTCCCCAGTCTAGCAACCCTATGAAAAAATCAATTCTACTAACCTGTGACTGCATTTTATTTAAAGCAAAATGATTGGTTGGAGTTTTGATTCAGGGAAAAGTAGCAACATAGGGAGATATCTGATGTCTTGCCAATAAATATCAATTAATGTTGCAATGATACAAACAGAGTCAGAAAAGAGCAATACCACTGCTCCAATTTGTCCAAAACCATGAAGCAGGACACAGTCACCCCCCCAAAAAATTGCTTTTACAACTTTTTTTTCAGAGAAGGATTTAGGGAAAGGCACTTGCTGCAAGCAAATCTAATAAGATATTCTGTTAGCACTGAGATTTACAAAAACTGATTTCCGATTGCACTGTGTCTTCTGGCTGGATTCTCTGGTGTCTAGCAACGGGCTGGGCTCAAGAAATGAGCAGAGTGTATGTGCAGATTGGGGTGTTTTGCCTTCTCAGGTAACTTCTCTGGCATCTCTTGGTGGGTATGTGCAGCCTGTAGCTGCCTTCTAGGGCACCAGAAAGACTTTTCTAACATTGCTTCTCTTCATGAGACATTTAGGAAGAAGGACGGCTTTGAACATTGTGCACATTTGTTGGGTTGAGCTGAAGGTGCTAACAAGTTCAGAAGGAAGGTGGGGTGGAGGAGAAACAGAATCTCTCTCACACACATGTACTCACCGGTATGTGCAAAACCAGCATGACCATGCAAGCCTTATTTTCTTAGAGAAAGCAAGATTCAGATATTCTCATTGACTTTGCAGAGCTCTAAGTCAGGAGTGTTGTTAGGTGTCAATGATGGCTCAGCTGGGTTGATACTAGAATTATGTTGTGTAATTATGGTAAATGCATTAAGGCCCATCTTATGCAGGTTATTATCCATGGGAATTATAATGAGTATTTCCATGCTTTGAAGGGCAAACTTGCAGGGCATTTCTGGGACACAAGAGATAGTAGGGCCACAGGAGGTGGGATGTGTAAGCCTGGTGTAGAGGAGAGTATCCCAGCTGCAGTTTTGATCTCACATTACTTCCAGTTGACACCAGGACCAGGAAGAAAAGAATCTGTCTGGGTCAGCAGGCTCAGAAAGAGTGTGTGGCTCAACGGGTTAAGTAATAGGCAAGCCCTAACCCTGTCCAGACTGTGGTGAATGAATGAGCGTGGTCCCTGTCTCCGTTCCAGCAGTGACAAGGATTCCTTTCCCAGCCCGCCCCCGGGATTCCTCCCGCAGGAGCAAAACGGAGAAAAGCAAATCCTTTCTCTCTGCCGGGGCAGCGAGGGCACGGAGCAGTCATCCCGCGCTTCCCCTCCTCACCCCCGTGCTGGCATGTGGCTGCTGCAGAAGCTGTGAGCTGCTATTATGAAATGTAAATGTATGTGCAGGACTTTTACCTCCATTGAGGAGAAACACAGAATCCAAGTGAGGAAAAGCACACGAATGAGATCTGCTGTTTAAAACTACCTGTTCAAACAGCAAGACAAATTGAAATCCCTTTGAAAATGTGGTCCTTTTCACTCTTTGAGCAGAATAAATAAGAAGGTGACTGCAGCTAATAATACTTTTCTAACCCTGTCACCTGAGAATTTCAGCACATTCTGTGAACTTTTCTCACTTACCTGTCTTAAAACCCATCTCTGTAGATGGAGAGTACCACTTTCCTTATTTTGAAGAGGTGTGTGCTAAGAGCTAAAGCTAAGAGGGGTTTGCCCACTTCCTCCAGGAAACCTGTGTCAGAGAGAGGAAGCAGGACAATTTGATCAATTATTATGCTCTTTTATGTTTGTGTCATTTTCCCCTTTTACTCCAAATAGATTCAGAGATTTGTACTGTAGCAGATATTTTCTAGTGCAGATTCTAATATCCTGAGCCCACTGAAGTGTACCATATCTCCTGATGCCAAAAGACCATCCTCAGTCTAAGGTGTTGTGTGAAGCTGTCATCATTTGGTTTATGATAAATAATCCACAATAACATTTGGGCCAAGAGATTATAGACATTAATCTTGCCTCAGAACTATTTAGGATCATTAAGCAACCCAGCAGAAAGTCAGTGTATGTCTCTATAAGTTGAAATAAACTTAAAAAATTATCCTCTTCTTGACATCTTTTAAACGTAACTCCTTTACCCTTCCTGGGGAAGTAGAGGGCTTAGCACAGAGGGCATGGTTGGAAATGCATTTCTCTTGGGTGTATTCCATCCTCTTTGTCAGTAAATCCTACTGTTGCACACAATTCCTGTGAAAACAGACCTTGTTTTTAGTTTTGTTTTGTTTTCATTAGCCAGTCATACAAAACAGGCTTTTTTGGTTGCAGTGTTGTTCTGTGGGTACCTACTGATACAGTTTTGACACCAACTAGAGGGGTAAATATAAGTGGAGTCCAAGGTTCAGTCCTTGTGGATCCAGTGGTGGAAGCGCAACTGTATGTGAGCATTTGTGATTTTCTCAAGACCTTTCAGTACCTTTGTATACACTTTTAATTTAAGCTTTGGTCATAGACCACCATCTTTTCAGAGGCATACCCAGGTGTGTCTAGAGATGCATTTGTGTCCCTCAGTGGGATCAGGCATACAGGTTTACAAGACATATTTTGGGGTGAACATGTTCCAAAAGACCAGCTTCAACCTGCTTCTGCCTGTCAGCCAGAGAACAATGTTCTTCCTTCCCCTTCCAGTAGTATATTCTGGATAAAATTGGTGCTGAGGCTTCGGTGGGTAAAAGAAATAAGAAGGGTAAAAATAGCAATTTGGGTAGTAACTGAATAGTAGCTCCTCCTGCTGCAGACATTCCATGATATTGGCTGGGCTTGATACCAAGAGTGAAGAAATGAAGAGACAGTGGTATCAAGAAGCAGCTGAAAGCTGAAGAAGCAGGTGTTACCAGACTTGTAGAAAAGCTATTTGGGACTGCTGAGATGCCTTCTTCCTCCCATGTGGGACAGCACCATATCAGGCAAATGACAGTACCAGTCGACATGAACCAATCGGAAGGTGAGGGACCCAAGTGCTGGGTCAGGGTGTCATGGCTTACCACAAAAAGGATCACTGTGGGGAGTGAGGGAAGAATAGACCTGACACTGAGCTGCAGGTGTGGAAGGAAGGAGGTGACTGCAGGGCATGCATTCCCAAAACGTCTAGCTTGGTGCGTCCGGCTGTGTAGGTGCAGCTTTGTGGAAGATGAGAGAGCTGCGCCTGCTTACACCAGAGATGGGTTTGGACTAAAAGACACAATGAAGCAAACCTGAGAGAGGCAGAAATCTAGAGGCAGAATTATAGATATGACCAAATCCCCAATGCATTTTTAAACTTAATTTTAAAGCGAAAACAATGGGAAAAAAAGCCTCAAAGCCACATATTTAAGTGTTAGTTTCACAGTAATACCTCCTCAGAGATCTGATTTTATCACTACTGAAAGGAGAAAGCAGAAAATGGAATTGTTTTTGTTGTTCTATCATGTTTATGACATGACAAAAACGTGGAGTTCTTCTGCCTTTTGCTTTCACCTTGTTGAACTGCTGTCAGGCTTCTGTAAATCGTTTGCACCGTAAACAAGCTTTGTAAGTGAAAGGGCAAGTGCTGAGAAAAGCCAAAGGCAGAGATTTTATATTGAATCTTTTCTTACAGAGATAACTGACTGCAGTGTAGACCAGCTTTGCCTAGATCTGGGAAGTAAAGCCAAGCATCACTGAAGACAACAGTATAATGAAGTTGAAACAACAGCAAATGGACTAAGTCTGTGAATATGCTGGATGTGGTTTTAGGCAAAGAGTAAGATACCTGCAGCTGGGGGGACAGGTTTTAAGCAAGAGCTACTGCCTTGTTTCTCCATATCATGTCAACCACAGATGTGTGGCAGACAAGTTCCTGGAAAGACAGTCATCTCTTGCACACTACCTGGAAACTGCTGGTTGTGAAGCTACAACTGTTACAAATTGCAATGTAAAGTTTTCAAGACTGTCTGCCCCCATGCACCAGTAGTGGGATATCAAATCAGGAAGAGAAGAGGATGCTTTTTGCCCACATGCGTGGCTATTACAGTGTCAGTACTCAGCACAGCAAGCAGTTCTGCTCTTTTGGCAGGGAGCCAGTATGCAAGGAAAAAGCATCAGCATGGTGTAGAGCACGGCAGTGACAGGCTGGGGTGTTTTATCTTGCTAGGTATTGCTGTACAAGCACAGGAAGAAGACTGGGGAGGTAGGGCCACACAGATAAGTGCATCTTTATTGCACAGATTCAGGTACACACAGTTCATGCTTGCAGTGTCCTCTTTGCAGATGCGGTACACTTGATAGATGTAGAATAGTATTTAAGGAGCAGGAGAGGCAGACCATAGAAGAAAGGTTTTCTCAGGAGGTGTGAGATGTTGGAGGAGCACAGGTGAAAGACTAACAAAGCATGTATCATCTGCTCCCCAGCCAGTAAGACACCATGTTGTGGAATGTGTCATGTGAGAGCAGAGAGAAAGGCCAAAAGGTTCTGCTTTGTAGCAGAATGTCTCTTCAAACCAGAGGGCAAGTTGAGGAATAAAGAAAACAGAAGAGGAAAGAGAGATCATATAGATTTGTTTTCTTTATATCTGTATATTTTTGTGTCACTAAAGACAAGACGGTGTGATTTTGAAACTCTTGATTATTTCATCCCTGATGGTTATCTAAGGTAAATGACATGAATTCATCTCTGGAGAGCCTGCATCTTGCCATGGGCTATATAGGGAGTCTAAGTATACTTAGACAATTAAAGGTTGGCAGAAGGAACCTCTCCTTCAATACTCCTAAATTTTCCCTCTAACAAGATTGTGGTTTTCCTAAGCGAAACTGGCAGTCTGAATCTTGTTCCCAATGTGTTAATTACACCATAGCCGTTAAGCTGTAGTAATGTTTCTTGAAGAATGGTCTGAAGAGAAAGCTAAGAATAAACTCAAATGCCTCGCTGAAGCAGAGCCTGAGAACCTCTGCTGAAGCAGGGACTTCTTAAAGGCAAAACCCCAAATACCTTTATCTGAGGCTTTAACTGGTTATGAAGTGTAATGATGATGAGGTAAAAATAATATGCATTTGTAGGCTAAGAAGCTAAATTATGGTTGACAATATTGATCTTTGTACCCGATGTGGCTTGAAGATGCTCTGATGCAGCACATTGATGTCCACTTCATTGAAACAGTTATCAGAAGTGCCATTACATCTTGTTTCCAGAAGTTGCGACTCACCCCAAAGGGAGAGCTTAGCTCAAGCCTGGGGTCAATTCTGCAGCCACTGGTAATGCTAAGGAGAGGCTGGCAGGAGATTAGGCAGAAATGTGCATTCAATAAAATCAAAAGGATTTTGTCTCCCTAAAGGTTTGGAAGAAATTAGTTTATAGATAACTCGACAACTGTTTGCCCTATGGACATCATTCTTTAACTTTCACTGAGGCAGCACATGCTGTTATCCTGCAGATGTCCAACTAAGCAGAGGAGAAGCAATAGATGATTTTCCTGGTCCGCTCTATAGCATATTTAACACTTTCCTGAGGTTACATTCTCTATGAAACTTATATCAACTTCAAGTTTATTTTTAATGGTGGTTTTACAGTTTGCCAGCTGCTAACAGTATTTCTTTGGAAGCCTTCAAAACCACCCCAAACAGCTACTTTCAGCCATTCTTTAATTGTCTGTCTAAAAGACTGTAGCTTTGAAGACAAACTCCCATAGCTTCAAATCTTCTTGATCCTTCTTTGACTCAGCTTGACATTTGGATTTTTCTCTCTCAACCTTACAAGCTGAATTGCATATATAGAATCAATATATTTGATAATTTTCTACATGGCTTAAAACTCAGAAATAAATTGATTACACAGTCTTTTTAAAGCCAAATTAGATTAAAAGACTAAAAGTAAGAAATACTCTTAGCGAAGAATAGAGTAATTCCTAAAATACTTTTCCTTTCCTTGCCTAGCCTTGCCTTCTTCCCTCACCTCTCCCTCTCCTAGACAAGGTGCACTGAGCAAGCTTCCTTAACAGAAAGATATCACACCATTGACTAAGTGTTTTCAATTGATTCTTCTTTCTCAGAGTTTTTTTGGGACTTCACTTTGAAAGTTGATCTGCAAATTGTATTTTGGGTTAGAACTGCTGAATAGACTTTCTGAAAATCCCCATTTATCATTACCAAGACATTACTAGTTAACCATGTTTTGAAAAGCCATTTCTTGCCCCAAAACTCTGATACATTCAGGGGTAGATTCCATGCTCACTTCACTATCTGAATATCATCTTCTTTGTAGGAAGGACAGAATAAAAGAGCTGCAATAAACTGTAGTGAACAGGTGGGTGAATTCAGACCTTTTCTTTTTTTCTGGTGGACTACCTGAATGCAAAGGTATCAGAAATGCAAAGATAAATAGCGTATTACTGGGATGCCACCAGAATACACGGCACCACATCTCATGGAGCTACCAGCACAAACCAGCTGCTGCCTTACAGCATGATTTTAACAGCATAATTGGGTGGTAGATCTATTTTTCATGCAGCTGAGTGGCTGCTGAGAGTGCTCCTCTCTGAGAGTTTTTTGTGTGAAAGGACCGGGCAGGGCTTGTCTCCGTGTCCCTCTCACAGGTCTGTTCATATGCTGAACTCCGTGAACTTGCCTTCTTACTGCTGCCCATGGTCACGATGGGACAGACCATGTAAATCTTGTGTGACCTGTTTCTTTGTTAAAAGAGAGATGCTGAGACACTGAAACAGCATTTGTAGAGTGAAGCATCCTATGTTTGGCTCTTAGGAAGCATTTCTTGAGACACAGAAGGCAGCAGGACTTAGGTGATTGGTTTATGGTAGACTTGGACTGATATGATTGAATACTGTGGCCCCTTGGTGGAGGCAGAGAATAGAATAGAGGGAGGTTAATTCATATCATCATGCAGAGCTAGAAAAGGAGCTCCAGGATCTTCAAGCAAGGAAAGGGATCTTTGTGGCACTGCCCGGCACTCGGTGTTTGCCCTGAATCTTTCCCAACAAAAGCTGCCTGAAGAAATGGATGCAACAAGATAGCGGAACTTGCTTTCATATTTGGGATCCTTACACTTCTTATTACCTGTATTTCAAGTGCCTCTCTGCTGCAGGAAGAAGGTTGGGCTACATGCACTGGTAGTTTTTGAGAAGGATCTGAAAGCAAAATGGTGTTGTTGGCAGCCATCTAACACGGGCAGTGACATATCTGTGCTTTTGATGATGTGCCCTGCAGGTTTGCTAGGTTCAAGCAGAGCATTTTTATTTGGCATGGTCTCTGAACACTGTAAGGTATTGATTTACAGGTCTGGTAGAGGTAAAGCAGAACTTGTCTCCCCCCATCAAGGTGGCTGTGTATGGACAGGCAAGGAAAGAAAAGGTCCCCTTGCAAGTCAGGGTAGTGTAAAAAACCTGATGCATGAAGGTGAGACCTACATAGTTTGGACAGTTTTAATCAATTTTTAATCAGCTTTTACTACACAACAACAATTTATTATAGGTTTTATGTGATTATGGGCTTACTGTGATTTTACTTGTTCACTTACCATAGTTTTTATTGGCTTATGGTGATTTTAGTTTTTATGTGCTAATGACATTTTGCAACTTTGCTAAAAGCTTATCTGTACAACTTCCCCATTCCTCCTGCCTTGGCAGAAGAGAACATTGTTATGGGCTGTCCCATTAATTAACCAACCTGTTCAAATCAGAGAAAAAAATAATGTAACTGATGCAATACAGACACTATAAATGCAGAACAACTGATGTGTTGCAAACACCGTGCAAATGCATGCACCTGTAACCATGTGTGCTTGCATGAAATATTCAGTACTGTGGAAGGACGGAGCATAGATGGAAGCTCTAAGCCCTGAGTGGCAAAATGCTCCATCTCCAAAGTGCTCTTGTTCCCGGAAAAGCTGCCAGGACAGGGAAACTTGTATGGTGGTGGAGGGGTCCCTAGGTACCAGGACTGTTTCCAGCCATTCCTATGTTTTCCACCTCTGCCACTAAACAGAAGGAACTTCTTCAGCCAAACAGAGGGGAAGAAGAGGATCACACTTGATCAAGGATACTTTTGATATTTTGGCAGTCGGAAAGCCTACTGGAGGCTTGACAACTCTTGGGATGTCACCAATGTGGTCCTGGTTGAGGGACCTGCCCAGCAGCTTTGTTAGCAGCCCTCTGATACTGATGGGCATGGAGATTTGAAAGCTTTATCCCAGCAGCAAAGCAAAACTGAAGGAAAAGTGGAGCTGTCCTAAAGATGTGAACATTTCTGGAGACCTTGCCATAATTGCAGGACCAGTAGTATTCACATCACAGTACCTTGAATCCCAATATGCTCCTATAGTGAGCTACTTGTGGCTAAATGGCAAGCACCTTCGATTCTGAATGGAGCTGACTGGGGACTGGAACTGGCAGGGGAAGAGTGAAGGGGATACAAGACAGCAAGTAGCATGGGGGATACAGTATGGTACAGAGGACTACAGGTATGGTCATTAAGGACTTCATAGACCAGAGTCTAATCACCTCTAATGACACTCTCTGAGGTTTGTTCACAGCCTGGCATGCGGGCACTTCCTTCCCACAAAGCAAACCCTTTATTTTGGGTACACCTGTCTTCTTCCTGCACCTTTCAGAGCATGTTTAAAAGTTTTGAGGGCAGATTAGGGGTCCCTCTGAATGCCGTAACACTTTATGACACTTCCATTTCAAAATGAACTACATAAAGGGACCAATCTAATCTACCCAAATCATAAAAACCTTCACTGGCTAAGGAGAGTGTCAGTGGGAGGATGGCACAGTATGTCTGAGGACATTTTGGAGCCATCTTACTATTTGGGACCTTATCTATTCCAGACTCCCCTTGTGCTAGCCTAGATAGAGGCAAAAGATGCTGCAGGCTGTTGTGAGCAGCAAGGTTATCCTGGCTTTGCTGCTTGCTCTGCCTGTGTCACAGCACGAGAAAAGCCAGCAGGCTGCTGCTGAGAGTGAGATCAAGTAATGATGGCCACGGTGGGGGACGGCAGCAGGCAGCTCAGCTCTGTAGATCTTCCCCCAGGCACCTCGTCTCGGCTCCATCCCTTCTTCCTTTTCTCCCTGTCTGGGGCAAAAGCTGCCCCAGATGTCCTCTACCTGGAAAGGAAACCCCACTGTGCAGTGACGTTTTGACTCTTTGGGCTGGCTTTATCTCTGGGTTTTGTTACGCTTTGCTGGGTAGAAAGGCTCCCCAAAAGCAGTTCAAAGACCCTGTAAATAACCCTCAAACAAACAAATCTGCTTTACTGGTTAGCACTGTGTTTTTGTCTTCTGTTTCTCCATTCAATGGTATAAGGAAATGTGAATTAATCTTGTAAGCCAGAATTAATATAAACTCTATTATCTCTTTCAGTCCCTCAAAATACTAAGGTTGGCTTTTAGGCTGATTTTTGTGTTAAGAGATGAGAAAGTTACACAATAGACATTAGAGAATCACTTTAAAAAACCTCCACAATCCTGCACTGAAATCCCATCCAGCAAGGGAGAGAACTAGCCTTCGCCCGGCTGAGACACAGTCACATGAGTGTCCAAAACAATGAACACATAGTGTCGACAGCTGAGGCCATTGAACTTTATGTCACTTCCCAACTGCAGCATTACTCATAATTTATGGCTATACTCGCCTTTCAACCTTTAAAACCTTTTCCCAAGTATTTGCAGCATTCTCACATAAATATTGCTACAATAAGTAACATCAACATTTAGTAGCTGTTTTTCAAGAATAACCGTGTGACACTATTATGGCATTCCATTAAACCAGCTGCAATGTGAGGAAGGTCTAAATCAAATCATGCCAGCTAAAGGTAACATTTACACATATACAAGAGAACAATGGATGGGAAAAGTTTATTCTGTGTTTCAGGACTTAAATGACAGTTTTGTCTCCTTTCATGGTTATGCGAGATGTCTCTGTCTGGTGAACTGACCCAGAGTGGACACAGACTGCGGTTTATGTTCTAGGGCTATTTGTTACTTTCTCAAAAAAAGGAAAGAAAAATTGCAATTAAAAAATCCACATTTCGGCTTATTTATTCATTTTCTCAGGCAGAAAACCTAATTTCTAAGGAACAGGGAATGTTGTCTTTTCATTAAAGCTATCAAACGTTGTGAAATGACTAGTAAAAAATTCCTTGCCAGAATTGTTCACTGTCCAAAATGCATTACAACGACTAAACGTAAATGACAGATAGTTAGCTTGCATATAGATACGTGCTTAATTGCCCTCATCCCTCCTGTCTAGAGAATGCACTTAAGCATATGTTCGTTTAAACACATATGCTTCATTTCTGTTCAGGTCAACAGGATTTGAGCATGTGCTTAAACATAAGCAAATGATTAAGTGCTCCTCTTGAGTAGGGGTGGTTTTCTGAGGCAAATATACTGAGGCAAAAACACTCTCTTGGAGCATTTCTTGCCCTAGCTTACTGCTTGCTTCAGTTGTACTGATGGAGCACTGATGGAGCACTCCTCCTCCCCAAAAGCCAGCTTACCCCCCTCTCCTCATTTCCTCAGGGCTGATGTCAGATACATACGTATCCATTGCTCTGCCAGCTAACCCTGTACAATGAGATCTGCAAAATGCCCATGGTGGAGAGAGATGGATGGGAGGAGGCAGAGGTCTGGGGAAGAAGAGAGGGGGAGCTACGCAGGGGAATTCGCAGCCTTCCTTCAACAGGACAAATGTTGCCAGTGTGTGAGTCTGTGCCAACAGCACCTTGCTTGCACCCAGCCTGCTGTCCGGTGGGCACAGGGAATGCACGCAGTGCCTTGTCTGCCTCCTCGCATGGCCCCTGGGCAGAGTGCCATGCTGCAGCCTGTCCCTCCGCATCCAGCAGCGCCCGATGGTTTCAAATCGCTTTGCTGTAACTTTTGCCAGTGTGTGACCCCGATTCCTCCTCCTCACCCAGCCCTAGCCCTATCCCTGTCCCAACCTTCCCTGCTCTCCCTGAGCTGTGGCAGCACTTGGCTTTGCTGAAGTGCCCCTGCCTGGAGGTGTATGTGGGTGCTTTGCAGATGAGACACCTGAGGCTTGGCTGCATGGCTGCATGGGTCTCTGGCGGGAGAAACATCAAACTGCACGGCAGTATTGAAACTGTCCATAGAGCAAACAGGGCCTGATTTCTGCTCTCTGGTGTGCCTGCAGAGCCTGCCCAGATGCTGCTGCTGGTGACCACTAGCTGGCTGCTACAAACCCAATACAAGAGTGTATGTGTATACAAGAGAGAGCTGGCGGTGCTCAGTGCTGTTTTCAGGTGCACTTGGGAACTGTATCTGTTGTGCACTATCAGTTTAATTAAGATAAGGATATGGAGTTTATGCTATATCCCCATAAATGACAGGGCAGGGATATGAATGATTTATACGGTATTAATTGTACTTGCGAAGCACAGGTCTGTCAATATGCATAAATAAAACCATCATTTGAATCCAAATAAGGGAATGAAAGCACAAGATTTTTTTTTTCCTTAGCGACTTTCCAAAATTCCCACTGTTTGCCAAAAACCAGCATATGTTGGGCAAAAAGTTGGAAGTGGCAGAGGCTGGAATGCCTGGGCACTAAGTAATAAACACACGTCCAAAGGCAACTTTGGGGGAATGAATTGGATTCAGCGGAAGAAGACTGGCTCCTCTGCCTGCCCTGCAGGTAATGTGTTTGCCTGTGACGGCAGCAGATTATTTGTTCTTTTTTTTCCCTGACACTGAACTAAAGAATGCATTGTGGGAAAACCGTCCTGACACATGACACTGTGCAAAGGAGGATCACAGCATGAGGCAGCATCAAGGGGCTTACTTGGTCTTGATGCACTCTTGCACAGCATGGGGCTCCAGAGATGAGTGTCTCTTCCAACTAAAGCACTGGTGCAATTTGCACAACTCTCATGAGAGCGCATGGTGAAGCTGCTCTCAAAGCCCTCATGTAAACACGGCTGGGGAAAGAAAAGGGAGAGTGAAAGAGCCTGCGCCATGCACGGGAAAAGCACAAAAGGATATAGTTCAAAATAGGCTGAACTAAGGAGGAGGGGAGTAAGGAGGGAAGTAGCGTGGAAAGGGGCAGAAAATTAAACCCCAATATTAGGAGCAGAATGGAAAATCCTAGCAACATAACGGGACGGTTAGCACCACTGCCACAGGAGCGGTCAGAAGAAATGAAGTATGGGAAGACGCTGGATGGCAATGCACAACTAGAGATTTTGCTTTCAAGGCAAAATTGTAGCTGAGATGCGCTCTGAAGACTGTGCCTTAAATATGCAGCCCTTAAACTTCTTCAAAACCTCCTAAGTTCAGATAATAAGTTTGCATAAAGAGAGAGAGGGAGAGGAAGAGAAAAAAATAAAGCTGGCTGTAAGTGTTCCTCGCTAGCCTGTCTCTGAGCAACAGGCCCTCCTGTACTCACTCTCCCTTGTTGCTCCTGCTTATCATAATATGCCACTTTTGCGCATCAAATTTACATTTCAAAAAATGCTGTATCGCTGCTCTAAAATTAATTATTAATCTTTCATCAGTCCCTTCCATAGATACATTTTTAACTTTGATTTTGCTACCCGTTCGGGGGAGGGATGGGAGAGGGGGGCGGGGGAGAGAAGATCCTTTAATCTTGTCACTTTTCTGTGGGGTTCTCCTCTCGTGTGCTGCTACTTCCAGCCCTGTGTGTCCCCTAAGCACTCTGGAGGTACAACTTCAACTTTCCTGCTCGCTCGGAAAAGAAGCTTCCCACACTTTTGAGAGCAGGAGTTTTTTACCCTAAAGGAAGCAATGCAGCGAAGCAACTGCTCCTCTTGTTTGGCCTGGCATTTCAGCCTCACTCTAAAGTGAAGCTGTACTGATAAATCGAGCCCCAGGCTAAATAGCTAGGTGGATTATATGACTATGCGGGGCAAAGAAATCAGCGTGGGATTTACATGGCCAGCGTGCAGTATGGGCTTATTCATCAATCAGCTCGTAAAAGTGACTTGTAGGGAATGGTCTGAATATTGGCTATTTAATGTTAAAGGTAAGCAAGCACTGGAAATACAGCTATTTGTTATTAGTCTATCGAAGCAAAAGTCCTTCTCTTGCCTGCAATGGAAAAGAAAGAGGAGCAATCTGTGTGTCGGATACTGGCGAGATGGGAGCTGCTGGCAATCTCTGTACTTGTCCCAACCCTGGTCTGGAACTGTGCCAAGTGCTATAGTTGACCTAAAGGAAGGGGAACAGGCTCACACAGGATGCAGTTAAGAGACGCTTCCATTGATTATGGAATAAACGCATCCCTTTTTACCTCTATACTGCAAACTTATCGATCACTGGCTTCATAGCCAAATGCATGTGCGCAGGTGCCTGCATGCACACACACACATGTGTATGTATTCCCTTTCCCCAGAGATGCACAATCTGGATGTTCGTATAATTGAAGTGCTGTGTGTAGGTTGCTTTCTTGAATTAAGGTGGAAAAACTTGCCAGACTCTATCATATTCACTGCGTTTTGCTCAAAAAGGGCAAAAAATTATCTTGGAAGACATATGTCAACACAACATGGCATCTAGTTAAAGGCCAGAGTCTCCCAATTATAAGGAACCATACTTTACATTGCACTTTTTCTCTTTCTTTTCACGTGTAGTCTAAGAAATATGTAGTCTTTTCAGCAGCTCCTTTGTTGCTATTTGCTGGGTGTATGTGTGTGTGAATGTCTCTCAGGATGTTGGACTTAATCAGAGGTGAATTTGGATCAATAGACTATCACTTACTAGAAAATCAGATGAAGTACAAGGGAAAAAGAAAGCTGGAAACACAGAACAAACCACATCATTCTTGTTTTCCAAAGCCACTACCCCTGCATGCTTTTTCCCAAAACTGTACTTGCCTGCGGCCATTCCCAGGTTATGCAGCCCTCTCTTTCTTTTTATCTGTCACACCAATCAGCAGATCCACTGCAAAGGGTGCATACTGCAGCACCTTAGCCCAGGCAGTACTTCACTACCAATAAATTAGCATTTGCATGGACACAGCCAAGAGCTCTTACAGCACACCTCTACATAAACATTATCACATCTGCCTTTCACAGCTGAAGAAACTGAGCCAGCAAAGTTGCTGGAGGTGAGAAGGAGTCAGCAGCAGCCCTGGATCAAAACTGAAGCCTTGCTCAATCACAGCTTTCTTCCCCATCTTCCAGACAGCAATCTGAATACAGCCGCACATCTACTCTCTATGATTTATTCTGTGTAACAACACTGATTTTTTCTTTCAAAGCAGACTTTGATTTCAGTTTGTTGACAGTAGTTGCGCATGCATGTGTAATTAGGTAGAATCATCAATGTGCTACGGAAAGCCCACTTTGTATATTATGCCTCCACAAGCCCCTGGAAATGAAGTGCCATGGTTCACCTTGCACGCTCTCATTTGGAGGATGCAAAGCAAGAGCTAGTAACTGTAAGTGTGGGTCTTGTTTCATGAAAATAAACAATGCTTATGTGGATGTATGACAGATGTTACACCCTGTCGGGTGCATTGAATTCCTTTTAGCCAAACAAAAACAGCTAGATCACGTAGGCTTCAGAGTAAGTGTAGTTTCAGCAGGAATGCAGCTCATGCAAAAATCCAATATTGGCCTTGGGAAATGTCCCTTTTTGTCCACATAAGAGCTGAATAATGTTTTTGGCTGAAAATGCTATGGATTCTTCATCATGCACAGACTCTCCGCAATCAAAATACAGGCTCCACATTCCAATGAGTTACCCCCTCTGCCTGCCCAGCTCACCAGCCTGAGGAGCTGTGTATCAGAATAAAGATGTGGGAAGACTTTTCTTGCCTCTCAGAGCATCTTCTTTCCTTTTGCAATGATACAGGTGGGGTTTTCTTCATCCCAGAACCTTTCTAAGGGCTAGTCTTAGGTGATTTTTTTATATTTTTCAACAGGCTTGGGGTATTCCCTTATTGTTTTTTTTTCCTTTGCTGCTCTGGACAGATCTTTTTAGTAGAGTGGGGCCATAAAAGCATTTCTGATGAAAAGAAGTATGGTTGGGATGGACAGAAATGAATGAAGGCGTTAGGTCTTCAGTGTTTGAAGGAAAAAATAAACAGCCCAGCAGCACTTATCCCATACTTCCAGCTGCATAACACTCCTCTCACTAGTTAGAGGTGTGCTTGGAGGCCCATGACCAGGATGTCTTTATCTTTCCTTACCCATGTTCCCCTTCATGCACCATGGGCCTGTGTAAGTACTTTTGACCAGTTTTGTTTTGCTCTGCTTTTCCCTCCAATGCATGCTGCAAAGAGATCTCTTAACTCATCATTCCTGTCTTGTCTTTGCTGTGGAACAAGAACCAAGGTTGCAAGTAGCTTTTCTCACCTTCAGGAGGATCTATGGCCAATCCTCAGCCTCACTCCTTGGGTAAAGGAGACCTCATGCTTCTGGAGACTCCACTGGTGGCTGTTAACCAGTCCCGCAGCAGATGAGCAATTCTCATCCATAGCTTGGTATCACGGGAGCTGTGTCACATGCGAGAACAGGACATCTGCCCCAGGCTGGCTGCCTGTGGCACCAAACCATGCTGTCATGCTCTGTGCCCCACTGCTCGGCAGCTGCTCAGCAGCTGCAGGAATCCTTGTGGTGACAGCAGCTGTGGCTCTGCAGGAGAGCGGGCAGCGAAAGGCGGCATCCTTCTGTAGCTTCTTGCTATTTCATCCTCCCAATCCTTCATCACACGCTGAGCTATGCTCCACAGCACTTCTAATTACCAAATGAAGTGATCGCACACAAAAAATGGACTGAAACAGAGCCGTGAAACACAACAACTGGATGTACAAGTGCGACCAACTTAAGAAAGGCAGAGGCACAGGGACAATCTCTTGGAAGTTGGAGTGCAAAATTGCTGTGTGCCTCTCTCTTAGTGACTACAAATGTGCTTACCCATCCAAGTGTTTCCTTCTTGAGGGACACTGGATAGCTTAAATGAAAGTCCAGTAAGTTATCTAGGAGGTTGTGGAAATAATTTCAATATAGCTGACACATTGCAAGCTCACATCCTAGCTGATAAGGTCAGATTCGTCTTTGGCTCACACACTTGCCAAATTATTTATAAAGGTGGGCTCATACGTTGAGGTTAAAAGGATGTATTAATTGGAGGGCCAAATCTTAAAGTCGGGATGAAAGAGCATTGTCAATCTCACATGCCCCCTTTAGTGCAATCAGCCTTGGCAAATGATATCCAATTGGATTTAAAGGGATCCAGAAGTGCAGACAAATTCCTTGCATCTGACTTTCCTTCCAGGCTTGGGACTAAGGTCATTATTGCAAGCCAGTGTCACTGGAAAAGGCCTATGGCCTTTGCCCTCATCCTATAAGCATCTTATGGATTTTTATGCTTTTCTTTCCTCCATGGAGAAGTGGTAGGAGGAAATGTTCTTTGATTTTGAAATTCATATCTCTAAGTGAGTTTCTGGATGCTTGAGAAAAGAAGAAAAGGCACCAAAGATATTTCACATTTGTACATCCCAACCCAGTGAAAGATAAGCTCTTTTGTATCCCAATCCTTTTTCAGTTTGGGCCCCATTTGCCACTTACAGCAGGACATGCTGCTGAATCCATCAGTCATGAAAGCTTTCTCAAGCAGTGCTGTACCACTGTGGGCTGTTTCCCCTCAGTAAAGGATTGTCTGCTGCGTTGTAAGCTTGGTCCTGTGAGTGTACCCTGGGGCTGGGCGATGGGCTGTAGCCTGGAAAGCATCTTGGGGTGGCATGGGCTGCCTCTGGGTCTGAGTGGTACTCACAGACAAGGAGCAAAGGTAAAGGTTACAGGCTCATTGTGCTGCAGGGGTCAGGATGGGGCCAAGAAAAATCTGCAAAACGGCAGATCTGCTCCAACAGCTGGCATTAGAGTTCTAGGATTAGACAAGATAAATCTATGTTTTGTGATGACTGCCAATTTGTTTGTTGACCACTCCATCTTTCCTACAAAACACATTTTATATTAAATTAAAATATTCTCCAAAGAAGAAAAGAACTTGAAAGTTGAAGAAAATTATAAGTGTGTATGAAAGAAAAACATTTCATATTTATTTGGTGAAATAAGCCAAAATGAGGAAGGGGGCAGAACAGAAAGACGGACAGGAGGAGGAATGATTAAAAATAGACTGATTGCAAAGTATGTCTAAACATTTTGTTAAATGCTGCATTTTCCTGTTGCCCACACAGACCTGAAGAAGACAGTTCTGTAATTTAAGCAGAGCTGTACTCTGTGGGTTGGGAAGCAACGCACTTTGGTGAATGGAAAGTAGGTGGGAAAGTGGGCACTCCGTGCTAACTGCTCTCTGCTTAGATTCTGTTGATAAGTCTAAGACCAGAGGCAACTACCTTCCACTAGTCACCCATTCTGGAAGCAAAAGAAGGACAATAGCAAACTACTCACCTTTTTATCTCTCTGCTTCCACCAGGAATGAATCAGGTGGAGTGGGATTCATCTCTGAGGATGAGCTAAATCTCCACTCAGAGATGCCTGTCCATCTCTGCTCTCTGTAGAAACAGATCAGAAGCCAGATCTTAGGAAAGCTAAAATCAGGTGAGATAAGGCCTATTCCCCTTAATGTTGGTGAGGGGCAACACCTGAAGTGCAGTAAATGAGCATAAGCCTGATGTAGTCAGACAGGGCCAGCTATACCTTTGTTCTGCATTGATGTGTGGTGGCAGAAGGAGCAGACAGGCAGGCTTTCTCATGAAGACTCCCCTTCACAGAGGTGACAGTGTAAAATCCTCCAGTGGACATTATTAATACAAGGATGGTAATAAAGCAATCCACAAGAGGGTACCAGTTCCAGAGCTCTTCTAAGAGTAGTCTGGGCATCCTTGCCAGAGTGTCTAAAAGGGAAACTTGAACTCCTCAGGGAAAAATGTGCAAGGTATCCACCTGTGGAATCAGATCTATGTGCTGGTAAATGTAGAAAGCACTTTATGAGTTGTTTTCTGCACATTTACAGATATCTATAAGACATTTAACTAGGTACCATCAAGCATGGCTGTGTTAGCACACTGGTCATTAAGGATTAGAGGAGAAAGCAGCAAAGGCAGAGCAGTTGGTCTTAGTACCGTATTGCAGCTGAGAACATCAACAAGGAATGAAGAAAGATGTGCCTGCTTTATGTGCCAGCACTGGCAAAGGAAGAGCAAAATGTCATCTAACAAGGACATCTCACTTCTACTAAGCAGTCTAGCAGGAGTATGCTGACAATTAGGATATAAAATGTAATTTTAGATGTCCAAAATCAAAAGCAAACCAAATGAAGTCTGAGACCAGCTGGAACTTGTCTTGACACAGGACAACATCACTCTGTGTAGGCCACCACCACCTCCAGACTGTTTTGCTTTCTCCTGAAACATGAAGACAATCTGTGTGTTTGCCCGCTTCTTTTTTTTTTTTTTCTTATAATGTGTGCTGAATGGCTTGGCCAATAGCTGTGAAACAATATTTAACTATTGGCAAAAGCAGCTTGTATTTACTCTGGTAACTGTATTTTCATGAACTGCATTTTTCTGCCTTTGTATTTTGAGCAAGTAATCTCCCTGGGGGTCACAATTCTCACCTGCTTGAACTCTCAAGCTCATTGCACCTGCACATGTCATGGAGATGGTCACCCTGTGAGCTGTTGGATTAAACTGCACTAGCAGTTTCTTCTGCAGCATAAACCTGTCTTATTCTCTTTTGTTCCTCCTCTACCATGCCACATTTGTGCTAATTATATTATTTCAGTGGTCTCAGGAGTCCTTTGGAAAACAAGAAGTGCAAGTGTTAGCAGGACAAAGGCATTTATGCTTTACTGGCCACTATTTTCCATGGGCATAACATTAAAGCTGAACAAACAGGCCAGCCCTAAACATACACAAATCCTACCACCAGCAGCTTAGAGCTGCCAGAGTTGGTTGTCCTGAGCAGGCAGCAGAGGGAGGTTTGTAGGGTCTCCCTGAGGCAAGGAGGGGGCTACTCCCTTGCATCCAGGTGCAAGCTCAGATGTCTCAGAAGGGCCTTCATTTGTGAACAAACACAACCTTTGCACACCGCATGGATCGAGTGGAAATGGAGTGATGCTAAGCAGAGTGTTCCCGTCCCTGTGCCCCATGAACCCTTCCTGTGAGATGAACCCTCCTAAGGGCTTTGAAACAAGCAGATGAACACTACCATGTAAGCATTTGTATCTGAAAGCGTATAAAGATCACACCTTAAGAAACCAATACCAAGAACCCACATTTGCCTTCAGTATTCCACCTAATAAATAATGCTTAATTCCTATATAACATTTCTCAGACTCCCAAGTGCTTTTCAGAAGGGATAAGTGTCAGATAAGGAAATGGAAGCAAAAAGCACTGAATGCCATCCCTTGTGGAATTGAACTCCCCTGTTTCAGGTCTAGCCACTAGGTCCCAGTGTTTTAAGTAGGGTAGGGAGACTTCTGCAAGACTATGGGGGACCTGCTGCTCTTTCAGGTGTGCTTTCAGCTGCCCTGGACAGACCTAGCCTGTGCCCAGTACTTGGAACTGGGAAATAAGAGGGACACCACTGGTGCCAGCTATAGGGGCATAGAAACTGCAGACGAAAACCTGAATGTTTATCTTTAGCATCTTATAATGCTAAAGATTATAAGCATTTATGTGTTTATTCCCTGACTACTCTTACCCAGAGAATGTTATTCTTATTGTTCTATGGATGAGAAATGGCTTCAGAAGGGCTAGTGATGCAGGAATAGTCTGTAGCAGAAAAAAGTTTGTATTCACTCTCCCACACCCCAGGCAAGCAGCCATCCTCTCTCCAGCCCTTCCTGCCTAACATTGTAAGCAAACCCATACATGGCTGTGAGCAGAACTCTCAGCAGCTGTAGAACAGGCATCACTATTTGCTCCTTAAAGTAGTAATGGAAAGCTACTTAGAATGGCAAATAAAGTGTACAAAGGGAGAGGAAAAAAAATGAGTGAAAAAGGAGTTTTGTTTGATCACACAAATAGACAAAGAGGTAAAACTTAGATAGGAGCAGAGGTGTTTGAAATAGCTTTTGGTGCATTCAATCTATTGCTTCTTCACTCCTGGTGGAAAAGCTCGCTTATGTCACCTTATAGTGTTTATTGTTCTAAATAAAGATCTACACCAATGGAGCTCTCACACTGACTTCATACTCCATTGTATTGGCTTCTTGCTAACACTTACGAGCTGAAACAACATTATAACAGCACAGAGTCCAAGAAAGTGTATTTTATGATGTCACTAGAAGACTTTGTGTGTGTGTACAGGGGTAAATACACTCTTTTTTCTTAAAGAAAGAGTATGACAGTACAAAGGTCAGGAGCCTCTAATATTGGAGCCAGACCTGCTCTTTGACCATACATAGACACTGACATGAGCAGTTTTGAAAAGTCTACAAATTAATAAGTTTAGAGCTTTTCTAGTTACAGCAAGTGAAGTCCTTTGGGAGATGCAAAGGACAAGACACAGGAAGGATGAAAGACTTACTTCTGTGTATTTGCCTTCCAGTTTCTCAGGTGTATACCTTGTGAGCAAGAATGTGTGATTGCCTGAGCACAAGAGAGGATGGCATCCTGGAAATCGATGATGGAACAGTCTTTGTCATTGTTTTATCACATCCCAGTAATAAAGGTAAAGCTGCATGGAAAAGCATGGAGAAATACTGCTATTGTTCAGTCCAGAAAGCAATCATGACCCATTCACTCTTAATATGAGAAGTGGTCTTTCAGTTTTCTCTGATGTTGTAACCTAAGATACCAGTTAAAGTTGATGAGAGTTCATATTTGAATGTTGGCAATGCCTGAGCAGTCAGGCTGTTAGCTGTGGGCTTGTGACTTAAGAGTGCAAAGGCTTTCAGGTAAACACTAACCTGAGAAAAGGTCTGGGTTCATTGCAGTTCAAGCAATGATGCAGGAACTCACATGTGTTGTACAGCAGATTTAGTGGTCTGTATCATGGTGTATGTGATGCCATGAGGCCTTGGGAAAACACATTTGGCAAACTGAGCTCTCAGATCTTGTGAGGACTATGAGCCAAATGGAGAAGTGTATGATGGAGCACAGAAAAAGCACATAGTGGTTTATTTGCACATTTCTTTCGTGTAGCATATAATCCATGACAATTGTGTAGCCTACACACAAACTCAGAACTGTTCTTAAGATGAAGTAGTTGCAGCCTATCTGAATTTTATTAATGCCAACCAGCAAACAAAAGCAGACAAATCCATATATTCAGTAAACCTGTTAGCTTGTATTTTATTTAAAATGTATGATTCGTCTCTCATATGATAATTTCTTGGATCAGGGTCAAGATGCCCTTCTGAGGCAACAAGACACCCTGTAGATCTACAGAAGAGATCTATAGAACAAAGTAGATTTACCCAAAAAGTGCCCCAAGGATCAGGATGCTTATAAGAAAGTATTCTATTTCAGAATTAAACACTCAGCTTGCCCATATAATAATAAATAGTGTGGTCAGCTGAGAAAAGCAGCTATATGAGGGCCTTTGTATATATAACACACATTACCAGCAACAGGGAGAACAAAAGGTCAGCTTAGAAAGCAGAATTTGGCAAAATTTGTTCAGTTCAGAATAAAAAGAGATGTGCAATTGATCCTTCCTAGATTCTGTTCTCTTCCACATTTCCCAATTATGCATAATATTTCCCAATTATATATAATTTTTCCATTAAGTACCACGAGTGTTTTATTATGGTCTCTGGAAACTCACCCTAAAGGAATTATTTTACACTTTTTTCTTAAATGAAATGAAGTAAATTTTCTTTCCTGAAATGAAACATAGTTTTCTGATGGATTCGACTCTTCCATAAACAAATGTAAGAGGATTTCATTGCTCTTGAATAAGATAATCTAAACTCTGTTTCTGTTTCAGACATAGTCAGGGTTAATAAAATAAGAAGACAGAACTGGAACGGGTCTCTGGGTCAGTGATATGAGTCCTTTGCCACTGACTTCAATGTTGTGTTTTCCCTTTCATTAACTCATCAGGCTCTGACAACTGCAGTGTGTTAGACAGACTTGATGGCTTTCACCCCCAAATGAAAGTTACTTGCTCAAGGCAATTCCAAGACAATGGCAGGATAAAATCCAAGTATCCTGAGTCTCTGTCACTTGCTCTGTTATAATACCAAAAGAACAACATGTCCAAAATAATGTTGAAGGTGGATCATGCTCATAGGCTATATAGAGGAAGAAAATTGTATTTTCTCTCTCCAATTCACTGGAATTCTCATGAGAGAGCAGTGACCAAGATAAAAGCTCAGCAAAGACAAACAAAGCAAGAACTCCACCTGTTCCTCAAAAGATGTGAAAATAAAGTTAGCTGGAGAGGGCTTTGTTTTGCTTTTTCTTTCTCTACAGCACAGAGAATGTTAATGAACTATGCTGTTAACTGGGACATAATCTTGTCTGCAAGGGATCAGGGGAAATTTAGATGTGGGGCTATCTCAGAAGATGAGAGGCAATTGGGAGGTTTTGGAAGAGCTGAGAAATTGGCATGTGGAAATTATAATTATAGATTTTACAGTATTTACTGAGAAATACTATGGAAGAAACCTCTTTGGTTTTAACTGTGAACCTTGGTAGATAGGGAATTAGGATACCTGGTGTTAAAATCTCCTCAAATCCCTCAAAGCTTTAGTGAAGATCTAATACTTTTGCTGGTACACTGGAGTTTGCATAGCTGATACAAATCATATTTCCAGGAAAATTTGTACATTACACTCACAGATGTCAGCCAGATGATACAAGGATCTTGGCTTGGAAGCTTCTTTTCTCCTTTTCTGTTTTGCTTAAGAAGAAAGGAATTGCTTGTGTGCTGTTTACAGAGTTCAGCATGATGTCTACTATTTTAGCCACTAACACAAACAATCTTGACAATAAGAATGCATTTTTTTCATCTTTCTTCATCCAGACAAGTAAGAAGTCATCAGTTATAATCCCACACATGAAGTTCAAATTTAGCACTATGGAAGTGAAAACTAAAGCAATTTGTACCTTTACTATTCCAACGGGGTTCTTTTTTGCTCTGTTTAGTATGCAATATTTCCTCCCTTGAAGTCAAAGTTATATCAGTGCCACTGAGCTTAAGCTGAATCATAGTAAGAACATGATATCCTGGCATTCCTGGCATCATCTCCTCATTACTGAGTTTGCTAGTTAGCATCTGTTTTAAAACATCGCTCAAGCATTTGTTTTCCTTGGGTTGTAGTCAAGCTTGATTTATTTGAGTTGATAACTTCAAATTTAACAGTAAAAAATACGTTTTAGAAAATCAGATATTTAACTAATATCCAGTAAACAAATTATCAGCAAAGCAGTTTATATGTTTCTGCACCCACTATATAATCTGTTTTAATAATAGCTAAGTCCTCAGACTAACAAGAAAAAATAGCTAAAATCCAAAAGTATATGAATGTCTATGGAAGCACAGTTTTCTGTGCACCTTGTTGTGAACAGTTTGATAACAGAGAGTTCTGATTGGACAATCTTATTTCACTTCCAGTTCTTATCCTTTTGCCATGGAAACAACCAGAATATTAACATGGGTGTTCATTTTTCTGCTGCACTGGTCTGTCATTTTCTTTGTTTATGCAGTTATTGGTCCCCAGTAACTTAGCATTTCAAACACATGTATGTAAAAGCGCACATATGTACACATATGTACATATGTACTGTAGTGATAGGACAAGGGGTAATGGGTTAAAACTTAAACAGGGGAAGTTTAGATTGGATATAAGGAGGAAATTCTTTCCTGTTAGGGTGGTGAGGCACTGGAATAGGTTGCCCAGGGAGGTTGTGAATGCTCCATCCCTGGCAGTGTTCAAGGCCAGATTGGACGAGGCCTTGGGTGAGATGGTTTAGAGCAAGGTGTCCCTGCCCGTGGCAGGCGGGTTGGAACTTGATGATCTTAAGGTCCTTTCCAACCCTAACTATTCTATGATTCTACGAGTCTATGGTTCTACATATGCACACTGATCACAGCCTGTTATAAATTAGCAATGTAAGTAGAGGAGGGGATCTCTGTGCCATGCTGGCTCTTGCAGGAAACTGCGCCATATAAAAGGTAATAAAAATGTTATAAATGGTGCACCTCAATCCCCCCCAAAGGGACTCCATATTTCCAATCCTGGCGTACACATCTGAGCTTACAGGCACAGTTATGCTGAGCCTCTCAACATGTCCCTGTAACCCAGATCAAAAATATCTTTTTGTTGCCTGACCCCCATGTCTGAATGTACAACTGCAGCTCCAAATCCACTACAGAAGAGCAGATAATGCATCTATGGATTTATGCTCATTTAAATTGAGGAGGATTTGGTTGAAGGGGTGTCCATGCCATATGGGGCTCTTGCACCCTCCCTCCCAAAAACCTCTGCAATGCCATACCACTGCTTCCCTCTTCCTCTGTCAAAACTCTCTTAGTGATTAACAGCGTAGGTGGCTATTTAGTGATGGGTGTTGGTGTTGCTCTTTATTTCCTTCTTTTGTATGGTCTGCCTCATCCATCGCTTCTTGTCTTCCATTCAAACTACTTGCAATGGTGATCACCTTTGGGCTGGTCCAGCACAGGTCAAATGCATCTCTAGGCTGTCTGGGCATTAAGGGCCATGCTCATTCTTTAGGGAGTAATGGAGTTGCCTAATTTGGGAATGTGTCTGCACTACAATGGACTTGTCTTCATTGAGGTGGAAAAGGCATTTTGTCAAGATGATTAACCCTTGCTAAGGTCTGGAGGGGTTTCAAAGTGCTTATCTTGCTCCATGGTCTAAAGAAGTCTAGAGCAAATATGCCTCACAGAGCATCCTAGCTTATGTGGAATACTCTGGGGCTTAGGCAACAAATGTAAAAACTTCCAGGCATCATACCACCAATCCACAATGACTACTTGACCTGTGCAGCTCTTTGTTACAGTAAGTAGCACAGCGTCACTAATTTTGTGCAGTGAGCTGGCATGGAACTATCATCATCCTCATTTTCCTTGAACACAAGGCCAGAATCTGAATTCAAGTCCTGATGGGCTTTTCCATACAGTATTTCAAATTAGTGTGTTTAGATAGGAAAGTCAGAACCACTTCATTAGTGCCTAGGATATGTGGCTGAACCTGATGTCTCTATTTTTGAGCATATGGTTTATTGAATTGTAATACTTTTCAAGATAATTCTGACTGCCCTATTCCAAAGGATTTGTATTCTCAAGTAGAACATGCACAAGAATAAAGATTCTGATTGCAGCTTTAATATGAAAGTAATATGTTTCAATTGACTAAGCAGGCCACTAACAATTTAGATAAAGGGATGCAATATAACAATTAATGAACTATACTCAAAATCTTCATTGTTCATTAACCCTTTAGAGGCTGCGTATCTACATATAGCCTGTGCTTTCCCTTCATTTTGGAAGCACTCTGAAAGATGGCAGAGTTCTCAAAATATGCTGCTAAGAAGTTAGTTTAATGCATGGTGATATGCATACACATTATGAAATAATATGTACAAAGCACTGGTAATGGTCCTAACAGAGGTAATGGAATTTACTGTAATTTCTACAGGGTGAAATTTTAGTTAATATCCATTACAAAATCAGCTATCTGAAGCAGAGCTGGGTTTGCAAGATCAGTCAGCCTGGGGCAAAACTCTACTTGAAAGAGCAGCAGGATAGGAAAGCTTTCAGGGAATGGGTTACCCACTCCCTTATTCTTGACTTCAGCTCCAGCTAAAATGAAAACAACCCAAGGCCTACTCTGTTTTTGCATGCAATATTTTTCTTTAGCAGCATGGCAAGCACCTCCTGCTACTGTCACACATGTTGCAGCCTCTGGTAAGTTCTGGAGAGGTCGCTATCAATCAATCTCATGAGAACCATTGCTTTCCTCATGTAGTTCTTAGACCTTGGTTGTGGTAAAAGGCTGGAAATATGAACCCTGAAAAGTGTGAAGAAATTTTTCTCATAAAAATCCAAAATCTTTCTTCCCTTTTGTTTTCCTGACTCTGCCAAGCCTTCTTCTGAGGTCCTTGGGGTGGGGGCATTTGAGCGGGTTGCCAAGGCAGTTTCTGCCTTTGTATGTTCTCACTCCTGCCTATTCTTTTGGCTCTATTTGCATATTTGCTTTATTACTTGACAGAGATTTTTAGATTGGAAATTACAGATATACATAGATTTCTATTAGCTCAAGTAAATAAAGAGTTTTTCTACTGATGAGAGGGGAAAGACAGCATAGTAGGCTATATTTCCCTTTTTAACAACTCAGAACTTTTCATCATTGAATTTGACATTCAGGTGACCTACATACAAATGACACAAAATCATCATCTGTGTTTTACAAACAGGGAGCAGAGATATGAGGCATATTAAAGTGTTTTTCCCAAGGACACACTGCGAGTCTTTAACTAAGCTAGAACTCAAGTAAAGGGCTCCTCAAGGCCATCCCAGCATCTCATTCTCCTGCCAACTGAAGACACTAAAAGACCATAAAAACATATGAGACAACTGAGTGAATCACATCCTTAATTCATCCACTTGAGCTTTGTTTTCATTCATAAACTCATTAAAGATCAGAGCCCCTGAACTGAGTTACAGTACTGTGCTCACTACAAAGCTGTTTATTAATCTCAAATGGACCTTTCTTTATGATTATGCAGTGGGTGCAGTTAATATAATTTTGTTTACCTTTTTATTTTTAACTCAGATATTAATGATGTCAGCTCTATTCCAAGCTCTATGGATAAGGAATACCTGTACAGACCAGTATCACACCTGCATGGTTGTCATGGTTTAACCCCAGCTGGCAGATAAGCCCTACACAGCTGCTCGCTCATTCCCCCTTGCACTGGGATGGAGAAAGAGAATCAGAAAAGTGAGAAAACTCATAGGCTGAGCTAAAGGCGATTTAATAGGTAAAGCAAAAGAGCAAAGAAAAACAAGGAATTAATTCATGGCTTCCCATGGGCAGGCAGGTGTACTGGCATCTCCAGGAAAGCAGGACTCATGCATCACAAGTGGCTACTTGGGAAGACAAGCATCACAATTCCAAATGTCCCCCTTTCCTCCCTGTTCCTCCAGCTTCCTATGCTGATCATGACACCATATGATCTGGGATATCCCTTTGGTCAGTTGGGGTCAACTGTCTCAGCTGTGTCTTCTTACAACCTCTTGTGCACTCCCAGCTTACTTGACGATGGCATGGTGTGAGAGGCAGAAAAGTCCTTGACACTGTGCAAGCATTACTCAGCAATAACAAAAACACCTCTGTGTTATCAACACTGTTTTCAGCACAAATTTTTCAGCTGGGTCTCTATAGTTTGGAGAAGGGGAGATTGAGGGGTGACCTTATTAGTGTATATAAATATATAAAGGGGGAGTGTCACGAGGATGGAGCCAGGCTCTTCTCAGTGGCAAACAATGAAAGGACAAGGGGAAATGGGTATAAATTGGAACACAAGAGGTTCCACTTAAACCTGAGAAGAAACTTCTTCTCTGTGAGGGTGACGGAACACTGGAACAGGCTGCCCAGGGAGGTTGTGGAATCTCCTTCTTTGGAGACATTCAAAGCCCACCTGGACACGTTCCTGTGTAACCTTATCTAGGTGTTCCTGCTCCGGCAGGGGGATTGGACTAGATGATCTTTTGAGGTCCCTTCCAATCTCTAACATACTGTGAAATCCAAACCAGAGTCCCATACTCTATCCCAGACAAAACCAGCACAATAATAAATGGATTACCTTTCCCACAGTGCTTGTGCAAATGTAATTCCAAACCCGTGGAAGCTAGTAGCTAAGAGACCCAACAAATTAAATAGATTTTGGATCAAGTCCACTCTTCTTAGTCTTAAACCAGCCACGTATGTATTGACTAGACCAATATTACTTGATATTCACATACAGATAGGAAACTGTCTCCATTCATTCTTCATCTGAGCATATGGAGGAGTGTGCAGGGCAGGAGCTAGTTTTCTCCCTGGAGCAGAGTGGCCCAAGAAGAGATGCTCTGTGGCTTCCTCACAGCTTACGGACAGGGAAACAGTCCTTTTGCAAACTGAAGGTTAAGCCCAGGCAAGCTTTTGTAATTTTTCTCTGGTCAAAGAAGGAAGTTCTGTTCACAAAGGACTGTGCTCCCTTTCCCTGAGTAGCACCTAGTGACAATTTCTGCTACAGCAAAGGTACAAAAGATATCCTTAAAAATGAGCACTGTCTTATAAAACATAAAGTCCTTGGTATCTTGGTGTAAAAGCATTTCTCCTTGCTTTTGAAGGAAATTAGTACAGTAAGACTGCATTATCACAAGAGGTTGTGACTATGTGGATTCCTGTGGCTTTCTGGTACGTGCGCATGGTAGCTATTTCACTTATTTCATATAACATTTGTACGTATGGCACATACTTTATTGTTCCTAAGGCCCACCAGTACCCTGAAATTACAAATTTTTGTTTCAAAATATTTGTATACAACTAAACAAATTTAAGGCAGGCCCAGGCACAAGCAAATAGAAAAGGAGACAGACAAAACCCAAACCATTATTTTAGAGCTGGGGTTCTTGACTACTTTGGAAAAAGGATTTAAGAAAAAATCCTACTCTGCATTTCTTCCCCTGGTACATCAAAGTTAAAAATCAAATCAATACCATCTTAGTATTAGACAGTGGTGACAGCATGCGGACATCAGTGCTGTAATTAAAAAGTCATTCAGCTCAGTTGGTAAAATGTAATTTTAGCTGTAGTCACTGGCTGTTTCCAAGCAATCTATTTACCCCAAAATGTCCTCAGGCATGGACTGAAGAGTGTGAAATGATCGAGTTTTAGTTATCCTCGTACATAACAAATTTCAATTATAATTCCTACTGTAAAAAATGTCATAATAATATTACACTGAAGCCCCTGTGCTAACCGGCACCAGAAAGAACAGAAAGAAACTTCCTCTGCTTTACTGCTCTGATTAGTCTCATTTTACATGGGACTTCTTTCTTGAGTCTGCACAGGTCCTGATCCCAATTGCTGACTGAGGCACAATCCTGTGCTGCCCTGGTCCGTGGTCCACACCAGAGATCTTCCTTGGAAATGATGGTGTGAGACTTCCCCCACTCCAATGAGGACCATCAGAAGGATGTCCCTTATCACTTAAAGGTACTGCTCAAAGAAAAAGCTCAGGGCCACTCATTAAAGTAGCAGTTAAATTAATAGTAAGCTAAGTTAAAACACACACAGCATTTAACTTTTTAAGATGGAACTATCAACCAATTAAATCAAATATCATGGTTGAATTAAATATTAAACTTATTTATATATAAGAAGACTGAGGCAGAAAATCAAAAGGCCAGTTTTGAGGATGGTACCTCAGGACTGCTCTACAACTGGCATTTCTTTGGGGTTAACTTATTTCTTTATAAAATGCTGCATGCCCACAAGCAACCTTGTCTCAGTTTTAAGTCATCTGATATTCTAGTGCACATTAGGAAACCCACAGAGACGGACCTGCCCTCAGTGCTACAGGGGCGCCTGAATCCTCATCCCCATCCATATCCACATCTCCCTGCACTGACGGCACATCTGCTCACTCCTCCCACTACTTGGCCAGCTCCTGGAGTAATTCCTTCCCTTCTGCTGTATTACTGTCATGAATTCATCCTGTCAGGAACCACCTTGCTGGTTAAGAGTGCTTCTTCAGGACCCCAGGGCTATCTTTCTGTTTACTCAGCAGTCAGATTCACTGTGAGCCCAGACCCCTCACTGTGCAGGGGTGATAGGATACCACCCCCCACGATCACAGCAAAACCAGCTTTCCCAGCACAGGAAAGTGATGGTGTACAGGCTTTTGGTCTGGTTTATAAGTATCTTCCAGAGGATGACAAGACTTCTGCCAGTCCTCGGAAGGTCTGTTGCTGTTTTACAGAGGTAGCTGCTCCAGCTGCCAAGGGTTTCATCACTCCCCTCCATGTATCCCTCTGGGGCTGAATATGATGCAGACCAGGAGACTAGTTTTGAAAGGAACAGCTTATTGGTGTGATGAATCCAGAAGCTGTCAGGGGCATGGAGATCCAGCAAGTCCCCAGATCACACCTTGGACTGGTTGGCACAAGGCATGTAAATGCAGTAGTCGAAACAATCATTTCTGGTAGACATGGAATACACGTTTCTTCCAGAAAGGGCAGAAATAAACGTAAAAGCAGTGAGAAAATATATTTGCTTAATTCTATGCTAGATCTTACAGGGTAAAAAGGAAATGTTCAGACAAAAAGACAAATCACACTGCAATATAGAATCATAGAATCATAGAATAGTTAGGGTTGGAAAGGACCTTATAATTATCAAGTTCCAACCCCCCTGCCATGGGCAGGGACACCTTGCTCTAAACCATATCACCCAAGGCCTCATCCAACCTGGCCTTGAACACTGCCAGGGATGGAGCATTCACAGCCTCCCTGGGCAACCTATTCCAGTGCCAAACGAGTTCCTAACAGGAAACAATTTCCTCCTTATATCCAATCTAAACTTCCCCTGTGCAAACGCATATGCAATTTGGCATTTTCTATTCTGTACTCTTGTCATTGTAGCTATTATGCTCTCACCTCTGTCCAGTGAGCTTGGCACTATCAAAAGTAGTGGTGGGCAGCTAGGAATACCGTATGTGTCACAAGGCAGATGGTTTGAAGGACAGCCACTTAGACTGTAGTGTCAGATAAAAAGTTTAGAACCATTTTCCTGATTCTCAGTTTCATCAGTGCCCTCTGCCTTGCACTGATATATGACACAATGAACTAAATGGGCTGAGTCTTACAGTGCAGAGGTTTCCAGAGAGATTTTGAGGCTCTACCCTTTGGGCTGCTGTAGAGCGCAGGTTATTGTACACTGCATTTTATGGTGACCTGTGCTTTTTAAAAAGTGAAAACACAAATTAGAGAGTGTGCCCTAATCTGGCATGCAGCTGCCTCCTGTTCCTGCAGCACAGAGGAAGCACCACGCAAGCAGCAGCAAGAAGGAGTTTTCTTCATTCCTTGCTGTGTCTCTCTGCAGAACTCTTCTCTGGGGGAGATGCTGCTCTGTAGCATCCTTTGAAAGAAGATCAGCTTTCAGAAACACACATACAATTACTGGCCTGTCTCTGCTGCTTCTCTTTAGTTAGCTAAGTCCCTACCAGCATTATTAGAACCAGCATTTTTTTTTTCCACCCTCAAAATTTGCCACAGCTGCTTTGTTCCCTTTCCATGTACATTTCTTTCTTATGACAGCTCAGAGGGTCTACCAAAATGGTGGCTCTTTTGACATTCCTGTCACAGTTTACCAAGCTCACTGACATGTGAAAAGAACGAGCATTCCCACATGTATGGAAAAAATAAAAAAAAAATCACAATTTTATTATTGTTTGCATGGCCAGGTTAAAATTCAGGGGCACAGCTGCTTGGATTTTAGTGCAGCTGCTGACACAGAGCAGTGACCATAGACTAGAGTGTTCACAGTTTCTGGTTTGCATCAGAGGGAAAATGAACCCAGTGAAGAGAGGATGTGTTCAGGCAACTCTCACACGTGTCTTAAGAGAAGGGTGAAATGATGGAGGAATACATCTTCTAAAGAACAGTAAATGGGATAGAAAATGACAGAGAAGAGTTAAAGAGGACCTGTAAGGATGACTGAAAGAATTGTGGTTTTTGGGGAGGGCACAAAGGCTCCCTCAGCCTTTGGGTCTAATGAAGTGTCCAGCCTGTCACACTGCCATATTCTGGGGACACATCTCACTCTATTCCTGCAACCAGGCAGCAAGCGGAAGGGGAGTCCTAGGATGTTCCAAATGGATGCAAGCACTTTTGCTGTCCTCTAAGCAAAGAACATCCATTAGCTTCCCACCTGCATTGCTTTGTGACATCCTGAAGCACAGACTTATCTGCACATCATTTATTTTTAGGTTTTTAAAAGATTTTAGCTTACTGTATTGACATACAGTGCTCACTATTTCTCCCTGATGTCAATAGTTGAAACAACATTAATTGACATTGGATTTATATCCATGGTATGTTTCTTGAGTAACTCATTAAGACTCCAGGCTCATTGCCATAAAATCCAAGTATGGGCTAATGTAGATCTCATATACAGTCTTACAGGAGCCCCGTGTGATGCACAGGAAGAGCTCCTCACCACAAAATGACCACTACCTCACTCATTAACCACATGTGCCTCTTTATTCAAAATTAAGAGGAAAAAAAATGTTCCTTACTCTTTCCTAGAACCCATTTCATTGCTCTGTACAACATTCAGCTGAACAAGCTGTCAAGTGGGAAAAGGAGTAGGAGGTGACCAGCTTTCCCTTCATCCTTTCAACTAGTGTGCAAAACACCACACAGCAACTATCAGGGGGAGCACATATATTTTAGTAGCCTGCAGGCTAAACATCCCTCCTCCATCTACCTATCTTCCAAATGCATGTTACACTGCCACTCTGTAAGTGCTCAGAATATGCAGAAAGACCTACCAGGAAAGCCTGGGGACCAGAACTCAACCTGGCTCTTCCAGAATAGCTAGATGAAAGCCAGTACTTCCTTTGCCCTTAAATATGGTGAAGAAGGCATTTTTATCAGTGCAGTAGACAAAGTAGTATTTCTCAAGACTGAAAGATCACAAGGTATCAATACATAAACTGCAGATTGCTGATAACCAGGAGAGTATGACAGGGTTTTTATAACGTTTTTATACTGCTCCCAAGTAATCTCCTTCTGGCCACTGCTGGGCACAGGCTATTCAAACAGGTGGCTCTTTGGTCTGACTTGATGCTAGGTGCTTTCCTAGTATCTTAAATGATTTCCAGACTACTGAAATACCTTAGTATTGGTGAGTCTTCTATGATGAGCCTTGCAGTGTGATGACAATACACCCTAACCTGCTCACAGAGTCCAAAGTCCGGTGGCCAGGACACAGAATATATGTATTAATAACCTGAGTACACTTTGGCTATGTATGCACGGGTGAATTAAACATGCCCAGGACTGTTTTCTGGCCAGCTGGCCTCGAACAGCTTGAATCCACATATACACAAACTGCTTAATGGGGATGGTCTCTGGATTGACCTAACGTCTGTAGCATGTCCAGGAATCGCTTGGGAGAGTGCTAGCTGGCCTGGGTCAAAACTGTGCCAAGCACCTTTCTAGTAATTTAATGATTCAGACAATCCGGCTTCAGTGCCAGAGAATTTTCATTTGAGTTGTTTAATTTACTTGGGTAGCATTAGCCTTTGGGAATCCAAGAGTCTAAGCTCATTGATAGCCTTCTATATATCACCTACTCTTATTAGCAAGAGTAATAGCACTTTCTTGATAGCAGCACATATCTCCATTACAAGTCTGAAATGGTCTGCTCTGAAACAGCAATCAAGAGTGGCAAGCTTCCAGGTAGTCTAGCTAAGCACCTGCCTGTATACTATGGGGCACTGTTCTGTTTCTGTTCCAGGATGACGTTATCCACATCTCTAGCAAAGTGGGCATGAGTCTCTGCAAGTCCAAAGTCTACTGCCAGTAACTCTAGATCTGAAGCACTTTTGTCCCACAGTCCCTGCCAGTTGGACAGGTCTAAAAGCACAAAATGAAATTGTTCATAGAAAGAAACTGGGCAGCAGCCTCCGCAGCCCTAGCATATTCCTCCTTAATACTTTGGTTCAGAGCATGGGTGTCCATATGTTTGCAGTGACCTGTTTGTGGCTGTCATCCTTGTGATCTTTCCTCCAGGGTGTCTGATCCTGCTCTGGAAGTACAGCTGGCTGCAGAGAGCAGAGGGATGCTGGGATGAAATAGGACAGCTATATTTTTGACACTAGAATTCCTTTGGCTTCAGATGAAAATCTCACTAACAGCAGCATAAAACGCCCTATGAAATGGGAAATTTTACTGTGGAGCTAGCAAGAACATGGCCCTGCAGTGTGTTTGTAACTCTGCTCTTTAAGAGCTGCCCATGTGCTGTTTTACCACTCTTTCACCAGATGGCAAAGGCACTTAATCTGAAATAGCAGGACTTCTCTCTGAAAACACAAATACAGAAACTTCCCACAGAATGCAACAAGATGTAATACCGATGGACAGGGTGGCTTTCTGGTGACGTGTTTCCATCCCTTCTGGCTAAGCAGCATTTGTGGGCATGCAGCGACTGAGTCTCAGAGAGAGGAGCAGTGTCACCATGTGGGGAGCACACTGGTCCAGCAGCCCCACTGTGGGTCCCACTTGAAGCACACAATCAGGTTCTGCATACCTCAGTTCTGCATTTCAGGCTGACACAGTCCCTCCTTTTACTTTGAGGGAACAGGATCAGACAGGCTGTTATCCACAGGAATGAACAAGCATAGGGTCTCCAAGTCATGATGGCCACCTAGGAAATCAGTGGGTCTCCTTTTTTTTTATAATTGATACAGATTATAGACAGTGCACTCCAGTTCATGGCAAGTGCATGTTTCCATCTCTCTCCAGCTTCAGCTGAGCAGAGATGTCATCCAGCTCAGCAGCAGCAGCTAGACTTGCACTCTGATGTAGGATAGTTTCATAATGTCATGCGATCTCTGCTGTTCTCCTCCCTCACCCCACTGGGGATCTCTCATGATAAAAACAGTAAAAGGCTCTTGATTTATTTTGCTGACTAGAACATTTCATTATATTGATTCAGCTCATGAAAGCCACACAAGGAAATGGAAAATAGCCCATTATTTTTAATTTCCAACTGGAAAAGTTACAACACATTTCTATTTATGATGTGCATTTTTTTTTAATCTAAATCATCAAATTCAGCACTCATTTTTAGAACAGTCTATTTCTATCATTAAGGAAAGACTAAGGCTTGAACTTGTGGTTCTCTATATCGCAAGCTGCTGAGGTTCAAAGAGATTATTCATATATATTTTGCATGGAGTTAGTGAGGAGGTGAAACTGCCAAATATCCTGAACTTCTCTATTTTGGGAAAGATGGTGGGCTAGGATGATCTTATAAAATGTATTCATGGCTTAAATTGAACAATTTAACACTCTGAAGCTTAAGTAAAAAATTAATAGAAGGCAAATCTTTGAAGTGGTGGCATGTGTGTAAGCCTCTTGTCCCCTGCAGCCAAAAAAAAAAAAGTCATCAAGGCTTCAGACAAGCAGCATTAAGCATTTGAATTCTCCATAAAAATATTCACGATGTAGAGCAATTACTTGTTTTTGATATTAGAGAAAAGTTGCTAAAATATGTTTATTTTGCTTCTCTCTGTATAATATCATTTGGAATATGTGCTTTGCATGACTTCTGCTTCATGGTAGATTCATCCTTTATGGTGCAATCATATGCCCTTATGCACATACATACACACATATATATAGATTTATAAACACACACACACACAAAGATCAAATAGACTAGATGGCCAGGAATTCTTAGCACGTACTCTGTTATTTCTGTGTTGCTCTTGCTTGAAGCACACGTTTAACGTTTTACTTGACTTGGAAACTTAGTAAGGTAGATGGATTAAGGAAAAAAAGCCAAAGGTTGAAAGGATGAATAGCTTAGAGAATAAAGCATTGGGCACTTACAGTACTGCTGGCATTGAATGCAAGGAATCAGTCCTACAGACCTCAAAAGGGTGAGGAATGAAACTCAAACACACCCCGTTTGGTCAGCCCCAAAAACCTAACCGAACAAAGACATCTCAAACCTGCAGCTTGGGTTAAAGAGCTAAGACACTAATCCAGTACAAAAGGCTTTATTCAGACTGTTTACCCTTTTGTATGTATGTATATACAATCAAAACTAATTTTTTTTCAGACCCTGATGTGAACCAGTGCTCTATACAAATCTGGGGGGAAAAAGTCCAGCAAGTTATTTCACTGACAAAAGTGGCCTTTATGTTGCTTCAAAAGTGGCCTTTACTCTTTGCAAAGTTCCTTTAGAATAAGCTCTGCGAGGAATTTTGTGGAAAACAGAGCTACTTTACAGTATTTTCTCTGCATTGACTCTTTAAACATACTAAATCTGTGCTTTGTTAACTAAGCATTCAAATGTAGAGAAATCCAAAGAGCAGGTCAACTTTCTGTCCCTAACGACAGCTTTCCCTCTCAACCGGCCAATGGCCTGGTCACACAACCTAACCTTCTGCCCTGGAAGATTTATCATCAGCTTTGCATACGTCCTTGTCTCTTTGAACTAAATGGGGCTGCTCAACATGCCTTAAAATCTAGCTCCTGTGTATGTCTCTGCTTGGATGAAGCCCAAGAGTTACTAGTGCCAAAAGCTAATTGTAGGTGTTTTGCTCTTGTTGGTGGGTTCAAAATTTAGCACAATGTGTGTCTTGCTGCCTTGATTAAACTGTAAACTCCTCAGGGGATGGGCCGCCTTTTATTCTCCATGGCTTTCAGCATACCAGGACACTAACTTCACCTGGGCTGTTTAGGTGCTACCACAGTACGGGTATATAAAATGCAGTATAAAAAGGGCAGCCAAAGAAAATGGAAGCATGAGAACCTGGCTACAGAAGCCTTCTGGGCAAGATATGAAAGATAATAAATGAAGCTAATTTAATTCATCTGAAAACAACTGATTAAACCAGCAATTAGATTGGAAATAAAATAAAAAAGGGAAATCTTTCCATAAACATTTCCTACCCTTTTCAGTGGAGCAGTGCAAAGTCAATATATCAATCACCCCTACCCAAGCCTTGCTTTGATTTATTCCCTCTTAAATAAGAAAAAAAGAGATAACCTATGTGACTTTTGCTGCAAAGTGTTTTTGCAATCTCAAGAGAAAATAATCCATGCCTATACTAAAAAAACTTACATGTATCTCCTTATTCAGTAAAAAGACATGCCTGCAAGAGTTTCTAGAAGCTCAAAATGGACCAAATAATGCATGGGTTCAAACCTTCTGTTTCTTGTCTGCAGATATTAAGTATATTGCTGTGAATATAGAGCTGAAAGACTATTCAGATGCAAGAAGGCAATACTCAATTTCTCCTGCCGAAGACAGCTTCTTTGTCAGAATTAGAGGAATTCTAAAGAGCTTTTCACTTGGACAAAAAGCCGCCTGCCAGCAATGATCATGGTTAAACAAAAAGCATGTCCAATAGAGCAAGCCACTCATGTGACTATCATTCGCAACCCAGGTACTGGGAGCAAACGCTGGCTGCATACTTTGATCTAAATATACCCCAATTAAGGTTTGACTGATTATCTGTACTCACAGAGTGGAGGTAGGCAAATTTAACAAATGCCAATGAGGAAACTTGGGTTTATGGAGTAATTTAACAAAGGCAACATAATAGCAATAACATAGGAGCAGCTGACCACCTGCTCCTCCGCTGGGTTCACTTTCTCATGGACCTGTCACGCTGGTGAGCTCCTCACACAAATAAAACAAGAAATAACTAATTCTCCTGGAGAGCAATTGTTAAACAACCAGTCCCAAAATACACCCCAATGGAAACTGATATTAAGTTACAGTTTTAAACCTCTTTGAGGAAGTCAAAGGCCTCACTGGTTACAGCAGAGGTTTTAACCAAGAGATGTGTGAAAACAATTAGTGCTTCTCACTTTGTGAATTGCATGTGGATTTTGCAGTGCCATTACCCAAAAAAAGATGAAAGTGCAGGAGAAAATCTTCATGAAAACAGCCTACAGAAAATAATGGAAAACATTAGCTTATCTTTATGTTGTTTTATATCACAACATTTCTCAGAGATTCACTGCTTTGTTATTTAGGCAAAGTGTAATTCTAATTTCTCTCTTTTTTTTTTTTTTTCCCTTGCATTTGATGTTTTGGCCTTATTAACATAGGTGCTTAATCACTACTGAGCAACTTAGAGTTAAATTTTGAAGTAATAAATACAATAACAAATCTTAAAAAAATGGAGATTGTGCCATGAGTTTGATACCAATGGATCTAGAAGATAAAACTGCAATATGAAGCACCTTTCTTGTTTTGGTGGATGAGAAGAAATAGGCTAAATACATAATGGAACAGTGGAAAGATGCATAAATAAATTGAAGGCTCTGAAAACAGTATTAGTATGGGGTAGTTTCACATTTGTGAACAATAAAATGGGGAAATTGGTTCAAAAAACAGAGTTGCTAAGAGTTGTTCCAAATACTATTGAGATGGGATATTTTCCCAGAAGATTTGGCCTGGATCCTAAGGGACTAATTTTACTTTCAGGTGACCTGTGGATGTGAGTCAGCACCTTGGGTAAGCATGTGAAAATAGATGCCCATGCACCATTTGTTCCTTTCCTCTTACCACTTGTATAAATGACAGTTAATATGCACATCTGAACATGCATATTCACTGCGGGACTGCAGACACTAGAGACCTTTGCTTCATTGTCATAGCGTGTTTTTTTCCCATGAGTAAATTTACTGCTAATTCTTTCAGCTCTCACAACTGAGCATTGTTAAAAATATAAAAGAAAAAAAAAAAAGGAAAAAAATTATTCAGACACAGCTAGTGAGAAATCTGAAAGTTTTGATTAAAAAGATGTTGACACAGATGTTGTGTGAGTTCGTGTCTGACAGCCTCCTTTGCAAACTGGGTTTCCTGGACAGAGTAAGCGTGGGATTAAATTCACCTCATTTCAGAAGTCTTAAACATAAGATGTCCTAACACTATGGTCTTCTTCACTGTAGATAGAAAGAAAAAAAAAAAGACCTTTTCAGAGAGCTATTCGTCTTAGGCTTTTAAGACAGCTACACTGCTCGAATTGCCTCTAGAGGGGCCTATTTTCCTCCATTACAGTGAAAGTCTAAATTGAGGAGCTGAAGTTGAGATTACTAACTCCTAGACATCTGCTTTAAGGCAGTTCTTCTCTTACAGATATCCATGGAGTTTCTCTTGCATGTAAGGCAGGCCATGGGCATTGTGAATGCATCAGAGAAGCTTTGACCACGAAGGGAAAGGAGATGGCTCCCAAACTCTCAAACAAATGAGAATAAAAGGAATCTGCTTGGAGTGGAGCTGGCTGTGAAAGGTTCAGATCTGGATCTAGACCTGGGCTTTGGAATACAGTAGACAGTGGAAAAGAGTAGGGGCCAAAATTCGGATCAGGGCTGGCACTGTTCTGCCTGTGCTCACAAAATGCCTCAGGTCAGTGGCTGGCACTAAGTGCCATATGCAACAAAATGCCTACACACACCCTGGAACCAGCTCAGGGCTGCATGTCAGCTTAAACTCACAGTTTCTTCCATTTATCAGCTCCTTTCACAAATGGAACATTACAGCAGCAGCGATTTGGGGGTGTGTGTCTCTTAATCTTACTTTGCTGTGAAAATGTTCATGATAGTCCTTTTACTATCAAGATGTAATGCTACTGATTAAATTACAAATGACGCACTACATCAATTCTTATTAGAGATGCTCAGGTCTCTGAGTATGTACACTCACGTGGCTGATACCCCTTTTGCCCATTTCTCATAACATTCAACCCAGTAATTATCAGCAAAGATTTCAGACCAGACTTGAGGTAGTCACGCGTTTCACTGTCAGTCAAATGGCTTATGTTTTTTGGCGATGTTTATGTGATATCAGGGGTCAGAGGTTTTTAACCCTACTTCCCCCCGGTGAACTATTACAGTCCTCTGTTGGATTTTGCTGGGAAAGGAACATATCCTATTATGCTGCCATCAATTCTTTATCCTGCATCATCACTTCACAATTCACAGATGTGATATCATTAGCGCTGAAATTTTGCATCATGTAGAACACTTTGTTTATTTCAATAAGACCTGAAAGATATTGAGACTAGTCTTCAGATATGATGAGACCTGTCAAACGTGACTTCACCGGTTTTCATAAACAAACAATAGCTTATTATTGAATTATAGCTTTAGACAGTACTAGATACAACTTGTTCACAACTAGTCTGAAAAGGTGATTATCTTTTGCAAATGGGTGTGTTTCACATTTCTTTATTCAAAACACAAATACACTTGTCTGGAGACTGGAAATGCTTAATTTTTAATGTAATAGTTTAAATTTTCTATTATGACGGGGAGAGCCCTTTGTGGGGGGAAAAAAAAAAAAGAAGTAATGAAATAATTAAGCTGTTTACTGAACACACATACACAAACATACACATGCACAAACACACCCATTTTGGTGGAAAAAGCTTGGCAAAATAAAAAGCTTTATTGTATTCTTTACAATATTCTGGGCCCTACACATGCAATCTGTGAAAACTTTCTTAAGTCCTGGATAGCCTCTATAATTGGATGAACTGAGGAATGGAACATGATAGTTTCTGGAAGTGGCACCTCAGCTATTCTAGTTTTATAGTGGCACTTATGCTCCGTTGATAATAATAATGATAATAAACCTTCTTCTTTTTTCTAACAAGTCACAATATGATGAGAACACAAAGTGCCCCTCAGTATAATTCTGCAGCACAGACTTGGCAAAAATTTGGAAGCAGTGCCGTGAGAGAAGAGCTGAGAAAATGGAGCAGATGAAACAGTTGACAGAAGTAATGTAACTCTAAATAGAGATGCAATAAATAAGAGCCACTCAAGTATTTTGACCTATAAAAAAGTGGTTCTTTTGGATAAAATCCACTTACACAGCCATAAGGCAGACTGAATTTTAAGTATGATGCTGCAGAGGCTCAAGGGCACTGACATAGTCGTAGAGTCACCTTTTAATAAGTGGAGTGTTAGGGGGCCAGGTAACCCATGGGGGTGATATGGAGCCACTTGTTTCCAGGTCACTGCTTTGAATCTGGCCCTGTCTGATGCCAGCTGAAAGCCTAACTTTTTGATAACTGTTTGGTGGTCTTAAAACCTCCCCCCCTTGGTTCGGTTCAGCATGAGAAGGTGTTTGCTGCACTGGCAAGAGCTTTCATTGTGATGGTGGATTTGCATCTGGTGGTTGGTGCAGAACAGGGAGGTGTGAGTAGGGCATGTTGCTCCGGTGCCCATAACTCAGGGTAGCTCTGGGTATTGGCTCCTGTGCCGGTGTAGCTGTGTAGTTAAAGAAGTCCCTGCAGTGCATCAGTCTTCAGGACACAGAGTGCTTTATTCTGCATGCCTGTTCCTCAGTATCATTCGTGAAAAGTTTCTAATAGGTGATAAGCCTAAAAGTAAGATAATCCTAAAAATGTTTTGGTTTATGATAGGTCGGTGTTATACCATTTTACATCTATCCCCCACTGCCCATACTATGCACGACCTGGAAGCCCAAAATCAGACTCACAAAACAGCATAACATTTTCTAGCTATTTATTTATTTGCTATACTTACTTTCCAATGGAGTGTGTGCAACATCATATTTAAAACATGACCTTAGAAACTTAAAAACCCATCCGTTTCTCCCAAAGAATATACAGCTGCCAGAGAAAAGGGGACATTCAGTAAACTGCATGTCACTATCAGCTATTGATAGCCAGTGATTTGTTCTGAATCCAAAGGCTAAACCAACCCTCATGCTGCTGTGTGTCAGATGCAATTGGTCCAAAGTCAAAGTTTTACAGCTCAGACAGGGCGCACTTTATCCTTCAGGCTGCTACTTAAGATAGCCATGACCCTGAGGAGAACCAGTCAACAAAACAGACAGACAAGAGGATGTGATTTGTATGCATCCCTGAGCCTGCTCAAATCACCTCTGACCTGCAGGTCAGGCTGCAAATGACAGCAGAGTGCATGCACCTGATCAGACAGCACATTCTCATTAGAAAGCCTGGGAAAAGGGGGAAGCTACACTGTGTTTACTCATAGACCAAATGCAATCTACCCAGGAAATGAGAAGAAAAAAGATCAATTTAGCTCAACAGAAGGATGTGAGCAACATGTAAGTATGTTATGAAATACCAAATCAATCTGCTTAGTCTTATAAAGCCAGATGGGAGCTCTCTGCCTGGGTGAGGTACCATGAAAACAGGTTAGCAATGAAAAGGGGGTATTTATTTGCTGCAGAATGCCATGCCAGGAGTCTTTGCTGGGGTGCCATAACCTCTACTGAATAGAGTGAGATCAATGATCAAAGGCATTTATAGGCTTGATTTGATGCTGGTGCTAGTTGAACATTAGTGCAGTTTGCTGATTTGACAGTCATATAGTCATCATTACTAATTTACATCAGCATTATGTAATTTTTTCTGGAAGAGAAGGCTGGATTTACCCAGCAGAAGGGCAGTGTTCACATGGAAATCTGGGCTTTACTAAATTTGGCTGTTTGGATATGGGAGCTTGTCAAGTTATCAGAGAGATCGAGCACATTGTTTTGCTGCCAGGCTTCTACAAAGTTTGGAGACAGCCAGTGCTGAGGTTTCGGTTTAGGACAGTAATCAGCATGTTTGGAGTACGGCTGGGATTTGGAAGGTGCATGTGTTTCGTGACTGTATTACTTAGCGCAGAGACTAAGGACCACTCTTCACTGATTCCCAAAGTTTGTGTTACATTTCTTATAAATTTAATCTGGCACTAGACTGAAGGCTGCAGTGCTGCCACGATTCATCTATGCTAAGCAGGCCTGCTGATGGCAGGGAGGGACCTGTGGCCTGGGCACATGGCGCCACTCATGCAGACACTAAGGAAATGTGATTTGTGCATCCACTTGTCAGGGACTGCAAGGACTGCTCTGGCCTTGGTGTCAGGTCAGACCTAGGGCTACATGGAAATCGTGCTGCCCACCTATTGCCTTGGTCGTAATGAAGATCAGCTTAGCATGCAACTCTTCTGCCTCAGCTGTTTCTGCTCCCAGCCCTCACTGTGCTGCCTCCCTGCTTGTTCCCATTTCTCTGCCCAGGCACAAGACATGGCACTGGCTGCAATGGGCAGGAATTCCTGCTCAGTCCTACCACAAACTGACCACAACATGGAGGCTAAATCCCCATGCTTGGTCTTGGAGAACAATATATTCAGATAGAGTCCTTCTGGAGCTAATCTACTACCAGCGCACACCAGAAGCATATTACTAATATGTTTTTTGAGTGCCTTGTGAAGTTATTAGTGAGGTGGGCAACATCCCACCCTATAACCATTCCCTTTGAGAATAAAACTGAATGTAAAGAATGTACTGCTAGGCACGGGCTTTTGCCATTAATGTGAGATGGGAAATAAAGCTGAAACAGAATTTGAGCTGGTCCTTTGCTTAGAATGAGGGGCGGCTCACTGTGTGAAGGTTAGCTATTTTGCATTTTCCACAGCACATCCACACATTTATGATATCCATGTCAGCAGAAAGGAAAGGAATCCTACACACTGGCATTATTTTAAGAGGCATAATTTCTGTGAATAAAATACATGCATTTTTTTAAAGCTCTCCATATAAGAAATCTAGTGACAGACACACTCTGGTGAGGAGCCATCCTTACTTTTTACATAGGTGTCAAATGACCACGTATTATAAAGTTAATGTTGTTCTGATGCCTACTAATGTTGTTCTGATGCCTACTAGACAGTCATTGAGGCCCATGAGTACATCACCTGTGACATGTTTCAGCATCCTGAGCTGGGGAAGGGAGAGAATGCTCCTTACAGAGCTTCCCTGTGCAGAAGAAAGACGTGTGCCTCTGAATATTATGAATGGGGTCACAGCAGTCTGTATTCCTAGTGAAATCCTTCCCAGTGTGATGGACACAGTTCTAGGGACAAGAATAAAAATAGACTTTGTTACTGGAATAAAATAAGAACAGAGGAACAAGAGAACAGCTGTACTGAGTCAGACCAAAGGTCCTTCTGCTCCTGTCCCTGACAGTGTCTAGTAATAACTGCTTAGGGAAAGATTATGAGGAGGACGGCACACAGTGACTGTTCCCATGGCAGAGTGTCTTTACTTTCAGCTATCAATAATTTAGGAATTTCCTGATACAGCTGTGGTATCCCTTCAACTTTTCTTTCTGGGCTTTGCATAGCCAATTTGGCTTCCACATCATCTTCTAGAGAGGAGTTACACGGTACAAGGAGCCTAAGTACCCTGTGTGTGAAGGAGCAGTTTTATCTGTCTTATAATTCTGTCTAGTAGTTTCATTTGGTGCTTCTCAATTATGAGACCAAGCGAAATTATGAGATTCTGATTGCACTAGGAAGAAAAATCATGAAGCCAGAAAATCTCCCTGTCATTTATCTTTGTTGTGGTTTCTACTACATTACAAGCTGTGCAGTTGTTGGTAAGCTGCATTGTACTAACAGGAGCATATGGGAAGTACAAGAAATGACAGTGGAGTCTGGAAGGAAATGCATCTTGGTATCATATGCACACCTGTAGGTACAGATGAGAGATTTTGAAAGCTTACTACAGTGTGTCTGCAGGCTCTCAAAAACTGCACTTTCAAAGGCAACAAAGCAACAACTTTTCAAAGGCAACGAAAAGCTGGGCATTTACAGGGATATTTTTTCCAAAAGATCCCTTTTCCCTTTTTCCCTTTTCCTTTTTCCAAAAGGAAAGAGAATGTGGCGAAATACCATGTTTTCATCTGTGGTTATAATTCCATTGTAGCTTGTTTCTCCGATATGTCACCCACAAAATCTAACTAATTACATCCCATCTGAGCCCCAGACAATACTAACGTGTAATGGATAAGACACAGATTGTGAAGAGTTAGGAAAAGCATCACGATAAATGTTTTTTTCAAGTTTCAGCAATGACTGCAAGTAGCATGTTTTATATTTTGTGAACCACTGAGCTTTCCAAGTTTGCTGGACAAACTGATCAATTCATGTGTAAATAAAATATATCGCATCCTATAAGAAAAGAGCAGTTGATAAAAAGGATCTAGCGCTATAGGTCTTTATGATCAAGAGAGGGAAGAATTTCTTTGTGTCACTACAAAATGTTACTCTGTCCCTGAAAGGAGGGAGACAGAAGGCTAGTTCTATGCAAAAGCCTGACTGCATGTGACTGACCCAGCAGGAGAAGGGCTGGCTCTCTTTCTCGGGCTCCTTCTGTTGCAAGACATGGATCCTAAGTAAGTGCCGGATGCCTTTGCCTGATTTCTTGGGGGCATTCAGGCCAAGTGATACATTTTAAAACAAGAAGGGGAACGAGCACAAGCTATTTCTCCTGAACTTCATTGCTCTGCTGAAAATGGAGCACAGCAAATACATGTGAATTCTACTCCTTTTTGCGTTGCACACTGATAATGACTCTCGTTTGTGTCACGAGAAAGGATTTCATCCTTTTCCTTCTTCCTTTTGAACAGCAGTCCTTGTTAAAAATTATTTTGTCCCTTCTGAAATGTGCTGTTTCAGGGTGACTGAGCCTAGAACGGCTTGAGAAAAAACATAGTCCTTCCAAGTTGGACTGCATCTCATCAAAGTGTTTTTCCCCTTAGGATTTTATGGAATGTTACCTCACTTTATGACAGTTCACATCACAGCGTAAATGCTGAACATTTCTGTAAGTGAGGCAATGCACTGTGAAATGTCAGGCAAACGATAAAATCAATAATCTGCAAGTTACCAAAGAGAAATGAAACTCAAGGATGTCAGTAGTTTTTGGGTCAAAGGCAGATGCTCCAGAACGATGATGGCCAAACACTTTTGGGTTGTTTTGTTTAAGTTTTAAACCCAGACAGCACAAAAAAAATGGCTCTTTGTGAGCAATTAGGAGCATCTTTATATGTGCATCTTCCATATTTTATTTCTTTAGCTGAGATGGTGAGATTGAAAAATTACTTGTTTTGTATCATCTTTTCATGCCCTGGATGTACATTCTGCAACAAAGTTAACTTGTATTCTTAACAAGCGCAGAAAGAAAGCTTTGAACAATACCTACCTGAGATCAAATGGTGTATTTCTATTGCACTCAGGTCTGAGTGAAGACTCAAAAGATGAAGATTGGGATTTTGCTTGAACAAAAAAAAAAAAAAAAAGAAAAAAAGAAAGAAAGAAAATCTTAGCCAAAAAAGAATAACATTCATAGAAATGTTCTCTCAAGTTTGACAAATCTTGGCATAAGTACCTTTTTGTGTTTTTTCCCCCCAGAAATTAAATATTTGAAACTAAATTTGATTTTTAAAGTATCAGAGTTTTAGCACAGTTGCTCAGTTTTGACCTTCAGTTTTTAATTGAAAAAACATTACACTTTTATGAGTGCAATGCCCAAATTTCCCCTGAACAATTATAGCTACTTTTTAGACAGATTTATTTAATCCTCAGATTGCCATGTCCAGGAAAGAAAAGCTATTAGATCTTTCTAGATTCACTTTAAACTTTACAATATAGGAGGGGAAATGTACTTAACACTGGGATTAAAGCACTTACAGAACAAGTAAAATAAAGTTTGCTTTTAATATTTTTGTTGAGCTTATTTATGTGCAGGATTCAAAAAAAGACCATGGGAGAACTTGTAGGATAGGTGTAGCAGCTCTTGAAATAGCTGCAGATGCACTGACAGACTAAACAAATGTAGTGCTGGAAACAAAGTGGTTTGGGTGCAAAGGATGGATACAGACACTTTCATAAACCTACAACAAAAAAGACCCCAGCAAAGCCAGGCGAGTGAAAACATCCTGATACAGTGATGTACGGTGGAGGCTAAAAGGTCAATGGCTGCGGCTAAAAGTTATCAAGATAATTATAGCTAATGCCTTGATTGGGGAAAATAAGCACCACCATGGAAGCTTTCCAGCTTTGCACCCCTTGCAGCCTTGGGAGCGCTCCTTCAGCAGGCATTATTTTGCTGATATAAAAGGCTTTGGGCTTTACAAGCATCACACCTGCAGCACCACTGCTCCTCGGGGAATCATTCAGCGTGCGAGCGAACACGACCCTGCCGACATCAAAAGTTTCCACTTTCCCTCACCCCTTTCAGCGGCTGCCCCTCCCCTCTCCCTGGGCGGCTGGCCGCGGTCTGGGGAACCTCTCACTTTTTGTCCTCTCCCGACCCTTCTGGACCACATTCTATGTTTTTATTCAGGCCATCTGCTCGCCGGGGAAGGGAAACCGGCGTCGGCCGGCACCACAGCCCCTCCTGGCAGTGAGCTGCTTGGCGATGTTACCTTCCCAGCCGGCCGCGGCCCGCACGGGCTGCTGCTGCTGCTGCTGCCGCTGCCGCTGCCGCTGCCGAGGAGGGCTTTTATTTCCACTTAAATATAAGTGGCGAGGGGTAGGTTTGCGGCGGCGGCCTCCCCTGCTCCCCCAGAGTGGTACGGCCGCCTTGTTCCTGACAGAAGTCTTTCTAAAGACCTGCTCAAGCCTCACTAAGCAGCTGTGAGTTAGGTCATTTTCCCAGGAGTTTTACATGTGGAAAACCGGGCATTAGGAAGGCCTCAAAAAAGGACACCATCTGGCCCCGCTGAAAAAAAGGATCATGACACTTTCTGTGGTACCAACAGGCCCTGATGAACCATAAAGGAATTCAGGCCTCGACTGTGATCCGATGGTGACTGGCCCAACAATCCCCCCCCCTCCGTGACAGCCTCCCCCATTCAGCCCCGCAGTTATCTCATAGCACAATGGACTTTTGTGCCACGCTGTTTACTGGGGGCGTCGTCAAATCCAGTCGGATTTCTGGGCTCGGCTTCAGCGCCCCTGCTCTTTGCTGCAACATGTAACACGCATCGGGAGAGATAAGGACACAAAGGAGGCGGCTTCTTTTTCTTTTTTCTTTTTCTGCTTTGCTTTCTTTTTCCCCTATTGCTCCAACCCCTCGCATTTCTTTCACTGTAAGAGTAAGGCTGTAAGAAAGACCCTTGCTGGGAATCAAGAAATTCCCTTCCTTCTCCCCCCCCCCCCCCCCCCCCCCAAGTTAAGTTAGACATCGTGGATTAAGGGGAATTTGCACTATTGTTTCTAAAAGTGAAATTAAATTAGTGCAGATCAGGATTTACACCTTACAGACAAGTTTTGTGAGGGAAAAAAAAAGATTTTTTTTTTAATTTTTTTTTTTTTTAAGCAAACACATCATTATTTCCTCATTTTGATTTTGGAATCATTTCTGTCTATGTAAAAAAGTGTTTTGCTATTAACAATGTTGGACTTATCCCACTTCTTATTTTGTGGTCTGATTTCAATGTATAAGTGTTTAATATTTAATACTGGCAGTGTTTTAATTAGTTTGCACACTGGGGTGCAAGCTGTGTACGGCCACAAGCAGAAGTAGCCCCCGCCTCCTCCCACCAAGGATGCTTCCTTCTCCCTGCCATTCTCACTCCCACTCCAAGAGACAGCCTGGGAAAATAAACAGACCTTGCAGCCTGCCCTCAAGGTCGCTGCATTGACCTTGAAAGGGTAGGGGGTACCAAAATCCAGAATCAAGGAACCTGCAGGGAAATCAACCTTCTGCCTGCCCCCCCATCCTGTCTCCCCAGGTTAATCTGGGGCTTGGTGGTGCTTCCACTTGTCAGGATCCCATGGCACCACTGGTGGTAAGGACACCTCTGCTGCTGGGACGTGGCTCCTGAGGTCAAGCCCAACAACTTTGACATCATCAGAAACCTGGCTGGAGACTGACATAACTGGGCCAGCATGAACATCAGGACCGATGTGGCACGTGGCTCCCTGTTAGGGCTAAAATGGGTTAAATTTGGCTGGAGGTTTTGGGTGTGTTGCAACTCCCTGAGAAAGATCTAGTGCAGTTTCATGGGGATGTGACTAGGTTATATGACAGACTTCCACTTGAAATGGCGACAGATATCAGCTGTTAAACTGGCTGTTTGCCCTTCCAGTTTCATGTTCATGTACCCTCCAAGAGGGCATTGCTTGTGCCCGGCTTGCTGCCTTCACCCATTTGTGCTGCAGCCCCTGTAGGCCCTGGGTTGCCTGGGCACTGAGGTGATCATGAGCGCACAGCCTGAGCACCTCTGCATCACACTGGCTGCGTGTGACAAGTCACAGAAGTGTCCCAGGGCACCAAAATGCTACTTATTCTCCTTTTGGGAAGGAGAGAAAAGGAACTGATGTGTCTGGGGGCAATCAGCAACTTAGTAGCAGAGATGGATAATAAAACACATGTCCAGGAGTATCAGCCCAATGCTTTAAAGTATTTATGAAAGTTTCTGTTACCTCCAAACTCTTACCAGCTTGCTTGAGTGCCTAATTGAGCTTTGGACACCCAAACAGAGGTAGGGAGGGTTGGGGAAACATTTCATTGCAAAGTCTCATACATTGCCTTAATTGGTGACCCCAGACATTAAATATCGGTCAGCTTATTACTTGTGGTTTCATTACATTCTGCTGATTACACATGCCTCCCCAGCACAAAAGGCGGATCTCTTCAAAAGGCTCTGCATTATCCCACATGTACCCGGTAGCACATCTGATGGCAATCAACAGTCTTTAACGAGATCATTCATTCTCTCATTTTCAGCATTCTTTTACTACCCCAGGAAATGTTTTACTCTCCATTTCAGGAAGAAAAAGCATAAAGAAGAAAACCTGCGGAGTAACCCCATCCAAGTAAAAGGTTGTAAAACTTCCACAGAACGAAGACTGCTTACCACAGGACTAACATGCTGTTTGACAAGATGATGCATTAAAGACCTAATCCCAAGGAGATTTTAAGAAAAGGCTAGTTCTTAGAGGAATTGCTTTATTATTTCATTTTTGAGACAATGATCCCGTTTTCTATGGGTCACAGTCTGTACGTATAGCTACTGATGGCTCCCAGTAAGTAGGGTATTTACAGTTTATACGTGCCAGCTTCTCTGTGTGCTACACTGAGAGATGTCAGAAAGGAAGAGCTTAACTGTGAAAGAAGGAATTGTGTGTACGTGTGTGTTTTGAAAGGTCTAAAGATGAGGTCCACGGCAGCTCGTATCCATTTACTGAAGTGTTTTCACAATTATGCACACAGTTATTTATCCTATTATGAGTTACAGCCTTTCAGAGGTTGCCTCTAACCGCTTAAATGAGAAAATTGCCAATGACACTCTGAGCCAAGAAGGAGGGAGAGCAGCCCCTGATATGGGCATGCAATGACTATCAGCTGATTGGCACACACAGCAAAGCCCCAGCGAGCCCAGTCCTTGCAAAGGGCTTTGGGGGCTACAAAGAGCCCTGGCTAAGACAAGAAGGAGAAGGAGGAGGAGACTGTGGCACCTTGGTTTGTGCTCTGCTCTGCTACCACAAAAGATATTTATTGTCTATTGGCAACTGTTTCAAGCAGAAGGAAAACCGGGATAAGGACTTTATCGTGCAAATAGTTAAACGTGCTGTAATCTGGGGTACACGCTCACTTTTTATTCAGAAAGCCTTGCTCGCTGTAATGAAAAATGTCAGGCTCTTTTAATAAAAGAACAATTTGAAAACTTGATATATCACAAAACCATTAATTTTAGCTATTATCTGTTTGACACTTTTCATAGCAACGATTTCACTCTGTAACATGCTTCCCAAGGATTAGAATGATTTTAAAGGATTAAAATGTTAATTAAAAATATAATAGAAATATCAATCGCTGAGAAGACGAACATAAGTATTTGTCTCTTTAACTATATAATCATGCTGCTGTGGTTTCCTCCTGGCTCTTTACAGCTTGGAGCTCCAGTTCATGAGGAGGTAAATGACAGATCCAGGAGCAATTCTGTTCTTTAACTATTTGACAATGCATCTGTTTACACTTCACAAAGGCAGCGTTATGTCCTTGAAATTTCTAAAGGTCATTGTTAAAGGGATCAATTTTTTTTTTTCCCCAACTGTGTCTTTCTGAGCTTGTAAGAGCCCTGTTCCCGGAGAGCGGCTGGAGGGGGTGGGAGCAGGCAGGTCCAGCAAATTCCATGTGACCAGTTCAGCTGCAATAATCTCTTTTCTCCTTCTGGTCCAAGCTACACATGAGAGCACTCTAGTATCTTTCATCATTATTTGTCACCCTTTTGTGTGGAGCAACTTATATCCACAGCCATTCCAGCAATTAAAATAAAAAAGGACCAAACATTATTCACAGTGAATAGCTCTGAGACCAGTGACATCAAGTACCAACCAACCCATTGAAGGCTGGGTACCTGATATCCCTGGAGTATTTTATGGAGGGAAAAGAAAATGCAAACTAAAATCAAATCCAGCAAACACACGGTTATATGAAGAGTTCAGAGCCTGATTAAAAGATAGGCTCTCTACAGCGATTTGTCTTACAACATGTTCCTAGTAACAAGAGGAGGGGGGCTGCAGAGCAGAGGGGTGGGAGGACAAGTTCTCAGTTACTAGACAGCTGGCTTTAAAAGACTGACACCTTCAAAGTTTATTTGTATTTTCAGGCGCCTTAATGGACCACAGGGCTGCATCACCCGCCTTCCCAAAGGCTGTAATTTAGGAAAACTTCATCATCAGTACTCTGAGGAAGTTAAACTTTCCTGCAGCACTAGTCAAGTGAATTGAATGTGCTTAAGTCACACATTTTTTCCTCTGTGCAACTGCCTTCCCTGTGCACCAAGTACTGTGAGCAGGGGCATTTGTATGCCTAGGGAGATACAGATCCTTTCTCACCTGGCCAGGTAAACAACTTCATCTTCTAGCAGTTGATTATTCTCTATCCAACTGTCCTGGGTTCAGCAGTAGCAGTCATTTTTCTCCTTCTTGGTAGCTGGTGCAGCTGAAAAACAATGATGTTTTGGTTTGGCCAAGGACTTTGTGGGTTTCATGCTCTGCCAGGGAGGAGGGAAGCTGGGAGGAAGCAGAGACAGGACACCTGACCCAAACTGACCAAAGAGGTATTCCATAGCACAGCACGTCATGCCCTGGATGTAACTGGGAGAGTGACCCGGAAGGGGGATAGAGAGTGGCCTGCAGGGTTGGAGGAGGTATCGGTCGGTGCTTGGTCAGGCTGGGGGGGGGCAAGTTATCGGTCGCCTGGTGATGAGGTGTTGTATTCTCTTCCCTTGTTATTTTCTTTATCATTACTATTATTGGTGGCAGCAGTAGTGATTTGTGCTATACCTTAGTTACTAAACTGTTCTTATCTCAACCCGTGGGAGTTGCATTCTTTCTGATTCTCCTCTCCGTCCCTCAGAGAGTAGGGGGAGGGCAAGAAAGGGGGGGAGTGAGTGAGTGAAAGCTGTCTGGTTGAGGTTTAAACCACGACAGTTCTTTTTGGCGCCCAACGTGGGGCACGAGGGGTTGAGATAATGACAGATCTGACCGTCACAATGCTGATTTATCGGCTCTCAGAGTTGTTCCTCTTGATCTCACAGCTTCAGAGTGTTGTAACTTACTTAGAGCCGGTATTTGCTGTGTTAGTGTTTATCAAGTGTGGGGCTTGGGCTAAGGTTCTTGTCTCACTGTACTTTATGGCAATGACTTGTAATACGGGCGAGCTCCAGCAGCAGGGCGGGACGGACGTGGCCGTGGACTGGTCCCTGGCCGTCCGGCTGCTCCTCACCGTCCTGGGCCTCGCCCTCGCCTCCGTCTGCGTGAGGCTCTGGGAAGCCGAGGGGGCCCGGCCCCGGGAGCCGGCGGCTGCTGAAGCGGCCCGGGAGAGGGGCCCCGGGGACCAAGTGGGAGCGGGACCGGAGGCCGGCAGGGAGCGGCTGCTGGTGGAGGAGGTCGGGGCGGTCGAGGAGCGGGAGGGGGCGGCTGCCGAGCAGCGGGAGAAGGAGGCGGAGGAGCCGAGCCCCGCGGAGGAGCCGAGCCCCGCGACGGCCGAGAGCATTCCCCGGAAGCCGCCCGCCGAGCCCCAGGAGGACGCAGGAGACCCCGCAGCATTTCCCAGCAAGGCAGAGGAGGAAGAGCTGGACTCAGGAAAAGAGAAGCTGGTGGTGGGAGAGCCGGCAAGCACAGCAGCTACACCAGCCCCAGTGACAAGTACAGCAGCATCGCCTGAGAGTTCTGAAGGTTTTGGATGGCCTTTGGGTATCCTTGAGATCTGCCTGCTGATTGTGATGGGGATCAGCATGTTGGCACACACACAGAGTGTGTTTTACCCAGCACCATTTTGTCTGATCTCAAAAGTTAAGCAGAGTCGGGTTTGGTTCTTGTCTGGGGTTAGACAACAATATGGGAGGACCAAGAGGTTTTCTCCAAGACTGGAGAATCATGAGTGGCAGGGCATGTGGGACAGTATGGGCAAGTATCTAGTCCACTGGGCCCCTCCAGTGCTTTGGAAGCATTGGAGATGGAAGGACAGTGAATTATTTTGAGCCTGGTGGGCCCATGACCCTTAAGGCCAACAGAGCAGAGATGCAACATAGATACGGACTCATGATCGAGGGGTGGACTTAGCAATGGACACTACTGCCCAGGTTATTCAAGAGTGAGAACACTGCACACAGCCTCTCGTGCTCTGAAAGACTGTTACAAGAGATGGAGCCTGACATTATGGACCAGATGGACTCAGCAGCTTTATAGGGACTGGTCCATGCACTACGATGAGAGTGCACTTAGATAAGAGTGATGGTATATTGAAAATGTGGGATCTGAGCATGACGTGAATGGTATGGAATAAGGGGTGGATAATGTCCTGGGTTTAGCAGTAGCAGTCATTTTTCTCTTTCTTGGTAGCTGGTGCAGTGCTGTGTTTTGACTTTCAGCTGGGAACAGAGCTGAAAAACAATGATGTTTTGGTTTGGCCAAGGACTTTGTGGGCCTCATGCTCTGCCAGGGAGGAGGGAAGCTGGGAGGAAGCAGAGACAGGACACCTGACCCAAACTGACCAAAGAGGTATTCCATACCACAGCACGTCATGCCCTGGATGTAACTGGGAGAGTGACCCGGAAGGGGGATAGAGAGTGGACTGCAGGGTTGGAGGAGGTATCGGTCGGTGCTTGGTCGGGCTGGGGGGGGCAAGTTATCGGTCGCCTGGTGATGAGGTGTTTTATTCTCTTCCCTTGTTATTTCCTTTATCATTACTATTATTGGTGGTAGCAGTAGTGATTTGTGTTATACCTTAGTTACTAAACTGTTCTTATCTCAACCCGTGGGAGTTGCATTCTTTCTGATTCTCCTCTCCGTCCCTCCGAGAGTAGGGGGAGGGCAAGAAAGGGGGGGAGTGAGTGAGTGAAAGCTGTCTGGTTGAGGTTTAAACCACGACATAATTAACATATTAATTTTCCTTTCAGAAAGGCACAACCTGATTTCTCCTAAAATATTAAGCTAAAGCATATTTTATTTTCAAAGGGTCTTCAGACTGAAATGACAATGAAATAAAAACCAAACCAAAACCAAACCAATACCCAACCTCAAAAGCAATGCACTTATGTTGTATCTCTTAAAGTTTGTATTAATCCACTAAAGTATGCACAATAACACAAAGAGAAATGACTCTTTGGGCAACAAGAGGCGGCAAGAGATTCATCTATTTATGGAAGTGCTCCGATTGTCTAACCTCAGAGTTGTGTGGGGCTATCTGAAGATACTCATTAGTAATTTCTGCAATGAACAGATGAATATTCCGTGGTGTTCTAAAGTCTACCACATTCTTTTATAATTTGTTCAATTAGTTAGTTAGTGACACTGTTAAAGAATTGTCCTTTATTTCTAATTAGGGTTTGTGAAGATCGGGTTTTCAGGTTCTGATTGTTATGCTGCATTAGAGAGCCATCTGCTAGCAGCAAAGCTTCCTTCTTTTCAACAGGTAGAGCTCTACAAGAAATCATAAATTTGCCCTTACCCTTTTTTAAAGAAACTGAACAAACTGAATTATCTTATTTCTTACCACAGAATGGAATGTTCCATAATTCTGAATGACTCGTAATAGTTTTCTGGATTCTTTTCACAGTTTTCCTACATCTCTTCTGAAGTGACTGAAAGAATGTTCTCAGTGGTGCTATTCAGACGCAATTCACTTCCCTCTTTAGTATTTCTTTGCTTTTAAATTTACTATTTCTCATAGCCAAAGCACTGGACTGGGAGGTTTGCAATAGTATATAATATGGACATTAAGTGAGTTTTTAGGGTTAATGCAGGGCAGGCCAAGGGATTCACATCTTGTGAGTCTAAAATGAGTTTATTTTTTTGCTGTTCTAAGATGCATTACATCATGTTTGGAATATCACTAACATTTGATGCTCAAAGACACTAGTTTATTCAGCAATCTAGGTTGCTTTGTTTACCTGATCTGCCTCTATCATTAATGTAGAACCTCACCAACTTTGAATTACTGGTAAAATTTACTGCAAATGATTTATATTTTCTTCCAGAGCACCCCCAAAGTATTGAAAAACAATGAACAGAAAAGAGAACCTGGCAACACTGTGCTTAGCCTCTTACTGAGGTTCTTACTTTATCTCTTACTGAGGTTGCCTCATCCATTAATTTGCATTAGAATAGAATCACAGAATGGTTTGTGTTGGAAAGGACCTTAAAGCACATCCAGTTCCAACACCCTGCCACAGGCAGGTACGCCTTCCACTAGACTGGGTTGCTCCAAGTCGTGTCCAACCTGGCCTTGAACACCTCCAGGGATGGGGCAGCCACAGCTTCTCTGGACAGCCTGTTCCAGTGTCTCACCACCCTCACATAGAACGGCATTCTTCCTTATGCCCAATCTAAATCTGCCCTCTTTCAGTTTATGTGTTAGGAAGCTCCCCTCCTGGCCCGGGCACAAGCCTCTAGAAACGCGGAAGCAGGCAAATGGATGGTGACTCTGATGTTTGATTACTTTAGTGACCCCTCCAGTACATGTTGCATGGATTTGGAACAGTGCTGCTTTTTAGGTGCTAATGTTTCTAGTGGCAAAGGTGGTGCCGCACTGTGAGCTGAGGGAGCTCTGGGCTCTCAGCCTCTGGTGGGAGATTTCCCTCCCTCATGGACAGTCCTCCACTGAAGGAGGGGAGAGGAAAATGGAAATATGAGACTAGGAGAGTTCCCAACTATTCTTCCACTGGACAGGCTCTGTGACTCTGGAAAAATGGTATTCAGAGTACATCTCCTCTACAACCTGTCCCTGGTGAGGTTTGGGTGTGAAAATTGTGTGCCCCGCATTGCTTTAGAGGGCCTCTGCCCTTCATCTTGAGCTCACAGATGCAGGGGGAAGCTTAATTTATAAGCATCTTTTAAAGGGCAAAAGAGGAGAAAAAATACTGACGTTGCCAAGGATATTTTTCTGTTTACAAATGACATGAATAAAATAGTGATATATTAAATGCACTGCTCTGTTTGGACCAGATGCTTTCGATTTGTGAAAAATGACCATGCTTCTCTCCCTAGGAAAACCAATCTTTTGCTTTAATGCGATTTATGAAAGAAATCACCATTTGTACATTATGTTTAAAACTTGAGGCACTGAAGAGTGTTGCTGTTTGTTAGAAGTTTCCTCAACTTTGGTGAACGGTGAGCTGTTTGTAGAGATGTCAGCCACAAGATTGGTGGCTGGATGTAGCAGATTGCATTCAGAAAGGCTCTATTTTCAGTTTGAAAGGAACTGGCTAAAGTGTTGCAAACACTTGAAGCTATGCATTCTGCATTACAATGAAAGTGGTGTCATTATACACATTACACTCAACAACAGCTTCTTAATACAAGGAGGACATCATAATCAAAATCTGCTGAGTATAAAGCACAGGAAGAGAAAGAGAAAAAAACCCAGATACAATCCTGGATATAGCAAAACGTGTAGCCAGAGCTGTGGACATGGTTTTCCCAGTGATGCTGCAATAACTTGTACATGACAAAAATATTTGTCTTTAAAATAATGCATCAGTGATACTTGGCAAAAAGAACATTCAAGAAAGGTAATAGTAAAACTCCTGTTTACCCTTCCCTTGCTTTCCTCTCCTTTCCCTCCCCTTCCACACCAGTTGCCTACATCCTCATGTAGGTGACCCTTTTTTGTTCTTAGAGAAGCCTTCTTCCTTTGAAATCCAGTGTCTCCCCCAGCGCCTATTTCCTGGCAAGACATTTAACCAGAAGTAGCTATTTCAGTCCTTTCTCCTCTGTAGACAAACACCTAAATGAGAAGAGGTTTGTATGCCTGGAATTTATTTGGGATTCAGTTCTATTTTTATTGTTTTCTAGAGGAATAAAAAGGGACAAAGAGAAAGCTTTCCTTGGATGGCAAAACTGCACTGTGTCAGCATAGGGTGAAGTACCTGAGGCCTCCTTCCCTGTTGTCAGACTCTCAGGACCAACTTTGACAGTCTCCTGGCCATCCTTGACAGAGCAAGGCTCTGACTGAGATTCTTGCCTCTGGACACCTTGAAAAATAAATATTTCTGCAGCTGAGTTTTAATCAACCCTTTACTGAAGTGTCGTCAACTGATTTTCTCTGTAACAAGCAGAACCTTAATCTAAGAAGTCCTCAGGGGTGCTCAGGATAAAATACTTGTTTTCACTGTATGGGAAGGCCAGCATCAGGTGGGACAGAAGACATACTGACCAAATGTGTTTCATTTTGTTTAATTCTTGGAAGTAGTTTGCCTTTTATCACAGAGATCTGCCACCGATTTTCTTTCTAGAATACTAGTTTTTAAAAGCATTTCCCTGTGAACACCATAATTAATTGCAGAAGGGAAAATAAAATACAGTGGGGAAGATGTTTTCAACGTTTGTTTCAGGCTGGTAAGGACCAGTTCTCACTTAGCTTTCCACTATGTACTACGATGGGAGCAGAAAGGACAGGTCGTTTACCTGCTTAAGCTACAGCCTTTCTTAAATGCTAGATTTTACCACTGGCTGTTGTGCTGGGTGTGCTATGAACATGTGGTAGCATTTGCTTTGATGGCAAAGAGGCGAAGACTGAATACTTCTAAAAATCCTGCATTATGTTCATAAACTATTGCGGAACAACTGAAAAACCTCAGATATAAGTTATTTGATGGAATAAAAATGTGTGCTTTTTAAAAATAGTATTTCTGAAAAGACAGAACATAATAGTAACATTTAAGTATGTTTTGGAGAACACAGTTCAAAACAGTTGAACACATAAGTTGAAATTATACCTGGTCATTCTGGATCAGAATATGACAACACATGTATTTATATTATGTTTTTTAACACCCTCGGTCAATCAAACGTTAAAGTATTCATATTCTTGATTAGTTCAGTGTTTGATTCCATTTTCTGTCTGCGGACCTTTCTCCAAACTCCCATCCTAACATATTTCTGTGGCTGATACATGGATTAAAAGAAAACACACCACAAAACTTTGACGATACTCTGGATTACACAGTGTCCTGGGTCTTTCTGATTCTCCTCTCCGTCCCTCCAGGAGCAGGGGGAGGGCAAGAAGGGGGGGGGGAGTGGGTGAACAAGCTGTCTGGCTGGGTTTAAACCACGACACACAGAAGACTAATGAGGAAGAAAACTTTGATGTGAGGTGGAAATCAAAGTGATATACACTATTTTTGTATGCATTCAAGGACTCTTTTTCTTTGTACTTCCTTAGCAGGTGCTGGTTATTTTTCCAAATACTGGATAAAAGAGATATTTCAGATGTGAAAAACTTTAATGAGAAGATAAACTTTTTAAATGATGGAATTAAATTTTCCTCTGAATGCTACCATTGTGGAGAATATTTCCTTATAGTTTTTTAGTAAAGAGTACATGAGCCAGCGTGGAAAAGGCATTGCTGCACTGAAATGTGGGAAGGCAGCAGGTAGGAAGAAAAATAGGGCTTGCAAAGGAAATTCCAACAAGTTGAATGGAGCTCTAGGATCAAGAACAGCATATATAAATATATTCACTGACTTAATCTTATTGAAAACACCACCAGACTCAGGGCAAGTTTCATTCTGCCTGATTGGGATTGCAGTTAATAGATTTGGCAAATAACATACAAAAGAGAAATAGCAGATGATCTCAGCTGCTTGCGTATACCTGGCTTTCATCCCAGCCAAGGGACATGGAATATTTGGAAAACACATAGAGTGAGATTTGAAGGGTCGGTGCTGTACTCTTAAATCCTTTGACTGCAACAGCCTGTGGGAACTGAGTACTCTTTGGTGCCAGCTGTTTTGGGAGAGAGGAGTAGAAGATGAGCATGAGGGACTTACCACTGACTTGCAGTGGGAAACAAGGTAGTTTGTTGTGTTTGAAACACTCAGACATGGTATGTGAGGATTTCCTGGTGTCAAGAAGACACAACACTGACAACTGACTGAAAGGCTTCACCTTTATTTATAATAGGACCTTTGTCAAATGCCAGTGCCCCATGTTCACAGGTATTCCTTGGATCAAAAGCAGCAAGTAGTCTTTGGATCAAATGCAGCCATGACAGACAGGTGTAAAATACTTTAGGTGCAGATCCTCATCTAGCATATCTCAGTGTTGATCTACTGTCTGGTGGTATGGCTAAGCTATAACAGCGAAGGTCCTGATACCCAGAGAGCATCTAATGAGGTGACTTTGAGGTGTCTTACTTAGTCCTTCTCTGATGACCTGAAAATACCTGTGTGGGTAAAGAGCACAGAGACTTTCAGTCATACAGACCTGGCCATCATTCAGCTGACCTTGATGTTCAGGAGAGATTTCCAGAATACATTTGCTGCTGCTTTATTTGGTGCAGAAGGCAACAGCGCTCGCAATAGACTTCCCTGGTCCCTTGGGTGGGTAGAGAAAACTTCCACTGGCTTTACTTCAGGGTGCTACTAAGGCCTTGTAATGGTCCAACTTGGAATGATCCAACTTGGAACTTGGAATGATCCAAACAAAGGATTTATTGTTCACACAAACACCTTGGTATTAGTCAGTATAAATTAACTACACTGATAGTAACCTTTATTTTCTGTGGCAGAGCAGGAATAAACCAGTCATTTTCTCGGTTTCAGAAGAGACTTTGTATCCAAAAAGGTTATTTTGTCATTACCCAAGATATGATGATTTTGTATTTGTTTTTGTTTCCTGAAGTCCACCCTGGTGGTTATTCTGAAGGAAAACACAACCAGGTTAGATGAACCATTTGCCTCATTCAATTTCACACGTGTCACACTTGCAGCCGGCCTTGAGCAGGGCCTTGCAGTGGGTGTGGGGAGAGATCTGCCTCTTGAGTAGAGCCCGAAATAAGTCCCCATGAGCCCTGGGTGCTTCAGCCCTTGTCCAGCTAATAATCAGAAATGGAAGTGTGAAGAGATAGACGTGTCTTTCATTATAGCTGATGAAAAGGGGAGAAATTTGGGCTGTTGCAATGCTTTCATGAATTTAAGCTTTGGAGGGCTGTAGAGAGCAAACTTTCTGAGCAGTGAAGCTGTGTGGCTCCAGATTCTACCACAGACCATTGTATAAATTACACAACCTAGTCACACACACGAACAAATCCACTGTGCCTGCAATGTGGTTTTTGATGTTTCATGGAAGAGCTGATCCCTCCTCTTGGGGATCAGGGATAATACCAAAGGGGTACAGTGCTTTTCTTTTGGCCTGGTGGGTAACAGGAGCTTGTATACTAAATAAGTTATCTGCTAGGAAATGTAGGTGTGCTGCTCCTTCAGAGTGTCTGTGGGATGTTAATTCAGAAGTGGTGGGAGATGATGGCTAGCGGCACTGCACAGGGCTTCTGGGGACAGGCAGAATCCTTTGCAGTGTACTTCAAAGGGGGTTCTCAGTTAAGGGAAAAAAAGGATAGATTTTGAAGTTTCTTTCTGCCAGAAGGCTTTACTGTGAGCCCCTGAAGTTCTTTTTTTTTTATAACCAAGGATGATAGGTACTTTTTCTTTCTTTTCTGCTTAATTTGGACCAATGTATTTTGAACCCTGTGTAAATTCTCATATGAGAAGACTAAATATGCTGTTTATTTCTTTGCTTTCTGTGTTGATCTGGCTTCTTTTTTATTTATTTATTTTTAATTAGGTACTGAGCCTCGAAGGATATTGACAAGGAGACCTTAACCACTGGTTTGGCATTCATTCAGCATTCATTCCTGAAGAGAGTGAGATTATTCTTTGGCATTAAACACTGTATGAACATGATGCTTTGCTGCATCAGACTGAATTAGTCACCACTTTCCAGGACTGAGCCCAACCTTTTCATACTTTCACCTTCACTCTTCTTAAGGGCACATCAGATGCAAGGAAGGCCTGATCTGGGATTGAATTTGAACTGTTTTACAGCTCTTTTCCTCCAGTTCTCTGGATTGGTTTCTGGCTAAATGGATGAAAAACAGCTCTACCAAGTGAGAGACCTTCAGTTCTTGTGTTCTGAAAACCATGTTTGTACAGGATCAGGACTGGAATCGAATGCTTCTCTTACACCAACATCAAGTAATACAGTACTCTCTCAGCGCACAATTAGAATTCCTGTTGCACATATGGCTTCTAGTGGGAGTATCCTCACAGGGGACCACAGGGGCTGGACAGGACGTGTGCAGAGACCCCAGCCCTTTGGTTCTGTGACCTTAGCAAGAACCTGTGAGGAGGTGATTAATTTTTCTGTTAACCACCTTAAATTGAGTGGTTTGTTAATGACATGAGGGAGGGCAGGGAGATCTCTTTTGATGCCTCCCGGCAACGTCTTCCCAATGACATTGTGCTGTGTGCCTCAACCCTGTGTTCACAATTGGAGAGGCTTGTGACAAGGAAGCCTGAAAAATTTCTTCCAGCTCTAGACCAGAATAGGACACAACAGGCCTGGAAGTAGACCGTAGACAACCAATTGCAAACCTAGACTGTAGACAAATTATTGCAAACCAAAAGGTACAGTCTTGGGTAAAAAATAATTCATTTTGGAGTGAAAGTTCTCAACTAGAACCTGCTGAGATATGTTTTGGATTTTTTTTTTAAATATTTCCTCAAGCCACATCTGTATTGGAGCTGGGAATATCCTAGCTTGTGCTCACAAAGCACAGGCTAAATGTGGGTTTCTCAGGAGGTCTTACAACCCTTTTTCACATTGGCATACTATTTATTAACCACTTGTACTAATCATGGTAAGGTCTGTTGGTTCATGCAATGAATTACAGCTTGATACAGTAGGAAAAGTTCTCTCCAGATGCATGCAGAGAGCTTCCATGACCTAAAAATGCAGCGTGGGTAAAATGCAGCCCTCAGTTTCCATGTGTGAAAAATAACTGACTGTAAATGATGATGCTAGATGGCACTTTAAATAGCATCTTACCTATTTGTATACTTTGATTATATTTTGGACATAAATACCAGAAGACTTTGAACTTTCTTTCAGGGATCCGATTAAACATTTTCTCACACTATATATATATCTCAAAGTGTCATGTTTGCTGAACTATTTTGCAATCTGTATCAGTAAAATATATGATTCTAAAGAGGAGAGATCCACGTGAACTACTGGTGGTGTAGTTTGGGTTAAGCTATGATTTTATGTAGCTACAGTAACTGTTATCTGATCCATTTTAAATTTTTAATTTATTTCAGTCAACAAGGTTTAATCTTGCAAGAAGATTAAAAAAAGCACAATTTTTTTAGGGCCACCAAAGGACCAACAGCCTTTCATTTAATCCACCCATAAGTTGGATGCCTTGAAAAGACGTGTGACTTGTTTGGCGCTGACCCCAGCAGAGTATGATATTAATAGGTTATTGACTTGGTAGGTCTTAAACAGCCAGAGGGAACATCATTTGCAGTAGCTGCAATGCACTGGAGGTTTGTTTCATTGATTGGGCTGTTTAACCCATCATCTCCAGGCATTTAAACAATGATATACGCTTGACAAACCTAATATTTCATTCTCTATCTGGGGACCATGAAACAGAAATTAAAGGAAAGAAAAAAACAACTGGACAGATACATAGCAGAAAATAATGATAAATGAGAGGGAAAACCTCAGACAGATAGAAGCCCAAATTTTGGACTTTGCCACAACTAAGAATTATGTAAAAAATAACATATTTTTCCATAAGAAAGGTGGGGAAGTAATAGCTAGTACATCTGATCCATGAAAGACTCAGTATGCATTCTCAGTTAGTATGACTTCTAAAATCTTTGTAAATTAGGAGTTCTTTTGCTCTATGCTGTCAGAGAATTTGATGTGGTAAAAAGTGTGTTGGAAGACATGGCCCTTTGTGTTTACAGAAGGTAATGGCAAAGATCAACCAGGTGCTGAGAACGTACAGCACTGACTGAAGGAAAAGAATTTAATTTCCAGGACCGATGCTAACTTTGCAGTAAAGACAAATATAGTAACAACAATACCAATAATAATATAGGGCTTCTGGGTATGATTAGATAGAGTATTACATGGAAGGTCCATCTGAGCTATTTATAATACTGGTTGTATCATGGGGTCTTGCATGTGTCTGCAGCTGAACAAGGGAAAAAAATGGAAAGCCAAATTTATTTTTCCGTCTTTGTATCCTAGTTTCATTAGAAGAACACAACTACAGTATAGGAGGTCCTTGATATTTTTTTATAAAAATTGTACACAATATACTTACAGGAAAAGTGCAGGGGGGATTCAGTTCTAATAAAATAAAAAAATCCTCTTTGAGTCAGAACCATGCTTCTACCATGTGCTAAGAAAGCATCAAATATACAGATATATAAGTCTTGAGAGTAAAGCTGGAAATCATTTGGTTAAGTCATCAGTGTATAGTAGCAGTGGGATTCACTTCACTTCTCTGCAGATCCTGGAAAGTCACACTGAATTGGGCACTGGGGTCCAGAGTGGTGGGTGCACCTCATTTAGCTGCAGCCCTTTAAAAATCAGGCATTAACTTTGAGCTAGGCATCAACAGACCAAGCGTGTGACTTGCTGAGTTTCATAGGCACCTAGGGCAGCAACATTAGCAAGGCACAAACCACTGTCTGGAGATTTCCCTCTCTTCCCATTGACCACTGAGGCAGTCTAATCTTTAGACAGCTAAAACTGGTCTGGGTGAACAAGGCTATTTGGGATTGCCTTAGTCCCTTTGTCTTTAATAAGCTTGGTAAATAACCAAGTCTGTACATGAGCAGAAATGCTTAGGCCTTACCTCTGCAAATGAAAGTGCCATAGCCACATGGAGTCCTAAAAAAGCTGAGGATATTCTTATGCTGGAACAGACCTAGCTAGAGCCAGCAGCATTCAGTTAGTGCAGAGGAAAGGCTCTATGGTCTTCAGAGGTAGCTCTGATTAAAGTTACTGAGACGGAAAATGAAACAACAGTGTGAGACTTACACAGCTGCTTGCACGTTGTGGAAAGCAAATAGAACAGAGTTGAAGATAGTTTTGAACAATCCAGAATGACCTATTAGAAGAAATAGTTGAAAAATTATGGAACGATTGTTACAGTTTTTATTATTCTTAATTAGCCATTTCCAAAAGGCCTGAGTAGAAAATAAAATCACTTTGGTTGGAACATGCATTACCTAAATTTATCCATCTCAGAGTTGGTACCTGTTTGAGTGTAGTTATCTAAGCTCTCTTTCTAATCAATGAAGATGGATAGGCAATTTGAGAAGGCAGCTCCTCTCACTGATACTAGGCACCCACATCAGAATAGGGTAAATGATTGCCCGATGGGACTGGTCTTTCCTTTTTTGCTGTAACAGATTAAGTGGCCCAGAGTAGAAGACCTTAGATGTTAAAAATCTGGGTAGAGAAAATATATGCTTTGTGAATATTTTCCATATAAATTCACAGCATCTGAACATATTTTTTAATCTTTTAAGTAATTTAGAAAAAATGGAAAAAGAACTGAATTAAAATCAACAAATGAGAATAATAGTTTTGATTTGTATGATTTTGCACAGAGGATCAGCTGGATGAATTGATGTGGGAAACTTTTACACATTTAATGTCAATGATTCTATTGCATATTGCAGTTGTGAGGGATATCTCCAATACTTATTTTATTAATATTTATTAGCACACTTGTCACATTCTGTATGACTGAATATATTGCATAGCTTTTCATTTGTTTCCCTAGAAGAGACAAAATGAAACCCTAGATTTTGATACTAAAGCATTTTAAATTCTTAAAAAATCTTGCCTTGATCTTCGAATATAGAGGAGTATGGTTAATGTGGAGCAAAAATCTGCATCCAGAAGTGTTTTTCACTAGAAATATAAGGTGCATTAGTGTTGTGTTTGCAAGCGAAAGCATCTGAAATGCCAAACTGCACCAATGAAGAGTGATACCACAGGACTTAGTTCATAACAGTTTTTATTTCCTGTGTGTGAAAGCCTGATCATCAGTTTTGCTTAATTCAATAGACTTTTTCTGTTAGCTTCATGTGGCTCAAGGTTCTATCTCCAAAGGACACAGAAGCTTATGTGGAAGAAAGTATTTTTGTTTTCATTAGAACATAATAAGAATTAAATACACCTGTTTGAATCTGTGAGGAAGAATTTTCTTAATTCATTCTGTATAGAGCCACACAGTTGAGGCTTATGTTTTCCTCTACCCTTCTTCAGTAATGTAGGCACACTGTGAAAGTAACCAGACTAACTGTGGGTGATGTGCACCTGCATTTCTTCAAAAACATGTGTTCTGCTCCTGAAACACCACTGCTCAACATAACACACATCTCCACAAAATAATATGTCCCACTTAGGTTGCAGGTATATAGTTCTGATCTGCTCCACTGCTTTACAACAGGTCAGGATTGAATTGCTACCAGAGAGAGTACATAGATATACAGTATTTGTTTAAAAGGTGAAGCAGAAGTTGAGTATATGTTGAGAGGGAATTGTGAAAATTAATTAATTATTTTAGTAATATCACATACGAAGAGTCAAAGGGGAAGAAAAGCCCTCTTTTTAAAAATATTTACTAATGGAGTCCTAAGCAGATGCTGTGAAAGCAGCATAAATGCTTCTTAACATTTACTATGATGAATACTCTTTAATATTACTAATTAAGCTTCCTTTATTAGCACCAGCTGATATTTATGTATATACTACCCTCCTCAGTAAATGGGTAGTTGGTTAGGGCATAGTGTGCAGTTCTCTCTCTCTTCTGAGTGACTACATTAGCTTTTCTGTTGCTCATTACAGCAAAGGTACAACCTTAACAATATTGCAGTAATCAGCTAATATATAAACTTCGCCTACTGCATGCAGATATGTGAGATCCCAGAATCTACACAGAGATTAATAATTAAAAAAATCTCATGTCATAGCAGTGCTGTGGTTTAACCCCAGCTGGCAGCTAAGCCCCACACAGCCACTCGCTCACTTCCTCTATGTCTGGATGGGGGAGAGAATCAGAAGCGTAAAAGTGAGAAAACCCGTGGGTTGAGATAGCGACAGTCTAATAATTAAAGCAAAAGCCATGCACACAAGCAAAGTAAAACAAAGAATTAATTCACCTCTTTCCATAGCCGGGCAGATGTTCAGCCATCTCCAGGAAAGCAGGGCTCCATCATATGTAATGGTTACTTGGGAACTCAAAGAGCATCACTCCAAATGTGCCTCCCTTCCCTCACCTTCCTCCAGATTTATATGTGAGCATGACACCATATTGGTCTGGGATATCCCTTTGGTCAGTTGGGGTCAGCTGTCCTGGCTGTGTTCCTTCCCAATTTCTTGTGCACCCCCAGCCTACTTGCTGATGGGGTGGAGTAAGAGGCAAAAAAGGCCTTCACTCTGTGCAGGCACTGCTCAGCAATAACTAAAACATCCCTGTGTTATGAACATTACTCTCATCCTAAATCCCAAAACCAGTACTATAAAAGCTACTAGGAAGAAAATTAACTCTATCCCAGCTGAAACAAGGACAAGGAGAAGGGAAGTTGATCAGAACCACTAATAAAACTGCAGTAAGCAATTAAATGGTTAGGCAAACAAACTATGAGACAAAATATAACTCACAACTCTTTCTATTATGGATTATGCAGATTGTCTCTTACGTGTGCCTATTTCCACATAGAAGGAACTCTTGAGAAGAGCTCTAGATTGGCATCCAATCTTTTTCTGGTAAATGTCAGTCTGCCTACTTTTCTCTAGCTCCCCTTTATTACTTGAGCATGAGCTTCATGGGGATGCTTGAAGCATAAATCTGCTATGTAAATTACATCATACCACCCTGATAAGTGACCATTGTAACTTATGTTCTGCATAAGGCTATTGTAAACTGTTTTCTGCTATGTAAGTCTAACATGGGACTAGAGAGCACACATGTAGGTGAACATGGGTGGCATATTTCCTACAAAGAAGCCTCACTGAAATCAGCTGGAGATACGTGCAGCCATATGTGTAACTATCCAATAGCACAGTCTGTGGATGGATCCTCTGTATTGCTCAGGAAATGTTTAGGGAAGACGTGTTGAAGATGCAGCGTATCTCTAAGACTGTATGCTAAATATATCCTGCATGGCATCCATTTAAAATACAAACAGCATGCTTTGCAAGATCAAACTCTCACAAATACCATGCATACACAGTTATGCATGCTCCCAAAATACTAATGCTCCTATGCTTTCTGCATCTGGAGAAATACCTTTATTTTTCTTCACAGTTCTGGTTTTGCTGTTTTTTCCTTCCATCATATTAACAGGTAAATGTTAAAAGTCCAGGTAACCAAGCACTTAAGCTCTGTTAAGAGTCACTCAAGAGAAACAGACTTTTCCAGGGCATGGTAGGAGAGCAGAGGGAGAGACATGGGATACTCCTGTCCCATCTTCCCAAGCTGATCTAAGACACCCTTACTGTAACATCTGCTGGTAGGACAGCTCTTTACCCCACATCCAAGGGTAAAGAAAGGTGAAACCATTTTTCTGTTTTGCTTGAATTGCATTCTAACCTTCCTTTGACGTTCTTGAGAGAGAAAATGTAAAACAGCAGTAAAAGGAGGAAAACATATAGCATCAGTCCCTGGACTGATGTGAATGAAGAATGTGCTTTGACCCACCCAGATCTTTTAACCTTGATGAAGTAAAGGGGATAGCTCATCCCAGAGGGTAGAAAGTTCTCTGCTTCCCCCTTGTTGTGGTTTAAGGCCAGCCAGTAACTCAGAACCACGCAGCCACTCTCTCACTCCTCCACTTCTTCCTCCCTTTCCCAAAAACTTCTCCCGCTGTATTATTATTATTATTGGTGGCATCAGCAGTGGTTTGTATTATACCTTAGTTACTGGGCTGTTTTTATCTCAGCCCGTGGGAATTACATCCTTTTGAGTCTCCTTCCCATCCCTCCAGAAGCGAAGGGAGGAAGATGGGGAGGGGAATGAGTGAGTGGCTGCGTGGTTCTGAGTTACCGGCTGGGCTTAAACCACGACACCCCTGGTCCTTTGCTGAGTCTCCAGGGTGATGGACACCTCTCAGGTGGAGAGAAGTCCTATTCAGAAAAAAATGGAATCATGTTACTCATTTGTTCTCACTACATTGACAAATGGCTGTTTAGAGGAAACAGTTTGGTTGAAATCTGATCTGAGTCAGACTGGGAGGAACAGGCTGAACTGCTTTTTAGCCATCCCTCTGTTTCTAAATGTATATATAAAACTGTGGGACTTACAGTCTTCTTCAAGAGTCACTTTGGCTTGGTGTCCCTGCTAGAGGTCACTAAACCTAAAGCTTCCCAGAAACTTTCCCACTGAATCATTTAATGACTGGAAATTGGAGGTAATAGACTTGAAAGCGTATTCTCATTTCTGCAATTCAGAACCCTTTATCTGTGCCATGTAGTCCTGCTAGAAAGAGCAAAATGGCCTTTAACAAAGTCTATTTGCAGAATAGTAAGAAGTGTTAAGATGCCAGATGCATCTCATTATGAATTTTAATGAGTAGATTCACACCTTGTCTTCCATTACATGGTCTTTTCGAAACTCTTATCTGGCAAATTTGAAACTTGTTTCAAGTAGGCTCTATGAGAGTTTAGGACTGTTCCTCCAGGGTGCAGGCCCTGTGCTCTGTAGTCTGCCAAAGAAGGCATAAGGGTCATACTCACTCCTGCAGCAACACCTCACAGCTCCTTTTTACCCTCGACAGAAAGAGCACTGCCTGGAACATGATTAAAAGTGAGAGTCAGAACTAAAGATATTCTGGATTGCAATTAAAAGACAAGCCAATCATATAATTTTTATCTCAGGAAGTAAAGAGCTAAATTCATATTCATCATGCAGAAATGTCCAGAAAAATAAAACAAATATTACAGTGGATAGGGAAGCGTATTCTGGTCCCATTATTACAGCCAGCACAATCTCTTTCATAACCAGACCCTTCTGGATAATGGTCGGAGAAATTTTTTCTACAACAGGCAAGTATCTGAGTGTCTGAGTCTGAACTCTTCTGTGCCATTTCACCTCTGAACAGGTTTGAAGCTTACAGGCTCCTTGAAGTTGTAAGAAGGCATTGATTTCAGCAAGGGATGTTTGCAACACTGTACTCTGCAGGAGTGAAGCCGAGGGGAGGAAAGAAGCTTCCCTTTCTTTGCATCCTGAAAGGAAGGATGTTGAATGCACTTGTTCAAACTACTAGTAATTGCAAAAATGAGTCTTAAAGTTGAAAATACAAGACATTAAGCTGCCTTGAATCAGTGTGGTTTTACTGGAAACAGTGACTGCACGATGCTTCAGAGAAGCAGAGGTCTTAGTCCTTCTCTGTTGTATAATAGCGTTTCAATTTTTCTCTATTTATGGATAGTCAGAATCTATTTCTGCAGAAATAGATAACAGACAACCTCCCTGAAATAGGTTCCGCAGACCTATGGTCAGAATTCTTGTGAGTAACAAAACCTGCGAAATTAATGGGATACACCATTTTACTCCAGCATTGGAAAAATGGTCAGTTCAGAAATTCTGAATGAAACTATACAAATTGCAAAATTTTGCTAAATATTATCGTTAGCCATTTTCAGGGTATATCCAGGCAGAAAAGACAAGCATAGCCTTTTCATCCTGGAACAACCTGAATCCAGCATGTTGCTCAGCTTTCATTCCTTCAGTCTATCCAACTTGTGTATTTTGTACATTACATACTGCAGATGTTGATATAATTTTATTCCTCCTGATATAGTGAAGGTGTTTAATGAAAACAACCATCCCACACTTGCATATATGGAAGAGTGTCCTTTTAAACGATACACATGGTGTCAATAGACTAATGCATGATGCTGAAGACGAGTAATTTCTTTGGCAGGAAATATGTGTTTCAAGGTCAAGAAGAAGAAATCATGAATCACATCAAAATCCTGTGCATTTTTGTGTAAGTGCAATGTGTGTGTATATATAAAGGATATTAACAAATAACTGGATTTGGTTTTAAATACGGTCCATTGGACACAGGACATCCGATGACCAGACTTTATCCAGTCGAAGGAGGTGATCCTGCCCCTCTACTCTGCTCTCGTGAGACCTCACTTGGAGTATTGTGTGCAGTTCTGGTGTCCTCAACATAAAAAGGACATGGAACTGTTGGAACAAGTCCAGAGGAGGGCCACGAGGATGATCAGGGGACTGAAGCACCTCTCATATGAAGACAGGCTGAGAAAGTTGTGGCTGTTCAGCCTGGAGAAGAGAATGCTGCATGGAGACCTCATAGCAGCCTTCCAGTATCTGAAGGGGGCTTATAAGGATGCTGGAGAGGAACTCTTCATCAGGGACTGTAGCAATAGGACAAGGGGTAATGGGTTAAAACTTAAACAGGGGAAGTTCAAGTTGGATATAAGGAAGAAGTGAGGCACTGGAATGGGTTGCCCAAAGAAGTGATAAATTTCCCATCGCTGGCAGTGTTCAAAGCCAGGTTGGATGGAGTCTTAGGTGACATGGTTTAGTATGTGGTGTCCCTGCCCAAGGCAAGGGAGTTGGAACTCCGTGATCTTAAGGTCCTTTCCAACCCAAACCATTCTATGATTCTATACATATACATTTCCATCTCTGTGTATTTTGCAAATCATATGCCAAAATCTAGTACCTAAATTCTAGTTTAAAGTACAGAGCAAAAAATGATGGGTTTTCTTGTTTATTTCAAAGGGGAATTATTAGAAATCAATTACTATGTTTTTCTGGATCAAGCAAATACAGGTGAATTAGATGAACGGGAAACCAAGTGCAAGCACCAACTATCAGTAAAGCACCACTAGTTAAGTTGCGGCAGATTTATGAGCTTTATTTTCTACCTTAGGCCTGTCATATTTTTTCACCTTTATGTTAGTTAATTGCAGAGTAACATAAATTAACTTTGGAACACAGCAAAAATGGGAACTTTATTTATGAATTTCTTGGATTTCTTTACCCCAAGCCAAACAACTAAATTGCTACTTAGCATAAATTATTTATTGGCCCTGGCTCAATACCATCCAACACCAGCCCCTGGAGGTCTGGGAGATATAAAAGATTTAAAGCATCTGTGCAACAGCATTGGTGCAGCCACAAAGCTATGTTTCTTTCCAGAAGGGTCCACTTTATTTTGTTGTAAATAAATAGAGCCTAAATTTCAGGGGAGGGCTGGGTAGCTTCTAGCGGGACTGTAGTGTTTTGCATATGTTAATTACCCACAGCTGCATGACAGAGAGACACTGTTTGCACAACTGTTCTGGGAGACCTGTTGACAAAAGGATGAATTCTAATTTACACAGAATACATGAATGTTATAATTTCCCGACACTTCTAAAAATGTGTATATATGTAAATCCATTACAGAGTGATCATATATGCAGTCACTTTTATCTTTATAATCTTTATTTTTGTCTATATATCTCTACATACATATAAGGAAATGATAAATAAAGCCAGGGTTAACTTGAAAATGTGCATATGCCATTCAGTATACTCACATATAAAGCCAATCTCTAACTTTAGTCTGACAAATATGTCTAAGTAATACCCCCATCTAGGCTGTTGTCTGCAAAGTATGGCTGATGCCATGCTGCATGGCTCCCATGAGCTTGCTCTTCAGCTACACACCATCTCCACAGGTGTATTGGCTTGACTCTTCCCCCTTTTGGCTCATTCTCCATCATGCTCTCCTCAGCTTCTCCCCCACTTTTGGAATGGCAGGAGCCTGGTACACTGGTACCTCTCTACAAAGAGAAAGTCCCTAAATGAGAGAGCTTCAAACGAATATGTAGGTCATAACTTAAGCTCTGAGAGACCCCATATGCTGAAGAACAGCTATCTGCGCACTGATTTTTGATCACACAGCTGAGCACTTCTGAAAGCATGTACGCAGCACATATTTTATTGTTCTGTAGAAGAATTGACTTCTGCAATGCCTGTGTACAATTTACTGTCTCTTGTTAGGTTTTTTTTTTTTTAAATTGTCTTATTTCTCTGTCAAAATGTCAAAATAAGTCAGAGTAAAATTTTATTTAAAGTTTTAAAAGGACTTGGAAAGCCTTCTAGTATTATAAAAGCCTTTTCGCTTCATTAAAAATGTCCTATTATTTTGTTGCTGTTTTTGTGGTTACTGTGTCCTAGGTAGTTGGTTCTGGCAGTGGGAAATGTCACTGTCTAACAAGAAAAGAGCAGCTGCAGCAGCACCAGTATAACAATCTGTAATGACAGCCCTTATCTCATACACGTACATGTGTGCTTAGCTCTACTTTGCTTGGCCCATCCTGCTGGTTTTACAGTGAGTCCTGTTTTTGGGACAGGAGCTAAGGTATCGTGCACATAGTGGAGTCTTTATATCACTGGGCATGAATTGACAAGGGTTTTTTAATACTTTAGAACAACAAAGTTAAAATTTAAGTTGCCTCCTTAATTCCCTTATACAAGAATAAAAAATAAATTCCTTTTCAGTTTCATTAGTACTTAGAGAAACTGAGAAAGGTAAGTGCTCTGAGCAGCCTACAAGCAAGCAAAAAATACTTACTTCTTTCAACATTTTAAAGACAATGCATACAAAACTGATGAAGGATGGATGAATGGAACAGGACTGTGAAGTGATTCATGACTTGCTGCAGAGCAGAAGAGCTGGGAAGGGCAGGTTTCCTGTCTGCCAGTCCATTGCGCTATCCAGTAGAACAAGTATTCCATCAAAAAGGTAGCTAAAATCCTGAAAGACTGTAATTATTTTTAAATACAAACCCACTGCCTCCTTTTCTCCATGGATTTGTTCCAGGAACTGGAAAGGATCATGGGCAGCTATTGTGCAGAGTGTTATTTTCAAATAGTGAATAGACATAGAGGGTAAGAGTAAGAGGTTCCAGTGCCCTGAGAACATGGACATATTTACCTGAAAACGATCTGGAACCTGATTCTGTGGTTTTCATCATGGAGACCAAGAGAAGAGTCATGACATACAGTAAGCAGTCATCATCTGGGCACACAAATAATATTGGGGCAGGCTGACCTCCAAGTATCATTAACAGAGGCATGTACTACTTACTTAAACATATACAGCCCCTCCTGAGGACTTGTTTTGCATTTCCAGTATTAGAAAGAAATTAGAAAGAAAAATATTAGAAAGAAACAGATCTCCAAAATTCCAGAGAATTTAAATGTAAACTGAAATATCAACTTATTTTTCCTTTATTTCTAATACTTTTTTATTGATTTGACTATTGTATTTTTCAATAAATATCTTATAATATGGCAGCTATAGAGATGGTAATATTATAAAAATGGTCAGGAGAAAAAAAAAGCAATTATGCGGGGTGAAAATGCTGTTTTTGAGGCATATCCAGAAAATCCATAATCATCAATAAGGCTTGGCCGATGTGCATTCAATAAACCCTTTGTATGAACTCACAATGATTTCATATATATAATGATTTGTTACATACAATTTTTTTTCTTCATCTCTCCTTTTGCTTTGACAGTATGTTTTTTAATTACATCCACTTTAGTGAGTTTAATTAATCAACCTGTTCCTCTGAAGAGTCAATTTTATAAAAGCTCTGCAGTACTGTAGAGGCACTGCTTATTTTCTCTCAGTGCTCATTCAGAAAGGAAGACCTCTAAACCCTGTCTGGGGCTATTCACACTTACTGACTCCCCATTGGTAATTCAGCTAGAGTTTGGCATCACTGCTCATGAGGTCTGCCAAGGAACCACATCTCCTGCTTCTGTGTTCAACACAATTTGCTCCTTGCTGGGTGTTCGGGATCTGAAAGTCCTGCTTTCAGTATGCCAAGTGTTTTGTTGCTAGACATGTTCAACGCAATTTTTTATGACAGCAAAGTCAAGGAAAATCTTCCCTGTGTTTTAAGTACACCCTTTAAAAAACCTTAAAGGTTTCCCCATATATCCTTAAAGACCTTGCTTTCGATCTACATCAAAACTAATCTGTCTAGGCTCTGCTTCCTTGTTTATGAAGAAGGAATATAGAAGGCCATTCATGATCTGACATCATTCAGTACTGAACTGTTAAAAAAAATGGGCTCAGATGAAGCCGGTCTAGCAGTGACCTAAATAAAGGAAGCTAGCTATGAATCAGGAAACTTCCCTTGCTCACTGTGCTCTTACTGTGTATTTGTTTAGAGGCATTAAATTAATCTTGTTGCTTACATTTTTAACAATAACCTTTGCTCACAGATAATTAAAATTACAATTTGCAAGTGAAAAATCAAAATAACACCAAGTCTGAAATAAACTAAAATATATAAAACCATCTCTGAGCTGTGTTTTGTGTTCCTGTTGACAGTTTTTCTGTCTCTGTACAGACATGAAAAATACCCCGATACTTCAATGCAAGCTGTCATGCAGAATCCTCAGCTGCCAGTATCCAGTGTATTTGAAGAGTATGAGAAAATACTGTCAGTGCCAACAGATTCCCTAATAAAAATAATAATGAAGTCTTGAGAACTGTCAGCCCTTCAATTATGCAGCTATGACAGTGGCTGCGCATTTGCAAGAATCCAACCTTGCTACTGGAGGGCACGAGAAGGCCAATGAAGCTTTGTCAGAGCCAGACACTGTCAGGCACAGTATTTCTGTTCTCTCCTCTATGGTCCAGCCATGTCTTCAGAAAGTTCTGCTTTAACACCAGGTTCAGCTTTGCTGACGTAAAGAACTGAATAAGTTAAATGAATTCTAATCCTGACACACACAATAAAAGCAGAGTGAAATGCTCGGTATTAGTCTTGCTGTGCTCCTTGGATGAGGGCTCTCAGTGACATTAAATTAAGCAGTTAGAAACCAGGTAGAGCCAGCAGAAAAAGTATGGTCTATTCTTCTATGCTGTCTCTAAAAACTGCAGGTCAGGCACTACTTTTGTTAGGAAAATAACATTAGGAGGACATCTATATAGAGCCTATCATTGCCTTGGTAAGACTGACACTGAAACTAGTAATCAGTGAAATTGGAGGCATCATATTTCTTGTTTGAAAAAGAGCAAGGTATTGACACAAAGGAAGAATCCATCTCAATTCGTTCTGGTATTTGCTGATTGAGATCTATCAAAATGGTATCTCTTACTTAGTCATAACTTAGGTGTAACTTTCAGAGAAAGCCACTGTCATAGCAAGAGATAAGGCATAATTATTCACGACTGGTAGAGCTTAAACTTTCTCTTCATGCTTAACAAATAAAAATAGGTTCACTTTCTCATTGATTAAACAAATAGCAGCTATTAAAGCATGAAACCTGAAATACTCTCTTGTGATATTACAGTTTCCACCTGAGCATTAACCCAGCGTATTCCTCTGCAGCTGGAGCAGTCCAATAAAAGAGGGATCAAATACAGTCTCAGTTTGCCCATTGTTCATAGAAAACTAAAAGGTGACAATCCCCCCACACCCCAGATTTTGGTCCAGCCTCCCCTTGTGAACGAGTTTGTGTGTTTCCCAAAATGATCACCATAAACGGAAAAAGTGAAGGTTTGAAGGAGCCAACAATGTGTTTCTCCCTGCATATGCATGTAGCTACTAGACCTGAGCAGGTCTTTCTCTACAGCCTGTATGCAATATGTGCCTCTGCCGGAGGACTAATTAACTGAGAGCATCTTTGGCCTACCTAGAGTCAAAGAAAGGCCACAACATAATTGCTCCTTCACACTGTGGTACGCAGGAAGATGGCTTGACTCCTTCTCTTGTAGCATCCTGAACCATGTATAAGATGCTAAAAAGGAGTGAGAAATTGTTCCAGCCAGCCATACCTTCCTTTAAAAAAAAACACAACCACTTTTCACAGTGATGCAATGTGACAGAGTTCCTGGCTGTTCCTTCTTCCTCTCCTCAATAAAATACGTACTTGCGGTACTTGGTACACAATAAGGATTTCCCTGGAGGGTAAATGTAGCACTGATACAAGTGCTTCGGTTTAATCCTCCTTTCTTTCCTTCTCTTCTCCCTTCCTCAGCCTCCTCCTGCCTCTGTGCCTACCCTCTGGGCTCTTATGGGAGTTTCCAGGTAACTAAAGTCTTGCAAAGCCAGTGCATTGGAGTGACAACTGCACACAACTGCAACATTTAGGAGTGAATGACATATCATTTCTTTAACTCTCCCTCCTCTCGAGTCTCTCACAATAAGGCTCCATGCCACTCTTTACATTATATATAGTTCTATTGCTCTTTTTGATTAGCAATTGGTGATATTGTATATTGTAGCAGGTACATGTCAATGAATCACTGTGTATTGATGTATACCTTGGTTGTAGAATTATGACTTACTCAGAAACGTTGAACAGAGTAGCAGTAATCATGGGTTTATTTTATTGATTTGGGACAAGAAGTGTAGTCATGCAATCCTTATGTACAGCAGAAATTTCACTGCACCAGATGTTTCAATTTTTAATGTGTAAATTCAGTGAGATATTACTTTCGTTATAGTAAAAATATGTACCTTTTTTCTTTTTTTCTTTGGTGTAACAGCTGCGGGCAATGCAGCTGTGCTAGCACATAGCAGAGTTGGCCATAACTTCTTATAAGATCTCAGAAAAGTCTGAATATCTAAATATAATATCTAATATCTAAAGCTAAAGACTCCCTGGAAGGAACTAAGTGAGTGACGATGGAACCCCATACTGTCAGGCACTGCTGGGTGCTCCTCACGCAGGATGAACAGTTCAGCCTCAGTGGCAAAGCAAGTGCCCAGCAGTTCAGATGGACTGGGGCATCTGTCAGAATGAATTGTCTCTACTCTAGTTGCTCTCTTGGATGTTGAGGCAGAAGATGAAGCTCAAGCACCAACCACCAGCCCCACTCTTTCTGTCCAGGACTGAGACAAGGAGTACTGTGGGAGGGTTTGGCACCATCAGTGAAGGCATTTGATGCAATTCATTTTGGGAATTCTGAATATTTTCATGGAAGGTCCAAATGTGAAAGCTTTGACAAAGGGCAATGACTGCTGAGCCAACTCTGTTGTGGTGGGGACAGACCCACACTAGTGCCATCTGGATGAGTTCGGGCAAGAGATGAGTGCTAGGCAGGATGGTGATGAGCTGTATGTGGCTGTGTTAGCTTACCGTCCTGGCACAGAGCTCCCCACTGGCTGATTCACACTGATGAGCAGTTGAACAGTGCTCTGCGCGACCTCAGAGAGCCTCCTTTCCCCCACAGCTACCTACCTTGCATTAATCCAACACGTTCAGTTTTATCACACTGTCCCCAGTGCGTAGAACTGACTTGTGGCCACTGTACTCCCCTCTGTGACAATGCCAGTGGTTTTCCCTCCTGCTGCCAGCAAACCCAAGTAATGTTTCAGCATAACTTACAGGATAGTTGTAGGTAAAAAAAAGGTCTGTATCTCAGTAATGAAGAGGGAACTGAAAGTGCCTGTTATCACTCAGGGAAGGGGACCATTTGTTTAGCAGATGCCCTGACACAACTCTCTCTGGGAAGGATGTTCTCATCTACCCTAGGGGTGACTTTGCTGACAGATCTCTAAATCCTCGGGGGAGCAGAGGGGGACTCAAGCACCTGCTCTCTATATTTTCTCTACTATCGCAATGATCATGAAGGAAATCATTAGACAGACCAGACTTCCAACTCCCATTATTTTTAACAGGCGTTGCACATCTAATTTGAAATGCACAATGCAAATATTTACCTTCAAGTGTCAAAGGAGACTATAAAGATCTTTATGGATCTTCACACTTCAAGGACTTAATTCATTAAAAATAATTATACATATGTGGGGATTACTTCCACAGTGGAGCTGAGATATGCAATCAGTTGCCAAGTAGGAAAGTACAACATACACGCTATACGTCTGTGTGTTAGCTTTTATGTGAGAGAGGAGGGCTCTCGTACATCAGAACATATGTGTATAAACAGGGCTGAAAGATCTCACTGGAATTCGCCACTGAATAAATTAGGGAAAGTCACTGTGTGGCACTGGAGACTCCCAGTGCTGCGGACAAGCTCTTTTGTGCTCGCCCACCTCCTTCACCTCAGCCTGAATACTCCACATGCCTCTTCATTTTAGAATAAGAGAAGTTTTTGGAGGTAAAATATTAAAAACCGAATTCGATTTTCTTTGCCCTGTAGAAATTTCAAGGTGTTCAGCAATTTGTTTCCAGTGGAGCCAGTTTGAAAAGATTGAGGCTTTTAGCCTCAGCTATTTATTTATTCTGTGAGAACAGGCACACCTTGATCCCTGCTGGTTGTTTAAGGGGCAGATGCTGCTATTTGGAGCAGGTAACTGGAAAGAAATTTACTGCTGAAGTCAATGGATGAGAGGAGGCAGTCAATTAAGTTCTCAGACACTAATAATCTGTTCTTACTTGTAAATCACAGGGACTCTGTTTTAAGTGCTTGGAAAACTTCAGGCATGAATCATGCAATAGCAAGCACATTCTTTTTCAGAAAATAGTGTTAATAATTTAGCTGTCTGGTTATGGCAAGGTAACCTACTTGTGTGCCACCCCCAAACTGAGAGCATCTCAGCACTTACCACACACACACAAAGTAGTGGGGAAAGAGCATCTTTCTTTTCTCTTTGGTTGTGCTTGGGGTGCGGTGGTTTTGAAGAACAGCTGTCATAAACAGGTCTTTATTTCTCCTTGTGAAGAATCCCAGGTCATTTTAACTTGTCTTGCCTCAGAGGATGTTCATACCTAGGCTCAGCCTCTGCACAGCTCCTCTGCTGCCTATGCTTGTCAGCTTTCTGGCATCCTGGGGGCTCAGTTGCCTGTAGGGACCATGCTCAGGCAGGGAGGGAAGAATCTCAGGGGATCAGGACAGAGACAGGGAGATTGTGCAGTATTGTACCATAGACTCTTAATAGTATGTATTAACATTAGACTGTGTGCGATGGGAAGACAGCCCTGTGAGCAGAGTCTAAGGATGAAATGATCACAGAAACACGTGCTTCTTAGCAGATTTTCAGCTCAATTTGCACCAGTTGGTGAAGCCCTGAGACTATGGCAATTTAGTCCACTTTTTACATAATGGATCTTATCTGTCTTCATAGAACAAGTTTGCACTTCATAAAATCTTATAGAATTTCACTGGCTATAGTGACACAACCCAGCTGCTGTTGCCGGTAATGAAAGTTTTATGGCATATGAAGCACATTAGGATATTATTTGGTATCTGTTGCAATATCAGACATTTGCCTTTGACATCAGAAAGGTGGTAAACTAATGATGAAATGTGCTTCAAGGGTACATCTGGTTTAATAGTGCCTATTATGTTTGACGTGGAGAGGCATGAACCATGTTATCTTGCATTTTTGCAAATAATATTTATTCCACAAAGAAGTTCATGCATGCAGAATAAACAGCATCTTCCTGGTGAAAGCATATAATTAGATGAAATCCAAGAAGTGACAAATATTTGCTTTGCCTGAAAGTTACTGCATGAGATTCTCAAGTTTGAAGTATTCCAGAGACAGCCTTCACAGTTTCATAAGTGCTCGGTGTTGCTGAATGACACAGGTTGCAGGTAGGAAATGTCTATCTAATATGGAAATTATGCACCCCGTTTCAACTCTGTTCTATGTTCCTTTTTGCCCTCTTGGAACTCTGCACACTTCCACCCTTATGGGGAATTTAAGGAAGCTGTAGGATCTTCTAAGTATCAGGGACCAAAGCCCATTGGCTTCTCTTGAAGCTGCTTGAAAACACTTGTTTAAAAAAAAACCCTCCCCCCCCCAAAAAAAAAGAAGGTTTTCCAATAAAAAAAAAGAGCTGTTGCAACTGAATTGTTTTCCATTAAATTCTGTCTGCACTGTTGTTTTGTTTATCTGTCTGGGGGAAAAAATGAGAGTTTCCCATTTTAGTACTTGCAGTAGTCAGGGTTTTTAATTTTGAAATAACTTTCATTATCAAATGTTTAAAATGTATCAAAGTAAAATGCATCATGACCCCAAATATTTATGAAAAATCCGTTGCCTACTGATTTGATCTGGTAAACCACAGGAGATTAATTAGTCTTGGTTATGTGACTTTTCAAGCACTAAACATGGCTGAAGGGGTTTTGCTTTTTGTAGTGTAAGCCCGTATTTTCATGTATTTATATAAAATATATAACATATAGGGGAATTAGTTACATGGTAACATTTGCCACTGGTATTTTACCCAAAATATGAGAATCTCCAAAAGCTATAAGGCTATGTTCATAATGAGAATAATTCAATGTAATTTTTCATCCATTAATTCAAAACTGCTCCTTTTCAGTTGCTTTAAAGTAATTGGTACAGTAATTAAAATATAGTGGGAAAATAACCTTTATTTCCTTTCTAAGTCAGAGGGTAACACATACACACTGAGTAATCCAGACCAAAATGTTTTTAGGCTACGGACTACAGCGTCTTAAAACAAACCATATGCTTCCTCTTCTCTTCTACAAAATGATTAAAACCAAAATAAAAATGTAGAGGACTTTCCCCCAAAGATACTCAGCATTAGACTGAAGGGCTGTTGTGCCCTGCTACATCTTGAGGGTTTCTGACATATGTCCACAGGGTTTCTAGTTCCAGACAAATGTCCAGACAATTGAATCATTTAATTCTAATGTTAAAATGAAATTAAACTTCCATAAAACCCCCTAACCGTATCAAACTCAAATATCTTTCCTGACCCTACTCTGTTTATGCAAATACATTTATAACATTTCATAAACCAGCAGCGTAGCAGCTTGAATGTTTAAAAATAAAAGTTCTGCAGAGGCACTAGCTTCAATTCGTTTCAAAGTGCCCTGTTTTTTTTTTGTTTTTTTTTTTTTTTTTTCTTATGGATTTTGTGAATTAAGGTTACATTGTGTTGGGGTTGGGATTTTTCTTTAGCTGTGAATTTTTGTCTTCATTTGGCTTGCAGACAGCCCTTTCACAGTGTGGTGCTGTTGCAGGTGAGGAGCATCCGCACCTCTGCCAGGCAGAAGCATGTGTTTGATAAGGATGTTGATGGGTCACAGGCTGTCACCATTCATCCCAAAAAGCTTTTTCTGACTAACCATCACAACAGAAACACACTGTAATAAGGCTACCAGGTTCAGTATTGATTTCCCATCTAATACAATATCATGATTGTATATTACTTGTTTTGCACTTTATTATTCCCTAGGATGTTAACTTTGAAGTTTTAAAAGCCTTCAGCTCTAGAGCTGCAATCCTTAACACCTCTGCAGTCTTATGTGCATCACTTTGCCATTCCTCTCTTCCCCATGTGCTTAGCTGACCCGGTGTAGGGGAAAACCCCTTCCTGCTCACTTCAACTTGTCAAACACAAAAACATAGCTTTAAAAGATGTAGCACTATCAGAAAAGGGCTTCTTCAAAGAAAAAAATCCCAACCCAAACCCAAAACTGTGAACAAACAAAAAAGCATCTGTTTCCCCTCAAACTCCTTTACAGGGTGAGACAGGAAGGTTTGTGGGAGATCCTTGCACTCTTAGGGACTTCAGGGGACTTGGCATCAGTGTTGACTCAGAATGGGCTAAAAGCTCTCCACTAGACCGTCTCCCTTTTTTGCTGTCTTGTGTCCACTTCGTCCCTCTGGACTTTGAGGTCTTCAGGACATTCTTCTGCTGAATGTTCTTGCCCACCCATAAGCTGGGTTCTGCTACATGCTGCTGTACGTATCTAGGTATCTATAGCAATCCAAGTCCATCAGAACATAAAAATGTCTAATTGAATTTTCCTTTGTTCCCTGATGATATTCAGGAAGGCAGCACATGGTACCTGCAGATGGATGGCAGCTAAAATGCCATTTAAAGCTGCGAGCAGAAGTGGAAGTTTGTTTTCATGCATTTTCTATCTTTCATTTGGATACGGCAAAACATTTATTAATCCTCCTCCAAACCATATGCTGTATGTCTAATGAGTGGTAGGTTCAGTTAATCATATAAACCCAACCAAGTATAGCAAAAAAACCATTGCAGAGTAGGTGAAAAAGCTAATACTGTAGATCTGAGTTAAATAAATGAAGGAGATGAAGAATATGCAGGGTCAGGTCCTTTGGGAAGTTCAAATAAATATTGAGTCCGCTAAAGTTTGTCTGCGTACTTGAGGTGCTGTCTTGATAACTTGTGAACTGCTGGCTGGGGCATCTTCACAGGCTTTGTGAGGGCTCACGTTGCAAGTATGGATGGCCCCGCTTTGTAAGGTTTAAGTACTCTCAAGGCTTAGCAGATATAGATATTTACACAGCACTTTATCACGATTGCTTTAGGCTGTAAGGAACCAGTGGGAAACTGAACCCAGAGGTTTCCCAAGCTCACCAGTGGGGTATCTAAATTACTGCATGAACCCACACTCGAGTTTTCCAGACACCTCTTATTGAAGAAGTGACATGACTTCTCATAAACTGTGATAACACAGAACATCTTCAAACTTCACAATAAAATGCTTGAGGATTTTATTATTTTATTTTAATTTATTTTAATTATTTTCTTTTATTCCTCCACCATTTTATGAGTTTTACCAGGCTGTGATATCTGTTACAATCTTCTTGCTGGGACAGCAAAAGCTGACTGCGAAAGATGAGTGTTGACAAATTCTGAGCAAATTTCTGTGCGTCGTTCAGTGCCAAGTTCTAACTTGCAACAGCTCTTCTATTCTCTAGAAATTAGCCTGCAGTAGTTGCCAAATTACAGCAGTTATGTGGCTTGTGCAAACAGGTCTAGGAAGACACCATCATATTCATTTCACTTGAGCCCTAATTTGACCTACAGATTTGATTTCCAGCTTCCATAAATTCAATATACTACTAAACCACTTCTCCAGAGAGGCCCCTGAGTCCTTTACTCACTGGAAATTGTACTCTTATTTAATTATAAATATTTATAAAACCTGTGTGAGCTTTAAAAACGTGAGAACTATCTTGGTGTTTATAATTGTTATAAAAAATATCCAGAACCCACTAATTGAATGAGGCTTTCAAACGTGAGTAATTTTTTATTTGAATTCTATGTCCTTATGTATTATGTAACAATTAGTAATGATGTGATGGATAATTTTTTTGGAACAGCTCCTGATTCCATTACTCAACTACTCGATCGACCAGTAATTATGAATCATATCTTTAATTAGCTGCTGCTCTTCAGAAACATACAAAAGCCAAGGGCATAAAGTAATTGGCATAAAAGTTTTCCTAATTAATTTATCTGTCCATGTGAGTAACCAGGACTGGAGTCAGGGGAACATTTATAACTCCAGGAAGGCCAGGCCTAAAACCCAATGTCAACTGAGATTTATATTTCTGAATTATAAAAAGAACAACAACAAGCCACAAAATTACATTATCCTCAACTCCAACAATGCAGCATATAATGCGTTGTTCAGAGATGAGCAAAAACTTCTTATTGATCCAATTCATTTTCATCGTATTCTCTAGTGGGTCTTTCAAATCTCTCTGGCTATTTCCCTCCTTCCACATAGTAACAGTAATCAAGCACATTAAGCAATTCATTAAACAACAGCCCCACTGACCACAGGGAGTATTACAGCTAACATTCATTAGGCAACTAGCAACTTTATTTAAGCAGAAGAGAGCTTGGGAGTGCAGCACTCAACTCTTTGTCTTTCAGGAGGAGCCTGTGGCCCACCTAGGCAGTACTGTATCTGCCTTTCACAAACTATAAAACCTTTAAGCTGGCTGGCACAGACAGTGCCTTTTTCAAGTTGCTGCCTGGGACAGAAGACAAAGTGGAGTGTGTGCTGGTTTAATTCTCAGCCTGCCAAAGATTAAGTAAAAATCTGAGCTTATTGTTAAGTATGGGTTGTTAAGATTTATGCCTGATATAAAAATAAAATCTTACGGTATTGATATTTAGGTCCTATATTTTTCAGATCTGATTTCAAGAGGGCAAAAGTTGTAAAGCATCCAGTTTTGTTCATTTGAATATCCTGGCTTGCCTGGCACTTCACAGTAAAAATGATATATATTGTCCTTCATAATAACAGAGGAAAGGCTAAAACAACAATGGAAAAAAAAGCCTTTCTACAAACAATGTTAAAAAAAGTGTTAGAAAAGTTCCACTAAGATTTGGCCAGTGTGCCTGTATGCTGTTTCTGTCCTAATTAATGAAAGATTTAAGCTTCACGTTTGTTGCAAAGTCCCTGACAAGGAGATAATTCTTATGAGTAAATAAATGTACTGCTGTTCTCCTGCTTGCTCATTTCATCTTTTTCTAAGGCAGACCATATTACAGAAATGGGCAGCCAAAATTAGACAATATTACTCAGCATTACTGTTTGTAGAAAGATTCCTAGAGAAATCCGAGCTTTTTCCCTAAAACTTTGACACTCTTAAATCATTAAAGCAATGTTTAAGTAGCTACTTCCACAGTCTACTCAGTGGTTCCGTGGAATGAATATATATGCACAAGGCTAAAAAAAACCACCTTCCCCTTCCATAGTGTTATTATTTCCTATTACTCCTATGAAAGTATAATCAAGTTTGGCAGAGTTACTATTAAATCATACAATGCTTGAAATGACTTCACTTCTTGTATAGTGTAACTTAGCATAACTCCCTTGATTTCAGAGGAACTAGATAAACTGAGAAGCTGATTCATTTTGTCGCCTCCCTATTCTGATTTTAAAAGCCTCCAGTTCAGCATTCACATTATTGCCTATTGCTGGTACAGAAATTACTAACAGTATTAAAAAGAATTAATGGCATTACTGATAACTGACAGTTATAACTGGAGGCTAGAGTCAACGCTGCTATAATCTGAAAATACATTTCTGGGGTGTTTAATTATATGAAACCTGACGATTAAACTCGCAAACCTGCAACTTCTCCAGAGTAACTTTTCCTGCTAGGACATCAGCTTTCTTTCTAAACCTTGTATTTCACCGGCAAATTACCAGATCCATTCTTTCTATCTCACATATATTGATTAAGCATTTGAGATGGTGCCATCAGTAAATAAAAAATAACAATTTTTTTTAAAATTTCCCATTTTTCTCAGTATTCAGTATCAGCAAGTATAAAACCAGAACATGTGCAGCATCTGTCAGAGTGGTGCAGCGTGAGGCCCTGTGGAAACGTGGGCTCAAGGCTCACTTCAGTCTTTCTCTCAGAGCTCCCATGGCCAGAAATGTGGGAAGAAGTAGGAGGGTTCTTGCCAGAAATGTGATGTTTGTCCCCTCTGAAAGGAGGGGACATCCCTGGGGCATAGGAGTCTCCCACTGAGGAGAAACCACAGGGCACACTTACTGCCCTACGTTAAGGAAGATGAAGCTTGACAAGGGATGGGGCTTAGTCCCAGAAGCTACCTGGGAACATTGCTTGAACCTTCTTTACCTGCTTGTAGGAAAGAGTGTCAAGAGGCAGAGAGATGGTGGGTCAAAATGCTGGTAAGAAAATGAGCTCCAGCAAGTGGTGTGGGCTGATGGAAGAGCACCAAAATCAAATACAACCCATTGGGCCCTGCTGCCTCCCATGACCTGCTGCTCACAAGCACTATCATTCATAAGAAAACATAAGAAAATAAGACATTTATCTCACTCAGACATCTTGACAGCCTTGTGAGCAGAATGTGTTTGGTTGTATGACTAAATATTTTGGGCTAACATGAACCCTGGGTCCATGTTTCTGGTCAGGCAATTCAGAGCCCATACAGTAGGCGAAGCTCTAGCGTTGTTACGAGATTTAAAGGGCAAAGAGGGTATTGTGCTCTTCCATGACACAGAGCTTGCGATTTCAACTCTGTCAAACTACCCTTGGAAAACAGACCTAGTTACTTATTTTATCAGCAACAGAAAGTATTACAGAAAGTGTAGCCAACATATACAATTGACTGCCTGTATTCTCTGTACTCTGTTCTGGTACCAGCATATAAATGCATTTGTACTAAGGCAGAGAGTTTGTTATATATGATGAATGGCACTGAAATATCAGTTTTATCCTTCTTGTAAAAATAGGGGCCATAATTCATGACAGGTGCAGCCTCCAGATGCCAACAGTGCTATTGGTTTCAGGGCCAGGACCAGGAAGACACAGATAACTTTGCTAATTCCCTCCATTATATTATTATATTCTTACCTGCAGTGTGAGACAGCTTACCATGGAATCATTAGAGAGAAAATCCATGTTTAATGTTACACTGCCAAAAATTAAATGCGTGCTGCAACTCTCAACACCTTTAAAGCATTATGCATTATACATTGAATTCTGTGAGAATACAAAGTGCATTATTTTTGTTTGGTTTCGGTATCTGGAAAGTTTGAAGAGCATCTTTTAATGTTGGAAATTTTAAAGGTCTCTATCACCATAATATCTGGGCATAGAGGTTGTTATTATATATATGCTTTCATGACAAAGGACCACTGAGCATTGCCATGGTCCCTGGAACAAACTTTCCTGAGTCATTCCTTCCTTGCTAGGTCCTGCTGAGTTTGTTACCCTAGATGGGGACTACTTAGCTGTTACTACATAGTAACAACTGCTATATTAACGAAGGGGAATTGTTGCTTCATTTACTAATACTACAGGACCACTGGAGAACTTGTCTGCAGTCCTCTACAACCTTGATTACACCTCCCAGAATTAGGCTAATATTGTAATTCTTGCTTTATAGGTGAGATGAGGCACAGAAAAGAAGTTTCTTGTCCAGAACTTTCATAGGGAAACTAACAGTGCAGGGATTCAAACCAGGGTCACCCACGCTCCAGGTAAGTGCTGTAATCACTCAGCCAGTGGGCATTTAATAGCTTTCAAACATTCTTTTCTTCTTTTTCCTTATTCTGTTTTCCCACTACTCTTAATTACCTCATTGATTTCAAAGAGCTCCCACTGCCTCTTGGAAAACCTTGAAAAACATTCATTTTTAGAAACAAATCTGCTGATATGTAGTTTACCTGATGTAGCTTTCTTTTGTTATTATTATGCAAATACCTTTGGAAGTGAATAAGTGTACTTCTGAAGAATTGCCCTGCTAATACTGCTGATTTGTGTCTGAAGCCATTCTCATCTTGCTCTTGTAAACATAAGCAGCAAGCATGGAACATGCAGGAGAGCAGACTATGAATTAAGTTCACATTTTCCTTAAATATTTTGTGAAGGTGCCTTACCTGAGGTGTCTACCTTACCTGAGGCTTGGATTTTATTTTCACTGAATTTTTACCAAAAATGGCCTCTATAAGAAAAGATTTGGCTGCATTAGAATTGCACTCCCCTGCTGATCTCTGGTATGACAGATGGGATCAACTTAGCTGCTTTAAATGACAGTCACCGCAGGAGGACAGAAAGGGAAGGGGACTTGGCATTACTTACAACCCATCAAAGCACAAGTCTGACTTCATTAAGATCTTCATGGTGTCCGACATATTCACTCACACAAGCTATCCAACAAAACAGTCTAAATCTCTACGTGGTGAGTGTAAACTGGTTGAAGACTTCTGTTTTGAGAACAGTCACCAGTGCCTTTCACAGGGGAAGATGCAGGTGGGCCCTGCAACACAAAGTACAGAGACCACAGAAGGCTCGAGAATGTAAAAGTTAGAAGAGGGGAAGAGTATGAGAGGTGTAGCAAACATTAGAGAGGGCAGGGTTCAGGAAGATACTAGAAATTGCCTGTTCGCTTTGACACCCATCTTCTCCCTTCTTTAGAGCTTCTTGACCTTAGTGTCCTTTGAATTGCTCTTCATCCCTTTCCTCTGTTTCCACCAAACACAGCCAGTTACTAGAAATTAGCCACGCATGTACAGTGGGTAATCTAGGTTGCCCTGGTTGCATCCAAGTGCAAAGGTTGAGATAGCAAATCACTAGATTTTAATGTTCATACAGTGTTTTCAGGTCATCACTACATTCACTCTGATTACATCATCCTTTCACTTCCACTCTCCTTACTCTATTTTGTCCATAGAGATGAAATTCTTGAGCCAGAAACTGTCGCTGTGTTTGTACAGTGCCCAGTACAGCAGAGTCTTGTGCTTGGCTGATCTACAGATACAAGTGTATAAACCCAATTAATAATGTAAAGTTCAGCTACAGCTGATATGCACATAGGTAATATAATCTAATTTTTTCTTAGCATTTAAAAATGCTTAAAACTATATTAACTATGAACAATTTCACTGTCTTATCTCCACACTGCTAAATCTCCTTCACAAACTCGCAGAGCTTCATAGGCACTTAGGTGCCCCATTCTCCTTCCATTTCACCAAATGCCTTTGAGGAAATTCAGTTAAATTTATAGCATCTACAATACATATCCAAGATCCAAGATCCACATCACATCTAGGTTTCACCTGAGACTTTACGCTGACATGCCCAATTTTGTCCTTGCATCAGACTTTCAGCTTCAGATTTGCAAGCGGGCCACAAAAGTGAACACACACAAATGCAGTTGTCCTA